>NW_028238198.1:70740600-72204273 GCF_041429995.1 Eschscholzia californica
TTTATTCAATTCTCTAAAATTCTTATTTTCGATTCTCTACCGGCAACGACTTTGAAATAGTGAGAGAAAAAAAGAGAAGGACAAAGAGATAAATGGAGGGAGAGTGTGAGAGCATGTGATGAAGAGAATGACGATGGCGTGGGAGAGAGAAATATATATATATATATATATAAAGTGGTATGACTTGCCAGCAACCTTATTGAGTTGAAAGAAGAGTTTAAAAAATAATTTAAGTTGCGCGATGTTCTGCTCGCCGAACAACCTTCTTAAGTTGAAGAACAGAAGAAGGTGCGATGAAGGAGAGAGAGAGAGATAAAGTAGAAGAGTGAAAAAGTGAGGTAGAAGAGAGAAAGATATAGAGGTGTACAAGTAAAAAAAGGTCACGAATTTGGGGAATAAAGAATAATCTCCGGGGAATAAATTCTCTAGGGAATCCATATTGTTTTGTACATTCTCGGGGTAATATTTTATTTTAGTCAAAAAACTCACTTGAACAAACATTGCCCCCTAATCTTCATCATCTTTATCACCTTCACCACACCAACTTCCCACCGCCATCATTCCGCCACCACCATGCCGACCACCATTCTCACCTCTTCTCTTTCCTCTCTCTATCTCTCTTTCTCTTTCATTGGAGACCACTATCATTATTTCTCACGTTGTAGAAATATCTCTCTCTGTCGCAGTCGCTCTCCCTCTCTTTCTCTCTCGATCTGTATAAATCTCTTTAAGGAAATCACATAGTTCGTACCACGAAACGTTTTGTGGCCACGAAATGGTCATGCCCGCAAATGTCTCGTGGCCAAAAAATGTTTCGTCGCCATGAAATCCTCGAGGAGAGAAACCCTCATCGATATCAACTTCCGACGAAGGGAACACTTCTATTTGTCGAAGCAATGTCTGTGTGAGAAAGGGAGAGAAACAATGAGAGATCGAATGAGAAACAATTAGAGATCGAGAGACATAGATAGTCAGAGCAATATAGAGATAAATAAGAGATAAACAATGAGGAATCGAGAGGGAGACTAAGAGAAGAAGAGGGAAATAATAAGAAAACAAGAGATAGATGGTGCGAGACAGTGGGAGAGAGAACAACATGAGACAACGATAAAGAGAGAGAGAGAAGAGAGAGAAAGAGAGATAGGGAGTGAGAAGATGAAGGTTAGGGGGCAATGTTTGATCAAGTCAACTAAAAAAAAATATGTCCTTGAGACAATATTTGTTGACTAAAATCTTTATTCCCTAGAGAATTTTTTTTTTTCCTCAAAGCTACGGCCTAAAAAAATTACAATGACAAAACGTCATAAGATTAGAGATAAAACATTTGACAAAAATTAGAATCGAATTGAACTACCAAACATAACTGTTCCAAAGACTTATGGGGCGCATATAATATCATGAAATTCGAGTAAAATGTTACGATTCTTTTTTTTAAACATTTGGATTTATATTTCTCGGCAGACGATGAAATTTGTATGCCTAAAAGAAAAGAGTGCACAAGGCAAAGGATAACAAGTGGATTTGGGGGTCAAAGCCAAGTACCCTTACCTTAGTCCATTACCTTAGCCACAAGCCATCCGCTCTTTCTCTCTGCACCATCTTCTCTTCTCCGGACCATCCAGCCGGAAAAGCAATTTCCTTCTCTCATATCGGCAAAACGGCACCTACCCCAGGGTTTAGTTAGGGTTTTACATTTCAATCCATCAAACTCTTGTTCATTTTACTTCAAACTTGAAAATGTCAATCTTCTCTTATCAGTAAAACTTATTAACTCTTAGTTTGTCTATGGCGTTAGCAACTCAATCATCCATTTTCGTCACTCTTTCTGTATACAAGTTGAATCCACTTATATTTTCTCGACATGGTCGTACTAAATTCAGCATCTCTTACCGGAATTTCATCCGTTCCAGACGAACAAGATTTTGCACAGGTAAACTAAAAATGTATCATACTTTATAAATAACAATTGTTGATGTACAAATTTACTTAGGTTTTGGGTTGTCGTTTCAAAATTATTCGTCTTGTGAGTTCATATTTCACATTGGTTTTACTTAAAGTTACGTCTTTTATGTTAATTTTTAGTTGCGGCATTGGATAATGGTGCTTTTACAACTCCATTGACTACGAAGTCTTTTGATTTTACTTCCGAGGAAAGGATATACAACTGGTAAATTCTTCACAGGGAATAGTTGTTTGTGTATTTTCTTTCTTTTCAAAGTTAAAGGTATTGTTGTCCGAAGATGTTTAGAATGGATGTTATGGTTCGAATCTGCTCGAATTGGTCATCTTCATCGATTACCCAAGTTGAGATTGGAGAGGTGCCCCTTAACATAACCTGTAAACAGTCATTTGGTGATGCAAAATACTTCTTGAAAGAATCTATCTTTTTCCCAATCAACAACATTCACATGGTCGCGCAGTTTCGCTGCATTAGTATCCTAGCATTTTTCTAGTGGCAGAACACATATGGAGTCCAGCTTGTGTCTCGGCATAAAACTCAAAATGCTGATTTGTAAAGAGGATCTTTGAACTTCAATTGTTTGATGTATACAACACGAGAATACCCCAAGTGATGTCCTAAACCACGTTTAGAGTGGGCTGATGTTACTCCATGAAATCCATTGTTTAAGTTAGATGCGTTGCTTATGTAGATATCTGCACATATTCGTCATCTGTAGTTCTTAGATTTTGTATTTCAGGTGGGAGTCTCAAGGGTATTTCAAGCCAAACCCTGATCAGGATGGAGACGCATTTGTCATTTCTATGCCACCGCCTAATGTCACCGGGTCATTGCATATGGGGCATGCAATGTTTGTCACTCTCGAGGTAAGAGCAAGAGGATTCTTCAGTAGTTTTTGGGATGCACGTTTTTTCGAAAAAGAACTAAGGGATATATGTTAGAGTTCACGCTGTATAAAAACCCACTAACAGTCGTATGTTTTGGCATGCACTAGAAGTCTATTAGGTTTTAGGTTAAGTTGGTACTGTAGCTATGTGAAAGTCGTACAAGGTTCTTGTTCATTCCATTCAAGACATTCATAGAAGTATTAGTGGTAAATTTTTCATTCGACTTGTTAGTGAGCACCATTTGTTAATTTGTCAATGTACTTTATGAGCACTCTGTTAGTGATATGTACCTCATTAGTCTGTCATCAACTTCTAGTTACTATTTATTTGAACACCATTTTCCCTTACTTGTTTGGTGAATAGTTTTCTATTTCATGTTTTCCATGGAATTCTTTTGTAGGACATCATGGTTCGGTACAATCGTATGAAAGGGAGGCCTACGCTCTGGCTTCCTGGAACTGATCATGCTGGTATTGCGACTCAGGTTATTTCCTAACCTTTAACAGACCAGTTTATGCTTGGTATTCGACTTTTTTGTTGTTGTTACCTGTCTATGATTTGTTATTGGCGCTTTTCTTCGAACCTGATGTAGCTCAGAGCCCTGGGAGGGGGATATCATAAATTTGAAGCCAATGATAAAGCACTTTCCGTTTATTGTTATTAGTTGGATTAATAGAAAACCCTATAGTATGGACACATTCCTTAAGAAAATAGTTGGGGATTATATTTTATGATAGGTGCCCTAGGGTGTCTGATGCAAATGCTTCTAGAATAGGGTAGAAGTTCTCTAGGGTCTGGGGCACTCAAGTCAACAGTCTAATTAATTAGTCAAGATTATTAAGGCCAGCGCTTTGGGGAAAGCAAAATAGTTTCCGGGGTGTGAAGACTTGGTCAAAAATTGGTCAACTTTGTTCGACAATTTTATTTTGTAAGTTGTTAGAGGGAAATAAAAACCTCCACCTCACTTCCTTCCACCTCACCTCTCTCTCTCTCTCCACCTCACCTCTCTCTCTCTCCACCTCACCTTTCTCTCACCACCTCACTCTCTCTGCCACCTCACCTTCTCGCCATCTCACCTTCTCGCCATCTCACCTTCTCGCCTCCTCATTGTCTTCTCCGGCAAAATTCGCCGGCCGGAAAAATTCCGGCCGGCAACCTTCAAACTTAAAAAAAAAAAGAAAAAAAAATCTCTCTCCTCTCTCACTGAAGAACTCATTTTTTTTTTCTTCCTCTCTCTCTAGATCGAGAGAGAGAGAGAGAGGAAGTCTGTTCAAGGTCCCGGCCGGACCTTGAACAGACCTTGAACGGATCTGTTCAAGGTCTGTTCATCTCTCTCTCTAGATCTAGAGAGAGAGAGGAGAAAAAAAAAGAGTTTTAGAGAGAGAGAGAGCAAAATTTTTTTTTTTTTTTTTTTTTAGGTTTAAAAGTCGCCGGCCGGAAAAAATTTCCGGCCGGCGACCTTGTCGGAGAAGAGAGAGAGGTGAGGTGGAAAATTTCCCCATAAAATATATTTCCCCGGAAAATTTTCAAAATTTTACATATTCCCTTTAAAATTTCACACCCCGGAAACTATTTAGCTTTCCCCAAAGCGCTGGCCATTATTAAATTCTAAATATTAATTAGGTGTCTAGGTAATGTGAGGGTTGTCTAGTTGCTGTCTAGAGAAGTGGAAGGGTTGTATATGGGATGCTATAAGTAGGGAAGCTCTCTAGTTTGTAAGGCAGTCTACATTTTCTGAATATTCAAGTAATATTAGAGGGTTTTTCCCTAGCAAAGGGTTCTCAAAGTCTTTTCCTTGGTTTCAACTCAAGAAATCAGGACTCCAACGGTGTTTGGAGTATTCCCCTTTCGATTTTAGGAAGCAAGTACTAATCTGTTTTCTTTAGTACTGATTTGTTTGCTTTAAGTGGTATCAGAGCCACACTAGATTTGTGATTCTGCGAATCTATGGCTGGGCGGTGTAATAACTTGGAGCAAAATCAAGGAAGTACCGAAACAGGTCCCGCAACAAGTAATACGGCTACAAAGGAAGAGGTGGAAACGCTTCAACAACAACTTGCACAACTTTGTAATCGGCTTGAGCAAGCTGGAATCTTTGGTCGTCCTAACGTGACTATGGAAGGACAAAGGGGGGATCGTACCAATGTGATTACCCACACATATCAAAGAAGAGGACCTGATCCAGCAAGGGTACAAACACAACGCCATATAGAAGAATCTTCAGACGAGGAAGTTGAAGATCGGCCTTATGAAAGACAACCCCCATTCAATTTGGGTACTCGGCGTAATCAAGATCCACATGTGAGAGTAGAAATTCCAGACTTTACAGGAGAGGAACAGATAGAAGAAGTTTTGGACTGGTTGAATGAGGTTGAAAGAATTTTCGAGTATTTGGAGCTACCAGAAAATAAGAAAGTCAAATTGGTGTCTGTTAAATTAAAAGGGTATGCATCTTCTTGGTGGCAACAGCTACAAATGACAAGAATGCAGACCGGAAAGGAGCGAGTTCAGACATGGTCAAAGATGCAACGGCTGATTCGGAGTCAATTTCTTCCATTAAACTATGAAGGTATGTTGTTCCAACAATACCAATCCATTCAGCAAGGAAACAGTTCAGTTCGGGAGTACACCAATGACTTCTACAAAACAAAGACTCGTGTAAACTTAGTCGAATCAGAAACACAAGTTATACATCGTTATTTGATGGGACTAAGGCCAAATATAAGAAATTGGGTCGAATTACAACCTTGTTGGACATTAGCTAGTGCTGTTCAGTTGGCAATGAAGGTTGAATCACAACAAACAAGACCTAATAATCAGCAAAATCAGATGGACAGAGGGCAAGTGCAAATAGGGGCTTATAAGGGTCAAGGTGGCTCAACCCAAAATATCGAAACAGGACCTTCGTTTACACAAAGGTCTGGACCAACACCTTACTCCAAAGGGCGTGGACAGAATCAAGGAAGTGGTACACCAGATTTCAATCCGGGAGGTCATGACATTACATCTAAATATGTGGGGGAAAAATTGAAGTGCTACAAGTGTGGGAAAGAAGGGCATAAGTCTGCTCAATGTCGAAAGAAGAATGCCAATTTACTAGTAAGTGAAGAAGTTGAGGGCTTTGGAGCTGCTCATGACGATGGTGGCAGCATTAATGAGGAAAATTTGTTGGAGTTTACAGAAGATGAAGTCCTATATGATGACAAAGATTTGCCAGCTCTAGTTGTTAGACGAGCCATGCTAGCACCTAAAGCTATCGAAGCTAGACCCCAACGTACTAACATCTTTAGAACAAGGTGTTCATCACATGGCCGACTTTGCAATGTTATCATTGATGGTGGTAGCTGTGAGAATTTTGTTTCTAAAGAAATGGTATCGAAATTGAACCTTGCTATGCAACCACATCCAAACCCGTACGAAGTAGTCTGGTTCAAGAAAGGGGGTGAAGTAAAGGTAACACATCAATGTCGTGTCCCCTTTTCTATCGGTAAAAGTTATTCGGATGAGGTTTTGTGTGATGTCATTGGGATGGAAGCTTGTCATCTATTGTTGGGTAGACCATGGCAATACGATAACAAAACAGTTCATCTCGGGGAAAAGAACATTTATACTTTTTACTAGAATGGAGTTAAAGTGGTTTTGGCACCGATGCAAAATGAAGACTTCCCAAAAGGTAAAAAGAAAGAAGAGCGTGCTTCTTTGAGTATTCGACCATTTCTACAAGAGTGTGAGGCAGATTCGACGACATATGCTCTTGTTTTGGGAGAGGCGAAGGAACAACGACGACAAACACATTCTACTGAAAGTGAAGAACTACTAAAAGAATTTGCTGAAATATTCCCAAGTGATCTATCTGCCGGATTACCCCCTACGAGAAGTATCCAACATCATATTGATTCGGTCCCAGGAGCTAGCCTTCCGAATTTGCCGCATTATCGCATGAGTCAGAAAGGACATGAGAAATTTATTCTACTTTTAATGTTTCTGATATATATGCTTATCATGGAGGCGGAGCAGCAACAACTAACTCGAGGACGAGTTCTCTTCAAGAAGGAGGGACTGATGCAAATGCTTCTAGAATAAGGTAGAAGTTCTCTAGGGTCTGGGGCAGTCAAGTCAATAGTCTAATTAATTAGTCAAGATTATTAAATTCTAAATATTAATTAGGTGTCTAGGTAATGTGAGGGTTGTCTAGTTGCTGTCTAGAGAAGTGGAAGGGTTGTATATGGGATGCTATAAGTAGGGAAGCTCTCTAGTTTGTAAGGCAGTCTACATTTTCTGAATATTCAAGTAATATTAGAGGGTTTTTCCCTAGCAAAGGGTTCTCAAAGTCTTTTCCTTGGTTTCAACTCAAGAAATCAGGACTCCAACGGTGTTTGGAGTATTCCCCTTCCGATTTTAGGAAGCAAGTACTAATCTATTTTCTTTAGTACTGATCTGTTTGCTTTAGTGTCTGACTCCTACATGAGGCCCTTTTAGTTCAAATGCTACTTTCAATTTTTTTCTCTATTATGCTTTCTAGTTGTTACTTGTAGTTCTTTCTAGGATGTAACCATTAGTTCTTAAGCTTCCATTTGTACTACATGAAAACCACATTTGAATCATACAACAACACAAATTGTGTTCGCTAAATGCTCCACTATTGTATTTATTTTGGTTTATTTAAGAATCTGACACCTAATAATAGTTAATTACATTACATTAATTACATCATTGATTCCTTTCAGTTAGTGGTTGAAAAAATGCTTGCATCTGAAGGAATAAAAAGGACGGAACTTAGTCGAGAAGAGTTCACAAGCAGGGTTTGGGAGTGGAAAGAGAAGTATGCTACTTGTATATTACCTTGTTTACTTCCTCCATGTCTTGTACTTTATGTTGGAAGTCCTATTTTCTGGTCACGTGCTAGCATCTCATAGTGCTTCCCTTCATGACGTTTTCATGGTACCTTACAGTGTATACAGTATTTGATTGGTCACTGGTACATTGCCTTTTTCTATTCAGATATGGTGGAACCATCACAAATCAGATAAAGAGACTGGGCGCATCTTGTGATTGGACTAGAGAGCATTTCACCCTTGACGAGCAACTAAGTCGTAAGATATTTTACTACCTAACTCAGTCCTTCTACTAGTTTAACTGCAGGAGTTAAAAGCCCCAAGTTAGATATTTTTGCAACGATTTGCAAGTTTATATTACAGATGCCTAATACGTCAACTGTGCTATGTTTTCATGCAAAATTTACCTGAAAACTCGATCTCGTGTATTACTTTTCTTTGGAACTTGTTCATGTCCGTGTGGAGAAATGACATTCAACTAGTTGCAGCAACCCTTTGATATTATAGTCTGTAGTCATATTACAAGGAGGCCATGCTCTCTAAAAGTATTAGAACAGTATGACTATATGCCTTGCTGTACCTGTAACCTATATGCCTTCCTGTAATTTCTCAATTCGTGACTATATGCCTTGCTGTAGCTATATGCTCTCTGTAGTCATTCAAAATTTCAAAAAAAACTATATGCCTTGCTGTACCTATATGGTATGGTATTGAATACTTTCTATATTCTGAATTTGTCTTTCTTTGGTTTGCAGGAGCTGTGGTTGAGGCCTTCGTGAGGCTTCATGAGAAAGGCCTAATTTATCAAGGTGTTGACTTAAATCTAATTGCAAAACAGTTTTTACCAACGGGACTGTTATGAAGTTTACGATCACTCTGAGTTTTGAACATTTCGAGAAGTTCTACTTTTCCTATATTTCTGGACTTATTTCTCTTCATATGTTATGGTGCTTTAGTCTCCTTTGTGCTGCTTGATGCTCTTTTAGTTTCTTATTCCTATTTCCTGTTTCTGGTAGTTTTCAGAGAAGTTATACAGAGCATGCTAATATGTCACCAACTTGTAGTTTATTTGCTGAGGCTCAATTTGTCATAGTTCATTACCAAACTTGTGTTCGGATATTCTTTCTCAGTTCCTTGTACGGCGACTGTTATAAATTACATTTATTAACTGCCAACCTTAATATTTGGGATGAGGCGTAGGTGGTGATGACCTTGTTTCTCAATTCGTGGGTTGCCTTTTCTCTAAACTTTTTGAAGATATGATTATCTAACTCTATGTTTTGGCAGTTCTCTGTATATATATTTGCTTGAACAAGAAATTACAGGAAGTCGTAAAGATATTGGTCTGTTGGCTGTTTTTTCATGAGTTTGTAACAAAATCAGATTCTGTTTACTTATTCAATTTTAGTTCAAATCGTCCATTTTCATAACATTTGGGGCAACAAAAGACTACTTTGAGACATTAAACCGGTAAAGAAGTTAAGGCAAGAAAATATTTTTGTGATGATCAAGTGTTTCACTAGTGATCCTATAGTAAGGATTGTGTTATATTTCTATTTTCTTCCCACCAATCTCTCATTTTATCTTCTGGCTTGTGTAATATTCATTGATCATCACTTACATATGAAAATAGTGCAATTAAGCTATTATAAGTCATTGAGGGAGTTATAGTTTAATTACATATTATGTTTCTTCAGGATCCTATATGGTCAACTGGTCTCCTAATCTTCAGACTGCAGTCTCTGACTTGGTATGCTATATTTTGGTGGACACGGGATTGCTCTGTTCTTCTATAAAATTGATTTAATCTTAAAATGGTTACTAATCTTGCTTGCTCCTTTAGGAAGTGGAGTATTCTGAAGAACCTGGCACACTGTACCATATCAAATATCGGGTTGCTGGAGGCTCAAAGTAATTCTTATTGCATTTGGCATTTTTAGGCGGTTTAATCCAGTGGTCTGTAACACCCTTTTGCCGAGATTTGTTGATTAACTTTTTTTTGTATAATTGTGTTTAAGGAGTGACTTTTTGACAATAGCCACAACTCGCCCTGAGACATTATTTGGTGATACTGCTATCGCTGTACATCCCGAGGTAGGATTTCATTGGCCTTGGCTAATGTTGTACTTCTGTCCTTTTAATCCTTTCTTTTCGCTTCTCAATTGGGTGTTAGTTTAAGTATGTAAGCCCTACAACAATATTATGATCTTATAACCTAGTACTGATGAAGCAATTACTCAACTTCATTGCTAGGGTGCAAGTCCGGCCTCCTAATATGACAGTATACAACAAATTCAACCTGTTGGTTTTACAGTTTTACTAGTTGACCGAGATCATTTAGAGTAGGTTTAACTATTAACTTGTTTTATCTTCGTTTCTGCAAATGTATTTACCTCCATAGTTGATCATCTAGTAGTAGCTACAGATTATTTTAAATTTTTTTTTTCTTCGTTAAGATACCCGTTTTGAAGTCAGTATCATTCTAGAGCATCTAATTACTCAGAGAAACGAAACATGTCCAAACACAATCTGGATTGGGTTATACGCTCCAGAAAACTGCTTGTTGGCTGGCCCCTAGGGGTAGTCAAACTCACAACCTCCTGGTCGTGAGGTGGCTGGTTAGGTTCGTGTTTCTGTGGTTTTTACTGAAAGCTTTTTTTTACCTACAATTTCCTGCCTTCTTATTCTGACAATGAAAACATGTTTATCATGTCTTGTGTTGTTGTTCTTCCATGTATTTTTTTTCACGTGATTGGACACAGTAGTATCTAGCTCAGTTAGTGCTTAGTAACTTAGTCTGAATTAGGTGGTACCTTTACACCTTTTAATATATTGTTTTTCAAGAGATTTGTTCGCTCTGTTGACTGAATGCCTCCTGATTTTTATTTGTTTCATACATATGTAGGATGATCGCTATTCCAAATATATTGGCAGACAGGCGATTGTACCTATGACATTTGGCCGTCATGTCCCTATTATTGCTGACAGAGTAAGTAACACTTCTTACTATACTGTATATTGCTTTTCCATCTTCAGAGCTCAGACATTATGTAGATTGTGTTGTTTTCCATTGCCATCAATAGGCCCTTCAAAACAAATAATAAATTTGATCTGATGGCACCTGATGAGTAACTATAAGTGGGAATATAGGATTATAGTATTTACCTTTTTTAGGTATTTAAATTGCTATTTAGCACCTAAGGTTTGAACATGTCACAGTATGTCGATAAAGAATTTGGGACTGGAGTATTGAAGATAAGCCCTGGGCATGATCACAATGATTATCTTTTGGCTAGAAAGCTGGGTCTACCTATACTTAATGTCATGAACAAGGATGGGACACTTAATGACGTTGCTGGTTTATACTGGTATTGTGAAAGAACTTTAGATATTGGGCTTGTGTTATAGATGAAAACTTTTACGCTGAAGTGCTTAACAATTGTTGGTGGTGTTATTTTAGTGGGATGGATCGTTTTGATGCGCGTAAGAAGTTATGGTCAGAGCTTGAGGAGACAGGTTTAGGGGTCAAAAAGGAACCTCACACATCGCGAGTGCCCAGATCTCAGCGTGGTGGAGAAGTGTGATCCTATTCTTTTCCAAGTTTGTTATTCCAAATTTGACATTCCTTTTTTTCTTTACTTGGACTTATATCTTTTAAATAGAAAGATCTCATATGGTGTTGGCATTCTCTGAATAGGTAATAGAGCCTCTTGTGAGTAAGCAGTGGTTTGTAACGATGGAGCCGTTGGCTGAGAAGGCTCTTCGTGCTGTTGAAGAGAAACAGATAACCATTGTCCCGGAAAGATTTGAAAAGGTACTCTCTTTTGGTGAGAAACTAAACCAAACAACTGGCAACCTGCCTCGGAAGTCTATAGAAATTGACTCCTCTCTACCTTTATCAATGTTCCTAGTTCGTATGACTATTTTCAACAGCATATTTCGGTCTTTGTGAGCTTTTATCAGAAAAGCTGATCTGTTTTCAAGTTATCAAACAATAATATATATTAACAACATTCTGTCTTGCTATGCATGATAAAACATTTTTGTGAAATTGATTCTTCTGTTCTGCGGTTGAGCTTAAAATCTCCTCTTGGTTGTTTGTGTAGATTTATAATCACTGGCTATCAAATATTAAAGATTGGTGTATAAGCAGACAACTCTGGTGGGGGCACCGCATACCAGTTTGGTACATTGTGGGTAAAGATTGTGAAGAAGACTATATAGTTGCTAAGAGCTCTGAAGAAGCCTTAGCAAAAGCTCGCGAGAAGTACGGAAGAGGGGTGGAGATATATCAGGATCCAGATGTTCTTGACACTTGGTTTTCAAGGTAGTTTGTTCTATTTCACTCCTACTGGTCACTTGCACTGACAAGTAAATAACTTTTTATTCTTTTTGTTATGTGTGCTGATAGTTTAGCATTTTGAGGTTCGTTTGAAAGTCCAAATGTTTTTGGATGTACTTGAAGTGTGCAATTTATTTTGTAGTAACTGCATATGAGTGCTCCTTTATTATCGTGCTTGTTCTCTTTTTTCCATTTTCTCTTTGAGACCCACTTTACTAAATAATTGGTCTGCTCATTGCGTACTTTTTCTTTTCAGTGCACTGTGGCCTTTCAGCACTCTTGGATGGCCAGATGTATCAGCAGAGGATTACAGGAAGTTTTATCCGACGACAGTCCTTGAAACTGGGTATGGACTTTCAATTCCAGCTTCTGTTCATGTATCACCAAATTATTCATTGTTACAGATAATTAAACTTTTTTTACTCAAAATGTCGACCTTCTCTGGTTAACTTACTTCGTGTGCTATAGAATAGGTATCCCTTCTAGAAGTTAACAGCACTTAATGTTTTGTAAAACTTTTGTAGTGTGTGAGTAATGAGTTGCATCATTCCAGAATGGTAGATGATGTTCATGTAGAATTTGTTTCCCTGTCTAAGTTTACCTCTTTGCATTAAAGGTTCATTCAGATCACATCTTACGAGAGTTTCTTTGTTAATTTCCTTTCCTCTTTATCCTGTCAATCCATGACTTAATTGTCTATGCCTAGTACATTCATGATTGATGATTCTTGATGCGAAGCCCTAGACATTCTTAGGACCAAGTCCAGCTTGGATGGAAGGAGCATTCCAGCTGCAGTTGCTTACTTCTTTTAGTTTATTTCACCTTACTTTTGCTCGATTATTGGTCGCTTTTAGTTACTACCTACTATAATACCATGTAAGAAATGTTTTGAACAAATACTATTTAAGAACTAGAAATTTCCTTTACAACTAGGGTTGTTTTTAAGAAAAAAGTGGATTGTTTGCTATAATTTTTGTTATTAATTTTGGTGTTAGGAGGATATTACTTGTTAGTTTGGTTCTAACAAGAGTCATGAAGGTAGTAGGTATCTTATTCTTAGGTAGGAAGTTTTACTAGTTGTAGGAATCCTTTTTATGGAGCTATCTATATGAAGAGCTACTCGTACAAATTTGAAGTTAGACTTATAGTGATTACTTTTTTTGTTCTCAGCATTATAGAAGCTTACTGAAGTATTATTATTTGAAGATTTATTTGGTTTTCGGTCGTTTTATTTGTTTATTTTAAAGATAGTAGACTTACATCCTACAAACACTACAGGAACTCCTAAATTTGAAATCATTTTCTTGAAGCTTATTTTCTATATGATAATTGATCTGTTTGCTCCGTAGTACCTGGCCCAATAGGGAAACAACAATTCGTTGATGTTTCCATTAATTACTTTTTTGTTGCAAATGTTTCAATCAAATTATTAATAGATTGCCAAAATTGCCAGTTCTCTACTTTTTCTGGTTTAATTTGAATCAAGTGATCTATAACTTGTTGTCTTGTTTGAACAGGCATGATATTTTGTTCTTCTGGGTGGCACGGATGGTAATGATGGGAATTGAGTTCACAGGGAAAGTTCCCTTTTCATATATTTATCTGCATGGACTCATCCGGGACTCTCAAGTGAGTATTTGATAATAATCAATTATGCTACTTCTGTACACCACAATCGGCAGTCTTCTGTTGTATGAGTAACTGGAGATATTCTGCCAGAATGAAACAATAAGTAGTGGTCAATTCACATAGTTAATATTTTCAGTTTAACTTTCACCATTATTTTTCTGTTATTATTTTACTGTACACATTTACTAAATACTAATTTATGGTCTTAATCAGAATGAAATTGATAATTATTTTAGTTGAGATAGTTTGTATTTTCAACCACTTTCACATAGTAACGCTTAACTGAGTCCTGAATCTTGAGTTATACGTGCGATCCTGGAAGTCCTATGCATCTTGAGTTGCATTTAATACAATTCTTGTTATTGTTCAAATAAAAATGTCCATGTGATTGTTTTCCTTCTAATCCACAGAATGTGGTTAATTTGGGTACCCCAAATGCTAAAATCTTGAACTTGAGAAAGATGTTAATATTATTGAAAAAGAACTGATGATTGGGACAACATTTTCTTCAAGACTACAAGATCAGATATGGGTGGTGTCCATGTCTGATTAACTAGCAGCAAGTATGGCATGTACACGATACATGTGAGAACAAGCACATGAATGATTGTAGACCATACAACAATTCAGTACATGAATTTAGCTTCAAACTGTAAATTGGAACTTATGCAAGTTTAATCAATATGTTCCAGTGTCAGTCTTGATGTAGATGCCGAGGCACTTACAACTCAACCACATGCTTCTGATGTTAATAAATTTGTTCCAGCATCAACCTTTCATTCTATAACTTCAACCATGACTGTGTAATAAGTTGCCATGAAGTGCCACGGGAGCCATCTCTTTTCTAGATTTGATTTAGCTTGTATTACTTACGTACTAGTTCCCTCTCCGTCTCTCTCTCTCATACGATCTCTTGACCAATAATAATGACTGGTGCTTTCTTATTTATAAATTGTTCCAGGGACGAAAAATGTCTAAATCACTGGGAAATGTCATAGACCCACTTGATACAATACAGGAGTTTGGAACAGATGCTTTGCGATTCTCAATTGCACTGGGAACCGCTGGTCAGGTTTGTGTTAACTTTTAATTGTGAAGCTTAAAAGGCGCTACATTACTTCCTCATACTTTTGATTTTTCTACAGAAGTTCATTTTGTGTCGTACAATTTTTTAGGACCTTAATTTGTCCACTGAGAGATTGACCTCCAACAAGGCATTCACTAACAAACTATGGAATGCTGGCAAGTTTGTGTTGCAAAACTTACCCAGCCAGAGTGATGCTTCTGCTTGGGACAATATATTGTCTTTTAAGGTTTGTCTCTTCTTCTTCTTGAAGTTATTGAAAGAATCTAGCGCTATCTAGGGTTGCCTGGATTGTAACTAATCTTTGGGGATTCGTGTTCTCTTTCACTTGAATGTGGACACCTTAGAGCACCTCCAACGGGACACTCTAACAAACACTCTAAAAGTCTAGTTGTCAAGTGTCAATGAGGATTCTCTTTCCTAAGTGTCAATGTAGAGACACTCTAAACATTTTTAGTCTCCAATGGAGATCTCTAAAATACTTCTACTTAATGCACATGCCACTCTTCAATTGAATAGATAAAAAGTAGTTAAAAAGCAAGGGTTTCTATTGGTTAGAATTTTAAAGTGAGACTTAGAGAGTCTGAAGGAGACACTCTAAAATTAGAGTGTTTCTCTTGAAAGTCTTTATTAATAAATGCTCCACAAGTCCACATCACCATAGAATGTCTAGTAGAGCGTCTCATTGGAGAAGGTTTTTTAACAAAATCTCTACAAATCCTAAGTGGCACTCTAAGTTTTAGAGTTAGTGTCCCATTGGAGATGCTCTTATCTCAATTCTTTACAAAAAAAGAAAAAGTTTGGTATCCTTGATGTGCAGGTTTCTTTTTCTTACTTATATTATTCAAAGTTTGGTATCCTTGATGTACAGGTTTCTTTTTGTTACTTATATTATTCAAATTCGGCACTATACCAGGGAATTGAGATAGTTTCATATTTTGTTGGGACGTCAGTGAATATGATTATGTTTATTAGTATAAAAAAACAATTCAAATAATGTTACATGTGAATTTTGCTAACTTAGAGTTTTATGGGCTATTTCAGTTTGACTCGGAGGAGTCTCTTCTGAGGCTACCATTGCCAGAGTGTTGGGTGGTAAGTGAACTTAATGTCATTATGTAATTATCATGTTACCAATTCCATATATTGATGCGAGCCGACAATTTATTGAAGTGATCTAATTTACTTTCAGGTTTCCAAACTTCATCAGCTGATTGATATTGTAACCTCAAGCTATGACAAGTTTTTCTTTGGGGATGTCGGGAGAGAAACATATGACTTCTTCTGGGGTGATTTTGCCGACTGGTATCTACTATTTGAACTTCAATTAACTCTTCTGTCAACTTCGCTTTTAAACATATGACCAAGGAATGAAATTTCGGTTTCGGTGGAAATTTCGGTCGGTCCAAAAGTGGAAACGTTTCGTAGAATCGTTTCGGTCAGTGTGGAAATCTTACAAATCTACAGAGATGATAGAAATATGATGCAATTATGTATAACAAGATTATTAAACCATAATGAAGCATAAAAATGGTGTTTAACATTATCTATTAGTTTGAGGTAGTATTAACAACCACACAGTTATTTCCGGGAGTAAATTGAATAACTCTTTGGCTATAACACCCATAAGATAACATTCTTACAGATAATAGTTAACAAACTATGTTAGTTTGAGAAGGTATCGCCAATTTCGCAGTTATATCAGGGATATTACTAAAATAAAATCAAATTAGGCAGTTAAGTCAAGGCGTAAATCATTCAAATAGATTTAAAAACCATGGAAAACATAACATAAAAATCAAGAGAGATCTAAATGAAGATGAAAAAGACGAAGGAAGGGATATGTTTCTAGTATTAGTTTCTCCAGGTTTTTGCTAGATTTCTACTATGTCGGTGGAAATTTCCATCATGTCGATGGAAATTTCGATATTTCCAACAACTTCGGTGGAAACTTCGATCATGTCGGTGGAAACTATGCAGGAAATAGTTGTAAGTGTTATTTCGTGCACCTAATCTCATTTTAGGAAACGTTTCGCGAAATTTCGGTGAAATTTCGGGAAGTTTTATTCCTTGCATATGACTGACTTCTTCTGGGGTGATTCTGCACTTAAACTCTTGAACTCTTGTACATCCTCATCCTATTCTGATATTAATTCAAAGCTTTCAAAAAAAAAAAAACACTTATTAAAGGGATCTTCACCGCTTTTGTGTTTAATCCATACTAGTGCAAATATTTTAGAGTTAAGAAAGCACAAGAGGCTTATGCCAGGAGGCCCGCTTTATGCGGAGGCAGGCTGCTTTGTGCAGTGTAAGTTATAGGAAGTATTACCATGTGGAAATTGTTTGGAGATTTGAAGGTCCGTATTGTTAGACACTCTTCAAAATATTGAGATAAAGAACCTCTTTTTCTTTCTAATAGTTTATCATGGGAATAAACATTATAGTCCAACATTATAATCGATTCTTACAATATTTAAGATTTGTTTTCTGCAACTCTATTTTGTGTCTGGTCTTCAATACTCCATAGGTTTTATTGAAAACTTTCTTCGTAAAGCAATATTATCTTGAGCTTGTTTTCTAGTGACAAAACGTTCTATACATTTGTTATGTAGATTACTTTCGGTTGCCTTAAATATTTCTATTTGTTTCCTAGGTATATTGAAGCTAGTAAAGCTCGTCTCTATAAGTCTGATGGGCAAGCTGCTTCTGTAGCACATGCAGTTCTTCTGTACGTCTTTGAAAACATTCTGAAGATGCTACATCCATTTATGCCATTTGTGACTGAGGAGCTATGGCAGGTAAAACGTTCTCTCCAATTCTCTTACGGTACTAACCAGCTCTATTGTCCTATACTTTTACAATCATTTGCTGCATTTAGATGTAGCTATGGGGATTTGAGAAGTGGTTCAAAGCTTGTGTACTGTCTTTCTAATGGTTGACAGTTGGAATGTTATACTCTATTATAAACCCCATAACAGAAGAAACTACACTTGATCCAACTCCATGCAATCGTGATTACATGCATGTATAGTTCTTTGGTGTAAAACATATAAGTTTTTTGCCTTGTTGAAGAAATCAAGTTATCCGTTACAAAACTTGTGCAGAGTATATCCTTAGCATTTTCTTTTCTTGTGCTTCATTTGTGACCATTTGTGACCATTAGAAAGTTTTGTCTGTAACTCTTATTTCATGAAACATGATATGCTTTTAGGTAGAGGAAGTAAAAAAGTAGGAGTCTACAATCATAAGCATACTGTTTGGATGAGTCAAGTTTCTTAATACATTCTGAACCTCTCTCTGCTGGAATTAATTATATAGACTCAATATATTGCTTATTCTTATGCTTGCCGATGCTTCTCCAACTTCTCTTTTACATTGGAAGTTTAAACACTAGGATTAAGGCTGCTTTTAGTTAAGGCTCATTGCCTATATTCATGACTGAATTAATTGGCAGATGCTGTAGGTAGCATGGGTCTTTGCCATTTGATATCTACAAATTATCTAGTTTTGTTAAAAAGATAGGTAATGAAAAATCGAAGGAGCGATCATCTTGAATGGGGGGTTGGTTCAAATAAGTTAGAGGCGAAAAAAGTTGATCTAGACTGTAGGGCGAATTTAGTGGGCAAGTGTAAAAAGCATATTTGATCATATGTTTGAGGATTCTGATGGTAATAGACAAACAATATTCTCATAAATAACAAT
Organism: Eschscholzia californica; assembly: GCF_041429995.1. Lineage (NCBI taxonomy): Eukaryota > Viridiplantae > Streptophyta > Magnoliopsida > Ranunculales > Papaveraceae > Eschscholzia > Eschscholzia californica. The sequence goes on from NW_028238198.1 coordinate 70,759,040, forward strand.
GTTGAGATCGAGTAGACTGTAGAGGAAGCTCCCCAAAAGTGTAGTTGTATTAAATGTAGTCGACTGTATGGTGCATGCCGAATACAGTCGAGCAATTATTATCCCAATGGAAATACCTTTAAGTCAGGAAGGAAAGGAAAGAGGTCTGGAATCTTATCCCTCTGGCCATCATATGGTTGATGTGGAAAGATAGGAACGGCAAATTATTTAAGGAGTCCATTAGTCCAACCCCTTCAGCTATCTGGCAGTGGAAGACATATTACCTTTGCTTTTCCAATGGAGTAGAAATGCCCCTTGGGCCGAGAACAAGTCTTATACAGACTTCGTTTTAAATTAAGAGTCAACCATGATGTAGCATATTAGTTAACTCCTGATGCTTTTGTTTTTTTCAATTCTAAACGTAATACATCCTTGTGCTGTTGTACATCATATCTTCTTTTTCAATATTAATTCAAATTTTTCAAAAAAAAAGCAAGGTTAATATGATGTACATGAGAAAAGATACATATTTCGTCCATTTAGTACTTACTACTAGGTCGCTTCTTATAAAAGTAGGCACTATTTGATTCATATTTTCAAAAATAGATTCTTACATGCTTCACATGATCCAAATGCAGGCATTACCTCATAGGAAACAAGCCCTTATTGTGTCCCCATGGCCCGAGACATCATTACCAAGGCTTCCCAGCTCCATTAAAAAATTTGAGAACTTGCAAGCTCTGGTGAGTTTAATTTGTCAAAATTTCTCTTTGCACTATTCTCTCTTCTCCTATCAACAAGAAGGTTTTCGTTGTGGTTATTTTCTTCTTTGACCAACATTCTTTCCTATGTTCTTTTATTTGGTTTTACTCAGACAAGGGCAATCCGGAACGCCCGAGCAGAATATTCTGTTGAACCGGCAAAACGTATCTCCGCATCTATTGTTGCAAGTGATGATGTCCTCCTCTACATCTCAGTGAGTATCCTTCCTCTTCATTTATATCCTAAAGACTCGGTTTCTAAGATCAGTCTTTGATAGGTGTGTGATATTCAAGAGTAGGAACTTAATGGGCCTTGTCCCACTATCATTTATGAACAAAACTGTTCCATTTCACTTATTTTTGCTTGTTTGAGAATTATGCTGTTGAAGGCATTGCTGACGGCTCTAAAAGTTCTCTATTTATATTTTGCTGCCCTGTCTCTTTGATTTAACACCTTTTCTGAGTGACTAAAATAAACCTTGGTGATTAGTTATTCAAAGTTTCAAACAACTACACTCCACGATATACAAATGTCTTCTGCCTCTTGTTTCTATATTTTTTATAAAGGTTATAGATATCCTATAATATGAGATGTTTATAACCATATATCTAGGGTAGCTGCACTTTTCCTCTCCTTTACCGTTTCACTAATTATATAGTCTTTCTCCTACTTTTTCGCCTCTGAAACCTTGTTAGAGAATATTTGGTTGGAAAATTGCCTTGCATATTAAATGTTGACCTTGTAAAATAAAGTTTTTTGGTCTGTCAAATCTAGAATGGAAGATTATGGAATGTAAAGTTTCTAGTATATGCACCATCTTGTGGAATTCTCTCGTTTTTCCTAAAAGCAGTGCCAGTTTAATCTCTTTCCACATCTGCGAGGAGATGCTAATTTGTACAAGTTTATTTCATACAGACAGAGAAGGAAGTCTTGGCATTGCTCTCCAGGCTAGATTTGCAAAATGTTCATTTCACTGGTTCTCCTCCAGGCATGTTTCCTCGTGTTATATCATTACCTTCTATGATGGAGCAACTTGTGGAAGTGTAAATTGCTGACCAGGTTACTTCTGTGGGTATGACCACCACCGACTGTGTTGCAGGTGATGCAAAGCAATCCGTACACCTCGTGGCCGGTGAAGGTCTTGAAGCTTATTTGCCTCTTGCCGATATGGTAGATATTTCTGATGAAGTCCAGCGCCTAACGAAGCGCCTTTCAAAAATGCAATCCGAGTATGACACCCTCATGGCTCGTCTAAGTTCGCCTAAGGTATAAGCTCCCATTGTAATATGTTTGTACACAAAGTTTCCCATTTCGACATATATATATATATATATATATATATATATATATATATATACCTAATCACAAACTATGGAGTCCACTCTTAGATGTACATGTGTTTGAGTGTCTATATATATATATATATATATATATATATATATAGTCATACAGGTAGCTAGGTAGTTGTTATTCATGAAGAAAAAGGAGACGCACTATGCATGACATAGACAGGTACACATTGACACTGTATTTATGGTTTGCAGTTTGTCGAGAAAGCTCCGGAGGAAATCGTTCGTGGAGTTAGAGAGAAGGCAGCTGAAGCGGAGGAAAAGATAAATTTGACCAAGACCCGCCTTTCACTACTTCAATCAACAGTTTTGGTCTCCGAATGATAGACCCTTGTCTCTTTCCATAAACCGACGGGTCTTTGATGTTGTTAATAAAGGATATAAATTTATTATGACGAGAACATATCATCTCGAAATGTCGAAGATGAATTGTGTAAATGGTGCAACCAGTCTGACTACATCATGGTGGATAGCACAGTGCAGCTGCAGTATTTAATGGTTCTCATTGCGCCAGAACACAAGGTGTTCAGTCAGAATTATTGTGAAAGCCCGAGTTGCCAGCAGAGGATGATTAGTATCGCCATTGTTTAGTCTACTTAATTTGATAGAAAAACATGAGTATGTGCGAGAGTTACGGATATTTGTTGGTTTTCATTTTTCCATGGTTTTGTACATTAAACATTTTTGGTTATAAAATCATTTCGAGGGCTTTAAGCTTTTCAACATAAATCTATTTGTACTTCTTGCATGGAATTAGTGTATGAGAAGTAGGTTAAGGGTAATATTCAATTGTTTTACTCCTAAAGAATGATAAAATGAAGAAAAAGGGCAAAACACGACGTTCGACTAAGGTGGATTTTTTGAAGACATAGCAAATTTTTATGGGTACCAAGGACTTTTAAGAAAAATTGTTTTGAGTTAGATGCACACAATCCTCAAGGACTTACAATAAAATTCGTTTGTTTTTGTGCGACTCTCTTCTCTCTCATGTTCATCTTCGTCACCGTCACCGCCGAGAACCACTACCCCGACTTTTCTCTCTCCTCTATCTCACCTATGCATGTTCATTTCTCACAGCCGACAACCACTACCACGTCGTCTCTCTCTCTCTCTCTCCAGTCGCCACTATCTCACCTATGCAACCCAATGGACGTACATCTGGAATGGGGTTCTTCCCCTTCCAATCCCCGACATGAACCCCAACGAAGGAAGGAGGTGAGGATGTGGTCGGTGGGGGCGTGAAGCGAAGAAGAGAAGAAAAAGATTTTGCAAAAAGAAGAAAGATAGGGAGTTACAAATTTAGAATTCTCCATGGATCTTGTGTAGCTATAAAATATCAAAAGTTTTATTGCATGTGTTTCCCATTTTTGTCCTGAAACAACTTCGTGTGTCCCCAAATCATTGGCCTCGTAATATTATCTACTCTCGAACTCCCCATGTATATATAAAAATACTCTCGAACTCCCCATGTATATATAAAAAAAAGAAGGGTTTTTTGGGCTTACCCCCTCGTCAGTAATTGGTAATTGAGTTTACCCCCCTCAATAATGGGTAATTGAGCTTACCCCCTTGGACTTACTATTAGTGACAAAAACACAAAGGTTATGTTTGGCGTACGTGAAATAATTGTCACTACCAAGAACAATTCTTCTTCAATATGATTCAAATTAGGGTTTCTACCTCATTTTATTGTTTGATTTGGTCAAGAATATAATTAGTAAAGATTGATTTTGTTTATATATTATTTACTTTCTGATTTTATTATCACATACCAAACATATCCTTAGTAGTTTTGACAAAAAATCTAAATTCAAGGGGTAAGCTCAATTACCAATTACTGAAGGGGGTAAACTCAATTACCAATTAATTGTGAGGGGGTAAGCTCAAAAAACCAAAAAAGAAACAACCTATACTTTTGGGGTGATCTGCCTTAATCATCACCGCGTCTTGAATATTTGGAAAACTACGCTACGACTATAACGTATTCTCCATTCGCTCTTTCCTTTCAAAAAAATAACTTCGTTTTGAAAGGAAGAAAGGCGCGCTTTTAAGATACTTCTGATGTATTCTTTTCTAATGTAAATTTGAAGAAATGTGGTTATAACTTGAACACTTGAGGATCAGTTTTAACAATCTAAAAGTGGGATTGATCTTTGTAAAGAAAGAAATACAAATAAAAAAAACAGACAACGCGCCAGGTAGGGGTCGAACCTACGACTTTCTGCTTAGGAAACAGACGCTCTATCCACTGAGCTACAGGCGCTTGATGTCTAATGTTGTAGGAGTTACTTTATTAGTGGAATAGTTGAGACATTATTAACCGTGTTCCACTAAAGCCCTCAAACCAAGTTATCACACACTAAAGACCAAATGCATCCTTTCTTCCAGCCAAGTAATAGATAACCTCTCCATCCTAGACGGATTGATTAGCGCCCTTAGCCTAAATTTCAGAGTGGGTCTACCTTGGACTTCTGTCTCAGACTCGTGCTTCAATAAGTTATGTAGCTTCTACTCCGATAACCTTGTATGCAACGAGCAAAGCGATAAAAGATACTAGATTTCGAAGGTAAGCTGCGTTGTCGTACCCAACCAAATGAATCTTAACCTTTGTCTTTGTCAACCTCTCTTTTACCAGATATATCCGTAGTAAATAAACGCCATTTTGGGTAGGTATATCAAGAAGAAAACAATTTTCAGTTCGAAATTGGGCTGCATTTGGTTTAGATAAAAATTAGTTACTTGATTGGTTGAAATCGTATTTATACCACTTGCAACCCCACACAGTAGAAACTAAAATCGGACAGAGTCTCCTTCGTAAATTGGACCTGTCACACCTGTAAAAACCTGTCAAAAATTTGACACCAAGATCACCGAACACAAGAATATATTCTACAAGACTAGATGTTTGGTTTCCTGCAAACAAAAGTATAACGGAAGGTAGTGTACATGCGTATCCACTTACGTTAACAGTTACTGTAACAAAAGAAAAACAAAACCAATATATTCATTACTTAGTATTTTATATATACACTCTGTTCACAATCCGCTAACTCTTCGTATTTATTCATTCTGGAAAACAAATCGCAACCTGTACACAAATTCGAGATAATGGCTATACATTTTTTGGAATCTAAAATAGTCCATCAAGAACTAGACTATTACTTTTCGGTCTATATACATTCGCTTGCATCCTATTCATCTCACCCTGTAAACTTGTGTTTGCTGCAGAAGAAGACTCTTCCTGCTCTTGTAATTTGGTTTTAAGCTTCAGATCCCCATAGAAACCATTTTTTACTTCCTCAAGCCGATCTCGAAGCCACTTTATATTGAATTCAAGTTTTTCAGCCATATTTATCGTCTTCTCCCATGTGTTGATCATTGCAGAAGACACGTTAATAAGACGACATTGATGCATCTGCATAATATTTTTCATTAAATCAGTAACTGCTGCTACTTGTGTAATATAAGAGGCTGATAGAACTTTGTTTGTAGCTATATGCCCATATTTCAACCAAATCTGTTTATATAATGATGCTTGCATTTTCAAAACGCTGAAGCCTCCAATAACCTCAAATTTCCCATCAAGGAAGCCTTGGGGATTTCGTCTTTCTTCAAACAGTTGACCAGCCAAAGGGTGCTTGTTCAAGCCCAGTATTTGAACTGATGGACCTGTCTGAGTAGGTGGTGTAGAATCAACTGGTGATTGAAATAATGACTGTGTGAGCGACACGGGTAACTGCTTTGCTAATCGTACAGGTTCTGGGCCTTTTACCACCTCCACTGGTTTATTTATCTCGATCTCTAGGTCAGTTTGGGCCTTAGGCTCTGGCACTAATACAGCAACAGGTGCCGTGAAATCAATGGGCGGCCTGGACGGTTGTTCTGCTCCTACAGAATTACCGGCGAGGGAACTTCTCTGGACTTGCAGGCTTCCTGATGCATTATTCTCAGGTATCGGCATGTGGTGTTGGACCTGTAATATATAATAACAAGCCTAAAACTACAAAACATAGTTACTGAATAAGCAAATGGTTAAGGAGAGAGAATCTTGTAACAAAGTCCTAACCTCCTTACTAGGATTATATGTGGTTTTGCGCACGGGCTTACAGGCAGCAATCTCAACCTCGATTATACAAGTGTCACCCACAATATATCCCCTTTGAGGGTTGTAGAGTTCAGTAAGAGGCATGAAAGATGTAAAACCCGAAGTACTTTCTTGCTCACTGAATTGGTGTTGTTTACCTGCAGAACCCGGAATTGTCAGAACTTAAAGTAGCGATACTCAAATATCAAAAATAATAATTGATAACGTAATCCTACTCGGTGTAGTAAATTGCCCGAGTTCATTCTTGAATGTTCTCAATCCCCTTAGACTTATGGGATGCCTTAAGTGTGTGAGTATTATATATATAACTTCACCCAGTACATCTCCTAAACCCAATTTTCCAATAATCATGTACCTAGCTAGACGATCATGAAGATGTAATAAGCAGGCCTGAGTTTTTGTTTGATACCTAACAACATGAGAGGAGAAGACTTGTGACTTGAATTAACAGTAATGAAACATGTCGTCCTAAGATGCCAAAGTAATGAAAGCAGACTATTGATTGAGACCTTTAGATAAAAAACCAACAAAGAATGTACCTCTTCTCACAGTATACTTGTTATCAATTTGATCAGTGACGGCCAAACTGATCTGCACAAATGGCATATTGGCCAAGTCGACAGTGTTTAGGTACAAAGATAAGTGATTCACATTGTCTCCTTTTGGATAAACCACCAACCACCTATAATAAAAATTAAAGAATTAGGCAGCTACAACGAAGCAGTACACGTAGAGAGTAATCTTATCAAACTTAGTACAAAAGGGCAGAAGATTCGCAAACCATTTTCGACCACCACCCATGAACATGTCAGAGTAATGCTTGTTCATGTTCGACCCAGAAAAGTTTTCAATCTTCCATGTGAATTTTGATGGTTGAGGACCCCTGAATGGATGATTCTTTTCTTTAACCTGAATCGGCTGATAATATACAAATGATTATTTGAGGAAGCTAATGTTACTAATGAAGAGCAAACGAAACATAGATGATAGATCTCTCATCTGTGGACTAATACACGTGAAGTAACAGAAAGCAAGAAACAATCACAAAGATGAATCTAATCTACAAACAAAAACAAAGTATATTGCATTAGGGTCTCGCATCTATATATCGATGTATAAGTTCATTGTGATTCAGATCTAGGTTCACAGTGCTTTGTTGTTAAAAAAATCAACATTAGGACAACCCCATCTAGGCACCAAGGAATTAAATTTCGATATAGTTTGGTCGAAATGACCTAAATATTTCCATTTCCATCGAAACCGAAATTTAACTTTCTCTTAACAATGCCCTGTCAAGGAAATACATTTCGAAATATTTCGGTCAAAATGACCGAAATATTTCCATTTCTATACTTAAGAAAATTTCCACCCAAACTTCATTCCTTGGTGGGAACCACATGATGAATATGTTACTCTCAGTCTCAGTATCCATGCACATATTCATATCCAGAATTTGTCCAATAGAACGTTCATAATATGTCCAAGTAAATTGCCAATTTTATGAAGTAACAATTGATTTCCAAGGAATCCTCAATGAGGTTAAAAGTTTTAGAACAAGAAAGTCAGATAGCCGGCACTACCAGCCAGAAGATGAGAAGAACTTCCTCAACTTTATCAAACGTGACGTATCGCGCAACACACCACGGGTCAAAATGTTTCATCTATATTTTGGCTTCCCACATTCTTATTTGATACCTTTATGAGTACTCATAGTAAACTTTGTCTTTTTATCATAGTAGTGAGGGATTTGGCAGAGCCCGCACCGAGTCCGATCCAATATAACTTGTCTTTGTAACTTAAAATAGCCCAATTTCCTGTTATTCTATTCCTTTCCTTTTTCTCGCTTCATTTAACGAACAAGTCCAGAACAGTCAATTGAAAAGTGACTATTTACTTTCCTTTGTTTGACATTAACAATTTTACTACAATTTGAGGCTTATATGTAAGAGGTAACAAGTTTAATGGGAGTATATTTTTTTTGATGAAAGTATAATGGGAACATATATAAAATACATACTTATGTATATAAATTATATAAGCTCAGTTTTCACTTGGCCTAACTCGACCTAGTAACTCAGTTTGGTTCAGGCTGGGACGGAGGCTGATTTCGTGCCGATCTCGAGCCAAACTGCTAAGATAATAAATATCGAAACTATGATGCGACACCTATAACCATATGGGAAGTTTTAAAGGCGCCCCTCGTAAGTGTTAAAAGGGGCCTTTTCCTTCACAAATTTCCCCTCAAATTTTCCTTGTAAGAGGTGTCTTTAACACTTACACGAGGGGCCTTCAAAATCTCCCATATATATAATGAGGGCCGCTACTCTGCCTTGCCTCCCCCAACCCCACTATTCACCCCTGACAACCTTGCCGTCACGCCATACCATAAATCAATGTGCGCCCTTCACCCATCTCCATGTGAGCCTCCAATATGGGGGTCTGGTAGATGGGTTCAGATAATCCTCCTGAATCCCAGTAACAAGCCGGTGTTATTGAAAATGAAAAAGAACAGTTATTATAAGTGAGAGTTCACCTGGCTAACTGCATAACTTATTGGGGAACTCTTAGAGTGCTCCAACCCAAGATAATGCTCCCAAGCTCCATAAACATCTGTTTTCTGAGGGGCATTAAGCAGGTCAATATCCAATATAAATTCTAACAGAGATAAGATTAAGTAACCAAGGTCAGCCGAAGCACCTGAAAACGGCTGGATAGTATGACGAAGTCCTGAAGATATTCAGGTCGACCAAGTGACACAAATGCAAACTTCCACTGATGAAAAACAAGAAAAAGATTTAAATATAAAATTTCATAAGTTGAGGTTGCCTAAATAATCCGAAAAGGTAATATGCCGTGCTATTAACTAATGTCTTTCACATGCTAGTGGGGATAATCATCATCTTTTTCTAGTTTCCTAGATCGAGTCAGAGATATAATCAGGAATACATTGGACTTGGGGAAAAATCTCTCCATTATAAATAGGCATTACTTGAATAGATACCTTTTATTTCTTCGGAGTTCAAAATCTTTTTTAGGCTTCAGTTCCCTAGGTAAGGTTTGCACGGGTTGCACAAAGTATGGTTTGTACAAGTTCACAAATATTGTGTAAGATTTGTACGTAGATAGCATGGGTTTGCACGAATTATGTATAGGTATGCACCGGGAGCCCAAGCTTAAAAAATATTGACATGCTTTTGAACCAAGAGCAACAAAAAGTTTGGTTCTTTGTCCCAATTCCTGTTTCTTTTAATCTTAAAGATCATTCACAAGGTCAGATTGCATGAGTAAATCAGAAACTTGAAAAGCAAAAACTAATGCAGTTGCAAAAAGTTCATAATTACCATAGAGAAATCAGCATCAGAGACTTGCAATTTCATCTGTATCCGCAGTTTGACTTTGGCTAATGTCTCGCTTTCGTGGATCATCAAGACAAAGGGTTCTCCGAAATTCTGGACCGTCTGTTGAAAGCATGCAGATTCTTATAACAAATATTTGTGTATGGTACATCAATTACTTTTACCGACATTACAATGCGTTTCTATTTACCATGTGCTTTCGTGATTCATCTTTCATGAAGTGATAAACGTAAATTAGATGATCATGCGGACCCAACTTTTTCTCTTCCTCAGGAATCTGAATCAAAAACATAAGAAGCAATGTTTCTTGATCTATAAACCACCGCACTAAGGAAACAAGGAACACCGCATTATTTTAGTAAAAGGTGTGTTTGTGCGACGCTTAAGTGAGCTCATGTAAGAGCCAAGACGACATAAACAACAAATAAAATTCAAGCCTAAATAACTCAAGTAAATAGAACATATCATATCTAAAAGAACATCAACTATAGATATTCTCAAAAAAAAAAACTATAGATAATACTAATATGTGATAACTTGCCTCCTCTGCACGTAATGTCGTGTACCGATCATTTAGATTCTCAACCATTTCATGAAGTGGAAAAATCTGCGAAGACGTGATCAGAGGATTATGTAAACCGAAGTGTAAACGCAAGAAAATGAACTATATGCAAGAATTGAGATGGTTAGAGGATCATTCCCTCAAATGCTATCGTTAAAAGAAGTGGTGGTTTGTGCTCTGGTATAGCTCCACAAGGAGATGGCTAGAGGTTAAATCTGTCAGGGATCCCTTTTTTTTTACAAGGAATGACACTTATGAAGAATGATACACATGTCGGGTTAACATCTCCACAGTAAAAAAGTCATTGAATCATATCCTATGGACCTCCAATATGAGCATGAACCGAAATGTTGCACAGCGACAAGAATTGTGGAGATCATACTGAACAAAAAGCATAGAGTCAGGGTCCTACACGTGTTGTTTCTACGTTTTTCTTAATTTATAATGCTCTGTCTCTCTCAGATTAGGCGATCTAAGGGAGAACTGTCTATGAGGATATTCTCTTCATCAAATTGATAATTCACAAAATAAAATTTATCCCAATCCTAAGCCCATCATTATTGATAGGAATCAGAGGTAAAGTTGACAGCACCTTTTTACTGTTGATTTTGTAACTGAACTATACTGGGCTTGGATACTTATAACGATGTACTTTCTTTTGGTGAAGATGATCTACATGGTGAAGATCATATCCACCCAAATATAGCAGCTAATAGATAATCTTCTATGGGCGTCAGGGCGCCTGTATTGTATAAAATATTGTAGACAAAGAGAAAGAAGAAATGCATATAGGAGGCCTACTCAAGACAACATACTCTCAGGATTCAAATAAGATTTAACCATGAGAATGATAATGACAAACTTTAATTTATTGTTAACTATGAGAATGAAAATGATGAAGAAACTACCTTGTAGATTTTATGATAGAAAACTTGGAGCAATCTAAGTTCTGCATTTGGATGAGACAGCTGAACCTGTTTCAATATGGTTTGAGCAAGTAATGTCATTTTTCTCAATGTAAAAATGAAGGAGGACTACTTATGGCCGTAAAAGATAACTGGAAGCAAGCACATGGAAGTCAAATGAACATTCTGAAGTCTGAATTTAGAATAAATTACCTTCGTCTTCAAGTACTTAATCAGATCAGCTACTGTATTTTGGTTTGGAATCCTGATATTATAAACCAGCACCTGAGGTGAAACGAATCTACATCCAATAAGTTTTTGACTCTTAAAATAATCCAATAAAAGGTATTAAATGTCTGGTATACTAACTTCATTTGTTATTGCATGATGAAAAGAAACCTTCAGAGATTTTAATTCTTGTACTTCCAGAATAGGGATGTCCAAGATTGGAGTTAGAGGGATGTCCAAGATTTCATAATACAAGATATGATAAGTCTGTTCACGAAAACCCATTGAGATATTTCAGCAACTCATAATAAATGCTTACTCTAAGTGGAAGAAATATGGCGTCTCAGAAAGCCTAGTCTAGATGAACTACCTCACCATTGTGACCCAACATATCAGTCAAATGGTCCACCCCTTGGTATTTAATTGCCTGGGATTTAGGGCCCTGAGAGTAACTACTATGAGGCGTGAGTCTGATTTTGCTTGAATCTTCCAAACCAAGGCGGCGAGCAACTCTTTCCGTCACATCATCATAAGTTAATGTCTTTGACCTTGAAATAGAAACGTTACATGAACAAACTACGGCAATAACTAAAACAAAGTAATAGAATCTAGGACTTGGAGTACTTACAGCTCTAGATAGAAATCATCTTCCTCGGGTTTCTCCAGAGATCGGAAACAGATTATCTGAGAGACCAAATAAGACGAAAAGGTAAAGAAATAAAAACAGAAAAAACTATATTTGTTATACAGGTATAGGCGACTTTGTCAGAAAAACTTCATTTGGAAAGAAATAAGAATTCAGAAGCCGAAGGTTTGTATACCATTACCAGAAAAATAAAAATAATCAAAAAAGTTCGAATTATTGCATTAAAAAGGAAAACCGTGTAACAATATTCGCATACCAAACCAGCAAAACAGTTGAGTTCGCAAAGCTATTTGAGAACAAGTTTAAGACTTGAATTCAACAACTAAGAAACAAGTTTAGTAGCAACTCTTGTTGAGGATAATATGCTCAAACCCAAAGTAACAAACATAGATAGCCCTTTATTTTACCAGCTTTCACCAAAGAATATAATTCCTCCACTAGTATATATTACATCGCACCAAAATGCAGATGCTCCACTGGTATATATCATATGCCGCAAACAGTGGAGATTTGTTTTGCCAAATTTGGTTTCCCTAATCATATCACTCAAACCAGCCTTGAAATTGAACAAAATTGAAGTGGACACACCAAAACCACAAGTACCACAACCGAACGTTCTCTCAGATATTGGGATTACAGTAATCCTCTTCCCATCCGATGGGATATAAGCTATACACAATGGCAAGAATGTTTCTTAAGAGCATCCACTGATACGTAATCTGTCTCTTACTTTTACGAGCCTTTAACTGCATCGACTCTCTTAATAGGTAAAATTTATAATAGCTTTCCAGCTCAAAAGACAAACATGTTAATCAGCCATCTGTTATTTTTAACATATTAATACGAAATAATATCATGTACCTGTCGATTAACAACATATTCAAGGAAAGAAGGAGCATCAGGATAACGACATTGTGTCTGCCTTTCAACTAAAAGGGGTTTGTGAATACAAATTATGTCGCCATTCTCAAGCTGCAGTACAAAAATAAAATATTTATACAAAATGATAAATAATAATACAGAAATAATGAAAATAAAAATAAGAATACATGGAGTTGGAATCCTTATGTTACATTACCCGGTTAGCGCAAAATGTCACTCTCTTGTCAATTAGTTCAAACATAACGCTGGGCTTAAAATTTATTTCCTGCTCAAAAAACGCAAAGTTGTGAGATGCTATGATTGAAACATTATTTTTTTTTTTTTTTTTTGAAACCAAGGGAACAAATTCCATTAATAAGTGATTGAATCACAATGTTTACATGGATGAATTCTTATTTCTCTCCTCTGAAAACTTCATGAGAGTTACATACCTTTACATGCAAAGTGCCTCATGAAGAGAAAGAAATTTAAGAAGCAACAATGATGGGAAGTAATGCACTGAGGAAAAGGTATTTAACTGGAGGCTCGTAACGAAGCATATGAAACTGCTTACCTCATAAAGTTCGATTTCTTCATTAGGATCTAACCCTGCCATTTCATTCAGCTGTCTTACGATATCTAGTGGCTTGCTTCTACTCTTCGCAAAGAGCCTCCCCAAATACCTAATATAATATAAGTTTTTCACAACTTGAAACACATGCAACAACAGTCCAGACTCCACTACAAGCATCAACACTCAATGTATACCTGACTATTTCTTTTTCAGGGTCATAAAGCTTGAAGAAAAGCAAAATATCTTCTTTTGTCCGGTCGGGCAGAGGTCTGGGATGCAAATCCTGCACATTGTGCAAATATCAGCAATTCTGCAGAAAGGAAAAGCTAAAGATCCATACCAACATGACACATGGGAATGATGTAATAAATAGAAATTACCGGTCCCCGTTGTACTTCCAAAAATAACTTCAGTTCGCCATTTTGACCCTTGTTGGATAAGTGTCTTAACTGTCCAACCTACAATTCCACAGTAGTAAGTTCTTGTGGACTGTGGTGTACTATACCATTTGAAGTTTCATTCTAGAGTACAGATCAGCAAATTGATAATATAGTCACCAATACTGTTAAACATTGATAATAAGTTTTTGTGCAGCAAAATTAAGGTCAGTGATAACTGATAAATTTATAATCCGAGGAAAGAGAAGGTTTGTGTAACATAGAACTTTTATTTTCTTTTGTCTTATAATTTCTTGCTAACACTGATATACATCTGTGGGCACTCATGTTATTTACATCAATTATATTCGATGCAGGTTTTGGAATTTCATGGATCTGCACTAATGTAAGCAAATGTAAGTGAAATCAGAGCAACAGACAAGAAAATCATGATATTGATTCATCGTCAGAGTAGTTACAGATCGAATTTCTTCTTCATCTGTCAATGGTCGATTTGGACGAAATGTTTGATTCATACGCTCTGCCCATAGCCAAAAACGTTGAAGTTGCACTGGTACTTTAAACTGTTTGGCAACTTCCTCCTGCTAACAACTTAAAATTAGAAAATCGACATATCACAATAACGTATCAAGCCAAAGAGATAATATGCAGTGAAATTATCTAACCATCAACAGATTAACGATAATATACAACACAAAAATTTGCAGTGTGCTTGTTAAGAATTTCCTTGTACACAAAAATCTGATATTCTAGAGTACGAGCCCCATGTTCACTTCTGTGGCCGTGGGTATAATCCCACATGGAAAAGAAAGTCTTGTAACCAAGAAAGTAATATATAGTCCCTCTCCACTCATTGCCCGCTATTTTTTAGTTGGAAGTCCACAAACTTAATATAGTATCAGAGTTATGTAAAACGTGATAGGGTCTTCTGCTTCACATCACTGAACAAAAAGCCACACATTAGGCTCAACAAACGACACACCTGAGAGGCATGTGAGATTAGACCAACATGGGCAAAATGAAACTAGAGAGTAGGTAAATGTTATCTTAGGGGGTCCAACACGAAACCAATGACAATGAGTCCGAGAGAACCTAGATATCATTTTCTTGGTTATGAGACCTTTTAGTCCATGTGGGAATGTTCACAGTTGCCTCTAGCTTGTGATTTTTGTTTGAGCCTGACAGGTGTCTTTTGTTGCGTGACCTGGAGCGCATGTGAATACTTTGGCCTATCGCGAGTAGTCCTAGCTCTCATACCTGAAACTAAAACCTGATTGGGAAGTGACATGGCGTGGGGAAGTTCCTTGTCTTAATTTTTTTCGCATGAGCTCTCATTGTCCATATGAAACTTAAGAGCACAACTTCCATGATCCCAATTCCTTGTGACATCCGTAAAGGTCCAACTTAAGTAAATTTTGGTGTTAGATATTTCGACGAACCTATATAACCATTCTATCCTTGATAGGATGGGTTAGACGAGATTATGGAAGGGATGCACAAGCATTCGTATAGCTATCTTAGGATCGGAGGTCCAACTTAGAGTAAAAAGGTTAGTTAGACAATGAATTAAATTTTTTTTCTTTTTTATCTGGTTGAAGGAGACAATGGGAGGTATCCGAAATCGTGGAGGCAAATCCTCACGAAATGAATGACTATAAACAATTCTTAATAATCCAACAAGATTCAAATAATATTAAGGAAAAGTACCTTGAAAATATAAAAAGGCAAATGTTTGTGCGCATGAAAAGTTCCAATATCGCTAAAGTCAACAAGATCAAAGTAAATATCCCTCCCAATCTGCTTAAACATGTCCTCATCTAGTGCAACCTAGATTTACAATACATAGCAATTTAGAATATTTTCACTGGAATAACCAGACAGACCAGTAGATAAAAAGATGGTTTTTTTTCGAAAGAATAACCTTTATAGTAACAGTTTGAAGTTCATCATCCATATACTCCAATTGCTTAACCAACATCGCCCAATTGTTCTTGTAATCACAATATATATTAGAAATCAAACCATAAAGTTGCTACCAAAATTGGGGTTTTACTAAAACAAGCTCAAAATCCAAAAAAAAAAAAAAACAAAACGAAATTGAAGTTTATTTAGATGAAAGCGAGGAGAAAAGACTATTATATATATACTCACCAGATCTGTGGATGAATCCCGGAGATTCTTCATTTTCCGATCATCAACCATCGGAACTTTGAATAACAAATTTTAGAGAGAGAGAAAATAAAGAAGAAAATGGTAGTGAAGAAATTTCAGGGGGGTTTCATCTGAAAAATAGACCGAGAAGGAGAAGACGTCACTCTGAGATTTTTTTTTTTGTAATAGTAGGAATTAGTCAGGATTGAGATAGTACCATAATTTTCCAGAGTTGAGAACCCTAGGGTTTTTTTTAATCGGTAGTGTGGTTTCTTCTTCTTTTCTCACTAGGACAGCCAAAGTAAACGGCTATAACTAACTTATGAAGGTGTAAACCAAACGATCCATTGAAAAGTAAACGGATACTTTTCTCTTTGAAGATGATTAGTATATTAGCAAAAGGACAGAGAAACCAACAAATAAGAATTAGCCACAAATGACCTTCCCAAAGTTTTAAGTATTTTTAAAAGGCTAACGCTTTGGGGAAAGCTAAATAGTTTCCGGAGTGTGAAATTTTAAAAGGAATATGTAAAAGGGTTATTTCCCTAATGACCCCCTACTTTGTGACCAGCTTCCTGCCTAGCCCCCTACTTTACGAGAAATACCCATATGGCCCCCTTTCGTTATAACACCGTCACTCTCTCTCCTCCATCATTTTTTCTCTCTCTGCCAAGTCATGCCACATCATCTATTACGCCACCTCATCACCTTCTCCGGCGAGAGTCGCCGGCCGGCCAATTTCCGGCCGGCGACTTCAAACATAAAAAAAAAAAATTCTCTCTTCCTCTCTCTCTCTAAAATTTTTTTTTCTTTCTTTCTTCTCTCTCTCTCTAGAACTCAGTTTTTTTAGAGAGAGAAGAAAGAAAAAAAAAATAATAAATAATTTTTTTAGAGAGAGAGAGGAAGAGAGAAATTTTTTATTTTTTTTATGTTTGAAGTCGCCGGCCGGAAATTGGCCGGCCGGCTACTCTCGCCGGAGAAGGTGATGAGGTGGCGTAACAGATGATGTGGCATGACTTGGCATAGAGAGAAAAAATGATGGAGGAGAGAGAGTGACGGTGTTATAACGGAAGGGGGCCATATGGGTATTTCTCGTAAAGTAGGGGGCTAGGCAGGAAGCTGGTCACCAAGTAGGGGGCCATTAGGGAAATAACCCTATGTAAAATTTTTAAAATTTTCTGGGGAAATATATTTTATAGGGAAATTTTCCACCTCACCTCTCTCTCTTCTCCGACAAGGTCGCCGGCCGAAAAATTTCCGACCGGCAACCATGAATTTTTTTTTTTCATTTCATCTCTCCTCTTTCTCTAAAAAAAAAAATTCATCTCCTCTCTCTCTAAACTCCGGCGATGGGGGTTTCCCTTCGCCGGAGGTCGTCCAGCAGACCTTCAAGGTCTGCTGGGACAGATCTGGTAGGTCTGCTCGGAGCAGACCTTGAAGGTCTGCCGGACGACCTCCGGCGAAGGGAAACCTCCTTCGCCGAATTTTAGAGAGAGAGTGGAGATGAAATTTTTTTTTTTCCTGGAGAGAGAGGAGAGATGAAATAAAAAAATTTATTTTTTATGTTTGAAGGTCGTCGGCCGGAAAATTGGCCGACCGACGACCTTTGCCGGTGAAGATGATGAAGTGGAGGAGAGAGAAGATGTGAGGTGGAGAGAGAGGTGAGGTAGGAGAGAGATAGGTGAGGTGGAGAGAGAGTGAGGTGAGGTGAGGTGGAGGTTTTTATTTTCCCATAACAACTTACAAAATAAAATTGTTAAACAAAATTGACTAATTTTTTACTAAGTCTTCACACTCCGGAAACTATTTAGCTTTCCCCAAAGCGCTGGCCTTTTAAAATTTGAAATATTACTAAATTTTATTTGTCAATTTTACCAAAACTAAATAATTATTTGTTGATTTTACATTTATTGGGAGGTGTCTTGCTACTCTTCTAGTCTCCTACTTGTGTCTTCTTCAATATATTTTGTGCAAAGACTACATATTCTTTAGTTGTAATCAATTATGATATTTTCCTGCAATAAAGATTTATCGTATTCTACCAACAAAGTCTTAACTATTCATATTGAGATACGTGTGTAAATACGTGATATAAGAGACGGATCAAGATGAAGAGATCCGACGATCAAGACCATTCCCGAGATATTTGAAGATACGTGAAGATCCACAATATTTACTTTCATATGTTTGGAATATCTCTGTAATATATCTAATATTATTATTAGATAAGTTTTATATTATTTCCTAGTTTAGTTAGGAGAAACTAGGAAACCCTGAACCTAATTTCTCTATAAATAGGAGAGGGTTGCAGGGAATCAAAATCATCGAGTTATTGAGTTATGTAACCGATCAACCCCATATACAATTGTATGTGGTGATTATTAATAATGAAAGTATTTCTCCGTAGATGTAGGTCTTGAGTATCCGACCGAACCACGTTAAACATTGTGTCTTTCATTTATGTTTATATATCTGATTCTTATATAATCGTGACTTTATCATATTTCCGATTATCGTATAATCGTGATTTAACATGGTATCATGAGCGAGTTATCAATCCTGTTTCATCGAAATTTTTTCGAGGTTAATCAACCTTGATTCAAGCTTCCGCAAAAAATTTTCGACATCTTTATTGTTCGTTGAGATGTAATCATCGTTCAATTACTTTGACGATTTTTTTTCAATTCCCAAGTTATTCTTGTGACTATCAAATTCCAACATCATTTTTATTAGTTGTGATTACCTATTGTTTCATAACTTTCTTGAAATTATGATAAAAGGTTATTGAAATGAACTTAGTAAAGGAAAAGGAAGGGTGTTATTGGATTTCAAACTTGGTGCATAATGGTGGTGATGATCTTATTCAATGGAGGCAGTGTGCAACATCTTATTTATTGGTCAAGATATTTAAAAACCAATCAAAGCTTCACCTAAATTCACCAGACATCAAATCTTTGTGGCGACGATTTACTCCTTTATTTCCCGTCTACCAAGCATGACCAGTCCAAGCTATTTCTCTTCTTGAAGATGAAAAACACCTTTTTCGATCCCGTATTCCGTCTAACATAGCTGATTCAAGTAAGAAGCAATTTTTTGGATGTGATTATTTCACTCTTTTCATCAAGTCGGACACTTCAAAGTTTCGTGTTCCGACTTGCGGGAGGCTATTGAGACGCGTGTGTAAACACGTGATATAAGAGACGGATCAAGATGAAGAGATCCGACGATCAAGACCATTCCGAGATATTTGAAGATATGTGGAGATCCACAATATTTACTTTCATATGTTTGGAATATCTCTGTAATATATCTAATATTATTATTAGATAAGTTTTATATTATTTCCTAGTTTAGTTAGTAGAAACTAGGAAACCCTGAACCCTAATCTGTCTATAAATAGGAGAGGGTTGCAGGGAATCAAAATCATCGAGTTATTGAGTTATGTAACCGATCAACCCCACATACAATTGTATGTGGTGATTATTAATAATGAAAGTATTTCTCCGTGGATGTAGGTCTTGAGTATCCGACCGAACCACGTTAAACATTGTGTCTTTCATTTATGTTTATATATCTGATTCCTATATAATCGTGACTTTATCATATCTCCGATTATCATATAATCGTGATTTAACAATTCATCTCAAAGAACGTTTTTCACATTCTCAAATCACTCTCTTAGTCACTTGACATTGAATTCAAGTTTCTCCTACATCTTTATGTTGGCCCCCCACTCTTAATTATAAAGAAAGACAACACTATGATCACCGTGAAGTTGGGCTATGATCATCGTGAAGTTGGGGCATTCAAAGGCATCACCAGCACCATGTCGCCAATTCTCCCTAACTTGAAATCTTGATTCTGACTCTCAATGTTAACTTTGTAACCGGTTCAATAATTTTGATACTTATCTATGTCTTTGACATGGGTTTCTCATTTGGTTGGTCTTCACCTGACTTAACCACTTGTGAGAATAATCCTACATGGGAGAAGGGGTATCTAGCAATCAAACATATAACGTGTAGGTCCTCTCCACTTATTGCAAATTAGTTTTGAATTGGATGACCACAAACTTAACATGGTACCAGAGCTAGGCCTAAACGTGATTGGTTTAAAAGTCACACGTACTCCACGTCACTCGAAAAGAACGAAAAACACGTGTTAGATTGAAATATGCCACAAGTGAGGGGGCGTGAGAATAATCCCACGTGGGAGAAGGAATATCTAGCAACCAAGACAAGCATATAACATCTAGGTCTTCTCCACTCATTATCAATTAATTTTGAGATGGATGATCACAAACTTAACATCACCAGCTTGGTATTGGCATGTGGTATCCATCATGTTATCCTAATCTTCGTTTCACTCTCTCTCTCTCTCTCTCTCTCTCTCTCTCTTTTTCCTCTCTTAAAATTGTTGTTCAATCACCCTATTTAATTCTCATTCTGCTCAAAACTTGAATTCGGTTGTAGAGATTTCATTAGGGGCAAACTCTAGATTATGTTTTGTATTATTCGTGCAAAATTTGTTGAGAAAAAGAATTCTCTACCCAAATAATCTAATTTCAAAATAGATGTTGCATTATCAAGCCTTAAAATTATTGTTTGCCATTACATATATGTCATCAGTACAAGTTTACTTTGTACTTTAGGCTGCTCTTAACTTAAAATCCTTGAGTATGGCTACGTACGGTATGTGAAAGACCCTAAGTGCTTCTTCCTAAAATCTTTTACTAAACAATGAACGATTATCCATCATATTAGCAATATATATTATTGAGCACCGGCTAAAACAACTGCACAAAAGAAAGCTTTTATAACTTGAGAACATTGACTCATAATCACTATTTCTCTTTATACTATATTTTGTAGGGTTATTTTCTCAAATGGCCCCCTAGTTTATCACACACCAATGCGCAAATGCATCCCTTCTTTCAGCCCAGTGAAAAAAAACATCTCCATCCTAGACCGATTGATTAGCGCCCTTAGCCTCAATTTCAGACTGGGTCTACCTTGGACTTCTGTCTCAGGCTCATGTTTCGGTAAGTTATGTAACTTCCACTCTGATAACCTGCATGCAACGAGCAAAGCGATAAAAGATACTAGATTTCGAAGGTGAGCTACCTTGTCGAACTCAACCAAATGAATCTTAACCTTTGTCTTTGTCAACCTCTCTTTTACTAGATATATCAACAGTAAATAAGAGCCATTTTGGGTAGGCATATCAAGAAACAATAAATTTTCAGCTCCAAATTGGGCTGCAATTGGTTTAGATAAAAATTAGTTACTTGATTGGTTGAAATCGTATTTGATACCACTTGCAACCCCACACATACCACTTGCAACCCCAGACAGACGAAACTAAAATCCGTCAGAGTCTCCTCCTTAAATTAGAACTGTCACACCTGTCAAAAATTTGCATTAGGGTGTGTCATCTAGTATATGTATATATTATATAGGTTGATTTTGATAGATGATGGACATGTTCTCAGCAACCATGTAGATAATCATATCCAGAATTTGGCCAATAACACATCCACAATACGTCCAAGTCAGCCCTTACAAATTGGCAATCATATGAAGACTTAACGAGGTTAAAGGTTTTAGAATGGGAGAGCCCAGATGGGGGCCAGACAGCAGACACTACCATCTAGAAGATGAGAATAACTTCCTCGACATTGTCAAACGTAACACATTGGGGAACGCACCACGGGTCTAAGAACTTCCACTTAGACTCCTCACTTTCTAATTTAGCACATTTTTGAGTGGTCATATTAAAGAACTTTTTTGGTAGTAGGTTGGGGGATTCGGCCGAGTCCACCCGAATCCGACCCAGCTGGCTCCGCAAGTCATTTAGCTGGGTTGGTTTTCCTTTTCTTAATAGCTTTTGAGTTTGTTAGTAGAGAGAAAGAAAAAGAAAAGAGAAGACAGATTAGAAAAGAAGAAGAGGGATAAAAAAACATCATTCAATCTTCAAGAAGAAGCAAGTGCACAAACCTTCATTCATCTTCCTTCAATGTTTTCCTAATTAACAGTCCTTGGAATTCTGAACAACAACTTTTCAGTCGCTGTTGCCAGTTAAGAGAGAAATTAACCTTTCTTTTCCTTTCCTTTTTCTTTTTCCTTTTTCCATTGCCTGTTCTTTAATATATGAGCATCTATTATACAAATGAAAATTTGGTGAAAACTCCCTATAAATTTTTTGTTTTAGTGAAAAATGACCAATCAATTTTTTTAGTCTTCAGCTCTCCTTAGGTACTTTTTTTAATTTGCAACAACTTTGCAACACTTTGCGACAACTTTGCAACACCTTGCGACAACTTTGCGATAGCTTTGCAATACCTTGCAATAGCTTTGCAATGCAATACAACGCTTTGCAACATCTTTGCAAAAAATATTGGGTTTTTAACCAAACAAAATACAAATATTTGAGTTTTTAACAAAAAAAAAAAATATAAATTTTGGGTTTTAACAAAAAAAAATATAACTTTTCTTTTTAACTTAAAAAAGTTTAAAATTGGATTTTCGGCCCATAACGGAAATTTGGTCAATACTCTTTATAAATTTTTTGTTTTGGTGAAAAAAGATCAGCCAATTTTTTGTTGACTGGGACAAACCCAATAATAAATCCTAGCCGTTCGTTCTACATTTTCTCAAATCTTGACCTTTAGATCTATTACCTACCTTAAGAAAAAAATTAGTTCACCCACTCGATGATTTAGGTTTCAGTTACCAACCCTGTTAAATGCAACCCTTTTCTCTCCTCGGTTAATACTCAGTGGCCGTCTTTCCCCCAAATCGACGGTGCCTTTATGCCTCTCTCTTCCTCATTCATTACTTCATCCGCACGTGACTTTCACAAAGCTTGAGTGAATGCATTTTCTTCAGGTTGTTTGAAGTTGGTACTACTAAATTACGTTTGACTGCTTTGTATAATTGAAGGTATTAAATAGTTTCGATCTACTTACAAAAAAGTGGTTTGAAGTTGGTATTATTAAGCCCCTCGACCTTTCTAGTTTTTGTTGCTTGCTATGATGCTATCCTTGCTAATAAAAGGAGTTACGTCGCTTTTACTAGATTAAGTTTCACATTGTTATTTTTCTTTTCGATTTTTCTGAAAATGTTTTACATGATATATTATACTTCATATTTTCATAAACCGCTCTACTGTAGTTCTTAGCAGATAACCCCAATTTCAGTTTAATAGTATTTTGGATTTTTGAGTTTAAGGTCCAAAAATAGGGGGGGTAATTAGTCATATATCCACTCCTAAATCAATAAATAAAATAAAACCAAAAGAAACCGAAAATGTAAAATAAGTCCAAAAATTCACTATTTGGTGGGCCCCATGCATCAATCCTTTAATTTTCTCTCAATTTTGCCCTTTCATAAATATTTTTTAACCATTGGTAAACCAAAGGTTTATAATGGTTGAGTTAATACAATTATTCTTTCCATAAATTCTATGCAAGAATATTTATGGTGGATATTTAATGTTAATCTTTATTTCCAAAACTTATATTTTTCTAAAGTAACCTACCAAATCAATGGATATTTACCTAAAACAAGTTTCTCTCTCCCAAACACGAGTTTCTCTTTATGTAACTATATGTTCTTTAAATTCAAGAAAATATATTAAGTCCAAAACTGATATTTGTCTAAATTAACCTACCAATTCAATGAATATTTACCTAAAACGAGATGCTCTCTCCCAAAAACGATTTTCTCTCTCTGTAACTCTATGTTCTTTGAACTTCAAGAAAGTATGAATTTGTGATTTGTTTTTTATCTCTACCTCGATCCAATTAAACATCTAAAAATTCTTTTGTGAGGTTAAAAAGCAAACTATTTTGCTAGCATCTTACTGATTCTACTAGCATATTTTACATTCTACTAGCATCTGATGAATGAATTGAACAAAGTAGTTTAAAAAGCAAATACTATTTATCTAGCATCTTATTGATTCTAATAGCAATTTTTACATTCTATTAGCATCGGTTGAATAAATTTGAATACAGTAGTTTAAAAAGCAAGAATACTTTGCTAGCATCTTATGAATTTGTTACAATAGGTTAACAAATACTTTTTAGTAATTTTATGAAAGAATATTTATGGTGGATATTTAATGTTAATCTTTATTTCCAAAACTTATATTTTTCTAAAGTAACCTACTAAATCAATGGATATTTACCTAAAACTAGTTCTCTCTCTCTCCCAAACACGAGTTTCTCTTTCTATAACTATATGTTCTTTGAATTCAAGAAAATATATTATTTCTAAAACTGATATTTGTCTAAATTAACCTACCAATTCAACTAATATTTACCTAAAACGAGATGCTCTCTCCCAAAAACGATTTTCTCTCTTTGTAACTCTATGTTCTTTGAACTTCAAGAAAGTATGAATTTGTGATTTGCTTTTTATCTCTACCTCGATCCAATTAAACATCTACAAATTCTTTTGTGAGATTAAAAAGCAAACTATTTTGCTAGCATCTTACTGATTCTACTAGCATATTTTACATTCTACTAGCATCTGATGAATGAATTTGATAAAGTAGTTTAAAAAGCAAATACTATTTAGCTAGCATCTTATTGATTCTAATAGCAACTTTTACATTCTATTAGCATCGGTTAAATAAATTTGAATACAGTAGTTTAAAAAGCAAGAATATTTTGCTAGCATCTTATGAATTTGTTACAATAGGTTAACAAATACTTTTTAGTAATTAAAATATATTATGTGAAATTGTTTTTGTTACATTTTCAGTATTTTACTAGCATTTTCTTGATTCTGTTACCATTTGATATGAATTTGTTACAATAGGTTGATTCTAATAAAATTTTATGCTGGTAGAATCTTATCGAGTCTAACAACATTTTTAACATTTTATGTTAACGTTTGTTTTTTCTTACTCTTCAATACTGTAGATGATGAATGAAACCATCAATCGATTCTCTCTCTCTCCCACTCGATGCTTTCACCTTTTTCACTCGGTTTAATTTGGGCGTCGATGATGAATGAAATCAAAACCTAGTTCATATATTAGAAAGTGACGATGCTCTCTCTCTCTCTCTCTTCGATTTGCTTTTGCCCAATTCTAATAGAAATATAAAAGAAAGTATTCTGCTAAACGGTAAAGGCAACTATTTTTCCGGAAGGAAAGTTTGTTTTAAAGGAAATCATTTAATGAATCTCTAAATATTATGGTATATATTATTTTAGGTTATTTTTTTTAACTTAGGATAGGTTAGGCAGTAAAAGAGAATGAGAGGATAGACATGTAATTTACTTTGAGTGGATTTATTTTCTATTTCAGATTATCTTTGGTCTCTAGACTCATTGATCATGCGATTTTGGACTTAAAACACATCCCCCGTAGTATTTTTATCATTATTGAACGTTCATTTTAAAGGAAGAAAGGATATTACAGAACTCATAGTTAATTTTTCCCATCTAAATCCATATATATATATATATATATGTTGTTAAACATAAAAGAGGTAGGGAAGAAGAAAGATAATGAAAATATAGACCAAGAAGAACTTGATTTGTATTCATATGTTTGTAGAGAATTCTCTACATTGGTACTATGGTACATTGGTACACTTAGGTACATTGCTACATTAGCTAGAGACCTCTTTATATAGGCCTTTGAAGAGTTACATATCTAATACAAGAGTTACATATAATCAATGGTGCTTGAATACAAATAATGGTGGAGAACTTATGGTGGTGGGAGTTACCAAAGTGTGGTGGTCATCCACCATAAATCAAAGATTTATAACACTCCCCCTGGATGTCCACCACATCAGATATTGCCTCATTAAAACCTTATTAGGAAAACCCAATGGGACAAAACCATAGTGAAGGAAAAAGAGTACAAATTCTTTGTTTATGTACATCTTTGATGAACACATAATCAGCCTCATTAAAACCTTGTTAAGAAAAACCCTATGGGAAAAATTCTTAACGAAGGAAAAAGAGTACTTTGTGAAAATATAGTATATAGTGTCTTCATAAACTTGCTCCCCCTCATGAAGGTTGAGGGCATTGTTCAACTTTTTATCGTCAGCTTCCTTTTAGTATATATACACAAAATACAATTTGTAGCATTTGACATTTCAAGTTGTATTAGTATAATGTCTTAAAGTTCATGCATACTTTAACTTGAAGCTTGTTAATCCTTTAGGGATATCGATTGAAGTCACTATTTAGTGATCCGTATTTGTGTATCATGTACATCAGTAAGATAACTATAACATCTTGTGAAATTGATGTACTTATCACATTTCGTTGTATAATCCACTTGACACACATAAGAGGTGTTAAATTCATCATTCGATGACTATTGTCTTAAAATAGAGTTGTCTCGCCAAAACCTTGTCAGGAAAATCCAACGGGACATAACTTGAACGAAGGAAAAAAAAACTACAACTTTTAGAAAATTGAAATAATTTTCAATATGCACAGTTGCCTCATTAAAACCTTGACAAGGAAAACCCAATGGGACAAAACCTTGACGAAGGAAAAAGAGTACAACGCGATTGACATTTTATATATGAATGACGGTTGTTTTCTAAAACCACATTACAACACACGTAATGTATTGTCTGTACTATATTAGGTACTTCGGGACCTGAATTTCCATGACATATGATAAGTTAAGACAATATGAGTTGCTTTGAACTATAGCCTTTTAGTAATTCAGAATATGTTCATTTTCAAGATTTTCGTTACTCGAATAATCTTTTTCAATACTCCACTGTTAAACTTTGATAAACTCTTCAGGAGTCACAATAGGATTTATAAATACTTCATAATATAATTCGGAGATTTGTAGTTCGTATTGAAATTTTATAAGTGGACGTCAAATCCTTTATAGACTAAAGGACATTTCTTACACATGTCTACTTTATTACCTTCGGGGTAATTCTTAATTGGTGTTTCGACTTCATGTCTGAAGACTTAATTATTTTGTAAGAAAATCCACAAGTAATGAAGTATCTCGTCTAAAGTTAACCAATATTACTTAGAGTAATTCCGAGTCAATATGCTCCCAGTAGCTACTATATTCAGAAATACATCGTCTGAAATAATTTATTTGATTTTTCAAATTTTCACAGCATACATAGTTCAATGATCTCATATATGTGCCTTTGTAAAAGATTGACGTATCTTTCTTGACATATCCTTATCTGAAGATTTTATTAGAAATATGATTCACATTTGCTTATAATTTTATAGCCTCTTCAGGAGGATTCTTTAATAAAATTATTTCTCCAGTATCTAGGAGTATATGCTACTTTGATTAGCTCTGATTTTCCATGATCTTTTTTTTTTTTTTTCTTATATGAGCATATTATGCTTTGAAAACTATTAATATTTTGCAGATAGCAAATTCTCTATATTTTGATTTCAAGTGAGAAAAGCTAATCATTTTCAAGTGTTTTATGACATTAAGAGTCATTCTCTCTTTTCAGACATATCTTCTTCAGGGGATTTTATTTAGGAACATAAACCATATTTGTTTATCATTTGATAGCCTCTTCAGGAGGAAAAATTCGTTCTTTCAGTGTCACGGAGTATATGTCACTTTGATCAACTCTGATTATTTTTCATGACCTTTATCCGTCTATGAGCATATTACGCTCTGAAAAATATTAATATTTGGAGGTAGTACATTCTCAGGTTTCAACTCTAAATGAGAGAAACTTGATAATTTTCAAGTATTTTACGACATTGAATCTATGACTTCCTCCCCTTAATGTCGACAGATTTGTCTCATTTGATAACAAAATCATTCATTATATGCGCATATACTTCAAGATTGTGACAAAGACGAAAAGAAAAATCAATTGCTTCAGGCAAATTTTGATTTCTATTTTCATATCACATGATCTGTAGGACCAAAATTGCTAGCTAGTCACAACTTCAGGTGTGAGCAATTTTGTGTAATATCACAACTTCAGGTGTGAGCAATTTGTTATAATATCACAACTTCAGGTGTGATTGATTACACATGAGATGTATTATCTTCACGTAATTTTTCTATTAAAATCAATCATCACTTTCTTTTTAGGTATTATAACTTCAAGTATAATATGAAAGCGGATATTCAACAAATTTTATTTTCCAAGAATTTACAACTCATTGTCGTCCAAAGACGCGAAAGGAAATATCATCACCACTTGATGAAAGTTTTTTTTGAAACACAAGTGCAACCAAAATTGTGATATTATATTCTCGTTAAAGAATTTCACAAAAAGTGGTTGTCTTTCACCATGAAGAAGTATTTCAAATTTGATCAGACTATATCTTGATATAGTAAAGTGATATTAAATTTTGTAACTTCATTTGGAAATCTGAACTTAGTGTCATATTTTCCTTACAACAACTTCAATTGTAATCTCTTAAAAATCGATGGAAAATAATTTCAATACTGAAACTATCAATATTTGTCATTCTTCAGGAATGCATAGATAATATTATTTTTCAAGGGTTTACCCTTTTTGGTGATAATTAACCAACTCATAGGGGATAATCTTTTCATCGTTAGAGATTATTTACTCTAGTAATTCTTTTAAAATTGAGTTAATTCCTATATGGCCCCCTACTTTGTGACCAGATTCCTTTTTGGCCCCTTTTTTTTCGTAAATTCAAATATGGCCCCCTATTTTCAAGTAAATGTCCTTATTGTCCTTCCTATTCATAATTTTTCAAAATAAAATTAAATACATTCCACTCACCTCTATCTCCACCTCACATCTCTCTCCACCTCACCTCTCTCTCTCCACCTTTCTTTCTCTCTCTCTCTCCACTTTTCTTTCTCTCTCTCTCTCTTTCCACCTCTCTCTCTCCACCTTTCTTTCTCTCTCTTTCCACCTCTCCCTCTTTGTCTTCTCCGGCAAGGTCGCCGGCCGGAAAATTTTCCGGCCGGCGACCTTAAAAAAAAAAAAAAAACTCTCGTCTCTCTCTCTCTCTCTCTCTAAAAATCGAATCTTTTAGGGTTAGATTTTGATTCAACTTTGGTTCCGATTTCTTCATTTTCTCCTCCGACCGGTTTAAGGTGGAGTTCTCGACTTGCTTCAAAATCGAATCTAGTTGTTGGAGATAATGACAAGAAATTGAATGCTGATGAAGTGAAAGAAAACGGTTCACAATCTGGGTTTGATTTTGAGAAGGGGTTTAACAAAGGGGATAAGGAGAAAACTAGGGTTAAGAAATGGGAAAACACTGGTTCTGATAATAAGAGGGTTAGGGTTTTAGCTGAGGTAATGGATCGTGATGAAGAAAGGGAAGTAGGGAATTTAGGTTTTAGTTCTGGTTCTTCAAGTTTGAGGCAAAGTAAAAGGCTTACGGAGGAAGCTGTTACTACAAGTGAGGAGATCAAAGAGGAAATTGATTTAAATTCAGTGTCTTTGGGATTTGGATCGGAGAATCAAGAGATGACAGAATGGTTTTTCAATTCACAGTCAAGAAATGAAACCGGTGAGAGTAACGAAATTGAAGTAATTGATCTTGTTTCTGATGATAATATGAATGAAGACAATGGATTACTTCACCATGAGATAAATTATAGACCTGAAGAAAAAGATAGAGAAAGTGATCAAAAGATGGAATTAGACCTAAATTTAACTCCTGGTAGGACATCTTATATGTATGCGACTGAAAATGATCCAACTGTTAATGGAAGTGATCCACCTGTTAATGGAAGTGTAGAGGGTACAAGGATGGATATTGACCCAAACCCTAGTAATGCTGATGTAGGTACATCAAGTGGTAAAAGAAAATTCACTAAAGAAGAAAAAGGGAAGGAGAAAGTAGTTTCAAGTGCTTGGTTATCTGTTGGCTGTTGGTTTAGACCCATTGAAGCCTGAAGAGCTTACTGAAGAATCTGATCTTCGTGATGTCGCTAATAGTCTTATTGAGAGAGAGAGATGAGAGTTTTTTTATTTTTTTTAAGGTCGCCGGCCGGAAAATTTTCCGGCCGGCGAACTTAATCGGAGAAGACAGAGTGAGGTGGAGAGAGAGAGAGAGAGGGAGGTTAGGTGGAGAGAGATAGAGAGAGTGGTGAGGTGGAGAGAAAGAGAGATGAGGTGGAGAGAGAGAGAGATGAGGTGGAGAGATAGAGAGGTGAGGTGGAAATAATTATGTTTGTAATATTTTATTTAGAAATTAGGAAGGGTATTTACGCCATTTACATAAAAATAGGGGGCCATATTTGAATTTACGAAAAAAAGGGGGTCAAAAAGGAAGCTGGTCACAAAGTAGGGGGCCATATAGGAATTAACTCTTTAAAATTTTCTAGATTTGAAGAAGTATATACACCAAACTTCAGGTTTGGTAATCTCATATACATATAGATGCTTCAATTTGATCGTCACCAAAATCTGATGATTAAATATGAAATAATCCATCATTCTTGACATTTATCCGATATACACTTGCATATAAAACTAAAAATGAATTATCAGAATAATATCAATTTACTTTGGAGGAATAATTTACCTTGACCTTACCATTATCATCTATGTAGTTCTCATATCTTTTTGATATAGTTTATTATGTCTCAACAAATAATATCAATGGTTAGAGATAAATAAGAATAATAAGAAAGTTTAAATAACAACAAAGAAAAATTCAAATACCTTGTAACTTACCAATTACAATTGAACAAACTTACCAACCTTTTGTTTGTTTATATTTTGATCAAGGAGATGGATAACTTCTTCTTCCCTTCGATCATAGAGCAATTCGTGTTGATAACGTGTTGTGAAAAATAAAGGAGGGAAGAAGAAAGATAAGACAAAATATAGACAAAAGATATAGAGACAAATATAACTAGAATTGTATTCATATGTTTGTAGAGAATGTCTCTACTTTGGTAAATTGGTAAATTGAGTACTATGATACATTGGTTTGATCTATCTTCTTCATTAGCAACTAACCTCTTTATATAGGCATTTAGCTAGATGAGTTACTGTGAGAGGCGGTTTGGTTGTTTAGGCGGTTTTGAATGGTTGTAGGCGGTTTGCAATTTGGTTTCCAAATTTTTTTAGAAACCAATTCCCCTATTATAGTCGGTTGTGAGTTTCCAAAAGTGAGTTGGTGAATAAACTATATATAGGGGGGTTAAGTGCCATATCAAAAACACCAACACAAGCAACAACAACTCTTCTTTAGAGAGCTAGAGAGAGAGCAAGAGTGAGAGAAATTTTTCATAGTTTTTTGAGCGGTGTTAAATTTCTCGGTCGTCGAATATCTAGTATAGAAGGTCAATTTCTATGCGGTACCATCTTGGGACGAACTTGCGGGTTGTGTTAGTCGTCTTCATCTATCCTTCAATAAAGATTTCTTGTTCGCCCGAGGACGTAGGATTTAGGCCGAACCTCGTTAATTTCTGTTTGCATATTTGATTTTGGCTTAGCTTTTTCGATTAATCTTCATAGTCGGATCAATTTCTAGATAGGTTCGATAGCTTCCGCGACTTTCAGTTCTAACAATTGGTACCAGAGCCTTGTTATAACTGAAAGTCGCGGAAGCTATCGAACCTATCTAGAAATTGATCCGACTATGAAGATTAATCGAAAAAGCTAAGCCAAAATCAAATATGCAAACAGAAATTAACGAGGTTCGGCCTAAAGCCTACGTCCTCGGGCGAACAAGAAATCTTTATTGAAGGATAGATGAAGACGACTAACACAACCCGCAAGTTCGTCCCAAGATGGTACCGCATAGAAATTGACCTTCTATACTAGATCTTCGACGACCGAGAAATTTAACACCGCTCAAAAAACTATGAAAAATTTCTCTCACTCTTGCTCTCTCTCTAGCTCTCTAAAGAAGAGTTGGTCTTGCTTGTGTTGGTGTTTTTGATATGGCACTTAACCCCCTATATATAGTTTATTCACCAACTCAATTTTGGAAACTCACAACCGACTATAATAGGGGAATTGGTTTCTAAAAAAATTTGGAAACCAAATTGCAAACCGCCTACAACCATTCAAAACCGCCTAAACAAACAAACCGCCTCTCACAATTCTCCACCTCGTACACAATTTGATATACTTCAAATTTTGGACGAACACCAGGATACTCCTTGTAAGATATATTTACTTGTAACTTCATCCGACTGCACCATATGACCATGGTTGCCTACGTACCCTTTTACAGGATCAAGCCTACCGTAGTTCTACCAATCCTTCACATAAAGTTTATCTTGTCGCCATTACGCCCTTTCGGGCAACTTAACACGAGCCGATTTGTAGTAATTCCAGACAATGCTGAAACTTGCTACATGTCACCACTTTAGTCAACATGTCCGCGAGATTCTCATCTGTGTGTACCTTCATGAGAGAAACATCACCTTCCTCTATGACATCTCGTACAAAGTGATACCTGACATCGATATGCTTAGTACGAGCATGATGAACCTGATTCTTCGCCAAGTGGATCGCACTTTGACTATCACACCATACATCCACGCACTCCTGCTTAATTCCTAGATCATCCAGAAGACCCCACAACCACAATGCTTCCTTCACACCCTCGGCCATAGCCATATACTCGGCCTCCGTAGTAGATAAAGCAACTGTAGATTGTAACATCGATCGCCAACTAACTGGAGCACCATGTACCCTAAATACATAACCAGTAGTAGATCGTCTTCTATCTAGATCGCCAGCATAATCTGAGTCAACATAACCGCTTACCTGACATGTGTCTCCACCAAAGCACAAACCCGTATCAACGGTACCCTTCAAGTACCTCAAGACCCACTTCACAGCTTCCCAATGTGTCTTCCCCGGGTTTGCCATAAACCTGCTAACCACACTGACCGCCTGTGAAATATCTGGACGAGTACACACCATAGCGTACATCAAACTGCCAACTGCACTAGCATACGGTATACGATCCATATGATCCTTCTCCACCGTAGTAGTGGGAGATTGTTTTCCCGAGAGCCTGAAGTGTGGTGCCAAAGGTGTTGACACCGCCTTCGCATTCTGCATCCCGAACCGAGAAACTACTCGTTCGATGTAACCTTTCTGATTCAAGTACAGTTTCTTACTTGACCGCTCTCTCTTAATCTCCATTCCCAGTATTTTCTTTGCGGCGCCCATGTCTTTCATCTCAAACTCTTGACTGAGTTGAGATTTCAACTTATTTATCTCCACCATGCTTCGAGAAGTAATAAGCATGTCATCCACATACAAAAGGAGATAAATAAAGTCACCTTCGCGAAGCTTCTTGATGTATACACAACAATCATAGTCACTTCTGCGAAAACCATGCTTTAGCATGAAAAAATCAAATCGTTTGTACCATTGGCGAGGGGATTGTTTCAATCCGTAAAGAGACTTCCTCAAACGACATACTTGATTTTCTTTACCCTCAACCTTGTATCCCTCAGGTTGAGCCATATAAATTTCTTCTTCCAAATCCCCGTGCAAGAAGGCGGTTTTAACATCGAGTTGTTCCAGCTCAAGATCACTGTGAGCAACAATACTCAATAACACCCGAATAGAAGTATGTTTCACGACCGGTGAGAAAATCTCATTGTAGTCGACCCCTTCTTTCTGTGCATAACCCTTGGCCACTAGTCTTGCCTTATACCTTGTACCCTTGATCTGGGAAGAATCCTCTTTCTTCTTGTACACCCATTTACAACCAATAACAGACTTACCTTCGGGCAATGGGACAACCTCCCATGTCTTGTTCTTGTGGAGAGACTCCATCTCTTCTTGCATAGCAACCAACCAACTCTCTCTTTCCTCCGCGGTAATAGCTTGTTTGAAGGTGACCGGCTCGTCGTCTTCCACCGAGAGTGCATATTCAACCACATTTGCCTGCCCGTAATGCCTAAGAGGTTTGTCTGACCCTAACCTCTGTACCGGCTTATATAACCGTTTCGGCCTAGTGTGTACCGAAACATCCTGCTGTTGTTGTTGTAAAACTTGTGTACCTTCCCCTTGAACCTCCTCATGATCGGGTTCATCAATTTCCTCATCCTGAGTATTATCCTGATGCTCCACCTGATCATGATTCCTAGAAACCCGTTGGTCTTCGATTTCTACTTCCACTACTTGAGCTTTAGTAGACCCAACATCACCACAACTAGGCACCGTAGCTTTCGCCATAGCTACAATAGATGACTCATCAAACACCACATCTCTGCTGATTACAAACTTCTTGTCTTCCGTACACCATAGCCGATAACCCTTGACTCCTGTAGCATATCCTAAGAAAATTGCCTTCTTTGCTCTATTGTCAAGTTTGTTACCTTTAACATGGTAATAGGTCGTACAACCGAAAACCTTAAGTCTCCCGTAATCTGCATGTTCACCTGACCACACCTCGTAAGGTATGCCGTCATCTAAAGAAGAATGTGGAGATCTGTTCACAATATAACAAGCTGTAGCAACAGATTCTGCCCACCATTCTACGCCTAATCCCGAATTGGAGCGCATACATCTAGCCTTCTCAAGTAGTGTACGGTTCAATCTCTCTGCGACTCCATTCTGCTGAGGTGTGTTTACTACTGTCCAGTGCCTCACAGTTACACATCCAATAGGCACACAATAATGGAGCTTGAATACAAAGTAATGGTGGAAAACTTATGGTGGTGGGAGTTACAAAGTGTGGTGGTCATCCACCATAAATCAAAGATTTATAACACTCCCCCTGGATGTCCACCGCATCAGAAATTGCCTCATTAAAACCTTACTAGGAAAACCCAATGGGACAAAACCATAGTGAAGGAAAAAGAGTACAAGTTCTTCGTGCTGATAACGTGTTGTGAAACATAAAAGAGGTAGGGAAGAAGAAAGATAATGAAAATATAGACCAAGAGATAAAGACAAGAAGAACTTGATTTGTATTCATATGTTTGTAGAGAATTCTCTACATTGGTACACTTAGGTACATTGCTACATTAGCTAGAGACCTCTTTATATAGGCCTTTGAAGAGTTACATATCTAATACAAGAGTTACATATAATCAATGGTGCTTGAATACAAATAATGGTGGAGAACTTATGGTGGTGGGAGTTACCAAAGTGTGGTGGTCATCCACCATAAATCAAAGATTTATAACAATATATTTGTTATTTGCCAATTACTTCTATAATCTTCAATTTATTTTAATATCAATTGATTCAATAACACTAAAGTTTTTCTTATGTTAATACATTATTTTTTGAACCATAACCAGCAAAATAAAAAAAAAACTGAAAAGTTTGAATTAATGCATTAAAATGGAAAATCGTATAACAGTATTCACAGACCATAACCAGCAAATTATTTGAGTTCGTAAATCTATTTGAGAACAAGTTTACGACTTGATATAACAACTAACAAACAAGTTCAATAGCAAGTCTTGTTGAGGATAATATGCTCAAACCCAAAGTAACAAACACAAATAGCCCTTTACTTTCGCAGCTTTCACCAAAGACTATAATTCCTCCACTAGTATATATTATTATCGCGCAAACAATGCAGATGGTTCACTGGTATATATCAGATACCGCAAACAAAGCAGGTTTGTTTTGCCAAATTTGATTTCCTAATATTATCACTCAGACAAGCCAAAATTGAACATACCACTACCACAACAACCAAAACAATCGCAAGGTTTCTCTCAAATATTAGGATTACAGTAATCCTCTTCCCATCCAATGGGTATAAGCTATAAACAATGGCAAGGAATGTTTCTTAAGATCTTTCACTGATACGTAATCAGTCTCTTACTTTTACGAGCCTTTAACCACATCAACTCAGTAGAATTTATAATAGCTTTCAAGCTCAAAAGACCAACATTTTAATTAACCATCTATTATTTTTAACATATTAATACGAAATAATAATATGTACCTGTTGATTAACAACATATTCAAGGAAAGAAGGAGCATCAGGATAACGGCACTGTGTCTGCCTTTCAACTAAAAGGAGTTTGTGAATACAAATTATATCGCCATCTTCGAGCTGCAGTACAAAGATAAAATATCTATATTAAAAAGATAAATATGAATACAGAAAAAGTGAAAATAAAAATAAGAATACATGGAGTTGGACTCCGTTATGTTTAAGTTTACCTGGTTAGCGCAAAATGCAACTCTCTTGTCAACTAGTTCAAACATAACATTGGGCTTAAAATTTATTTCCTGCTCACAAAAAGCAAAAGTTGTGAGATGCTATGATCAGTAATTATTAACAAGCAGCAATGATGGGAAGTAACGCACTGAGTAAAGGCTGTTTGAGTAGAGGCTCGTAGCGGAGCATATCAAACTGCTTACCTTGTAAAGTTCGATTTCTTCAGTAGGAGCTAACCCTGCCATTTCATTCAGCTCTCTAATGATATCTAGTGGCTTGCTTCCACTCTTCGCGAAGAGCCTTCCCAAATACCTAATATAGAAAAAGTTCCATAACTTGAAACACATGCAACATCGGTCCAGGCTCCAGTATAAAAATCAACAGTCAATGTATACCTGAGTTTTTCTTTTTCAGGGTCATAAAGCTTGAAGAAAAGCAAAATATCTTCTTCTCTCCGGTCGATTAGAGGAATGGGATGTAAATCCTGCATATTGTGCAAATATCAGAGATTCTGCAGAAAGGAAAAGCTAAAGACCCGTACCAACATGGCACAAGGGAATGATGTAATAAATAGAAATTACCGGTCCCCGTTGTACTTCCAAAAATAACTTCAGTTCGCCATTTTGACCCTTGTTGGATAAGCGTCTTAACTGTCCAACCTACAATGCCACAGTAGTAAGTTCTTGTGGACTGCGGTGCTATGCCACTTGAAGTTTCATTTTAACGTGCAGATTCGCAAAACAATAATATAGCCACCCAGTAGTGTTAAACTACCAAAGATAATAAAGTTTTTGTGAAGCAAAATGAAGGTTAGTGATAACAACGGATAAATTTATAAACTGAGGAAAGAAAAGTTTAGCGTAAAATTAAAACTTTTTCCCTTTTATCTTATAATATCTTGATTACAATAATATACATCTCCTGGGCACTCATGTTATTTCCATCATTTAAATTCGATACGGGTTTTGGAATTTCATGGATCTGCATTAATATAAGCAAATCTAAGTGAAAACAAAGCAACAGTCAAGAAAATCATGGTGATATTGATCATCGTCGGAGTACTTAAAGATCGACTTTCTTCTTCATGTGTCAATGGTCGATCTGGACGAAATGTTTGATTCATACGCTCTGCCCATAACCAAAAACGTTGAAGTTGCACTGGTACCTTAAACTGTTTGGCAACTTCCTCCTGCTGACAACTTCAAATTAGATAATCGACATACCACAATAACGTATCAAGCCAGAGGGATAACATACAGGGAAACTTTTTAGTCATCAACACATTAAAGATAATAAACAACACAAGAATTTGCAGTGTGCTTGTTAAGGATTTCCTTGTACACAAAAAATTGAGATTCTAGAGTATGAGTACCATTGTGTTGCCAGCTACGCACAAAATGTTTTTATAATGAGGGTGGTAAATGTTCATTTCCGTGGACCGTAGTATAATCCCACATGGACAAAAGAATGCATCGTAACCAATAAACTAATATATAGTCCTTCTCCTTCTCCACACTCATTGCCAATTGTTTTTTAGTTGGAAGGCGACAAACTTAACATGGTATCAGAGTTACGCAAAACGTGATAGGGAAATGGTCACATATGCTCCACGTCACCGAACAAAACGACACACATTGGGCTCAACGAAAGAAACACCTGAGGGGCATGTGAGATTAGACCAACATGGACAAAAGGAAGACTAGTGAGTAGGTAACCGTTATCCTAGGGGGTCCAACTTAAAACCAATGACAATGAGTCGAGAGAACCTAGATATGATCGTACTTGGATGGTACATAATCGAACCTTAAAATTATAGCTTGCCCTTACATGTCTTTGGTACAATTTTACTCTTTATTAAATTTTTGGCTGGCCTTAACTTAAAATCCCGAGTCTGTCTACGTATGCCGAAAGACCCTAAGTGCTTCTTCCTAAATTCATTTACTAAACAACGAATGATTATCCATCATATTACCAATATATATTATTGAGCACTCACTAAAATAATTGCACAAAAGAAAGCTTTTATATCTTGAGGACATTCACTCATAATCACTATCTCTCTCTTTACACTATATTTTATATAGGTAATGCTTATTTGGGTGGGTAGTTAATGATCATCCCATCTCTCTTTATAAACCTTTCTTTCCTCAAGAAATATAAACCAGTTTCAGGACAGATCTACTAATGGAGTCCTTCTACATGATCTTCGTACTATTTCTAACCTTACTTTTCCTCACAAATGTTGTAGTCAATTACCCACAAAAGAAAATCAAGAACCTCCCACCAACACCTCCTTCCCTCCCCATTATAGGCCATCTTCATCTCTTAAAGAGGCCTATCTATCAAACCTTATCTACTATTTCGAACCGGTACGGTCCCATAACCTTCCTCCGGTTCGGCTCAAGATCGGTTTTAGTTGTGTCTTCTCCATCACTAGCTGAAGAATGTTTCACTAAGAACGACATAATATTCGCCAATCGTCCACGCCTTGTATTTGGTAAACATTTCGCTTACAATTACACGACATTAGCATGGGCCCCGTATGGTCCCCTGTGGCGTAACCTCAGACGAATCACCACCCTCGAAATCTTCTCTTCCAACCGACTCCAAATGTTTCAGTACGTCCGTGCCAATGAAGTCAAATCGATGATCCAACGGCTGATTTCACCCTGTTCATCATCCAACAAAACCAATGAGAACGTATATCGAACGGTAGATATGAAATCAACATTTTTTGATGTGACACTAAATATTATGATGAGGATGATAGCAGGGAAAATATATTATGGGGAGGTTGTGGATGAGAGGGAAATTGAGGAGGCTAGAAGGTTCAAAGAGATAGTAAAAGAAGGGTTAGTTTTGGGGGAATCTTCCAACTTAGAAGATTCATTCCCTGCTCTGAGATGGGTTGGGCTTAATGGTACTGAAAAGAAAATTGTTAGATTGCACAAAAAGAGGGAGATTTTCTTGCAAGAATTGATTGAAGAACGTAGAAGAATACTAAAGAGTAATGCTATTAGAATTGAAGAAGAAGATGATGATCATGAGAGAAAGAAGATGACAATGATAGATGTTTTATTGTCTCGTCAAACGAACGAACCCGACTACTATACCGATCAAATGATCCGAGGCATGATAGGGGTATTTTTTTTACTCTGTCTGACACACTATCCCAAAGAGAAAAAGTCTCTAAATCCTGCCCGTCCTTATACCCATTGAAATATTTTTCGATGTCCTTACTTAACTCTCAACCGTACTTTCCAAATATTCTAAACATAAATGGGAAAAAATAAAATGGTATCATTTCAAACATAAAGTAAAAAAGAAAAAGAAAAATAAGAACTGAATTATAGAACTACGACACAATCAAACCCTTGTGGAAATAACTATCTTCTCTTCCTTGTCGAAATATCTTTTGTTTGTGGTTTTGCTTTTTATTGTCAACATTCTAATTATGTCCTATGTACGTGCTAGATATTGTTGTCAGCAGGAACAGATACTTCAGCAGGAACAATGGAATGGGGTATGTCGTTATTGTTAAACAATCCAAATGTTTTGAAGAAGGCCCAAGCTGAAATTGATCTCATAGTTGGACGAGATCGACTGCTCCATGAGTCTGATCTTAGTAAACTTAGATATCTTCATGCTATCATAATGGAGACACTTCGAATGTACCCACCTAGCCCATTGTTAATACCACACGAGTCATCCGAAGACTGTATTGTAGGAGGTTACAATATTCCGCATGGTACTATGTTATTAGTGAACGCATGGGCCATTCAGAATGACCCCAATATATGGGATGAGCCGAGTAAGTTCATGCCAGAGAGGTTTGAAGAATTGGAAGGAGTAAGAGAAGGGTTCAAGTTGTTTCCCTTTGGGTCAGGCCGAAGGGGTTGTCCTGGCGAAGGAATGGCAACGCGTGTAGTGGGATTATCGCTTGGAACTCTAATTCAGTGTTTCGAATGGGAAAGAATTGGAGAAGAAATGGTGGATATGACAGAGGGGACAGGCCTTACCTTGCCAAAAGCTCAACCTTTGATGGCTAAGTGTAGGGCTCGGTCAGACACAATCAATCTTCTTTCTCATACTCAAATCGAGTAGTAGAAGAATTTGTAGTCTATATAAATATATTTCTAATTTCGGGCAAAAGTTTGAAAAATCAAAATGATAAATAATCCACGCAGTTAAGTTTGTGGTTGTTTTTGCACCTTCTAATCTAGTTTGTCTTCACCTATGGCCCTATCACGTGACAGGTCCATAGGCAGGTTACCCACAAGTTCAACCACTGGATAATCCTCTCACGGGAGGTGAGAGGGTTGTATGTACAGGATGAGCCACCCGTTCTTTCACACCACACTCTCTTTTCCGAGTAATATGTAAAAGTTACCATGACCCTAGTAAATATATTAATTTCAGCTTAAAATTTTTTTTTTTTTTGTTGAACTAATTTCAGCTTTAAATATACAAGTATATCATTCTTGATGAGTAAAATATTTAATTCCTAAATGGGAAATACTTTCCCCAAAAAGAGATGATCCACTTTTTTTTTTTTGAACAAGAGATGATCCACTTTTTTTTGTTGAAACGGAACATATAATATTAAGAAATTAAAGCATTCTTACAATACAAATTAACAAGAAAACAGGGAACATTATGCCAAGTCTTCGTTCTATTCTTTATCCTAGCCCATTTCGATAGCTTGTCTGCAGGAGTGTTGAATTTCCTGATCGTGTGTTTGAATTGCACCTTTTGTAGCCTCTTTTTGACTTCGTGAATTTTTTGAATGTGCATTTTGCATTGCCATTGTATTCCTTGATTGTCGTTCTTTATGTTATTGATGATGTTGATATTGTCACTTTCGATGATGATGTCGTTATAGTTTTTTGCTTCTGCCCATAGCAGTCCATTAAGAATAGCTATGGCTTCACTTTCCTCACTGGTTCGACACCTAATTGTGGTGGCGTGCGCTTCTATGAATTTCGAATTCGAATCATGTATTATTAAGCTGGTACCTGTTATAGATTCAACATTTATAAAAGAAGCAACTACATTTATTTTCAAGCAGGATTGTTCTGGGGGTTGCCATTTATGTTGATTGATTATATTTTTGTTCCTCAGAGGAGATATTGTTTTCGGGTAGTTTTGAATCATATTTATTATCGTATTGATAGAATTGATTTCATGTTGGAAGCAGTGATCACATCTGGTTTTCCATATTATCCATAAGATGGTTGCATAGTGAATGTTATTTGTCGTTTTACCTTTATTCGATGCATTCTCCCAAGAGAAGATCCAATCCGTCACCGAGGGAATATTGGTGGAGATGATGTTAAAGTAAAACCACACATTTCTCGCTAGAGGGCAGTGCAGCAAAGCGTGTTCTATAGATTCAATTTTATTGCAATTGGGACAGTTCAGATTATTGTCAATATATTGACCAATTCTCGCTCTCACCGGAAGAGCTTTGGAGCAAATTTTCCAAATGAAAATTTGGATTCTAGGCACCTTAGGGATAGACCAAATAAAATTTCAGTTGGGGGACTGGGGCATAGGGGAGTTCATGCTATTGCAAAGGTGTTGATACATAGATTTAACCGTGAACTTACCTGATTCGGTGAGGATCCATTTCTTCTGGTCTTCACCATCTTCATAAATGGGGATAGCTTTGATTAGGTTCTTAGTAGCATCATCAATGTTGTTGGTCAGAGTATCCTCATTCCAGTTATTATTCGAGATAAGTTGAGAGACCGTGGTAAGATTAGAATTTTGGTTATTGCAAGGAGGGTTACTGAGAGAGGGGATCCACTTATCTTCCCAAATATTAATCTTTTCTCCATTGTGAACTTCCCACGTAGTAAAATCTTCGGTATTATTGAGGTGTTTTCTGATTGTTTTCCATTGCCAAGAGTGATGAGACTTAGCTGGACCCGGGTTTTCCGTGTGCGGGAAATACTTAGTTTTTAAGAACTGGACCCAAATGGCCTGAGGTTCAGCTTTGATTCTCCAGGCTAACTTGCTTAACATAGCTATGTTATCAAGTTCGGGGCGATGAATACCAAGACCACCCATGTGTTTAGGGAGGCAAATTGCAGACCAAGATTTGGTGCATATGCCTCTGGACCTACCCGACCAGAACGACTTTTGGACAGTCGAAATGCTTTTGCTAATGCCTTTGGGAATGGCAAAGCATTGCATTTGGTATCGGGGTACAGCCGCAGCTATTGTCGATATGACAACAGTGCGCCCAGCTTGGGAAAGGAACGAGTGGTTCCATTTCTCGAGTTTGTTTTTAATCTGATGGATGATGTCATTAAAAACCTTCTTCTTCTGAGCCCCAATGAAGAGTTGAGCTCCAAGGTACTTCTCGGAGGTGGTAGCGTATTTGACTTTGAGGGTGCGCATGATGATCCGCTTGAATTTCGGGTGCGAGTTTTTGGAGTAGAAGATATTGGATTTATTGTAGTTTATCATCTGATCAGAGTAGTCACAGAAGGTGTTAAGGATGGCTTTGAGGGTGTAGATGTTGTCTAGAGAATTTCTGCCAAAGATGATGCAATCGTCTGCGAAGAGGAGATGAGAGATAACTAGGTTAGGGTTGTTGGTGGGGAATCCTTGGAACTTGCCCGTGTCGTGGTCAGCAGCGATTAGACGACTCAAACCTTCCATGGCTAAAGTGAAAAGGAATGGGGATAGAGGGTCACCCTGTCTAATACCTCTCGAAGGATAAAACGTGTCTCCCGGGCGACCGTTGACCAGCACAACCATGGAAGAGGTGGAGATGCAGTTGTGAATCATTTTGATCCATTGATCAGAGTAGCCTAGCTTAGCCATAATATCTGTTAGGAAATTCCATTCAATCCGATCAAACGCTTTGGACATGTCTAGCTTAAGACCAAAGTACCCTGTAGCACCTCTCATCTTCTTGAGCGAATGAATAATCTCTTGACCAATGATAATATTATCCGATAGTTGTCTACCTGGAATGTAAGAAGCTTGGAAGGGGGTAATAATAGGAGATAATGTGTGCTTAAATCATCAGTCAGGATCTTAGTAATAATCTTATAAGTGGTATTAAGGAGGCTGATAGGTCTATAGTCTGCAAGGGCCTGCGGGGTAGCCGTTTTCAGTATAAGACAAATGTGGGTGTGATTGGCTTCAGGAGGTAACTCAACAGAAATAAAGAAATTTATGAACTAAGTTGTGAATATCCGGGCTCACCGTGTCCCAATTAGACTGGAAAAAGAAAGGGGGGTAACCATCGGGCCCAGGAGCCGCGTCTTTTTTAAGACCCTTAATAGCTCTGTCTATCTCTTTATGATCGGGGAGGGCCGTGAGCTCTTGATTCTGAGAGGGGGTGATGGAGTTATGGAAGAGGTTGAGGATTTTGGGGTCTGGTCTAGTGTTGGCAGTGGTACTGATATTAAGGAGGTGGGAGGTAAAGGTGGATTGAATGTTGCTGATCCCTTTTTGCCAGTCGCCGTTAGTATCCTTGATGGCCAGTATCTTGTTGGTGCGATTACGTTGAATGGCCTGCGAGTGAAAATATTTCGTGTTCTTGTCCCCTAAATTGATGAAGTTATTTCTAGATTTTTCTTCCCATAAGCTCTCCTGATATCTGTACAATTCTTCCAACTGATTGTTAAGGCAACTTATCTCTTCTCTATTATTGCTATTCTGAAGAGATTCTGCGATTCTCTTAATATTAAGCTCAATATTGCCAAACACTATTTTGTTCCACTTAGTGAGATGCTTACTGAGATTCTTGAGGTCCAATTGGATGTTGAAATTACTAGTCCAATTAGAAGCTATAAACTCGTGGCAGTCAGGGTGGGACATCCAAGTGCGGAGGAATTTGAACGGTTTCGGTTTAGGGTGATTCTGGTCTAAATCAGAAAGAAGGATGGGGAGCTGATCAGAACCCACAGCTTTAAGGTGAGTGATGCCGGAGGATTGATGGTTCTTCAGCCATGTAAGGTTAGATAGAGCTCTATCCAGTCTCTCTTGAATCAAGTTTTCTCCGAATTGCCTATTGTTCCAAGTGTAGGGATTACCCTGATATCCCATATCCATAAGCTCAAGATTGTTGATGTGGGAGAGGATCTTAGGGATCTGAGAATTAGAAGCATTAGAGCCGCTCACTTTCTCTTCACTATCAAGGATGCTATTCATGTCCCCAATAACTATCCAAGGGGTATTATTGTCTACTTTAAGGGAATCTAGAGTTTTCCAAGGTTTAAGCTTATTCTTGTGATAAGGGCAACCGTAAAAACCTATCACTATGATGTGAGAGTTCGTGGATGTGTTGTCGATGCAAACGTGGATAATATTGTTATCAGAGTAAAGAATCTTAATGTTAAGGTGGTGTTTCCAGTACATCACAAGTCCACCAGCTTTATTACAAGGTTCCACAAAGTAACTATCATAATACTTGTAAATCTTAATCTGCTTATTAATGTTATTAGATTTATTCTTAGTCTCGGCAAGGAATATTATGTCAGGGCTATGCTTACTAATCAGGGTCAAAAGTTGTTTTTTGGTTATGTAGGAGGAGATCCCTCTTACA
The DNA here is from genome assembly GCF_041429995.1 of Eschscholzia californica. Classification (NCBI taxonomy): domain Eukaryota; kingdom Viridiplantae; phylum Streptophyta; class Magnoliopsida; order Ranunculales; family Papaveraceae; genus Eschscholzia; species Eschscholzia californica. The sequence goes on from NW_028238198.1 coordinate 70,803,575, forward strand.
TTCCAACTCAAGATAGTAGGGCCCGGGGTAGGATTAGCTTCCATACTAACACTCCAAAGGAAAAAGGCACCCCCACAAAGAATCCAACAATACTAGCTTTAGGGAAGAAAAACGATAAAATTATTCAACAGTAAGGAGAGGATGCACCAAAAATAGAGTATAAGGCTACAGAGTCTAAACAGATGAAAAGATATTAAACACAAAGGAAATAACCATCTTGTACTATTCAGAAGCTTCAACAATACAAAATATAGACTTTATGTCTCTGAACCTAACAGTAAGAGTAAATGATAATTTCTTTAACTAACATGAGACTAAACACTTTCAACAAAAAACAAGAGATTAATCACTGATAGTAACATCATAATACCACATACCCACGAGAATAAAACTAAGCAAATGCTTTAACTAAAATATTTAAACCCTAAATGGGAAATACTTTCCAAAGAGATGATCCACTTGTTTTAGTAAAAAGAATGTTCAACTAAGGCAAAGTTGGTTGATTGGTCCACTTTAACTAAAATATTTAAACCCTAAATGGGAAATACTTTCCCCAAAAGATATGATCCACTTGTTATAATAAAGAGAATGTTCAACTTTCAAGGGCAAAGCTTATTTACTTTAACTAACTTTGGTTTCACATAAACAACCCATCAAATAGCAGAGTTTTACCATCATCAGAATACACTTCCATCTCTTTTACCCGATGATGCAATTCTAGTCTCAAATGCAAACATTTTCTTCTGTGTCTTTTCCACTTCTTCTCTGCCCTGGTAAGCTTCTCTGTCGCCCTCTTCGGCTTCTGCTCTAAAACGTTAAGATTCGTCCGTGCAGCCATTAGATGATCATTTCTCTTCAGTAATTTATTTGAAGGCTTTTCTCCCTTCAGTAAATTAGTTGAGACCTTTTGAACCACTTGAAAACGCTTTTTAACTTCCTCAGATCGTTCCCGTAACCATCTAATGTTGAATCTGAGTTTCTCAACCATATTTATCTTATCCTCCCACACACTTATCGTCACTGATGAAGAATCAGAAACTCGTCGTTTATTTATATCCATAAGGGACTTCATTATCTCAGTAACTACTGTAACTTGCTCAGAATATACATTTCCTGACAGAGGGTGGCTCGTAGCAATGTTTACTTCCCCTAGCATCAATTCTATTCTCTACCACGAAATCCTCTGCCTAGAAATTTTTTATCGCGACCACAGTACGAACCAAGGTTTCCCGTGTTTGTAATTTGGGATTTGAGAGCTTGATGGGAAGGGTAGGATTTCTTTGGTTAATTCTAAACTCATGTGCTTTTAGAGTTCCTTGTAAATCTTCTTAAGAAAGTGAAGATAGGTCTCTTGATTCTTCAATAGCCACCACTATATAATCAAATTTTTGTGGTGAACTACGAATTTTTTTTTCAACAATTCTTTCATTTTCCAAATTTTCTCCATTAAATGTCATTTAATTAACGACAGAATTTACTGTTGTAAAATAATCATAAACATTTTCATCTTCCTTCATTTCTAATTTTTCAAATTCAGATCTTAATTTTTGTAGACATACCTTTTTTTACCTTTCCTCACCTTTGTATGCAATTTAAATAATTTTTCATGCTTGTTTTGAAGTTTCAGATTTAGCAATTCTTTCATACACCAGCTTCTCAATTACTTGATAAATATGGAACAATGATTTGTTGTCTTTTTTATGTGTTCATTCAAAACGTTCTTTTGGACTATCGCTACAGACGCTTCATTATGTGGGATGGGTGAAACCTTCCTCAAAAAAACTCCACAAACCCATCGTTTTAAGCAACACTTCTAAATTGTTGTCCGATAATCATAATCCTCCCCATTGAAACGAGGAATTAGTGTAACCATGTTGTTACTACTACTTGTCATCTCTAACACGAGGAATGAGTGCAACACTTTTAAATTGTTGTCCAATAATTATAATCCTTTCCATTGAAATGAGGAAATAGTGTAACCATGTTGTCACACCGTCTCTCACACAATTTTTTTCTCACTCAATTTTTTTTTTTTTAACCTCACTCGGATAACACTTTGTTGGAAATAAAAATAGACAAGAGAAGAAGGACATGGCTAAAACTCTTTACTTCTATTAACTTTCTTCTCCACTTCTGACTTGAAACAAATTACAGCTTGGGTATTTATAGATTTCCAAGATAGTTCTAAATTACTTCTAACTAAAGTCAAAAAACTTTTGACTTTTCAAATACCATAACATAAGTAACTACTAATATAATAATACTATGACTTAAATATTTTAATTTAGTGCCATAATAGAAAACATAAAACTTTTTTTGTTTCATCTTCCACTATTTCTTGCTCATCACTCCTGGACCTGGAAAAACATAAGAAAACATTGCGGCTTTGTAGAAGACCTCGCAGTATGGGAAGTTCACTCAGGTAAGGATATAAACATCTGGACAGATAAATGGATCCCTCAAATAGAAACTAACGTGGTAAATAACTATAACTCCAATTTAACTAAAGTTTCACAGCTCATTAGCAACAATCAATGGGACTCAGATGTCCTTAACGATAACTTTGATGCTAACACCCAGAACCTCATCAAGGCAATACTCAGAAGGTCAAGATCAACTAAAGTGGCAACTCTCCAAATCAGGTAAATTTACAGTTTCTTCGATGTATCAGTTCTTAAGCTCTAGGAATAGTCTACGTAGCTCCAATTTCAAAAACTGGAAATTCATATGGTCTCTGCCGGTAGTGCCCCGCATCCAGTTCTTCATATGGAAAACTTGTAACAGGGCTCTCCCGGTCAGAGCCAGAATAGGGAAATATATTGGTATGTTCGAGACTTGCCTGAACTGTAGCGCTGCTGAATCCATTGAACATGCCCTCTTACACTGTGCAATATCGAGAAATATATGGTTCCACTATAACATTAAAACTGAAAACATTCTCTCCATCGAAGATTGGATTTTCTCGTGGGAAGAACAGCCTGAACTATGTTACACTAGTAACAACATTCACTTTGCTACGATCCTGTGGATCTTATGGAAAATGCGATGTGACCATTGCTTTCAGCATGAAATTAATGACCTCTCGAAAATAATTAATATGATACAACATTACCCGAACACTGGCAAAACTCTTGAACCGAATAAAGAAAAAAAATGTGATAAATGGCAGCCGCCGGAGAATAATTTCATCAAAATTAATGTCGATGCATCCTTTCTCAACATCACTTCCACGGTCGGTCTCAGCATGATAGCTCATGATAGTGGGGCAAAATTCATTGAAGCTCAGATTCAATCCTCTAGAGCCAGGAATAGTGAAGAAGGTGAAGCCAAGGCTATCCTCCTAGGTATGGAATGGGCAGCAGACAAGCATTACAGCTCGATTATCATTGAAAGTGACAATGCGAACCTGATACAGCATATCCGCAACAGTCGTCACTCTATCTAATGGCAATCAAAGATTCACATCAAGAAAATCAAAGAAATATGCAGTTCATTCAAGGCAATCCAGTTTCACCACGTAAAAAGGGCAGCTAACTCCCAAGCGGATAAACTGGCGAAATGGTCAAGGAAGCATAGTCAAAGTAAAGTGTGGCATAATATTCCTTATTTCTTAGTTTTTATGTACTATAAGAACTCTTTACTTCATTAATTCTATGGTAGTTCAACAAAAAAAAAAAAAAAATCTTCCACTATTTCTTAGAGGAAAAGCGAGGTTGGGTTTTTGAGGAAAGAGAAAGAGCCGAATGATGTCAGCAAACAATCGTCTCCCTCCTTTCCTTTTCCCCCAAATCCACTCCAAACCCTAGAAACTAAGCCAAAACCATCATCCCAACAACTTCCAATCCCACATGCAACCAACCACATACTCACCACACCATCAATAAAATAATACAGGAACAATTAATTCCTCCTCTGATCAACAGATAGCCACCAATCTTCAAAACCATAGATTTAGGTTGTTCTTTCTTTTCTTGGTGCAGAAAGAGAAATCTTGGTTTGGATTAAGGGAATAATCTTCATCACGCTCAGATGGTTCGTCTACTTCATCATGATCAGAAAGTTGCAGAAAAATAGTAAGAGCAACCCATCGAGATAGTACTCATCGAAGCATGAACAAAATTGCAGGGAAGTTATTCTTTAACCCTAATCTTTGGTTTTGATTTCTTTAGGTTTATTAGTTTAATTTCACTCTCATCTCTTCATGCATGTGATTCCATATGGTGTTTCAATACCCTTCTTAGTGCATCTCTGATTTCACCTCTTATCATAATCTGTTATTGACTTAAGCTTAGCATACTCAGAGAAGATCGTTGATAGATAGATTTCTTTTGGTTCAGTCCTTGTTTTCTGTCTTTTAATTCTGGTTCTCATCCCTATTTAGTATCTTGAAATGGTTTCTTGCATTCTTTGGTTAATTTTTGTGACCTATAGATCTGTCGGTAATAGTATTCCCACAGACATGTCTAATTTTCTGCATCTCTTGGCTTTTAGATGTGCATCTTTAGAGCTCAATCTTAGAGCTCATCCACGGTTGGTGGTTTTCACCCCCCTCCGGTTAACCAATGATCATACCTTAAGTTCAAATTTCTCTTCTACTTTAACTGAATATTACTTTAACCTCAGACCGTTATCTATTATATTACATTGCATCACCAAGAAAGGTTTTAACGTTTGGGATCAATTCATATTAATTTGGATCCATCGCTTAACCTTATGGATTATGAGCTCATATCGTCTGTCTTATAAGAGATTTAACATTAGTATTAACTTACCTTTCGACCCAGGAAGACACTTCGTTTCAAATATTTTTGTCCATCTTGGTACCCCACTTTTTGTTTCATACGCTTCAGTTCAATCCCTGTCGAATTCTTTTGTGTTTGATGTTCGAATAGATTTAACTAACTATCCAAGGTCCTTAACATGCTCACTTCCACCCTTCTTCGCAACTTATTTGCGATCTTTTGTCGGATTAGCGGAGTATTTATACTCGGGCTATGACGGTGATCCCAATTTCCAGGTATCTGATCAAATTCTACATTGTGGAACTCGAACGGATATGGTCTCTGCATATGGAGAATACTGGCGGGATAACTTGGAACTATCTTTTGGTTCCACCCTACAGACACCCTTGTTTCGTTCCGGAACTCCGGGTGTTTGTTTAATCCATATTCAATGTTACAGGAAGGCAGATACTAGTTTCATCTTTCAATCTATCGGAAGAAGTCTCAAGACCAAATTTCACATCATCCTTTTGAAGAGTTGTCAGGTGTATACGCTACAGAATGAAGGAAGGTCCACTACTAGAAGCTATTTTACGCAATTCCTCAATTATGTATTTTGTTGATTTACTTTGTTTACTGTTATGTTTTGTTTTTTTAATTTGGATATTGTAATAGACTCTTAAGTTAATGTATTTGCTTTCAACAAAAAAAAAATCTTCCACTATTTCTTCAACTAAATGCAATTGATTCCAATTTAATTTAGTTTAATTTCCATCAATACAATTAATAATAGTTTCCCAGCTCAAACGACAAACATTTTGAGCACCATTTTTCATTTTTAACATATTAATACAAAATAATAACATGTACATGTTGATTAACAAAACAATTAAGGAAAGGAGCATCAAGATAATGACACGCCCTTACAATTAAAGGGCTTTGTGAATACAAATTATGTCGCCATCTTCAAGCTGCAGGACAAAAATAAAATAATTTATATTAAAAAGATAAATAATAATACAGAAAAAAATGAAAATAAAAACAAGAATAGATGGAGTTGGACTCTGTTATGTTACATTACCTGGTTAGCGGAAAATGTCACTCTCTTGTCAAGTAGTTCAAATGTAACATTGGGTGTAAATTTTATTTCCTGCTCACATAAAGCAAAAGTACTGAGATGCTTTGATTGGTAATTATTAACAAGCAGCAATGATGGGAAGTAATGCGCTGAGTAAAGGATGTGTAACTGTCCGCTGATCACGGTGGACCAATTAATCGATAATAACACTTGGCAGACGGATCTTCTCCAAAGATACTTTGATGACGAAACACGTAACGCAATTCTTAGCATAAACCTTCATCCGACAGCGGACGATGAACAGGTATGGACTCTCACTGATTCTGGTCAATTCACTATAAAATCAATGTACAGATATTTGAGAACGGGTACAAGTATACCCGAAACAATGGAATGGGCCTTCATTTGGAACATTAGAACTATACCCAGAATCAAACTCTTCCTATGGAAATGCTGCACCAACAGTCTCCCGGTCAAAGACAAAATAGGGCCTTTCATTGGCAACAATTTCGGCTGCTCCTTCTGCAACGAACGGGAAACAGCAACCCATGTTCTTCTTCAGTGCAACTTAGCCAGGGCAATTTGGTTCCATTACAACATAAGAACTGACGGAATTGGCTCGGTGACTGAGTGGATCACGAGTTGGTCCACTCTGGATGATGATACGACGGAGAACCTCGCAAAAATCATGTGGTTTATCTGGAAAGCAAGATGCGAGACATGTTTCGGAAAGAAAGTTATCAATCCTATGCACCTTATTCAACAGATTCAAGGTTATGTCACACACCTACCAGAGCAAAAGATTGCTAAAAGCAACGCAGTCAAGCCACAATGGCTGCCACCTCCACCACCTTTCCTCAAAATTAATGTTGACGCCTCTTTCAAAACTCTCTCAGTCCCAGCAGGTATCGGAAACATTATCCACAATGCAAATGGTGAATTCATGATGGCTAGAGCAGACAGCATCAGGGGACAGACAGCGGAAGAATGTGAAAGTGTAGCTATCCTGAACGCTGTCAAATGGGCGGAGGAGCTTCAACTTAACCACATCATTATCGAAAGCGACAACAAAAATTTGATCACAAAGATCCAGGACGGCAGTAACTCCATCAACTGGCAGTCAATACACAACATCGAACAGATCAGGGCTCGCCTTAACCATTTCGAGCAAATTCAGTTTCAGTTTGGCCCGAGGAAAACGAATGTCCTGGCAGACGCTCTAGCGCAGTGGGGTAGGAAGCACAAGGTCAGCAGAACGTGGCGATCCCTGGTCAATATGAAATGTGATCTGAATTTGTAATTCCTTTTGTCTTGTTTTTCCTTTCAACAAAAAAAAAAAAAAAAGGATGTGTAACTGGAGGCTCGTAACGAAGCATATCAAACTGCTTACCTCATAAAGTTCGATTTCTTCATTAGGAGCTAACCCTGCCATTTCATTCAACTCTCTAATGATATCTAGTGGCTTGCTTTCACTCTTCGCGAAGAGCCTTCCCAAATACCTAATACAATAGAAGTGTTTTGAAACTTGAAACACATGCAACGTCGGTCCAGAGTCCAGTATAAAAATCAACAGTCATGTATACCTGGTTATTTCTTTTTCAGGGTCATAAAGCTTGAAGAAAAGCAAAATATCTTCTTTTGTCCGGTCGGGCAGAGGAATGGGGTGCAAATCCTGCACATTGTGCAAATATCAGCGACTCTGCAGAAAGAAAAGCTAAAGATCCATACCGACATGACACATGGGAATTGTGTAAAAATAAATAGAAATTACCGGTCCCCGTTGCACTTCCAAAAATAACTTCAGCTTGCCATATCGACCGTTGTTGGATAAGTCTCGTAACTGTCCAACCTACAATGCGACAATAGTAATAAGTTCTCGTGGATTGTGGTGCATTTGCCACTTGAAGCTTCATTCTAACGTGCAGATCGCAAACCTAGTAGTGTTAAACTAGCATAGATAATAAAGTTACTGTGAAGCAAAAAATGAAGGCTAGTGATAACAATGGATAAATTAATAATCTGAGGAAAAAAAAGGTTAGCGAAAAATTTAGAACTTTTTGTTATCCTTTTATCTTATAATTTCTTGCTTAGACTAATATACATCTCTTGAGCACTCATGTTATTTCCATCATCTAAATTTGATAAAGGTTTTGGAATTTCATGGATCTGCACTAATATAAGCAAATCTAAATGAAAACAGAGCAATAGACAAGAAAATCATGGTGATATTGATTCATCGTCAGAGTACTTACAGATTGAATTTCTTCTTGATGCGTCAATGGTCGATTAGGACGAAATGTTTGATTCGTACGCTCCGCCCATAGCCAAAAACGTTGAAGTTGCACTGGTACCTTAAACTGTTTGGCAACTTCCTCCTGCTGACAGCTTCAAATTAGATAATCGGCATATCACACATCATGTCAAGCCAAAGAGCTAATATGCGAGGAAAATACTGACATCCTAGAGTATGAGTCCCACTCTCTTGCTAAAGATATTAGAGTACGAGTCCCACTATGTTGCTATCTACAGATAGAGATTTTTCATAATAAGGGTGGTAAATGTTCGTTTATATGAGTATAAGCCCACATGGCCAGAAGAAAGTGTCGTATTCCATCTCCACTCATTGCCCATTGTTTCTTAACTGGAGGCCACAAATTTAATATGGTAACTGAGTCACGGAAAACGTGATAATGAAAATGGTCACACGTGCTCCACGTCATCCAATAAAAATACGCACATTAGGCCCAACAAAAGCCTCACGAAATGAATGACTATAAACAATTCCCGTTTATCCAGCAAGATTCAAATAATGTAAAGGAAAAGTACCTTGAAAAGATAAAAAGGCATATGTTTGGGCACACGAAAACTTCCAATATGGTTGAAGTCAACAAGATCAAAGTAAATATCCGTCCCAATCTGCTCAAACATGTCCTCATCTAGTGCAACCTAGATGTATAATACATAGCAATTTAGAATATTTTCACTGGCCGGGTAACCAGACCAGTAGATAAAAAGATTGTTTTCCAAAGAATAACCTGTATAATAATAGTATTTCGAAGTTCATCATCGATATACTCTGATTGCTTAACCAATGTCCACCAATTCTTCTGGTAATCATAGTACATTAGAAATTAAATTAAGCTTCAAGTCTGTGACAACCCTAAAACAAGCTCAAAACTGAAACCGAAAACAAAATGTAATTCAACTTTATTATACATATACTCACGCACCAGACCGGTGAATAAACACTGGAGATTATTCATTTTCCGATAATCAACTGTACCCAACAACTTTTCTTCTTCTTCTGATTAGAACAGCGAAAGTAAACGGTTATAACTAACTTATGAAGTTGTAATACCAAACAATCCATTAAATAGTAAACGGCTACTTTTCTCTTTGTTGATAATTATTGAGTAAAAGGATGGAGAACTCAACAAATAAGAATTCACCAGAAATGACCTTCCCAGAGTTTAAGTATTTTTAAAATTTAAAATATTACTAATTTGTCAATTTTATAAAAAAATAAATAAATAATTTGTTTATTTTTAAGATATAAGAATTAACGAGAAATGACCTTTCCAAAGTTTATGTATTTTTATAATTTGAAATATTACTAAATCTAATTTGTCAATTTTACAAAGAATAAATAAATAATTGGTTTATTTTAAGAAATGACAATTTCTCAACCAAAATCCTATTATTCAGTTATCAAACAGGGGGGAGCACTACGAGACCATCTTACTAATTTTTCTTGGGGAAATTGTTGTTTAGACCCCTTTCGTATAATTGAATTGAATTGTTGTTTGGAGTCCAAACTTTGGACTTCCTTTTTCAGTGTTGTACTTTGAATTCTTTTTTTCAGTGTTGCACTTTGAACTCTTTTTTTCAGTGTTGCACTTTGAACTCCCTTTTCCAAAAAAGAAAAGTTAAGTGCAACAATTCAAGAGGGGAAAATACTATTTTACTATTGAATTTGAGTGATCAAGATAAGCAAATTTTGTTGGAGGAATTGTTGCTTCTCTACTAATTTCAACTTCTTCTCATCAAGTTATCGAACCAATAGACCGATAGTGAAAATTGAAAACAACGGTTAATAAGTAGCGGAACAAAGATAATTCAGAGTGAAATTTAGTAGGTACTTTTTTTTAATAAGGTGATTTAATTGATTGAACGAGAAGAAAGATTACAACCTTGAAAGAACAAGGGGAAGCCAAAAACGAGAAATCAGAAAAACAATAAAAAAACAGAAAGAAAAAACACACAAATTACATAAGGGAGATGAAAGAATCCCAGGACTCCACCATGCTAAGAAAAGAGAAACATGTTGCTCACGAAAACCTACTACTCCAGTGGTAAATGAGACATTTTGTCGAGTAGAAAATATTCTCCTGAGATGAGATTTTATCCTTGAACACTGTGCCGTTTCTGGCCTTCCAGATTGCCCAAATGATGGCAAAAGGGATTAAGAAGGAAATGGATTTCTTGTGTTGTTACCTTTCATCCCTTTCCATGCTAAGATGCTTTCGAGAATCGAGTTAGGAAAGACCTGAAACGCTCCCAAACTCCGAAAGAAACTTAGCCAAATACTGTGAGCAATCGACAACTTGAGGAAGATATGGTTGACTGATTCTTCTGCGAGGCCACAAAGAGGGCATCTGTTGGGGGTAACAAAGCCTCTTTTCCTTAAGAAATCCAATGTAGGGATCTTCTCATGTAAGCCTGTCAATGGATATCCGAATATTCGACGTCCGATCCGCATTCGTATTCGAATTTTAAAAAAATATCTAAAATTTGGATATCGGATAAGGATTCGGATATTCCTTATCGAATATCTGCTTATCGGATTCGGATATGGATACACTAATATTCGATCCGATAAATATTCGTATCCGATAAGTAATATAAAAAAATAATAAAAATTTAAATTTATTCATAATAATATATAAAATGTATGGTTGAGATGTATTATTTAGATCTAATGGTTAAAAATTTAAAATTTTGTTTAAATTTTGGATATCGGATTCGGATATTGATTTATATATCCGTCGGATAATTATCAGATATTGGATATCGGATAACTTATGGGATTCGGATATGGATATGGATATGGATATGCCTATATCCGATCCGATAAGCTACCGTTTATAGGCCTATTCTCATGGCAAACCGCCCCAAAAAAGATGTAAAGTCAAAAAGGAATTGGTTGCTTCCAAACGAGAGAGAATATTGGAGAGGAATCAACCGATTCTCGAGCTAGAAGACAAACGCAGACCTAGCCGAGAGTTCTTTCATGCAAACCAGAAATCCAAATCCTACTATCGTCCTGATCCGAGAGGGACAGGCGGTTGAGGTCAGTAAGAAAGAGGTTAGCCTCTCCCACTTCCCAGTCATAAAGAGTTTTGCGCGAATCCAGATTCCACGAGTTGGTAAACCCATCGAAGAAATCTGAAACCCCAACTTGTTGATAGATATTCTGAAGAGAGAAGGGAACGCATCCTTTAGGGGGAGTCTATAAGCTAGCCAGATGTCAGACCAGAATGAAATGTTTTTACCATTCCCAATCTTGAGCTTGGATAAATCTTTGAACTTCTGCCAACGATTAAAAATACCTTTCCAAACCGAGACACCATAGCTACTTTTGGAGGCCTTGTGGTCCAACCATTATCTGATTCCCCGTACTTTTCCTCTATGATAATCCTCCACAGGTTTTCCTTCTCACGACCAAATCTCCGCAAACACTTGGTAAGGAGGGCGTCATTCATAAATCTTAAACTTTTGATGCCTAAACCACCATTAACAGTAGAACGACAAATACTCTCCCAAGCCACCCAGTGCATTTTCCTATGAATCTCATCCTCATCCAATAGAAATCACGAAACTTCTTTTCTAGCGAATTACAAATGCTAATCGGGACAGAGAAGAGGGAAAGGAAATAAATAGGGAGAGTAGAAAGTACTGCCTTAACTAGGGTAAGTTTGCCTCCCCTAGACAGGATACTCGCCTTCTAAGCTGAGAGGCGCCTCGAAACTTGATCAATCACTGAATCCCGTAGGTGCTTAGATCTCGAGGCTTGGCCCAGAGGGAGGCCCAAATAAGAAGTAGGAAACATAGCTTTACCACAGCCCAACGCGTTAGCAATAGAATCCAAGTCATCGACCAAGCCCACACCAAAGACCTGGCTTTTGTCGAAATTAACCTTCAGCCCTGAGGCCACCTCAAACCAAACTAAGGTGTTCTTTAATTTGGGGTGGAAGATTGTAACATCCCTTATTTTTTTTATATATCAATTTGGGTGAAAATAACAAAAGTCTACGTCAGTTTTATTTAGATGAAATACTAGTGGGTTAAAAACCCTAATTCTCTTCACTTTTGAAGAAAACATATAGAAGAGAGAGATGGTGCAACCACTCCTTAGTGAAGGAAGGATGAATAAAGAAGAAAAGAGATAGAGATAGAGTTCTCTAGAGAGAGAACAAGGCATGATGATTGTGGTCTTGAAGTCATCTAAGTCGAAAAGAGGTAGATTTCCTATCTCCTAATTTTTTTGTAGGCTCTTTCAATTTATTCCATGATAGGTTTAGAATTGTTAATCACACTAAAGAACGATTAAATAGTTTAGACATTAGTTTTATCTAGAATCCCATAAAACATCTATAGAGGACAGTATTTCGGTTTAGATTAAAATTGAATCTGGTATTGATATATGATGAATCTCGTCGTGATTCTTATATGGTTGAAAAGGTATCTTTGTCTACTTTCTAGTAGTTCAAACGGTTTATTAATCCGAGTTTCGAGTGAGAAGTTATGATTGTTTTCGTATATGTCAAGTTTGGTATTATAAAGGTTTGCCTTAGTTAAAGGCATGATATTTTATATCTGCTGGAAAAAGGAGGAAAGATTGTTGCATTATCAAGGTTAGTATTAGGTTAAACTACGAGAACTTGAAAACCTAATAATTAATCAAAGTAGATAAATTATTAGTTTCGAGAGGGATTGGATAAATCTGATATATTTGAAGGATATATTCCCTCGGTCCGAAGGAATGGTATCCTTCTAAGGGATGTCCTTCGATAAAGATGACAATGCGTACGATTTGACGAATAGGATCATAATGCACTTATTTTAAAGATCATTAGTCCGGTCGAATTAGGGGTCGTAATGCTTAGCTAGAAGCCAACTACGATCGTCGGATAACTTCGGTAATCCGCGGCTAACATAGACCGGATCCTACAAGGGTACACATAAGAGTGATGGTTTGAACGGAGAGATATTTACTAGACATAAAGTGGCAAATAAGTGGATTGGATCCATTATTTGAGGCCAAAAGGAGTTCGGAAGAGTCCGGACAAGTGTACATAACCCCGGGCTAAAAAGGGAGCCCGGGGGTGCCCATAAAGGGCCCGGCCATGTGATGGCCGACCTTAGGAATGGGCCGGCCAGCACATGGATGGTTAGACCCCTTGTGTGGGCCGGCCATAAAGCCCATAGAGGCTTATATTGGCCGGCCACACATAAACCCTTTTAGGGTTTCATATGGGACACAAAAAGATATGTCTTGAAGGAGATATTTTAGGAATCTAGTGTGGGTCAAATACCTTCTCTATGGTCCCTATAAATAGACCTCCTTAATACATAATTATGTACGGAAATCAAGAGACAATTCAAGAGAGCTTTTAGAGAGAAAAAGAGTTTTCTCGATTATCTAGTCAAGAAGAAGGTGTTCTTCATCTCAACCTTCAAGAGAGTTCTAGCTAACTCGAAGGAGGGAGTTCAAGTCACACACTCGGTGTCTCGAGTAGAGGAACTACAATTGGAGTTCTTGATCTTCCGAATATTGTCGGAATTTTATTCGTGGGAAAGCAATTAAAGGTAATCATCTTTCCATATCTAGTTCATTGATTAGTTCATGTATAATTAGATCATGGGAGTCTAGTGTTAACATTAGATGTTTGAGATTCCGCAATAAACACTAGAAAAGGTGTGTTAGACACATCTGTAACCCTACAATATTATGTTAGTATTCACCGTTAAATTTCAGATAATGCCAATAATGAATATGAATGCAATGCTTCCTTGATTGGGGATTGAGCTTGCCTACCCAAGACTTAGGTTTGAAGAAATCAACTGCAATTGGGTTTTAACCTAGCTATTTTTTTTTCAGGTATTGATTGTGCACTCATGGTAGGTGTTGCTCGTGGATCCAGTTTGAAGATCTCAAATCTTCGATTTCAAGGCGGTTAGCTTGAGATTTGGGATTTGGGGCGCTAAAATTCATCATTGAGGAAGAAAATGGTATCATCTGCAAATTAGAGGTGGGTCACTACCGTCCCTTCGGAAGAAGGTTTGAAGCCTTCAAACCATCTGAGATCTTCCCCTTTGGAGATCATAGCATTAAGAACCTCAGCCACTAGAAGAAACAACATGGGAGAGAAAGGATTCCCTTGACAAATCCCCCTAGAATTTTGGAAGATCTTGGTTGGGATTCCATTCACTAAAGCAAAGAAAGAACCCGACGCAATACAGTTGAAACCCCATGATCTCTATTAAAACCCATCTTGAGAAGAACCGAGTATAAGAAATCCCAACTAATTTTGTCGCAAGCTTTCTTTGAATCGATTTTAACCATGATACCTGGAAGCTTTACCTTGATTCTGGAATCTAATAACTCGTTAGCTGTAAGAAACCCCATCTAAAATCTGTTTATCTTGGACGAAAGCGCCTTGGTTCTGAGAAATAATAGAGTTCAAACACAACTTAAGTCTATTAGCCAAGACTTTGGAGATGATCTTATAAGCCCCCCCCCCCCCCCCACTAGACTGATAGGTCTATAATCATTAAGAGATTCGGTGATATCTTTCTTCTGAATTAAGACTAGGAAAGTCTGGTTGAGTTTTCAATCGAAATTCTCAGAATACCAGAAAGAGAATAATAAGTCCATGAAGTCTTTACCTAAGATATCCCACCACTAAACATAAAAATTAATAGAGAACCCATCCGGCTCAGGGGCCTTATCATTGGCCAAATCTTTGATAGCCAAAAGCACCCCCTCCTCCGAGAATTCCTTCTCCAAGTCCTCTGCTTGACTCTCCCAGATTTGAGGAAGATTCATCCCTTCCACCCTAGGTCTCCAGAAAACTGGTTCAGCATATAGGAAAGAAAAATTCTCGACCACCTTATCTTTGATCTCGATATCTTCCAAGATAAGGTCATCGCCCACCTTAATAGTCGCAATCCTGTTCGATCGTTTTCTGCAATTGATAATGCTATGAAAGAACTTAGAATTTTGGTCTCCTGCCTCTAACCATTTTGACCATCGACTGTTGTCTTTTGTCTCAAACTGATCTCCTCCAAGCTAAGAAGCTTTTCAAGCTCAACCCTAAACCCAGCACGAAGAGAAAATTCTTCTGCCTCTAGATTCTTGTGTTCCTCTATGTTGTCCAAAGAATGGATCTCTCAGCTTGGAGTCTATTCATTTCCTCCTTCTGGGCCTTGAATTTGACTCGAGACCAAGGTTTCAGCTTGTTGTTAATGGCTTTGAGCTTATCCCAAAAAGATAGGTTCTCCCCCAACTCCTCCCACCAAGATTTGATGTGCGAGAGGAAATCCTTATCCAATAACCAAATATCTTCAAGACGAAAAGGAGGACTACCTTTGTTGACGTAATTCGATTTGAGAAGAATATGCGCATGATCAGACGTTGGCTTAGGGAGAATAATCTGAGCAACAGAAGGGGACTTATCCTCCCAGGGAGAAGAGATAAGGAAACTATCCAGACGACTCATAGAAGGGTTCGACTGGTTATTCGGCCAAGTAAACGCCATACCATTACCAGGGAGATATACGAGGAGATGCGTATTAACCCAATCATCAAAAAATTTCATTTTGGATGAAAAAACATTACTATTTCTCTTTTCTCCAATAAATCTAGTAACGTTAAAATCACCCCTAATACACCATGGAAGGTTCCATTTGGACTTAATCGAATCCAGTTCGATCCAAAAGTCCTCCCTCAGGTTATTCAACACAAGACCATACATAGAAGAAGCAATTCATTCAAAACCATCCAAAATGTTAACAACTTTAAGGGAGACAGACAAATTGCCCACTAACTTGTCCTGAACATCAAAAGAAAAAGCATCCCACATACAAAGGATGCCTCCAGCCGAACCAGGGGTTGGGAGGAAAGACCAACCAACATTACAATTACCCCATATACCGAAAACTAAACTAATGTTAACGACTTCCAGTTTAGTTTCCTGAAGGAAAACAAAATTAGTCTTTAACTCTAACCCAAGTTTTCTAACTGCTGCTTTCTTCTTGGTTGACCCCAAACCCCTGATATTCCAACTGATGAAGCTAATCGACATTCTTAACATGACTTCCCACCCTTGAACCTGATCTAGACCTTTTCCCTCCTCCTGGTCTGGTCTCGCTGAGGGTCCACTTCAAACGTCTCGCTTCCCTTTCCACCTTCGACAAAGACCTGCTATTTTGCTTTCACTTCAAATTGAATAGGTTCTTAATAACTCTTAAATCTCTTTGATATTGAAAATTCAACAATAAAAAAGATATCAACCAACTTAGATCCATATCACTTGACATCTAAAATTTAGGTATAAATGTATGATCACAAATTCTCAAGAAAGTTATTATTTTTTTTATGAAGTTAACATTCATACAGAACGCAAATCTAGCAACCTAATATGCAATTACCATACCAGGAACCAAATTGTCATTACCAAATGGTGGGTTCCCAACCAAATGGTTGTTACCAGTGGGTTCCAAATGGTCATTACCTCCTTCACTTGACCCATTAATTGGTAAACAGGAATTCTAAACTTGTTAGGAACCGATAAAATTGAAAGGAGAGGGTGTCAGTGGAAACAAAAATTGATAAATAAAAATTGAAAACATGCTTGTTTGTTCGAGTAAACTTCTTCTGTTGCTTTAATGGTTTGATATGTTAGTTAAATCGGCCTCAATAAGATCATCTATTTCACCATGTCCACCATGAGCATTACCAACTTCAGTCGATGAAGTCTACTAACAGAGGAGGAGAGAGATAAAAGGGATATAGAAGATTGAACAAGTAAAGTAAATCTCCCAAGATGAACAGGTAATTTAAATCTTAAGTCATTTGTCATTTCGGGATGATTAAGTGATTAGGGTTTGTGAGCAAGAAGATGAGCTAAAGATTGAAGAAGAAGATGAGTTAAATAAACTAGGTAGTCTGAAAGTGCAATATTGATTATACAAGGGAAAATTGGGAATTGTTTAAAGTATAACTTTAGAGACGGAATATTCCTGAGTGATTCCGTCAAAAGAGATTCTAAACTGCAACACTGGAAAAATGGAGTCCAAAGATCAAGTCAATTACGAAAGAAGATCCAAACAGCAAATCTCCCTCCTTGGATGAAATTATGGAAGAAAACACACATGGATCCCAAGATTCTTTTTTATTTTTATTTTTGAAAATGGATCCCAAGATTCTAACTCTTTGTTTGGAAATTAGTGCATAAAGGGTTAGCAATTTCATCCAATATAAATCTATGAATGTCCCAAATTGATTAGAGATGTAAACGTCGTAATGTTCAGGAAATAAAAACTCATTAAAACCTATATGGGGACTGTACTACATTCAAAAAGTTTTTGCTTCTAACTAATGATCATGAGCTGTTGCAATTAAGGCAAGATCCAATCAAAAATATACAAGATATTCTTAATAAAGGTAAATCTCCTAATGGACTTTGGTATAAGTAAAATTATCTGCTATGGATCTGGTCGAAGAACCGAAACGAACTTCATTTTCAACATACAAGCTCAGATATGGAACGTATTTGGTGGTTAGCAAAGGTAGAACTCAAAAGAAACACTTACTTAACTATTTCAGCTCTTTTTGATGGTTTACATGTTAACACATGAAGGCTATCTAGATCTGGTCGGCTGAAGATAAATGTGGATGGAGCGTTTCATTGAGAGGGAGCTTCGGCAACGACGGTTTTGAGAAACAGTGATGGAGAGGTGGTGGATTCAAGATCAACGCAATTTTTTCCCATGTCGGATTGTGCGAGGGATCCCAATTCGGCCCCCCCACAACTTGGCTTTCGAGGCTTTAGTCCTTCCGGGTTGACTGACTTACTCTCAATGTTGTTGTTATTCTCACTTTAGTCCTTTTAACATTATCATGTAATGGACTTAGTGTTTTGATTAATGGAATCATCCTTTCAAAAAGAAAAAAACAATTAGCCACAGATGACCTTCCCAGAGTTTTAGTATTTTTAAAATTTGAAATATTACTAAATTTGAGTTGTCAATTTTGTAAAAAAAAAAAAACAAATAGAAATTTGTTTATTATAACAAATAAGAATAAACCAGAAATGACCTTCCCAAAGTTTAGATATTTTTAAAATTTGAAATAATACTAAATTTGATTTGTCAATTTTACAAAAATAAATAAATTATTTGTTTATTTGTTCTAACAAATAACAATTAGCCACAGATAATCTTCCCAAAGTTTTAGTTTTTTTAAATTTTGAAATATTACTAAAATTGATTTGTCAATTTTAAATCAATTTTATAAAAATAAATAAATAAATGATTCGTTTATTTTACCTTTTATGGGGAGGTGTGGGGCTAGTCCACCAGGCTAGTACACTCTTGTCTCGTGTGATTGGAATGAGAAAGAATTAGAAAAGAAATGATGGATATGACAGGAAGGAGGACCTTGCCAAAAGCTTAACCTTTGGTGGCTAACGGTAGGACTCAGATCAAACACGATCAATTTCTTCTCAAATTCAAATGGATGAATAGAAGAATTTTTCAAGTCTATATAACAAACGTCTAGTGTTTGGGCTAAAGTTTGAAAGGAATGTTAAGTCATCCAAGGGGTTTTGTTTGTGGAATGTTTAATAGCTTTTATTGTCGTTTAACGATGAATCTACTTTATTTTGTTGTTACTAGTTATAATCCGTGTCTCGGGGTCGGTCCTTTTCACGCTAAAAGCCAAGCAAATAGAGTGAAACCACCCGAATGTCCACAACTCTGGAGAGGGATGCCTTCTGTTGGCCTGTAATTTTCTGCATACAAGCCACGAAACTAATTCAAATAAAGATCGCAAGATTAGCTCATGAGTTGAAGAAAGAGAACCGACTCTAACAAAGCAAAACCTAACCCTTTAAAAACGGAAAGTTTGATGTACAGACTGTGAGAATAGTGCCACATGGGAGAATGGGTAACTAGCAACCAAGAATATAGAGTATAGGTCCTCTTCACTCATTGTCAATTGGTTTTGAGTTGGATGGCCACAAACTTAACATGGTATCAGAGCTAGGCCCACACGTGATAGGTTTAAAAGCCAAACGTGCTCCACGTCACCCGTGAAGAAAAAAAAAACACGTGTTAGGCTCAAAGAACCCCACACGTGAGGGGGCGTGTGAGAATAGTCCCACATGGGAGAATGGGTAACTAGCAACCGGGGCGTGTGAGAATAGTCCCACATGGGAGAATGGGTAACTAGCAACCAAGAATATAAAGTATAGGTCCTCTCCACTCATTGCCAATTGGTTTTGAGTTGGATTGCCACAAACTTAACACAGATAGGGTTGCCTGTCAGTACCCGTGGCCCTATCACGTGAGAGGGCGATACACAGTTGTCCACCGGTTCAACCCGTGCACAGTCCTCTCAAGTGAGAGGGTTGTATGTACAAGACGAGCCACCACGTCCCTACACACAACACTCACCTTTCCGAGTAATCTAACAATAATAGTACATCATTCTTGATGACTAAAACATTTAAACCCTTTAACCGGAAATACTGTCCATTAAAAGAGATGATGGGCTTGTGTAAATAAAGAGAGTATTCAACTTTCGAAGGCAAAGCTTATTTACTTTAACTAACTTTGGTTTCACATAAACAACCCATCAAATAGCAGAGTTTTACCATCATCAGAATACACTTCCATCTCTTTTACCCAATGAGCAATTCTAGACTCAAATGCGTACATTTTCTTCTGTGTCTTTTTCACCTTCTCCTCTGCTCCGATAAGCTTCTCTGTCGCCCACTTCGACTTCTTCTCTAAAGCATTAAGCTTCGTGCGTGCAACCATTAGACGATCATTTCTCTTCTGTAATTTAGTTGAAAGCTTTTCTCCCTTCAGTAAATTAGTTGAGACCTTTTGAACCACTTGGAAATGCTTTTTAACTTCCTCAAATCGTTCGCGTAACCATCTAATGTTGAATTTGAGTTTCTCAGCCATATTTATCTTATCCTCCCACACATCTATCATCACTGATGAAACATCGGAAACTCGTCGTTGATTCATATCCATAAGGGACTTCATTATCTCAGTAACTACTGTAAATTGGGCAGAATATGCATTTCCTGATTGGCTCGTAGCAATGTGTCCATATTTCAACCATATCTGTTTATATAATGATGCTTGCGGTTTCAGAATACTATACCCTCCTATGTCTTCAAATTTCTCATCAAGCATAATATGGCGATATCGACCCTCCTCGTACAATTTACCAGCACTTGGGTACACTGGTGACGGTGAAATTTCATGGTACTCGTTCGCTCGTTCCTGCTCCTCATTCATTTGTTTTGTCTTCAATTTTTTCTGTAACATGATAATGTGTTCATTAGATTATGCAGAAGTATCAATTTAAAATTTCCGAGCAACATTATCATATTTACATACAATCATGAATTGCCTATATGGCAAAAACAACATCCTTATTAAAATTTGCGAGCTCAAACGTAGTAAGTCCCTGCCTTTTGGGCAGGTTTTTGAAGCATTCACCTACTGGGCTTGGTCCTACGTGCCAAAAGCAGGGATAACATCACTAACTGCTTAGCCTGGGCCATTACAAATGGTATTAGATTCGCGGGACAACTCGTCTCTAAGGATAGGAGACTATAATATCCCACATCACTTGGGGGAGCATCGGGGACTTGGCTCTAGGTTGAGCTCAATCCTAGTAAGAGTGTGGGCCTTTATGGTGCGTTCCCGGAGCATTTACCAAGAACAAGACCCTATGTCCGTTGGGCTTGGCTCTAGGTGGCATAAGCAAAGATAATGTTGATAATTGCTAGGGCCTGGGTCGCCACACTAATCCTCCAAACAGAAAGAATCTCCGAATCATTTTCCTTTGTGCTCTATAAATGGATCTTCTGGTATGCAATAAATCAAATACAAATAATTATGTATATATTATTGTATCCTAACCTGATTGGGTTCATCACCTCTGCTTTGAGCATTAATACAGTCACTATGCTCCAAGATAAGATGATAAAACTCCCAATCTTCATGATACCTTTCCTGAGGGGGAAAAGGTTAATAGATCACTTGTTTAATATACATCTCAACAATGGGATCAGAAAAAAAAAACAAAGAATAGGATAAGGCTCAATAAAACTCACCTTAACAAAACGACTAGATAATACATCAGTGTCATGAAGAAGGAAATCTATATAGATCGGCAGTTTAAACTTCCACTGTCGAAAGAACATTTCATTACATGAATTAATCACAAGTTATGTTGAGATATTTTAATAAAAGTATGGTCAATAAGGAAGGGCGTAAGCCAAAAACACATCCCAACTAATGATTTAGAAGTGTATACACGAGAATATTGGCATCATAAAAGTATTATGGGCAAATTTAGGATCACATTGAATGTCACAAGTATTTCCGACAGTTTTATAATAGCCGCTATTCCTTGTTAATGTTTATCACTGTTTCTCAACGTCTCTGAAACGAAAAAGTACCTTGTTGAATTCGTAATCAGGGACCTGGTGCAGTTTCTTCTTTACACGTACTTTAATCTCGGATAAGGTTTCTCCTTCATTGATTCTTAACAAAAAGGGTTCGAAGAAGCTCGGAGGATTCTTCTGAAACAAAAGAGGATCTAATCTTTGATAGGTTGCATGTGGAGAGTTTTGTTCAATATAGTGATGCTCAATAGGAATCAAGTAATCAAGGGGACCCAAGTTTCTCTCTTCCTCTGGTACCTGCTTGAATGAAAAGCGAGTCAAAACTTTCATTGAAACTGCTCTCCTTTGTGGAAGAAAATGACATCACAAATTATTGATGCAGATAAGAACTTGCCTCCTCCGCACGCAATGTCCACAATTCATTGCTTATAGGTTCGATCTCTTCATGAAGTCGATAAATCTGCAAGTATGAGACATCGATCGAAGAGCATAAAAAATGAATCAAGTAATCAACATATATATGTTTAAATTTCTTCAAAACAGTATAGCATATCAATCTTTAGAAAATAGTAAAATGTTGGTGTAACAATTGAAGATAAAATCGTGGGATTTTCTTATTAAATTTGTACGATTTAAATCGAATCATAACAGAGCCGATGAAGATGGCTTAGGTCATTTTATACATAAAAGGTCTCCAATTTGCCCCGAAAACACTTGGGCCAGACCTAATGAGAGCAAATATGCGTAAACTGCAAGAAAGAAACTTATTGACTAAACTGGTAACTATGAAATTCAAATCATAAGTACAGTACCTTTTGGATACTGAGATCGAAAATACCTAGAAGTCTCAATCTTGCACGTGGATGAGAAATTTCAACCTGTTTCGCAATGTTTTCACGAGTAAATATTTATTAAAACAGATACCAGTGTACATCAACAGTGACAATCGGAAACAAGAACGAGTTTACCTTTGTCCGTAGTTCGGTAAGCAAGTCATGCACTGTACTGTTTATCGGAAGCGTAATACTCCGAACCAACACCTGCAAACAAATGAATCTAAATTTAAATAAGAAACATAGTATTCTGAAATATCCGTAACTGAAGGGCGATTCTATTAATGCCACAACTCTATAGTCTACAACTGATACATGACAACTCTCTAACATTGTACGTGGTTAAGTATTTTGGAGCAATAGTCCCCAGGATTCGTTAAAGAAAACGTAAGATTAGAAAGTTGTGGTATAAGAGTTGTAAATTATTGGCATCACTAGCAAATTTGTATCGGGGAAAATACTGATGAAATTGAAAAGACCTCTACATTTGAGATTGAATCTAGCTTCAAGCCTTCAACAACTCATTCACATATTGTTCTTGTCTGATATATTTAAAGTTGCAAATTCAAGTTGTTAGATTGGGCATTTCGAGATTAGAAATCAAATTACTTTCCTTCGACACTATCTATGACGAACCCGGCTAGGTACCGGCTTAACTTGCTTAATTTCAGTAGGGGAACGAACATAATAACTACTCTTCTCTTAGCTGGTTAGAAACTCGTGTTGATAATGTATTATATGTATTTCACAAATAAAACGAATAAGAAGATGAAGGATAGTGATATATATTAGCTAAACAGAACTTGGATACTAATTTTAAAACAAGTCAGTATAAGAACTCATTTGAATTCATCCACTCTTTACGTGGAGGTTTTATGTAGAAAATTGTCAGTTGTTTCATATCACTTCAAACAATCAGTCACTCTCATACTAGGGTAACGCCCAGTAAGACTTGTATGCCCCTAACCATGTCTTCTTTATGTGTATCGTTACATCCAGAGCTAATGCAACCTAAGAATCAAAAGAAGAAGAAAATCCAAGCCATTCTATCAGGCTGGAAACTTGTGATGCAAGAGTTATACAGAGTTGTGTATCAATAGGATCGTTGATAACTAGGAGATGATTAACGTATTGTGCTTACTTACTTCATACCCTCCTGCTTGATTAAAAGCAACATTCAGCGTCTTAAAACCTTCCAGTTTTGGTAGAGGAGTCTCCAAGACGTCGTAGTACAGGATATTAGCTTCCTATTAATAAGATATCCATCAAGCAGTTTTAGTCATATTGTATAGTACTGATACCTTTTCGATAATCAAACTAGCAGGACTGTTTCGAGATGAATGAAGGTAATATATATAGATAACATTTACTCCATTCAAATAAGATATGGACAAGATCAGTCTCTATCAATCATATTCATGACGAAACCAAACAGCAAAGTATTGCAATTACTAGGTCACATTTCGAGATTGTTGCTCATGATAATCTCATTCCTTTCACGCGCACCAAACATAGCCTAAAAGTATAAGAAAAGCTAGGGTAGATGATGAATTACCTCATTTGTGTAAATTTCATCTTGGAACTTAATAGGTAGACATCTTGGACGAGGAGGGTCACATTTGTGAAGAGTCAACCTAACTTTAGCTGAATCATCCAATCCAAGATGCGTAGCAATTCTTTGAGTTACATCATCATAACCCAGTCTCAATCTCCCAGTCCCCAATTTTAATATTGACCTAGAAAATTACATCAAAAGTAAGCAAAAGTTAAGAATAGATTATTAGGGTGACATGGACAAATTGAAACAGAGGAAGGAGCTTTTTTTTTTTTGATAGGATTGGAAGCAGCATTTGAGAATACTTACAGCTCAAGACAAAAATCATCTTCATTGGGTTTATCCAAAGTCCGGAAATGGATAGCCTATATAAAAGCAATAGCACAATGGAGAAATGGAGATGATGTGAGGCCATAGCTTTTCTTTCTTTTCAGTTTGTTGGCAAAAGATTTGTACATTTTTTGTCATTCTTTTCCTTAAGAATTTGAATGAGAGTTTTATTTGTTTAATTCACTTGGTATTTGAGTTAATGCATACTTATCAAGTAAAATCAGATTTTAATATAAATCTCCTTTTCGAATTCAGCAAGGTAGACTAATTCGAGTGAGCAAGTTAGACTAGCCAAATACGAAAAATATTACGAAATTTGATCGAACCAATTTCAGATGGGACGTGGAGAAAAAGAAAAAACCTACCACTATCTTATGCATCAAGTTTCTATTGAGATTTGGAAATTGGGTCAAATGACCCTTGACCACGATGACTTTGGGCAAATGACCTATGTTTTAGGAAAACTGACCAAATGACTTAATTTTCTATTTTCTCCCGTAATTACCCTTGTATATATATTTGAGTCTAGAAAATCTAGACTTAGAATTTCCCAAGTTGGAAGGGAGAGTTGTTCCTCTCTTTCTAACCCAAGTTTTGATATTTCCCCTCTCTAACCCATTTTTTTCTTTCCTTCTTTGAATTTTTTGGCCGAAATCACTTTGATTGAGTCTCAGTCTCCTTCCATCTTAAATCTTTGCACTTGGCTAGGGTTTTCTTTTGAATCTCGGTCTCTTTCGCCGAAAATTTTGACCAAATCTTTTGCTCAGTTAGGGTTTTTAGTTCATCTCTACTAGAGTTTTGTCTTATTTCACCTTCACTGTTACTTCGTTTCATATTATATGTTTTTTTGTTGCATCTTGTCAAGGGTTTTTGATTGATTGAGGTATTGTTCATCTTGCTAGGGTTTTACCTTATTTCAACTTCATTGTTACGTTGTTTTATCTTATGTTTTGCATGTTTGTCTATTTTATATGTTAAATTCATCTTATATTTTGTTGGTTTGTCAATTTTCACTAGAATTTTACCTTATTATTATGCATGGGTTGTTAGTGTTTTACAATGATCACTGTGTTTTTTTTTTTTTTTTGAAAGTTGATTGAATATATTGTAGGGTTTTGTGTATCCTATACACTATCTAGTGTTCTAAGCGGAATCTCAAACATCATATGTTAACACTAGAATTCCCAAGATCATATGCATAAACTAATCAATGAAAACTAGAAGAGGGATAAATACCTTAACGCGTTTTTCCCTCGAACCATTCCAATCGCATGTAAAGATCGAGAGCTCCAATTGTAGCTCCTCTACTTGAGACACCGAGTGAATAGACTTGATCTCCCTTCCTTTCAGACTGCTAGGACTTACTAGAAGGTTGAGAAGAACTCTTCTTCTTGACTAGATTGATAGAACGAGAGCTTTTTCTCTATATTCCTCTCTCTCCACTAGCTGTATATTGAGAGAGAGAGAGAGAGCTGTATATTTTTCTTCTAGAGAAAAATCCACACCTTTTCTGTTCTCAACTGACCCAATATATAGACAAACCCTAATTAGAATCCCATTCAGATTAGGTTTTCTATTTTCGGGTCACAGAAAAGATAATTACCAAAATACCCTTTTGGGGTATTTTGACAATCCCTTAAGTGTGGCCGGCCAGAACAGCCCACCATGGGCTTTCTATGGCCGGCCCACTTACTCTGGTCGGTCATCACATGGGCGGCCTAATGAGCCTTCCTTTCTATCTTGTTCCGAATCTCCATTCGAACCCTTTCCAGTTGGATCCCATCCATCTTTAGCCTGTTCCCGTCTAGTCAAGTCTCTCCGATCAAGCTACCACTCTTATGTGTAACCCGTTGTAAGATCCGGTCTATGTTAGCCGCGAATCAACTCCTAGATTCGCCGATCGTAGTTGGCTTCTAGCAAAGCATTACGACCCTTAATTGGACCAGACTGGATGATCATCACGTGTGGTCATCGTTATCCTAACTGACAAATTGATCGCATTGCCACCTTGGTCGAAGGACACTCCTTCGGAAGGACATCTCCTTCAGACCGAATGGATAAATCCTTCATATATATAAAAAAGAAAGAAGAGGTGTGTGAATCTTGGCTAGAGTCCACCTTCACCATGTCTTTGTGAGTAGTCCTCCATAGCTACCATATTCTTATGTCCAAGGGCATACCCATTAAGAGACCAGACTGGGCAGCTGCCCGGTCTGGAATTGGTAATTTTGTTCTATATTAGTAAGGCCAATTCTATAATTTCTAATTTCATAATTTTTGTAGGGTTAAGGTATGTACGTGTCTGTGTGTTTGAAGGGTTTTGGAAATCAGATTGCGAGAAGGCTACAAGGAAAAACGACAAAGATTCAAGTCAATTGAAGGATTCGAAGAAACCCTAGTTTGAAAATCTTCGGACAAATTGATTCAAAAGCAGGTTACTTCTTAGACGGATTTCGATTCTTTGACTTGCTATTTCCTAAACTAGGCTTCCGCCATATATCCTTCAACATGCATAAAACTTCACCCACTTCCTCATTCTCATCTGGAATCGCCCTATTTACCATTGCAGCTTTGCTTCAGCTTTAACTACCAAGCAAAACTTTCTAACCATCAATCGATATAATCTCTCCAATGTTGTTAAGACGGCATCAGTTGGATCTCCTACCAATAGAAAATAGATCCAAACTGCTACTATTAAGTCTGGGTTTCATGAATTTACCATTTCAATGACAGCTTTGATGAATTATAACTCGAAATGTGATCATTAAGAGATGCTAGAGACGTATTCGACGAAATATCTGAAAGAGATATTGTTTCTTGGACTTGTATGATTTTAAGTTATTCACGCATCATAAATTTATTGATTCACTGAACTTGTTTAGGATGATGATGATCGGATATCATGTAGTCCCGAATGCATTTTCGTTTTCTGTGCTTTATGCGTTTGTGGATTACCTTCTTACACGTTTAAGTGGAAAGATTGGTAAAACATAGGTTTTATAGTAACTTCTTAAGTATGGGTCTACCTTCCGAGACATGAAATCTTGGTTCCGCCTCCGCATATGTTTTGGTTGTTAATGTTTTACAATGCTCAACAAGTGTTTGTCAATCATCCTTAATGTCTTGGTTCCGCCTCCGCATATATATATATATATATAGTTTCTAAATGTATCTCTTCTTTGTTTATGGTTGACGGTGTTTTCCTTGAGTTCGTTAATAATCTTCAATTATGGAGTCCACCATTTGCCTATTCCTACGAAATTAGTTTGATCTAGAGGTGCATACTGTTTGTACATATTCTGAAGGTTGGTAGTATTTTTAATACATGCAAATAATGAATTTATCTTTATCTTGTAAGGTAATTTGTAATAGAATCTGTAAGCATTTGGTTATTCCATGGTGGTGGATTGGAAAATGTGATGGATATAAAGTATATTGGTGGTAAACAAGCCGGAATAGTTTTGTCAGACGAGACAACACTTAGAGAACTTCGTGAAGTTGTTAGTGAAATAGCATGTGAAGATTGAAATACTTGTTTGACAAAAATGAGTTTTACGGTTCCAAGGACAATGCAAAGTACTCACCTATTGAAGTATTTGAGTTGTCTTGTGCAAATAGATTAGACTACCAAATATCATTTACCTTCGTAGAAGATCGGTCTCCCATATCTGAGAGGTTAGTCTCTACATTGTTGTCTTCCAACTCATCCTACAGTAAACAGTTTTATTGTATAAATACCCGGTATGATGTAAACTAAAAATATAGATCTATAGAAAAGAAACTATTAGTACTTAATTACCTTCCTCTCCATCGCGGACATAAGTTTCTCTGAACTCTCTTCTCTATCTTTTTCATCCCTCTGTAACCCACTACAAACACATAATTTCAACCTTGATTCCAACTCTTTGATTATTTCGTCACGTTGACGAAGATCTTCTGTAAGGTTAAGAATTACTTTGTTAAGCCTTTCAGTTTCGTTGGGTGGTTTCTCTAACTCATTTACATGGTAGGGTGTCACTTCAACCTAAAACCATTACAGAAAGAATATATTGGTAGAAGCAATTATAGGATTAAAAACAAGATATGAATGATGAGAGTATATTGGGGACAAACATCTTACATTTGGATTTACAAATTTTTCCCTTAATGATGTGTAACTAACCGCTTTGCATTTCCTCTTCCACTTTAATAAAGGAGGATCGCCACTCACTCTTGGTTTTTTTATAGCACACTCTGAGGCAACTGTTGGAAGACATTCATACACCCAAACCTGTCATCGATTACAACAAAAGCAGTTCCGCAAAGCTTGTCAAAATTTAAATGTTAAAACTGATAGTACTTGAACAGTTTGTTCAAAGTAATCAAAATTATAAAACAAAATCAAACAAGAATACCTGAAATCCATATGGACAGCCTCTCAAACAATAAGTGATTACATTCTCTTTCTTTGGCTCCATTACACGAGGCAAAGCCTTCTTTAGGACAGATAAAGTACGTTGGAAAACCTTCTGACCCCATGGAAACTTGTTAAATTTGTCTAAGTTCTGGACCAACTTTAAATGCTCTATGTCTACACTCGTCTTACGAGCATCTTTACCCAACAAAAAATAATCTAAACACAACAATAGGCTAATCTTGACCTTGTCTAGATCATCTTCACAACCTTTTATACATCTCTTTAAAACTTCCTTATTGATGCTTTGATCATTTGAAAAGTATTTGTCCCTCAATGATAATTGACCAGGATCCTCCTCCATGTTTTTTTCAAATTTCTCTTCATCTATTTCAACATATTTCAAACCCATAATTTCAGAGAATTCAACAATTGAAAACTTTAATTCCTTCTTACCAACAAAAAACCTCATCGATCCCTCGTCCATATCTGATGATTTTGTCTCACGTAATAACATGTTATGCACAAGTACGTAACAAAACTTTAGGTCATTCACCTCTAAAAGATGACCAAAACAAGTTTCTTTAAACATTTGTTTTTGTCTATCATTTTTCAAATTATCCTTAATAAATATCATATCTTCGGTCCGTGAAAGACATGTAACTCTTGGACGTGATCCTTCGTTTGTCTTTAGTGGTAAATTACGTGTCATCCTGCATATCAAATAAGAAAAGTATACCGTCAGTATACATTGTAAAGGTAAGGTATCAAAGTTAGGTAAACTATTAGGTCTGAAAAAATTACTTAACACACATGAAGGATAAAAGTATAATACTTGAACATTTAGATTATTTTTGGCAACCCAACTGTCTATACATTGCTGAACTGTTACTCGAGTTTAGCACTACCCTAAAGACAGACATGAACTTTGAATTATTTTCCTAATATAGATTCCTGGACTAACATGACCTTTTTGTTTGCTGCAACGACAACCTTATCTAGACAACGACAACAGTTGGTACTAATTAAGTCAAGTTGAGCACTAAATCATGTCATACATCATCAGTTTGGCAAGCTCAGAATAACAATTAAAACACTAGTAGTTTCTCGATCAAAACTAGAGGTGCATGAGGCCCTAATCTAATACACAGACTCCAAATTAACATGTTCATGTGAGCTGGTTATATGCACAAGAAACTACAAAATAAAACTACAGATGAATCTAGATGATAAATTTATTGAAACAAATCGACCAAACAAGGATATGCATCTACAAAATTTGATCATGGTCAATCATATCATCTTAAACACTAGCCAAGATTATTAATGAACAAGTTATTATTAAGGAAGAAGCTATTATTAAGGAAGAAGCTGTATATATATATATATAACACTGATACATCTTGAAAGCAAAGACACATAGTTAAGGTATGTAGTATTAACATCTTGAAAGCAAAGTGGCATAAAAAGAAGCCTAATTTGAGCTTAAATTTCAATTACATTTCTCAAAACTTAATACATGACGGATAGATATGGTTATGGATTCCCAGCTAATTCAGTATTCAATCAAGATCCAAAGCTTCGATAACTCCTAACAATCCTCCAAATAATAACAGTTTACAGTAGTCCCTTTTGAAAGCTTTAAGTCAAATACACCCTAAGAACATTCAATGTTATAGTAGAAAAAAAAAAGACATACAGTTTTAGCTTATTTTTCGATTAAATTTCTCGGAACTTAATACCTGACGAATAGATAGGGATCCCCAGTTAATTTAGTATGCCATGACTTTCCTGTGCATCAATTGCAAGCATGTACCTACAGTGAAGCCGGTAATGGCTAGTGAGAGCAACAAAATGGAAAATCAGATTCTATACGTCATTTTCATGAGAAATGATAGACACCATGATCCCAAGTAAAGCATATATACTTTGGCATCTCTTAAGAGGTAGAAATGACTTTTTCAATATAATTGAGGATCATTCCGTTACGAACGAGTAGATGATCTCTTCCTTAAAATAATCGTAACGATAGATTGTCACTAACAAGAAGTGCTATTGCCAGAAACAATCCAATTATGAAAGTAACGATTTAACTCTGAAACTGTTTAAACTCAAGTGTGTTTCATCACATCAACTCCATAAGGGGCTTTCGCGGTAGTACGAATTTTATAATGTTCCGGCTTGTTCGAATCGCGTCATGAGTCTACAAGCCCCACTGATACCTACCTATAGTCTAGTCAAAGTACCAGTGACTTGGTTGCGTAACGTAATATGGATTCAGTCAGCGAAACTCCCTCCAACTCAATCTATCTATAAAGAAGCAGAGCATTTTTGACATTCAACTCTAAACTCAAACTAAGAAAATGAAGTAACTACGATATAGATCACTTGTCAACACACAACAACATATCGTTCAAAAAGACTTCCACTAAGTTTATTTCCTCAAATAATAGTCAAAGAACCTACTTCCTGAGCTCAGTTGATTGTTGAAGCAGTAACTCTGGGTGGAGGTTTGGATGCTTACCTTTCGTTTCTTTTAGCAAACCCAACCCATTCGATGAACAAAATTTGTGAAGAAAAACCCCAAGAACAACTAGGTTTTCGGCCAAAATTTTCAATGAAGGAAACCAAGAGTTAAGAGAGAAAACACTGCCAAGTGCAAAGATTGAAGTTGCAAGAAGATTTAGACTTAATCGAAGTAATTTTGGCCAAAAAATTCGAAGAAAGAAAGAAGAAATGGATTAAAGAGAGGAATGATGGAAACTTGGGTTAGAGAGAGAAGCAACTCTTTGTTCAGACTGAGAAATTCCAAGTCTAGATTTTCTAGACTCAAATATATATATACAAAGGTAACTTACGAAAGAAAATACTAGAAAAGATATTGAAAGCAAATAAAACAATATAAAGTGAGAGAGACTAGTGATATTGAGGGCTGACTTTTGCCTCCTATCTTGCCTCCTATCTTGCCCCCTACTTCTCCAACTCTCTCTCTCTCTCTCTCTCAAAAAAAGATGAAGTATTATGTAGAATCAAAGAAAGTCTGGAAAAGATTTAGATTAACAGTGTTCATCATGCACACCAACTTTTGTCTTACATTTTCAAGAAGCAAAAGGAAAGTTAATGTCAGCACTAGATTTATATTACCAAAATTTGACCAACGTTTGGTATTCCTGGTCCCTTGGTTGGGTAGTAGGTTTGCCATCAATTTACAGAGACACCAAAAATTTCCAGTTTTACTTAACTCTTATTTCACCACTACTGCACCCCTTTGGGTAGTCAACAATTTGCCTTGTCAAGGCTATTTGTTTTCAAATCCATAAGCTAAACTAGTTCAGGTGTCAACTGTCAACTACAAAATTATTTGGTTAAGTAGCTAATATTTTAAGCTTAAGGTGTCGTTTGACAAATAAAAGTAGAAAGACTTTTACTTCTCGTAGAAGAACTTTGTTAAAATAAAGTAAAAAAAATTCAAAAGTACGTTTGACAAAATAGTTACTTATAAGTAAAAAAAAATGTAAGAAAGTAAAAAAGTTAATTCGACAACATAATTTATTTTTTTTATTTTTTTCTTTTCTCAAAGAGATAATTCAATTTAAGCTATAACTATTGTAGCAAAGGTGGTGGTTGTGGTAATGGCGGTGGTTGGTGGTCATAGTGATACAAGTAGTAGTGGTGTTGGACCTTTGGAATAATGGTGATGGAGGTGGTTGAGACGTGGTTGTGGTGGCGATGGAGATACAATGGTGGTGGTTGAGGTGCGGTGGTGGATGAAAAATTACGGTAGTAGTATTGATAGGGTAGTATTGGTAATGGAGGTAAGGTGGTTGAAATATGACGGTAGTTGTGTTGATATGGTTGTAGTGGTGATGGAGGTATGGTGGTGGAAATATGAAGATGGTGGAGGTAGTGGTGGGAATATAGAGGTATGATGATGGTGGGGTGGTGATGGAAGTATGGTGGAATTGGTGGTCGTAGAGGTATGGTATTGCAGGTTGAGGTATGGTGGTGGTCTGGTGAAGATGAAAGTATGGTGGTAGTGGAGGTACAATGATGGTGGTTGAGGTGTTGTGTTGGCTATGGTGTGGTGGTAGTAGAGGTGGAGGCTTGGTGCAGCGGTGGTGGTTGTTGTGGTGGAGATAAGTGGTAGTGGTGGTGGTGGTGGTGGTGGAGACGTGGTGATGCTGGTAGTGGTGGACCGGTGGTGGAGACGTGGTGATGCTGGGAGTGGAGGTGCAGTGGTGGTGGTGGTGTGGTGGCAGTGGTGAAGGTGCGGCAATGGTGGTGGTGAAAATTGTATCATGGTGGAGCAGAAACTAAACAAAAAAAATTAGTCAAGTAATATTTGTATACATTGAACAAGTAACTTTACTTTGAAGTCAAAAGTAAAAAATTGAACTATAAAAGAAAATTAAATTTAACTTAAGTAAAGTCAGAAGTTTATGCAGTACCAAACTAACTCTTGTACATTTTTGTTTATTTAAACAAAAAATGTTACTAATTTTTGTGATGCTAAACGACACCTAATACACCTAATACAGATAAAATGGCTTAAATTAGGTGTAAATATTTTATATGCATCGCAGGATGCATTTATGGTCTAGTAAAAATAGTCTACAATATACTACTATACTAGATCCTAGGATAGCGCGTACTAAAAAGAGTATTTTTTAGCGCACCGATACATGGTAGTATATCGTTACTGGTACTCGTACCACGTACGAGAGCGAACTGCGTACCAGGTAACATTGATCTTGACCTTCTACCCTAATAAGCTTCATTTACAAACCTGCCTTCTAGAACAGATTATACTTGAGCTTAGACTGCCAATGGCAGAAAATGTTAATTTCCCCTCAAAAATCTCTAGATTCAAATATACTAAAAAAAGGAACAAATCCTTTCTTCAATTAAAAAAGAAAGTAAGTTACATAATAAATAATCCAATAGAAACAAAAATGTGACAAATTAAACTCAAGCGCCAATCCAGGAGTGTTGGTTTCCGAAAGATTGATTAGTTTATATCATACTTTTTTGTTCAAAGTAGCACAAATTCAGGGTGTAGTTGATACAATAAGTAAACCATCAAATAGACAGAACTCGAATAAGTCACCAAAACATAGACAAAGAATAAAAAGAATTTCGACAAACGTAATATGAAAGAATAGTATTATATTACACTATAGATGAGAGTGTCGGAGATTATGCACCATTTTTACTTGTCCAAGGCTTCAACACGGTGACAACAGTGATGATAATGATTATAAGAAGGATCATAATAGCTATACAAGTCCATTTCCTCGAGTTCTTGTTAATTTTCTTCGCTTTCTGGAGAGCAACATTCCCCGTACGAACGTGATCTACTGCATTTGAAACCTGACGGAGGAAGCATACAATCAGTAAACCTTATATGAGTTCAAAAACTTCTCTATGTTATTTTGTATTTCGGAGAAAACAATGGAAACCCGTATTTTCTCCTTCCCCATTTCACAATTTGGGTTGTTTTTACATTAAACACGAAACTCATTTCCTGAACGAATAAACATGCAGTAGCCAAATCAAAAACCACACGACACTATGAATTGCAGGTTTATATTTTGGTCATGCGTAAATCTTGATTCACAACCCGTCATAAATGTACCACGGTTAATTTATGTCAAGATATTATACAGATACATTTCTCATTACCTGTGATTCTATATTGTCGAGAATTTCCCCTTGTGCGTCCACCAACACTGCCATGTCCATGAATACCTACAAAAAAGCAAGGAATGAAAGTAAGAAAAGTTTAGGCGTAGTATATAGAGTTGAAAGTGAAGTTTTGTTGTAAATTTTCATACATAGCTTGCTTAATGCTCTTGGGTTTGGGATTAGCCCAAAAAGGTACATTAAATCATTCAAGATGGCACATTACTTTCGGATGTAACCCCCGTCCCAATAGCAGTCGTGATTTAGGTACCGCCGGCCCATTGCCCTAGTTCCCTACGGTACAAGGTTTTTGCATGGTATGGTCTGCCCTAGACCACCCCAGGCTTCTCCGTCCAATCTAGGCGCCAAGCCCACCCAAATCGCCTAGGGACTATATAAGACAATATGTTATGTTATAACTCAAGTCTGGGAGGTCTTGCGAAGCAACGTAGGACTAAATGCCTAGCACATGAAACTTGTATTCCACATCACTTCCATTAAAAATATTTATTCAAATTTCGAGCCGTCCGATCGTTCTTTAGTTCAATTTACATTCAAGTAAGTAGTTATGAAAACATACCTGCTGCAAATCAAGAAGTTTTTTCTCCAACTCTTTAACAGTTTCATGACGTTCTTGAATTTCTGCTAGGGTTCCCATTATCTACAAACATGAAGCATTTCTATAATTTAGCACTCACCTATAAGACATTCACAACTTGTAAGTTAAGTTACTTCATTGAAATTCAAATGGTTGAGACAGAGCATGAGTCCAATCCGTGTTAATCATTAATCAGAGGATATATCCCCTTCAGTCGGGCTAAAATCTTGGAAGAAAATTATGTTTGCATATGTTTTTCGCGGAAAAGTAAAGATGAACGTCGAACTCTTAAATTTGAAAAGGTAGAATGAAGAATGATCAACCTGGCCTCGACCTTGTTCCTGAATTGCTTTCTGGAATATCTGCTCACTCTCTCCCGTCTCTATTAAGTGGTCAATCATCTGCAAAGTATTAATTAATCATTACAAACTTTGTGCATATGTCTATCTTAGAAAGCCAAGTTTCGAAATGGGCAATAGAATCTCACATCTTCATCAACTCTTGCACCAGTTACTGATACAAACAAAACGGTCGAGTCAGGAAGTTAGTCCAGGAAATAAATATTTTTTGTATAAAATTAAAAAACTTTAGGTTATTATAAATGTTGGGGGGGGGGGGGGGGGGGGGGTAAGAACCTGTAAAAACTCTTCTTTCAACCACATCTCGATACTCTTGATGAATGGTTTGTCTTAGAGTCTGCCATGATTAGAAGATTTAGTCTGATCCAAAATAAAGAAAAATAAGATGGGAAGTGGCATACATAGAGGATCTCGTAAATAGAGTTTACCTGAAACTCCGAAATCTTATCTCTCAGTTTCTTTTTCAAGGCACTGCAATTCAAACACAAGAATGGGTAAAAGGAAAAAATTAGAGAAGGACAAAGTTGTGTAGAAGACTATGTGATATGGATCCTCTCTTTTACTATTACATTGTGTGGAATACTCAATTATACGATATGCTCTTGAATCTTCCCAGATGAACTAAACCACTCTTATCGAGAAGAACCTAACAAAGGAGAATAGCAAACTTACATAGTACTAGCCGTTCTGGTTCGATCAACACCAGTTCCTTTTCCGCATCCAGGTTTTTCCCTGTTTGCTAAATTCTGGAAGAAGTAAGAAAAAAGGGAATTCAGAACAGAAGCTTCAATGGTATATTGCGAGAAAAGAAAAAAAGAAGTGTTAAACAAAACTTTACGTCTCTGTCTAGTTGTTCGATTTTGGATTTTGAGGACAGAGCAATTTTCATAACTTCATCAACATCTTTTGCCATACGCTGTTTGGTTGCTGCGACGAATTATAGGATCAGTCATGACCACTGGGAAGAAAGCATGATATAGAGAAGACTACTTAATTATAATCTGTGGAAAATCTATCACTTGAACATGCTCTACGAAATAACATGACATCTCTCAATATTTATACATACGCATTCATATATAATATTATTAATATCATAAAAAAAAATGGGAATACCTTTCATTGCAGCAGCCTTGGTTGTAGACTTCGACTCCTCGTTTGCATCCTGCAAACATTTAGTCGTAGGTTTACGTCAATGTATGTCCTGTTTCAGGACATTAATTAATATGGGCGCAGCGCCACAGCATGCATATTTAGAGAATTGCAACCCACTTTAAAGCCCAAAACGTTTTAATAGATCTTTTGAATTTGTCATAACATGGTTCACATGTGAAAATGTCACCTAAGATTTGTTTCACTCATCATCAAGCAAGTAGTTCAAACCAAAGTGATTTTGAAACCTTAGTTTTGATTTTAAAACGCGCACTTAAGTTTCCTTACGATGAAATCCCCATCCTTTTTTTTCGAATCAAATAAATAACTTACAGAAAGTGAAAAACACCAGAAGGAGCACGAACTAGTGGCAAAGGCTAATGCAACCACGTTTATAAGACCACATATAAGTAAAGAGAAGATAATATACACCTGTAGCTTCCTTAATATCCCATTAAGTTTATCAATTTCTTTCTCAATGTCTTCAACCTGCCATGAAAAGATGACCAAGTAAATCATTTTGTACTATCAAACATACAATGTCAGACATCAATTTCGCGCTTGCACGAAACACTAAAAGGATTTCAGCAACAACTCTCCTTTGTATGTTAGAATATCAGCTACTCAAGTCATGCACATGTACCTGTTTGAAATATTTATCCAAGCCCAAGTCTCCGGAATTCGTTTGTCCCCTTGAGGCTTCAGCTTGAGGGTAAAGGGGACCCTGAACAGGACCAGTAAAAGAAGAAAACAAAGTTACTCTCCAGCAAAAATCTGATGATTTTGAACTCTTAAGTACAAATATTAGGACAGATCTTGAGAAATTACAAAGAATCATGTAAAAATTAGAGCGAAGCTTATCCTCTTAATGGTGTAATCATGTTTTCGGAGTCAGGTGGTATTGACTGCGCAGACTGTTAAAGAACAATTTTCGGGTCTTGTACCAAGACCCAAAAAGGAAAAGGTCCGATCACCCATGAGACGAGGTCCACGGAGGGGCCAAGGTGATTGGTGGAATTTTTGTTGGTTAAGTGAGGCTACATCACTATGAAATGGAGAACATGACAAAACTCCTAGTAGATATAGCATAAATCACACCTTTCTCAACCGAAAAAAGAACAAAAGTTTATATTTGGACCAACGAAGAGGATGGAATATTACCAATCACATTATCCTATTAAGGACTAGCTAAACAAAGTGACACATTATTCCCTTGCAAGAGCTTGCAGAAAGCTAAAGTACCTAAAATGTACTCTTTTTCATTTAGGTAGCACCGGTACAAAAGCTATGTTTGGATATGCATCATACCAGAGAACATGTATCCACCGTGCAAAAAGTAAAGGAACCAATTAGCCAAATTGTATTTATGTGTGGATTTTTCTTATGGGTTTCGAGGAATTTGGTGAACCTTCTCAAATCTCAACTAAGCATGGACACACAAGTCAAAATCGATGGAGCTACAATTTTCCATGAAAGCACACCCAAAGGAACCCACTAAAACAAAATGCCAGAACTCATTTTCTTCCCACGTCGCGCGAAGGTGAATGCAGACGGATAAACAAACTTTTGAAGGGCTAGAGCTCTTAGCATAGAAATCAAGAAAACTAACTATCAAGTTTTAAATTTTATATCTTTAGTAAATCAAATGAAAACATAGCCCTTGATGGAATGATTTATCAATAATCGCGTATGTGCTATTTGCCTCAAGAAATATTTATGAATATATTGCTTTTCCTAAGAAGGAAATATTAAAAATTAATCACTCGAATATGAAAATGAAGACACTAATTAACATAAACTAGAAACCACATGTAAACCTATTGCTGTCCTCTAATTTTAATCATTTTCTTAATTGATTATGCTCTGGTAACTCCATGATTCTTAGGATCTTCTTTTTTAGGGTAAATTTCAAATGTTAATCCCTAATCACTCAAACAAACGCCACAATGTATGATCAAAACCAATTACATAATCCAAGATTTGAAGAAATTAAAGATGGGATCATAGTTTTTAGACAAGTACCGATAAAAGGTCGTTCATCTTTCCGGGGGAAAACGAACGATCGGACGAAACTTGAATTTCAAGAACCTTCAATCAAACCGGCAATTAATGAGCTAAAACTTAAAAAATAACATTGAAGAAATTTCTGAGTTATCCTTTATGAGTTTGAACCTGGTTCTGGGTAATTGAACCAGAGATCTCTGGGTTTCAAAGGAGAAGCCAAGAGAGAAAGTTGGAAGGAGATTGTAGATTTGTATCTATCAATCTAGAGAAAGAGAGAAAAAGGAGAGATTTTTTGGGATGAAAAACCGGGAGAGAAGGCCAAAGTTCAAAACAAATGGGGTTTTATTTGGTGCCTACCTATATGGTTGTTGGGGATCTCAAACTGTCACTTTCTCAAATAACCCTCTATAATAGCCAACTCCTCCATTTGATCCACATATTTTGTCATTTAGACTTTTTAGTCTCCGAATGAAAAATTGTGTTAAGGAACATAATCGTGAATTCGTGTGATGGGGGGAGCGAGTCGTGCATCTACATAAACCCCTGTACACATGGTGTCATTCAAGAGAAATAAAGTAGTATTATATGCTAAGTACATAAAAACTTGTGAATTTACATATTCAAATAGCATCAACTGCACCGTCAGTCTAGGGTCGTTGTATTATGCATTACATTGTAAGAGATTTCAAATTATGACATCAATTTGAAAGCCCTTGTTTGAGTTTTTTTTTCTTTTGAAGTGGATAATATGGCGCCAAATGACACAATTGATTATTATTTGATTGTAATAAATATGATGTAAATTCAAAGTAAAATGGATATTTAACCTGTTATAACTTTGTGAGAGACGCCAATTAAATAAGATGGGCTAAACCATTAACCAGGATACTATGGGTAGATAATACAGGTACTTTCAACAAAAGAAAATAACATACTATATGGATACAATTTCATGTCCTCTCCATGATGCTTATTTGTATAAGTTTTTTTAAAATATAAGATATCGATTCAGGTTCTTTATGGAGCAATTTAAATTTATTTTACGTAGACAAATTGAATGTAATATATATTCAATCGAGAGACGATGTATTGTCTAAAAGATCTGTTGTAATTTTTTTTTATTGAAAAATATCTACTTTAACTCATATCAGCACTATGACGTTGATATCTCACAACAAATCTTTAATCTTTAGAATCTCGAATAAATTACCCGTCTCAAAATTACATGCCCTAGTGCAATATATTGTAGGGTTATTTCCCTAATGGCCCCCTACTTTACGAGAAATACCCATATGGCCCCCTTCCGTTATAACACCGTCACTCTCTCTCCTCCATCATGTTTTCTCTCTCTGCCAACTCACGCCACATCATTTGTTACGCCACCTCATCACCTTCTCCGGCAGAGGTCGCCGCCCGGCCAAATTTCTGGCCGACGACCTTCAAACTAAAAAAAAAAAAAAAAAATTTTTTTTTCTCTCTTCCTCTCTCTCTCTCTAAAATTACTCCGGCGAAGGGAGACCTTCGCCGGAGTGGTCTGTTCTTGAAGAACAGATCTCGGTCTGCTCTTCACTGAACAGATCTCGGTCTGTTCTTCACTGAACAGATCTGGTCTGTTCCTTGAAGAACATACCACTCCGGCGAAGGTCTCCCTTCGCCGGAGTAATTTTAGAGAGAGAGAGAGGAAGAGAGATTTTTTTTTTTTAGTTTGAAGGTCGCCGGCCGGAAATTTGGCCGGCCGGCGACCTCTGCCGGAGAAGGTGATGAGGTGGCGTAACAGATGATGTGGCGTGAGTTGGCAGGGAGAGAAAACATGATGGAGGAGAGAGAGTGACGGTGTTATAACGGAAGGGGGCCATATGGATATTTTTCGTAAAGTAGGGGGCCAGGCGGGAAGCTGGTCACAAAGTAGGGGGCCATTAGGGAAATAACCCTATATTGTACGTGCCTCAAACGAGCCCCCTTTTATGAGGGTGTCCCACTGTCCCTCCCCCAACGCCAGCAGTAAATATATTGGGAAGTGGAAAAGACACAAGAATCTTCAGCCGTTATTAATATTCAGAGAAATTCAAAACGGCTAGGGTTTGCTCATAAATCGAAATTTCATTTCAGACTACTACTAAAAAGGATTGGTCATAAGTGCCAAACAAATTCTTTCCCCACATCTATGTAAGTACCAAGAAGATTATCTTCCTGTGTAAGGGATCATCATAGGTTTATTTTTTTCGATCAGGAGTTGTACAACCAGAGTCAGTCAGTCCATTGGTGAATCAAGATTGAAAACCCTAATTCAAAATTTTGTCAAAGTTTTGGAGATATAGGTGGATGGACAATTAAACCCTTTTCTATAATGATTTCTTAATTCGTGATTCTCATACCAGGTATATATGTTGATTTTTTTGTTCTTACTTTTGTTTGTTATAGTTATAAACTACTGAGTTTCTAAAGTCACATAGGCAGAGTTTGTGTTTTTCTTATTGTCTAACCTAATTAACTAGTTTAAATCAAATGGTCCAATTCAAATATACTCAAAATCAACATGCATGAGCCGTGAAGGAGAGTCAGACACGACAAGTCAGACGAAATAGACATTTCAAATC
Source organism: Eschscholzia californica (assembly GCF_041429995.1). Classification (NCBI taxonomy): domain Eukaryota; kingdom Viridiplantae; phylum Streptophyta; class Magnoliopsida; order Ranunculales; family Papaveraceae; genus Eschscholzia; species Eschscholzia californica. The sequence goes on from NW_028238198.1 coordinate 70,844,593, forward strand.
TGATTCGAGTCGATTCAAACTTTTGTTGGATATAATCAGAGAAAAAACCCATAACTAGATGCATTTGATGGCATAAACTACAATGTCCACCACAGAGTAAAACTCAAAAAGGGAAAGCATTTCATTGCTTATTAAGTTTTTTTTTTTTTTTTTTTTTTTTTTTCTGTTGAGGGTTGCTTAAAGGTTGCTAGCGTTTATTTTATTTTGGTCTAACTTTTGTAATTTCCATTAGTTAATTGGTGCTTTTCGTGACGTGGGAAATTCGGATATTGCGGTGCTTTTTATTGTCATTGCTCCTCCCAATGTGCATCATGTGGAAGGTAATTTTGCCATAGCTGACAATGTTGAAGGCAAATATACAGCGCCAAAAGGTACAATCATCTTTTTTTATTGAATAACCGTAACGGGCAAGTTAAAGAACAAAGGTAAAATCTCATAGGCCTCTTTGGAACGCCTCAAATCTCGATTTCCACGTTGACCCCATGTACACTCAGATTTAAAACATTTCATCGCAGAACCATAAACATAATTGATGTAATGGTAAAATAATTAACGAAACAACATTAATAATGAAACTCATAAGTAACAACAAATCAAGTAAATAGAGTTTTATTAAGTCTTTAAAATTGGAATGATGTCTCTTAATCATCGACACGTAAGTAGGAAGGGAAAAAATGAATACTAGACGTCATGCTAAATGGTCTTTAGAGATAACCAAATGAGCTACAACTAATGTCATGACCAAAGTAAACAATTTATAGAACTTCATTGTATCTTGTAGAGTGGGTAATAGAAAGATTGAATAAAATCATAAAACGACAACTTTGTGCTTTGAAGGGGTTCGTTTATCTTCAATCAATATGACTTCTTTTTGCATTTCCATTGGATATTCGCTTTCTATTTCTCTAAACTGTTAAAGAAAACTTACGTCATAAATATTTTTACATTATTGCATTAACTAAAAAATGTGGTAAACCACTTTGTTTTAAGAAGACACTATATACACTTGATATACAAAAATAAGTATTAGAAACTAAAATATTCATCATAATACTTGTTATTCTCTCTTCAAAACCTCATAGTCAAGTATAATTCTCATTTTCTTTTTCACTTTTTTGTAACTTTTTGCGTGCATTTGTTCTTTATTCACAATCAGTGTTTGATCTTTCAGCAATTCAAATTGACTTTCTTTTCTTTAACACAAACAAACACGCTATATATTTCTTCTTTCTTTTGTTATCTTCAATTTAAGAAATAAATTGTGATGGTCTCATTCTATAGTCTTTATGATCAAGCTATCAGATAATATCATTTAGGTCTATAAAAGTGAAGGAAAAAGATTTGAAATTAATTGTGTCATGGTTCATAAACAATGCGTGTTTACTTAGTTAAGAGTTAAGACTCTTAAGTAGGTTCACCAAATTTTAGCTTGGCTCGGGCCACTGAAAATTCAGGGTCGGCCCTGACAATTAAAATATATAAAAATGCGTGCTTTGTTCATGACGTTACTTGTAGCTCATTTGGTTACCTCTAAAGACCATTTAGCATGACGTCTAGTGTTCGAGTCCCAGAAACTTGATACACCATTTTAATTGCAAATTCTTTTGCATTAGATAGAAAGTGAAAATGGAAAAAAAAATCAGATCTTAAGGTTTGAATATGTGACCCCCAATGCATAGAAAAATAATCAACCAATGAGCAATAACGCTAATTTGTTTGATGTTATAATTAATTACGGTAAGATCAAATAATTTTAAATTTGGTTGACCTTTCGTGTTTATTTTTCTTTCCGATGTGGCCCTTTGGCAGTGGGGCTCGAAGAGAGGCATTGCTCGCTTTGGCTCGGGGTTGGCTTTGTCTTCTTTGTATATAAATGAATTACAAAAGTTGAGGTTTAGTATGAAATCTTCAATTCCTCCTCACACCCATATACTCACCTGAAAAGACAGAAACGTAGGGCTCTATATGAATGTTGCTTTGTTCGATATAAATCTTTTGCATGTGTAGAATTGAAGCAACTAAACTTGGTCATGTTGCCAAAATCAGAAATAGGGTACATCAACATGTGAAAGGAACCTACACAAACTAATTTAAAACCATGTCTACAGTTCCAGTGCTTCTTCAACTAGAAAGTTGTTGGTTAAAGAAGAAGAATAGAAGATCATTACTATGAGTTTGTTTTTATGTTTGTTTGTTTTCTTGTTCCTGATTAACAAATGTTTTGTGCTGTTTGGTTTTTTCTTTGTTCTTACTTAACATTTGCATTGATTTAGAATAACTCAACGTATTATATTTTGTTTGATTTTTTTTTTTGTGTTATATCTTTGCGGAGTAATATTAGGATCAATGTCTTCAATTTTTAGGAGATAAAGGTTCCGCTCTCAAATGATATCATGCTTATTTTAGTCTTATCTTGTTTGTCAACAAAATTTATGCTCAAATCGAAGCGAGTAACGAAGGAATGACTCCAGTTATTATTAGTCAAAATTTAAGTCTAGTTTAATCTTAAAGGTCAAAACCCACCATCTTAAGTTGTACTTATGGCGTCAAACAATGGGCTTATTTATTGCACAGGTTGCAACTCTCACCCTCTCGTTTATATTTGCAATCCCTAAGGCAATGGATCTATTGTAATTTTAGTAAATACCATTGAAATAGTTCCCATGGATGATATTAGTGGAGATTTTAAACTAGTTCATGTACGTTGTGTTGAAGTTGAATCTACCGAAGCACATTACAGTGATGCATTTTTTTTCTTATTTGAAACATATTCATTTATTAGTAGGAAATGAGAAAATCTGTATATACTTCCTTTATCAGTCACAATTTATTAAAGACTTGAGGATTTTATTGTAATTGAGTCTTTTTCTAGATGATTGATGTTAATGAAATTGTTGCTTTTCCTTAGAAGATCAGAAATCTTACTTGATCATAGTCTCCTTGGCTTGATTCAGTGAATTACTCATGGCGTATAGGTGAATGTGTTGTTGAGCTTTATTAGATTAATATTTTTTGTGTGGTCTCTATGTTTTGGTTTTGGACAATTATAAGAAATCAAGTTGGAAACACGAAAGACTTCGATATCAAAAGGGAATCAGAAAGTCGATTTGGTTGGATGGTTCCTTTAGAGACTTTGAAGATTAAAGAACTCTGCTTCGTAGTGAGTTGGGATATGAATGTTTCTATAATCCAACAATTCTCCTGTATAGCTTGACTTTATAAATTTATGTGGCCAGTCGACTGTGTAGCATCAAATTCATCTAGTCGAAGAAGGTTGCAGTGGCACACCTGGGCAGGGTTGAGAATGGTATGCTTGCTGATTCTTAATACATAGAAAACTTTGTTCCAGTCACATGGGTTTCATTATATATATGGAAACAAACATATTTTGCCATACAAGGCCCTGAATAGGAGAATACTGTCACGAGTCCTGTTACTGTTAAAACAACAGCTTCCAAAAGCCCCCTCAGGGTGATAAAACAGAGTCAAAAGCAAAGAAGATAGTTGATAGTGCTGGCGGAGACAATGATGATGAGGAGAAAGAAGTTGAAGAAGGAAAAAAACTTAAGAAGTGGTTCTAGAGATTGTAGAGTGAATAAGATGAGCTAGTTATACCGAGTTCTATAAGTCTCTACAAGAAACAAGGTCAGGAAGTAACGTTTAATCTTTCAAATTTTTTAGATAATATTAAGGAAAATCAGCATGTTGATGTTAATATGGATCAATTAACAAACAAGATTAGAATGATGATGAGTAAATATCTAAGCAATTATCAAAAAGAAAAATCCACTTTCATGAAGAGGTCTAAAGCTTTTCAGCTAATGAAAGAGATATGAGGAGGTCAATAAGGAAATAACACTAAAGATGCTGCTAGTGGTAGTAATAATCATTTTAGTAGATCAATGGAGGAAATGAAGTCTTTGTTTCCTTTTTTAACTATGCAATCTCTGAACTTATCTAATAGTATTAATAGGACAAGTCCGATGCTAATTTTCCGGTAGGAAGGCTCTGAAATTTGAAAATTATTGGATGGAAGTGAACGAAGAAGATGTCATGTTTTTTTAAAGAGGGACACAATACAAAAACAACAAATTAAGGAGGTTTTGAAGGCACCCAAGTCATCTGATTCTTAGGTTTAAGACTTCTATTTTAAGTTTTTTCTCTTCGAGCTTCAAAATTGATGTTTAGTTGATTTAGTCTAATGTTCTAGATATTTCTTTTGTTAGTAAGGTAATATTTTATTTGTGTCTTGAACCCAAGGAGACATCCATATCTAAGTGGGGTCAAATCACAAACACAATATTACCTTACTAACAAAAAAGACATCCAGAACATTAGACTATATTAACGAAACATCAATTTTGAAGCTCTAATAGAAAAAACTTTAAGTAGAAGTCTCAAACCTAAGAATCAGATGACTTGGGTGCCTTCAAACCTCCTTAAGTTGTTGTTTTTGTATTGTGACCTTCGTTAAAAAAGTTTTGACCTCTTCTTTGTTCACTTCCGTCCAATAGTTTTCAAATTTCATAGCCTTCTTTTCAGAAAATGAGTATTAGACTTGTCCCATTAGTACTATTAGATAAGGTCGGGCATTCCCTAGTTAAAAAAGGATATAAAGACGTTGTTTCTTCTATTGATCTATCAGGTTGATTCTTACTACCACCAACACCATCGTTACTGTTATTTCATTGTTGACCTCTCCATATCTCTTTCACAAGCTGAAAAGTTTCAGACCTTTTCATGAAAGTGAGTTTTCCTTTTTAATAATTGGTTAGAAATTTACTCTTCATCTTTCTAATTTATTTGTTAATTGATCCCTATTAACATTAATATGCAGATTTCCCTGAATATTGTGTAGAAATTTTTGAAGATTAGAGGTTACTTCGTGACCTTGTTTCTTGTAGAGACTTATAGATATCAATATAACAAACTCATCTTCTTCACTCCACAATCTTTGGAACCACTTCTTAGGTTTTTCTCCTTCTTCAACTTCCTTCTCCTCATCATTGTCTCCGCCAGCACCATCAACTTTCTTCTTCTTTGCTTTTGACTCTGTTTTATCACCCTAAGATGTGCTTTTGGAAGCTGCTGCTTGAACAGTAACAAGACTCATGACAATGTTCTCCTGTTCAGGTTTCTCCACATCTTCAGAATCAGATTCGTCCTCTTCCTTAGATGGGTGTTTGGAAGGTGCTTTTGTTGAAGCTGGGTTGGATTTTGGAGAGGACATACCTTTGTCTCTAGAATCAGATTCATCATCACCGTCGTCTTCGAATTCAGATTTCTTGCACAAGTGATTTAACTTTCTGTGAGGGTTCATCTCCTTCATCACTTTGTTCATTTTCTTCTTGTTGATCATTAGTTGATCTTACACAAATTAATGATGATTCATTGATAAAAATGGAATTTGGTGAAATAGTCTTTGGAGTGAGTCTTGCCATTTTGGCAGATTGGCAACAACCTTTGGAGATACTCTAACTCATGTTTACCTTCCCTCATATTTCTATAAATACCCAAAGATCTCTCCTCTAAAGCTTCAATTTCTTGCTCTAAACCTCTCCATGTTTCCCTAGCCTTATTAACTTGTAAGTTCTTCTTCACCTTCTTATTATAAAAAAATTGCAGGCCAACTCTTATGTTTAAGTAGAAGGTAGAATTCTCGTAGATTCCCCTTGTGATTTTATTTTTAAATTTAAATTCAGGGATTCACTCTATAATTGTAGTTTGGTTAAATTGATACAAATGTTGTTTTCATGGTTACGAGCAGATTCTAGAGAAACCATCCTTGAGCTTATTTTTGTCTTCTTTTTCTGATCAAGAGTGAAGCAAGCAGTCACAATTAATGGAGAATCCTAATTCGAAATATTGGAAATATAGATGGATAATTAAAGGCTTTTCTAGTTTGAAGATCCAACATTATTACTTTGATAAATTCTTTGTTGGTCCTTGTACCTGGTATGTTGATTTTCTTTCCCTATAGTTTTGTTTCAGTTTTCTTTCTAAGGTAGTAGTGTTTGTTTGTTTTATAAGTCAGATTTGAAACCTGATTTGAGGTTGTAATTGACTCGAATTTGATTTCACAATGTTTGATCCTGTCCATCTATCGTTTGCATGGCTGATTTTCCTTGTGCTCATTTCAGTTAAAGGCCCTGCTGTCCACAGGTGTGGAATGGCTCCTAGAGGGGGGGTGGTTAGTTTAACTCGGGTCAATGAGCACTTACCGAAGCACTCTCTTAGCACCCAGATCTGATGTCGGGAAAGGGTTGCCCCCGGAAAATTGTAGTCGACAGACTGGCATTGTCGGCACGCTTAAAAGCCCAATCATAAAAAACTCCACCACCTCCACGACCACTACCATTATCTTCTCTCTTTAGGATCGACTCAAAACCCTATGTTTCAGTTGATTTCTCTTTCTCTAGAGGGTTTCAGTCGATCGATTACCGACTCAAATCTAGAAAGAGGGAGACAGAGGAAAAAAAAAGGAGAAAGAGAGAGAGAGAGAAAAATGGTGGTCAGAGACTTAGAGATGGTGGAGGTGATAGTGGGACGACGGTTGTAGTGGTGGGAGTAGAGGAGGAAGAAGAAGTGGTGGAGGGGTGGCTAAACCGGGTGCCTACACCGAAATTCAAAATCGGTCGAGTGCTAATAGAGCCGCCTGCTAAGAGCCATTCAGGCGGGTTGCGGGTAGCAGGACCCTTGAATTCATAGATGATTCTTACTCAAACGAGTAAGATTTAAAGAACGAGAATAAAACAAGCGCTACCTAAGAATACTAAAACCTTGGATTTAATTCATTGTTGGTTCATTTATTACTTCTTAGTTCAGTCCTCTTACTTTCGTCACTTTACCTTTAGTCGGTTGCTGATATTTCCGAAGACGGAAGGTTCTTTTTTTGTCGATATACCTTGACACTGATCCTCTCGATGAGCCCTCTGTGGAGCTCGAATTAGCTGTTGTTGATCAAAATGATAGCACATACACCGTGGTGAAAGGTAATAGTATCTTTATTTTTTGTTATTTACATAAATTACCAAAGCAAAATTTCTTTTTCCCTACAAGCCAGTAAAGAACAAAAGATTTAAATCTGAAATTTTAATTTGGACCATGAGTCAGACTTCAAATCTGGCTTAGGAGAAAAAACAAACACTCATTAATTAGTAAAACTGTAGGTAATTTTTATTTGTCTCCTTTTTTTGGAAGCCTTAAACTGATTCATGGTTCTTGTCTATTTTGAGTAATGTACTATGATGATACAGTTTTTATGTAATATTTTGGATTATGTCTCAGTGTCCGTTATCTCTCTTTTGCATTTTACAGCTTCTAGACATCGATCCACTGTAAAACAGCGTGATTGGGGGTTTGCGCACATGTTGCCTTTTAGAACTCATGAACCGTCATAGAGGGTACATTGTTAATGATACTGTTATTGTTGAAGCTGATATTTATATCGATGGGGTTACGGAGAGCTTGACACAGAACTCCGAAAAGGTTACTAGGAACATCATTTGTGTTCTATTTCTTTCTCATTTTAACAGATCTTCAGCATTTTATTGAACGTCTAATGTATTTTATGTATTTCAGGTGGTCTCAGGCAAGTCAGAACATTTGATGGAAGCTCATGCTGATGTTGTGCCCCCTTCAGCTAACAAGGATCAACTTTATGGACAAGTTATCTCGAAAAGCTCATCTGAAGAAGTCAAACCAATCGAAGAGCTCAATGTTGATCGACAAGGCGAAGTCATGATACCTCTTGGAGAGAAAAGTGGTTGTAAGTTGTAACAGTGAAACTGAAGTCGAGGAACAAGGAGAAGAAACTTGGACACTAGTAGAACCCGCAACACCAACTTTTCGTGGGAACATAGATTCTGGGCTAGCGAAACAAGCAAGTAAACCAACGCGTTTGTGTGAGTATCCCACCCTGGGTCAACTGTTCGACGAAGGTCAACATGGTCAAAGCTTTGTTGATAACAAATTCGAAGATATTGGAGGCTTCAGTGTGCTGAAATCCCAAGCATCTTTATATACACAAATCTAGTTGAAATATGGTCATATTGCTACAAGCAAAGTTGTGACATCTTCGTATTATGGCCAAGTTGCAGTGGTTTCAGATAAAATGATTTGCATTACAGAGATTCATCAATGTCATTCATCCGAGCTTTCTTCTAAAATGATCGACTCGTGGGAGAAGAAGATAAAGATGGCTGATAAACTTGAATTCAACATAGTGTGGCTTCGAGAATGCTTCGATATGGTAAAAAATGATTTCTATGTGGAAGAGAAGCTCAAGGTTGCTTTAGTGGAGAAAGATGTGGCAAAGGCGAAGTTGATTGATGCAGAAGAGAAGTTGGTGTTAGCAAACAAGGAGGTGGTAATGGCTCAAGAAAAACTGTCAGCAGTAGAAAGTAAGATTAGTTCTTTACTCTTACAGAAGGAAATGCTTCCAGAAAAAGGGAGGTTTATCTTTTGATGAGTTTCTTTAGGGTTTATGTATTAGATTTTATCTAGCTAGGTGGTTATGGTATGATCTCTCAGCAAATAGTGATGTTTTAGGAAATGCGTTAGGTTTCTTCAGTTCTAGTTATCATGTTGAACTCAAGTGTTACTTCTCTAACAATATGAGGTGATCCTTTCTGACCATTTTATCGTATTGTCTTCTTGATCAAAGGACATCTCTTTCATATAGTTGTGGTTAACGGTGAAGATTAGAATAAAGATTGGTTATTGATGGTGAAGGAGAACTAATGGTTTATGGTAGTAGTAATAGCGGTCAAATAATTGTTTGGGAAATGATAGAGTGCCCAGCAATTTTGCCCATTAAATTGCCCAACTTTCCTTATTTAGAAATAAAAGCGGTCCCCACCGTAGTCAAACTTTGAAAAACCCTTGTCTTTTAGTTATTCCACATCAGCTGGGCAATTTAATGGGCTAAAAACTGGGCACTCTAGCATCTCCCTAATTGTTTTTGGTTCATCAACTGGTTACTGATGCTGAAGGAGAAGCTAATGGTTTTTGATTTGTTACCAACTGGTTGGTTACAAATCAAATTTAATTTCCCTATATTTGTGTGAATTCAAAAGATCATCTTTTTGTTTCGATCAAGTATGGAAATTTTAATCTCCTAATTTTTTTAGTAGATGCACAACTAACTGAACAAGCAGTTGTTTGTAAGTGGTTAACTCGTTCTAAGGAAGAAAGAAGGACACAACCTCTTCAACTAAATTTTCGAGTAAGAGGCAGAAGACTACCCAACTACTCACACTTAAATGACCAACACTACCACTCTCCCTTCCTCCACCACCACCACCACCACCACCACCACCATGGGAGGATTCAACAGTAACCGCGAAACATCCACCGGGATGTCGGCAGTTGTCCCTAGTAGACTTCTTGTGAGGATTCCGACTGGGTTAATGAATAGGGAAAGCATCGGATAAACCCTACTAATTAACAACGTGGGTATTGTGTTAGGCCTTCATTTTCGATAAACAATAACTGAATCTGCCCTGATTGGGTGCCCCAAAATTCAGGCTTCCCCTTTGGACTACAAAAAGGGTTGGTTTCTTATTATTCAACTTTTTTACTTTCCCCATATTTCTGCAAAAAAGGGCTATTTTTTTTTCTTCTTTTTCGTGTCAGGATTGAAACAAGCAAGTTAACAAAATGGAGAATGAACCAGTCAAGATTGAAAACCCTGATTCAAAATATTGGAAATATCGTTGGACATCTGACTCGAGGTCGTAATTGACTAGAATCTTGTTCCCCCAAATATTTGAACATGTCTGTCTTGTCATGTCCTACTCTCGTATTCTAGCATTTGTTATTAACAGAGTCATGTTGGGTTTTTTATATTATCAAGTTATTTGGAATTTTGGAGTCGTTTTCTATTTGGCATTGTTCTTGATTTTGGTCAAAGCGTACATACTAGTCAATTACGACCGAGATAGTTGTAAAGACTTCATCGTATCCTGAAGGCAAAATTCCATACCCATTGTGTACTCGTGGACCCGTGGTTTTACCAGAAGGGGGCGAATTTCTGTCTAAAAGAATCGATATAATCGAGCTTTGAAGTTTTCGTGTACAACATCATTTTCTGATTTTTCCATTTCAAATTGTTAGCAATATATTCCAACACGCAGTTGGGTAGAGTCTAGGCAGAAGTAGGGTAAGAATCATTGGAAGCTCCAGTCACATGAGAACCCCCCTCGAATTTATTCCCATCACTACATTATGTCTAAACAGATTGAACGGCTGATTTTCTTTTAGTCCATTGAGCACACACTACCTAAGAGTACTATAATCATGTATCTGATTCATTGATGACATATGGAATCCAGAACATCAAATTTGAACTCTAGGGAGAAAGAGCATCTCATCACTAGTTATTATATTGGATTGTTTGTTACTTGTTAGTTCATTCCTCTAACTTTTGCGACTTTGCCTTTAGTCGGTTGGTGATATATCCAGAGAGGAAGAGGGAAGAAGGTTCTTTTTTGTCGATTTATCTTCAAATTTATCCTCTCAGTGAGCTCTTTGTGGAATTCAAATTAGCTGTTGTTGATCAAATTGATAACACATACACAGAGACAAGAGGTGAAATTATCTTTCTTTTTGTTATTTACTTACATTATGAAACCAAAATTTTAATTTTTCCCTATGATTTCGACATTTAGTTTTAGGAATGTTATGCCACTACAAGTTTATGCACTTGAGACACAAGTGACCCTTTTTCAGACTCTTAGCTTGTGGTCTTTTTTCTTCTTATTATTATCTGATTCTTACTCTTGGCTGACTCGTTTGAATCTAACTTGTCTTTATCAAAATGACCCGAAACAGCCATTCAGTAGAGTTTGTAAAAAACAAGCAATACGAATCTGACCTATCGATTTGGACGTTGAGGTTGATTTCAAATCTGACTTGAGAGAAAAAACAAACACTGCTTTAGTAAAACTACAAAGTAATATATGCTTGTCTCTGTTATTCGTACATCCTTTTTGGAGCCTCTCAATCTGATTCATGGGTGTTGGCTATTTTGGGTAATGCACTACGGTGATATAGTTCCTATGAGACATTTGAATAAAATCTCAATTTTAGCTTGTCAAATAAATGACGATTAAAATCATTTCGATATCTCACTGTCCGTTATGTACCGTTTGCATTTTACAGCCTCTAAACATCAATTCACTGATAGAGGGCATAGTCGGGGGTTTCCGCGCATGATGCCTCATGATGGGCTCAAAAACAGTCTTAGAGGGTACATTGTTAATGATACTATTATTGTTGAAGCTGATATTTATATCAATGGGGTGACAGAGAGCTTGACACAAAACTGCAAAAAGGTTGCTAGGAACAGCATTTGTGTTCTCTTTCTTTCTTTCTCATTTTACCAGATCATCAGCGTTATATTAACACCGACATTTGGTGGGAACATAGATTCTGGGCTTGCAGAACAACCAAGTAAAACGTCGAGCTTGTCCGAGTATCCAACTGCTGGTCAACTATTTGAAGGAGGTCAACATGGTCAAAGCTTTGACACTGACAAGTATGAAAATATTGGCGGCTTCAATGTGTTGAAATCACAATCATCTTTATATACACAAATCTGGTTAAAGTATGGGCATATTGCTACAAGCAAAGTCCTGACATCTTATTATGGCCAAGTCGCAGTGGTTTCGGATATAATGATTTGCATTACAGAGATGCATCAATGTCGTTCTTCCGAGGTTTCTTTTGGAATGATGGACTCATGGGAGAAGAAGATAAAGATGGCTGAGAAACTCGAGTTCAACTTAATGTGGCTTAGGGAATGCTTTGACAGGGTTAAACATGATTTCTATGTGGAGGAAGAGAAGCTTAAGGTTGCTATAGTGGAGAAAGATGTGGCGAAGGCGAGGTTAATCGATGCAGAGGAGAAGTTGGTATTAGCAAACCAAGAGGTGAAAATGGCCCAAAAAAACCTGTCAGCAGTTGAAAGTAAGATTAGTCTTTTACTCTTGCAGTGGGAAATGATTTCAGGACAAAAGAAGTTTATCTTTGATGAGTTTATATAGGTATTTTTTGTATTAGATTTGTGTCTAGATAGGTTAATGTAGGATGTCTAAATGGTTTCTTCTAGCTAGATATGATTTTTCTCTATGGCTGAAAGAGGATGGAAGAATCGAAAGTTTAGGGTGATAAGCTTATCGTTGTATTTATTTTTCGCAAAATCTAATTCATGGAAATTTATTATTGTGGCATAAGATCTTGTGCAATAGTATTTTCTTTTTCATAGATCAAACATAATGAATGCAGCAGCCAAAGGGTGACTGCTAACTCTGAGAATTTAGATAGAAAATCTTCCTATACCGCTATACGTTGGGACAATAGATTCATTTAGACACAAGTCACAACTGAAAGGGAGAAAACCCTTTGTTTGTTAGGAAGAGGTAAAAGAGAACCTGGGGAGAGATGAAGAGAGTGGTTGTGGATGGATAATATGGTGGTGGTGGGTAATGCTGAATGAGAAGATAACGGTCCGTCTCGTGATGATCTCCATTGGGTTAATGAATAGGGCAAGCATCCCATAAAACACCAATCGATAACGGGTATAGTGCTAAGGTTACACATTCATCTCCACCCCACTGCACACTTGCCTCACTAAACCAGTTTTGATGTGGATACCAGGAGTGTCAATAAAGGGTACGGCGACACTGTTGAGTCTGGGACAAGACAGTAGTAAGTGTGACTGATTATGAGAGAAATGTGGAAGACAGAACGACAACCAAGGATAATCAAACCGACTCGAAATTCAGACTTCCTCTTCGGAATTCAAAAAGGGTTTGTTTCTCATTAATCAACTTCTTTACTTTTCCCCATATTTGCTGAAATTCCCAAGAAGATCAACTTCCTCCTCTGTTTTCTCCTCAATACCCACTCTGTTTCTTTTTCTTCATATACAATCAGATTCATATATACAATTATAAATACTGGTTTCTGTAACCTTATCAACCTGTAAGTTTTCCTTCAGCTTCTTCTTAATCTTTAACTTCTTAGATAATAACCATGTGGTTCTTTCTTTTAGTTAAAATTAAGGCTTATACTCTTCCTTTTGACAGAAGGGGAGAAAACCTCTGTTTGAGGAAGGGGTTAGGCTAAGAAAGCGTGAGAGATGAAAATAGTGGTGGTTGATGGAGAAGATGGTGCCTAGTTGTGGTAGTGATTCTACTCTGTAAAAACCTAATTTTTATTTGAAAATCTTACTTTTGTTTGAGATTTAGACAAATTTCAATAAGAAAGTACGTGCTTTATTAAACATACTAGGTATTAACCCGTGCAAGAGCGGTTTCGTTAAGCATCATTATACACGATGTAAAGTTGTTTATCTCCTATTATCAAAAGACCTTTAGTCTGCAATAATAGACATATCGTTATCATAATTATGTGAAGCAAACCCAATGTTTGAATGTTGAAACATTGGAATTTACTAAATACTTATAAATGATTGCGATTGTTTTACCATATGCAAGAATAATTTGTAACTTTCAAGAAAACGAACAATTCTACTGAAGGAAAAACTATTAGTAAGGAACATCACCATGAAAATGAGAAGAGAAGACAAAAAAACAAATTATTTCAGACATTGCTGCAAACACATCAAACTCGCAAACACCAAACTGCATTCTTAGTCATCCTCCTCCAGTTACTCCTGAAACACAATTTAATGAGTAAAAGAAAAGGATGTTACTGAGTCACATAATGTTTTAGTGAAAACCATAATGAAATCACTAACAGGTTTACATAAAGATTTAAAATACTCTGTCTTTAAAGTTTCCAAACTTTAGTTGGTATTCCTGTGACATCACCATTAAAACTGGACTCCATAGCTCTGAAAGTTAAGGGTTTTGAGATGTTATGGCTTGGATTTCTGAGAGTATTGAAGTATCTATCATCATCGAACAACCTTTTAAAAGAAACAGAAGAAGACTATAAGAGTTAATCATCATTGATTATATCTTAGGGAAGTTGAACAACTTTCGTGAATGAATGCAGGTAGGTACAATGCAGTTGACTTGTAGCTCATAGAGCTGCCACAAAATTTCGACATCTCTCAACTTTGCGAAAGAGAACTTATTACTTTCTCCAGGCTATCAATTGGTAATGTGGGTCAGTATTATGCATTTTGGATATTTAGATCACCAAATGTGAAGGAATATACAATTGGCAGTAACATTAACTTCCATAACTTGAATGAGTGCCATTACTAGAGAAAATAAGAGTTCTAAAAGATCCGCGGTCGTGAGGATCAATTTTATGTATCTTAGAATGCGTAATTGTTGCATGAACCTGTACGTACATGATTCACAAACTCAAAGTAAATTAGCCATTATTACAGAAATTATGCAACGAAAAATGCAATACTAATGGGACATGACAGGGACTGGAACGATGTTTCGGCCATCAAGAGTTATTCTAATAGTTTGAGCCCGTAAATAGACAAAGTCACAGATAAAGAAACAACCTAAAACAGATGTACGCGATCCTGCCAAAGGCGTCAAGTGGTGATGAGTCAAATTAACTTGGCCATGCAATTACCAACATGAGGGTGAGTTGTAATGCTTGTCCAAAATCATGCATAAGCATAGTATAGAAATGAATTCATTTGACATGGAAGATTAAAAAAAAAATTGGTGTGAAGATGACTTACAAACACAAATGAAACATGAGAAGACGAAACACAACAAAATACTGACCTTGCCTCCTTACTACCCATTTTATAGTCTGAGGTGGGAATTCCTTGACTGAAAATGTGTTTATGAAAGAAATTAAGCAAGGAGGGTGTAAGGAAGGCTATAGGCGTTCTGCCGCCGAGGTTGAAGGAGTTGAAGGAGATGTCCTTCGACCAAGGTGACAATGCGAACAATTTGTCGGATAGGATAATTGATGTGGAAGATCATCAAGTCTGATTGATTTAGGGATCGTAGAGTTGTAGCTAGAGACCAACTACGATCGTCAAATTACGAAGTAATTCGCGGCTAACTTCGATCGGATCCTACAACGGGTTACACATAAGAGTGACAAATTGATCTAGGATATGACTAGTGGGAGTGAGATATAATCATGGGAGTGTCCCATAAACATATCTCATAGGCCTAAAAAGGAATTAGGCAAAGATAGTACAAAAAGGCCAAAAACAGGGTTTTTGGGCCTAGGCCGATTCGGGCACTTTTAGGGCTCGGATTGGGCTGATTTTTGGAGGGACGTTTCCTTATGTTATGAACATTAAATCTGCCAATTTTGGCTGTGTTTTGACGTCATCTCCTTAGGGAATTGAGAAAATACCAATAGTTGCTATTTTCGACTATTTCCCTAAATCTTATTCTAAAGGGTGTTTTAGGAAACCTAAAAGGAGGTGGATTCTTATTAGGGTTCTATATAAACACTCTTAGGGCAGAGAATAAGGTGTGGAATTTCTCTCTAAGCTTTCTTACTCTACCACATCAAGTAGAGAGGAGAAAGTGAGCTAATTCCCATTAACTATCAATCTAGTCAAAGAAGAAGGTGTTCTTCTTTCCAACCACCATTGGTGTGCTAGCTATACAACAAGGTGGGAGATCAAATTGATTGCTCGTGTCCCAAGTAGAGGAGCTACACTTGAAGCTCTTGGTCTTCTTCAATCAATTCAACTAGTTCGAGGGAAAAGCGATTAAGGTAATCTACTATCTCCATTAGTTTAATTACTAGTTTTGCATGTGATCCTGGGGATACTAGTGTAGACATTAGATGTCTTATTTCCGCTATAAACACTAGTATAAGGGTTCAAATCCCTACAGTGGCGTCAGAGCCTCTTGCAATGAAATAGTTTTTGCTAAGAATCGAACTAGTTCATATTAGATATGATTAATAGTTTGATAAATTGTATTTATAAAAGTATTTTAAAAGTGTTTTAAAATTATTTAAACTCACAATTTGATATTATTGAATGGGACTCAATGAATTTCAAATTGAGAATCAAATTGATGATTAAAAGTCTTTTAAAAACTCAATTTGATTGAATTTCAAACTAATCCATGCTTGATTAAGTTGATAGTTAGTTTTAAAAAGGTTTTAAACATAAAATTTGATTAATTTTGAATTGGATTCAAAGATTTTTCAAATTAATTTCAAAATTGTTATTTGAAAAAGTTTCAAAAACCTAGATTTTGATCCAAAATTGGTTTGATTAAGAGTTGTTTTTAAGTTTTGGAAACTTTTGAAAAACAAAAATTTGGAATTTTAGAAGTGTTCTAAAAGAAGTTTTAGGAAACTCTCAAAACAAAATTTGGAAATTTTTAAAAGTTTCTACAAGTTTTGTAAAATTTTAGAGGTGTTCTAAAAGATTTCAAAATTTAGAAAGAGTTTTAAAACTGGAAGTTAGCAAATAAGATTTGCACAACAAAATAAAATAAAATTTTTTTTTTGGAAACTAGGGTTTTGGAAACCCTAGTGTCCGGCCAGGAAGCTTCCTGGCCGGACAGAAGCTGCTGGTCGCGTCCACTGGACGCGTCCAGAGCAGCTGCTGAGACGCGTCCAGGAGACGCGTCCAGCAGCTGCAACCAGATTGCCACTGGTCGCGTCTAGGACGCGTCCAGAGCAGCTGGGACGCGTCTTGGAGACGCGTCCAGGTCGAGTCTAGGACTCGACCACCAGCTGTAATGGAAGCATCTGGACGCGTCCAGAGCAGCTCGGACGCGTCTAGGACGCGACCAGAAGCTGCACTGGTAGCTTCCTGGACGCGTCTGAGACGAGTCCAGAGCTCTCGACCAGAAGCTGCACTGGTAGCTTCCTGGACGCGTCTGAGACGCGTCCAGAGCTCTCGACCAGACGCGTCTTAGAGACGCGTCTGGGAGGTTCTGGGTGTCTCGGACTAGTCCGAGACACCTAGTGCTGGTCCGGTCCAGCACCAGACACGTCTAGGACGCGTCTGGTACATGGACTAGCGTCCTGGCTCCGGCCAGGACGAGACCAGGCCTTGATAGGCCTCGGCCAGGACATGCCGGCCCTATGGGTCGTGCTATGTCCGGACCTTGTCCGAGCCCTTTTGTGGGCTTGGGCCGGGACTTGTCTAGGACTTGTGCCGGGCTTTTTCGAGGCTTTTCGGACCACAAAAAGGGACCATCATTCTAGTGGGAGTTTTTGCCAAAATTTCTTCCGATTCCAACCAAATAATTCCAAAATCAATCCGGGCCATCCAAGGGCCCAAAACGGATTTCTCTTTAAATTGATTTATGAAATCATTAAGAATAGAACCAATATTTTTTCCGAAATTGACCCGGGCTTTCTCGAGCCCAAAACGGAGTTTTTCTTAAAAATTGATTTTAGAAATCATAAAAGATAAAATCTGAACGCACCATTAGTTGAATTCTTCGAATTTAGACTTAAGGTCCGTAATGTGACGTGTGATGTCAACAAAAGTATCTCCCAAGATAATCATGCATATATAATTCTTAGCCTTGATATATTATATGATTGCATGTGATGAGAATGCGGGAAACTAGTATGACCATAGATTTATTTCTTTATTCTTGTTTTAAGCACGGATGGGTGCATGCTTTGTAATTAATTTTAATTTCAAGTTTATACGATCTGCGAATCGTTAGAGTCTTGTAATTAGAGTTTAAGGGTCTATAAGTCCATTGAAGAAACTCGAGGATGAAATTCAAAGTCGAGTGGGAGAAATCAATGGAGGTTCAAAGATGGCGATCTAAGACGAACCAAAAGGCAAAACAAGAAGAAAACCAAAGGAGATTAGATCTTCTAGGTTAGGGGCCATACTAGGATCCATATCTGCTTGATTTACTTTCTCGCGCGCATTTACTTACTTTTTACGCTTTATGTCGTGGGTGTTAGTTAGGCTAAATAGTTCACTATAACAAACGCCAGACTAGCGTAAAAGTCCCCAAAACGTAATCTTGAGTAATCGCCTATCCAGATTAAGACACTCGTTGCGCCCTTGTTCGAGGAAGGTGGGTCGGCCTTCGCAGAGTACCTCCTCTACCTTGGGACAATGCGGGTAGGTCTATAGAAGAGGCCTACACGTCTAAATGGTTCTACTCAACGAGATCAGCAAGAGAGTCTTGGATACTCGAGGCAAAAGGATAGATTAGTCATTCATTAATGAAATCTATCAACCAAGAGTCATAAGGTATGATCAGTGAAGTAGTTCACTCACCCGGAACGACGGAGTCAAAGGGTAGGGCCTTCGTCCGCTTTATTCCGAAGAACTGGGGTCTTGGAATCACTTATTCAATCGGGGACGATTTTTATTGAATAATGTGGGAAAACTAAGTTTTTCAAAAACGATAACGAGTTTTAAAACTTTGCCATTTCTTTATGTAGTTTTAAGATGACACAAACGATTTCAACATTGAATCACACCTAAGGGAGGTGCTGATCCACTTCCTAGAATGGAAGAATGAATCCGAGAATAGTTCTCAGATTCAAAAGGAAGGTCACTAGAATACCCAATCCCAATGTTGACTCATACAAGAGAAGGTCAAAAGCCATTTGCAAGCAATCGTATAACATTCTCTTTGGAAGAGTAATGAATGCTAGCATAACCATTAAGACAAACTAAGGAAGAAATTCCTACAGAAGTCATAAATGGAGAGGTACGAGACCTCCAAGGCAATCTGAAAGTCATCCTAAGGGAAGACAACAGAATACATCTATCACCCAATTCAATATCGATTGAACAAGGATTGATAAAGACCTTAGATGAGTCACTCAGGTTGTTACAAACAAACTGAGCAGAACATACGGGAATATCCAGTCTAAGAAAGGTTCTTGAGATTTGGTACAAAAAATCTAAGAAAGAGATCTTGAGATTCAAAAGGGCAAAAGGATCAGTCAAGTGAGACAAACATTTGATCAAAGAAAGGCAGTTGCCGAGTACATGATCAAGAGTATTCCTCATTACTGTGAGTGTTTCTAAAACAATGGCTAGACCATTTAAAAGGAAACTACCTTTAGCACCTGGAGGACAAAAGGAATGGAATTATGAATTCCGGTTCCGTATCCTTGCTAACAAAGTTAAAAACAAGTATCGTAAAATTCCTTCATCAGGTATTTAAGACCAGATGAGCGGCTCAGTGGGAGCTTAAGGGAATTACATACTTGACTAAAAGAAGTAAAGATCCAAGAGGGAGCAGAAGCAGTAATGCTAGGGATGCTGAAAGGGATCAAAGTCTTCTTTTAGACACTGATCTAGCTTAGAACTTAATAGTGATTATTTTGTTCTTCTAGAAACATATGATGTTTTAAACCAATGGTAAAATTAACTGAAGGTTAACATTGATAATGGCTAAAATCAAGGATTCAAACTCATTAAACTTCAGCATTGTCAATTAGGTCTTAAGGACTGAATTGACAAAGTCACCCTTTTCAAAAGGCATAGAGACTGGTAATCTATTAGGACTCATACAGTGTTATGCAGACCTATAAGTTTACTTGCAGAAGTTAACGAGAGAAACTTCAAATACGTACTCTGACAACTTCATGAAGTATGGAAACGTACAAAACATAAAGTATAAGTCGGAATGTTTGAAAGGTTCAAACAAAGTACAAACCGAAGTAAAAGAATCATTTTGACAAGAGAGTTTAAGTCATCCGATTAGATTGGAGTGATAAAAACTTGAATCAAATACTAAATAACCATCAAAAGAGTTGATAATTCGTTTCCCAACTCGCTCCATGGAACACATCTGAGGGATGGTGGATTCAGTGGGAGTAATCGAACATTGCTATGCATAATTCGATCAAAGATGGGTTTAAGCCAGTCTTCCGAATATTTTGGGACATATTCTATAAACGATTGTTTTCACACTTACCAAAGTCCGTCTAACAACTAAGCTTGTAAAAGCATTACAAAATTAGCTAAAGTCTGACGCAATTTCTTTAGAAGAAATTTGGGCTTCTTCCACAACCAATCAAGAGAACAAAGTGTTTGTTGCTCATGATAGTATTCTTCTAATAATTAGCACACCTAGTAGTCTGGGAGAAAAGCACTAATTGTTACAAGAATAAGTGGGAGAAAAGTACAAGTCGATTTAATTCGATCATGAGAAAAAATCATGAAGAGTCATGAAGAACAATCATGAAAACTTGTACAAGACGATTAAATTCGACCAAGAGCAACAAACTGCGGCTCCTCGGAAAAGGAAAGGTTAAAGATGTGATCTTGTAAACCCACCGCACAAAAGCGAATGTCATTCGCAGGAGAACTCTCAAAGCGAGTGAAAGTGTCTCTAAAGGAATATCTCAAAGTAGTTGAGAAAATTCCAAATTGTTGTTCAAAAGCCCTAGAAAGGTCAAAATAAAATCTTAAAGACTCAGAAAATAAAGGTTATTTCTGAAGAGATAAAAGACCTGCGCAGAAACGGAAACTGACTCTAGATTTTGGCTAGAAGCCAAAATCATCGTGGAATCCATATCTCGTCAAGACATGAAGCTTGATAATTTAAGTCAACAGAAGACCTAAATTGGTTTTCCAAAATAGAAAACTGAGAAGGATGGAAACATTCATGTTTCCCGAAACGAGACAAGAAGAATAAAGATTCTTCTAATCAAGTTATGTCCACAAGCATGCTTCAGAAATCTATCGACGGATTAAAAGCACGCAAGAGTTAGAATCTTTGATTCAAAAGGCAATCAAAGAAGTTTGATTCCTGAGGAATGAAGAAAATCTTGAATCACGAAATTTCAAGAAGGTAAGTGGGAGTAAACAAACCTTCCGGGTCCGTATGCAGAGTACATACAAAAGATTGAGTACGACATAAGGTGTTGTATAACAGTAACGAACTGACTCAATAAAGGACCACACACAAAAGGATAAAATGCCATTTTGGGCATCTGAAGATCTATAAGCATAGATCAAAAGGATGATAGGATTAGAGAGACTCAGTACGCTGAGATGCTTGAGATCCGAAACAGAAAATCTAAGACTCGGAAAGTCTAAAAGAATTTCGACCCAAAAACTTATGACAGAGGGCGTTGCAAAACTTGGAGTCTAAAAAGACACCGATGAGCTAGCACGCATGAGAGAGACATTTATGTTCGAAAACATAAAGTCAATCATGTTGGACATGATTAGCATTTGAATATCTAAATTCGGATTTGAAAACCGAAACACTACTTAGAAACATCCTAGAAGGCTAAAGGATGAAGTAGTACAAAAATTGAACATGTCATCGTAGCAAACTTTCAGACATGGAAGGAAAGTACGCTAAAAGTGTTTAAGCCGGAAACTGTTGCAAATACTACACAAAGAATTAAAGGCCTTAACTCTAGTAAAGATTACTAGATATTATCAAAGTTGAAGATAGCAATCTTCAAATTAATTGATAATAAGCAAAGTTTAAAACCGACTACCACGGTAGTCAAACTGAACTGTCACCTAAGACATAGTATGAGATTCATACACAGTCTAAGGCATGAGGTATAATTTTAAACCTCGACAAGTAAAACTGAGTGGGTAAAAAGAGTTTTACGGAAGAGGCTCAGATTTACAACTCTCGTTATCAGAAATAATAGAGTTATTTCACCAGTCGTCTAAATTTGGTTTAGTATTTAAACGACAGTCCATCGATAATAAAACATTCCGAATAGGTTTGTCAGATACGTGATCTGATGAATGAAACCCTATTAAGTGAACTTGGAATATTTATTATCAAAAACCCTGGTCCAGGTCATTGCATGGACAACAATGACTCACGAAGACTAGCACGGGAGTCGATGGGATAGCGCAGTTTCATGGGCTATAGGAATAGTATATTCTATTCGACTACGTGGGTGTGTAAAAGGTTTATACACTGGATAACCCTCAAATGAGAAGTACATCACTCGTGATGAACGTCAATACTTCTCATAAAGACAATTGGAGAGATTCCTCAAAACATGAGTGCTCCACTCATCTTATGAAAGGAATGTCCGACTTTGGTTCTGTCAAACGCCGCGCCGTAAAAGGAGGTTATAAAGACGGATACTGGGAAGGACAGGATAGACATGAAGTTAAGTGGGATCGCAAGAATGGATTGTGTCATCCTAAATCACATTAGGTACAAAGTGTCTGAAGGCCACTTGATGAGTAGCAACTGAAAATGCGTGGCCGCGCTCAAACGGATTAAAAGTTAATAGTTTTTCTTTTACAGTTGTACTCGGATATCAAGAAAGTTTGAATGACGTGACGTATCAGATGGGATACTAAATTGACACGGGAATCGAGGCATTGCACTTGTTCTAAGTCCAAGTGGGAGTCTGAAGGAGTTGAAGGAGATGTCCTTCGACCAAGGTGACAATGCGAACAATTTGTCGGATAGGATAATTGATGTGGAAGATCATCAAGTCCGATTGATTTAGGGATCGTAGAGTTGTAGCTAGAGACCAACTACGATCGTCGAATTACGAAGTAATTCGCGGCTAACTTCGATCGGATCCTACAACGGGTTACACATAAGAGTGAAAAATTGATCTAGGATATGACTAGTGGGAGTGAGATATAATCATGGGAGTGTCCCATAAACATATCTCATAGGCCTAAAAAGGAATTAGGCAAAGATAGTACAAAAAGGCCAAAAACAGGGTTTTTGGGCCTAGGCCGATTCGGGCACTTTTAGGGCTCGGATTGGGTTGATTTTTGGAGGGACGTTTCCTTATGTTATGAACATTAAATCTGCCAATTTTGGCTGGGTTTGGACGTCATATCCTTAGGGAATTGAGAAAATACCAATAGTTGCTATTTTCGACTATTTCCCTAAATCTTATTCTAAAGGGTGTTTTAGGAAACCTAAAAGGAGGTGGATTCTTATTAGGGTTCTATATAAACACTCTTAGGGCAGAGAATAAGGTGTGGAATTTCTCTCTAAGCTTTCTTACTCTACCACATCAAGTAGAGAGGAGAAAGTGAGCTAATTCCCATTAACTATCAATCTAGTCAAAGAAGAAGGTGTTCTTCTTTCCAACCACCATTGGTGTGCTAGCTATACAACAAGGTGGGAGATCAAATTGATTGCTCGTGTCCCAAGTAGAGGAGCTACACTTGAAGCTCTTGGTCTTCTTCAATCAATTCAACTAGTTCGAGGGAAAAGCGATTAAGGTAATCTACTATCTCCATTAGTTTAATTACTAGTTTTGCATGTGATCCTGGGGATACTAGTG
Organism: Eschscholzia californica; assembly: GCF_041429995.1. Classification (NCBI taxonomy): domain Eukaryota; kingdom Viridiplantae; phylum Streptophyta; class Magnoliopsida; order Ranunculales; family Papaveraceae; genus Eschscholzia; species Eschscholzia californica. The sequence goes on from NW_028238198.1 coordinate 70,867,759, forward strand.
TAGACATTAGATGTCTTATTTCCGCTATAAACACTAGTATAAGGGTTTAAATCCCTACAGAGGTAACATATTTTGCTTAATAAAAAAGGTTGGAATCTACAGAGTGTTGGAGTTCAACTTGAGGTCCTAGCTTCTTTTCGATCGAATATTTTTGATCCGTAAAATAAACCAAATGCATCATTGATTTACATCTACTCTACAATGTGAAAATGAGAAGGCAAATAAGTGAGTTTTGCATCACAAAAAACAGTACCTGAAAAGTCTTATTGCCAAATCGGAGGAAATATCTTTATTGTCGAACTACACGAAAAGTTGTTATCGCCGAACTAAACGAAAAATTCTCATCTGAAGTGCGGTGTTTGTACATTCCCGTCATATGACCATATTAAATTTCAAGGTACCTCTTCACCTGAAACATAGTAACAGAAAATTCAAATTTGAGTGCTACTAATCTATGTCATTGGACCTTTAGATAGTTGGAAGTTAAATCTAATACATCGAAAAAATAGTTTTGCATCTATCATCTTTAGTTTCGATGAATTAGGAATTGTAAATAGACTGTATTTTCTTAATATCAATAAAACATCGATGCATAGAGGCGCCATTTTTATTCATTACATGTGTATTTGCGGAGACATTTCCAAGAACTCAGAAGAGCAAGATGTAATAGAAAGTAGAGAGTTGTATATTAGTAAATATTACCTTCGCCAACAATCATGGACAGTGGTCGACGATAAATGCCAAGGGTGTCCATTTTGGATCAAGCAGAAACCATCAAATTATTTTTAAACAACTGAAAGTAAGATTCAAGATTTCACATGAATGAAGAAAATTCAGACGAGTTGCTCAAATCGGAATTTTGAGAAATAACAATTTTGTCAAACATCAAATGTAACATATTGTTGGGCTCGAAGTGCTAATTGGGTTTCATCAAGGACTTACTTGGCACACGTGCACAAAAGTTCCAGAAATCTTAAAACATCTATCAGCAATGGAGCATGTGAACTCTAGAATTTAAAACAACAACAATAATATAACTTAAACTTTGAAGTGTGAGATACATTTTATCAAACACTTTGTGACCATATGAACTCTATACAACCAAATACAAATTTCTATCAACTCACATAGATGGTTCCAAGTTACAACAACATATAAACAGATTTTTATCATTTAAAACAACAGTAAACATAAATTGGATTTAACAAAGTTTGAGAGGTTCTAAGTTACAACAACATAGAAACAGACTTTTATCATTTAAAACAATAGTAAACATAAACATAAATTGGATTTAACAAAGTTTGAGACATTTAATTTGTATCATTGAAACAGAGGTAAGATAAATTGTTTGAGACATTTTGTTTGAGACATTTTATCAAACACTTCGGGAGCATATGAAGTCTATGCAACTCACATAGATGATTCCAAAATAATCGAAACAGATTTTTAGCATCTAAAACAAAAGTAACATATCAACTCCAGACAACTAAATAATAATTTCTATGCAACTTAATATTAATTTCTCACATAAAAACATATTTTCCTCATCTCATTCAAATAGATGAACAAATAAATTTGATTTCAATTCAATAGATTAATAGATGAACAGAAGCAACTACATACTTATTTCTAAGATTTCAAAAGATATAAAACAGATCAAAAGACGAACATGAGAAAAAAGACAAACAGAAGCAAACTTACCTCGCTTCCTTTGCACTGAGAATTGAAGGTGAAACGAATGAAAAATTCTCCAACTGAAGAAGCCATTGTTTTAATAGAGAAAAGATCGAATAGATGTATCCGGCGGGAAACAGATGTGTTGGTCCTGGGAAACAGATGTGTCTGAATCCTTTCCTCAACTTACGTGGCTGAATACTTTCCTCAAATGAAGTGGACAAATCCAACAGTGGATGAGAGTGCTGACGTGGGACGGACGACCGGATTTATCCGGGGTTTGTCCCAGTCAGCACCCATCCACCTGTTTTATTATATGGGTTATTTCCCTAATGGCCCCCTACTTTGTGACCAGCTTCCCGCCTGGCCCCCTTCCGTTATAACACCGTCACTCTCTCTCCTCCATCATGTTTTCTCTCTCTGCCAAGTCACGCCACATCACCTTTTAAGCCACCTCATCATCTTCTCCGGCATGGGTCGCCGGCCGGCCAAATTTCCGGTCGGCGACCTTTAAATTTTTTTTTTCTCTCTCTAAAAAAAAAAAAAAAATTTTTTTTTTTTGTTCTCACCTCTCACTCTCTCTCTAAACTCCGGCGAAGGGAAACCCCTTCGCCGGAGTTTAGAGAGAGAGAGAGGGAGGAGAGAATAAAAAAAAAAAAATTTTAGAGAGAAAAAACTTTGAAGGTCGCCGGTCGGCGACCATGCCGGGGAAGATGATGAGGTGGCGTAACAGATGATGTGGCGTGACTTGGTAGAGAGAGAAAACATGATGGAGGAGAGAGAGTGACGGTGTTATAACGGAAGGGGGCCATATGGGTATTTTTCGTAAAGTAGGGGGTCAGGCGGGAAGCTGGTCACAAAGTAGGGGGCCATTAGGGAAATAACCCTTATTATATAGATAATGTAATTTTTGGGGTTGTAGGGTTTAATATGATCAATTGTTTATCTGAGATGATACATAAAGTATGAGTTATTTTCTAATATCAGTAGTCATTTGTTGCAAAGTATAATGAATTTGTTTTTTGTGCAATTAAACTCTGAAGATGCCACCTAAATCTAAATCTACACCACAAGTATCAATGGAATTATCAACTATAAGAAGGAGTCCATTAGAAAGGAAATCTGTTGTTGAAGAAGTTGTTGGCAAAAAGAAGGCTAAAACTAAAGAAACCTCAATATCTGAGGTAATCTATTTGGAAATGATAATATTATTGTTATACTGTATTCAAAGAACGATATAAAGTATGTAACATTTACATATAATTGTTTAGCATTTTTGATAAATTTTCGTTTCTGGTATACAATAAATATATATTTTATGTAATATTTTGCATTTGATTGTTACTAAAACTATAATGTATTATAAAGTATGCATACTTTACATGTAATTTGATTGATTGTACACCGATGTTTACTGTTTTGTTGTACAGGTTGTTGGGAGTTCAAAAGCTACAAAATCAAAGGATAAAGAAAGTGGATCTAAAATTGTTAATATTGTTAATATTGTTGAACGATCTGGACTTCGAGTAACCTCATCCAGAATAAGTTTACCAACAAAAGAACTGTTGATTTTTTTTATTTCTTGCTCTTTCTAATGAAATCAGCACAATCATGATTCGTTTCCATATCTTTCAAAATGAACATAGATTCGCATTTCAATGGTGCCCACCCCACGTACTCTCCATTTGCAATCTTGAACAGGACAAACCGCAGTTACACGCTTAGAATCATTTTTCATGAATTTGAAATCATGCCCAGTATTTATGATATCATTGATAAATAACGAAAAATATGTATATTCAATACACATATTTATTACTCAGTAATACTAACATCTTACATGAAAATATTGAGAATTGTAGTATAAAGTATGGTAAGTTATCGTAAAGTACCTGTATTTTATATTTTGTTATAAGAAAAGATATGGATAATCACAAAGTTTGAAAATTGTACGGACAGATGATTCTGATCTCCAAAAAAATATCAAAAAACCAAAGAAGATTAAACGTAAATCTGAAGAAATATGATACGATCATTGGATGAAAAAAATAACATAACAATATAGTGCAAAATCATTAAATAAGAAATAAACATCAATGATCTTAAACAGTTATGAAAGTTTTAGAGAGAGAAAATATAAATCATACATTCGAAGTTAATGAAAAGGTGAACATATCTTATGTATTTGGATCATAAGTTTAATATGTTCAATAACAAAGCAACGTAATCTGATAATTTCAAGGAAACAATCATCATTAGATCTTAACAATGGTGTTAATACAGAATTTCAGTGATAGACCTGATAAAGGATTAATGAAACCGTAGCAATCGAATGAAGATGAAGGAAGATCTGAGAGATAATGAAGCTAACATTACTTTGAATCGGGTTTAAGAGAGAGAAAATACAGAATTTCCGTTACTGAAGATAATGAAGCTAACATTACTTTGAATAGAAACGTGATTGGAGAGAGAATGAGGGAGATAAAAAAAAGGAAAAGAGATATTGGGCGATTTTGATGCAAAATCAGTTACATTATATGAGGAAGGTTAGAAACGGAATTATGAAATAATATATATTATAGAAATTTGTGTTTTCTCTATAGATGAATACAAATGGACTAGATATCCATTTAGATTATTATTTTGGTTTTCAAACTCTTTTTGGGATCAAAGATGATTAAATGTCCTATTAGGACCCGTTTTTTGGACTACAAGCTCAAAAATTCCTTTATTTATAGTATTTAACACAAGTTAATAAATGACGTACAACTAGCCAAACAGTTGCGGACAGTAGGAAGAGGTGTAAGATGGGAAGATCGTTTAAAATATTAAGAATTTTAACTTTCTAAACTATCCTTCAATAATCATTTGTCACGTACAATAATAATGATTACTGATTCATATTTCAATAGTCTTTTAATGGTTGATATATCATGTACAAATTTTAATACTAATACGTAATTATATACTACACTATTATTATATTAGTAAGTTAAACGAGTTGTTCACGAGTAGCTCGAGATACACTAAAGAATGATCAAGCTCGGTTCGTTTACATAATCAAGTACGATTTTGGGCTCGTTTTAAACTCGTAATCGTTAATCTCCGAGTGGAGCACGAGCAATAGTCGAGCCAAACTCGAGCAACTCGTTAAAGGTTAGGTTCGTGTACACCACTACCCAAAATGGGACTAAGCGTCTCTTTGCCTTCAATGGTTCATTGGAGTAGTAATATCTTATGGAGATATATATCGTCAGCTTTTGAACATGAGAGCCCCCAAATCCAATAGGATTGCCAGACAGACAACTAGGGAACGTTAAACGATTCAAAATTTAGACATTTACCATTGAATTAAAATACTCATAAATCTACTTTTATCTTCCCTATATTTCTCTTAGTTCCCAAGATCATCTTTTCTCCTCAAAACCTCTCTTTCTTTCTCTTCATACTATGTATTACTATAAATACTACTAGTTTCACTCTATAACAGTACTAGTTTGCTTAAACTGATACAAATTACTAGTAATTTTTTTGTCACGATTGAAACGAGCAATTAGCGAAATGGAGAATGAACCAGTCAAGATTGAAAATGCTGATTCAAAATATTGGAAATTTCGTTGGACAATTAAACACTTTTCTAATTTGAAGACTCCAAGGCATTACTCTGATAAATTCTTAGTTGGTCCTCATACCTGGTATGTTGATGTTCTCATCCTTTTGGTTTGTTTCAGTTTCTTGCTAAGGTACTAGTGCATGTTTATTTCTGACGAGTCAGATTTTATTCGAGGTCATAATTGACTAGAATCTTATTTCCGTATATTTGAACTTGTCTGTTTTGTTATGTCTAACAAAAATGCTAGGGAACATTAGCATTGTTGGGTAGATTTAAGAAATCATGTATTTAATCCATTGATGACATAATAGTATAATCCAGAACATCAAATTTGAACTCTAGGGAGAAAGAGCATCTCATCACTAGTTATTATATATTTGGATTGTTTTTTATTTCTTAGTTCATTCCTCTAACTTTTGTGACTTTGACTTTAGTCGGTTGCTGATATATCCGAATATGGAAGATTCTTTTTTGTCAATCTTCCTTGACATTGATCCTCTCAATGAGCCCTTTGTGGAATTCAAATTAGCTGTTGTTGATCAAATTAATAGCAAATACACAGCGGCGAAAGGTAAAATTATCGTTCTTCTTGTTATTTACTTAAATTACCGTAACAAGTTTTCTTTTTCCCTTTTATTTCGACATTTAGTCTTAGGAATGATATGCGACAACAAGTTCATGCACTTGAGACATAAATGTTCCTGTTTCAAACTCTTAGCTTGTACTATAGGAGTATTTATTTTTCTTCTCATTGTCTCATTCTAACTCTCGCGTGAATCATTTGAATCTTGACTTGTCTTAATCAAAATGACCCAAAATCAACCCAAAACAGCCTTTCGGACGAGTTTGAGAAAACAATCAATCCGAATCTGACCTATCCATTTGGACCTTGAAGGTTAATTTCAAATCTTACTTGGGAGAAGAACAAGCACTGGTTTAGTAAAACTACAAAGTAATTAATACTTGTCTTTGTTATTCGTAAATCCTTTTTGGAAGCCTCGAACTGATTCATGGTTCTTGTCTATTTTGCATTATGTACTACGATGATATAGTTCCTATGAGACATTTTGGATAAAATCTCAATTGTAACTTGTCAAATAAATGATGCTTAAAATCATTTCGATATCTCACTGCCCGTTATCTATTGACATTTTACAGCATCTACACGTCGATTCACTAAACAAAGGCGTGATTGGGGGTTTCATATGAGTATGGTTCATGATGAAGTCAAAAACAGTCATGAAGGGTACATTGGTAATGATACTATTATTGTTGAAGCTGATATTTATATCTTTGGGGTTACAAAGGGCTTGACACAAAACTCCCAAAAGGTTATTAGGAATAGCATTTGTGTTTTCTTTCTTTCTTTCTCATTTTAGCAGATCATCAGTGTTTTATTAACATGTAATATATTTTCTGCATTTCAGGTGGTCTCAGACAAGTCAGACAAAGTAGAACAGGAGGTGTATGCACCGACCAAAGTCATGGCACCTATTGTGCTCTCAGACAATATGATGGGAGTAGAGCAACAGGTGGAAGCTCATGCTGAAATTGTGCCAACTTCAGCAAACAAGGATCAATTTTCGGGACAGGGTATCCCGAAAAGCTCATCTGAAGCAGTCAAACCAACAGAAGCGCTCGATGTTGGTGGACAAGTCAAAATCGGGGTATCGATTGAAGAGAAAAGTCCCGAAACTCAAACTGAACCAGAGGAACAAGCAAGTAATACAGGGAGCTTGTGCGAGTATCCAACCGCTGGTCAACTATTCGAAGAAGGTCAACATTGTCAAAGCTTTGTTGATGACAAATTCGAAGATATTGGCGGCTTCAATGTGCTGAAATCACAAGCATCTTTATACAAACAAATCTGGATGAAATATGGACATATTGCTACAAGCAAAGTTCTGATATCTTCTTATTATGGCCAAGTCGCAGTGGTTTCGGATATAATGATTTGCATTACAGAGATTCATCAATCTCGTTCATCTGAGCTTTCTTCTAAAATGATGGACTCGTGGGAGAAGAAGATAAAGACGGCTGAGAAACTTGAATTCAACATAGTGTGGCTTCGAGAATACTTTGATAGGGTCAAAAATGATTTTTATGTGGACGAAGAGAAGCTGAAGGTTGCTCGAGTGCAGGAAGATGAGGCGAATGCAAGGTTGATTGATGCAGAGGAGAAGTTGGTGTTAGCAAATGAGGAGGTAATATCGGCTCGAGTAAAACTGGCAGTAGTACGAAGTACGATTCATTCAATATTATACAGCAGGAAATGGGTCCAATTAAGGAGACGTTTATCTTTTGATGAGTTTCCTTAGGGTTTATGTAGTGGATAATATGTAGATAGGTGGTTATGGTATGATCTCTGAGCAAATAGTGGTATTTTGGGAAATGTGTTAGGTATTTTAGTTATGAACTCTCTTTCAGACTGTATGATTTGTCTTAATATGGCTGAAAGAGGACCCAAGAATTCAAATGCAAGGGATATGTCTTAATCATTGTATTTAATGATAAAGACGACATTTACTTTAACAATCTGCAATAGTAGTGATTAATTCATAGTCATGAGAGGTAAATCCAGGGAGAAGTAAAGAAGATAATTAAACGATTCAAATTCAACAATTTAGTTTGAATTACTAACTGGTTGGTCACAAATCAAATTTACTTTCCCCATATTAGTGTCAATTTGAAAGATCATCTTTCCACCCCTACCAAAGTTTCGAACCTCTCATCTCCTGGTTCTTTTAGTAGATGCAGAACCGACTGAACAAGCAGTTGTTTGCAGGTGGTCTAATTCATCGTAAGTGAGAAAGCTCGGCACGCCTCTTCAACTAAGTTTTTGAGTAAGAGGCAGAAGACTACCCAACTACTCACACAAATCACCAACACTACCACTATCCCTTCACACCATCATGGGATGATTCAAGTAACGGTGTTTGCAGTTGTCCTTGGTAGCCTTTTCGTGAGGGTCCTCATTGGCTTAATGAATAGGGAAAGCATTGGATTAACCCGATTAACAAGGTATTGGTTTAGGCATTCATTTTTTATAAACACTTTCCCTCGCTAAATCTGGCCGGACTACGTATCCCAGAATTCGACCGGATTCTGTCCAGACATAGTATCTTCACTTCCACTCCACCTCACACTTGCTTCTCTTCTATTTGTAAAAGAGGGAACCTTCTCCAGGCAATGGTGGACTACACTTGCACTTCTACCAAAGAGGGTAACTGTGACATTTTCATTTAGTGACGAGGTGGCAAAGGGACGCTTCCATTTAACCAGTTTTGAAGTGGATACCCCTTGAAGTGTCAATAAAGGGTCCGGCCGCACTGTGAGTCTGGGACGACAGTACAGTAGTAAGTGTGATTGATTATGAGAGAAATGTGGAATAGAGAACGACTTTAGGAGAATGAAACGATTCGAAATTCAGACTTCCTCTTCGGAATTCAAAAAGGGTTTGTTTCTCATTAATCATCTTTTTTACTTTTCCCCATATTTGCTGAAATTCCCAAGAAGATCAAATTCCTCCTCTGTTTTCTCCTCAATACCCCCACTTTCTTTCTTTCTTTCTCTTCAGTATATAATTATATAAACACTAGTTAGTGTTTCTCTCTGTGCCCGTGGTTGCAAACCCATCCTTGAAGTTATTTTCTCTTCTTCTTTTTCGTGTCAGGATTGAACACAAGTACTGAGCGAAATGAAGAATAAACCAGTCAAGATTGAAAACCCTGATTCAAAATATTGGAAATTTCGTTGGACAATTAAACACTTTTCTAATTTGAAGACTCAAAGTCATTCCTCTGATAAATTCTTAGTTGGTTCTCATAAATGGTATGTTGATGTTGTCTCCCTATAGTTTTGTTTCAGTTACTTGTTAACGGTAGTGTATGTTTATTTTCTAAGTCAGGTCTGAAATCTGACTCAAGGTCACAACAAAAAATGCTAGGGATCATAAACACTGTTAGGTAGACTTTAGGCAGAAGCGGATACGAATCATTGGAAGCTCCAATCACATTAGAATTCACATCGGGTTTATACTTAGAGTCTGACATGAATTTCTCCTTTACTGACACTACAGGATGCCTAAACAGATTAAACGGCTGATTTTGTTTTGTCCAATTTGAGTTAATATCTTATTTTTAATCAAATGAATTAGATTTATAGAACGAGAATATAACGAAAACTACCTAAGAGTACTAAAATCATGTATTTAATTCATTTTTTGTCGATGTACCTTGACATTGGATTGTTTGTGACTTTGCCTTTAGTCAGTTGCGGATATATCCGAAGAGGAAGAGGGAAGAAGATTATTTTTTGTCGATTTACCTTAACATTGATCCTCTCAATGAGCTCTCTTTGGAATTCAAATTAGCTCTTCTTGATCAAATTGATAACACATACACAGTAGCAAAAGGTAAAATTTTCTTTCTTTTTTCCTTGTGATATCGACGCTTTGCTTTGGGAATGTTATGCGGCTACAAGTTTATGCACTTGAGACACAAGTGACCCTTTTCAGACTCTTAGCTCCTGGTCATTTTTTCTTCTTATTATCTAACTCTTACTCTTTGCTGACTCGGTTGAATCTGACTTGTCTTAATCAAAAGGACCCAAAATCAACCTCGTTCGGACGAGATTGTAAAAATAAACCATCCAAATCTGACTTGTCAATTTTTTCACCTCGAGGTTGATTTCAAATCTGACATTGGAGAAAATACAAACTCTGCTTTTGTAAAACTAAAAAGTAATTTATGCTTGTGTCTGTTATTAGTACATCCTTTCTGGAAGCCTCAAAGTGATTCATGGTTCTTGGCTATTTTGGATATTGTACTACGATGATGTAGTTCCTATGAGACATTTGAATAAAATCTCAATTTTAACTTGTCAAATAAATGACTGATTAAAATCATTTCGATATCTCACTGTCCGTTATGTACCGTTTGCATTTTACAGCCTCTAAACATCAATTCACTGATAGAGGGCATAGTCGGGGGTTTCCGCGCATGATGCCTCATTATGAACTCCACAACAGTCATAGAGGATACATTGTTAATGATACTGTGATTGTTGAAGCTGATATTTGTATCAATGAGGTTACAGAGAGCTTGACACAAAACTCCGAAAAGGTTAATAGCATTTTGGTTCTCCTTCTTTCTCATTTTAGCAGATCATCAGCGTTTTATTAACATCTACTCTGTATTTCAGGTGGTCTCAGACAAGTCAGACGACGTAGAACAGGAGGTGGATGCACCTACAGGAGTCATGGCACCTATTGTGCTCTCAGATAATATGATGGGCGTAGAGCAACAGGGGGACGCTCATGCTGGCATTTTGCCAACTTCAACAAACAAGGATCAACTTTCGGGACAAGTTGTCTCGAAAAGTTCATCTGAAGCAGTTAAACCAACAGAAGCACTCGATGTCAATGGACAAGTCGAAATCGGGGTATCTCTTGAAGGGAAAAGTCCCGAAACGCAAACTGAACCAGAGGAACAAGGAGAAGAAACCTGGACACTAGTTGAACCTGCAACACCTACATATGATGGGAACATAGCTTCTGGGCTAGCGAGACAAGCAAGAACAACAGCGAGCTTGTGCGAGTATCCCACCGCTGGTCAACTATTCGAAGAAGGTCAACATTGTCAAAGCTTTGTTGATGACAAATTCGAAGATATTGGGGGCTTCAATGTGCTGAAATCACAAGCATCTTTATACAAACAAATCTGGATGAAATATGGTCATATTGCTACAAGCAAAGTTCTGATATCTTCGTATTATGGCCAAGTCGCAGTGGTTTCGGATATAATGATTTGCATTACAGAGATTCATCAATGTCATTCTTCCGAGCTTTCTTCAGAAATGATCGACTCGTGGGAGAAGAAGATAAAGATGGCTGAGAAACTTGAATTCAACATAGTGTGGTTTCGAGAATGCTTCGATAGGGTAAAAAATGATTTCTATTTGGAAGAGGAGCTCAAGGTTGCTATAGTGGAGAAAGATATAGCGAAGGCGAAGTTGATTGATGCAGAAGAGAAGTTGGTGCTAGCAAACAAGGAGGTGGTAATGTCTGAAGAAAAACTGTCAGCAGTAGAAAGTAAGATTACTTCTTTACTCTTACAGAAGGAAATGCTTCCAGAGAAAGGGAGGTTTATCTTTTGATGAGTTTCTTTAGGGTTTATGTATTAGATTTTATCTAGCTAGGTAGTTATGGTAGGATCTCTGAGCAAATAGTGGTGTTTTGGGAAATGTGTTAGGTTTCTTCAGTTCTAGTTATCAACCCTTTTTCTTACTATATATGATTTGTACAATACCCATCACATCTTTCACTACTAAACGGCAAAGAAAAAATAACAATTCAAGGGAAATGATTTTCTACTTGACTGTGGTTTCATACATCGAGCTTCGTTAAGTCGGGAGCAATGGCTAGTCATGCCTTTAAATGACTTGGATCTCTTTTGAGTGGGTGTTTGCTCTGATTTATCTTGTTCACTAGATCTATTTTGTTTTCTTCAGGTTCTTCTATAAGATCTAAGACAAGCTTTATAGTTTTTCTTCTTCACTAGATCCATTTAGTTTCTTCAGTCTCTTTATTTCAGATCTAGCACAACCTATATAGTTTGGACGGGTTATGGATCAACCAGATTTTTTGCACTTATTTGAATATTATTATCAAGAATCCATGATCTCTAGTTTTTCTGTTACCGGTGTAGATGTAGAGAACCGGTGGAATTCCGGCAACAACACAGGTGTCCGGCAGCATGATCCTATATCATTGTATGCAGACACGTGTTCTTTTCCTCTCCATACAGGTGGTGGGCTATTTCCCTTCCTGGGCTTGTTCCATAACTTTGGGCCAAATTACTTCTTCAGCCAGAACAAGTTAGCTTATGTTGGGGCACCCCCATTGACCCAGGAGAACTAATAAGGGTTGGGTTTTTATCTGTTTTGGGTAAATCTTTTGATCCCGGTAAACTATTATTGGCTCATTCAGAAACGAATATGGTAGTCCCTTCTATTTCGTTTAGCTATGCTCTTTCGGTCTCAACTTTGACATCACTCCTTACCAATCTTGGTTCTCGGCTTCACCAATCACCCTTTGCAGTCCGTCTGCAGTTTCTAACTGGCTTTGCTAAGTCTTTCGCCTTGGGCTTTGCCAGCAACCCTAATTTCCAGGTGTCCAATCATAATCTTTATCGATTGTGGTGAGACATGATTTCTCTATCGAGAGAATACTGGGGGGTAACCTTGGAATCTTCGGGTTCCGCTTTACAGAATCCTCAGGACTTTGTTAAAGTTTTGATATTATGTTTCCATCTTGTTCTACTGGTGCGGTTCGAATCCTTTTTGGTTTCGAAGTGGTGGTCTTTATTGGATCGGATAATAGACATCTGCTTTGAAATAGTAAAGTCTTGCTTTTCGAAGTATCTCTCTTTTCCTCTTACTACGGAGAAGGATGTTCACTGTCGAAGACACAGAATGGAGAAAATCGGTTTAAATTTGATTGTAATTTTCGTTTCTTCATGTCTGTATTATCTCTGTCAAGTGTTGTAATCGTTCTAGTTTCATAAATAATACTACGATTACCCTTTTAAAATATATGATTTGTCTGCATTGTTGTATTTAATTTTTGGGAGGGCCGGTAATTATAAGGCCCAAAATGGGGAAGTTAAAGAGAATCAAGCCCAATACTAAATAATAATGAGGAAAAAACCCAATAGGTAAAAATACAATTTTACCCTCCGAAATGAAATTTTCCGTCCAAATCAACGTCAAAAACAATTTTGAACAGTTCTGAACAATTCTTGGTTTGCTCTCCACAATTTTGTAAATTTCTGAACAATCTTAGTTTGTCTCAACAATTTGTAAATTTTTGAACAAATTCGTTTTTGCTTAGACATTGTTTTGCCAAAATATTACGCATTTTTTCTTTTCCATTTTACATAGACAAACTAACACAAACATTTTGGCTACAACATTTTTCGATTTATCTTGTGAAAAAATAAATGGTTTCCGCATTTTTTGTTTTGCTTTCGACATAAATATAAAGACTAAAGCATTTTTTTATTTGTCCTTTACAAAAATTAAAATGTTATGCATATTATCCTTTGTATTTAACAAATCCGTTAACGAACAAATAATATTTTGACTAATACATTATATATGTTGTTAAGAACATAATTATATATGACGCCAACATTTTATAATAAGTCAGAACATAATTATAGATATTGTCAACATTTTATAACAACACAATGATATATGTTGTCAACATTTAAGGATAAAAATGGAATTATGAAAAAAATATGTTGTCTTGTTAACAACATAATTACATATGTTGTGAACATTTTGAAAAATGTTCAAAAAATAGGTTTTTTTTACATTATTATTTTTTAGTGAGTTTTTTTTTTCTATTAGGGTCTAGATTTTTGGGGTTTTCACTCATTTTTTCAATTTTATAGGCAATGCCCAAACATGTTATAGGCCATGTATATTTACTTAAAACTTGGTCAAAACAAGTTGACCAAGTGTGGTTAGAGGCAATGCCAATTTTGAGGGTATTTATCATATACCTCATCCTTTCATCTTCTTCCGGCAAAAAGGGCGGTCGGAGTTCGGCAGGGATGTCGAGAGGGCCACTTAATTCTCTCTATGTTCTCTTCTATCTGATTTAACAGTAAGACTTCTGAATCTTTCCCTTCTCCGATTCACTTTCCAAAAGAGATGTATCCAAATAGAGATGAACCTCTCACCATTCCTGTATATACTGTTTGTGATGAATCAAGGTAGGGAAATGATAGAGTGACTTAGAAATTGGTACTTAGAGGGTGACATATTTCCTCATTTAAAAACAAAAGTGGTCCTTACCGTAGTCAAACTTTGAAAAAACCTTGTCTTTTAGTGATTCCACATCAGCTGGGCATTAAAATGCCCAAAAAACTGGGCACTCTAGCATCTTCCATCAAGGTATACCATACCATTTTCTCTCTCTAGTTTCCATTTATCATCACAGACCAATAACTACACCATTCCTGTATATACTGTGTGTGATGAATCAAGGTATACCATACCCTATCTTAACAAAAAAAGGTATACCATACCCTTTTCTCTCTCTAGTTTCCAGTTATCATAACACACCTTGGAACTTTTAGCATCTAATAACAAATTACCCAAATTCCAAATATTAATTTTTCTTCATGAACATAGACCCTAGTTTTTCTTATTGGAAAGTTTAGAGCAATTACTTCATTTAAAGTATGAATTAACCTAACCAGATGTTTTGTGTTATTAGGTTTTTGATGGTTCTCAATATGATGCCAAGACGAGCATCCAAATTGTTGGGATCATCTGGAGATATGGGTAGAATAGAAAAATAAAATTTTGCTACCAAATCTAATGTAAAAGTGTAAAACTGTTATTACAGAAAACTTAGAGAGCAGAGAAGAAGAAGGAAGAAGAAGAAGAAGAGAAGAATCAAGGAAGAGAAAACCTTATGGTCGCTGGCTGACTTTTGCCGGAAGAAGAAAGAAAAGAAGAAAATGAAGATGAAAGTAATTTTTTATTAATGAAGGTCGTCGGTCGGAGATTACCGGGCGACGACGACCTAACGGCGTCAATTGATCGTTAGGTCAAACATCAGTTGGAGCATTGCCTCCTACCCACATTGCCTTTAAACGTTTTAAGGATTGCCTTTAGCAAATTTGCCTCTAACAACTTGGGGCATTGCCTATAAAATCTCCCTTAATTTTTAAACTCTCAAAATCTAGTCATGGAAATTTTTAACAATGGGCTTAAGATTTTCTGCAATATTTTCTCTCGCATTGATGGAGAAGAAGGTGGTTGTTAGTGGTGAGGAAGAAGATGAAGATAATGTTGGGGTGTGGGATTCTACTTAATACTCCCAATGGAATTTCAGGCATCTAATGTCTAGCACTAGGTTGACTTATCCGAATGGAAGTGTAACTCCACTACTTTTTATTTTGTTGAAAAGAAAACGCATCAAACTTCATAACAATATAAAATACAAGCTTTATTTTGTAGTTTCCAAGTCCGACAACTCATCTTCAGAAAGGTATGCAATCTGATCTTAGGAGTCTGCCTGGTTGAATGAGAGATGAAACGCGTGCCTAGCATCCTGTAACATTTAAGATGGATTAGCCAGACACCCAAAGTTCCAAAAAGAAACGAAGATGTCTGCAAGAATTAACCAAAAAATGATTCCGAGTTATCCCACCAGTATTTTCTAAACAAGGAGGCCATACCCGCTCGAGTCTTAATGAAAAGAAAACAAATCAAACACCTGGTAATTGGGATCACCGTCATAACATGAGTATAAGTACCGAGTCTTGATGGTTTACGCGACTTTAGAAAAGATGAATAACAATATCAGGCCTTGACTTGGGCGCACATCACAACTCTGATCCAGTCCTTACCACTTTGCTCTTTACCCTTTGTTGGGTTTAGGATCTCATCTTCTTAAACCACTGTGCCCGAGACTCACATATTCGTTTTTTAGTAGAGGGCAATGATCAAGGCCGTAGTTCTTATGTATGTAACCAATTATAGGATCAATCGCCTTTAGCTACAAGTCAACCATTTCAATCTACGATGTAGTTGATTTAAGGCTAACCACTACGGTCTCTAAAGTGACTAAACTAGATCATTTTCATGAGGTGATCCTTTCCGGCCACTGTATCGTATTCTCTTCTTGATCAGAGGACATCTCTTTCAGATAGTTGTAGTCGATAGTGGTGGTTAACGGTGAAAGATTAAAATAAAGATAGTATATTTAGTTATGTATTGTATTTTCACTAGGGTATATCCCGTGCCCCAGGGCACGGACAGTTGTATTAATTAAATTTGACGAAATTTTAACCATATGCTTCTACAGTCGCTCCATAGTATTGTTTTAGGCGCTCCTCCAAACGTGTCACCCGATTTTCCATATTTAATATTGTTGTGTTCTCGATATCCTAATTTGTTGTTATTATTTTCTTTTGTTTCATTTTCTTAAATTAGTTATTATTTTATTGAAAGAGATTTTAATTTCTTTTTTGAACTCTTGAAATATCTTTTGTTTCCTTTTTTCTTCAATTAGTTATTTTTTCTAAGGGCACCGTTATTTTCTTCTTCAAATAAGTTATTTTATTTCTAAGAAATACTATATTTTAAATTTTGAGAAGGGCTCCTAGACAATATCCTTTATTAAAAAAAAATTGTCCCAGTCATCGTTTTCCCTTCTGTTTTATTATATAGATGTATTTTCTCTTTGATTCAAGGGTATAATTGTACATTTTAAATGTATCATTCTATTATAAAGACAAATTATGCCCTAACTTCTAGGGCATCTCCCTTCATCAAAAAAAAAAAAAAAACTTCTAGGGCATCTTGACTTCAAATCTTTACATGGTATTAAGAGCCTTAGCATAGACATCAAACAACTTGATGTTAAAAATGCCCCTTTAAGTGGTAATCTCCAAGAAACAGTTTATATGGCTCAACTAAAGGTTTTCAACACCCATCTTACCTAATTATGTCTGCAAGCTTAATAAGACCATTTACGGCCTCAAACAAGCACCAAGAGCTTGGCACCATCTGTAACACCCCAAATCCAGATTTCCACGTCGGCCGCCATGAAAACCTAAACTTAAGGCATTTCTCCGCCGAACAGTAAACATATACGATATACTCATCAAGGAGACAAATAGTATCGAACATGAAGCTCAAAAAGTAACAATAAATCATCTAATAAAACTTTACTAAGTTTCTCAAAACTCACATGATGTCTCTAAATCATCGACACATACGTCGGACAAGATCAAACAAAAACAACACCAAGTATTTAGGAGATACAACTCCAAATAACTACCAAAAGAAAGAAAGAAAAACCACTAAAGAAACTCCTCCAAGGCTAACTATGACTTAAGCAGGTGGCACTTCATGATTTCCTTGTCCTGAAAAATAAAAGGTTGGGTCAGACCCCAACAAGTAGATTTCGAAACCTCTAAAGCCTCAATAGACAGTTTCAAGAGCTACCAAAACAAATAGACAACCACATATCATGTAAAGATGTCCAAGTATAGTATCTGAGTTGTGACCATTAGAAATAAAGTGTACCACATATGTAACAAACAACAAAAAGCGACATAATGAGTTGGTGTCCACCTTATGTAAGAGTGTGGTCCACAAGGTCATCCATTGTGTTAGCGCCGACCCCATACGCTCCATACCTATATGACATCCGGTAGAGAGGGTCGAACCAATCAAAAACTCTTACAACCCTTCACCAAGTCCATCACGTCACACATACATAATATCACACCATTTGTAATAAACAACCAAAAGCAATATGACAAGTTGGTATCCACGTTGTATGAGAGTGGGGTCCACAAGGTCATCCATTGTGTCAGCGCCGACCTCATACGCTCCATACCTATATCACATCCGGTGGAGAGGGTCGAACCAACCACAAGACTCTCACAACTCTCCACCAACTCCATCACATCACACACATATAATAGCATCACACCACAACATACATAAATCAAAATCATATTCGTTAGTATATTACGACATACGAGTTTCATATTTATAATATTTTGCAAGTAATGAATTTATGTATAACAATAGCCTAAGATTCCCATATCATGTTGAGTACTAACACATGTTCATGTATCTACATTAAGGATATTGTCCAATAGTGAGAGGCATCTAATTATAAGAGTTATATACTAAAATCATGACAAATAAAAGGTCTAGCCCTAAATATCATTGTAATACACGAATGTAGCATGAAAATGTTAATAGAGATTGTATGGTTCATCAAGTATGTCATTAGGGCAAAATATTCTACAAAGCCTAATACACATAGATGGGATTTCAAAGTGACCTAGAAAAGAGTTTGTAGAAATGAAGGATCTACTACTTCTAGTATATACATTTGTGTCAAGAACCCTAAAATATGTTCAAGTAATACTAAAATCTAGGGTTTGTAGTGTTATCTAATTTGTCTAGGGTTTCTATAAAAATGGCTATTCAAGCCCTAGAGAGATAGAAATCTACCTTAGATCCAAAGCAAACCAAGCTCCACACCAAGAACAACAAAAAAAAAATCACCAAGCTTGATCCCTTCTTCTTCTCCTTCCTTTGCCCTAACTTTCCCTCTCTAGAACCAAAATCTCTCTCTGTCTAGCACTATTTGGCTCCTACCCTCAAGAAGGAAAAAAAGAAATAAAGAAACCAAGAGAAAATGAGTAGGAATTAGGGGTAAAAAAAGGTTTAAAGGGTTTGGATGGTTTGGCCCCAAATTGAAATTAAATGAATTAATTTCCACCAACATTGTGAG
The DNA here is from genome assembly GCF_041429995.1 of Eschscholzia californica. Taxonomy (NCBI): domain Eukaryota; kingdom Viridiplantae; phylum Streptophyta; class Magnoliopsida; order Ranunculales; family Papaveraceae; genus Eschscholzia; species Eschscholzia californica. The sequence goes on from NW_028238198.1 coordinate 70,886,385, forward strand.
GCATTCTCACGGTGGTGTTTGGTGTTATGAGGTTGGGTTGCTAAAGGCAACCCAACAAATACTCATGGGCACTACACCATCGCTTCAGTAGTTCTCTCTGACATATGGGTTTTCTTCAATCCATTTCTGATCCATCCATGTGTCTACAAAAGATCTGTCACTCATATTATTATTTTGTTAGTTTATGTGCGCGATATTATAGTTACGAGCTCTTCTAATGCTCTGTTACAAGACCTCATTGCTAATCTTAAAAATAAATTCGACATGACTGATTTAGGTGATTTGAGTTACTTCTTGGGCATGGAGGCTACTCGTACCTCTGAATCCCTGATTCTCACTCAAAAAAATATTCTCTTGATCTACTTACTCGATTTGGTCTTTCTAACTCAAAGTCAGTTAATACTCCGGCTATTACTGGTACAAAAATGCCCAAATCCGATGGTGATTATCTTTCTGATCCCCAAATTTTTCGTAGCTTAGTTGTGGTTTTACAATACTTAACACTAACTCGACCTGATATCTCGTATGTTGTTAATCAAGTGTCCAAATTTATGAGCAAACCAACCATTGTTCATCTAATTGCAGCCAAACGAATCTTAGTTGTGGTTTTACAATACTTAACACTAACTCGACCTGATATCTCGTATGTTGTTAATCAAGTGTCCAAATTTATGAGCAAACCAACCATTGTTCATCTAATTGCAGCCAAACGAATCTTGCGTTACCTGAAAGGTTCTCTCTCTAAAGGTTATATTTTCGGCATTGGGTTTTCAGATGCTGACTGAGCTGGCTCGCCTGATGATAGAAGATCGACGTCTGGCTACTGTGTTTTTATGGGGCCTAACCCTGATTGTCTGGGCTTCGAAGACCTAACCCACTGTTTCTAAGTTCTCTACTGAGGCCTAGTATCGGGTTGTGACCCATGTCACTCCTGAGTTAATATGGCTTAACAATTTACTTTTGGAATTGGGTTTTTTCTCTTTCAACACCTCCAGTTGTCTATTGTGATAATATAAGTACTATGTATCTCGCCATGAATTTGATTCTTCACTACGCACTTATCTCACTAAACCAGTTTTGATGTGGATGTCAGGAGTGTCAATAAAAGGGTACGGCGACACTACGAGTCTGTGTGACCATGAGAGAAATATGGAATACAGAACGACAAAGTAGAATGAAACAATTCGAAATTCAGACGTTCCCTTTGAACTGCAAAAACGGTTTTGTCATTAATCAATTTTACTTCCCTCGTATTTCTGAAATTCCCAAGAAGATCAACTTCCCTCACTGTTTTCTCCTTAAAACCTTTGTTTCTTTCTCTTCATATACTCTCTGCTAGTGTTTCTGTAACCTTATTAACCCGTAAGTTCTTCTTCACCTTCTTCTTAATTACTTTTAAGATAATTATAAGAGTCAAATAACTTATGTTTGGAGCAAACTTTCGAATGTAGAGAGAGAAGAAGAAGAAATAGTAGAGTGAGAAAGAGTGTTTAGAAATGAACGAGATGCTTGAGTTTCTGAGTAATGAAGAGAGAGAAAAGAAAATGTGGGTTTAAACGTCACTTTTCCTCTCGTTTTTCGCGAAATCCGGCTGTCCAAAATTTTGAGCGGGAAATGGATGAGGGATATAAGAGGTAGGTCAATTCTCTTACGAGGCTAATAAGGAATTTTCAACTTTTGAGTTGTTTTTTAAATATTATCCCGGATTGGACTTGGTTTGATATTTCTGCCCGTTTTGGGCCTTAGATTTTTGCTCTCCTGTGAGAATGTAGATGGAAAAACTTCCTATAAGCTAGGACAATAGATTCACTTGAACACAAGTCACAACGGAAAGGAGAAAACCCTTTGTTTCTTAGGAAGAGGTTAGAGGCTAAAATAGAACCTACGGAGAGAATAAGGTTGGGGATACACATTCATTCCCACAATCCCACTGCACACTTACCTTACTAAACCATTTTTGAAGTGGATACGTGGAGTGTCAATAAAGGGTACATGTAAGTAACCACTGGATCCGGAAATCTCTCTGAGACTGAGCGATTTCCGGTTACTAGGTGGCGCCTCCTATTTTGTTGGTTTCTTGGCAGTTCTCTGCCGTATCTTTCAGTTTTAATTTCAAATTCATCAGTTCTAGAGGTTTTCACTCCTTTTTTGTGGTTCTATCCCCTCTTCTTACTCTTAAGGAGTCTTAATTATTCGAGATTTACGAATCCCATCTTTCAGGAGAGGCTAAAATTCAAGGTAAACCCAATTAAATTTTTGAAGATTTGTATTCAAATTGATAACATCAAATATTCTTCCACCTTTTCCAAGAGAAGATACACCTCTTCTTTTCAAATCACTTCCTCTTTCTTAACCTTTCAAAACTTTTGTATACATCTTCATAGCCATTGTTGGTGCTGGTGTTCTTGGATTACCATATACCTTCAAAAGAACAGGATGGGTATTTGTTGGGAGATTCTCAGTTGGTTCGTATAGGATAAACGATGAAGATGGCTGAAAGAACAAGGAATCGCTCTCATCAGTAACAAAGAAGGAATTGACTCGTTGAGACTTGCTGCGTTAATTTTGTCTTCGGGTGGTGACGGCGGTTTTTATGGTGGTGGCGGTTTTCCGGTGATGTTTGGCGGTTTTCCGGAGACGGTTTTCCAGCGCAAATGGCGGTTTTCCGGCGATCGCGACGGGGATTTACATTAGTTTTTTTTTATATTATTAATATTTTGTTGACCTTTAGGGTCCTTTTATTCGTGATCTTTAGGATCCTTTCATCTTTTTTTCTTTCTTTTTCGTCAGAGTCTAGTCCAAATTCTCTCACCTCATGAGGTACTTTACATTCAAAGTTCTTACAATTTGATTATGTAACTCTCGTGTCGCTGAACCGAAGGAATTAACAATTATCCATGTAAATCAGTAATATATTCGCTTGTGAATGAAAATGTTTCAATGGCTTAAAAAAAAATAAAGGGTACGGCGACACTGTGAGTCTGTGTGATTATGAGAGAAATGTGGAAGAGAGAACGACTTTAGGAGAATGAAACGATTCGAAATTCAGAGTTCCCCTTTGGACTGCAAAAAGGGTTTGTTTCTCATTAATCAACTTTTTTACTTTTCCCCATATTTACTGAAATTCCCAAGAAAATCAACTTCCTCCTCTGTTTTCTCCTTAAAACTTGTGTTTCTTTCTCTTCATATACTCTCTGCCCATGTTTCTGTAACATTATTAACCTGTAAGTTCTTCTTCTTAATTAGTTTTATAAAACTAACAATTAGAGTCAAATAACTTATGATTGTTATCTGTCAATAACCCTTGGTTGGAGTGGTAAGAGGTATAATCTTCCACCTAGAGGTCAAGGGTTCGAGACACGCTGAACAATTCAAAAAAAAAAACTTATGATTGTTATCATTCCCTTATGATACCTTTGTTAAATTAAAATTAAGGGTTTCACTCTATAGTTGTACTAGTTTGGTTAAACAGATCTTATGGAAATCTTCCACGGGGTTAATTTTTTGCTTCTAGTCTTTTTTTATCAGGAGAGACTAAAGAAGTCAGACAATGGAGAATCAACCAGTCAGGATCAGAAACCCTGACTCAAAATTTTGGAAATATAGGTGGACAATTAAACATTTTTTTAGTTTGAAAACTAATATGTGGCATCGCTCTGTTGCGTTCTTGGTTGGTTCTTACTCCTGGTATGTTGTTTCCTCTCCCTTTGGCTTGTTGCACTTACAGATAGATTTTGTTTTTCCTAAGTCAGATCTGTAATCTGATTTGAGGTCTGAAATTAATTTGAGTCAAACTTCAGAATGTTCTATTTTTTCTACTTGTTTACTCTAACCTTTGCGCCTTTCTATAGTCATTTAGTGATAATACCGCCGACGGGTTGTGGTTATTTCTCGCTTTATCTTGAGATTGATCCTGTCAATGAGCCATTTGCCGAAGTAAAATTGTTTGTTATTGATCAAATGGATAGCACGAACACAGTGAGTCAAGGTAAATTTCTCACACGACCCTTTTTTGGAGTCCCATTATTTGAAACTCACTTTGTCTCCATCTGACTCGTCTGAATCTAAGGGGTCCTGATCAATTTAGCATATAATCAACCCAAATAAATCATTCCGACGAGTCAGACATTATGAATCATACCAATCAATCAATCAATCTAGAATCTAACTCAAATTAATTCAGACCTTGAGTTTAATTTCACATCTGATATAGAAAATATAAACAATCACTACCTTAGTAGTAAAACAAACAATTTAAAATCTGACTTAGGAGAAAAAAAACAAGCACTCCTTTAGCAAAACTGTAAGTAATTTTTACCTGTCTCCTTTTAGGAAGCCTCAAACTTTCTTTTAATGATATAGTTTTTATGTGACATTTTAAATTATTTCTCAGTGCTCGTTATCTTTCTTTTTGCATTTTACAGCATCTAGACATCAATTCACTGTACAACAACGTGATTGGGGGTTTACGCGCATGTTGCCTTGTAATGAACTCATGAACCGTCATAGAGGGTACATTGTTAATGATACTGTTATTGTTGAAGCTTATATTTATATCAATGGGGTTACGGAGAGCTTGACACAGAACTCCGAAAAGGTTATCAGGAACAGCATTTGTGGTCTCTTTCTTTCTCATTTTACCAAATCTTCAGTATTTTATTAACATCTAATGTATTTCTTGTATTTCAGGTGGTCTCAGACAAGTCAGGTCATTTGATGGAAGCTGATGCTGATATTGTGCCCCCTTCAGCAAACAAGGATCAACTTTCTGGACAAGTTATCTCAGAAAGCTCATCTGAAGCAGTCAAACCAACCGTAGAGCTCAGTGTTGATGGACAAGGCGAAGTCGTGGTACCTCTTGGAGAGAAAAGTCGTGGTAACAACGAAACTGAACTTGAGAAACAAGGAGAGGAAAACTGGACACTAGTAGAACCCGCAACACCAACTTTCGGTGGGAACATAGATTCTGGGCTAGCGAAACAAGCAAGTAAAAAAGCTCATTCGTGTGAGAATCCCTCCGCTGGTCAACTATTCAAAGAAGGTCAACATGGTCAAAGCTTTGTTGTAGACAAATTCGAAGATATTGGAGGCTTCAATGTGCTGAAATCACAAGCATCTTTATATAAACAAATCTGGTTTAAATATGGGCATATTTCTACAAGCAAAGTTCTGACATCTTCGTATTCTGGCCAAGTCGCAGTGGTTTCGGATATAATGCTTTGCATTACAGAGATGCATCAATGTCATTCTTCCGAGCTTTCTTCTGAAATGATTGACTCATGGGAGAAGAAGATAAAGATGGCTGAGAAACTTGAATTCAACATATTGTGGCTTCGAGAATGCTTTGATAGGGTGAAAAATAATTTCTATGTGGAAGAGAAGCTTAAGGTTGCTACAGTGGAGGAAGATGAGGCAAAGGCGAGGTTAATCACTGCAGAGGAGAAGTTAGTCGTAGCAAACAAAGAGGTGGTAATGGCTCAAGAAAATCTGTCAGCAGTAGGAAGTAAGATTAGTTCTTTACTCTTGCACAAGGAAATGCATCCAGAAAAAGGCAAGTTTATCTTTGGAGTTTCTTTAGGGTTTATGTATTTGGTTGTGTCTAGATAGGCAAGGGTATGATCTTTAAATAATGGTATTTTGGGAAATGTGTTAGCTCTCTTCTTGCTAGATATGATCTGTCTGAATATGGCTGAAAGAGGACAGAATAGTTGAAATATAATGGTGATATGTTGTCATTGTAATTATTTTCGAACTCAGCAAAATCAGCTCATGAAAATTTCTTACTATGTGCATAAGATTTCTGCAATGTTTTCTGTCCCATAGATCAAAAAATAATGAAAGCAGCTCCCGAAGGGTAGCTAACTCTAATGTACATAAAAAGAAATCTGTATGGATTTCCTTCTTCACTACGGAAGGGGAAAAACATCTGTTTGAGAAAGAGGTTAGGCTAAGAAAGGGTGAGAGATGAAAATAGTGGTGGTTGATGGAGAAGACGGTGCCTGGTGGTGGTTAATGGTGAAGTGTTGAGATACAGGGAGTTCTACCAATATCTAATGTCTAGCAGTTTACTAATGAGGATCACATGCATAAGTACGATATGATTTTACTAGAGGTTAGTCGAATATAACTTAATTCTCTTCAATTCGCTTTCCTGTATATCAATCCGATAGCTGTTTGCTTTATGAAGATCGATAGGTCAAAGGGTAGTTTCTCTATTTGAGATACACCAGGACAATACTTGATCGCCACTTGTGGTTAGCTAGAACTACGGAAAACTAGAACTCTAGGTTTTAGGTTCTCAATTGATCTTACGCGAAAACTTAGAACTCCCCAAGGCATATGTGGTTTGGGAAAAGAGACGGGGAATGGGAGGAGGCGGGGGGAACTCGTTAGTTCAGGCCAGCACGTGTTTGCCTTGGACCAGCTCTTGACACAGCCTCGAGTGCCCTGTGTTGGGCGCGTCTCAGCACTATGGTGGGTCGCGTTCGTCCTTGGTTTTGATCTGGACAAGTTATCTCGGGAAGCTCATCTGAAGCAGTCAACCCAACTGTAGAGCTCAGTGTTGATGGACAAGGCGAAGTCGTGGTACCTCTTGGAGGGAAAAGTCGTTGTAACAGCGAATCTGAACTTGAGAAACAAGGAGAAGAAACCTGGACACTAATAGAACCCGCACCACCAACTTTCGGTGGGAACATAGATTCTGGGCTAGTCAAACAAGCAAGTAAAAAAGCGCATTTGTGTGAGAATCCCACCGCTAGTCAACTATTCAAAGAAGGGCAACATGGTCAAAGCTTTGTTGATGACAAATTCGAAGATATTGGAGGCTTCAATGTGCTGAAATCACAAGCATCTTTATATAAACAAATCTGGTTGAAATATGGGCATATTGCTACAAGCAAAGTTCTGACATCTTCGTATTGTGGCTGCGGAGGTTATGAGGTTTCGCCAGGCAGCTAACGAACTTAAAGGATACCCATTTCCTCAATATTTTCGAATCCGCGAGCCTCCCTCACGCACGAATAAACTGGAAAGGTCAAACTTCCCTAACCTCATCACCGTGGCTCAGTTGGCACAGGGAACGTCGCGCCAGTTCATGACTCCTGCTGCGGTATCCAACCCAGTTGTGATTGATCTTCTGAGGATCCATGCTCGATTCTTTCTGCTAGGAATGGCACCACTACTTTCCAGGATGCCCTCAGGCTCGTGGATGATTTCTCCTCCGATCAACTCCAAGAATAGTCAAGTCTCACAATCTAGGTTTTGGTTGGTTCATGATATTGGTCAAATATATTAAAGTCAGTTCAATGTCTTCTTGTCTTTGTCGATTAGCTTTTGTCTTAGTATGCGATAGTTCGGTCTAGTAGAGATACTGACTGTTGGAGTATGTTTTCAGCAGATTATGGTCAGACAGTCTTTTGTGATTAAATCGTTATTTTGAAAATCTATTTGTCTGGAAGTAAACGGTTACAGTATAGAACAGCAAAATGACAGTCATAGGAAATGGGGCGGCATACAGTTCTTTCTGTTAAAGGATATCCAACTAGCAGGTCTTAATGTTGATCGCCAAATTATCGCTTGTGTCAGTTAAAGTAGGTACATTAAAATAAAAAATTCTGACATTTACTTAGAATTACAAAGCACATAGAAGTGGATATCCACTTCATTAGGGAAAAATTGCAGTCAGGTGTTATCAAACCAAATTTTGTGTCATCGAATAATCAAACTGTAGATATGTTCAGCAAACATGTTGGTCAATCATTACTATAGTCATCTCTTGTGAAGCTGGGTCTCGTCAACAGCTTCACCTCAGCTTGAAGGGGATGGTTGGAATTAGATAACTTACATGATTTAATCTCTTAATAGTTAGTTTCTACGATTAGATTGAGATAATATGTTATTTGATTTTAATATCTATTATTTGATTTGTATTTCCATTATATGATTTGTAACTAGTCTATATAAAGAGATGTACATATAAATCAATAGATACGGAAAGGATCTGTTACAAAATGTTACAAAATTTATTTTATATTTTACTAGACTAGGGTATATCTCGTGCCCTAGTGCACGGACACTTATATCAAGCAAATGTTACAAAATTTATTTTATATTTTACTGAGAGAGAGAGAGAGATTTTTGTTAGTTATTATTTTTTGGTATTATTTTTTTTTTTGTTTCTTTTCTCTTAAATTAGTTATTATTTTATTGAGCGAGAGAGATTTTAATTCCTTTATGTAACCCTTAAAATTTATTTTTTTTCTTTTTTTCTTAAATTAGTTACTCCTATTTTATTTAAGGAAAGGATTATTGTTTTTTAAATAGGTAACTTTATTTCTACGAAGGATTATATTTTAAATTTTGAGAAGGGCTTCTAGACAATATGCATAATTAAATAAGGATGTTTGTCTCAGTCATCGTTTTCCCTTCTGTTTTATATAATAGACAAGGGTATATCCCGTGCCCTAGGGCACGGACACTTGAGAGAAATGTTACGAAATTTATTGGTATATTTTATTAAGAGGGAGAGATTTTTATTAGTTATTATTTTTTTGTTTATTTTCTCTTAAATTAGTTATTATTTTATTGAGATAAAGAGATTTTAATTTCTTTTTTTAACCCTTGAAATTTATTTTATTTCTTTTTTCTTAAATTAGTTATTTTATTTCTAAGAAGGAAAGGATTATTGTTTTTTAAATAGGTAAATTTATTTCTACGAAGGACTATATTTTAAATTTTGAGAAAGGCTTCTACACAATATCTATTATAATAAAACAGAAGGGAAAACGATGACTGGGACAAACACCCTGTTTTAATTAGGGATTTTGTCTAGAAGTCCTTCTCAAAATTTAAAATATAGTCTTTCGTAGAGATAAAGTTACCTATTTAAAAAATAATAACCGTATCCTTATTAGAAATAAAATAACTAATTTAAGAAAAAAAGGAAACAAAAGAAAATAAACAATAAGTAAAATACCAAAAAATTAGGGTGTCCACAATATAGCGATAATAAATATGAAAAGTCCTCAAATTTGATTTGTACATTGGTTCGTGCCCTATGGCACGGACACTTGTATCAATCAAATGTTACAGAATTTATTGTTATATTTTATTGTGAGAGAGAGATTTTTTGGGAATAAAGAAAATTCTCCGGGGAATAAATTCTCGAGGGAATCCAGATTTTTCCGAAAATTCTCCGGGGAATAAATTTTTAAGGGGAATACAGAATCCATTTTTTTGAAAGTTCTCCTCCATCTCATATGTTCTCTCTGCCACTTCATCTTCTAGATACCTCATCATCTTCTCCGGCGAAAGTCTCCGGCCGGCCAATTTTCCGGCCGACGACCTTCAAACATAAAAAAAAATAAAACTTTATGGTTGACAAGTTCTGTGAGAACTAAAAAGTCCCTATATCATCAATTGATCCACAATTCTACAGTTTTTCCAATCTGATCTTCACAATCATCATTGATTTAACAATTCTACAGTAGATCTAAAACAAAAATCATATTAACAGAAGCGGTAGTAACTGAATAAATCGTTATCAGATCTAAAATATGACGAATCAGATAGATCAAATCGAGAACAAGAAGATGGATAACTTAACCAAATCGGAATCCAACAAGCCAAAAAGAAATGAAAGAATAATTTACTGAACCCTTCTTCAACTAGATAATCGAAAGTATTATTATCGCAGTTATAAGTAAACTTGTTATTACTAGCAGGTAGCTTCTGAAGACATTGAGAAGCAATCGTGGTAAAATTTCCTGTAAACTCTGTGTATTCAGCGAGGATAACTGTTCCTCTAGCAACAAAACTGTAGATCAGAGATTGCTGACCCATCTTCGAAACCCTAGACCTGTTGACAGAAGTTCTGAGTTTCAAAGAACCAGATCAAGTAAGAAATAGATACTGAGATTAGAGAGAGAGAGAGAGAGATCTGATCGAAACGATCGGACATTGGAAAATGGAAGATCGGTTGATTTCTCTTCTTTTTGGGTTAGGAGAAGAGAAATGTTTGGCGAAGAAATGAAAGAAGAAGATTAGTCTTCTTTTTGATACTACAAACCTTCTCTCTCTCTCTCTTAACAAAAAAAAAACCTTCTCTCTCTCTAGAACAGTTCTAGAGAGAGAGAGAGAGGAGAGAGAAAATTAAAAAAAAAAGTTTTTTTTTCTTTTTTTATGTTTGAAGGTCGCCGGCCGGAAAATTGGTCGGCCGGCGACTTTCGCCGTAGAAGATGATGAGGTGTCGAGAAGATGAAGTGGCAGAGAGAGGTGATGAGATGGAGGAGCCTTTTTTATAGCATCTTGTAGAATTAGAAGCCCCTTAGCAATAAAAAGAAACATAAAAAGTCAATCTTATTTGACTAGTTATAAGAAAAGTCGTTATTCCCTGGAGAATTTTCTTTATTCCCCAAAGCCGCGGCCTTATTATTTTTTGTATTATTTTTTTTTGTTTCTGTTCTCTTAAATTAGTTATTATTTTATTGAAAGAGAGAGAGAGATTTTAATTTCTTTTTTTAACCCTTGAAGTTTATTTTGTTTCTTTTTTTCTTAAATTAGTTATTTTATTTCTAAGAAGGAAAAGATTATTGTTTTTTAAATAGGTAACTTTATTTCTACGAAGGACTATATTTTAAATTTTAAGAAGGACTTCTAGACAATATCCTTTATATTATTTTATTGAAAGAGGGAGAGAGAGATTTTAATTTCTTTTTTTAACCCTTGAAGTTTATTTTGTTTTTTTTTTCATAAATTAGTTATTTTATTTTTAAGAAGGATACGGTTATTATTTTTTAAATAGGTAACTTTATCTCTACGAAGGACTATATTTTAAATTTTGAGAAGGGCCTCCAGACAATATCTATAATTAAAAAAGGATGTTTGTCCCAGTCAGCGTTTTCCCTTCTGTTTTATATAATAGATTTTTTATGAGGATTATTGTTTTTTGTCACAGATTCCTATATTCCTATATATATAGAGTGGACACAACACAAACAGTAAGAAACTACCTTATGAATTGAATAGTCCTTATACTATCATCATCATAGATATTTTGGACCCTAAGAGTCATATAAAAACCATTAAGGCTATCACAGAAGTCTCAAAATCACTCATGTCTTTATTTATATCATCAACACTAGTTAATAAATAATGTTCTGACTAGCCAAATAGTTGCTGACATTAGAGAGAGGTGTGAGAACTAATAAGTTTGCTTTTTAAAGATCAAATGATAGTTTAGAGAGGTGTGAGAACTAAGAACCAGCAAAATGTTATATGAATGATTTTCAAGATGGGAAGATCATTTAAAATATTATGAATTTTAGTTTTCATCTAAACTATCATTTGATTTTTTTTTTAAATAACAACCTAAAATATTAGTTCGATAAATAATCACGCAACTGAATTCATACTAGAAATTGCTTTCTCAAAAATTAGTCATATGAATCGAATTATTTTTTTCTATTGTTTTAACGCATGGTCAGTCTGCCATATGTAAAATCATTAATTTCTCCGCTTTTGATTTAACATACATCTGTAATACTTAGTATAGTAAAATGCATTTGTGTTGATAATGTTATTTAATTTATTTTTTTAATGGTTGTATTTGCAAAAGAATTTTGTTTTGGATACATAACTTCCCTCCCCAAAAATGCCACTAATTAAGCGTCTCTTAGGCTTCGAGGGTTCATTGGAGTAATATTTTATGGACAACTAGGGAAACTAAACGATTCAAAATTCAGACATTTACTTTGAAATGCAAACGGGCTACTCATAAATCTACTTGATCTTCCCTATATATTTCTTTGTTCCCAAGATCATATTTTCTTCTCAAAACCTGTGTTTCTTTCTCTTCACATACAATTATAAATACAGTTGCATGCTCCCCCTCTCTCTTCTATCCATGTTTCTGTAACCATATTAAATCTGTAATGTCTTCTCTACTTTCTTCTTAATCTTTTATACGTACAAAAATTACAGTCTAGTTCTTATGTTTCCTAAGTAGGAGCTAGGTATAATTCTCTCCCTTGTGTCTTTTAAGTAAAAGTTAATTTTTCTTCCTTTTCTTGTCAGGATTGAAACAAGCACTTATGATCACAATGGAGAATGAAGTAATCAAGATTGAAAACCCTGATTCAAAATATTGGAAATATCGTTGGACAATTAAACACTTTTCTAGTTTGAAGTCTCAACATCATTACTCTGATAAATTCTTAGTTGGTCCTCACACCTGGTATGTTAATGTTCTCTCCCTATTGTTTTGTTTTAGTTACTTGTTAAGGACTTAAGGTAGTGTGTGTGTTTATTTTCTTAGTCAGATCTGAAATCTGACTCGAGGTCATAATTGACTAGAATCTTATTTCCCAATATTTGAACTTGTCTGTCATATGATGTCTAATAAAATTGATAGGGATCATAAACACTGTTGGGTCTAGGCAGAAGTAGGATACGAATCATCATTGGAAGCTCTAATCACAAGAGAAGCCCCATCGGATTTATGCCTAGAGTCTCCCCTGAATTTCTTGTTTCCTATCACTACGTGATGTCTAAACCGATCAAACGACTGATTTTGTTTTGGCCCATTTGAGTTAATATATTATATTAAATAAAATGAATTAGATTTAAAGAACTAGAATATAACAAACACTACCTAAGAGTACTAAAATCATGTACTATTCATTTATGACATATATTATCATCCTAAACATCAAATTTGAGCTCTAGGGAGAAAGAGCATCTCATCACTAGTTATTATATATTTGGATTGTTTTTTATTTCTTGGTTTATTCCTCTAACTTTTGTGACTTTGCCTTTAGTCGGTTGCTGATATATCCAAAGAGGAAGATTGAAGAAGTTTGGTATTACCTCAACAAAAAAAAAAAAAAAAAAAAAAAGAAGTTTGCTATTTCTCGATTTACCTTGATATTGATCCTCTCAATGAGCCCTTTGCGGAATTCATATTAGCCGTTATTGATCAAATTGATGAAACATACACAATGACGAAAGGTAAAATTATCTTTTCTTTTTGTTATTTACTTAAATTACCAAAGCAAAACTTCTTTTTCCCTTTAATTTCAATATTTAGTTTTAGGAGCGTTACGCGACAATGCGACATAATAGTTCAGGCACTTGAGACCCAAATGACCCTTTTTCAGACACTTAGCTGGCGGCATTTTTTTCTTCTCATTATCTGATTCTAACACATCAGACTTGTTTGAATCTGAATTATCTTACTCAAGATGACCCAAAACAGCTGTTCAGGTGAGTTGGTAAAAAACAAGCATATCTGAATCCGACCTATCAATTTGGACCTTGATATAGATTTCAAATCTTATGTGGGAGAAAAAACAAGCACTACTTCTGTAAACTATAAGTAATTTATACAATTATACTTGTATTTGTTACTCGTATATCCTTTGTGGAAGCCTCAAACTGATTTACTGTTCTCGGCTATTTTGGATGCTGTACTACGATGATATATTTCTTATGAGACATTTTGGATAAAATCTCAATTTAAACTTGTCAGATAAATGATGCTTGAAATCATTTTTAAATCTTAGTGTCAGTTATTCTCTATTTTATATTTTACAGCGTCCCAACATCGATTCACTTTACGAGAGCCTGATTGGGGGTTTACAAGCATGATGCCTCTTAATGAACTCAGGAACCGTGATAGAGGGTACATTGTTAATGATACTGTTATAGTTGAAGCTGATATTTATATCAATGGGGTTACGGAGAACTTCACGCAAAATTCCGAAAAGGTTATTAGGAATAGCATTCGTGTTCTCTTTCTTTCTTTCTCATTTTAGGAGATCTTCAGCATTTTATTAACATCTAATATATTTTATGTATTTCAGGTGGTCTCAGACGAGGTAGAACCAGAGGTGGATACACCGACTGAAGTCATGGCACCTATTCTGCTCTCAGATAATATGATGGGAGTAGAGCAACTAGTGGAAGCTAATGCTGATATTGTGCCAAATTTAGCAAACAAGGATCAACTTTCGGGACAAGTTATCTCGAAAAGCTCATCTGAAGCTGTCAAACCAACCAAAGCTCTCAGTGTTGATGGACAAGGCGAAATCATGATACCTCTTGAAGAGAAAAATCCTGAAACTCCAACTGAGCTAGAAGAACAAGGAGTAGAAACCTTGACACCGGTAGAACCACCAACTTTTGGTGAGAACATAGATTCTGGGCTGCCAAAACAAGCAAGTAAAACATCAAGCTTGTGCGGGTATCCCACAGCTGGTCATCCATTCGAAGAAGGTGAACATTGTCAAATCTTCGATGATGAAAAATTTGTAGATATTGGAGGCTTCAATGTGCTGAAATCTCAAGCAACTTTATATAAAAAAATCTGGTTGAAATATGGGCATATCGCTACAAGCAACGTTCTAACAGCTTCGTATACTGGCCAAATTTCTGTGGTTTTCGATATATTAGTTTGCATTACAGAGATGAATCAATATCGTTCATTCGAGCTTTCTTCTGAAATGATTGACTCGTGGGATAAGAAGATAAAGATGGCTGAGAAACTTGAATTTCACATAATGTGGCTCCGCGAACTCTTTGATAAGATTAAAAATAATTTCTTTGTTGAGGAGAAGCTAAAGGTTGCTTTAGTGGAGCAAGACGAAGCGAAAAAGAAGTTGACATTAGCTAACGAGGAGGTGATGAAGTCACAAGAGAAACTGTCAGCCATTGAGAGTAACATTAGTCTTTTACAGAAGGAAATTATATGCGAAAAAGAGAAGTCTCTCTTTGATCAGTTGTTTTAGGGCTTCTTGTGTTAGGGGATGAGTCTTGGTTTAGGTGATATTGGGGATGGGGTTGAGTTGGGATTTCTAGATTGTGGTATTTTGAGGAATTGTGTTTAAACTTGACTAGGTATGTAACTCTATCTCAAATCAATTGGTTATCTCTGCTAGAAAAATTTCAGAAAAAGGTAGTTTATATTTGATTGTGTCTAGATAGGTTAAAGGTAGGATGTCTAAATGGTGGTATTGTGGGAAATGTGATTGGTTTCTTCTAGCTAGATATGATTTGTCTCTATGGCTGTAATTAGACGGAAGAATCGAAACATTTTTTCTTTTTCATAGATCAAACATAATGAATGCAGCAGCCAAAGGGTAGCTGCTATCTCTGAGAATGTAGATAGAAAATCTTCCTATAAGTTGGGACAATAGATTTCCTTCGTCACAAGTCACAACTGAAAGGAGAAAACCCTTTGTTTGATAGGAAGAGGTTAGGCTAAAAAAGAACTTGGGGAGAGATGAAGACAGTGGTGGTGGATAGATAAGATGATGATGGTGGTGGTTAATGGTGAAGAAGAAGATGATGATAGTGGTTATTGATGGTGAATGAGAAGATAATGGTCTATCTCGTGAGGATTAAGCCTGTCAATAGATATCCAAATATTCGACATCCGATCCGTAACCGTATTCGCATTTTGAGAAAATATTCGAAATTTCGGATATGGATTCGGATATTACTTGTCGAATATCTATTTATTGGATATGGATACACCAATATCCGTTCCCTAATATAAATCCGTATCTGACAAGTAATATAAAAATATAATAAAAATTAAAAGTTATTAATAATAAGATATAAAATGTATGGTTGAGATTTATTATTTAGATGTAATAGTTTTTTTTTTTTTTGTTGAAAGATTTAGATGTAATAGTTAAAAATTTAAACTTAAAATATAAAGTTTTGTTATTGTTTCGGATATCGAATATTATGATATCCGTTGATATTTTTAGATTCGGATATTTTTATAATATCTTCCAGATAATTATAAGATATCGAATAGCTTGCCAAATATCGGATCCAACATAAACACGGATGTGCCTATATCCGATTGTACAGGCCTAGTGAGGGTCTCCATTGGGTTAATGAATAGGGAAAGCATCCTATAAAACCCCACTTGATAACGGCTACAGGGTTAGAGTTACACATTCATTCCCACAATCCCACTGCACACTTATCTCACTAAACCAGTTTTGATGTGGATACGTGGAGTGTCAATAAAGGGTACGGCGACACTGTGAGTCTATGAATTATGAGGAGAGAAATGCGGGAGAGAGAAAGACGAAGGAGAATTAAAACGATTCAAAATTCAGACTTCCCCTTTGGACTACAAAAAAAGGTGGTTTGCTCATTAATCAACTTTACTTCCCTGAAATTCCCAGGAAGATCAACTTCCTCCTCTGTTTTCTCTTCAAAACCCACTCTGTTTCGTTCTCTTCATATACAATACTTTTTTTCTTCTTGTCTTTTTCTTTTATCAGGAGGGTAAAAAACAGTTAGAACAATGGAGAATCAACCAGTCAGGATTAGAACCCCTGATTCAAAATTTTGGAAATATAGGTGGACAATTAAACATTTTTTTAGTTTGAAGACTAATATGTGGCATCGCTCTGTTCCATTCTTGATTGGTTCTTACTCCTGGTATGATGTTTCCTCTCCCTTTCCCTTGTTTCAGTTGTGGGTAGTTTTTGTTTTTTTGTAAGACGGATCTGAATTCTGATTCAAGAACTGAATTGATTTGAGGCAAATCTCATATTGTTCAGTTTTTTCTACTAGTTTTCTTTAACCTTCGCTATTTTCCTGTAGTCGTTTGGTGATACAACCGAAGTGAGAAGATAATTATTTGTCGCTTGACTTTGAGATTGATCCTTCCATTGAGCCCTTTGCCGAAGTAAAATTATCTTTTGTTGATCAAATGGATAGCACAAACGCAAGGATGACTGGTAGTTCTGCCAGCGGTCAATTTCTAAAGCAAATTTTCTCTTTTGGATTTAGACATTTTAGTCTTAGGAAACAGGTAACAAGTTCATGCACATAGAGTCTCACTCACCTGACCCTTTATTGGAGTTCCATTATTTGAAATTGACTTTGTCTCCATCTGACTCGTCTGAATCTGAGTAGTACCGTTCAAATTGATATATAATCAATCCAAATTAGCCATTCCGACTAGTCAGACTGATGTAGACGCAGCGGAATAATTAAAGAACAATAAAATAAACTAAGAATAATTAAAGAAAACTGTAAGAAACGATAAACTAAACTTAAATTCTTAATAACTTCAATGGTTTTTCTCTTAAAGGTCCATAATAACATACTATATCTCCTTTTATAAGATAATAAACCTTCCTAGATAGACTCAAACTAGGATTCCTAAAATAATAAACTACTCAAACATAGAAACTTTAAAAATAAAGAAATATCAAATTAAAGTAACTTCTCCTCAACTAAATAAACTACTATTATGACCCAATAGGGTGTGGGCACGCGTGGACGTGGGCCCACACGTTTATGCGCCTGCATCAGCACCCTGTTCCCCAGAAGGTTCGTCCCGAACCGATTTCGATGAAGAAAACAAGTTGATGCACCCGCAGACGATGAACTTTGTCATGGCGATCCGTAATTCCCATTTCGAACGAAGTTTGCACTGGAATGGAAGGATACTAATGTGCAAGTAATCGTCAACCTCTTACCCAAACTCATATGCCAATGATTCTCGCAAAATTAACCTTAGTGAATAAATAATGTTCATCTCGCCATCTTCCCACGGTAGGCACAACCACTTAATCTTCAAGAAAGTGTGAAGTACTATGAGCAAGTGTGAAGTAAGAGTAATTGTAACAAATTTCCAAAATACTTCATCAATAGCCAAAGTATAAGCATAACCATCGCTAACTAAGATATCGATATGGAACCATGTAGTGTAGATATGCCACGCAAAATTGACTTTTCCAAGTTCATCTTCATGTAGTTTATGTACTCTAACGTGATCAATACCTGGAGCCCACTGTTTGTTTTCTTCAATTGATATGTGAAACCTAGATGGAAGTTGTTCAATTGGTATGTGATCTTTGACCATTGAGTATAGGTTCATTGTAAGAATTGGGAAATTGATCCTCTTTTTCTTAATTGTTTGAAGAAAATTTGGTAGGAAGAGATTTGATAGAGAAAGCGGCGATGTGGGACATAATTGATTTGGAAAATTCTGGGTTGTTCTTCTTGTTCCTCTTTTTCTTAATTGTTTCTCTTGTTGTTCTTCTTCTTGGTTGTGATGGGTTTTGATAATTGCTTTTTGTTCTTCTTTTCCTTCACTAAATTCTGGGTTTTGATTACTTGGGTGTGTTGATAACTGAGTTTCAACTTGAGGAGAAGATTCAAAATTTTCTGACAGAAGTGTTGGGGATATGGAAGATTCAAAATTTTCTGGTAGAAGTGTTGGGGATATGGAATAGTAAGGAGAGGTTTGTTGTGTTGGTGATGGTGTTTGACACCAAAAGATTGGGAGGGAAACAGGAACATGTTGGTGATATTGGGGTAGGGTTATTTGGGTGGTGGCTATAGATGGGATTTGAATATTATGTATAGGGAAACTAGGGGTGCCTATAGAATCCGGGTTGTAGCCTACATAACTAGGGTTTGTATATGTGTGGTGGAATGTTTGGTTGGAGAAGGGTTCCTGTAGAGAATGAGGAGAAAGATGATGTGGAGGTGCTTGTAGTTGTTGTTCCTCATTGTAAACTTGTGGGTGGTTATAAGAGTTGAATTGATGGTGTGGTTGGAATGGTTGTAGGGAAAAAAATGTTTGTTGGTCGTTGAAGGAAAAAGATGGTGTGGTTGGAATGGTTGTAGGGTTTATGTATGTTAATGGGAAAACCGGTGAGAGTGGCGATGTAGGGTTGATATGAATCGGTGGGAGGAAAGTGGTCGGGCATGGGTTAGTGATAGGTTGACCAAGTAGGGGAATTGAAATTGGTGTTGTGGTTGGGAGTGGTTGTGGTGATGATGTTTCAATGGAAGTAGTAGATGAAGGAGAGGTGGTAAAAGAGGGAGACTTACATATGCCTTCGAGTTGTTTAGATAACTTCATGATGGAATCATTGACTTGATCGAATTTTTCCATATTTTCCTTCTTGTAATTTTCGAAAGCTTCTTCCAATTTTGTAACCGAGGATAACTTCTTGTTGATGTTGTCCCATTCGGAGGCAAAAGTTGGTGTCTTCTCTTTGATTGTTGGAGTAGGAACGGTAGGATTTACCATTCTGATTGGTTAAAAAAAAATGGCTCTGAATACCACTTGATGTAGACGCAGCGAAATAATTAAAGAACAATAAAATAAACTAAGAATAATTAAAGAAAACTGTAAGAAACGATAAACTAAACTTAAACTCTTAATAACTTCAATGGTTTTTCTCTTCAAGGTCCATAATAACATAGGGCCGCGGCTTTGGGGAATAAAGAAAAGTCTCAAGGGAATAAAGACTTAAATCTTTCAAAATTGACTTATAAGACATATTTATTTTTTAGTCCAAAAATTGACTTGATTAAACTTTGCCTACTCATCTTCATCTTCTCTCATGCTCATCCTCTCTCTTGCATTTCTATCTCTTCGGCTGATTCTCCCTTTATCCTATTGATTTTTATCCTCCCAAAAAAGTAAAATAACAAAATTTAATCTTTCTCAATTTTCTCATATAATCTCCCTGGTATTTATAATCTTATAACATCTCGACCACTCTCCAAAAAACTACATTACATCTTCTCTCTTTTCCTTTTCCATTCTTAACTTAGGTTTCTTCTTTTGTTCTTCACCTTTTTAGTCTGTTCTTTATTCAATTGTCCGAGGTGTTTACCAAAGTATATCATAATTCACTTTGCCCTAGATTTACTAGAGAAATCAATTGAAACTGTTCATATGTTTTTACTTATTGGATTATCTTATTATTCAATTCAATCTTTGATCTTTAATTTGATCAAAGCAACTACTGAAGATAGTTATGATCTTATTGAAGAAGTTGGGGTTTTGAATGCAATTGTCTTGACATATGTTAGGTATTCTAGAAGATTGGTTGGTAACTGATTTGCAATTGGAAATTTAGGGTTATTATGTGTTGATTGAATTTTTTTCTGTGTTTGTAGGTTATAGTTGAAAATTGAAATTTGTTTGTTATTTGGTTATGTAGGTAGTAGGAATGGTTAATTGAATATTATGTTTTGTGTTCCCTTCTGTAATCACCCACGGATGTACATGATGGGGGAAGTATTGATTGAGGTTTTTAGAGTGAGAAAATGACATTTTTGGATATCGGCAATACAAACAGGTAAATAATGATCCTCATTCCGAGTTCGAGAGGGGACGTACCAGGTAATTTGAAATTTTGGATGATTGTATTTATTGGGATTTTTTTTTGGGATGAACATGACAGAGAGGAAGAGAAAGAGATGAAGACTAAGGACTAAAAGGCAATCAAATTTACTTTTGGGCTAAAAAACAAATATGTCCTCTAAGTTGACTAATTCTCTATTCCCCGGAGACTTTTCTTTATTCCCCAAAGCTGCGGCCTAACATAGACTAGATCTCCTTTTATAAGATAATAAACCTTCCTAGATAGACTCAAACTAGGATTCCTAAAATAATAAACTACTCAAACATAGAAACTTTAAAAATAAAGAAATATCAAATTAAAGTAACTTCTCCTCTACTAAATAAACTACTATTATGACCCAATAGGGTGTGGGCACGCGTGGACGTGGGCCCACACGTTTATGCGCCTGCATCACAGACATTATGAATCAGACCAATCAATCAATGTAGAATCTAACTCTAGTCAATTCAGACCTTGAGTTGGCTTTCTCATCTGATGTAAAAAATCAAAAGAATCACTACCTTAGTAAAACTAACAATTTGATCTGAATTGTCAATTTGGACCATGAGTCAGATTTCAAATCTGACTTAGAGAAAAAAACAAGCACCCCTTTTGTAAAACTGTAAATAATTTTTACTTGTCTCTGTTTTGGATGCCTCAAGCTGATTCATCCTTCTTGTCTATTTTGGTACATGTACTATAATGATATAGTTTCTATGTGACATTTTGGATAAAATCTCAGCGTTCGTTCTCTCTCCTTTGCATTTTACAGCATCTAGACACCGATTCACTGTAAGCCAGCTTGATTGGCGGTTTATGCGCATGTTGCTTTTTATAGAACTCGTGAACCGTCGTAGATGGTACATTGTTAATGATACTGTTATTGTTGAAGCTGATATTTATATCAATGGGGTTACAGAGAGCTCAACGCAAAACTCCGGAAAGGTTACTAGGAACAACATTTGTGTTCTCTTTCTTTCTCATTTTAGCAGATCTTAGTCATTTTATTGACATCTAATATATTTTCTGTATGTCAGGTGGCCTCAGACAAGGTAGAATGTGAGGTGGATGCACCAACCGAAGTCATGACACCTATTCTGCCCTCAGATAACTTGATTGAAGCTCATTCTGATATTGTGCCCCCTTCAGGTAACAAGGAACAACTTTCAGGACATGTTATCTCAAAAAGCTCATCTGAAGTAGTCAAACGAACCAAAGCGCTCAGTGTTGATGGATAAGGCGAAGTCGCGATACCTCTTGGAGAGAAAATTCGTTCTGAGAATGAAATTGAACGAGAGGAACAAGAAAAGGAAAGTTGGGCACTAGTAGCACCTGCAACACCAACTATTGGTGGGAACATAGATTCTGAGCTACCAAAACAAGCATGTAAAACAGCTAGCTTGTGCGAGTATCCCGCCTCTGGTCAACTATTCGAAGAAGGTCAACATGGTCTAAGCTTTGACACTGACAAGTATGAAGATATTGGGGCTTCAATATGCTGAAATCACAATCATCTTTATATTCACAAATCTGGTCGAAATATGGGCACATTGCAACAAGCAAAGTTCTAATGTCTTCGTATTATGGCCAAGTCACAGTGGTTTCGGATATAATGATTTGCATTACGGAGATGCATCAATGTCGTTCTTCCAAGCTTTCTTCTGAAATGATTGACTCTTGGGAGAAGAAGATAAAGATGGCTGAGAAACTTGAATTCAACATATTGTGGCTTCAGGAACACTTTGATAGGGTGAAAAATGATTTCTATTTGGAAGAGAAGCTTAAGGTTGCTATAGTGGAGAAAGATGAGGCAAAGGCGAGGTTGATGGATGCAGACGAGAAGTTGGTGTTAGCAAACAAGGAGGTGATAATAGCTCGAGAAAAACTGTCAGCAGTAGAAAGTAAGATTAGTCCCTTAATCTTACAGAAGAAAATGATATCAGAGAAAGGGAAGTTTATCTTTGATGAATTTATATAGAATTTATGTATTAGGTTGTATGTAGAAAGGTTAAGGTATGATATCTGAGCAAATAGTGGTATTATGGGATATTTGGTAGGTTTTTCAGTTAGTTATGAACTCTGTTTCAGACCATTTGATTTTGAGGGTGATGTCTTTATCATTGTATAATATTTAATTTTTAAAGTCACAAAATCTAACTCATGGAAATTTCCTAGTATGGGCATAAGATTTTGTGCAATATTTTCTCTCCCGTTGATCGTAGATAATGAACGAAAGGGTACCTAACTCTGAGAACATAGATTGAAAAATTGTATTAATCATAATCGATGTTTCCCTCTCTTTTTATTTCTGATAAGACAATCATTTATCTCGGTGGGTTTAATTTTGTTATTATTTTTCACTAAGGTAATGAACTTGACTACTGTTATTTTTTGAAAAATTAAGATGTATACTTGGTGTCCGGCACGTCCGGATAAAAAAACGGACACAAATAGACATTTTCACCGAGAAAAACATAAATGCCCGCCCATTTTGTCCGGTTGCCCGAACGGACAAGTTTGAGTTGCATCTGTTCCCCCCCGGATGTCTATAGACTGCCCGTCCGGACCGAATGGGTAGTTATCCGTAGACTCTGTACCGTTTCCCATCCCTATTCCCACCCCACTACTGATTACGCACTTATCTCACTAAACCAGTTTTGATGTGGATGCCAGGAGTGTCAATAAAAGGGTATGGCGACACCACGAGTCTGTGTGATTATGAGAGAAATGTGGAAGAGAGAAGGACAAGGAGAGAATGAAACGATTCGAAATTCAGAGTTCCCCTTGGGATCTCAACAAAAAAAAAAAAAAGAGTTCCCCTTTGGACTGCAAAAAGGGTTTGTTTCTCATTAATCAACTTTTTTACTTTTCCCCATATTTACTGAAATTCCCAAGAAAATCAACTTCCTCCTCTTTTTTCTCCTTAAAACTTGTGTTTCTTTCTCTTCATATACTCTCTCTCTCTCTGCCCATGTTTCTGTAACATTATTAACCTGTAAGTTCTTCTTCTTAATTAGTTTTATAAAACTAACAATTAGAGTCAAATAACTTATGATTGTCATCATTCCCTTATGATACTTTTGTTAAATTAAAATTAAGGGTTTCACTCTATAGTTGTACTAGTTTGGTTAAATTGATACAAATATTAATGTTGTTTTCATAGTTTTAAACATATCTATCTTATGGAAATCTTCCACGGGGTTAATTTTTTGCTTCTAGTCTTTTTTATCAGGAGAGACTAAAGAAGTCAGACAATGGAGAATCAACCAGTCAGGATCAGAAACCCTGACTCAAAATTTTGGAAATATAGGTGGACAATTAAACATTTTCTTAGTTCGAAAACTAATATGTGGCATCGCTCTGTTCCATTCTTGGTTGGTTCTTACTCCTGGTATGTTGTTTCCTCTCCCTTTGGCTTGTTGCACTTACAGATAGTTTTTGTTTTTCCTAAGTCAGATCTGTAATCTGATTTGAGGTCTGAATTAATTTGAGTCAAACTTCGGAATGTTTTATTTTTTCTTCTTGTTTACTCTAACCTTTGCGGCTTTCTTTAGTCATTTAGTGATACAACCGAGTGAAGGTTATTTCGTGCTTTACCTTGAGATTGATCCTGCCAATAAGCCAATTGCCGAAGTAAAATTGTTTGTTATTGATCAAATGGATAGCACAAACACAGTGAAGGGAGGTAAATTTCTCTTGCAATCTTTTTTCCTTTAGATTTTGACATTTTAGTCTTAGGAAACAGGTAACTAGTTTGATACTCACTTTGTCTCCATCTGACTCGTCTGAATCTGAATGGTCCTGATCAATTTAGCATATAATCAACCAAAAGAAGTCATTCCGACGAGTCAGACATTATGAATCGGACCAATCAACCAATCTAGAATCCAACTCAAATCAATTCAGAGCTTGAGTTGGATTTAACATCTGATATAGAAAATGAAAACAATCACTACCTTAGTAAAACAAACGATTTAAACTCTGATTTGGGAGAAAAAAACTAGCACTCCTTTAGTAAAACTGTAAGTAATTTTTATTTTTCTTCATTTTGGAAGCCTCAAACTGATTCATGGTTCTTGTCTATTTTGAGTAATGTAGTATATTGATCTAGTTTTTATGAGACATTTTGGATTATGTCTCAGTGTCCGTTATCTCTCTTTTGCATTTACAGCATCTAGACATCAATTCACTGTACAACAGCATGTTTGGGGGTTTAAGTGCATGTTGCCTTTTAATGAACTCATGAACCGTCATAGAGGGTACATTGTTAATGATACTGTTATTGTTGAAGCTTATATTTATATCAATGGGGTTACGGAGAGCTTGACACAGAACTCCGAAAAGGTTACCAGGAACACCATTTGTGTTCTCTTTCTTTCTTTCTCATTTTACCAGATCATCAGCGTTATATTAACATCTAATGTATTTCTTGTATTTCAGGTGGTCTCAGACAAGTCAGATAATTTGATGGAAGCTCATGCTGATATTGTGCCTCCTTCAGCAAACAAGAATCAACTATATGGACAAGTTATCTCGGAAAGCTCATCTGAAGCAGTCAAACCAACCGAAGAGCTCAGTGTTGATGGACAAGGCGAAGTCGTGGTACCTCTTGGAGAGAAAAGTCGTCGTAGCAGCGAAACTGAACTTGAGAAACAAGGAAAAGAAACCTGGACACTAGTAGAACCCGCAACACCAACTTTCGGTGGGAACATAGACTCTGGGCTAGCGAAACAAGCAAGTAAAAAAACGCGCTTGTGTGAGAGTCCCACCGCTGGTCAACTATTCAAAGATTTTCAACATGGTCAAAGCTTTGTTGATGACAAATTCGAAGATATTGGAGGCTTCAGTGTGCTGAAATCACAAGCATCTTTATATAAACAAATCTGGTTGAATTATGGGCATATTGCTACAAGCGAAGTTCTGACATCTTCGTATTGTGGCCAAGTCGCAGTGGTTTCAGATATAATGCTTTGCATTACAGAGATGCATCAATGTCCTTCGTCCGAGCTTTCTTCTGAAATGATTGACTCATGGGAAAAGAAAATAAAGATGGCTGAGAAACTTGAATTCAACATATTGTGGCTTCAGGAACACTTTGATAGGGTGAAAAATGATTTCTATTTGGAAGAGAAGCTTAAGGTTGCTATAGTGGAGAAAGATGAGGCAAAGGCGAGGTTGATGGATGCAGACGAGAAGTTGGTGTTAGCAAACAAGGAGGTGATAATAGCTCGAGAAAAACTGTCAGCAGTAGAAAGTAAGATTAGTCCCTTAATCTTACAGAAGAAAATGATATCAGAGAAAGGGAAGTTTATCTTTGATGAGTTTCTTTAGGGTTTATGTATTAGGTCGTGTCTAGATAGGCAAGGGTATGATCTCTAAATAATGGTATTTTGGTAAATGTGTTAGCTCTCTTCTTGCTAGATATGATCTGTCTGAATATGGCTGAAAGAAGACAGAAGAGTTGAAATATAATGGTGATATGTTGTCACTGTATTTATTTTCGAACTCGGCAAAATCAGCTAATGAAAATTTCCTACTATGTGCATAAGATTTGTGCAATGTTTTCTGTCCCATAGATCAAAAAATAATGAAAGCAGCTCCCAAAGGGTAGCTAACTCTAATGTACATAAAAAAAATTCTCTATGGATTTCCTTCGTCACTACGGAAGGGGAAAAACCTCTGTTTGAGAAAGGGGTTAGGCTAAGAAAGGGTGAGAGATGAAAATAGTGGTGGTTGATGTCGAAGACGGTGCCTGGTGGTGGTTAATGGTGAAGTGTTGGGATACGGGGAGTTCTACCAATATCTAATGTCTCGCAGTTTACTAATTAGGATCACATGCATAAGTACGATATGATTCTATTAGAGGTTAGTCGAATATAACTTAATTCTCTTCAATTCGCTTTCCTGTATATCAATCCGATAGCTGTTTGCTTTATAAAGATCGATAGGTCAAAGGGTAGTTTCTCTATTTGAGATACACCAGGACGATACTTGATTGCCACTTGTGGTTAGCTAGAACTACGAAGAACTTATTCTTCTACTCCAATTGATGGTGTATTAAGTTTTCACAAAAGATGAATACCAGTATCTCACTTTTCTTTAAACTAGAAATCTAGGTTTTAGGTTCTGAATTGATCTTACGCGAAAACTTCAGAGACGGGGAACTCTTAGGTTTTTAATTATTGCTTCTTGTCGTAGACTCCAATATGGAACGGATACATTACGAATAGTATGAAAGTACTTTCTGAATTGAATAATCCCTATAACTATCATTATCATAGATGTTTTGGGTCCTAAAGGTCATATAAAAACTATTAATGCTATTACAGACCTAGAAACCTCAAAATCATCCTCGTTTTTGTTTATACAATTTAACACAAGTTATTAAATGATGTGCACCTAGCCAAAAGTTATATGATGAATGATTTTTAATTTTGGGAAAATTGTTTAAAATATTATGAATTTTAGCTTTCTAAACTATCCCCCGTCCTTGAAACTTAAATTCAACATAGTGTAGCTTCGAGAACACTTGGATAGGATCAAAAATGATTTCTATGTGGAAGAAGAGGAGCTCTGGGTTGCTAGAGTGGAGGAAGATGAGGCGAATGTGAGGTTGCTTCATGCAGAGGAGAAGTTGGTATTAGCAAACGACGAGGTTATAGCGGCTCGAGTAAAACGGGCAGTAGTACGAATTATGATTCATTCATTATACATGAGGAAATTGGTCCAGAAAAGGGGAAGTTTATCTTTTGATGAGTTTCTTTAGGGTTTATGTAGTGGATTATATTAATAGGTGGTTAAGGTATGATCTCTGAGCAAATAGTGGTATTTTTGGAAATGTGTTGGTATTTCAGTTATGAACTCTGTTTCAGACTATGTATGGTTTGTTTTAATATGCCTGAAAGAGGACCCAAGAATTGAAATACAAGGGAGATGTCTTTATCATTGTATAATATTTAATTTTCGAAGTCGCAAAATCTAACTCATGGAAATTTCCTACCATGGGCATAAGATTTTGTGCAATGTTTTCTCTCCCGTTGATTATAAATAACGGGAGTGCTACATGTACAAGATCCTTGACAAAATTTATGACTTAATGACTTTTTTTCACTAAAAGACAAAAGTTGATCCAAGTTTTTCAAAGTTTGACTTTGATCGGGACCGTTCACTTAGCATTTTGTCAAGAATCTTGTCAAAGATTCTTTGTACACTTAGATAGGAAATCTTCAATTTTCTTCGTCGCAGCAGAAGGGAAAAAATTCTGTGTGAGGGAAGGGTTAGGCTAAGAAAGGGGGGAGATGTCGATAGTGGTGGTTAGTTGAGAGGATAGTGGTGGTTGGTGTGGAGGATTGTGGTGACTGATGGTCAAGGAGAAGATAATGGTTTATGTTAGTAGTAATAGAGCTACGAGAGAAAGGCGACATTTACTTTGAGAATCTGCTATGGTAGTGATTAAATCATAGTCATGAGATGAAAACGAGGGAGAAGTAAAGAAGATAATTAAACGATTCAAATTCAACAATTTAGTTTGAATTTCTAACTGGTTGCTCACAAATTAAATTTACTTTCTCTATATTTGTGTGAATTCGAAATATAATTTTTCCGCCTCGACCAAAGTATCGAAATTTTTTCCTTTAGTAGATGCACAACCAACTAAACAAGCAGTTGTTCGTAGGTGGTTAACTCACCGTAAGTGAGAAAGAACGACACAAACTCTTCAACTAAGTTTTTGAGTAAGAGGCAGAAGACTACTCACACCATATCAGCAACACACTACCACTATCCCTCCCACTTGCGTCTCTTCCATCTGTAAAAAGGGACCCTTCTCAGGGCAAAGTTGGACTACACTTGCACTTCTATTGAACCAGTTTTCAACTGGATACTCCTGAAGTGTCAATAAAGGGTACGGGGACACTTTTGAGTCTGGGACAAGACAATAGTAGTAAGTGTGATTGATTATGAAAGAAATGTGGAAGAGAGAACGACAATCAAACCGATTCAAAATTCAGACTTCCCCTTTGGACTACAAAAGGATTTCTCATTAATCAACTTTACTTTCCCCATATATCTCAAATTCCCAAGAAATCTACTTCCTCCTCTATTATCTCCTCAATACCCCCACTTTCTTTCTTTCTCTATAAATAGTAGTTAGTGTTTCTCTCTGTGCCCATGTTTATGTAACCCTTTTAACCTGTAAGTTCTTCTTCACCTTCTTCTTAATTACTTTTAAGATTCTACTTAGAGTCAAATAGCTTATGATCTTCATTCCTTGTGAGTTATTTTCAAGATGGGTATTATGAATTTTAGCTTTCTAAACTCTCCTATTTGATCTTTAAAAAAGAAAAAAAAAATATGAATTCATACTAGAAATTGCTTCCTCAAAATATGAATTGATTTATAGTTTATTTTTCCTACCCTTTTAACACATGCTCAGTCTGCCATACTCTGGACTGTAAAATGTATTTGCGTTAATATATTTTAATTTTGTTAATGGTTGTGTTTGCCTAAGAATTTCAATTTGCATACTTAACTTCCCTAATATGAATCTTATTCGAAGCTTTGTTTAGGTGCTTTAACTTTGGGAAATGGCAAATGCTAGAGCATCAACCAGGTCCAGGTTGCGCCCAATGTCTATGTTTGGTGCTGCTTCACGGCCTTCGCCGACACCAGGAGCCGCCATTACGACGCTCCATATCGGTGATCCTGAACCAACGAACTTATATGTTGGGACATCTACTGAGGGTAGCTCGAGGATGATTTTCTACATGGTGTCTGAGTGCAACAGGGAAAATATTACCAACTTGGAATTATGCTCGAATGTGTGCTCAATTATGGCTTGTGTTTGGCCTGAGATTAAAGACAAAGCCAAGTTAGCATTGCAAAATCAAGGTGCTGAAGTTAATGTGGTGAAAGAAAATGCTAACGGCACATTCAATGGGGTCGAGGGATTGTACAATTCAATGACCCAACAGCAAATTCTGATCATTCTTGGCCAATGCATTCTTCTGCTTTATAAGAAAGTTGGGGATAACAACTATGAGAACTTCATGACGAACAGGATCAGAGCAATGATGGCACATATTGATTTGGTTGAAGGAACCCCAATAACGGTGTTTTTAAAGAAGCCAAAGGCGGGGGTGGTCCGATCAATGCTTGGCTCTGAGGTTGGACTTAGGAAGAAGGTCCTGGACTTTATAATAAACCTGTGCGATGTGCCGTCTCCAATCGGAAGGATGTGCAGGCACCTAAGTCAGATAATCGCCTGGACAGATATGGCAGGGTTTCGGTCCATCATGGATGTTTTTGATCGCACGAATTCTCCTGTGCTATATGATTTAAGGGTGGCTGGGGAGGTTATGAGGTTTCGCCAGGCAGCTAACGAACTTAAAGGATACCCATTTCCTCAATATTTTCGAATCCGTGAACCTCCCTCACGCACGAATAAACTGGAAAGGTCGAACTTCCCTATCCTCATCACCGTGGCTCAGTTGGTACAGGGAACGTCGCGCCAGTTCATGACTCCTGCTGCGGTATCCAACCCAGTTGTGATTGATCTTCTGAGGATCCATACTCGATTCATTTCTGCTAGGAATGGCACTACTACTTTCCAGGATACCCTCAGGCTCGTGGATTATTTCTCCTCTGATCAATTTCAAGAATAGTCAAATCTCACAATCTAGGTTTCGGTTGGTTCATGATGTTGGTTAAGTATATTAAAGTCAGTTCAATGTCTTCTTGTCTTTGTCGATTTGCTTTTGTCTTAGTGTGCGATAGCACGGTCTAGTAGAGATACTGACTGTTGGAGTATGTTTTCAGCAGTTTATGGTCAGACAGTCTTTTGTGATTAAATCGTTATTTTGAAAATCTATTTGTCTGGAAGTAAACGGTTACATTATAGAACAGCAAAATCGTCATACAGGTCTTTCTGTCAAAGAATATCCAACTAGCAGGTCTTAATCTTGTTCGGCAAATTATCGCTTGTGTTAGTTAAAGTAGGTACATTAAAATAAAAAATTCAGACATTTACTTCGAATTAGAAACGGGTTGCTCATAAATCTACTTGATCATCCCTATGCATCTGTCCATTCCCAAGATCATCTTTTCTCCTTGAAAACCTTTCTTTCTTTTCTCTTCATGAACATGAAAACCCTTCTAAGTCGAGGATCATATTGAAAACAGATACACTGGCAAACGGTAAATTATCTTTCCTTTAGTTATTTACTAAAATTACCAAAGCAAACTTTCCTTTTCCATACGATTTCGACATTGAAGCTTAGTAATTTTTTGCAACAACAAGTTCATGTACTTGAGACATAAATCCTTTTTCAGACTCTCGGCTGGCTTGTTTCAAACTGAATTGTTCGAATCTGACTTGTCGTAAGCAAAATTACCCAAAACAGACATTTGGGCAAGTACGTTACAAGACAAACAATCCGAATCTGACCTATCGATTTGGACCTTGTGGTTGATTTCAAAACTGTGGAGAAAAAAGCAAACACAGCTTTAGTAAAACTATTAGTAATGCATACTTCTCTCTGTTTTTTGTATATCCTTTTTGGATGCCTCAAACTGATTCATGGTTCTTGGCTGTCTTGGATAATGTACTACGATGATACAGTTTTTACGAGACATTTTTGATAAATTCTCAATTTTAACTTGTCAAATATATGATGCTAGAAATTATATTTAAATCTCAGTGTCCGTTATCTCGCTTTTGCGTTTTACAGTATCCCGTGAACATCAATTCACTGTACTAGATTTTGGTCCTGGGTTGGCCGTTGGCGAGCATTTTGCCTAATAATGAACTCAAAAAGCCTCATAGATGGTACATTGTTAGTGGTACTATTATTGTTGAAGCTGGTATTTATATCAATGGGGTTACAGAGAGCTTGACACAAAACGCCGGAAAGGTTATAAGGGGAATAGCATTTGTGTTCTTTTTCTTTCTATGTTTCTTTCTCATTTTAGCAGATCTTCAGCATTTTATTAACATCTAATATACTTTCTATATTTCAGGTGGTCTCTGACAAGTTAGACGAGGTAGAGTCAGACTGTCAGAGGTAGATGCACCGACCAAAATCATAGCACCTATTTTGCTCTCAGATAATTTGATTGAAGCTCATGCTGATACTATGCCGCCTTCAGCAAACAAGGATCAAATTTTGGGACAAATTATCTCGAAAATCTCATCTGAAGCAGTCAAATGAACCGAAGCGATCAGTGTTGATGGACAAGGCGAAGTCGTGGTACCTCTTGGAGAGAAAAGCCGTTCTGACAACGAAACTAAACTAGAGAAACAAGGAGTAGAAACCTGGACGCTATTAGTACCCGCAACACCAACTTTTGGTGGGAACATAGATTCTGGGCTAGCAAAACAAGCAAGTAAAACAGCGAACGCGTGCGAGTATCCCACCGCTGGTCAACCATTCGAAGAAGGTCAACATGGTCACAGCTTTGACACCGAAAAGTATGAAGATATTGACGGCTTCAGTCTCCTGAAATTTCAAGCATCTTTATATAAACAAATCTGATTGAAATATGGGCATATTGCTACAAGCAAAGTTCTGACATCTTCGTATTATGGCCAAGTCGCAGTGGTTTCGGATATAATGATTTGCATTACAGTGATGCATCAATGTTGTTTATTCGAACTTTCTTCCGAAATGATGGACTCATGGGAGAAGAAAGTAAAGATGGCCGAGAAACTTGAATTCAACATATTGTGGCTTCGAGATCGCTTCGATACGGTGAAAAATGATTTCTATGTGGAAGAGAAGCTTAAGGTTGCTATAGTGGAGAAAGATGTTGGCATGTTGCGAAGGCGAGGTTGATAGATGGAGAGCAGAAGTTGGTGTTAGCAAACAAGGAGGTGATAATGGCTAGAGAAAAACTGTGAGTAGTAGAAAGTAAGATTAGTCCCTTAATCTTACAGGAGATGCTAGAGTGCCTAGCTCCGTGCCCATTAAAATGTCCAGCTGACGTGGAATCACTAAAAGACAAGGTTTTTTCAAAGTTTGACTACAGTAGGGACTGCTTTTGTTTCTGAGGAAATTTGAGCATTGTAGCTGGGCACTATATCATTTCCCTAATCTTACAGAAGGAAAGAAAAAGGAAAGTTTATTTTTGATGAGTTTATATAGGATTTATGTATTAGATTGTATATAGGTAATAGGTTAAGGTATGATCTCTGAGCAAATAGTGGTGTTTTGGGAAAAGTGTTAGGTTTCTTCACTTAGAGTTATCAACTCTGACTCTAACTATATGTCTATATATAATTTGTGTCAATATGGCTGAAAGAGGACACCATAATTGAAATATAAGAGTTATATGTTTATGGAAAATACTAGTGAACAAGAAAAACTAGATAGACTCGGGACAAAAGTTTTATGTGGCTTACTGTAACGTGTTTCCGATGATTTTGACCTACGGACCAATGAATCATGACAAGCCACATAAAAGTTTCTTCTTGGAGTATGCCTAACTTTTCTTCTTCCCTAGAATTACTCTAGTAAACGTAGCTAACTCAGAGAATATTAATCGAAAATCTTCTATTATTTTCGTTACAACCGAAAACCCCTTGCCAAAAACCAAAATAAATCCAACCTTGCCAAAAAATGAGTTTCCAATCCAAATGTCAGGACAGCTCATTGTTTTCTGATTTTTTTTTTATCCCCCTCTTGCCCTTGGACGGGACATGATGACGTTTCCTGACAAAAAAAAACTGGATGGTAAATAAAATAATTTCCCGTACACAAAAAAAATTAAAATTTTCAAATTTTTTTGAAATTCAAACGAAATTTCAAATTCCCGCCCAGCAATCCATCTCTTCCTGGTAAATAAAATAATTTCCCGTACACAAGAATATTAAAATTTTGAAATTTTCAAACGAAATTTCAAATTCCCCCCAGCAAACCATCTCTTCCCGGTAAATAAAATAATTTCCCGTACACAAGAAAATTCAAATTTTCAAACGAAATTTCAAATTCCCGGTACAAAAATGTCTAGTACAGAAGAAAATATCTGGTAAATAAAGGTCTAGTACAAAAGAAAATTTCCAGTAAATAAAATAATTTTCCGGTGCGTCAGACAATTTTTCAAAAAAACTTCGTTTCCCGGGAATTTTTCGGTGGTAATTCCGTAAATTTCTGAACAGTACAGATTCTGATGGACGGGTTGTCAGATTCTTTTTCAGAAAAAAAATTGTTTCCCGAGAAAATTTCGATGGCATTTTTGTAATTTTCGATGGCATGAACCGTAAATACTTTGTTTTCCAAGGGTCATTTCGTCATTTTTTTTCCCAGCCTGACTCTTTGGACCTGCCTTTCATTTTTTGACTACCTAGGATGTGAAACCTGTTTCTTCCCTCATTTTGGATGGTTAACCCAATCCCTCTACAGATAGTGGTGGTTAAATGTTAATAGTTGCCAAACTACACCTTAATGTCTTTGTAACTTTTGTAACAGAGTATGGGTAATTTCGGTATTTCAGCTGCTACATATATAAATTTTCTTTTTTTTTTAAGCTAGGGGAGAACTGAGGGAAAGGAAAGGGAAAGTTTCCTTCAGAAACTTTTTCTAGCCTCTAGGGTTTATCTCTAATCTCCAATTTCTCTCTCAACTATTTCTCAAAAAAAAGAAAGTAGACGACAGTCAACAACACAACTAGGAGCCGAGCTGCCGAAGTTAACGACTAAGATTTTATCTTAGGTCCTTTTTTTTTTGTATGTATGTCTGAATCTGAATGAGCTGAATCTGAATTGACTGAAACCATTTAGGTTGTAACCCCAAACTGTTTCTGGTGAGTATAAAAGAATACTTGATTTTAATGTGTAAATTGATGAGTAGTCTCTTTTGGAATTGTAGAAATGAATTAGGTTGTACCCCTAACTGTTTGATGAAATTCCTCTTTTAAGTTTTTGTTTGCAGACTAATTGAATGTTAGAAAATTGCAAATTAAAGACTTCAATAGCTTATCATTTCTCTTATGGTTTAATAAAAATCAAGGGTTTCACTCTATAATTGTACTAGTTTGGTTAAATTGATACAAATATTAATGTTGTTTTCATAGTTTTAAACAGATCATATGTAAATCTTCCATGGGGTTAAATTTATTCTTTTTTAATCAGGACAAACAAAAGCAGTTAAAAAAAATGGAGAATGAACCAGTTAAGATTACAAACCCTAGTTCGCAATATTGGAAATATAGGTGGACAATTAAACACTTTTCTTGTTTAAAGACCAATATATGGCATCGCTCTGATGCATTCTTGGTTGGTTCTTACACCTGGTATGTCATTTTCTCCCTTCAGCTTGTTTCTGGTACTTTTTGTTATTCCTAACTAATATATGGCTTTCATTTAGTCGTTTGGTGATACAACCGAAGACGAGAGATAATCACTTGTCGATTTACTTTGAGATTGATCTTGTCAATCAGCCCTTTGCCAAAGTGAAATTATTTGTTATTGATCAAATGGATAGCACAAAGAGGAGAGGTAAATTTGGCTCAGGTAAATTTCTAAAGCAATTTCTGTTTCCTTTCGATTTTAGCATTTTAGTCTTAGGAAACAGGTAACCAAGTTAGTGTACTTAGAGTTTCACATGACCCGTTATTGGAGTCCCATTATTTGAAACTGGGCTTTGTCTCGAATCCATAGTGTTCCTGCTCAACTTGACAATCATGCCAAATTAGCCATTCCAAACAGTCAGCATTATGAATGAGACCAATCAATCTAGATTCTAGAATTTAACGCAAGTCAATTCAAGCCATTTCAATATTTCAGTATCAGTTATTTTCCTTTTGCATTGTGCAGATCTTGAATTGACTATAGACACATATCGTAGGGGGCATTCAAAGTTTTTGTCTCGTGATGAACTTGAAAACCCATCTGGAGGGTTCATTGTGAATGATACTATTGTTATTGAAGCTTATATTTATATCCGTGGGGTTACGGAAGGATCAACAAAGGACTCCATAGAGGTTAATAGGGATAGCATGGTAAAATCTGAAACAATGGTTCTTGATGGAAATGAAGATTTTGTCTTCAAAGAAGGTGCACACTGTCAAATCTTTGAGGATGGAAAATTCGTAGATATTCGAGGCTTCAATGTGTTGAAATCCCAAGCATCTCTGTATGAACAAATCTGGTTGAAATATGGGCATATTGCTACGAGCAATGTTTTGACAGCTTCGCCTAATGGCCAAGTTTCTGTGGTTTGCGATATATTGGTTTGCATAACAGAGATGAATCAATGCCATCCGGCCGAGCTTTCTTCTGAGAAGATCAACTCGTGGGAGAAGAAGATAAAGATGGCTGAGAAACTTGAATTTAACATAATGTGGCTTCGAGAACACTTTGATAAGATTAAAAATGATTTCTTTGTCGAGGAGAAGCTAAAGGCTGCGTTACTCGAGCAAGATGAAGCGAAAAAGAAGTTGATGTTAGCTAATGAGGAGGTGATGAAGTCACGAGAGAAATTGTCAGCCATTGAGAGTAAGATTAGTCTCTTACAGAAGGAAATGCTACTCGGAAAAGGGAAGAAGTCTCTCTTTGATCAGTTGTTTTAGGGCTTCTTATTGTAGGGGATGAGTCTGGGTGTAAGTCATCTTGTGGAGCAGGCTGGGTTATAAAAATGAAGAAATATTTACCAACCAATCCCTTAATATTGTTTTATTTATTAGTAGTCTCTAAAAGTAGTCTAACATAAATGACATCTATGGTCTATCGAAGACATTGAAGAGCAAAATACTTCCATATTTTGGTTCAATGTAACAGATTACAACCATATACCAATAAAAACCCTAATAAGTCAAAATTACATAATCCGATCAGTCAACGAAGGAAGTCTTCTAAAGAAATTCAACACAGGAGATGGCATCCTATCGCGGAACATCGGATGTCTCATATAATAAAACCCCATCGCCATCGCAATCATCTTCGTTGGTACCAGATACAAAACAACGGCCACGATCAAACATAACCCTATAAACATCCCAGTCCCACGTGGATCCCTCCACGTCACCAACGCTTGCATACGTTCACCTTGTGTGGCAAAATCACCCAATACATTTTGAACTCTTGACCCCAACGTACGTAACTTATCGTACCTCATACGTACTGTATCAGGTGATCTACTACTTGGCAGTGTATCAAATTCTTCGTCCAGCTCTTCTCTATCTACTATCTCAGCTTGTGATATTTTGGGATCAAGATGTGGAAGTGGGTCCCGTGCTCGAAACCGATAATTCCACGCCCCAATCACAAATATGTAAAACGCAAACGTCGGGATAATTAGATCGGGAAACCAAACGAGCATTACGAGTAACGCATGAACGAGAAGTGTAGCCGTTGGATTTTTCCACGATCGAGTATCTTCGATCCAACGGACGATATCTACTACACCAGCAATCACATTGATGATTCTAAACCAATTTGCTCGTACTTTTCTCATACTAAAACCATTCAAATCTGCATCAAGCATGTATAATACTACTTCATGTAATAAAGGTGGTTCTGATCTTGACAAGTGTACGGCTACGATTTTAGCTGCTGTATTTCTCAGCATTTCTTGTTGATGAACTCCTATAGGTCTGATATGGTGCATCGGAGGTAATAATGTTTGTGTATACACATGAAGTAGATCAAGAGTTGGAACCGAACGTATAAATCGAACGGCTATTTCTATATCACCCATTTTTTTCACCCCAGTGGGTGATAATAAGATCAACGGATACGTATTTTTGTATACTCGACCAGTTTGTAATGTAGAGATACGTATTCTTACCTTTCCGATACGGAAATCGGGACGCGTGGCTTCTTTGGCACCGTCGATCGTGTATACACCCCAACTATCAAATACACCAATCGTGAGAACCGTACACGGATCGTATACTCTCCATGTATATTGTTCATTCCATTTCGGGTCTAAAGAATCGGATACGGTTCGGGTACGTACCCATTTTGACCCGTATTTAGCAACTGAATAAGCGTCTGTTGTTCCTTTACCGTTGATTGCTTTCATCGGGAGAAGATTTTTACATCCAACGATACCAAGCTCGATTGTTCCAACAGGAGGTTTCCAAAGCTGTCTCGCGGTCGGACGAAAATCACTACACGCGTTAGTTGATTCATCCATCACGTGATATCCACCGTCAAAACAAAGTCTTAAATGAACCCTCCCTTTATACATCTTTTTCTCATTGTTCGGATCTTCAAGACTAAGCCACCGGGAAACCACTTGCCGATCATCAACTCGTCGTTCTATGGTGGCTAGTGGTATTCTGGCGACCCCCAAAACCTCTTTTCCCTTTGGTAGGCAGTTTTCCAGTGAGAATATTAAATGATCTGTAAACGGTTCAGCCGCAACAAAAATCAAATCCTCTTTCCAAACTGGAGATCCGTTACGACTAACGTTGACTTTAGTCTTTTGTATTTGAAATCCTAACTGAACTCTCACTTGAAAGTTTGACTCTTTCAACGTCGTTGATGGTAAGATATCTTGAGCTTCAATGACCGTTGATCTCAGATACCATAATTTTGGTGAAAGATAGACTTTAGATCTTGAACTTACATTGCCAGCTGTATCAGTTTTCCAAGCATCAGAGAATGATTCATCAGCTTGGGTTCCAATCCACGTGGCAAGCATCAAATCACCATTGTGGGCTCCACCACCTTCTAGTCTATACCATTGTGGGGCCAGAGGACTATCTGGTGGGTCCCGTACTGTGATTTCACTAACATCAAAGCAGATTCCACCAAGGAAATGAACGCCTGAGATTTCAGGTTTAAGATCTGACGGTGAGAATGATGAAGGTGGGTCCCATACTGATATTTCCATATCTGTTGCTAAATCTGATGCACTTTCTCTGCCGAAAGCAAATGTCTGGTCCCACTCGAAGAAATTTGTTTTTCGAGATGGTTTAGATCTGACGTGGCAACCGGAAACTGAGATCTTGACTACCGGTTGACCGTTAGTAGGAAGTGATCTTGCTTTGACTACTCTGACGAATAAATAATGCATTTTCTCAACTAAATCGTATGAGTTTCTTTCGTTTGGAATTCTTTCCGTCGGATCAAATGATGAGAAACTCTCCGTAGTGGATTGTCGTGAAATTGGACGGCCACGATTGAATCCTGCTATTTTCACTTCTGGCTCAGATCTCGAGAACATAGATTGCATTACTTCAGGATGTGAAACCCAATCATGAATTTCCTCATTCCTAGTTGTTGGTGGTTCTTCTGCCGCCGCCGGCGGTGGTGGTGGGTCAGATTCCGGTGGGTTTTCAGTTTCAGGGGTTTCTGCAGGAGGTGCTGGTTCTGGAGCTGGCGGTTCCTCCGCCGGTGGTGGTGCTTCAGGTTCTACAGGGGTTGGTTCCGCCGCCGGTGGTGGTGCTTCCGGTTCGGCAGCTACCGATGCTTCAGCTGGTGGTGGTTCGGCCACCACCTGAGCGTCACCGTCGACCGGTGGTGAATCAGATTTTCCGGGATCATCAGGAGGCGGAGGTGCAGCTTCTTCAGCCGGTGGAACCTCTTCGACAGGTGGTAGCGGCGGCGATGACGGTGGCGACGGCGGTAGTGGTGGTAAAATAGGTTCATCAGCATAATAAATTCTAAGACCAATCTCACCTTGAATCCAACTAAACAAATACTTCTTCTCTAAAGGAAAATACATAAGAGCTTCTTCACCTTTTCTAACAAACTGACCCGAATTCAATCGAATCCGACCCAAGAAATTATTCCGTCGGGTCGGACCGACACTTCTATCATGATAAACATCAAGTTCAAGCATATTACCAAACACATTAGATGGAGCACCAACATTGAATTCTAATACTTCATTCCAAACAGGGTTAAGATCACGGTGGATAGTCCGAGTCCGTTTTCTTTGCCCATAAAAATCAACAACAACATAAGGACTTGAAGTTCCATGTCCATCTTTAGGAAGTAAACTTCTTGCATCAACAATTTCAACAACTAATAATCTCTTGGTACCACCCATTTTTTAATTTTGAATTTTTTTTCACATTTTATGAGTAAACACACTCAAAGAAGAGGTTTGAGAGAAGGTTGGAGAATTGTGTTTATAGGTTTGATTAAAAGAGAGAGAAAGAGGGATGAGAGAGAGAGAGAGAGAGAGAGAGAGAGAGAGAGAGAGAGAGAGAGAGAGTGGTTTGCTAGTTGGCTTGGTTGTAAAATTGAAAAAAAGAGAGAGGGGAGATAAAAAGAAGAAAAAAAGGTGCTTAACTTCATGTACAAGCAGCCTTAGGTTATAGCTAAGCCAATCTTTTTCACACTTTGGTTTTTATAGTATAAAATAATACATCACTTTAGACTACTAAGAGATTCTCATCTTCTCTTTTTTCCTTTTGCCATCTTTTGCTATAAATTAGTGAAAAGGAAAACAAAGAGAGTTGGGTTAATATAGTAATCTAATTTTAATTTCTTGTTTCTTTTGCACGAAGTCTTGATATTTTTATCTCTTCTTTTTAAGTAAAAATCATACTCGGGAGATTTTTATGTTATTTCATATTCGGTGGTGAATACAATAAGACTCGTCTAATAGGGTTTCACCACAAACTGAAGTTTCAAAGGCGACACGTATTACTATTTATACTAGTAATTCAGAAAATGTCACATGATCCTAATAGGATGAGTATATAATGGGTGATAGAATCCATGTTGCAGCATAGTTGGTAGGTGATGGATAGGTGATAGGGAGTTACACTTTTTCAAAAAAAAAAAGTGGGGCGGGTATCAATCAGATGATTCTGATTCACATGTTGTTACTGCTGTGGTTATTTCTTAAATTATCATGGAATCCTTTATGTTAAATCGATCTTACTCAAATATAGTGAGAGAAAAAGCTAGGGAGATAAAGTTCAACTGTCTGTTGGCATTGGTATCTACTATAACCCATATGTAGATAACCCTTTCACATGACAAGACTATCCACTGGTTCAATGCCAATATCAACTAGGAAAGTTTCCACGTGAGAGGTTTGTATGTTTTGATATTTTCATTAAAACAATAAAAATGTCGAAAGCAAATGATACTGAACCAATCATTTATGTGAGGTAGGAAAGGAGAGCAAGTAAAGATCGATGAGGTTAATTTAGCATATCAATTCATTCTAATGGTAATCTGCGTTTGTGGTCTCCTCATATTAGGGTATAATGGAAGACAGTAAAGTTTTTGAAATGTATGCATCTTTTTTCTTCTTTCTTTTGGCCGACCATGCTTTTTCTTCCTTTGAAAAACTTTAGGCAAAAGTGGTAATTGTTGATAATGTACTTTTTATCACCAAATCAATCTAACTCATTCCTCAACAACATCTAGGGTTCTTAAGATACCCCGGCCAGCCAATTGAATGTAAATGCGAGTAATTCCTCATATGGAAATGATACCCTCATAACTCCGACAGGTTAATTTAGGTACCACGCTAGAAGTGCACAACAGTCTTTATCGCCTGTTGGTCCGGCGAACATGGACTACCCCAAGTGAAGTACAGATAGCCAGTCTTCTAGTCTTCATCACCAGCTATCAACCTGGATTATAGAGCTGACCAGCTAGCCGACCTACAGAAGTGTGATCAGCAGCCCGCCCAGCAGTTCTGGTCGCCTGAGCTAACCGCCCAACCTACCAGCAGAAGTGTAATTAGCAGCTTGCCAGCAGTCTTGGTAGCAGAACCGAACATTGACTAGCGGACGATGTGACCAATGTAATTTGGGCATACGGCAAATTTTTGTGGCTAATCAGTTTCACCCCACATCAGAGTCAGCAAAACATGTAGCATTTCATCCTGTCCAAGGAAGCAAAAAGATCCAATGCTGCTCAAGCGCACAACCCTAGATGTCTCTTTTAACTTACCTCCTAAAGTACCAATCTTTACGGGAGTTTTTTAATTGACTAACAGACCACCACCCAAAAAGAAGCAGAAACCACAAAAGATAGAGGAAACGAACTAACAAGATTACAAGACCAAGTACAGCAGAACATAGTAATCGCAGTCTCGAGTTATTAGAGTTGTGGGTTTGTTAACTGTATTTGCAAGCAGTGATGGAAACAAAAGAAGACAACAAACTGATAGACAAATTTAGCTTCATTAATAACATTGAGCAGTGTTACAGTTTGAGAACTGCAGAAAACCTGGGTGGATGCACACTACTAACTCCCAAACACATCCTAAGAATAGAAAGAAACGAATAATAGAATGAATAAGTGTAACTAAATTTACCTAACATTGCAGATCATTACCGCAACAACGTAAATGCAAGAAACCACACAATCTTCAAGCCTTTGTCTGAATTACACAATCTTCAAACTTATAACTTCGCCATAATATTTTGAAGTTGAAAAATATAAGATGATCATATTCCTTCCAAGAGACCCAACCAGCAACGCTATGGCATGTACATGTTTATGCAGCAATTGGATCCTACATTTGAACGAGATATGTTTAGAATAATAATATGGAAACGGGTGTAATTTGATTTCAACAGAAACTAGAAAGGACTTGATAAACATTCAGAGAGCAACCAAAGTTATCAATGGTATTGTTCTTTTAAAGGGAATTAAAGGCACCCTTTCACTACATAGAACTCCCGAGTTCCTCACGACTTGCAGGCTCAGCTGTAATCTGAGATGGGGTCGCTAAACCTCTGTTCAGAGTTTTTAGTTTCTTGCTTCATTTTGTAAATAAATTCTGAATGGTTGTGCAAGTTCTTTTAACCATATAATAAATACTACATTTATTTCTGTTGACATATGAATATACGTAAGTATATTTATATACTGATATACATATATAAATACATGTATTTTAAAGGCTTGGCCAAGAGACTCCCAATCCACTTGGATGGCGCTTGACTAAGGCACGGCTTGCACAAACGCGTTACGCTGTGTAAGAACCACCATTTGGTTTTCTGTAGCGCTATCCATTTAACATAACACCATTTCAAGAGGGAAGTAGGTTTGGGTTCTCTTTGTGCTCAAATTTAGTTGGTAAATAACTTTAGGGGTGAGTTGTTTTTTGAAATTATATTTTGGACCGACGGACATCAACCAAATAGGGTCTTAATAACCCATCTTGTGTTATTATGGCTGGCACTTTAAAGAGATTTAACTTTTAAGCACTTGGGACGTTTCGTGGAACTTACATTTGCAGTCAAATTCGATACAGCCAACTGAAATTTTTCTCTAGTTTTTGTACCAGCGACCTGACCAGCTCTTGCCACCTTGCTAAAAGCACCACTGAACCAGGCTGCTCCTGCAGTTACATATCTGTCAAATAACATAAACATGTTAGTCTCCACGTGACAACCCCTTTACTCTTAAACTCATAACGCGACACTGCGCCAAATTTTGGCACCAAGTCTTTACTACTATTTATCTTTTCTGGAAGGCACTATAGGTTCTAAGTATAAGAATGAAGCTAACTCATATTTGCAATAAGTCAACTGTATTAATAAATATTCACAATGATGCAGCCATGCTTAACACCAAAACGTCTAGAGACGCGCCTGCGTATGGAACTCGACCAATTACATCATCGCCCACCTCTTATAAAGTTCAACCTTGAAGTTAATTTCGTCCGTAAAGTCTCTCAATCAACTCCAGGATCACCGTATTTTTTAGGATGGTTTATCACCATACTCATCCATATGTCACAGTTATATCTCTTAAACCGAAACTATCCAAATTGACATTCATCCATCTCATATGTAAGCTTTAAATAGGTCATTGCCTCTGCCATTTTAATAGCTTGGGTCTCAACTATTTCTGAGTCATTTTCATACATTAGTTGGTGATCATTGATCACAGTTTGTTAAGGTATAAAGTTCAGTACTTCAGTTTAGATCTTATTATCCATTCTGCTCCACACATTTTCCACACCAAATAAGAATCCTAAGCATTTCTTTCCTCTAAGAAGTGGATCAATGTCACTCCCTTGCAAATGGTCCTTTCTTTTTATTTTACCTAATCATGTTGATATGTCACACTTTCCTACGAATGCAATCTAATGAGCTACAAAGTTTTTTTAAGTGATTCAACTCCCTGCTCTCTTTAAAGGCATTGTTCTGACTTAAACTACTCCTCTGTTCTTGATTATTATAGTTGATGTTTTGCTATAATGGAAACTCAACAAAAGGTTTAGATTGTCATGTAATTGGTCAAATGACTTAGATCATTTCTTAGAAAAAAGTAATTAAAAGACCCATAAGATAATGTTTAACTGTAAAAAGAGAAACCACACCTGCTTGTTTTGACAGCCGAGCCTGTGTCATTCAACTTCCGCTCTGCCGCAGTTAAAGCAGCCATTGTTTTATCAGACACATGTAACTTTTGATCCACAGACTTCACTTTCTCATTAACGACGGAGATACCGACAGTCAACTTCTCAGTCAGTCCAACTCTTTTATCAAAGGAAATAACCTTTGCAGATGCATTTGCTGTTAACTGATGCTTCTCATCAAATGCTTTTGCTTTGTTTACGGCTTCTTGTCTGATAGCTGAACCCTTCGCCAGCATAGTTATAACAACATCTTGAGCTTTATTGACATACACCCGTTGAGGAGAACTACTTGTACTCTGCAAGTACCAAAAGTAAGAAATAAGTTCATCGAATTAAGCAAAAAAACCAAAGGAAATAAAAAACTAAACTCGTATTGACATACCTCGAAGTTT
Organism: Eschscholzia californica; assembly: GCF_041429995.1. Classification (NCBI taxonomy): domain Eukaryota; kingdom Viridiplantae; phylum Streptophyta; class Magnoliopsida; order Ranunculales; family Papaveraceae; genus Eschscholzia; species Eschscholzia californica. The sequence goes on from NW_028238198.1 coordinate 70,930,242, forward strand.
GTTTCTAGGTTCACCGCAGGAGCCACGCTAACAGTACCATCCACTGTCATTACTTCCTGCATGTAAACGTAATGGAATGTAAGGATAACATTTGAAGAATTAGAAGAAATATCACAATGATAGCTCTAAGAGAAGAATACCTCTTCTTCAACTTTAGGTACATAATTTTCAACCGCTGTTATGCTCACGATCTGGTCTACTATGGTTGCTCCCTACGTAAACACAACACGAAGTAGAAGTATTGCATAATTTAGTAACAAAACGATGTCAAAACAGCATACTTGTTTGATTGATTATGAGTATAATGCATCGAAATAGCTACATAAAGAGTTAAGACTTCCTAAAGTAGTCATATGATGCCCTTATGGTACGGTATAACAACAGAGCCCAGGAAAAGTTAATACAACAAACGTTATCCTAATGAACTATTTAACACTACATACAGACACACTTAGCCCAGAAGAAGCCACTATAACGAGTATTAGGTTCTCAAATTCGTTCTCCCTTATTGTGTGTCGTATTTTCTTTCATATCTTTCAAATGACAAGTTCACGATAACATGAAACAGAACACAAAAAAGACGATTTATTACTCTACTTAGTATTAAATTCTCTTAAAAGAGTTTGTCGGCCCTTTATCATTAAATTATCCCATTACATCAATAAGTTAATAAAAACTACTACAGAAAGCAGAAGCACATATATATGATAAAGAACCCCTTTTCATCTCCAATCCAATAAGTTTCAAACAAATTAACAGCTCCTAGTGAGAATTGAACACTAATTACATTCACAATATCACAAAATGACAACCTAATATATATAATAACTAAAGGAAGCTGAAATAAATCGAATAAAACCATAGGTTACCGATAACAATAGTGCGATTTCGAGTGCTTTTGCTTCTTTAAAAGTGACAAATGCAGTTTTTGACTGCCCTAAACCACTGCAAACAAAAAAAAATCACAACAATTAAAAGACAATTACAGTAAAATAAACAAAGTTTTAGAAGAAAAACAGAAGAAATCAATTAAAACTCTAGTTCCTTAATTACTTCAATTAAAGTTTTAAACAACCAACAAATCAAAATTCCTAATCACTAATCAGACTATCAAAAGTTTTAAAAATTAGCAAGAAATTGTTTCAAGAACAATATACCAGATCTCGATGTGTTCAATATCTCCTGAAAAAGAGAAAAACTCAGCAATCTCTCTTTCTCCAGCTAGATCTGAAACATGACCTACTTGAACTGTTCTAGTCTGAACAAAACACAAAACAACACCAACCAAATTTCAATTAGAAAAATTATATCACCATGAATAGGATAAAGAAGTTTAATTAGGGTTTTAATCTCTCACCTGCATTTCTACTAACAGAAGAACTGAATTTTCCCTCTCTTTTTTTTTCTCTCTCTAGAAGTTCAGACTTCCAGATCAAAATGATAAACAAAAGCAGATACTTTGGATATTGGAAGAACAAGAGCACGAGAGTAGTATTACCAAATTACCCCTACTCTTCTGTAGAAATTCGAAGTTGCCAAGAATCCTCCCTCAGTTTTTCTTCTTTCTTTTTTTTGTTACTTGGCCTGGAAGAAAATGGGAAGAGGCGAGCACAGCCAAATTCTCCTCTAAGGAAAATGATAGTTTTTTGTTTATGAGATGAGATGAGAAAAATGATAGTTGGCCTAGAAAAGTTGTTCTCACTCGAGACATATTTTCGTCTAACTTGGTTGGCTGAGATGGGCGAGAATCGAGATGGTCATATATCTTCTCTCTCTAACATATTAGGTTCATTCTGACTGACCATATCAGATTGTCAATCATCCAAATAGGGTCAACTAATTTATTACAACAAGACTACTCAATCTGCCTTTTGAAAATCTCACTTGAACCGCATGTGAGTTTCTCCTCACGTGACCAAACATGTGAGAGGAGAGAGAAACAAGGACATGTGAGAAGCGGGAGTCTCAAGAGGCACATTGAGCATACTTTTTTAATTTATTAGCAAAATGTCTCAGTTATTTTTTGAAATCCAAAAGAAAAAAATGGTCAATCAAGTATGACATTTTTTCTTTCTCAACAAAAAAAAAAGTATGACATTCTTTTAATTAATTACACAAGTCAATATGCATATATCTCAAATAACCTACAAGTTCGATAAAAAGATTGATTTATTCAGAAGACCTAGACCCAAACTCAGTCGTGTGGTTGTGATCCTTCTTCCCAACTTCTCTCAAGTTTGCCTGATATTGAAAATTCATGGAGGGATCTAAGGCATTATGGTCATTTCCATCTTCTAGGTTACTTTTATAGAGTACCAAGCCAGCACAATTCCTTCATCAAAAAAAAGCCAGCACAATTTGGTCGTCCCCGCCTTACTTTATTTTGTCTATTCAAAATTGACAAGTATTAAATTAAAGGAAAATACAGTAAGACTATTCATGATTAGTATATGTTAAAATTAAGGATTAGAGGTAATTGGTGTCATTTGTTCACCCAATGCCCCATGAGTAGGCACAATCTTATCCGTTGGTACTAAAGAAGTCAATAGGACAATCTGTATTTAAAGGCTGAGATTTTGTGTTTAGAGCACCTTATGGTGAGCAAAATTGGAGTCGTGTAGTCAACACAAAAGGCCAAGTACTTGGAAATTTCTTCATGGCGCATGTGGACATTGACTCTAAATAATATCATAAAATATTGACTTTTCTTGTAGGTTTATCTCACTATAATTTGATGATTTATCTCATCCGATAAAGAGTGGCTAAACAAAGTAAAGTTAGAGTGGGTGTTTGATGTTTTAGCACTTACCACCACTCACTAAGTAATAACCATTTAGTAAGTGATAGGGCATTTGTTTTACATCAATTTTAAGTGCTTGATTGTTGTTTTTAAATTAATTATAAATGTTATAAAAATGAAGAATTGTCTATTTTAGTTTTAGTGTATTTACATATTATCATCTCATACTAATTCATTAAGTTCACGAATTTAGGTACTAAAGAATTACAATTTATGAATACCTTGCTAAAAATATTAATCGCAAATAATTGAAAATTATGAAGGAGAAAGAACTTAGTTATATCATGGAGTTTGGGTGTTCTGTGATTAGTGAAGGAAAATATGCGAAAAAAACTTAAGAGAATAACTTAGGTGAATGGTCAGTGGAGATGAGAAGAGTCATCGCTAAAGTCGCAAAAAGATTTTATTTATCAATTGTTTAAAATTTTCTTTTTAGTTATTATTATATCAAGAGAAGGATAAAAAAATGGCCAGCGCTTTAGGGAAATCAAAATAGTTTCTGGGGTGTGAAGACTTTGTCAAGTTGACCAGTATATTTTCTAATTGTAGGGGGAAAACAAATTTGTTGACCATTTCTTCTCCATTCCGCAAGGGTCGCCAGATCCGGCACCACCATCATCACCAAAATCCCACCACCATTATCATTTGCTTCTTTCTCTCTTTCTCCCTCTCTCTCTCTCTTTCTCCCTCTCTCTCTCTCTCTCTCTCTCTCTCTTTCTCTCTCTCTCTCTCTCTCTCTCTCTCTCTCTCTCTCTCTCTTTGTCGCTCTCACTGCCTATCTCTTAGTATATTTCGTTTTCTCTCTCTCATTGTATCTCGGTTTCTCCGATCACCAAACCCTAATACTCGGTCTCACTCTCATTCTCCCTAAACTCTCTCTCTCTCTCTCTCTCTCTCTCTCTCTCTCTCTCTCTCGCAGTTTTAGAATTCATGGTCGGTCGACCACGAAACCCTCGAGGACGGTTTGGCGAAACCCTCATCGAGGTCTTGTTTCGGCGAAGGAAACACTCTCCTTCGCGCGAATCTATGTATGAGAGAGAGAGAGAGAGACTGTGACAACGGGGGAGAGAGAGAGAGAGAGAGAGAGATGGACTGTGAGATTGAGAGAGACAAGCTACAAGAGAGAGAGAGAGTGTGTGAGGAGAGGAGGAAGAAACAAAAAGAGAAAATGGTGGTGGTGGTGGTGGTTGTGGCCAGAGGTGGTGGCCGGAGTTGAAGATGATGATGAAGAAGAAGAAACGTTTTGTTTCTCCTTAAAATTTGTTTTCCCGGAAAATCTCCAAAATTTCACATCTTCCTTTTAGACCTCGGAAACTATTTTGATTTCCTCAAAGCGCGTATCCTTTTCAATATTTACAAAGTGCAGAAAAAATAAGTTCCAGCGTGGAGCTTACTTTTTTGCACTTACTTTACCACTACTTAGAAGTGATTTTCACTTCTTAACTGAAAAAAAACAAACAGCAGAAAATTACCGACCCACACTTAATAAGTGAAAATTTAATAGGTGCAAAAATCAAACACCCTCTTAATCCACGAGAATTTGAAGATTCCTTTCGGTAGCTTTTAAAGGTTTTTATAACGGTCTCCTATCCGGTAAACTACTTCTTTGACTAATCCATGTCCTTTTAAAATTTAAAATTGAAATTTTAACTAAAATTTGGTGGAAATGACAATAAAATGAAGCTTTGGTGTAGATATTGGAAGTTAATTAGTTGTTTATTTACTGTTAATAAATCATTTTGAAATTTTTGGTTGATAGAGGGACAGAGTAGGAAAGAATGGCCCAATAACAAATGAGTTTTCCACTCAATAACGAACGGATAAGCAGATTGGGACAGAATGAAAGTAAATTTGTAACGGAATGGAGATTGAACAACAAAAAGAAACACACAGAAATGGATCAAATATAAAGAACACTTAAAAAGACCCATTTTTAGGGCAAAATCTAAAGTACACAACTACATTTACTTCAAACCCCTTAAATGCAAAAGCCATCCCCCAACCAAACAAAGTTATTATTAAAAACAAGAACAATAATAATGTATTGTAAAAATCAGCTCAGTATAAACCCACCTTTTCCTCTTCATCTTCTTCACTTAGCACTGGCGAGCTCCTTGCGGAGAAGCTTAGCAGCTTCAACCATGGCGGTCAGAGCAGGCTTCACTTCACCGTACTTTCGGGTCTTGAGACCACAATCTGGGTTAACCCACAAGATGTTGGTTTCAAGAACTGCAAGCATTTTGTTGATTCGGTCTGCGATTTCTTCTGTTGATGGGATTCTTGGGGAGTGAATGTCGTAAACACCTGGGCCGATACCAGCTCCATATTTGACTCCTTCACGGAACACTGAGAGGAGCTTCTCGTCGGATCGGGAGTTCTCAATTGTGATAACATCGGCATCCATGTCAATGATTGAGTGGATAATGTCGTTGAAGTGAGAGTAGCACATGTGGGTGTGGATCTGTTCAAAGGGGAAAAAAGGTTGGCCTATGTTCAAAAATGTTCCCTAGATAAGAGAATAAACAGACACAGAAATACTCTCTAAATCTGACACCTCTGGGTCTGACTTGTCTGAATCTAAGCTATTCTAGTCAAGAGCCCAATAGTCACTTCTAGTTATTCCAGGCAATAACCTCTTACTATGTACTTATTTTACGGCCGCCTCAAATGGCCTTAAAATCTGACACACGAGTTCGAGTGCAAAAATATATATATTCTAGAATCTGACTCGAGTCAATTCAGATATTATACCAAACTAGATATCTTACATTTGAAAAAAAACAAGACTAAAGTGAAACTGCGGACCTGAGTGGTGTCTTGGACTCCGCAGTTGGTGATTCGGAAGGAGTGAACAGCCCATTCCAAGTAGAAAGCTTGTTCAGACTTCCTAAGAGGCAAACCCTCTCTCAAAGCAGCCTCGTCAATTTGGATAACGTTAATACCGGCCTTCTCAAGATCCTCGACTTCGTCCTTGATTGCCAAAGCAATCTGGTAGCAAGTTTCAAATCTAGGTTGGTCATTTCTAACGAAGGACCAGTTGAGAATGGTGACGGGTCCTGTAAGCATTCCCTTCATTGGGCGAGAAGTCATGCTCTGAGCCAAGGATGACCAGAAAACAGTCATGGCCTTGGGACGGCTGACATCACCGTAGATGACTGGTGGCTTGACACACCTTGAACCATAGGATTGCACCCAACCGTTGGCGGTGAAAGCAAAACCAGACAATTGCTCTCCAAAGTACTCAACCATGTCGTTTCTCTACATAAATGAAGATCAGTAGGCATTAAAATTTATACTGCAGCTTATATTTCTCAAGTATCTAAATGTAAACGAATTTATACTGCAGTTCATATCTTATTCATACCTCGGGCTCTCCGTGGACAAGGACATCAATGTCAAGTTCTTCCTGGAGCTTGACAACCTTTGCAATTTCCTCCTTGATGGCCTTGACGTACTCCTCGTCGGAGATTCTAAGAAACAATAAATGATCAAAGGGAGATTAGAATTTCGTAAACCTAGAAATAGACAAGGAAAGAACCGTTAAAATGTCACTAACTTCTTGGCTTTGTATTCACGGCGGACTCTTCGGAGTTCAACGGTCTGAGGGAAAGACCCAATAGTGGTGGTAGGGAGGATTGGAAGGTTCAACTTCTTTTGCTGACTGTCCAACCTGGTGCTCACGTTAGTGGCTCGGCGATGGTCCGAACCTCTCAAAGCAGTAGCCTAATAAACCATATAAAATAATTGTAAGTAATCAGAAGCTTTTCGAATTAAGAAATGATAAAAGAAAATAGGGAAGATGAATTTGTTGAAGCACTTACAGCCTTCTGAACAGCTTCATTTGTCACTCGTGGGGAGGACTTTCTTGAAGCCTGAGCCTGAGCATTAGCAGTGAAGAAGGCCTGAAAATAGAAGATCAAACAATAAGCAGCCAAAATCTCATAATTATTCGGACTAATAGATTGAGTTGTAATAGTACAGTTTCGTGCAAAAGCAGGGAATAACAAGACATAGAAAGGGTACCTCGTCCTTCTGTCCAGCCAAGGCCTTTGCCAAGGCATTAACTTCAACAACCTTCTGGGCAGCAAATGCTAACCATGACTTCAATTCCTTGTCAAGCTTGGTCTCATTAACTAGGTCAACGGCGGTGTGAAGGAGCGAGCAGGAGGTGGAGACAACAAGCTTGTCTGGTAGAAGCAATAACACAAAATAAGTATCAGTGTTCAACACAGAAGTTGATTATATATTGCCACATTAGGAAAAATGAAAGCAAGCATGAGCTTACCTTTGCCTACAATGCTCTCAAGAGCAGACAATGTCTCAAGAGATGCAGAAAGATCGTTAGCCCAGATGTTCCTTCCATCAACAACACCAGCAAAGAGGTATTTGCCAGATGGGAAATCAGCCTTAATCAACTCAAGGGTCTTGGTACCACGAACCAAGTCAAACCCAAATCCAGTAACACCCTTCAAAGAAGTGAGAGTCTTGTATGCAGCAGCTGGGACATCAGCAAAGTAAGTCTCAATGATGACATGAAGACCGGATAGAGTAGATTCTAGTTCAGCGTAAGCTTCAGTAAATGCTTGTAGTTGGTGAGCTTCAAGATCCATCACAAGGGTGGGCTCATCAAATTGAATTGTGGTAGCACCAGCTGCCTTCAATTCAGACACAACTTCCCTGCAGTGGATGTTATCAGCATTAGTGGTTGATTTGAAATGATAAAAGAGCTATTCAAGGAATTCAGAACGTCGGATTCCTGCAGCTGATAGATCATATGTTCTTACTTGTAGATTGAAAGAACACTTTTGAGAAGGGATAGAGTAGAGAAGGATTTCTCCACACCCTTGGCAGGTTTCGATAGCAACAAGTAAGAGACGGGTCCTACTAGGACTGGAACAGTGTCGACTCCCAGCTGCATCACAAATGAAGAATTAATACAGGTTTTACACCACTTTTCCATCACTATGGACATGAAAATTTTCTTCCCAAAATTTATCCATCATTTTTAATAAATATGATTTTTTTCAATTTCATGGGTCTAGTCGTAGTTCCGGGGATTTACTTTTAAAATCAATACAAATGTTTTCAAACTAAACCTTGATTTAATAAGTTTTAGAAAGCTTCCACTATCTGAAAGGAAATGATGTTTTGCACCATAACAGTTAAAAGTTAAAACATACAAAGATATTAATTCTATATTGCTAACAAAGTTAATGACAAAAGCAAATGTGAACTTACAGCCTTGGCCTCCTTGTATTCGTTAACTGCCTTGTGAGAAGCGTAGGAGAACTTGGTGTCTGGGCCCAACTCTGGGACAATGTAATGGCTGCATAAAAATATATACACATTAGACGATATCCAGTATAATATCGGGATGTATTACGATTAATGAAAACGGATCTTGACTTACTAGTTGGTGTCGAACCACTTGGTCATCTCCATAGCAGGTACAGAGGCGTTACCTCTTGCCATGGAGAAGTAAGTGTCGAATCCGATCTCACCACCGTTCCAGTTGTATCTAGCGGGAACAGCTCCGACCAAAGCAGTAGTGTCAAGAACTTGGTCATAGTAAGCAAAGGTGTTGCTGGGAATGTACTTGATTCCAGCATCAGACATCTGTTTCCAGATGGAAGATCTGAGATCTGCAGACACCTTTTGCAAATCCTCAGCAGTGCTCTTTTTATCCCAGAAAGATTCAAGAGCAAACTTGAGCTCTCTCTTAGGACCCATACGAGGATATCCGACGATGTGAGATGCCATTTTCTGGTTAATCAAATACAAACACAAATTCAAAGTCTTTTATTCTTCATCAAAAATACTGGTTAGATCAAACAGAAAATTGCTACACTGAGTGATAGAGATTGATCTACAATTAAACTTCTTTAACTATCTTCAAATTATAAGTTCAATTATACTAATCTTTAAGGATCTGAAAATAAAAGCAATAACAGCTCCATGAAACACCAATCAAATATACTAATCTTCAAATGTGAATGAAAAATCAAGTTTTTCAAATCAATATTAACAGATCAACACAAGATTAAAGACCTAGAACAAGATCTATAAGATCCATTGCTCAAAACCATTAGATCTCAAAAATGAAGAATAGGTTTATATATATTAAACACGTGTATAAAGCACTAACAATGACTAATATAATAGGAAAATGAAAGATTAGCAACTTTTACGAACAGAAATCTTCTCGATAGTGATGAAACTTCAGATGAACACTTCCAATATATTCAGATTCACTTTTAGACACAAAAACAGAATCAATGCAAGAAATTTTGATAAGAAACAGTAAACCTACCACTAGATTTACGATTACTAATAGAACTAGGATGAATAGCAAGAAGAGATCAGATCTAAACAATCAAATCACGAAACAAGATTACTCGAACGATAATTAAGTTCTTTAGATCTATTTTGAATTTGTAAATGAAATTGAAAGATTAAAAAGAGATTAAAGAGCATAGATCGGATACTTAAATTAGAAGAAAAACTAGTGACTGAAATTGAATCGGAATTAATGAACGAGTAGAGATGACGAAGAAGACGTACCTTCTTTCGGAGGTAGAACCGGGAAAATCAAAAAGACTGGTTCTGAAGTTATAGAGAGAGAGTGAGAAGAGAACGGCACGGGTGGAAGGAGAGAATTTCGTACTATTTATAGGCAATATTGAACTTTAGAGTTTTAACCTAAAATATTTTATTTTCTTTTACTTATAAAATGATAAAGGTTTAAATGATTTCAAAAATGCTTAAGCAAATTTTAAACATGATTGATTGAACCTCTTTATCATTTTTACTCTCCCTTAATCCTACCAAAAAAAATAATGTATATGGTTGATGCTAAAAGCACTAGACTTGTGTAGTATCAGTACGTGACTTATTAGTTTGACTCGCAATGAATTGTTTCGTGCATCAAAATCATGTCTGATGGGATACTCTTGGTTTTAATTAGAATATGAATTTTGACGAATAAAACTCGACGAAATGAAAATTGGTTGTCACGTACCTGATATTGTTAATAGACTGGAGTATTTGTTATTATGTAAAGTTTGGCTATGCATTTATGATTCGTATTCTTTACTATTCTAAACCCGTTTATAAATGATTATTTGGAATTTAAGATTCACTTATTATTTGCTACTCCAAATTAATGGTAGGTATATAATTGAAGGTCTTAATTTTCTTTTTTCTTTTTTTTGTTGAAATAGTCTTAATTTTACTTACTTAATATTTCTGTTACTCGTTTAGTTAAGAACACAGAAATCATGTTTTTGTATTTGCATTTAATGGTAAATGATAAGAACTTCGAAAGTTTTTTTTTTGTTGAAAGACTTCAAAAGTTATACTTTCAAAAAATATCGAATACAAAAAAGTATAGGGTTAGACATTAACTCATTAAAAGAAAAAAAAAAATATTGATTAGTATCCTTAAATACATACTCCTATGTTAGACCTATAATTTTGAAGATTCTACTGTAAAATTGTTGCCACCAAACATTATTCTATTAAGATTAAAAAGTAACTAGTATATTTTTAAAAGATGAAATTAAAATTAAAATGTGATTTAAAGAAAAGTAAAGTTACAAATGGATTAATATAATAACCTGTTTCGAGAGAGAGAAAAGTGGAATGGGTCCCTGAGAGTAGGTGGGCTAAGGGGGTTGGTGATGTTAGTAGCTACACACTGAGACTTCCACCAAATTTTACAGCCTCAGCTTAGCCTCTAAAATTCAGTTCCAACCCCAGCCTCTCTTGAGGTCCAAAACTTTGAATTTGGATTTATCTCTTTTCTGCCCTCGAATTGGTCAAGTTAGAAGCCCCGGATCAGCTGATCTGTTTGGTCCTCTTAGGTCCTGGATCAGCTGATCCGTTTTGTCCTCTTAGGTCCTGGACTGGTTCAGTCCGTCCAATAGATTTCATTTAGTTTTGTGATAAACGGATAGAGGCGTTAGGGTTAACTCATTTAGACCGGTGTTTACATATTTGAACAGTGCTAATAGAGAAATGGATTATTGGGTCTAGTGCTAATAGAGCCGCCCGCTAACCGTTGTTTGGACCTATGCTTATAGAAGCACCCTTTGCTTAGATAAGCAAGAAATTTATGGTTGGCAAAAGACACCTACCATAACTACCATGCACCTTTTAAATAAATAAAAAAAAAATCAACTTTTAATAACTAATGCTTTGATCCCTCTCCACTTTCTTTCCCAGAAAACCCTAACGTGCAAAAACCTCAATTATTTGTGATACAGAAACACATGCACCCCATTTCTAATTTCTAATTTCAATTATTAGAGATACCAAAATCAAATGGGGTAGGTAAAGTGGGATCCATCAGAAATTCACAATACTATGGCAAACAAGTGGGACTAGGGTGCGTATAATGATATTGGCCATCTCGGCGGATTCTTGGTTTCACACTCTCATTCCCTCTACGTTTCACCTCTTTTTCTCCAGTAAGGTTGGGGATAATTTTCTGTGACAACTTAAAAAAAATGTTTCTTCTTCCTATATACAAGAAGAGTCGGATTTCCACTTGAGTTTCTTGGATTTATACTTATCTCTGAAGTTTAGTTGTTTGACAAGTTTATCACGGCGTCAATAAATCTCCGTGAGTGTGGGAATACTGGTTGGAAATGCTAACACTTAAAAAAATATCAATATTAAAGAAGAAAACAATGAAGATTTCCATACGAGGAAATTCTTAAAAAGAAAGAACATATAACTAAATCATGAAAACTATCATTTTATCAGCAATGTTATATTAAGTTGGGAAATTTTAAAAGGCCTCCCCGTTTTTGTTAAAAGGCCTCCCCGCTAAAAGCGCCCCTCATTATAACCCATTTGGTTATAGGGCCCCCTCTACAAAAGAGCACCTCCTTCATCAATATTTGACCTAACGGCAAAGTTAACGCCGTTAGGTCAAACTTAACCCAAGACCAGAGATGTTGACCACGCCACATCATCATCTTCTCCGGTAGGTCGCCGGCCGGCCACGCCACATCATCATCTTCTCCGGTAGGTCGCCGGCCGGCCACGCCACATCATCATCTTCTCCGGTAGGTCGCCGGCCGGCCAAACTTCCGGCCAAACTTCCGGCCGGCGACCTTCAATTTTTTTTTTTTTTTTTATTCTCTCTCTTCTCTCTCTCTCTCAAAAAAATTTTTTTTTTTTTTTTTTTAACTCTCTCTCTCTCTCTCTCTAGAGATCTAGAGAGAGAGAGAGAGCAGATCCAGATCTGCTCGCAGACCCATTAGAGGTCTGCGAACAGACCTTCAAAAGATCTGTTCGCAGACCTCTAATGAGTCTGCGAACAGACCTTCAAAGGGTCTGTTCGCAGACCCTTTGGAGGTCTGCGAACAGATCCATTGAAGGTCTGTTCGCAGACCTTCAATGGCTGCACTCTCTCTCTCTCTAGATCTATAGAGAGAGAGAGAGTTAAAAAAAAAAAAAAAAAAAAATTTGGAGAGAGAGAGAGAAGAGAGAGAAGAGAGAGAATAAAAAAAAAAAAAAAAATTGAAGGTCGCCGGCCGGAAGTTTGGCCGGCCGGCGACCTACCGGAGAAGATGATGATGTGGCAGAGAGAGAAAATGAGATGGAGGAGAGAAAATGTGGGTGAAATACACCTTTAAAGGGGGTTTTTTCACCCATTCAAAGAGGGGGGCCCTTTAACCAAGCTAAGTCAAAGGGTTTTTACTAAGTCAACGAAATCATGGGGAGGCCTTTTAACAAAAACGGGGAGGCCTTTTAAAATCTCCCTATTAAGTTTGAGTTTAGTTTGAAAAGAATTGACAAAAACAATTATTTTTTATTTCAAGAGAAAAGAAAATTATACTTTGATTGATGTTCCATAGTACATAGAAAATATATTATATGTGAAATAAGAGACGATACAAATTTATGGAAATTAAATATCGTCCTTAAAGAATTTTGTCATGATATGGGACTACGGGAGTCAAACAGCAAAAGCGTAGTTCAATAGGGAATATCGAGCCGTTGGGATTTGAAACTTTAACTTCAAAGTGTAATAAACTAGTCTTGCCACTTGAGTTACTAAACTTTCATACTTTTAACGAAGTGTTAAGTTTGCAGTCATCTAAGTAAAAGTCAATCCCTTCAACAAAAAAAATAAAAAATAAAAGTCGATTGAGAATAAGTAGAAAAAGGGATATTTTGGTTGATGTTCTAATGTGGGACTAAGTAACTCCTCTCTATCAAACTTGAGCGGGAGAAGTTTATCACTATTAGGTGCTGTTTGTTTTTTAATTTTTTCAGATCTGAAATCTGAATTAAGAACTGATTCAGATGTCAGATGTTTGTTTTTCTTATTTAATGAAATCTGAATTCGTGTCTGAAAAAATTAGATGTCTGAATTGGCTAACTCAAGCCACCCAAATTTCAGACTTCAAAACAAGTCTGAAATGAAAGGCAATGTCTGAAATCCGACAAATGACATTTATACCCCTATCCATTCATCTTCTCCACTTCACTGCCAACGCCGACAGCCACCACCGACAGCCACCGCCGACCACCATCAGAATTAAAGACAGAACTGTAGAAAAATCTCAATTTTATCAACCCCAAAATAATAACTTCCAATATCTTTGTTTTCAAAACCCTAATTGATTGATGCTGAAGACAACACACAAACTACAACCCCAACAAAAAGAATTATGAATCCCCAAACAAGTTCTATTTGAATCCAAAGAACCTTAAAACTAAACACAAAACCTAAACTCTTCGGATCTAAATACACACACTAGATCTGAATTTTCGAAGTTGACTGAAGAATGGGTAAGAGATTGGGAGAGATTGTATTCGGTGCTAGGGTTAGAGAATAATTTATACCTCAAATCTATAGGAAACTTGATACAAACTCTAATACTTGAAAACCCTTGAAGAAACGAGTAAAAAACGACGACAAAATCGTTGAAAATCTTTGAATAAAAACTGATTCTTCTCCTTCGCCCAGGTTCTCCACTCTCTCTGTTTCCGACTGCGAGTTTGATCTCCTGCTATGATTTTGAGAAAATAATGATTGTTGCAGGGCTTGAGAGAATGTATTTAGTGCTTGTGCCTTGTTGGGATTTGAGAAAGAGATGATGGTTGCTAGGGTTTGAGAGAGAAAGGCAGCTAGGGTTTGAGAGAGAAAGGCAGCTAGGGTTTGGATTCGAGAAAGGAAAGGATAATTAACGGTTGTCTAGGGCAAAGGTCTCTGTATTAAGGGTAAGGGTACAAAAGTCATATTTAAAATTCAGACCTATGAACTCAGATGGAAAAAACAAACAATTTATTTCTGTATTTTCAGATTCAGAATTTTCAGATTCAGTATTTTTCAGATTTAGTTTTCCAGATTCAGACTCAATAAAAAAAACAAACACAACCTTAATCTCTTTTAAATTAGTGGCTGAAATGCTCTGGCTATGGTCGGAGTCAGCCCACCACTAGTTTAGCCGTGACTGGTGTCACAACTCATTAGATCCCATATTTGGACGAAGAAATGATGAGATAGTCTCTCTCTCTCTATTGGGTCACATCATTCTTTTATCTAAGGTACAAGAGATGTGCATATTGGTAGGTTTGACTAGTTTGGTTCTCTACCAACAAAATCTACCAACCCCCACCAACCATTGATTGTTCCTCACATTTGAAACTGAAAAAAGAATCCAACTAATCCTATAAATGGTGTTTTTTTTCACCAACTATGATTGCAACCGTTTGCTACTATTACTGTACCCATACATTATTCAGACATACTACATGGTCCCAACCAGGTATTTGAAATGGTCTCTACAAGGGCAAAAGTTATAATATTAGTACAATTTTTTTTTCTTGGGGCATCTGAGTCGAGACATGTAGTTTTTTCTACGTTAAAAAGTTTTTCAATTTAATTCTCTCACCAATCACAGTTAAAAAAAAAAAAACTATGTTCTTATCGTAGATTTTTCGTCTTAACAACAAATAATTATTTGTATCAAATATTCAAACAAATAACGTTACTGTTGGCTTGTCTCCGATGAATTCAAGACTGGTGAGTGACTTATCAATAGGATACGTCACATTAACATCATAAAGCTTTTGATGGTAAAATCGTGAATTTGAATATCACAACTATACACCATGATGAATATTTTATAGAATTAGAAGAGGTTCATATAGGGAACTTAAATTTATTTATTTAGGTCGAGCATGATCTCAGCATTATGTAAAGTGAGGTTGACTTTGAGAACGGACAAATTACGACTTTATGGATTGTGCTAGATGAATGGTTGTAGTTGAACTAATCGATCATTACCAAAAATTCTCAGGTAGCTAACGTTTGTAAGTTAATAACAGGAAGTTTAGCCCAACCTAACATCGTTAATATATCCATATAGATCTAGGATATCTTTAATAAAATGTGCTACTTCTGCAATGAACCAAGATAATAGTATAATTTAGATAATGTTTCAATATAACCAAACAACGTGAAGAAGTAATACTATTGCCTCTCATTTCAGTAGTGAATCACTTTAGATAAAATAAGATTTATACTAAAAATTCACATAATATTGTTTTTAATCTCTAACTATACCCTCAAGTCCTCAACATTTTACAATAAATCAATGATAAAATCGTATGTACATATAACTTCCCAAAAAAATCATTGGAAGGTTCTAAATAACAAGTAATGAAATTAGTGAAAATAAAAGATGGGATTAGAAGTCAAGATTAATAAGATTTGGAGGGAAAGGAAGCATATTTCTGGTAGTCTGTTGTAAGTAATAAGTCACGGATTTTATGATGTTTGGAGGGACGTGACGCACGTGTACAGTCACGTGGACTCGCGTGGGAATGCGTGCGTGTGCGGCTGTGGCGGTCGAGGATCATCGACATTGATGTTGTGCTATTTTAATCACGTGCTGTACTTGGTCGGCTTTTAGGTGGGATACATTTCAAGCCGATTTTTTTTTTTTGTTGAACTCCGATTTTCTTTTTTAGAATATATATAAATTAAAGAAGAATGAATATATGTCCTAAATGAATAGCTTTAACCAACTTAGTAACCACTTGTCTTCAACAAAAAAAAAAAAAAAAAAAAAACTTAGTAACCACTTGGGGCGGAGTCAGGGTGTCATTTTAGGCCCGATATTTTGTTAGCTTGAATTAAATAAAGTTTTCGGGCATTTATATCAAACCCTAAACATAGTGTGTAAATCGTCTTTTTTACTTGCTACTTGGTCCGTCTTTTTTAATTACACGAAAACTTTATTTAATTATGACGTAATCCAGACAAATCTAGACATCTAACACAATCTTTCAACAAAAAAAAAGACATCTAACACAATCAGATGTAGATCGTTGGCAATATATAATTGGAAACATAATCAAACTTTTGCAATTAATATTTGATCGTAATTCTTTTTTATTATATTGAAATTTCCCCGTAACCCTCGGGGAATATGAAATTTTATGTTGTACATTTGTTCTTATTTGGATCGTTAATCATTAATTGACGGTTTAGATAAAGAGGTGAGAGAGCAACCTCATCACAAATTTGGTTGAGTAGCAGAGCAGCGTAAAAAAATCCAAGACTTTTAATGAAATATTGCGAAACTAAACTTCCAAGAAAGCACAACACGACGATTCACGTCAAACATCAAAATTTGACTGAGGTGATAAATTCTGTATTTTTATATTTCTGAATAGTATTTTCTATGATTCAAAAATTTTTTGGCCCCGTCAAACAAAACTAGAAATTCATCCTTGGTCTTGATGGTGGTTCGTTTGAGAGTGTAGTGGTTAGTGACGGTGGTGGTAGTAAAGATGAAGATTTTTACCATCATCTTCTTCCTCAAGTGGAGTTGGTCCAAGTAGGGTATTGACATAAACATGGAACAGCAAACAATTGGACGGGGGTGTCTTTAGTCGTTGTGGCCTGTCTTTTAGTAATTTATGGGTTGCCCATATAATTTGTTACAACTAAATCGGGTGCATATATAATTCCATAAGCTAACAACTTGCTAAGTTTGGTTTTGGGAAATTTTTATACACTCAATCTCTCTCTAATGGCTACATTCACATTTCACTTGACTTAGTTACATTTTTTTTTTTTGTGTATTTCTTTAGTCAATTTTAGTCATGTGGTATACCTGTTCTGCTTTTATAGGTCAACTATATCTGAACCAGAAATTAATGTCAGATACTTTTTACTCCCTAAAAAGAAAATATATACCGTATCTCGAATATGCGTCTGAGATTGTAAAAACTAACTTCCTAATCACTCTATTCAAAGATTGTCGACATCCTGAGTAGTTTAATTAGTATTGCAGGTTACGGGTCATATACGAGGATGAACATCATCATCGGATCATGATTGATCTGCTTTTTGGACACGTGGGATTCAAATTTTATCTAATTCAATATATTAAGTTATGTTGGAGTTAAAATTTAACGGTGTTAGTTTTCAACATCACCACCACTACTACCTTTACCAACATAATTCTTTTGTTTCATTTATCGTTCTCTCCCCTTACCATTTCACTTCATTTGTGACAAATGGGTTATGAGAGATAGATGGTGGTGTTGAGAGAGATGAAAGGGGCAAATGGTGGTGGTTTGTGAGGGTGAAGACGATGACTTACACCATCATCTTCTTCCTTTTTTCTAAAAGAACAGTGGAGTTGGTACAAGTCGGGCCTTAGGGGTTTGCCACAAAAAGGCAACGTCTTCATTGGACGAGGTGCCTTTAGTTATGATGAATGGTCTTTCTATTTACGTGGTGCCCATGTAATTCGCTGCAACTAATTCCTTACGGTGAATATGTATTTCAATGAAGGAAAAATTTAGAGTGACTTAGAAATTGGTACTTAGAGGATGACGTGTTTCTTCATTTAAAAATAAAAGCGGTCCCCACAGTAGTCAGACTTTGAAAAAATCTTGTCTTTTAGTGAATTCCACGTCATTATGTCATCCTCTAAGTAACTCTAGCATCTCCCAAATTTATATACACTCATTGTTGCTTCATGCCACTCACTCTTCACCGGTCAAGTTTCATTCACACTCACTACTTAGTCAATTAGAACCAAACTAATAAGAAAAATATCTATCACTTCGAAAACATAAGGATTTCACTCAATTTATTCTTCCTTTTCACCACTTGCTACACCAGCATTACGAGTTTTTTGGTCTGGGAGGAACATCCCGAAATCATATTAGTATTTGCCTTTAATTTCACCTTCTACGTTTTAATTTTGCATTAGTTTTTTATTGGTGGAAATTTTGAAAATGTAGAATGTTCATATCGTTATTTTGATTCAAACAAAATGACCATGACAATTAAATCACCCACTAAAAATGTGTGGAAACATTCCATAATCTTCGAGTCAAGTGCTTTCAGTGAAAGTGGTGCATCGGTTTTTTTGTTGTAGAGAAAATTCAAGAGCATAAACATCGCACCAGTTCAATAGGTATATACACCCTTCGACACGAAACTGCAGGCGGGTAAGAGAATATATGTGTGAGATACACAACAACATAATTTAGGTGTCTCGTCGATTGTTTAACATTCATGTCAGCTTGTTTCCGCGACCTTTGAAACCAAATAAAACTGATTGTTTCTCGCATTTCATGTATGATGATCACTTCTCAAATATTCCAGACACTTTGTTTTCTTCTTCTATGGATTCTTGATATTTTAGCGGTACTATTTGTGAAGAATATTAGAACGAGGAGGCCAATAATTTCATCAATGTGGATACCTTTGAATTTTTCAAGGAAAAGATATGCAAGTGTCACTACTTTAAGACGGTGGGGTGTATGTTAAAGTCTGATTGATAATGAAATTTTATTCCTCGACCTACATGCTTTCGTTTTTTAACTTCTTGTGACTTTTAGATAGGTCGACTAAGTCGTTCATATAGCAAATGTAGATATTCTCTAATTTTTTCTGTCCATGATCAAAGTTACATATACATGTAAATGTTCTTCAATTTACAAATAAATATGAACGAAATGTTTAGGTCTAGGTTTTATTTAGTTCTTTTGAATTTTATTTCATTGCTCTCGGTTGTCCGTCAGTAGGATGAGTACCAGTGAACAAAATTTAAACTTGAGTTATCTTTCAAATTTAATTTACATGGAGTCGGTAGCCATCTTACGGACAAAAAACAAAAACTATATATTACTCTCGGGTTTTCAACGGTAGGATGAGTACATATGAAAAAACACTAAAATCGGATGCATCTTCCTGATTTAGTTCACATGCCGATGATAATCGTCTGACCAACAAAAAACATAGAGTTATCTCTATAAAATTTTGCTCTAAGTTTTCTGTCACTAAGATGAGTACTGACTTCCGGACATCTAAATCATAGTTATCTTTCCGATTACATTCAAATGTGCCCGTAATTGTTACAGACGGATATACTTTTAACTAAATGTGAGAAATGAGTGTATGAAGATAAACATAGGTCAAGACTGTGAGTGTGAATAACCCTAAGTATAAGAGCAACTCCAACCCCAGTCTGTCTTAGGTCGAAAAAAACCACTTTTTCACCCAAAATTTTTGGCCTCAGATCAGCCTCAAAAATTCAGCTCCAACCCCAGCCTTTCTTGAGGTCGAAAATTTGTTCACATGGAAAATGCGTGTGTGACGTTTTTGTTGGTGTGCGAGAAACGTGTGTGGTTTTGTGTACATACAAAATACGTGTTTGAACTATTTTCGAAATAATATTTTTTTTCCAAGGTTGAAAAATTATTCGGAGACCGACACTTTTGTTGGTTTTGTGTATATACAACCGACTAGGGTTGGAGGGCCTGGCTGAGGCCAAAAATTTGAATTTTGGCCTCAGCCAGGCCCGGGTTGGAGTTGCTCTAACGGTTTAAACGACGAGTAAATTTTTTTTCATTTGGTTCCTTTGTTTTGTTTAGATATTGAATAACCTCTATTGCGGTTTAAACGACAAGTAAATTTTTTTTCATTTGGTTCCTTTGTTTTGTTTAGATATTGAATAACCTCTATATTGCGCAGTAGATGCACTATCCACTAGAGCCAAAAAGCACTCGGGTTCCTAAAGCTAAGGAGGGTGCGCACACTGAAATTCCCATATGCAAATGGGAAAGTTTAGCCCCACAACCTTAAATGGTTTACATACAAATCTGTCTCTCAGGATACAATAGTCTTTCCAACTACATATGTAGAGAACTCTCATAGTTCCATGGACTTGGATTTGAGTGTTTAAATGCGAGACAATATATATAAATGAGTTATTAGGGTTAGGGTGTCACAATTGTGGGATGATTCTCGCTTCTCACATGGTCCATTCCATATGAGGTTCTTGGAAGATAAGAGAGAGAAGAGAGTTGATTATGCAAATGAGTAGTAATATTTTATTTGATACTAGAAATCATTACACAGGATTTGATTCAACTGCTGTTTAAATATATGAACACCAGATAAAAACATGAAAAAATAGAGAGAGAGAGAGGAACAACTCAAAGAAGACTGCCTCCTCTTCCTTAAACCACCTCCTTTCTTCATTCCCTGCAATTAAAACACAATCAATTCTTTATAAATCAATTCATCATCATCATCATCATTATCAGATTCAACAGATCTGTCACTAATTCTCAATCAAACCGTTTTAAAAGGGATAAAAAAATGGCACAAATCAACAAAATGGAAAATTCACAAAAAGATGAACAGGATGAGCTAATTTTTAGTCAGATCTGATAAATTAACAATCAAATTAGTACCTTATCTGATGATTCAATCATCATCATCATCTAATCGCTGTCGCTGTCACTGCTACTGCTGTGACCATCATGCTTATCTCCTTTCTTCTCCTTCTTTTCCTTCTTCTTCTTTTTCTTTTTCTCACCATCTTTGTTTTCAGAATCTCCTTCTCCTTTGAGTTTATCTTTGATTTTCTCTACAAATCCTTCTTTCTTTTCTCCATGACTTTCTCCTTTGTTATAATCTCCTTGTTTCTTTTCTAATTCTTCGTGCTTCTTTTCTCCTTCTTTCTTCTCTCCTCCAATGTGTAGTGCTTCTCCGATTTTGTTGATGATTCCTGCCATTTTCTCTCTCTCTCTCTCTAAAACTTTCAGAATATTTGATATGGAAGATGAAGAAGATTGGTAGTTGATGAGAAATGGAAGTAAACCTAATGGTCCTATTTATAGGCGGGAAAATATCTTATAAATCTCCATTTATAATTCGATAAACATTATCTTCTTTCTTTATTTAAATTGAATTTACCTTAATACCCTTTAAAATTTCTAACCGACATGGTGAGCGTGTGTACTGCACGATGTATTCTATGGTGATTACCAAGAATCAAGATGTACGTCGTGGCATTGTCTTGAGATGCACATCGGCTGATGGATAGCCATAAAATTGACCTTCCACTTGGTTTAATATCAGATTTAGGTGCACAAAAGTGTCCCTGAAACCCAACTTTTCGGGTCTCTTAAGTCTATTAACCTCTTGTTTGGACTTCATATACCCTCCGAGGCTCCGACTTAGGAAGAATCTGGTTTACTCGCTTAGCTATGTTTTAGGTTTTACTTGTTTCAACAAAAAACAAGAAAGTATTGGTGAAACTACTTTGAGTGTTTTGGTTGGAGTGGTAAGCGATATAATCTTTCACGTAGAGGTCAAGGGTTCGAAGCACACGCTAAACAATTCAAAAAAAAAAAAAATACTTTGAGTGCTTTGAAATAGTATAACAGTAGTACTATATAATGTGGTTAAGTATTTAATGTGGTGTGTTGACCTTTATTACAAACTCTTGGTAAGTCAATAACCCATTTGTGTTCGAATTAAATGAAAAGCCAATTTTTGGTATTTTGACATAAATCACGACTTGGTTCATTGTTTATGAAATATCAGATGTTTTGACTATGCCCATGTTTGGACAATTATGAGCAATGGGAGACCCACCTTGGCCCTGTGGACTTGTGAGTCTATCACTCTACCTCTTAGTTTTTAGTGTATTGAATCTATTGAAACTATCATTCTCTTTACCTTCTAATATTATTTTTTGGACTACTAGTACCAATTTCTAATAGCTAAGGAAGGAATTATTATGACCTTGTAGACTTGAGTCCATGAATACCGTCTCACCAACTAATTGAACAAACAAGTTTTTAGGATGAAATTAGTGTTATAGTCTTAAAGTTACGATATAACTGCAGTTGCACTGACCCGTTGTTTTTCTCTATGAGCAGAATCTTATCCCATATATCATCCATACAAGTTAAAACCCATCCATCGGATTAATTGTCTCTACACAATAATATATTCAAAAAGGAAAAGATCCCAACTTCCATTCCAACACCACAATCTCAAAAATATCAGGATGGGGAGAGAGACTATACAGAAATGACCACTCTTAAGAAAATAATATATCGAAATACTAGCAGAGTGATGCGATTAGGGGACACTAGGAATATTAAAAGTAGGCATTTACACATGTCTGTCCCTCATTAGATATTATCCCACTCTCATTTATACTTTTTGTCAAAATATCAATTTAAATGATGCCCATGACTCTGTTAAAGATGGGATGTGACACCAACTTTGTCTTCTTCACTACTAGATCTTTTTGTATTTTCTTTGCTACACTTGTACATTTTCTTATCCAATCAAAGTTAAGATATTGGAATAATCAACAGGTCTATGATCATTCTCATCAAAAAAAAAAAAAAAAAAAGGTCTATGATCGGTAAGCATGGTAAAATGTTGTCAAAATATAGCAAGAGCCAATGCTCCCATTTGGATGGGTGGAAGCTTCTTCAAATGTTGTAACAGACACGCGATCCTATCAGTTAAGTCCACGTATTGATGTGTTGGGCCGAAACACTTTGTATTTAAAAAATAAATAATGATATTTCAAAATGTCATACGCGTTAAAGAAACAGTATTGTCTGAATATTTTTTTTAATGTATTTAATTTTTCAAGTGGGGGGATACAGTGAATAGTAACCGACCATATTATATAGTAATACTTTTGTATCATATTCACATCAAATAGACTGAGTTGACAAGGAATATTTTGTAGAGTGTAATGTATATTTAAAAGCTCTTGACTCATTATAGATAAAGGACACGCTAAAAGGATAATGTTTTTAAGACTGGAAAACCCAAGAAAACAATTAAATTCGGTTCAGCTAGTGGGTTGAAAAAAATCAGCTTGTGCATTATTAGGGGAAATAAACACATAATTTGCAACCAAGCAACATGAAACATTGCAAATAGCTTAAGAGCCATGGAAAAAAGTTCCAACAGGCCATTATTTTTTTTTTTTTTTTTTTTTTTTTGATGAAGGTATTTTCTTTTTGTTTTGTTGAAAGTCCAATAGGCCATTAAGACCCTGACTTTATGTAGGACTTTTCACTTTCAATTTTTTTTTGTTAAAGCACTTTCAAGTTAGAAATCTTATCTTTTCAACAAAAAAAGAAGTTAGAAATCTTAGAATGTAGGGGTATGTATCAAAGTGTCATTTCCATTCATAAGTGATAAAATCACATTGTTTACATGGATGAAATTGTTATTTCTCTCTTCCAACTTCATGAAAATTGCGTATCTTTAATACCTCGTGAATAAGAAAGAAATTGGACTAGACTCTAACGAAGAAAGATAGAAAAAATCAAAGTGTCATTTTCGGTTTAGATATTTTATCATCCACAACTTATTAAAAAGGAACGATTCTATGATATAAGGATAAAATCCTAAATTTATAGAAAACGTTATGTATTCAAGAACTTTTCGATTTTATAAAGATTTTTTGTTTAATCATTTTTACAGTTTGTTAGAGAGACTATACTTCATTCGAAAACCTATATTACAACTTATTAAGCAAAAACATGTGATTGAGTTATTAAAATTTACAACAAATTTTATTATATAATTTTGATTAACAATTAAGAACATTTTACTAAAAAGTGTTGTTTGTTTTCGTTTCAAGTTTGAATCTAAAATCTGAACCAACCTAAGAATAATTTACACGTATAATTTGCTATTTGCATCTATATACTTCTCTAATAAATTCAGACCTTAAAACCATTTTTCTTTATTCCCACTAGTTATATAAGCTAAAAAGATTATTGGATACAAATATTTGTTTCAAGAGCTTAAAATAAAAGCATATAAAACAAATAAAATTTCACTTATTTCAACAAAAAAAATAAAAAATAAAATAAAATAAAATTTCACATAAAACTAATTCAGATTTATATAAAAACAAAGGGCACCTAAGTGAAAAACTCATGCGGTTCAAGTGGGAGTTCCTAAAGGCGGGTTGTGTAGCCTTGTTGTTACGCGTAATAAGAACATAATTAATTCAGAATTAGCATTAGAGACATTAAAAATTTGTGAAAGAATCTATCAACCACCTATTAAAATCGGTGTTGAGTACCCATTGAGTATACCCAATTAGTATTGAAAGTTCTCGATTCCAATCGGGTAGTAATCTTCGGGCATTAAATATTTATCAAGCATGAAAACCTAGAACTGGCATAAACACTTCTGGGTAAATGGCCCCAAATATATCGGCGGGTTATTTAGTGTATAGACCCCAGTTATTTACCTATATTAGGGATCCAACCCCAAAACGATAATGCTTTAGGGGTTACCCCCCATTCTCTATTTTTCCGTCAAAAGCCCGTTAAGTTGCGAGCGTGTCAGTCACGTGAGCTTCCTTTGACAAATTTGCCCTCTCCATCAGCTTTACTGTTGGGGGTCCTTCCCTAAATAGTTGTTTTACAGTGGGGGTCCTTCACCATTTTAATACTACTTTCTATTTTTTCATAAGAAAGCTGTGATTTTAGTGAAAACAAAGTTCGACTCTCTTCCAAGTGAGTAACTAGGTCGAGGTTTAACTTGGGTTTTGGAGCTCAGCTATAATGGAGTTTAGAAAAGAAGGTTTCAGATAAATGCTAGCTAAAATTGGAGATAATTGTTAGGTTTGAGTCATTATGCTCAATTTTAATGTTTTCTTTGTAAATTTGTGTTCTTCAATTTAGTACTTGATCTTGAATTTGAAGCAATTAAGCAAAAGTTCTTTGCTTTTGAAAAAAATTCAAAAGTTTTTCAATCTTTTTCTCTTTTTCTCAAGATCAGATTATTATTCATGTAATGTAGTTGGTATTTCAATCTTTTTCTCTTGATCTTGAACAGATTGAAGTACCAACTACATTACACAAATAACAGTCTGATCTTGAGAAAAAGAGAAAAAGATTGAAAAACTTCTGAATTTTAGATGGCATTTATCTGAAACCTTCTTTTCTAGAACTCCATTATAGCTGAACTCCAAACCCAGGTTAAACCTCGACCTAGTTACTCACTTGGAAGAGAGTTGAACTTTGTTTTCACTAAAATCACAACTTTCTTATGACAAAATAGGAAGTAGTATTAAAATGATGAATGACCCCCACTGTAAAACAACTATTTAGGGAAAGACCCCCAATAGTAAAGCTGATGGAGAGGGCAAAATTTGTCAAAGGAAGCTCACGTGACTGGCACGCTCGCAACTTAACGGGCTTTTGACGGAAAATAGAGAATGGGGGGTAACCCCTAAAACATTATCGTTTTGGGGGTGGATCCCTAATATAGGTAAATAACTGGGGTCTATACACTAAATAACCCTATATTGGCACTTTAGATTGGCTTTTACTATTCTGCAGGACTCACATGAAATATAAAAGATGAATGCAAAAAAGATCAGAAAGAAACATCAAATTTACACCAAAAAACAGGACTCACGTGAAATATATGAAGTATGAACACGAGAATTAGAGTAGACATAAAGAGAATATCACCAAAACAAGAAAATATCATTGATCCTTTTCATGTGAACACGTGTAAAATGTTAAAGCAGAAGGCAGGAGAACAAGATAGATAAATATTGATGATACATCGAAGAAAACAATCGAGTTGGCTAAGAAAGCGTCTCAAACCATTTACAAGTTTCATTCTGGTTTTGACCTAGTTTTTTCTTCTTTGTCTAATACATAATTTTGGAAATACTCTAGGTCCCAAATGTGATGAGAACAGTTATGTATGTATATTTTGGACATACAAGCTTAGAACACAAAGAGGAGCAGTACCTGTTGCTTGTTCTTGTTCTACAGATCTTCCTTGGGCTGGCAATCATAGGTCTCCTGGATTTCATCAGCTATCATCTGATCGCTCCAAGAGTATTTGCACCATCCATTTTTGCTTCTTCCAAGTGCTGATACCATACAGTAAAAAATGGTAACTGCGAGTGCAGGAAGTACATCGCACGATTGTAACTAAACATAAACGAAGCTTCGGAAGAAAACCTATGTAATTTAGGTGAAAAAGTTGGTATATGCAGTAGGATTATGCTAAGACACATCATTACATGTCAAGAAACTGATATGGGTAATGGACATGCCCAGGCTCAAAGTTCAAAAGTGAAGAAGAGAGAAATGTGGTAGCGAGCGGGAGTGACAAGATTGATAACCAAGATAAATTACACTTCGCTAGTTAAATATCACCCTGACCATAAAAGGATTGGGGTCGTCAATGAGCACTTTCTTGACTCGGTTTATAACAACCTTACCGTCTTCATACCGCTGAATTAATTCCCTATCACAATATTTACGGAGTCCATTTTTAAGAAGTACTAAGCTTGGGTTTTACCAAAAAAAGGTTCCAGGAAGACAAAATTGAATAAATAAAAAAAGTTAACCGAACACGAAAATAATCAGACATCAGAGCTATGTCAAACCAAGGTCATCTAGATTCAGTTAATAAGCTTTACTTATAGTTTAACAATAATAACTTTTCCTGGGAGAGATACATTTTAGATGCATATAGTGTTTAGTTTAGTGTAGACATGATGTGACCAAATCAATGGTTAAGTCGCCTTCAAGCATGTCAAATGGTGGAGCATAATAAGTAAATAGTTTAATACTCAGAAATACATCTACTTACTGCGTCACGAAGATCAACATATCGTAAGTAAGCTCGTTGAAGATTTGCACCCCGTAGATTTGCACCAGTTAATTTTGCACCCTGTAGGTTAATTAAGAAAATAGGCACATCATAAAGAGGTGAAAATTTCTAAGTTATAATCAAAAGTACAGAAAAAAAATATGACTTCTCGTTTATACAGTTAACAAAATACTAAACATGAAAAGAAAAGAAAACAAAGAACAATCACAGCTAGCAGGTAAAAAGTATAATAAATGCAGAACCAGGAACGACTGAAGGGCAACGAGAGAAATTACACGATAAATAGGTAAAGCGCGATTGATACACCCAGATCATCACGGAGGATGAGAATACTAAGGTTATAACGTGAGCCAAGTGCCAAAAAGAAACATAATAAACGGATAGCAATGAATAAACTTTTCTTTATTTAGTATTGATCAGTACGAGATATGAGTTAAGGAACAGGGGATACAACGTGCAAAAGAAAACACAAAAGATCTAAGTAGGAATGACTTCATAAAGTTTCAGTCCTAATACATAACTTCCCCTACAATGTGCATCTTCTGCTCTTGCTTGTGTGTTTTAACAAATAATTGAGATATTACTAAGACATAGGCTGACATAGAATATAAAAAGGACCTACATAGATAATTGGTTATTGAGAAGACATGTATAGTTCCAAATCTAAAACTGCACTACATCAGCTATTAAAGTTTTGTTGTAACTTCGCCCCGTTATCCTAATCAACCAGATCAAACATGAATCTGAGATTCAACAAATGAGCGAGGATTTTTTTTTTTTTTTTAGTTTCACTTATAGCTTATATGCAAATAAAGTATTAGTGCTACACATATATCACTGACCTCGTAGTTATACATTATTAAACCACTAAAACACAATTACATCTAGACTAATAAGGAATAGCAATCCCTTTTTCAGTATTGGCCAAGAATGCATAATAAAAACATATGAAAACTTAGTTACTGGAAGGACAAAAATTCAAACTAATTGAGGTTCCCCTACTATTTATATTTGCCAAAAAGACAAGCTATGTCACTCTATCTTGTTTGATAAGGATCGAAACTTATAAAAGGTTTTGGTTATATCTACCTATGGAAACGACAAATTTACCTTCAAATTGGCTCCTTCTAGGTTTGCTCCTTCTAGATTAGCATTAGTGAGATCGGCTGTCTGAAAAAAAAAACACATATTTAATAGGATTAGAGGGAGTACTTATTAAACAGACGTTCTGAGATGAAAGGAAAAGAAAAGAATGAAAACATATACACGTAAAAGAGTAAAAAGATAATCTTTTGAACTTAATAGTGATGGTTCTACCTGTAAGTGCGCTGTACGGAGGTCTGCTCCACAGAAGCTACAATCTATCAGACATGCATCTGAAAAATTACAAACAGTCAACTATGAATCGAAAGCATCTATTCTGTAAGAAAGAAACTTTTGGATTACGTAAAAGAAAAATACAGTGACTTTTGTTTTATGAGATAAGCTGGCTAAACCAATGAGAGAAGCAAAATCTGAGAACATGAAGTAAATTTGTTTAACAGATAAATCCAGTTGAGGGTAGTTCGGGCAACAGGTACAAATAGATGTTTTAAGGGCTAGAGACTAAGGATAGGAAACTTCGAGTATATATCATCTCGGACTCAGAGCTTTGAAGTGTAACATGAAGATTTGAAGAAGGTGTATCCAGTTCGAAAGAGAATGGAGAGAGGAATAACTGTTATACTTTACAGGATTGGGGAAATAACAAAGAAAAATCATTAATACCTTGTAAATTTGCACTTTGCAGATTTGCCCCAGCTAATAAGGCTCCACGTAAATTTGCACCAGTAAATTCGCACCTTCCCTAGCCATGACAAAAATATTAAGTGGGAAAGAGATAACAAGTATGACTTTCAAAATTCTATGAAAAAAAAGAACGATAAGAACATTGTGAAATAGACTACACCAAACTGGTTTTATCCACTTCTTGGGTACCTTTAGGCTTTAGGATAACAAACATTTTGACTGCTGGAAATTAAGTATATAAGAATCACCACACTGGTTACTGCTGCTAACAAAGTTGGGCAGAGGAGTTGTAACACATATGAGCATGATGAATTTAAGAGAATTATAAGGAAAAACAAAGGAAAGAGATGCATTAGCAGCATCACTACTACTGAAGCTGCTTAAACCCTATTTACATAGACAAGGGAAACACCGTATCCAGTAAATGATTCTTTAGGATCTTTGCTTGAGCATCAAATATGCACCAAGCCACTAACTTTACAACACCAGTTGCATAAACTTCTAAAGAAAAAGACCGGAGCATATATTTGGATCCTTCATAAAGTGACTTACTCGCGTAGATTCGCATTGTGAAAAATGGAACCACCAGCATCCACATCCTGCAATATGAGACAGAAGCTTGAAAGGAACCACCAAAAAATGGAGTAAACGTAGTATCTAAGATCAACAAAAAGATGTTTAGCTAAAGTGCGATTCAAGGAGCTGGTTAAAGTTCACCATTGAAACTTAAAATAGAGGAATCATAAAAGCCCATTACCAAGCCACCAAAGCGTTGTAAGAAGTGCAAACTTTCGAAATTAAGATAGGTACCATTTTGTTCACTAATTACAATTAAGACAATGGCTTGCGAAGAACCATAACATAAAATGCGGAAGGTGACAGTCGTTCAGCAAAATCAAGAATGTGAAGAAATTCAAATATCGAAATGGTGATTTACCTTGAATTTAGCGCATTGAAGGTTTGCACGTGAGAAAAATATATTTTTAAGGCTCGCAAAGCTGAAGTCAACATATGATAGGTCCTATAGAAACAGAATACATCTGATTAAATGGATAATTCGGAGATACCGAGTGCCAGAAACAGATCAATTTGAGTTAAATGACGGTTAGCTGTCAGACATATTACCAATTTAGAAAGATCAAGCCCAGAAAGATTCAATCCACGGAATCTGACTTTTTCTGACTGAATGCATTTGATGATGTCAGTACGAGTCAATTCAGCTTTTAAATCATCTTTGGATAGGTCGTCTTCCTTCCTCCTACTTAAAGTTCCATTTATTCCATCAACCAAACCCTGAAATTGCATTCACAACACATGGAGATTTCCACTTGTAGACTATTTTAACATAGAAATAGACAAAAAAAAACCTTTCTTAGATGCCTAGTAGACAATAATAAGAGGCAGATATTTGAAATAACAAGTAATCGTTGTCATGTTTCAGAGAAAATATTTAGATCCTAAACAAGCTAGCAAAACAACACAACAAAATGCAAGCATACAATGAGTAAGATGTTGCTTGCTCAAAGAATTAGTGCTAATGACTCCAGGAGATTTGACAGATTGCTTTTCCAAAGAAAATATGAAAAGTGGAAACAAGAGAGGGCGAGCACATGTAAATATAATACAGAAAATGTAAATAAAGACTAAAGAGTATAACCAAAATTAACAAGGGACAGATTTTAGAACTGAATATGACATGGACATAGTAGCTGTATTACGCAATAAAGGAATGCCAACTTAGGTTGTTTTCAAATGTAAAACTGCAGCTTGAACGGAAAAGTTAAAACATGACTAAGAGTGATGAGATCATAGGACACGGGAGACCATGGAAACATGCAAAGAGGAACAATTTAAGTTAACAGTAGCCACAAATGTAGTAATACATAGAAGACAGGTTAAGGAGAGCAAATGTCTCATTCGAATTCCGACAATGGATAGTTGAACAGACGTATTCTTGAGAATAATGTGTTCTTTGTAAGGGTTGTGAGGTCAGTAGATCATATTTTGGTTCAATGCTCTCTTGTGTGGCACATATGAGTTTTTTTATGAACTCCCACGAAGAGGTGTCGATGCCACTTAGAGATCAGAATGATTTGGTTTTAGGATTGGATATAGCAGTGGTTACATAGAAGAGAAAAAAAATTTAGGTTGATTCCTCATGCGCTCATTTGATCTATACGACAGGGGGAAATAGTGTGATCTTCAAAGGGGAGAGAACAGGTGTGGACAATGTTAAGCTGATGACTCTATCCCTTCACTACTTTTGGTGCCATTGACTTTTTTTTCTTTTTCCTTTTTTCCTGTATGCTCATTTTGTATATCCCTCTCCTATTTATACAACAAATATTTGTTTTCTAAAAAGAGAGCAACATTTATCATGTAAACTTGTTATGAGATATAGTCCATAAAACACTTGGAATACATCAGTGATCAAAACCAAAACTGTCATGTCCAATCTGAGGGAGAATATGACTTACAAGTAGTTGATAATACTCTGCCTCTCGCAGAAGCTCTGAATATTGTGAGTCTTTAAGAGATGGAACAACGCCATCCCTTAACCAATTTAGAATATGTCGAAAATGTTTGCCATCTCTATCAACAAATACAAGCCCCTGCAGCAATTAATTGTTACTGAACACGCTGCATACTCAATATGTAACAAATAGAACTCTCAGTGAGAGAGTAACTTGGTGAAACCACGTCATTTTGGATACCTGTAAGTTGTTAATTTTAAGGGGCTGAAAGATTTGCACAATATTAGTTTACTTATTTTCAGAAATGAAGTATTAAATTTTGCAAAATCAAATTTTATGTCCTACCCAGATATCAGCAGGGCAATTAGAACACCTAATATTTGAGGTGTCGAAATGGTCCAGGAGACAAAAAATTTATAGTTTTCATTTTCACCATAAGCGAAAGCATGCCGAAGCAGATAGTCAACTTGTTGCCGCATTTACTATTGATATTCAGTTAACATGATTGTGATGAATATAGAGATCGCAAATATCAGTTTGGATATTATATTTAGAAAAGAAAAACTTCCAACACACTCAATAAACACATAGGCAAAGACTCATCCGTTGCAATTTTTATGTAAAGCATGATAGCAGGTATAGGAATACTACGAGGTCGTATAGGACTCCAATGTCGGAAGCATGATGTTAAGTGAGGATTACTGATATTTGCAAATACGCACTGAGTGACCTAGGGAAGGGGAAGTGACACCGTCTTCAATCGTACTAACTATGCATGACTAACCCCCATCGTTCTGTCGTGTTTGATCGATTTCAACAAAAGAATTCATCTTTCATTATAATAGTTAGAAATTCTCGACTGCTATCTGATTCGTTCCACTTCTGATTTGAAGAATTAATTATGACTTCCACGAGATAGAATTCCTACCGTATCAGAGTCCTGAGACAAAGTATGGCGACCACTAAACATCGCTGCAAGCATCGAATCAGGTTCTCTTTGAGTTAAGGTATCAATTGTAGTACAAAATTTCTTCCCTCCTGATAACATAACATGAGAAGGTAGATTTAAAAATTTCCAAACTGATTCACAAGTAATTGCTAGTCTTACCAACATTTCCTCCCAAAATGACTCAATTGGTGTGGCAAGTTAACAGAAAAAAATAAAAATCACATTTTGAACTCTTTAACTTCATCTTTATCTTCTCCTGAGATAAATTTATGGTAGACCTAGCAAGTACTACTAATTTCAAATAATTCTACTAAATTAGGGCTCAAGCTGAGCTAAGATCCATAAAATCGTAAAAATGGGTAATTTTAAGTGATTAATGTAATCTCATTCTTTAATGAATTCATAACACATCGACATTCTTCTGTTTTGTTAGATTGAAGATTGAAATTTAGGGTTTTGAATCGATTAAAACCCCTGATTAGGTCATAGTTAATTGGATCTTAATGAATTAAGAAATAGAATTATGAGGGACTTAGGTCAAAATTGTAGATTCTTACCTATGTCGAGACGAACAAGAGAAGGAAGAGCAGAACTCATCGCTCCCCTCTTTTTGTGTTTCTGAGCTGCCAGGGGAGAAGAAAAACAGCAGTTGAAGAAATGAGAATAGAAATTGTGTAAATAACCCTACTTTTGTTTTAAATTTCAATAACTGCCACTCCTTGATAGTGTTATCTGTGTGTTCTTGATAAACGGGGCCGAGCCTGTTTAAGGGTGACCCGGCCCGGTCCAGATACGGGTAAAGCCAGGCTGGGTTGTATTCTGGTCCAAGTTCGGCTTTGGTTTTGAGTCCAGTGGGCTAGTATGGCCTGCACCGGCCCCAGTCCGAAGCCGGACCAGGATATTTATAGTTCTAGGCTGGCGTGGCCTCGATCGAATCGCTGACCGATCCGTTTTCCTAGTTGATAAACCAGAATGGTGCCCACAAACAAAAAATCTTCGTATATTTTGTTGTAGTTTAGTGTGCAAATAATTTTTATGTTTTTGATTGGAAAGGAAAAATGCAAATTGATTCAAACTGCATCAAAGCTATCAAAAAAAAAACCACCTCGCTCCACTGTCATTTTCAATCTTTGATATTGTCTAAGTTCTTCACTAGTTGTTCCTTGCTATCAAGACAATGAAGGATTAAAATTGAAGTCTTCTATCATTGGAAGGGTAAACATTTTCTCTTCGTGTAGATTCTAATGACACAATCTGTTAGCTGATTCAAATGAGAAGACTTTTTTTAAAGATTTGGTGCACGAGCATTTTCATCAAAGATTCTCGGATGAAAATGGGTTTCAGGAAGGAGAAGCCAGTTTTCTTTACGCGGAAACCCCATATACCAACAGACATAGTAAAGCTCCATCTCAAGTTCTCTACACAACTAACAAAATTTCTTCAGACAAAGTAAAGCTCTATCACGGATTTCAACACAATTAAATGAACCTACTATTTTCTGTTAATATGAAATAGATGCATCAATTATATCTATGGTGATTTTTTTTTTCTCATTGTACCATCAAATAGAACTAAAATCAGCCCAAATCAACAATTCAGACAAGTAAGACATCATGAATGAAACAAAAACCTAAAATCTCACTCGAGACAATTAAGCCCTCGAGTCAGATTTCAGATCTAACTAAGAAAAACAATACATAAAATTAAGAGAGAAACCACCTCTTTAAAAAGCCTTCTTAAGCACTGACCAAACATTCTCAAAAGTTTTAGCTACAAAGTACACGATTTCTAGGGTGTTCGTTAAACTTGATTCAATCTCTCTACATACTTCTGAACATTAAGCTCTCACAAAGGTGAAGGTTTCATTGGTAGATGGAAAAATAAGATGACAAGTAAACATCTCTCTAACCTCGATCCTAACTTTATCAATATAAAAGTCTGTCATTGGATATCTCTCTCAGGGTTGAAATGCTTCAAAGATCATGGCACTGTACCTGTAAATTAGAGAGCAAATCAATTAAATGAGAAACAGAGCCGAAGAACTAAATAAATCAAGACTATACAAAGGATATTGGCCTCCCACAAGGATAAATGGGATTCTCCCAATCAAGTAAATAATATGCAGGACTTCTCAAATATTGAGTAGGATGCCCAAAGCTCCGACAGTTTCCGTACAAAACATGTTTTCTAGCAGCTCCATCTTTCTCATGTTCCAACCGACATGAAAAGACTGAGGACTCGCTGCAGAACATTCTGGGCTTCACAAGCTGGCCATGGAAATTGCTAATAATAAATATCAACTTAATATAGATAATACGACTTCGGGTTCCAATAACAAATATGTGTTCGATGGGTCATGGGGTGAGTATTATAATTCATAATAATGTAGTATATATGACTTCGAAGTGATGCAGAACATTATTATTAATTGATTTAAATGTTGTAAATGTTAATCTCTTCAGGAAGATCCATTATTTGAGTTAAAAATCAAAATACAGCAGACCTGTCAAAGTCTCACCTTAACGAAGATTAATCGCTAAAGAGCTAACAAGATGAAGATAGAATATTTGATTTAAAATCAAAATAAAGTAGACATTCTATACATTCAAACATAACTTTCAGCAACCAGCCAACGTCGTCTCGGTCGGGATCGGTCACCCTTCAAAGCTATTACACCATTTGTCATACAGAAAGTCTTTGAACGGGATGACTCTTTTTTGATATCTAAGTCTCTTAAGCAGGAAGCCCTTAACTCCAGAGATTGGCATGGGATCAGCTTTGTCAACCCAATAACCCAACCACATGGTTCCACATACACTTTTATCTAGCTGTATTTCATGCATCTACATGCCTACCATGCTACGCCCATTTGTGGTTTAAAACGTAACACTCTAATATTTCAGATATGAGGTTAATGGTTACAATGCAAAACTAAATCTTTACCATTTCCAATTTTTCCCAATGTTTTAAAAACGTTCGAGACGTATGCCTTGACTACTGAAGAGATACAACTATTAAGAATTCTTTCACTTTGCTTTAATTTTTTTTCTAGTGGTTGGACAACATAAAAGACATTAGTATTTTTGTTCATTAAATACTTGAGAGTTTATATTATGGCAGTAAAGTAGGAAAACTATGTTATGTTTTTACATAATTTGATGTCATTTTCCTTGCAAAAAAAAAATAGTAGCTTTTACG
The DNA here is from genome assembly GCF_041429995.1 of Eschscholzia californica. Lineage (NCBI taxonomy): Eukaryota > Viridiplantae > Streptophyta > Magnoliopsida > Ranunculales > Papaveraceae > Eschscholzia > Eschscholzia californica. Next base: position 70,965,428 of record NW_028238198.1, read on the forward strand.
CCTTGAGGCGCCCCCTCTCTTTGTGTGAGCAAACTGCCTTGAGGCAAAAAAGGTATTTTTACAACATTGATCTTTGCAGTTAGATTTGTAGTATATTGCACACGACTTAGAGATTAATAACTTGGACTACTTGGTTTTCAACTTGTTGGTCACTTATTTACTTGCTACTTGACTTGCTTATCAGGATATATCTATGTTCGTAGTAAGTAAACTAGACACTTCTCTTCTTTTTACCCCAGCTGTCATACAAATTTACTGCAGTTGAGGTTAGACTTCCATACACCTTGAGCCCACACCTTGCCTCATCAAGGAAAACAATGTCGAGGCTAAAGACATTATCTATTAGTACTTAGAAATAAGACGTTTCATATAGTCTATGCCTCTAAAGTATAGTTATGCTGGTTGCATGAATTATCTTCACAAGTTCTATCTACATAGGATTGTAAGATAAACACAAATCATCATTTCGATATATAAACTAATCATTTCAACATCAGCAAACTCTTCCACTCCTAGTTATGGCCCATATTTTAACAACCCAATTTGCTGTGAATGGATAATAACACAAAATTGTGAAAGATTTCAGTGAAATAAACCTAGTCTGAAGTTCACATTCTAAACACTTCCAAAATGAAATATCGAACTAAGGGTTTACCATCAACAGTCAAGTCTTCACCAAACAGTGATATCACTTACTTGTTCGGTTCATGCCAATACTCAAAGATGAAGACAGTTTTTTTGATACAATAAGACCCGAAATCTAGTCTCCAAAAGGACAAGTTACTACCCAACTACTGTGGGCTTCACAAAATGAAGACCGCCGGACACCAATAGTTAGTTTACAATGATTTAGATTACTACTACTAATTTTCTCTTTCATTCTGGTGATCATATATAGACATTCAGTAACAAGCAAATAAGCAATAATTCCGCAAGAAGTACCATAAAGTAAAACCCAACCACATAAGAAACACATAAATATATTAGGAATTCATATTCAATAGGTTAAAAACGATACCTAATTAACTCATTGTTGCTGCTGATTTTGCTGTTGAGGATTAGGTGGTGGAGGCATTCCAGGACGAGGTGGACCATAGACTGGAACAGAACCACCAGGTGGTGGTGGCATTCCAGGCCTAGGAGGTGGTGGACCTTGCATTCCAGGGTGCTGAGGCGGTGGTGGTCCTCTCATCATACCAGGAGGAGGACCCATTGGTCTCTGTCCAAATGGTGGAGGCATTCCAAACTGTCCAGGCGGCGGACCACCAGGCCTGCCCGGAAATTGACCCATCATGGGTGGCGGTCCTCTAGCCATCTGCGGTGGTTGTTGTCCAGGGAAACCAGGAGGACGAATCACAGGTGGAGGATAGCTCACTGGTGGCGCCGACAGCTGAGGAGGACGAGATATCTGAGGCTGCATCATACCAGGTGAAGGTCCACCAATTCCACGAACAGGTCCAGACAAACCAGGCTGAGCTTGAACAAGTGGAGCCGTCGTTATTCCACGACCAGCAGCTCGACCTAAACCAGGACCAGCCATTGCAGCGGCACCGGCAGCTTTAGCCCTAGATTCTTCCGGTGGTGGTGGACCTTCAACAGTCATGGAAACAACTTCTTCACCACGAAGAAGAACAAGACCTAGTGTTCTTCGTTCCTCTCTTTCTTCGTTTTTCTTGCCTTTCAACGGTGGAAGTTTACGGAACTCTTCACAGTCACCAAGAACAAGGTTCATGTGACGATCGAACGCCATGAACTTACCTACAAGTTGACGACCATCTTGAATGGTTACTCTCATTCTGTAGTTGATGTACTGAAGCATCTTTGAACTCTTAGACATCGACATTTTTGGATCGATTGATGTAAAAACCCTAAATCAAAGTTTCTTACGGGGGTTTGATGATGAGATTAAAACTTAGGGTTTTGATTGTTTAGGAGAAGCTAGGGTGTGGTGAGAGCGAAAATGGGGAAGGATCTGAAGAAGACGAGATCTAGGGTTTTGAAAAGGGGACCTTCAAGAGCTATTCTCTTTTTCGGTCATTTTGAGGCTCTGAGGTTTTGAGCGGGGTTAAGGAAGAAGCAAAAGGGATTCCGAGCGGGCTAACTTGAGGGTGAAAGACTAAACTACCCTCACTAGGTATCGTTGCTTCTTTATTCTTACACTCGATCGACACCCGGCATTTTTATTGATGCGAATGTTCTTAGCATCTCAAATGCAAAATTCCACAAAAACTCAATTAATCCAATGTGTCAAATATGAATTGAGATTCTCTTTCATAGTTGACATCATTGAAATCTTCAATTCAAAACACTTCTCCAATGCAGTACTTAAAAAAATTAACATGTACTTTATATTTATTCTTGTTTCTTACTTTAATAATGATTTGACCAATTGAGATACAACAATAAATGTTGAGATACTCAAAAGAAAACTCAATTGACATTCTAGTTGAGTGTTGCATTCGAGAGTGTTTTTTGTTGAAAACTCAAGTAATCCTATGTGTCAAATTGAGTTTTTCAAATTGAGTGTTGCATTGGAGATGCCCTTTGGGCAAGTCCAGTGTAGGGGCTCGGCTCCCTGTTTTGGTAGTCCCTATTTTTTTATTCAATTCTAATGTCCAGCTTCCAACAAAGGCTCCTAAATCTAGATTATGTGTAGGGGTGGGAATTTTGCCCATGAGCCCGAACCCGCCCACGGGCACCCGAGCCCAACGATGACCATGGACGCCCGTGCCCGTCTCGGGCACAACCCGTCCAGCCCGCCAAATTTTAGTGGGCGGGCATGGGTTAAAACCTCTACCCGCGCACCCGCCCATGCCCGCACCCACTTAACCTCACCCAATGATAACCAACCAAATTACATCAACTTTATGGGTTGATGAAGCCCCAGCTGTCTATGTTGCTAGGCTTAGTTAAGATGGTAAACAATATGCTTAAGGGAAATCACACGAACCCAATATATTGCTTTGCAATGGCCCAAGAGAATTCTTAGTAGAATACTGAAGTAGTCTTTGGCTTTGAGGGAACAAAGAGTGGGGTAAGTTTATATTATATCTCATGAGAATTCTTCATTAGTTTTCATTGTGAGATTAAATTCCTAAAAGGAACAACACAAATAACGTCTAGTGTTAATCTCACATTGTCTCTTTAGAATCAAGAAAGGTGTTTCGAGATTTTATAAAAAAAGAGGAAAAAGTGATTTTTTTTTCAAGTAATGAGATTACCCGCTACCCGCCCGCCCATACCCGAATTACCCGAACTTCTTAATGGGCTTGGGCGGGTAATGAGCAAGGCGAATTTCAAAATTGCCCGCCCAATTAACCCGCTTACCCTAATAGCCGTTGAAATTTTGTGTCCGACCCGCCCAGCCCGATGCTTCAAGTGCCCACGGACGCCCATACCCGCCCAATTCCCACCCCTAATTATGTGTATCTGTTTTGTATGTGGGCGGACTTTTGATTTCAATTTTCAACTATAAATTATTAGTTTCAAATATAAAATTAAAATGTGATATTATTCTATAGAGACCGAGAATTTTGAAAAGATTAAATAAAATAAAATAAAAACATGTAGAGAAAGAATTAAAATAATTTTTTTAGAAACAATTAAGATTTTTTAACAAGAAATTAGATAAAAAATAAATAAAAGCGTTATTAGGTGGCAAATGTGACTGTTGGGGAACTCCCAACTGACACATTTGGAGCTGGGAACCCCCCCAGCCACGTCGCCGTTCCTGCCCAGTTGGCGTTGAACCTGTCACTCGTTTCGATTATTAAAAATAAGTACGTCATTTGTGATGGATTTCGTATCAGTCCCTCCTTTATTTAAATTTGGACCATTGATTTTATCAATGGTCCAGATTTTATCTACTCAGATTAAGGTGTCGTTTTGGCAACTAAAAGTAGAAGTCATTTACTTGTAGTAGAAGTTCTTTTACTTTAAAAAGGTAAAAAAGTTTCAAAAGTATATTTGGCAAAAATGTTACTTATAAGTAAAAAAATCAAAAAGTTAGTTTGGTAACTCAATTTACTTTTGATAATTTTATTTTTCTTTCTCAAATAGATACTTGATTTTAATTGAATTTGTTTATGATATCCACGATTACTCTCGTATACGAAGTAGTGGTGATATTGGTGGTACTGGTAGTGCCATGAAAGTATGGTTATGGGGTGTAGTGGTGGTTGAGTTTTGATGGTGGTGGTGGTAGAGGTATGATGGTGACAGCGGTGATGACTGTGGTGGAGGTATGGGTGGTGGTGGAGGTATGATGGTGGCATTGGCGGTGGAAGTATGGTGGTGGTGGATAAGGTATGCGAGTGATATTGACGGAGTTATGGTGGTGGTGGTATGGTGATGGTGGTAAAGGTGGTGGATAAGATATATAGGTGGTAATGATGGAGGTATGGTGGTGGTGGTGACGGTGAAGGTACGATGGTGGTGGTGGAGGTACTGTGGTGGTGGTGGCGGTGAAGGTACGATGGTGGTGGTGGAGGTACCGTGGTGGTGGAGCTACGAGGTGGTTGTTGTCGAGGTATGGTGGTGTATGGTGGTGGTGGTGGTAGTAGTTGAGGTAAGGTGGTGGGAGAGGTGCAACGCTTGTTGTGGTGGTGGTGGGGGTATAATGGTATGGTAGAAGTTTAGTTGTGGTAGTGGAACAAAGATGGACAAAAAAAAATCGTCAAGTAAAATTCATGCATGTAAAAAAAAAGTTACTTTACTTTGAAGTCAAAAGCTAAAAATTTTAACTTTAAAAGAAAGTCAAATTTTAACTTAAATGAAGTCGGTAATTTTTGCGTACCAAACTGACTTTTCGACTTTTCTACTAAGATAAGCAGAAAAGTAATTTATTTTAGTGTTGCCAAACGACACCTAAGAGGGCAAATATCCAACTCCATCAATCATGATTCTTTTTCTAACTTTTGCTTGTTTGATCTCCATTACAACCATTTAGCAGAAGAAACCGAGAAGACAAAGACATAGCGACCTCACTGGAGAAAAGAAGAAAGATAAAGTGGCATTCATACCTCCCAGACTCCAACATGTAACTCGATTGCTTCTCGTTTTTTATTCTAGGGTTTCCACATTTGTTAATAAAGTGAGAGTGAAATTTAATTTTGAAATTTAGGATTTTCATATTTGTTAATAAAGTAAGACTGAAATTTAACTTTGAAATCTAGGGAATACAATAATGATATGAAAACCTTGTTAATAGGATTTTCATACTTGTTAAATCTAGGGGGTGGATTTTTCAGTTGCACCTAATGAAGGGCATTCTACTCATTCTTTGGGTTCCCAAAGATTCAGTTTTCGGATGGATAGGGTGTTATAAGAGATAAGCTAAAAAGTTATGAATTCCAGAGATGAGAAGTTTGAGAGGTATTTACCTTTATGCTTGTTGTTAATACTACTTGTTTAGTCATTTCATTTTGATAATATAACTGAAATTTCTTTTCGAGCTTATGCCAATGCTAATTTATATAAAAAATACAACTTTAGGAATTTATTAGAAGTTAATCTGTTCCAATCATATTTAGAAATTGGAAGTGGTGCATAAACCTAGGTTTTCTTAAATGGGTTTTGTTTCCATCTCCCTATTTGTAGTGAAGGAAACTGCTAAGAGGAGTGGATTTTCATGTTATATTTGTAAAAAGAAAATGTCAATGTCTACGGTTAGTTAAGTTTCACCGGATTTCTCGTTGTTTTAACCAGTTATGTGATGCCTATGTAAGATTGAAGTAAACATTGGATGCTTTTTCTTTTTTGAAATCATGGTTGAAGTTTCTTTGAACTTTAACAGTTTAATGTTTAATCCGTTACGCTATTCATGTGTTATTTATTGATTTGTTTAGATTTTGAGATTGGAATCCAGAGTTAATTTTGGGTCAAAAGTGACGAACTCTATTCAAGAGGTTCTAGGTCAAAGATTAATTATGTTTCAGAAAAGATTTGAAAAACCTTTGCACGGAGCTCTAGAAGGTTTAGAAGATTTAGAAAATCAGCGAGCTTCAGACAACAAAGGATCGACAACGACAGAGTCGAAATGTGAGCCTCAAGGACCATTCTTTCAGAAGTGGAATAAGATATTTGTACTATCATGTGTGCATGCAGTCTCCCTGGATCCGTTGTTATTTTATGACCCAATCATTGACGATAAAAAGAATTGCCTTGATGTGGATAAGAAGTTAGAATCCACAGTTTGTGTTTTGCATTTTTTCACAATTTAGTAATGTAATTTGATATAAAAGAACAAAAATTCTTGTTGTTTAATGAAGGGTTATTTCCCATATGGCCCCCTACTTTGTGACCAGCTTCCCGCCTGGCCCCCCACTTTACGAGAAATACCCATATGGCCCCCTTCCGTTATAACACCGTTACTCTCTCTCTTCCATTTCTTTTCTCTCTCTTCCAACATGTTTTCTCTCTCTGCCACCTCGTCAAAACCAGCCACCTCATCACCTTCTCCGGCGAGGTCGCCGGCCGGCCAAATTTCCGGCCGGCGACCTTCAAATATAAAAAAAAAATTTCTTTTTTTCTCTCTCTTCTCTCTGTCTCTAAAAAAAAATTTTTTTTTTTTTTAAATTCTCTCTCCCCTCTCTCTCTCTAAATTCTTTCTCTTCTTCTTCTTCTTCTCTTTTCTCTCTCTCTTCTTCTTCTTTCTCTCTCTCTTTCCCCCCTCTCTCTATTCTCTCTCTCTCTCGACCTCCGGCGAAGTCGCCGGAGGTCGAACAGAACAGAATCAGAACAGATTCTGTTCTGTTCTAAACAGAACAGATTCTATTCTGTTCTAAACAGAACAGATCTGTTCTGTTCAGATCTGTTCTGTTCGAACAGAATCTGTTATGTTCGAACAGAATCTGTTCTGTTCGAACAGAATCTGTTCTGTTCTGAACAGAATCTGTTCGACCTCCGGCGACTACGCCGGAGGTCGAGAGAGAGAGAGAATAGAGAGAGGGGGGAAAGATAGAGAGAAAGAAGAAGAAGAGAGAGAAGAGAAGAAGAAGAAGAAGAAGAGAGGGAGGAGAGAGAATTTTAATTTTAATTTTTTTTTTAGAGAGAGAGAGAAGAGAGAGAAAAAAAGGATTTTTTTTTTTTTTTTATATTTGAAGGTCGCCGGCCGGAAATTTGCCCGGCCGACGACCTTGCCGGAGAAGGTGATGAGGTGGCTGGTTTTGACGAGGTGGCAGAGAGAGAAAACATGTTGGAAGAGAGAGAAAAGAAATGGAAGAGAGAGAGTAACGGTGTTATAACGGAAGGGGGCCATATGGGTATTTCTCGTAAAGTGGGGGGCCAGGCGGGAAGCTGGTCACAAAGTAGGGGGCCATATGGGAAATAACCCTTTAATGAAATATGGTTCTGAAAAACATGACTCCCTCCGTCCCATTTTATTTGGTTGTTATTCCTTTTATGGATGTCCCAAAATATTTGTTAACTTCCCTTATATAACATTCATTTAATTACTAATATGATGACATTTTGAAAACTATCTTTTACTTTTAATTGGTTCTATACTTCTACCAATGTTATTTTCAAGGAATATTTTACATTGAATATGGATAAATTGGTAAAGTAATTTTAGTTATCAACATTAAATAAGTTTTCTTAATAAGTTCAATTTCCTAACACTACAAATAAAATGGGACGGGGGGAGTATTATGAATCAAGTGCTATTTTTTTGGAATTGAATGCGTTAGAGTGATTGATTACATGTTTGTTTACCTTTTCTGTTTGATTACAGGTTTGTGAATGTTTTTTCGTACTGCATGTGAATTTTTTTTGGATTGCAGTCCAAAAAAACAAAATATTATCCGATTTGCAACTAATTGTTGTCTAATTGCAGCAACCCAAGATGATCCAAGATATTGTCCAAAATACAATAAAATGTTGTCCAAATTTTAACAGTCTAAAAAGTTGTTCAAATTGTAGTAATCCATTAAAACAACATAGTCATATAATCCATAACTCTTCTAATAGACAAAACATCAAATCTACTAAACCAGAAATTGAAACAAAGCATGACCATCATCTTATAAACAAAATATGTTTGTCTACTATCTCCATTAAAACATAGAAATGCTCTATTGTTCTATGTCTCTTGAAGTTCAACATCTTCATGTCCACTATCTCCACGTACGCTAGTTCTATGTCCACCATCTCTATTGTATATATATTTTTCGGTTGGGCATAATATTGAGGACCATACAAACCCATCAATAATTCCATATTTGACTACAAAGTAAAAAAATGAAAAACGAATAAGTTTATACATGTACTTAGTTTGTGATAGATTAAACATAAATAAAAAACATTACCGTGTGGATGAGAGGTATGAAGATATTCTCTTGCGCAACATGACCACTAAGCAAACTCTTTTGTGTATTTGCAACACTCCAAACCAGATCACATGTAGGCGTTGTAGAAGTGTCACCCTCGTGCGTATTATTACCACCAACTGTACTTCCTTGAGTTATATTACACTAAATATAAGAAACAATATAAGTTTGGTATATGGAAACAAAGAAGAAAAAATCCAGAAGTTCAAGCATGCATACGCGTTTCTTTGGCTTGTATTGGGGATTTTTTAATCAATTCTCTCGAGGCCTTCATTTCGCCTTACAAGATTCAAAATCAAGGATGTTCTCTTGTGCAATATCTTCGTAATCGACTATATAACCCTTGGACTTACTGGTTGTTGAAGAGCTACTCGCTTATAAGAAGAAGACTTTGGCTTATATTTATGGAGGTAATGTTGTAAATCCTAAGTACTTCTTTCATCCTCAAAAGCAACACTTGCTAGTGAAAGAATGACACAAATCGTCATATCGCTTTTGGTTTGGCGAGATCTTGTTACATCCTTCCTCCATATCCGTAGGATGTATTAATCTCGTATGACATTGATGTTGTTCATACACAATACAGCTATTGCATGTCGGCGTAATATTTCCTTAAACTCAAGCAACAAGTAGTTGCACCTAACATCACATTCAATAGGGTCAAATATAACCTTATATACTATTCTCTTTGTGCCTCCACCTATTTCTTTTGCCTCCGAAATGATATAATCATACACGACCATATTCGATACAGTTTAGTGTTTCACAAGCCATCTTTTCAGCCACTTCTTTCTGAAACTCTTGAAACTTAATAGGTGTATACTTATCCCTCATTTGTTTTTCTATCGTGAATGGACTCACACATTGGTTTTGTAACTTATATGATCGAAAATCTTCTCGTGCCTCTTTTTCCACCTTTCCTTCAATGCAAAATTATATTGTTCAACAAAAATCTTTGAACTCATTTTCACGCCAACAAAGTCATTAAAAAAACATTCATACGTTCGCTACGTTGCGTACTAGATGTTCCCGCCCAAAACTTACCTTTCACATAAATTGGCGACCATCGTTTTCTCTCTTGGAACAAGTATTCTAACCAATTATTGTTTTTGTAAACCATATTTTTCTATCATTAAGTTCCAACTGCAGACAAACTCTTTCGGACAAAGAGTCTCGTAAACAATCTGACTAAGAGTAAAACTTATCTCTTCATAACTTTTGTAAACTTCTGAGTTTTTCTGGTACTTTCTTCATTACATGCCACAAACACCATCGATATCTTGTGTTAGAAAATACTTATGCAATCGCGTTATGCATAGCTCTATCTTGGTCCGTAATAACGACATCTGAAGGGGTGTTCTCCATACAAGAAAGCCATGTGCGCAATAACCAAGCGAACGTATCCGTGTCTTCATTTGACAATAGCCGCAACCCAAAAGAATAGACTGTCCATGATGGTTGACTCCAACAAATGGAGCAAAAGGCAAGCCATACTTATTTGTTAGGTACGTTGTATCAAAAGTGACAACATCTCTAAATTCTTTATATGCCTTTCAATTCCTTCTGTCCGTCCAAAATACATTACGTAATTGACAGTTTTCATCTAAATCCATACTAATTAAAGACGAAGCTGTTATTTTTTCTTTGTTGCGCCAATAAATACTCCTGAATCGCCACACTGCCTCTTTCTCCACGATGTAACACTTTAGCATTTCTTATGTGATTTCTGGCATCTCTTTCAATAAATGGTGCATTTTCATGTCCACCAGTTGCCACCAGTTGTTGCCTATAACTTCGACTCAGTTTAATTCTTGCCATATCACAAACTTCAAGTTGTCGAGCCACATGTGGATTGATTTTCCCGTTACATATTTAATGTCGAACTTTTCTAGGACTAAGGATATGGTTATGCTCTAAATTGACAATGGAAATCACCCATTTTCTGTTAGGTTGTAACTTAGTGGCAACTTTAGCTTTGCATCCACTTATACCACTGGGTCGGGGACAAATTTTGTCCTTGCGGTTTATATTTTCCACTCTTACCACATGCTACATATATGTACCAAAGATCACAGTTAATACTTTTATGATCTGTCTTTTTCACTAGATATCCAATTTTTTTTGCATAACTAAGACAATAGTCGTATAAGTGATCAACACTATCGACTTCCATCCCAACTCTGGGTACTTCTGATGATTTTGATTCGACATGCTTTTTTTCATCATTCCCAGATGTTATTTCAAAAACATCCAAATCCCTGTTCTCCGAGTTCATTTTTTGTCCCAACTAAACTTCGACCTAAAAGAATTAAAATTTAGAATAATCACAATTTTTTTAACACAACAAAATAAAATATATTAATATAAACAGTAAATGAAATTTAAGAACAAACAAATTATAACATGTTTGAACGAACACTAAGAGCAATAATATGTTTTCTTACATATTTTGTGAACAATACCTGAAAATTCTCTTTGCTTATTCGAAATTGTTAGGAAAAACTAGAACAAGCCCAATCTGAAGCTGAGGTTTAAAATCGAAGCACAAGTTGAAAGGAAGCTAGAGAGAGAGAGTTGGATAGAAGAAGAAGCAAGTTGTTCAGTTTAGAATAAGAAAGAAAAAATAGGTTTTCTTCCAACCGATAATTTGGTAACCAAATCTGGACCGTTTTGAAGCATCCAGAGGTTCCATTTTGAAATCCATTGTAGATGACAACCCAAATCCAAAATTTCGTAAGAGAGAAGACATGTTCAGCACCACCCGGACGAGAACGCCAACGTGGCTTCGCCACGTAGGCATTCTGTCTAGGTTTTGTCCGTGATTTCTAGTTCCCTATCATTGTTGTTAAATAACTTGGGTTTCAAAAGTCTTCCAAGGAAGAAACATCTCCTAAATGATTTACAAATTTGGAGACATATCTATCAAGGATGCTTAAACAAGGTAATTCCTAAAATATCAAATATATAGGATAACCTCGAAGGGAAACCTTAATATTTTTTAACTACGAAATAATAGTTTCAATCCAACACGGTTGATCTCAGTCGCTTCAATTACACCGCCTATTCAACAGTCGGCCAAAGCAGCCTATAAAAGGTAATCAACTCGCCTCGAAGAAGGTATGAACTTCACCATTCATCCATACTCAATTCTTTAACTGCAAGGAGAATATGATTGTCTTGAGTGTGGAAGAGGTTTTTAAGCTCTTTGAAGTTGTTTCCCAAGGTTTAGCGAAGCAGGAGCAAGATTGATTACATCAAGATCCAACATCACTGTTATCATTTTGACTGATACCAGGTTGACAAATTTTGACATCAACAGTCTCCACTATAATTTATTCTCTTTACGCTGCCAAGAGTCGCCTACAATTATCGGCGACCCTTAAAATATATCTACATTCTTCCTCATCTCTTCCACCACCACCACCACCACCATTTTATTGTTCTCTCTTTATTTCTCTATGTATGTCTGTTACCACAAAGAGGATGGTCTCCTTTGCGAGAACTCATGTCTTATTATGGGTATAATTCCCAAAACCAATCTTCATTGTTAGAGAAGAAAGAGAGAGAACGTTAGTGGTCACATGTAAAATAAAGAAAAAAAAAACAAATTACCTTTTTTGTAGATCGCTGCCGATAACAGTATGTTGGGGATCATTGCTAGCGTGAAAAGAATAAATGGCGGGGGATCTCGACAAAAAGATCCGTCTTCCAACTCAAAACTTGATACAATTTTTTTTTCTCCAAGTCATGGACCAATTTTTAATAGAGAATTTCACAATGCATTCTAGAATGGAAATTATCATTGACACGTCATCTAATGACCTGGCTTTCAATTAACTTAGAATGAATATAACTAAATAACAAATGCCAGCTAGGCAATTCCACGCGTACAATAAGTGTAGCGTAGAGTTTACCCAACAAAAAACACAACTATATAAAGTGGAAGCCGAACCTTTTTGGTTTCCGATTTCAATTGAAAAAGCGTCGTTTTTTTTTTTTAAACTCAGTTGCCATTGCCAAAGGGGGGAAGACGAGTAGAGTAATGGGCGCTTCTTCTTCTTTCTTGTTACTATCACTCTCTCTCTACCTCTCTTTCTCTCTCTACTCCGCTTCAATCGAAGATACTACTACATTCAAAGGTACTTCCTTTATCTTCAACCCTTTTCACAGTTTTCAACCTTCTCTTCGTTTTTTTTATGATTTGTTTAGGTTACTGAAATCAATCTTTAGTTGGGATAAATGTTTGCTTTTTCAATTTTTATGAACCATTTGAAAGTTAGGGCTTCATTTGTTTCTGGTTGATTGATAAACTGAAGTAGGAAAAATACAAGTAGAAGTTGTAATTGTGTTAATAATTACTTCTAAGCAAAGAAACAGGAACTGTCAGGAAACTAAAATTAGGGTTCAAGAAGAGTTTGTAATATATTCTTGTTGAGATAGAGATGTTAACAAGAGATTAGATTGTATTAGAGCATATAGAAATACTTTTCAACTTAACCTCTCTCTTTGTTGAGATAGAGATTCTATGTATTAGCTTTAAACCCTAAAGATTTTATATAGAGGTAAGAATACATAAACAGAATTGATTAGGCGAAAGATTGTTCCTTTTCGTGTACTATTCTCGGGAAAGTGTGGTCTGGGTGAGTGAATGTATAACTTGAATTGGTATAGAATATTCAGAAAGCACTAGTATTGGATGAACTTAAGATTCCTTTCACTTCTTTTTTTTTTGTTTGAGAGGATTTCTTTTACTTGGTATTAACATAATTTGGTTTTCATCTCTTATTATTTGTTAACCTTGTTAATTTTTTTGAACTTGCAGTAATTGATCACGAGAACCCTATTCTGAATTTCACCCCATCGGCTTCTGTGGGATACTTCAATGTAGCTGGCGCTAAACAAAATGTACCATGTGATCGTATCCAAGTTCGTGGTTTGTCGAGGTTCAAAATTAAGAGTTACGCTAATTCATTCCGTGTTACTCTTACACCATCTGTCGTGATACCCGAAAGACTCCATAGCAAAATTAAAGTTTGTCTTCATCGGTATGTGACCTTTCTTTTTCTTTTACTGTATGTCACACTTCTTTTTGGATTTTTATAAACATATTGTTCGAGAGGTTCAACATAAGTTTATTTAGTGAAGAACAACAAACTTTTTCTGATTTCGAAGATGTATATTGCAGGAATGCCTCTGTCTCGTTATGTCAATGCGGGAAAGACAACTGGAAAGCTATCCAAAATGGGCAGTGGAGTGCTGTTACGTCACCTTATGTGGATCAATACGTGGATTTGATGTTTACTGATGGGGTATATGGTTCTGTCACCGTTTCTGTTGAAGAAGGTCAACTTTTACCTTGAGGCTTTATTTCTTATTTTTGTTTTATAAGTGTATAATGTAGCCATCTAAAATATGGGTTTTGTTGTTGCTGCAGAATTTCACCAATGGCGCCTTCTGTGTCTTGGTTTTGGACTCGTTTTACTGCTGTTGGCGCCAACTTTGAGTACATGTGTTCCATTTTACTATAGCAGTTCAATGGCAATTGGGGTTTTGCTTGTCATTTTGATCCTTCTATTTCAGGTAATTTTGTTCTTGGAGTAACTTGGGTTCTAAACTTTTATTACGCCCACACATAGTCACATAACACATAAGATCTTTTATCACGTAATGATTTTCATTTCTAATACAGGGTATGAAATTATTACCAACTGGCAGGAAGAGTGCACTCTACTTCACAATTTATGGGTCTGTGGTAAGTCGCCTTTCAATCTTGTAGTGGTAGAATGCTTTTCCATTGTCATATTTAAATTCAGACACTTAAAGGCCTTGTTATTTTACTGCCTTTTCAGATTGGAGTTGGATCTTTCATTTTACACTATTTCTCCATGATGGTCAACTCAGTTCTTTTGAATCTTGGATTGAGTGAAGACATGTACAACCCAGTAAGTCCATTCACACCTTGTACTTTTCATTTCAACTGTAAGGTCATTTATAAGTTCTAATGTACTCGGAAGATTAACTTTTTTGCTTCTTGATATACTTTATCCATGTTGGTCATTTGGTTGCCTTCTAGTAGAATATATGGCTTCAATCTTCATCTTATTGTATTGTAGCAAATCAGCTTAGGAGCTTAAACCCAAATCAGAACTGGTATATGCGTTTCTTATAGATGTATTTCTTTCTCATATTCTGAGACTTGCCTTTGCACGGTGAAGCTAAAACATTTTGGATACGAGTGGCTAACATCCTATGTTCATTTTCACCCAAGTCACCTTACGTTCCGTTTCTTGGTATTCAAAATGAGTTTCTTATTAAAGAACAAGTTCCATAAAGAAGTTACATAAATGGTAGTCAGTTTTGAGACGAAATATAAACTAATCAGTAGGACTTGAATAACTGATAAATAAATAAATAAATAAGTACCCATGATCAGAAAAGATCAACTTTACTCATGAAGTTGATCGCTTGTTGATGGAAAGCTCATCGGACAATTTTTGTTTGTCTAAAAAGCTCTTATTGTGTGGACAATATTGATTGTATGCGCTGGTCTGGACGCCTGGTCTCAAAGTTAAGGTCAATATTAAAACTTTGTCTGTGTTGAACATCTTGTAGTCTCTCTCTCTCTCTCTCCTTGAAACCTGGCTCCACTTCTCCCAAATACCTTTTATGTCTGTGTTAATTAGGAGTTATATTATGTTTTTATTTTCTAACCCTCACCCTTGATTACAGGTATCTGTATTTCTATTACTCGGGGTTATCCTCTTAGGAGCAGCATTGGGATACTGGATCATGCGCAGATATATCATTTCAGAAGATGGACGTGTTGATGTTGGTGTAGCTCAATTTGTGAAGTGGGCGATGCGCATAATTGCAGTGACATTTATTTTTCAGGTTATACTCGTGTTCTTATTGGAAGTCCTTAAGCTTCTTTTTTTTTGGTTCCGTCAACAAAAAACCTTGCAAATCACTAAATTGCAGTTGTTAATTTGATGAAAAACTTTCTCATTGTCTTATCAATGATGCCCCTTAAAAATATGAACATGTTTCGATCCAACTTTTTTTCTTTTCCTTTTTTACTTCCCCGGCTCTTCTAAATCTTTGTAGTATCTTGAAGCATAAAGGTTTTGAATTCTGACATTCGGTTATTTAACAGAGCACCTTTGATACCCCATTAGCAGTAACGGCAGTGGCTTGTTGTTGGGGAATATGTTTCTCTATAACTTCTCCCAAATGGCGAGGCTCGAAACCAGGGTAAGTTCTTTACTTAAAGCTTTTAAAGTTGACTAAATATATCAGATAACTAGATTAAACCCTAAATGACCGGTTTGTATGGTTAAAAGTAAAACTCTATGTAGTTGATCGATTTGGTTAGTTTTTTGTAAGGTTTGACGATCAATTCTGGTATGACTTGTTGCAGGAATCAATTGAAACTCATAAGTGGAAGCCCATGGCAGAAAAAAGGTAAGAAGGCAACAGCAGATCAGAATCGCACTGAATTCCTTCACAGATCACCTCCTCAGAATCTATATGAAAAGACACTGTGGAATAGCCCGAAAAAGTCATTCGCTTGGTCTGACTCTCCTACAAAGGGTATGAGACTTCACAATATTTTCTCGAACCTTATTTGTCTATGAAGTAACAAGAAACCTTTCTACAATCATTTTGTTCTTATCTGGGATCGAGTGAATTGCTTGTGAAATCATTTTCACGCAATCAGTTATGCAGTAATAATAATTGAGCATCAGGGTCGAAAATAGGAATGTAAATGATTTCGGGCCTGGTTCGTAACTTTGATGGATGTATCAGCCCACCCAAAAGGGAAAACATGAGTTAGCTCACTCGGGCTAAGTCTGGGTTTGCTTGCTCATGTATCTCTCCCTGCTGCGTGCATTCCTTATAATCCAAGCCCAGAAAAATCGAAAAAAAATAAAATAAGTACGCTGGTTATGATCCTTGATTTGCTTTAAGTTCAGATTTCTTATCGATAAAATACCTTCACGAATTTTTTTTCTCATTTCATCTTCTTCTGTTTCTGCAGGTTTGGTGAAGTCACCTCTTTACAGAAGAGCAGAACTTGAAGAACGTTATTACTCAACCTTCCACAAGACACCGAACCGAAAGAGATTCTCAAAGCAAGAATGGGAAGACTTCACAAGCGAATCAACAAGAGAAGCGATGGTTGGATTAACATCATCACCAGAGTTTGCTGATTGGGTTGTCGATAATCATGATCGAATGAAAATTGATGACTACATATCAGATGATGATAGCATTGGAAGTGAAGATAATTCCTCCGATGAGATTGTTGTTGATAGCAATAACAAGCTTGGTTTTCTCAAATGGTAGATCCAAAGAGATTCAGATCTTGTCTTTTTTGGCTTTTAACGAGGTTTTTGTATATACTAGAATTTAGTTTTATGTAGTACCAATTTTGTCAGAATTAGGTTGATGTAAATGGTACATTAAAGTTGTAACATTCGTAATGGAACATCTCTTTACGGAATATTTTCTGTTCTAACTTGTAATCTTTCTCATTAACTAACAACTTAATTGTTCTCTTAAGGTTCACTGCTTTTTTTATTAGAAAATATGACCCAAAAACTGTAAAATTCTTTCGGATAAAAAAAAACTCTCATGTTACCGTTTAAGGTTTTAGGAGATGTAAGCGATCACTAGTCAATTTTGTATACATTATAGACAACAAGTGGGTAGATAAATAACATCAAAAATATAAGATAAAGTCTTTTAGCAAGGGAGGTCAGGCCGTGAAAGACTCCTTCAACATCGCTCCTTTTTATATAATTGACTTACTGTTTGGACTTCTTTTTTCAGTGTTGCATTTCAGACTCCATTTTGAGTTTTGACATAATCACCCGAGAATATTCTGTCTCTAAAGTTATATTTAAAAAATACCCATTTTATCCTTAAATAATCAATATATATTTTTTATCCTTAAATAATCAATATTACAGTTTGAATCCAATTTATTTAACTAGTTTGGGCTCATCTTCTTCTTAACTCATATTCTTCCTTCATTTAACAACACTCACCAAAATTAAAATTTGATTAACACGTTCAAATTTCAGCTGAACCAACCGTTCCAACAATAGCAGCAAGTTGTCCTTTTTTTTCACATTCAAATTCAAATCTTTTAAAACAACTTGTTCATCTTCATCATCCCACCCAAATCTCTCATCTTCAACCTCAATTGCAATACTACCATTACAACCTTCTTCTCTCTCTACAACTCCATTCCCCCATTCTCTACTCATCATAAAACCATATAATTTGGAAGTTTATTTGATTTGTTTGAAGCATCATTCATTTCTCACTAAACAAGTCAACCATTACTTCCCAAAAAAAGAAATACTAATTTGGTACTTAAAATATCTCAAATTATTATTACGAAAAACTTATCTATTATTTATTCTGAAATTAGTAAGGCCTCATTTGGGTACACACATAGCTTATATTATGAGCTTTTCTATAAGCCCATAAATAAAAGCGTAAACTTATATGTTACATATATCTTCAAGTAAACAAATAATTGGTGGATGATGCATTATATGCCAAAACTAGGGCTCTTGTTTTTTAGTTGAAAGACTAGCGATCTCTTGTTATCGATGAAGCATTATTATATCATTAGTTCTTCTAAAATGTCAAATTAGTAAAGACAGACATCACTATCCTACCATCTATCCATTATATTATTGGCTTCTAATGTCTCCATCCTAGGGCCTCGAAGTGCTAAGTTTAGCACCTAACTTGCACGCTATGTCCCTTCACGTACCGAGTAATTGACATACTGATAATGATATTCTTCTCAATAATTCTTCAAAAATGTTAAAATTATGAGAATTTTTCATTATTATCATAATCTCATAAATTTGTTGTAAATATCCCACTCTACAAACAATTTATTTTTATAAATATAACACCGAGAAAATTATGCATGTACATATCATTAATATCATAATATGTAAATGTATGTAGAGTTATTTGAGATTCAAAGTTATTTGGTATCTAAAGACTCCAAAGAAGTCATGTGAGTATGTATACATACAAACATTGATCACTGTTGGTTCAGTTACTAATGCATTTCCTCTAAAACTCTCGAAGTTCCAGCTTATTACAAAAGAAAATTGGAGAACAATATTCTAAACGAGATTAAGAATATCCGAAGTAAAATAAAAATCTAATGGTTTCAAAATGACCACGTGAGTTTGTACGTGTACAGAAACTGAGCTAGATCTTCAAAAAAAAAAAACACTTAGCTAGATCTTCTACGTAAAATCTTGAAAAAAACAATGTCGGGATCAAAATCAGTTTTCTTTTTTTTTTTTTTTGTTGAAAAAGATCAAAATCAGTTAAGAATCCTATCTAGATATATATAGAAATTAGAGAATCTTGTGATAGAAAATGACGAAAGTAAGATGGAGTAGGTCTGACTCAATTGCCGCCCCCCAATAATTGAACCTCTGACTCAAATTAAATTGAAAAAAAACACAAAACAGTTACCAAAGATAGAATCTTTTAAGGATCTATACGGTTTGGGCAGCTCGGGCAATCCAAAAAACCATGAAATTTCTCACCTTTCCTCTTCTTTCCTTATCTACTCACTCACTATTTAATATTCCCGGTCACACTGCCCGTCTGGTATTCATTTCTTGCACGCAAGAGTGATAAAGAAAGAATGAACTTTCTCTTCCCCTTTCTTCCTCTGTAATTTTTCTTCATATCTACTCACTACCCATGAAAGATTTTAATATTTGAGTCAAGGGTTTTGCTTTGGAGGGTTAGCAGGTAGATGGGTGATCATTAAATATAATAAGTAGAGGTAGGAACTAGGAAGGAAGAAGAGGAATTTGTGTTTGGGGTTTAATGGTGGATTCACAAAAGAGTAGTGGTAGTGGTAGTGGTGAAGGAAGGATTTCAATGGGTATGAAGGGTTTGTTAAGGAGAAAACAAGTTGATTCTAATCGTTCAAGACCAGAGGGAAATGGTCATCAGAAATTAGCTAAAGAATTATCTGTTCTTCAGCTCATTCCAATTGGTATTTGCTTTCTTTCATTTTTGGGTTTGATTCTTATGGTTTTTTTTCTCACTTGTTTTCTGCTTTATGGGGTTTCTTTACTTGTATCAAGAATCAAGATCATCATATGTTAGTGGGTTTTTGTTTCCTAGTCTCTTTTGATATTAGCATAATTGGTAGAGATTCATTTTGTTTCATGGGTTTTGTCAGTTTAATCTCATTTCCAGTTACTCTAACAATTCAGTTTGTTCTTATAGACATTCGAAATTGGTGCACCCTTATAAGTTACTTAACTGAAGTTGAATTTGTGATTCGTTTAACTAGGTGTTGGATCGACGATCGGGGCTGGAGTATATGTTCTTGTTGGAACAGTTGCTAGAGAACATTCAGGTCCTGCACTTACTATTTCTTTCTTAATAGCTGGTATAGCAGCAGCTCTCTCTGCCTTCTGCTACGCCGAACTTGCTAGTCGTTGTCCATCTGCTGGGAGTGCTTACCATTATTCATACATCTGTGTCGGAGAAGGGTAATATTAATAAGCTTCGAATGTCATTTCCGTGCAATTATCTATGTCCTATTTCTTCGTATTGGTCCATCTACATCACCCTTTCCAAGTTAGTTTCCTGGATGAGGAAATCATATATCACCCAGTGATTAGGGAGGAAGAGGTTTAAGAGTTTGATAAGCTATTTGGTTTCTTTAACCAATTTCATGGTGGACTAATTCCATTTCTTTTGAATTGGTGACAGTGTTGCTTGGTTGATAGGTTGGGCTCTTATACTTGAATATACGATAGGTGGCTCTGCTGTTGCTCGTGGAATTTCACCAAATTTGGTAGAGTAGATATTCACTTTGCCAAATTTGGGTGTTTTTTTCGAGTTCCATAAGGATCGTCTTTCGCAGCGTAGGATAAATCTGATATATTCTGCATCACTTATCTTCCTTACAGGCATTGCTTTTTGGAGGCGAAAATAGTTTGCCGTTTTTCTTATCACGAACGCTTATACCTGGACTAAATATTGTGGTGGACCCATGTGCTGCAATTTTAGTTCTCATAGTCACCGGGCTTTTGTGTATCGGAATCAAAGAGGTAGTAGTTCCTTTCGAAACAGACCTCCTTTGACCTTTCAGTGTGAAACACTTAAGTTTCTAGTCTTATCTTGTATATCTGTTTTTTTCTTGTATGCCCAATTTAAGCACTAATTCTAGCAAAATCATTTCTGTCAGAGCTCGTTTGTACAAGCCATTGTCACGACAGCAAATTTGTGTGTCATGGTTTTTATCATTATAGTTGGTGGTTATTTGGGTTTTAAGACTGGATGGAGTGGCTATGAACTTCCTAGTGGGTAATGATCTTTCCTTTTTTGTATATTTCCTCGCATATTCTCTTTACTTTATAAATGGAAGTAGCTCACTTCGTCTTTCTTTTTTAATCGATTTTTAATAGTTATTTTCCGTTTGGAGTTAATGGGATGCTTGCTGGGTCTGCAACTGTCTTCTTTGCCTACATAGGCTTTGATTCTGTAGCCAGCACAGCTGAGGAGGTAAACATGAGTTCTTTTATGATATTGTTTGATTCCTTCTAATCTTTTATCAAGGTTGGGAAAATTTTTACTTCAGTCTGCTACGAAGATGGAGTTACCGTTGAGCGACTCACTTGATGATAACAATAGTAGAGGCACATAGGGTCAGTAAGTTCATGTGTGTGGGAGCTTCGCCTTTAGCTTGTCCCAAGTGGGAAAGTGCATTTTCTACTTCTCTCTACATCGCTTAGTTCTTCTGAGCAGTCGTATCCGCCTATGCACAATACGTATAAGTTTATATATGCTGTATGAAAACCGGATTTTAAGAAATGACCATTATAACGGAATAAACAGCCGTTTCTTCCACTATCGTTTCCCATTGTTATTGCTATTCTACGAACTCTTATTTTTGCCATTGGTCTAGTCTTTTATCTTTCTTTCAATTCGATCATCTGACACTAGGTATTTAAGTAGTCAATTTACTTCATTGTTAGTTGGTTCTTATTATAAGATTAATCGTGTTTACAGGTGAAGAATCCTCAACGAGATCTGCCACTGGGTATAGGGATTGCATTGTCCATCTGTTGTTCCTTGTATATGTTGGTTTCCATTGTCATTGTCGGCCTAGTACCTTACTTCGCAATGGATCCTGATACCCCCATCTCGTCGGCTTTCGCCAGTCACGGCATGCAATGGGCAGTGTAAGTAGTAATTTTTCTTCTCGTTGAGGTCATATTTTCTACTAAACATATCTTGCCTGATGTCTATTTATATCGAATATAGGTATATAATTACAGCTGGTGCAGTTACAGCTCTTTGCTCAACTTTAATGGGTTCAATTCTTCCTCAGGTAATTAATTCATGACCCAGAAATTTTCAGGCGTATGCCAAATACCCGGCTTTCTTATTTACATTCTGGGAACCTCTCTATCGCATCTGTCTCCCCAGACATAGTCTAGTACGGGGTAGGACTCTTGGAAACATATAATATCACCGCGTGAACATAACATTAAGTTGCGAATGTAACTCCGGGGGGATCGACCACTATACTAAATATAGTAAGCCCAATATATTGTAAGTGTAAGGGAACTGTTGTTCATTGGAGTGTCGGAGTGCGGGGGTTGTTCATTAAGTTCCCAAACACCTGTCTCCCTAGCCTACTTATAGGAGACTATTGAAGACAAAACGCAAGACCAGACGATAGAGATCATATCCCTGTAGAAAGCGAAAAGCTCGTGTTTGGGAAGAACTTTCTTTTCCACCGTTTTCCTGATTTTTGGTGGATGCTTTTGACTTTTGTCGAGTCAGAATAAAACTCAAGCACTTTTTATACGAATACAATTTTGTTTGGTTGTGATTAAATATTGAATTCAACTCTTATTTGTCGTTCAGCCTAGAATCTTGATGGCAATGTCAAGAGATGGACTACTTCCACAATTCTTTGGAAATGTTAATAAACGAACTCAAGTTCCTGTGAAGAGTACAATATTGACCGGTATTTCCGCTGCAATCTTGGCATTCTGTATGGATGTTGATCAATTGGCAGGGATGGTAAGTTAACTACTATAGCAAGGTGAAATAATTTGTCGAAGATTTCTATTCGGATATGTTTTTCTAGTTTTTGAACTAGAAAACTAGAAATCATGGGGAGGTTGTGATCAGACTTTATTTTATTTTTATGCAGGTCAGTGTGGGTACACTTCTAGCATTCACCATTGTTGCAGTTTCTATTTTAATACTAAGATATGTTCCTCCGAATGAAGTGCCTCTTCCACCATCGTATATTGAGTCAATAAGTTCACCTGAATACATTACGAATCAGGAGATCGAGGAGGAAAACCAAATAGATCTGGCTGGCATCTCTAATGAGCAATTCCGTGTTAAAGAGAACGATACCGTTGGGGATCCTCTTATTGAGAAACAAATTGATCAAGGTAAGTTAAGAAATTCGAGCTTATCATTGAGATATCTACTTTATTATAATTTTGGCTCAATCCTTTGATGTTTACTTTTGGGAGTGATTAAGTTTGAGCTTTGTGTTGGGTATGGCAGAAAAATCAAGTGAGTTAGAGAGACGAAAAATCGCAGCTTGGGGCATAACTTTTGTGTGTATTGGAGTTCTCCTTCTTACCTCTGGCTCTTCTGCTGTATATTTGCCCATGTAAGTTGCCTTTCTTGTTCCTCGATCCATGAGCGATCAATGAATCATATAAGAAATGCAGTGAGCCGTATGTGTAGATTCTCGAGTTGGTGGTGGTACTACTGCACGAGGCTATAGTGAAGCATTATCTATGACTTGATTCATCTGAGTGACACGATGGGCAAGTTTCACCTAAGGCCATCCCACGTTGTTAGAAGTTTTCAAACTGTTATTCGGTTTCCATTTTGGTATTGTTCATCTATTGTGCCAAACGTATCGACTGGAATGCTTCTATTCGACAATACGAACACTAGATTGAAACTAAACGTGTGTGATTGGACACGAGCAGTCTAGCTACTACCTTGATTTTGTTTCAGCTCATATGAGTTTATAGCGTATTTCAACCTCTGACTTGATCTTGTTTCATCAGCCTTGCTCGTTACTCGTTATGTGGAGTCGGGGGTATACTTCTTCTGTGTAGTCTGATTGCGCTTTCTTGGATTGACCAAGATAATGGAAGACACAGCTTCGGACACACTGGAGGTACACAGCTTCTTAACAAACAAAATTTCAGAATCTCAATTGAAATGAAAAATATTGGATTTAGGAAACAATCATAAAACTGCCGTTGTGGAGACCTAAACAATGAAAAATTCGACCCTCGAAGTAGAGAGTTCATGGAAAAGCGATGGATCCTGTAAAAAGGTCGTCTTTTAACATCAAAGATGTGAGTTTTGTACCATAGTAACATCAGCATCTTGGATTTCTTCACTTTCGCCTTCTCTCTTTTATTCTTGGCCACCTCAATTAGGTGCATATAATTCTAAACCGATGCCTCAACATCAGTTATAATGTGCAGAGAAGTTGGGATCGACAGTTTAATGATCCCAAGTTCGGAAAGGGGTGATTCAATTAATGGTTGATTAACTGCATTTGCTGCTGTCATCCGAAAAGTAGTAATAAAATTTTGAATCATGGTTTTCTTCTGCTATATACTTCAAACATGCTATTTGTGATGTAAAATGTCTATCTTTGCAGGTTTTATTTGCCCATTTGTTCCGGTTCTACCGATTGCCTGCATTCTCATTAACGTATACCTTATGATAAACTTGGGGTTAGTACTCATTTTCTGCTCATTTCCAATTACATTATCAGCAAGCTATTTCATGTTTGTCAGACAAGTACAAAACCTTCAAACAACTGATACGAATTTCAGCCCCGATGACCAAAAAATGGCCAATGGAATAAAGTCGGCTCCAACATCCACTAACGATATAAAACCTCACCAAAATTAGACGATTTAATAGTTTCAAACCAGGAAAAGACGAGATTATATTCATCACTCAATATATTTCTCTCTGCTATTCGCTACCTATAAACCACTTCCTTCCTATGTTATAACTTAATATTTTTCTTCTGAATGCAGAGCTGGAACATGGATTCGTGTTTCATTATGGATGGTAATTGGGGTGTTTGTTTACTTATTTTACGGCCGAAGACATAGCTTGCTGCTTGATGCAGTATACGTGTCCACGGCACGAGCGGATGAGATCTATAAGACCTCTGCAGAATATTTAGCTTAGGATATAGCCGAAAACAAGAACAAAAGGAACAAAAGAAAGTGAAAAGGAAACAAGTGGTGAAGTACAGAAAATTGCTTGAGCTCAATAGGATAGTTGGGCTAAAAAAATCTCCAATCGTCAACCAAGTCGGGTTGGTGTATTTTATTTTCATATTCTTAGTTCTCATATAAGCAAGAGAAAATGCTCAAAAAAACGCATAGTCTAGTTATGTGTTTGTATGTATAGAAGTAATTTGTTGCATTAGAATGGATAAAGTCCTCTAATGAACTGAAAAAAAAAATTGTGTGGAAGATTATAAGTAATGCCAGAAATTCATAAATTAAAACAAAATTTTACTGTAATTATGTCTACAATTCGAAGTTTTTGATGATTTAGATGATGACTTTTTCTTTGTTTGTGTAATGGGTGTGGGTCACATGAAGCCAGCTCCGAATCTTGGTTGGGGATATTCAATTAACATTTGATAGGATTTGAGGTGTTCATAATTGGGGAACCACAGACAACCTGAGAGAGGAAACACTTGAATAAAAAAACTGAACTCTGCATAATACAAGCTTAAACTTCTTACAAGGGTCAAACCGTATCAGAACCCGGAATCACCTAAAAGCATCATAAATAGGTTCAAAATCTTCTCATACAAGAGTCTTATAACGACTACGATGATAAAAAAAACATTAAGATTAGCTTGAAATTCAGTATCTATAATTCGAAGCCTGCTAATCCATATCTTCATCCGAATGTTGAGATGAGAAACGCCTTGTAAATGCTCATAAATTTGGCTACAAATGCTGCACAATTACATCAAAGAAATCATCACAATGTTGATAAAGAGCGAGAAATTATAGACACTATATCGGGTCTCGTGGACTCAGGGACGCATTCTTCTATGTTCTCAACTCACAATTTTTACATTTTTTCTCAGATTAGAACTTAGAAATGGTGAACCATCTGAACCAAATGAGTTCGAAAATACAAGTCCTATATGTTTGAACTTTACCCTATGAAGGGAGTTCATTACTTCGTCCAACAGAAGCAACGTATTTTAATTCAAATACTGATAGGTGTATTGTTTAGTTTAATATCCTTGACGATTGGAACAACTAAAATGAAGAAACTACCAAAGTACCTTCCATGTGAAATATTGCTTTCTGTCCAAGGCGCATCCTATGCTCCTGGAGCGCAACAAATATCAAAAGAGATTATAAATTTTAGTAAGAGACTGAGACTCTGAGAGGATATATACTGCGAGTTGTTATTGTCCAATCTTCAAAATGACCAACTCTCTATTGAACAATATAACTAATTTACATACACCATTTAGATGTACACGTGCAAAAATCTTAATGACTATATTCCACTGCACATGAACAAGAAATGTACAGGGTTCACTTTGATATGTAATATATGATTGGAGACACCGAAAGAGGATGATAGATTTGCAATAACAAATATCTGAAAAAGGCGCTACTAGATGAATGACACTGTTAGTAGAGATATTTCACCTTGGCTTCATTCTAGCACACGAGACTAAATATAGAAGGAAGCTAAATACACAGGACAGATGGCTTATCGTACAACCACAACAATGATTATTTCATACTAATAGTAAAAGCTGCAATATTAAAAACATAATTTCCACATTCATAGTCTATGGATATCAGGATCTCAATGTAAACCACAAATTGAAGCAAGGGAGCAAAAGAAAAATAACTAGATCTTACATAATATGCAGCCCAATAGCAGACCTCATGCTTTAATTCAGCATCCAACTTCTTTAATAATTCATGCAGAAGCCTCTGTGAACCAAGAACACAAAGTTGTTCAATGGGTAAGTTGTATAAAATACAGAATCACTGCAAGTATATTACCTTTAAAATGATGACTGGAGGAATACAATTAATTAGTAGTTCGTACAACTTCCCACGAACAGCAAACAACCTGTATGCATATGGAAAGAGGAAGTAAAAGAATTAAAAGTGAAGTTTTGAGAAAGAAAACTTCTGAGCATTATAAACTCACCCAGACACTCAACTTACGTAGACTCAAAATATGATGATCTAGGAAGTCTGCACATTCTTTTTTTCTTTTCTTGATAATTCAAATTATTCGAGAAAAAGCAAACAAAAGGTTCAATTTCAAAAGTCAAAACGCGAAACTCAAAAATAAAAAAAATATATCGAAGTGGAGAGAGGGTGTTGTAGTTGTGGGTTGGAGTTGATCCGCTGACTTGATAGTGGTTCGTATCCCTTTATGTTGTACAAGAAGAAGAAATGATTACATTATTTGCAATCTTTGGGTGTGCGATATATTCCCAAAGGGAACAAATATATACACTTAGAGTTACTATGCTAGATTCAAAACATGATTGGGAATAGAGGAACTTTATATAACAATCAACCTAAAAGTAACTAGAGAACTTCATAAACAATATCTTGCAAACAAAGAAAAACCAAATAGAAAGAATTGCACGCATCTGGGCCATGTCAGAAATTGAAACGGATGAAAAGGGCAAATTCATCATTTCGGGAATATCAATTGACCATTTGCATTTTGTATACGAACACATATTCTCATGGTTATCGTGGGTTAGAGGTCGTCCTTAACATTGGATGCAAGGAATATGTTGCACGAATTCAGCTGGAGGTTTAGAAAGGTCATAGGGGTTCAATTTTCAAGTGAGTGGTCCCAAGCCTACAGTGTAGATCATTATAACCGCCCATTGTCAGCCAGTCTATGGGTATATCATGTTTGAGCCAATTCACGTCTACTGCAGATACTAAAATTTTGCATACATAAATAGCATGTTGAAGCCAAACTTTTGAAAGAAGACTTCTCAAGGGGGACACAAGAAAGAAACCTAACGAAGAAGAAAACTTGATGAGCCTAATATAAAATCATTTAAAACGTCAGCCTCCATAAAAGAATTAGCATATGAACAGGCGTCCCACCTTTTAGGACTCTGCTCCTGCAGCATGTCAGATGCTATTTCAGAAACATATTGCTCCCAATCCATTGGTGGTATTACTTGATTACTTGTGAAGGGGTACCTACATTTGACATAAACAGTTAGCCCAAATGAAAATTATTGTAGCAAAAGTGGAAATGAAAAGATTATTGTGGTCCGCATGAAAGAAAGCTACATTAAGCTGACAATTATCTAAAGAATAGATTACGAAACTTAACTGTTGAACTCGACAAGTCTCAAAAAGCAATATGGCCCTTCTTAAACTTCGGTTTGATTGAGATGCAATGCGATCTGCAAATCCAGGTGGAATTTGTAGAGCTTCCTTCTTGCCAATGAATTCCAACACTTTAACAATCTAAGAAGATAAAAAGTCAGGTATTACACACAGATTTGATTATGCCGTTGATTTGTACTCAGTTGTAGCATAAGATAATAATTAGCCCTTTGAAGCTCATTGAGCTTCACACAAAAGTGGCATTTTTATTTGCTAAATCTAATTATGGTCCTCAATAAGAATAATGTGAATTTGACGAATGATGGGTAATTTAAAATCATAGGTTTTCCTACTAATTGAATCTTTAAAATAAAGTTACTGGTAAATTTCCAGATAATGCAGCTGTGGTCCGGGTTTACTAGCGATTTAAGCATCCATCATCTTAGGCAAGAAATTTAGAGCTTCATTTGTGGAATGGAAGAGAAAATTACAGACACTAAAACAGCAATCACAATATATCCATTATCTTAAGCAAGAAACCTAAAAGCTTGGTCGAAGTTAATCTCCATTCAAAATTTTATTAGTAACCCAATAACCAAGTTTCCCTAAGTAGCCAACTACCAACGGTCCAAATGCAGTAAAAGATTACTGTCAGGAATGCTTCGCAAACATACACAATCTTTGTCTGGCAAGACCTCGTCAAGAATCAGTCATGAAAATTAAACTTGCTCGGTGCTCACTCCTCTTCAAGCACCTAAATGGAAATTTAGTCATCATATGCATTCTGAGCATGTTCATCAACACTCGTATGTGTAAACCAATATAGTTGGGCCAAAATCCAATAAGAAGATAACTCTGTTCTTGAAGAACTACGGACAAACAAGTTGCATGAAAGTAAACAAGTATGTTGATAATAAAACTAAATATAGGTGTAGATAAAAGTTAGAGTTCACTCACCTGTTCTTCTGTCGGTGCATTAATTCGCACATTCAAACAACGAGATCGGACTGCTTCAGTGACTTTTGAGGAGCTATTGCAGCAGAGAATTAACCGGCATGATGCACTGTATTTCTCCATCGTTCTTCGGAGTGAATGCTGAGCTTCTCTTGAGAGTTTGTCAACCTCATTTAGCACTAAGACTGACATGGAACATACAAATATATCATGTATATGAACAGGATGACAAACATATTTTTTTAATGACCTAAGATTCTTTTCATGTTCAAATGCAAAGAGCCTTTATCCATTAAAGCGTAAAGTTACAAATAAATTGACAGATCTCCAGCCACACGACTAAGTTATCAATATGTTCCCATCTGCATATTCAAACATCCTGTTCTTTGAAGTGGATACTGGGGTTCTCCCTTGAACTCTGTTAGAACTACGAATGACGCAGAATGTAGAAGTATATCATGTAAATGAGCAGGAATCTAAGCAGCTGGAGCAGAATATTGTGAGAGCCTCAACCACCCAACACAAGTTATTAACAGATTTTTATGGCCTTAATGATATACTACATGGCACACATTTGTGCAGTCTTCATAGGTCAACATGTGTATACACTATATACGAACTTCAACTTGCTAGTTGTTGTTGAGTGACTAGACAAGCTCAAATTACAGAAATTATATTTTCTTTTGATCGATGAAATGCTTTGATGGTAAATAACAAAATCAGGTGAAAGGCATGAAAAAGTAGAGCAGTATATCAATATAAGTACCACTACCCCCACACCAATATCATGTGGGCGTACAGGTCATGTTGGCAAAATACGAAGATAATCAACGCACTTGATCCCTTTGGAATTAAAGTTCTATGAACCGCCAAATATTCCAAAGTCGTTACTTTTAACCACCCATTTAAATCAAAGATAACCCTCATTTACATTTGTCATACAAGAAGACTAACCAAATGCCAAAAGAGTTACTAATTTGGTGAAGTTACTTTCCAAATTCCAATTACTCAACACGAGGAAATTAACATAATTACTTATTACCTTTGTACCCCTTCTTCCCTTTTGTGTCGATCGGTCTATTCTTTGCCATTTCCTTTATTATCTCTTGAACAACATATCTATCCTGAAAACCTGCATCACTGGGATTCATTTCTACATGATGGGTGCCAGACAATGTGGTAAGCTCTACATCAATAGTTCTAGACCCAGCCTGCAAAAAAGTCAATTTTAGAGAGTAAACAGAAATAATCTTTGTCGTCCAACAGTGACTAAAAATTCAACTATGCATTTTATAAATGGATTTGATTCACAGTCTAAGTCTGACCAAGAAGTAAATCCTGAGCTAAAGCCCATGTCATTCCTATTTAGGGCTTCCCTTTGACCTTGTCAATGTTAAAATACCCCATTAACAACATGAATTACAGTACTAACATCAGAATTGAGTTTCATATGAACTTTCATCAAGAAGCCTACTGACAGATTCTAATCCCATTTTGAGAAGATTAACCCAACCATTAGCTACAAAACTATATTCATGGGTATCTTCTAACTCAACTAAAGAAAACCTATGAGTTCAAGACAAGCTTACATCAACTTTCCACGTCTTCGTCTCCACCTTCACCTGCAATCAGCATTAATATGATCATTACTAACTTCATAAGGAATAAAAATATTCGAATTTACATCATCGACATGAGATGAGAAATTTCCCACCTTTTCGGCACCAGCACCAAACATCTGTCTAAGTACAGCCATGATTAGGGTTTTCTTTCCATTACCAGATGGTCCATAGAATAGTAGATGAGGGCAGTCTTGCTCAGTAACCTATGAAGAACAAAAATTTTAGGGAAATACGAAAGAAGAAAAACCCAGAATCGTGTATCTTTTAACATTAGAAAGAGCGGATGAAATTGAGTGATTTTTACCAGTTTCTTGAGATTTTGAGCTACATCTTCATGGATGATCATTTTATCTAGGGTTTTTGGTCTGTATTTGTCGACCCACAACATTTTCGATGAAGAGAGGGAGATCGAGAGGGAGAGAGAGAAGGGGGAGTGGCAAAAGTGGCGGGAAGGGAGTCAATTAGTTCGAGGACTTATAAACCTAAATAATTCGAGGCCCCAAAAGGTGAAGAAGTCCTTTTTATTATAAACAATTCGCACTTGGTCCCCTTATGTGACCAACTCTCCCATTTACCCTCCAAAATTGTCCACCTCCAACAAGCCTTTTGGGCTTTTGGCCCCAAGTCCTAACAACTCACAGTTTCCATGTAAAACTTTTGAAGTTCTATTTTCCAGATTTACGGTTCGTAATTTTTTTTTCTACTTCCATCCTCTCTCATTCTCTTCATCTTTTTTATTTATCTAGCCTATTATCTCCTCTATTGAGGACCTCCACCAATGGATGTCCTAAACAGTCGCGTGCATAGGAAGTCCGATGAAAGAGGGGTACTCTTCTCCGAGCGTTTGACTTGTAACAGAAGGAGACGGAGTGGTTTCCCTCGTTCTATTTGTTATTCTGTAAGGAAGGAAAATAGCAGGGTTCTAACAGCCCCTCCATGTCTCACACTTCATTGTTGGGCATAAGCCACCAAAATCATGTAGAAGCAACAATTACAACCCATTTCAGGTGGAGAATTTTCAGATTTCATAATGGTAGTTAGGGACTAGAAAACTTTACGCAGATCTAATATATTAAGAAATATATGATGTTACATACATTGTATTGTACAAGACCAAAAATGTCGTCACCGATCACAGTCTACATCTCATCACACCCTTTCTTGATAAATATTGTAGCTCCAAGGATTAGAGTCCTTGAAGGATTCAGAAGTTGCAGAAGCAACAGATATCTTATGACTTCTCGAGGGCTTCTTCCTGTCGAAAGACATGTTTGCGTTACAAAATTTCTGCTTCTAATAGTCCAGCTTGGTTACCTCAAATGAATTTGCTCAAACTTTGATAAATGAACCAACTCGAAGAGCACTATCCAATTTTTGCCTCTCCATTTACCAAACTACTTCCATCTTTAATTTTCTTCTGAATTTCTTTTTCAATATTGGGACTTTCACTGACAGATCTCCCAGTGCCTTTCTCATGGGTAGTGGAACTCGTGGACGAATCTATGTTTTCATTGGATAATTGTGCCTTTGGTGTACTCACCTGTCTCCTAAATATCTTTGACAGGGTATTTGGTGAAGATCCACTTTCCTTTGTAGTAGTAATTGGTCGTGGCTTTGTGCTTTTCTCTGGGCTTGGATCTGGAAGCAATGCCTTACGACTTAGGCGCAATTGACCCTTTTCATTTACCTGTGTAAATAAGAAAAATGATTCATGAATATATCATTTGGGAGTAAGTTCTACAAGAAGAAAGTTTCATGTGCAAGTCACTTAGTCCTACAGTTTTTTTAGGGGGACTTCCCAGAATTGGATTATAAAGTCAGACCTTGTGACTTGTCTTATATATCAGTTATAAGCAGTATTGGGTGGGTTTGGCGCTGAGATTGGTCAGGTCAGGTGGAGAATGCTGAGATTGGTCAGGTCATGTGGAGAATCCTTGGGTGGTTCAGGGCAGGCTCATGCCACAGGGAAAACTCTATACCATGTTGGAACGAGGATAGTGAGTCTGGGTGATGCCTAAATTGAATACAATAAGACTAGTATTGAGACAGGTGTTACATCAATCAGTTAGCGAATTACTACAATATCAAGGGTCCGTAAGATGAGATGAAGTGGATAATTTATGAAATAATTATGTGATCAATTTTCTCTTTCTGCATTTGCTCTACCACTACACATTTTTGAGATTTGTTTTTATGATGGTCTTATCACCTATGAGATACTCAGCTTCAGGTGCATATTGGATCTAATATCTTACTCAAACGGCATGGGCAAAGTTTTGAAGAATGGTACCATAGCATCGTGGGTTGGGACATTAATTAAATTTTGCCCATGCCGTTTGAGTAATACTCTCTAAAAACAAGTAAAAAATAGAAGAAGATACCTCTATAAGTTTGACATCCACACGGTCTCCAACCTGGAATGCCTGAAATAAGGTAGAAACAACATAATTAGTCTATTATTGATCATTGTGAAATTTGGTCAACAGAGAGGAAATCATGTGCTTACGTCTTCAGCCTTCGCAAGCCAATCTGAACTTAGCTCGCTAATATGACAAAGTCCCTGTAAATTATAAAGATAATAACAGACTATGTTTAAACGACTAAAAGTTTCAACTTTAAAACACGTTAGGATTATACAATTGACACAAGGAATGGATTTCTTTCAAGGTACAAAGCTGAAGATATTAACACTAAAGTAAAACACAATTTATGTATGAGTACACTCAGACACTTGGGCATATTCTGAATAAATGCATACCTCACGTCCAGGAGCGATTTCAACAAAAGCTCCGAAAGCAGTAATTGACTTGATCTCACAGTTCCTGAATCACAAAAGTTAAACATAATCATCAAACTTGAACAAAACTACCAGAGATTTCATGAATCCAAGTTCCAACTAACTTAAACCAACAATGGATCTCGTCTGTATCGCAAGAGAGCTACTTTCAGCTTCAAATTTGAATGTGCAGAAAATTTAGCTGATATTAAGAATCAAATGTAACTTTGACTAAAATGAGAGCAGCTGATATGAGGAACTGGTGAAAGCATGTAAAACAAAGGCTAAAAGTCTAAAACTGACTAAAATAGCAGGTTCAAGGATCCAAAAGGACAAGTAAAGCGATGTAGTAGATGAGAGAATGAAAGAAATTTAAATACATTTGCACATGGAGATGATATGTTTTTCTCACAAAATGTACTTCTAATGTTCCTACTAAAGGCAAGACTACGAAACTCGCATTCCCATACTTCTGAAAATATTTGTAGTGCCTAAAAAATATCGGAGTTTATACATTTTCGGTGAAGGCAAGACTTGTGAAAAATATAAAATTGATATTAATATAGTCCTGTAAAGATATTTAAGTACATAGGCTCACGATTCACAAATCCTGGAATGACAATGCATCATGTCCGTGCGTGACATTTACTCATCATTTGATTGATTAAACACATTTGAAAGCAACTTGTAGCTAATTTTTTATTGTCTGGGACATCGAATGGCACAAGAGCAAATGAAACTCCGGTGAAGAGACAGAGTAAGAACCAGGGCTAGCCGATCAAGCTATAATTCCGTAGTATACCATTATATGTAGAAAAGACACACCTATAAATATCACCAATTGATGGAACCATTGTTAGATTTGCAATGATGGCTTTGACCTTCTCCAAGCTCGCTAAGTCCCTTGCAGTAATTTTAACCTGCAAAAGCCACCGCAACATAAATATGCAACACCAAATGATGATAAGCAAACATTAAATTTAAAGAAGTCATGTTTCTGCTTACTATTCCATTATCTTGAGTATCAATAGCTTCTACCCCTGTTTCCTCAATGATACTTTTCACCTTCTTCCCACCAGAACCAATGATCATGTTAATTTTCTCTGGTTTAACCTGCGAAAAATTAACATACAGTAATTGAATGAAACAGGGGACCACGTAGGTTATAAATTTTGTATGAATCACCAAAAATAAGTTTCCACCAACCCTCATAACATGAATTAGAGGAGCATGCGCAGATAGCTTCTTCGAGGGAGGAGGTGAGCTCTTCGACATTTCAGCTAGATTAAGAAATCAAATTTCAGAAAAAGATAAATAAAGACCTCATAATATGCACTGTAAGTCAAACTAGGGTTACTATGTTCACCACTGACCAGAATCGACAGATTTAGCAGCAAAGAGAAGAATTAGAAACAAAGAATTGGTTCAAAGCCCGCAACATTTTTTTGCTTAGGAGTTGTTTCATGTTATAGGATTTTGTTTCTTTCACGATGTTCAACGATTGTTAACAGTGAAACATCTATAGTTGACTGTAATTGCAATTTCTTATTTGTTGTCTAGTTATCTAGCTTGTGGAGAGAAGTGGTCGCCAAATACTGAGCATCTACTACCCCTGAAATACCCAACAGATTGGCATCCCGTTGGCAAGTCTAACGAGTATTGATTCATCACAGCCCTCACAACAGTTCAAATTGCAAATTTATTCCTTTGAGAAGGTTATATTTCTATTTTCAATTGACATAGATACAGATAGATTCTATACTTCAAATTACCCTAGCTTTTGTATATCAATGCGACCTCACCCATTATTTTCCTGCTTGATGATCAAATGATTGGATCTCTTATAACTATAATCAAGTCCTGGGGTCCTACCACTCATTTTTACTTGATCATCTCCTAACATTCCGCAAAAGTCACAAACTACTATCCACAAGAGGAGAGCCCGCGACATTGTTTTTTTCTGAAACAGAGCCCAAGACATTGTGCGTTTTGCGTTAAACTGAAACTAATCATGTCATTATCAAGATTTAATACTCTCCCCTTGTTGAATGCTGACATCTCTGACAATTTAAAATGACAAAAAAAAGGAAATACAACATTCAGATTATAATGATGATGTGTACCAAGAATCAGCTTTCTTCCATCTCTTGCTTGAACAAGTGCTTGCTCCATAACTGGTAAAGTAATTCCTCCTACCTATTATTCGACAATACAAAACATAAAAGTTAGAGACATCGTCAACCGAAGACCATTAAGTCAAAGTAATAAAATTCATCTATAAACTATAGTCAAATACGAAAAGCAAGAGAAAAAGCAACTCCAGAACAAGTTCTAGCCTACTGAGATCTAGATATTTAATGACCTTTATGTCCATCTGAAAAGCTGTAACACCATCCTCGTTTCCTGCAACCTGCATTATTTATAATATCCGTCAAAATTTAGGTGACACTACATGCTTTGTTCATAGAGAAAAAAGAGAAAGTCCAGCGATGTAACTACACTACATACAAATTCAGAATTGAAATAAAGAATCCAGTAGACAGATAGACCTTAAAATCCATATCTCCTGAAGCATCTTCAGACCCAGTTATGTCAGAGAGAATAAGAGGTGCTCCATCACCCCCAAATTCTTGTGTGTCCAAAACCATACCCATTGCTATGCCAGCAATAGATCCCTTCAAAGGAACCCCAGCATCTTCAAGAGCTAAGCAACCACCACAAACAGAAGCCATACTGTTGAGCCACAAAATCAGCTGTTAAAAGGTAAATCATGGTATCTTAGTTTAAAAAAGGATATAATATATATATATAGACTTGTATATACACACACACAAACAGATACAGAAAAGAAAGAGGAAGAAGATTAAAAATCTTGTGCACCTTGAAGAGCCATTGCTTTCTGTGATGGTGCTCTCCACACGTATTGTGTATGGAAAATCAGCTTCAGATGGCAAAATTGGTTCCAGAGCTCTTTCTGCAAGCATCCCATGACCAATTTCCCTTCTACTGGGAGCACCCATACGACGTGCTTCTCCAACGCATGATGGTGGAAATGAATACTGAAAAGTACAATCAATGAGTCTTTTGAAATTCAATGGGTTGGACCAACCACATACCATATAATCAGCATGGATCGTGGTGATCAAAGAAAATAGCATGTGTAACCATTGCATGATCTGAAACAAAACGGTGTCATTGCTGCATCTCATAGTGTGTTTTTTCTTGTCTTCCCTATGCAAACAATATTGGGACAGTAGAACACAGGATAGATGGACTACTCGGACAGAAATGTGAGACCCGTTTACATCAGAGAGGCCCCTCATAGATAAAGGTTATTTCCTCCAAGTTTATAAATAAACTTTGTGAACAGAGGATAAGAAGAAAAGCTCTAAAACAAAGGCATGATTCGAGACCATGAAACCCACCTGTAGATAGAATCTCTTTGCTTCATCTACGTCCACAAGGTTGTCTATCCTTTGTGCCATTTGCCTATCTCCAAGAGTAACCACTGCAAGTGACTGACACAAAAAGATAATCAGAATATCACTAGATGCATAATTTAATGAGCATTGTCAAATGGCATAATCATGCTGCAGTCCAGAAACACATTTCATTCAAACTCTTCCTAGGAGTAACCTATAAAATTAAAACGAAGGAAACAAGTACAGACTGTAGATTATTGTTTTGAGTCCTCCCCTATTTTGATCCACTTTGTGTATGAAAAAAAATTGGGGATGTAGGGTTTCCAATCAGTGGAAAGCGAGCTATCATTATATAAAGGTAGATGTAGATCTGAACAGATGGGGCATTTTTGGGTGTAGAGTTTCAAACCCAGCACCTCCTTCACGCAAAACAAGCAGCAGGCAGTCTGAGCTGCACATTAATGCTGTCATATATTTAGTACTTAACAAATAACTATTCCTCAAATTCTAGCCCTGGCAAGTTCACTCTAGATCTTCCCCTAATTATACCCTCCCAGCATGGGACTCCAGCGGCAACCTTTTATAAATAGTTACTTATAGGTGCAAATGGTAGCAGTTTGCCAACCTGTGTCTCCCCACGTGTAAAAAGTGCACTTCCATGCGCTCTAGGAAGCAAACTGCATTGTGAGTTGATAACACGTATCTCAGACGGAGTTCGCCCATCACTTCTTTTTCCACCCTGCGAATATAATGAATACAGAATAAGATGCAGATGTTCTAGTAGCGATCAGTAAATGATAAAAATGCTCATAGAGAGAAATGGACTACGAATAGTTTCATGGCAATCGAATTAAAGCACTGAAGTTATATGATGGCAGGATAAACTTAAAAATAAGTGGATGAAATATATTATTCTCGTATATGTTGGCTTAGAGAGTAAAAGAATGTAACTGAAAGAACTATAAAAATAAGAGCACTTCCAATAACAATATGTTAGTGTTCCGAACGAAACTAATAGTTAAGTTTTGAAAATCAATGCATTGGTAAATGGTAGTGAGGTTTTGACTGTAACTTACAAGGACCATAAACAATAAACTAACCCTACTTCATCATGGTAGAAGAATATAAATACCTCTACAATACGTCTCCGCAGAAATTGGGATGTAACTTCCTTAAATACCAGCTTCACATCAAC
This sequence comes from Eschscholzia californica, assembly GCF_041429995.1. NCBI lineage: Eukaryota > Viridiplantae > Streptophyta > Magnoliopsida > Ranunculales > Papaveraceae > Eschscholzia > Eschscholzia californica. Next base: position 71,003,181 of record NW_028238198.1, read on the forward strand.
TTCAGAGAAGAGCTACATAAAGATAATACCGAAATTCATAAGGCCAAAAACAATATCGTGAAACAAACAGGTTTTAATGACTGAAGTGACTCACAGAGTTCAATGAAATACATGACTATTTGCATGTGAAATACAACTACAAGCATAGTACAAATAAAACTTACAGTAGAGACATCAGTTAGTTCCAAGGAACATTTATAAATCTGTACAAATATTGATTAATAGTGAACTTCAGTGTGTCTAATAATGGTCTTAAGTCGATTCATTTCAGAGTTCGAATTGGGCCTGCTCTCATGCTGAAGACAATTCAGTAAACGAAAAAAATAAGCAACCAAGCTTATGTTTTGTGCAGGCCACAAGGGACTGTGCAAATACTTATGTGCTCAATGGGGCGAAAAGAGTGATATCTTGCTTTGTTTGGTAGTCATTGAAGACCAAATCAGGGTCATACAAGCTTTCTCCAAAACACAGAACAAACTAATGCCACTGATTTTAAATATAGAGTGATGAGTTATAATGATTGCAATAAAAATTCATTCAAAATAAATAACTTGTAACCTGAGTCTTCAGACTTTCCTATACATATTCATTCAAAATAAATAAATAGATCGATTGTTATAGCAAAAATGTAGGGATATCACATGAGCAGCTAAGAGCAGGAGGGCAACCCCGTACTAAGTACTAACAGCAACAGGGCCTGGGTCGTGAGGATCCAGAAGTTAGGTCGACCACTAGTTAACGTTTGCTTAACTTTGGTACTTCTAGAGTGTTCTCGGACATTAAATTGAGAAAATATCATGTCAAACCTGCAAGCAGAAAATCAAACATGAAAAGCAAAACAAACTAAGAAAAGTAGTTATACCTTGGGGACTGGCTTTCGTGAAACTGGCTTTATGTGAACATCACCTTCGTCCACTTCACCATCCACAACCACTTCTTCATCCTCATCTTCATCCTCAAATGACTCTTGTATAATTTCAGCAGCTCTCAACATTTCCTCCTTGCTTACATACCCTTTCTCCGTAAGAATGTTCAAAACTTTCTCTTCCAATGTGGACAACGCCTTTCTTCGTGGTATTTTGTTCCTTAACTGTAACGCTTTGACCAAATCTTCACCTGCAATTTCCTGTTTGCAGTGATCTGATACATTAATACTTAATAATCTCCATATCAATAATCCATAGAGAAGTCTGTGATCATCAGATATCAGGACTAATATTAGTTTGTGCTACACTTTGATGAGAAAGAAAGGTGAAGTAGTAAACACAACGCAGTCATAATATTGTCAATAAAAGAAAAAGCTAACAAGCATTTGGCTTGTAACATAAAATAGAAAGAGAAAAGAAGGGGGACACTGGAGATATGTAATAAATAATTCAAAATAAAGAGGAAACCTCTCGACCAAAGACACTGGCTTCTCTGTGTTCTTTTCAAGAAACCAGAGGAATTTTGTGTCTTATATAACATGGGCACTGGTATTGCTATCGGATCGGTTTCGCCAAACCGGTATAAAGTGTCAGATATAGCAATTAAAAATCCTAATACAAGGTCACGATTATCCACATATATCCTTGTTTTAGTCGGTAGGACCTTTATATTTACTTACAACTACTTACTTTTGAATTAACCATGACATACAGATAACATCATAGTCTAGTACTTTGATCACCCAAATACATGCTACATGTATACAAATAGCACTAATACAAAATCTCACATTATACACACTGAATAACTGCTGGTATCCAAGTATTTCAGGTCGGGTAGATGTATCCATCATGGCAAAAAAAATTAAAACAGTAATATCTCCATATCAAGAAACTTTTGTAGGTGCAAGACAAATCCTAGATGGAGTCCTTATTGGCAATGAACTTATGGATTCCAGAAGAAAGGAAGGAACCAATGGCCTAGTAGTCAAAGCTGACTCGGAAAAAGCATACGATCGAATTAGTTGGGATTTCCTATATCAATCTATGGAGAGAATGGGTTTTGGCTATAAATGGAGAAGCTGGGTTTACACGCATATCTTCTGCCACATTCTCGGTTCTATAAATGGGAGACCAACCACAGTGTTCCAGAGTTCATGAGGCATCTGCCAAGGTGATCCCTCATCACCCCTCTTATTCCTCCTAGTCGGGAGGTGTTAAGCCAATGCATGCAGCAAGCAGAAGAGAAGGACTGGATTAAAGGATTCCGAGTCTCATCTACAGGTAACAATTAATCATCTCCTTCACTGATGATACTCTTTTCTTCATCGAGGAAAATCAAGATCAACTAAGAAAACTAACAAACAAACTCGTTTGGTATGAAATTGCTTCGGGGCTAAAGGTAAACTTGAAGAAATCCAACATTTACGGAGTCCTTAAAGTGGGAATGACAATATAAATCATGAGATGTGAAGGAGTTCGGCTGTCAGGTGGGTACCCTTATGACATCTTATTGGGTTGGGTCTCCCTTTAAGAGACCGATATAAAGCAAAGGGGCTGTGGGATCCAGTGATAGAAAGGGTTAACAAGAAATTGGCAGCTTGGAAAGGACACTTTCTATCCAAAGGAGGGAAGATAACCCTAATGAAATCAGTTTTGCAGGCTCTACCCACCTATTTCTTATCAATATTCACTATCCCAGCCGGAGTGCTCAAGGAGATTGACAAGAAGATGTGTGATTTCCTTTGGGACAGCCGACAGCGTCTTGAGGAAAATGTACTGGGAAGCTTGGAACTTAGTTTGCACCAGCCGTCGAAACTCGAAAGGGAGGGCTCGGAATTAAGAACCTCAAGTTAATGAACCAAGCTCTACTTACAAAATGGTTACTTTGGCATGATTGGGAAGAAAACACCCTTTGGAACACAATAAACACAGAAAAATATGGAAAGGACCCTGAGGATTGGGAAGCAAATAGCAAAAAAAAAATCCCTATGGATGTGGGGTCCGGGAAGAGATCCAAAACAACACAAAGAACTACCAAAACCCCACAAGATGGAAGCTGGGTAATGGGGAGCAGATAAGTTTGGGACTGACTGATAGATAGATACACACACTTTCAAGGATTGTTTCCCGGAGATATTAGAAAACAAGTTCTACAATCAAGACCTTGGAGTTTGGGAAATTCAGATTAGAAGAAACCCCAATGATTGGGAGATTCAACACTTCGTGGATTTAATGGATACACTTCACGGAGCTAGACCTTTAGATCAAAAGGACAAAAGGGCTTGGAAACTAAAGGAAGCGGACAAGCTAAACGTTATCAACTGTTATGTAGCCGACAACCTTTAGCGATAATAAGGAGAAAGGCCATCCCTCCGAGAGTAGGATTCCTATTATGGGCTATGATGATCAACAGATTCCTATTATGGGCTTGAAGACTACAGTTTCCTAAGAAAATACTGTGTTTTCAATATATATTCATTTGAAGTTTCAAAAAAGAATATATTAAAAACTTTTTTTTTTATCAGACAAGCATTTTAGATAGAATACTCATAAACTGTCATCTTGTACATCTGTCAACTGTCAAGGCCACCGTATAGTGACTGGAACAAAGATGACAATAACTCCAGGAGATTTTGAGAATAATAAAATATACTGGTAAAATTTGTCGAAATAATATGTTTTTCATAAAAAAAAACATGGTGTAAACATAGGCATGGTGTAAACATACCTCAACATGCCTATATAGCTCAGGAGGAGGTAATTTAATTGCTTCTAGCAATTTTCGTTTCCCACACTTCTTAACCAATCCCTGCACTTCGTTGCAAATTACACGTACTGCATCCTGTAACCAGTGAAAGATTATACACATTTATCAAGATTTTGTCCTCAATAGTACTTCCCAGAAAGCTCACAGAAATACTAGAATGGTCAACTTAGACCCGTACCTAAACTATAACAAGATCAATTTATACCAAAAGGCACCCCATGAAATTACTTTTAGATCATTTTATTTTCGATCACATAAATATTAACAAGTTCGTTCCTCAGTCGGAAGTTGGAGAAGCAAACACAATGAGGAACCATGTGTAAGTCATGCTTGACCGTTAGTATACTTGTACTCGTTTGCTGTACATGTCTTTATGCTAGTCGTGACTCGTGAACCTCATGTTGGTTCACACCGAGAAAGGAGCCAACATGTACACATGATTGCGGGTCCACAAACTCAAACACAAAATAGTAAAATGAAAAGCACATTTACTAATAAACAACTTTCTAATTTACTCTCCTGACTCTATTGAGTGCATTGTTCTTTCATATATATCCCAAATGCTACTACTCTTCTTTTGGAAAGATTTAACTCCATGTATACAATCGATTTGATTGTTCAGTTTTTCTTTTCGGCTAATTACATTGGCTTTATTTCTTATCTATTTTTGTCTCGTATTGCAGTATTTTTTTCTCAAAACTTAACTGAATATATTTCAGCAAAAGATATGCAAATGTATGCTCATACATACTCGTGATCAGATATTCATGTACAAGGTCTTCTAAAGAAACATCGCATATCTTCGAAACACAAAGTTGAAGACTGCATAACTGACAGTTTATAGATTCAGTGCACTTAAACTACACAATTTGTAACTAACGGGAGTAACTTAGGTAACTGTAGTCTTCAAGCTTATCGAGCCATAGAAAATAAACAAACTTTCGGTAATTATTATCGGTCAAAAGAGACAGTGGGAAAAAGTTGTCAGATATTTTAAATAATTCAGCAAGAATACGAAGAGAGAAACAAGAAAAACACACATAATAATAATAATAATAATAATAATAATAATAATAATAAATTTCTGTAGGCAACTGAACCATTTGTATTTGGAAAGAATACCTGCCCAATTTCCACAGCTTGCAACAACTTTTCCTCTGAGAGAAAATTACAGAAACCCTACAAGGAAAGAGTTATCAATTATTAAGTAGCTTGAAAACATAGCCACTACATTAAGTTTAATGAGAAAGCAAGGCTGAAATAAAGAATCATGACAGCTGATTGTCATCCTTGGCAACTCTCTCAATTAGTTTAATAGTTTGAGCAGTTGGAATGAGTTGTTGCTAACAAGGTACGGAAGCAAGAAAGTACTAGGGAGCTCGGGTCAATTATCAGCTCTACCACAGAGGGAGGATTGTATTGAGTCTCTTCTCTGCTAGACCCATTGCCCTTTCCTGCATAAACTTTTACACCTCCTTTTATTACTTAGAGCTTTTAGAATAGGGTTGTCCATAATTGCAAATGATAATATAAAATTTTTTAACTAGGACTCATGCAATGTCAGTTGTTCCAATGGAACTCGCAGTGGCGGCCAAATTATTAACGTTGAAACTCTTTTACCATAATTAAGACCATTCTGTTGTTGAACCTTTGGTTACTATATGCTTGCCATATAGCTCACATAAAATTTAATGTTCGGGAATCAAAAAAATGTGTTGATTAACGGCAACATTGAGTGGAGAACCTGCAATTGCAAGAATCATGAAAATCATGAAATGTACAAGAAGTATCAAAAATTCACCTCTATCATTAAGATGGCAGAATCAGTTCCTGCAAGCACCATGTCCAACTCTGACTCTTCCATCTCTTTGGTAGTTGGATTCACTATAAACTTGTCGCGGACAAGACCAATTCGAACACCTGCGACTGTGTTAGAGTGTGGAACTTCTGAAAGGGCTCTGCATTATTAATGTGAGCATAAAGTAAAGACCAAAGTTGTGGGTTATCCTGAAAGTATTGTTTTACTCGAAAACAGTGATTCACTGAATATAGTAATATACCCTAGCAGAAAGTAGCTAGAGCTTGAAAGACATACACTGCTATTCCAGCTGCTGTTATTGCTAATGAATCAGGGGAATGCAAACCATCATAGCTCAATACCTATTCTTGAAAGGAAATAGTAGATAAATAAGCATTCAGAGTTCGGGAAGAGGAATCGCTAGTCGAAAACAGTAAGGAGAACGAGTTAAGTTTTCAGAAAGTGAAATGCGCCAAGCGGGAAGGTAAACATATTTAACATAGAGCATAATGATATATGAAGGATCTTCCATGTCAAATTTATTTAGTGCCCTGGTTGAGGATAGAAGCACATTTTAGTGTTTCATAATAAAAATAACCATTTTAAGTAAATTTTCAACTTCATTCGTCAAAAACTACAAATGGAATAGCATATACGTGCAACAACTGCTCACAAATCAAAAAGATTGCCCCTGTTTGAAGAGAAAATGATTGCTATCGACCTGTGGTGTAAGCAACTTTTTCCTCATTGCGTGCACTGACCCATATTTCCATTTGTCAACTTGTTATTATAACAGTATAGAATTCTACAATCAAAATGCCGCACTAACTTTTTGGCTTATTAACTTGTGTGCCAGAAAATCACAAAACTCATTTGATTTCCAAATTTTAACTTTTGATCCTTGCGATTTCGTGCCTTGGAACAAAAACTTTCTCGACTACATGCATATATTGACGAATGCTCATTCTCCCAACAGCCAACTGAACTAAGTACAGTAATTAGGTTCAGAATCTCTTCAGACCTTGGTAATAGATACAGCGCGACAATTGCCTGACAGACTGTAGTGACCCAAAACAAGCACTACACTGGTTATAAATACAGCGCAATACATTGACTGACACTGTACCAACGAAACAAGCACAACAGAAAACTGTGTGGTGCGTCATCCAGAATGGAAGAAGGCCGATACGACAGAATTGTCTGCATGCAAGGTCTCCCTCAGTCAACTTTATAGCACATGTTCCCCCAAATTCAATTTGTGTATTTGTCGCCCTGCCTGGTAGTTCTACTTCTAGCGCAAGAGCTTTTGGCTTTTCCTGTTTTCCGGAGGACCAAATGGGGTCAATGCAGTGGGAGTATTAGAAAAAAGATAACACATTAACTGGTTGCCAAGATGGCACAGTTAATAATAAATTAATTCTCTTTCCTGTATTTAGTCCTTGGCCAATCTCACTGACGCATGTGGACCTAGTGCTTGCTATCCCAAAATCGTGGATCCTATCCACTAACTACTTCCAGATGTCCATGCTAGTCATATTATTGTACTAAACAACCAGCACGCAAAAACTAAGAGCAATTGCAAAGTAAAAGTATATTTTTATGAACCATTGCCACTGTCTTTAAACAAACAAACAAAATAATGAAACATTTAGAAAAGTATGGTGGTACCCAGGATAGTATCTGCGTCTCGTGGTAGAAACCCTTCAGCATAGTAGGCCGCAGTGGTCTATCAATTAATCGACAGATAAGAACCTAATGCAAGAAAAGGGGAAGGTCACCTCACGAAAAATCAAGCTAAAAAGGTAAAAGAATTTACATACATTTCATGTAAACTATTTTCATGTAGTTTATACTTCTCTAAGAGAAACTAGATCAATATATAATGTACGGTGATAATTAAACCAGTCAATATATGAAGTCCAAAATAATTTCTAATAAATAGAACCCTGCTAATTGTAATTGATCTATCGTGTTAACTTATTGCACCATAAAAACTCCAAGATTAATTGAAACAGCCATACAGGTTAAGAAGTTGATTCTATCTTCAAAGATATGGAAAAGTGGAAAAGAGAAAAAATGTGACACAAACTTGGGTTAGTGACCATTATAGGAGTTGGTACTGCCGTACTGGCACTCTTTTTAACTTTTGTGAGGAGACAACTATAGCTGATACTACTCCACATAAATGTGCAGACTGCCACACTCTCTTTTCTAAAATGTTGACCACTAACATTCTCCAGTCCATTATCTAGTATATATAATGTTGTCAACCATTAATACCTTTTGCAAATTAGGTGTAAAAATTATCAGAACTAAAAGCTTCTTAAACTAGATGGGTGTATCCTCGTACCTCGTGATCCTTTGCTCTCCCTTCACGTTTGAAAAATCCTCCACTAGAATGAGGCCAGATCATAGAAGTTGATTATTTAATGCACGTCAACATTTGTAACATTAAGTCAGAATGTCAAAGAAGTCTAAACAAACATACCTGGTCCGACCTGCAGCCGAAAAACGCTCTTGATAGTTTACTGACATGGGGAAAAAGTCAGAAGGCTCGCTCGGAACATCTGAGAAACAACAAGTTGTGTAGACAATCTACAGAGTCGAGGTAAAAAAAAAAACGTGACTCAGAATCAAGACTCATATGTAATAACCAAACCAGCAATACCAAATACTAAATGAATTTCCATCAAATCAACCAAACTGGCCAGTACAATTTGATTTTGTAGCCGTATTGTACTTGAAATTGTGAATTCCCATGAAGATACATCTGGCACTCTGCACATCCAACTTTTAGATTCGCTCATCGAGTTTTGAAGTTAGGGCATTCTGACATAAATTTCCGATTTTCCACGGTCCAAGCAAACTTGAAACCTGGACTTACTACCCAGCTCTCCTTGCAGGTATTTGTCAACAAAGATCATTCCTTCGCACCACACCTCTTGAAATCCTATCTCTTACTAATGTTTTTCTTGTTGCAAATGGCTTATCAATGGTTTACACATCTTTTTTTTTGTTCTGTTAATCCACAAGATGCACATGATTCTCTATCGTGATCAAGGGGATTTTAGTAATCTAGAAATCCAATAGTGGTGCTAGGGCACTAACGTTTCAAAGGGGGGTGTATGTCTCACACATATTTGTTTACTCATCAAAACCAGCATATGCAGCGTATCCTTACGACAGAAATACAAATTTTTTGGACTTCAATCTTCCTAACTTTCACAAATTGATGCCGTGGAGTCCTATCAAGTATTAGTAACCCATATACTGGATTAAGATGCAATACTTTGATATTATTACATAGTGTACTCACATTGATTAATTAATAGAAAGGCGGAGCCAGTGGCGCGGAAATGGTCTCAAAACTGTAGGCTTAAGTTTTTACTACCAATTGCTTTTGAGGTGTATTTAACGGGTAGTTGGTACTTATCATGTTTAAAATTTTCATTCAATTAGACAATCATATCATGTGCTAATTTAGAATTCAAACTGAATGGAGCAAAAGAAACCCACATAAACCTCCTTCAACTTGGCATGCACAATCGGCAAAAAAGTTTATAGTAGAGACTATAATTTAAGAACTTACAGTTTCACCATCCGTTACAGTCACAGACCCGCTAGCTTGTCGTCCCATAAGACCCGTCTCAACAGTTATCTGCAACAATAATAACATCCCATCATAAACTAACCCTAAAAAACTTAAATGACTCTGAATTCTACCACTAAAAAAATCTACAAAATACATCAGAAATCTGATAGAACTTAAAATGACCAACAAAATCAAACCAAAACCAACCAACCTACAGAATTTCAACCAAGGTGAACACGAAGAAGTGAAAATTCAAAAACTTCAAACTTACATGTCTATCACCAACTGGAATCTTAATGGAATGCGGCTGAGAAATGTACTGAGTTCCATCAAAAGAATCATCAGTAACTTCTGAAGTTTTTGATTGATTTAAAGCTTTAACGCTTAAAGGTTTAGTTCGAATCAATGAAAGAGGATATAATGGAGATTTTCTTTGACGGTGAAAAGAGAAGATGAAGCTTTTTCTTTGGTGAGAGTGAATAAATGGAGATGGAAGATGTGGCTTAACATCAAAACTAGGGTTTGCGAGCATTTTGTGTTTTGTCCTGCGGTGGTGGTGGTGCTCGGAGTGGGAAGAGAGCAAGCAGCGAACTTCTTCTCTCTATCTCTCTCTCTACGTTATCCAGTTACAGTCTATCCTCTACAAAACTAGTCTAAATTTTGCCGCGACCTATTTCGGAAAATGACATCCATATCCCCTCATTTTAAGGACTTCCCCCCTCTCGAAATTATTAGATAGAAATAAGAGTTCTATTACAATACAATTTACAAAGAAAATAAGGAACATGTTTCCAAACCTTCGATCTGTTTTTCTTTCTTGCCCATTTTGCCAATTTGTCCACTGCTTGATTGAATTTCCTGCTTGTATGAGAGAATTTCACTGTTTCTAATCTCTTTTTTATGTCCCGGATTCTTTTGATATGTATTAGGGATTGCCATTGAATGTTGTTCTTTCCTTTCTGGATGTATTTTATGATATTAATGTTGTCACTTTCGATAATGATGTTTTTATATTCATGAGCTTCAGCCCATTGTATTCCTTTGAGGATGGCAATAGCTTCACCTTCCTCTGCGTTTCTACTCCTTGAGGTGTATGCTGCCGCTTCGATCAATTTGGATTCATTATCATGAACTATAATACTGATACCAGTGATACTTTGTGTATTTATAAAAGATGCATCCACATTGATTTTTAAAAAGGACGTTTCAGGGGGAATCCATTTTCCTTGTTCTGTTTTGGTTTTTGTTTCATTCACTATTTGAATTTGTGGGAATGACGATATAATGGTGATAATCGTATCTAGCTTGTTGATTTCATGTTGAAAGCAGTGGTCACATCTAATTTTCCATATGTTCCACATAATGGTAGCATAATGAATTTTATTGATAGTGTAAGCATTCTGGTCCTTTATTTCCCAGGAGAAGATCCAACCACGAACAGATGTAATATTTTTCAGAAATAATGTTAAAATAGAACCAAATATTTTTTGCTATGGGGCAGTGCAGGATAGCATGTTCTATTGATTCTATCTCATTGCAATTCGGGCAGATTCTGTTGTTATCAATGTATTTACCTATCCTATCCCTTACTGGGAGTGCTAGAGTACAAATTTTCCATAGAAACATTTTGACCCTGGGAACAACCGGAAGGGACCATAGGAAGTTCCAATTAGGGGATTGGGGTTGAGGAGTATTCCTACTGATACATAGGTGTTGGTACCTTGATTTGACACTAAATTTTCCTGATTTGGTGAGAGTCCATTTCCTTTGATCTTCACTATCTATTGATATCGGGATCGCTAAAATTAGATTTTTAGTTTCGTTGTCAAACTCATTGTTCAGGATGGTTTCATTCCAGCTACCTTGATCGTATTTTACTTTTTGTTAGCACCTATGAATAATTGTAAAGGGTTTCAGGTTTCGATCCACTAGAAGTGCAAATTTGGGGAATATTGAACGTCGGCCTTTAGGCATCTTTCATCTTATTGGGCTTTAGGCTTCTTCATGATTTAACTCTTATTGGGCTTTAGGCTTCTTCATGATTTAATTTAAGCGGTTATCGTGCTTATCACATCTTCGTGATGTATCAATGTCTTGTAACGACTAACGTAGAACGTAGTCAATTTCACAAAAAAAATGATAGAACTTAAAGCAGGTCCACTGTAGGAACTCGGGCTCCTGAATTTTTTCAATTTCAAAGTCCGGCTTCTAATCAAAATTATGTATGTATGTAGTGTACGTGTGTGAGATTTTGGTTTCAAATTTTCAACTATAATTTATTAGTTCCAAATATGAAATTTAAAAAATAAAATTAAAAAGAAACAAAATATGGTGGATCCCCCTAGGGTTGGGAGCCCCTTAGTCCAGAATCCCAAATGAGAGCCCGGAAGGGTGGGCTCCCAGTCCCACGGAGAGACCAATCCCGCTACCTTGAAGTTGTTTTACTCATACAAACATGGGTGTGTCTATAAGCACTCCTTCATTTTTTTTTATCCATACGGAGTGTGTCTATTCCGAAAGTGTGGAAGTTACCGGAGTGATTTTGATGGAGGTACAAATTTATCATTAAATGATAATATAAATAAAAGCTTATTAATTTAGAACTTGTATCTATGTTTTTATAATTATCATTTATGTTAAGAGAAATTATATTCGTTTTGAGTCAATGGTACATCACGAGAATATTATAAAGATATAACATAAACTGAAACAAATATAAATGAGCCTTTGGTCAAGTAGTTTTTGTCTCTGTCAAGACATTTAAAAGTGTATTGTAGATAGACTCTGAGACCTCGTATGATAGACATTTAAGATCTTTAGTGGGGCATTTGAAAGTCCAAGTAGCGTCTTTTTAAAGTAAAAGAGAGACTCAAAAGTGTATTCATCGCATGTCGTTGAGACGCCGTAAGGATACACATTTGTTAGAAGTGCACTCCCCTACATTTTAAGATTGAACTCGTTGTGCAAATATGTATATAAATCGAAGTAATCACCTACAAGCTTCTCTTTCTCTAACAAAAAAATTAATGAATCTTCACCAGTTTATCACTCAAACTGCAGAGAAACTCAGCTTATAATTTCCCTTTAAAAGGAGTTTGTATGTCTAAACACATCGATTTTTTAACATAGATACACCATGTGTTATGTAATATGAAGATACATAAGGAATTGACATTCTTTTAACAAAAAAAAAAAAAAAATAAGGAATTGACATTATAACCATCATCGTCCAAAATATATTTTTTTTAATGAAATAATCGTCCAAAATATCTTATGGAATCTAAATTCAATTTATTCCCTTTTGTACTCTTTTAATAAAGGATTTTTGAGTGAACAGTCCAAAATTTGGGGGGTAAACCCAAAAAAAATCCACTCTTGCCCAAAAATTAGTTACAGGTCCAAATGTCAAATTTTTTTTATTCCCCTCTTGCCCTTGGACGGGACATGCTGACGTTTTCCTGAAAAAAAAAAACTGACTGGTAAATAAAATAATTTACCAGTACACGAAAAATTCAAAGTTTCAAAATTTTTTGAAAATTTGAAATTTTCAAACGAAATTTCATATTCCCGCCGAGCAAATCATCTCTTCCCGGTAAATAATTTCCCGTACACAAAAAATTCTAATTTTCAAAATTTTTTGAAATTTTCAAACGAAATCTTTTTTTCGAAATTTTGAAACGAAATTTCAAATTCCCGACAAAATTTTCAAATTTTTTTGAAAATTTTAAATTCCCGCCCAGCAAAAGTGTCTAGTACAGAAAAAAATTTCCAGTAAATAAAATAATTTCCCGGTCACAAAATCTTTTTTCGAAGTTTTGAAATTTTCAAACGAAATTTCAAATTCCCGCCCAGCAAAAATGTCTAGTACAGAAAAAAATTTCTAGTAAATAAAAAAATTTCCCGAAAAAAATTTCGTTTCCCGGAAATTTTTCGGTGCCAGTTCCGTAAATTTCTGAACAGTACAGATTCTGATGGACGGGTTGTCAGATTCTTTTTCAGAAAAAAATCGTTTCCCGAGAAATTTCGATGGCAATTTTGTAATTTTCAATGGCAATTTTGTAATTTTTGATGGCATGAACGGTAAATACTTTATTTTCTAAGGGTCCTTTACCTAGTTTTGACCCCCAAACTGACACATTGGACCTCTCTTTTATTTTGAGGCAAATTTTCATTTTGGGCGCCCAATCCATCTTTAATAAATAGTCATTATGAATTTTTACTTCAACGAAAAATTGAAATTCAAAACTCTGAAATTTAGAGAGGTTTCCAACTACTCGCCACGTATGCTCAATGATATGAGGAGAGATCATCGGTCCATCACCTACCCACTATCAAAATTCTTTCACTATTTTCTTCTTCTCTGTCTTCTTTCGATCTATCCAATTATCTAAAGTTGAACATAATTGGGAATGTTCATGTTCTAACCCTAAATTACTTCAAGTCGCTTACCCGATTTTGCTAGGGTTTTGAGCTTGATTTCTGTGGTTTCCCCAGATTCAATTACTCTTACTATTGATCATACCTGGGGAGTTTCATTCAATCACAACCATGGCGATTTCGAATGTCTCAGCAATTTCACTGAAACCTCGTTTTTCTTCTGATTTCCACCAGCTACCTTCATGGGTTTCCACCATTAAGGTGATTTCTTATTTTCTAGTTCAGTTTATTATGAATTATAGGTTAGCCTATGTTGAAATGAAGAATAGATAGGTAGACAGATCAAACAGCAGCAAATTTTCATTCTCTTATTATCTGATTTTATCTATTGCTTGTTTATGAAACATCGAATGTTTATATAAATGTTCCTTTATAGTTCAAGATGAATCTCTTTTGTTTAAGGGAAAGAGCTATTTCAGTTAGGGATTTTGTTCCTGTTTCTTAACCAGTCTAGAGTCCAAGAAGTTTCTTTTTTTGTTCAAAATAGGTCTTACTTATTTTTTACAATACTTATGCCAATTTTGAAGATCCAAATTAACGTAAATTTTGCTGTAAGAGGGAGTAAAGAGAAAACAATGTTTACTTCCCGAGTTCCTGAATGGATGTTATTTTATGAAACGTGGCAATACTAATGAATCTGCAAATTTGCATTCCATCCGTTATAGTTTGTCAAGCCAAGTCAAAGTTGTTATCAGAGTCATACTTATCCGAGTCATTGGTGTGGGCCTTACTTCAGAAAGGCTCTTCAAGACCTTCACTTACTTGTTTGAGCCCCCCGCCCACTCACGCTCCTTAGGCTGCACTTCTGGCCCTTCTCATTATTTCGCCTTTAAAACAGCAAACGTTAAAGATGGAGATCAAAATTCTTTATCGCTTTTTGAGTACGGGTATAAGACATAGTGGCGTACTTTGCGCCACTTCTATTTGAAATTTAATCTAAGTGGATTTTGTGTTTTGTAGTGATGAACACTAGAATTTTTCCACTTGCTTTGCTTGAAAGTCGAAAGAATTAATCCACTTTTTATTAAAACCTTGAATTACACAACTTTTCCGTGAATTAATGTACTTTGAAATCGTTTATAATCGCATTACATGTTTACAATAGCAGAAACTGAGTCTGAATCGATGATAACCTAGCATACATTGGAACTTTGAAGCTATTTGTTGTTTCAACTATTCAAAACTAGTTCTGAAAATGGAAGAGGCTATGAAAATCCTAATAACGAAGAAACCTAGCTACCTGAATTGCAAAACAAATCGAGTCGTCGGGTGCCTTTGAATCCCTCTCTCTTCTTCTCCTTCCCTTAGCTTTCTCTCTCTCTAGCCTCCTCTCTCTAGCAGTCTCGCTTAACTTGCTCCCTGCGAAACTAAGAAAATGGGGGGAGGAAATGAATTAGAGTTTTACAAGAAAAATTATATTTGCACCCTCTTTAAGTGGGGGTGCTACATAAAGTTTAGTTCAAGAGTTCATGTTCACCATTTTCGGTGTATGTCTTTGATTGTTGTTACAACTTGAAGTGGTAGATGGTCTAAAGAGAGAATCGTTAAATTTTTGAAATGATTGTTGTACTTTATCTGAATTGCCGTTTGGGAGGCAACTCTGGTTTTGCTCAATGAGTGAATAAAAAAAATTCACTTAGGTGTCTTGAGGAGGACATTGAGAGTCATGATTTCAAGGTTCACCACAGGAGAAGGAAGATGGGATCCACAAATTTCTATGTCCGTGGAGCATCAGCGGGTATTTTGTGCCTGATTTGGGTACTAGCAGCTAGCAGGTGTGCAACTTTTCGGCAGGCCCATGAATCAGCCGAAGGCCCGCCCAAACCATCTTTCTGCCCAGAGTTCTATTGTTTTAACTTAAAAAGCTAATTAATGTTCGTGTTTTAACTTGAATGCTAATTTATTATCCTGACCGTTCCTTTCACGTCTTGTTACTAATTTTTATTTCATCAAGCGAAAGTGTTGATCTCTTGGTGAATCTTGCACATTTGACTTATGGTTATGTGAATGAGTGGTGACTTGTGAGTTAACTGCAATTAATGGATCTTTTAATGGAGACACAGAGAGTTTATTCTTCTGTTTTTTCCCCTTAAATCTAGCTACACAGATAGCTTGTTCTTTAGTTTGATTTGAAATGCTACCTCACAGAGTCTTTGACTAAGTAGCCTTCATGCTCTTCTGCTAGTATTATGTATTTCTCTGACACTTTTAAAGCGCTTTCACATCTTCAACAGGACCTTAAACACTACATATTGAGGGTTGTTTCCATTGTTAAACTATTGGATCTTGTTTTCCTCATAATATCTTAGTTCTGTCGCTCATTATTGTTGCTAACCTGATCAAGAAATGGAAATTACTTACTATGTAGCCTGTCGGTGTTTCCTATAGGTATTTAAACGCTTTTCTGTTCTTAGGGTATTCATGATGTACATGAGATCAATGGAAAGTCATGCTCTTACCTATTAAGTTCTGGCCCATCACGCCACACCTGTCCACCCACACAATGCAAATCTAGTTTCTGCAATTTCTTATCCCACTCAGATACAAGAAGACTTCCAGCGCATCCCAGGTCATTGTTGGGCCAGTTTGAGCCTGAAAGACCAAGTAAGTTTTCTTGCTTCTGTGTCTAGAAAATTTCCGATTGATAATTTGATATACTGCACTTCTCTTGAGATTAACTTTGAATCTATCTGAAATTTATATGCTTAAATATCTCAATCATGGTAGTAATCTATATTTGTATTCTTTATAATTGTAATTATTAGTAAAACTACTTGCTAAGAGTTATCTTGTTTCATTATACGGCGTCAGCACCCTGTCTCAGCAATTCATATAATGCTCCGATATTTTATATTAGTAGATCTCTTGGTATTTTCCTCATTCTTGTTCCCCTACTGGGGGTATTCAAGAAAAAAAGTGGTAGAAGTAAGGCGCTTGGATTATAATTGAACTTATGAACCAGCATTTTTAGACATTATGCTAAGTTAATGCATGCTACTGTTTTGCTTAGTCTCCGTACTGGAGTTACAAGTGATCGACTGTTTCAGTCCATAACCCCCTACCTTTTGTTATTTACGGCACTCTATACTTTGTTTCCTCCTTTCTGGTTACTATATCTGATGTTACTTTGTTGTTTAGCATTATATTTTTTTAATACTTTTATATGGCTAATTATGTTATTATTCAGTACAGTCCCCCATTACCGAGCTTCCCGCTCAAATTCATGGAAACCATGTAAAGTAAAAAGAGAAGACTCAGAGGGAACTATAAGTAGTGAAGCTATAATCTTGGATGAGTTAGCCCTAGAAAAAGAGCTCAAGGCAGCCATTGATGAAGAAAATTACTCCCAAGCAGCAAAAATCAGGGATAGTCTCCGTTTTCTGCACGAGGATAGCAAGGCTTCAGTTCTAGCAGCAAATGCTCGTTTTTACAACTCTTTCAGGCACGGAGATAAAGCGGCCATGGAAGCCCTCTGGTCAAAAGGAAATAACGTTTGCTGTGTTCACCCCGGGGTAGGTGGAATATCGGGATATGATCTCATCATGGGTAGCTGGGAATTTGTGTGGGCTGACTATGAATTTCCACTGGAGATAGAAGTGCAAAAAGTCGAGGTTCATGTTAGAGGAGATGTGGGATATGTAACATGCATGGAAATAGTAAAAACAAAAGGAAGCAGCTGGGGAAAACAGTTCGCGACAAATGTGTTTGAGAAGATTGAAGGTCAGTGGTATATTTGTATTCATCATGCATCATATATTGACTTGTGAAGTAAAATCATTCTTTAGGAATATCACATATTCAAAATCAAAAGATAGACCTGAAAAAACTGCTCTGAGAGATAAAATGAAGGGTATCTGTTTGTTTCCTTT
Organism: Eschscholzia californica; assembly: GCF_041429995.1. Taxonomy (NCBI): domain Eukaryota; kingdom Viridiplantae; phylum Streptophyta; class Magnoliopsida; order Ranunculales; family Papaveraceae; genus Eschscholzia; species Eschscholzia californica. Next base: position 71,020,573 of record NW_028238198.1, read on the forward strand.
TATCTGTTGTGTTCTTATCTCTGCTTGTTTTCAAGCTTACAGCCAACAGTTTTATATTTCCCAGTTCGGAAAAAACCGAGCCTGTCTTGAATCATCCGATAAAATTTATCAGTTGAGCAATTATAGTTAATTAGTTATCGTGTTTATCTTTCTTTCAGTTTGTTGTCTGAAAGGAACCGGGTTTTGTTCAGGAGATATTACTCTGTTATACTCTTGAGTGAGAGGGTCATGATTATGATCTTTTACGTTTGAAATATGTTCATGGCGGAAGTTTCCTGCTGTTGTGATATCAGGAGATATTCATTCATTGTAGATTTAGGACAGGACAGAATGCAAGAGATGATTTTGGTTTCAAGTGTACTTGGATAAATTTCAGGAAGAAACTTGAGTTTGAACTTTCAAGTTAAGAGGAACAAGAAGTGTTCTTGATATGCAAACATAGAAGCATCTAAGGTACATAAAAAAAAGTTTGAATTACTTGTTGAAAGCTACTTTTGAGTTCTTTCTTTAAAGGATCACAGGCTTAATATGATGGGGAAGGTGGGGTTTGGAGCATTAGTATTTTTTTTTATGTTGTCTGTGATTGATTATGCATTTGTTGGAGCTTCTCTGCCGACTTAAAGCCATAATTCATTTGATGAGTCGAACATGTTGACCCATCAAGCTGCCTCATTGTGTGAAATCGAAGAAGTTGAGGGAAGAAGAGAAGAGAAGAGAAGCTCAAAAAATGTCTAGGGAAAAAATAATGAGATTTACAAAGAAAAATATAGATGGAAGTGGAGAAAGAAATGAATGAGAAAAATAGAACCTCCTCCTTGCCAACCTGATAGTAGAAGCTACAAAAGTAAGACATACTTCAGACCTAAACAGGAATCAACCGTCCATCGAGAGCGAAAAATTCATCAAGAGAGAAAAAAATAGACTCGAAAATAGAGATCGTTGAATTTGCATAGCTTTTTTTTTAGCATTATTCTTATTTGTCTTTGATGACAAAGAAATGTTTTACGTGGAAGTGTGAAAACTTTCTCGCTCTCATTTCAATTTCAAAAGAGAGTAAAATCTCTCTATCTCGCTTTGACTTCGAAGGAAAGAAACTAGAGAGGATCCAGGGTCATGGACCAACAATGGGTTGGGTTTACCCAACTCTGGGCAGTCCGATTCGTTTTTTTTAACCAAGCGAAGCCATATTTCATTCATAAGTGATACAATCACAAAGTTACATGGATGATAACTGTTATTCCTCTGAGAACTACACGAGAGTTACATAAGATAAGTTCATATAACTTTCGAATGTAAAGTGCCCCATGAAGGGAGAGAAATTGACCAGACACAAACTCAAAATACCCTAAAGGTCGACACAAGAGATCCTAAAGATCGAGGATTAAAGACCCGGTCGACAACATAGAATAATATTATACAAATAAAATTGAAAATTAGAAGTAGTAAGATGATACAAGTATCAATACCAATCCGATGAAGAGATTACTTAGTCAATTACCTCCCTTTGATTTTATTCTTTTATCCCAGATCTTCGGTGATGTTCATGTACGAACCATATTCGAAATCCATCTTCCCCTCTCCACGAATCACAACCATGAAAAGATCGACTATGAAACTTTCAGAACCGTCTCTAAATCCCTTTTTAGAGTGAGAAGGTCTCATCAAAACCGTCTTCGAATCTTCATCCAAACCATCTTTGTGTCGTGACAAAATCACCCGACAATGGAATTGTTGTTAATGAAGTCTTCATCTCCCTTGTTTCTTCCTCTCTGACTACTATAGAACTTTCTTATTATTTATCTAAAAGTAAAAAAACAAACTAAAAACAAAGAAAATCGGATCCCTCCTCCGGTAAACAACAAGAAAAATGCTAAAAATAGATCAGAAACTGCATGTAACCGCACAGTAACTGCTTAAAATAAAGGGAATCGCCACCATATATGGTGGAAACCGAAAATGAAATGAAATCTCTCCGCCCAACTTACTCTCTCTCCTCTAACTGCTCACTAGGAAAGATTTTTGTGCTTTTTAAGTGAGGCACCTTTTAGTCTGATCCGTTTGGGACAACTGATCTCGCCTGTAAAAGAGAGTCGAATCTCTGTTGCCTCTCCAGCATGTCATACGGGTTCTGTCCTCTACCTTATATTCCTTTCTTTTCATTTCTCAAAAGATTGAAGGGCAAACGAAAAAAAAACACAAAACAACACCTTGACATAACCCTAATTAGGTTTAGGTACCAAGTCTGGAATCGTTTCAAATATGAGAGTAATAAATAAGTTTGTCACAAATTGGGGGCAACTAGGAAAAAACCCTTTTATACGCGCCAATACCAAACTTGGTAGAAATATCCAGATCCACAATCAAGAACAAAAACGACATATTTAGCTGAGGAGGAGGCGCTACATACAAGGAGGAAATCTCAACACAGTGTTCTTATTTACAGACATTTAATTTGATTTAAACCCACCTCTACCCATCTCTCGATTTCATCGAAAACCTATTTTCAATCTGAAATTGCAGTAATTTAGAACCAATAATTTCTTCTTCTCCTTCTTTTGATGGAGACTGCAATTACTATGTCTTCAATTTCATTCCCAACTCTTCCATCCAAATCTTCTATCTCTAAGAACTCCAAGTTTCAGTTTATTGAGAGAGAATTTGTCAATAACATTCGTTCCATTTCTCATAAAACATTGATTTCTCGCTCTACTGTGAATTGGGTAAGTTTGAATCTTCTACTTATTTTCGATTTTTAAGACTATTTGTTAATATTTTGTATAATTAAGGCTCTGGGTTTCATTAACTAGGAAAAAAAAAATAGATTTTGGGTTATTTTCAATGTTCATTTTTGGGTAGTTATTGGATTTTGATTTCCATTTCAAGACCTTTACTTAGTTCTTCTGTGTTGATGAAAACTTGGGTGTGGATGATACTTGTAATTTTCTTGCATATAGGTTGTTAAGGTTTTATTAATTGAGGGGAAAATGCTAGTTTTATTGCATTTTTTTGACAGTTAGGTTTTATGAATTGGGGAAAACACTAGTTTTATAGCATTTTGGACAAGTAGGTTTTATGAATTGAGGGGAAAAGACTAGTTCAAAAGCATTTTTGACAATTAGGTTGCACGTATTGGGAATCGACAACTATGTCTAGTTATTGGGGGGGGGGGGGGTTTCTCCCTTGTTATTTTCCTTTTAGTCCTTCTTTAGCTCTTCTGTAATGGGTAGATACTTACTGTTGGTGAGCTTCATTCAATACATTATTGTGATATTCTGTACAAATGTTGACTCATTGATAACATCTCTCTTAAAATATTACGGAGTACTATTTTTGTGCAACTAGTTCAATTAGATTGCACCTTCTATAGTCAAAGGTTAAACATGTTATTGTAACAAACAAGTCCGACTTCGGGTTGGATTTGTTAGGATTTATGAGAGACTGTGATATAACTTTCCGACTCGATATTTCAAAAAGAAGATTCGTACTTTTATTCTGATTCAGAAGCTAGTATCTTAATGTGTATGAACATACTAAATGACCGATATTTAGCTGTTCTTGTGGAAGAATTAAGTGAGCTCGATATAATTGATTCATTCAGTAATAGTAAGAATTTTAACTTGATCTTTCAGGCTGGTTCACGTTCAGTGGGAGATGTGCATAGAACTAGAAGCAGCCTCGAGTCTCTATTCTGTTATGATAAACCTGTGCCAGAGGAGATAATTGAGGAACCAATTGGGGTGTCTTTGGCTGAAAAACAAATCGGGGAAAATCCTCCTTGTATTGATTGTGAGGCCAAAGGTGCCATTCTTTGTCCAACTTGTACCGGTTCTGGGTTATACATCGACTCTATAATGGAGTGCCAGGGAATCATTGTCAAAGTTCGATGCCTTGGTAAGAATCTTCTTTCTTTCTCTTCTTTTTTACTTAAGTTGTATTTCTTTTCTACCAACACCCTACCAACTAGGATCGATATTTTCCACTATACATTTTAGGAATCCGTGATGTGTTGAATGTGATTTGTTATGCTACTGTTTACTTAAAGGAAGCCCACGGACAACAGTTCTTGGTCACTAACTTGTTTTGTGGCCTTATAATAGTTTATTGAGTCAATCAAATGCCCCATTAAAAACGAGAATATCCCGTATCAACGGTGTTCATGTAAGATATCCCGGAATATGGTAGCCGATTAGGGAGAGTTAAAGCAGAACCGGATCAATAAAATGTTAACCGCCAATTCTTGCTACTGTTTTTCGCGAAAGAGGCCAGAGTTTCATTCTGTTGGCCGCTGGAAACCACAGGTCTCGTTAGAGTTGTAAGAAGTATAATGAAGTAATGAAATGGTGAATTCGTTGATGTTTTTAGTCATCAATTTATCACATGAGTTGATATTTATACAGTTTTACATAGAGGTTTTGGAGGGAATCTCCCCATGTGGTACTATCCCTACGAATCCTTACTCTCCTCACAAGAGTTGAATTACTTATTCAATAGGAAAATTCCATTTCCCACAGGTCAACGACTATAAGAAACCATAGGTCTCTTGAACCAATGTCTTGCTGCTTATCTGATACGCTAATAACTATTGCTTCGACAGATGCCTATTACCACTAAACCATTATCTTGTGCTTCTTGAAACCACTCAATGGTTTAGGTCCTTCTATGTTCTAATTTGTTAATACTTTGTAGGTTGTGGAGGCACCGGAAACATCTTATGTTCAGATTGTGGAGGGCGTGGTCATCTTGGAGTCAAATGACTATTATATCCAGTTGGCCAGTAAAATGTTGCTCATTTCCCTTCTTTTCGTCTGTGTCGATGTTGTTTTTATCTCGCTAGATCTTTAGTGTTCTTGTTGTGATATGATTATTTACTTGGATATTTGAAATATCATATTGATGTTATATCATCTCTCCTTTTCCGTAGAATAAATGATTGTAATCCTATTTCTGTCGAAATCACTGTTCATGTCAAAAATGAACTGTGAACCTAGCCTAAAACTCACGAAACATATGCTTAGGCGTCGTTAGCTAAAAGATGAAAACGGTTAAAACCAAGATTCGGAGGGAAAGTCATGTACCATGGAGTAAATAAATTTGTCTCACTCCAATCTATATAACAAATGACATAGGTTTCGGTGCCATGTCATAACTTTGGTTTATGAATCTCGGTCGTCCAATTTTCTTTTGTAAATTACAACCCTTCATTTTAAAGAGTCTTTAAAAAGATAGATATTTAACCGACAAAATAACCACCTACTCCCTGTAAACTCTCTAACTATTTCTCTCTCTTTCCTCTTTTCTCCCTTCAAACTACTCAATATCTCAATATAATCTCTCATTATTTTAAATATATTTTTATTACTTCAATATTTGTATAAGATCAAAATACTTGATAATTTTGTATTGATGTATATAGAAATTCCCGTGTCGTACGGGCACGGCTATACCCTAATTATAAACATTTCTAGTAAGGGTTCAGATTAAGAGATGCATATTCATCCGACGAAAGTTGATTTATTTTTTAATACCCTCTTCACTGAATTATACTTCCATTTTCTGAAGTGTTTCTAGATCAAGAAATGCATGAAGATATTTATTTTTAGCCAGCGCTTTGGGGAAAGCAAAATAGTTTCCGGGGTGTGAAGACTTGGTAAAAAATTGGTCAATTTTGTTAGACAATTTTATTTTGTAAGTTGTTAGAGAGAAATAAAAATAAAAAACCCTCCACCTCACCTCACTCTCTCTCCACCTCACCTCTCTCTCTCTCCACCTCACCTCTCTCTCTTCTCCGACTAGGTCGCCGGCCGGAAAATTTCCCGGGCGGCGACCATGAAAAAAAAAGGTCTGTCGAAGAACAGACCACCCCTTAAATTCTAAAGGCACCCCTTAAATTCTTAAGCCACCCCTTAAATCCCTAACATTTATATGGGGGTTAAAAGGCCCTATTAATAAATAAAACATAATTACTATACATCTTTCTAAAGGCACCCTTTTTCTAACCTTCTTATTTTTTTTTTTTTTTTTTTGGAAATGATACTTCATATAAGCCCACAAGGCAATTTAAACATTACAATGAAGTAAGCAGACGAAAAAGTGATAAAACCCAACAAGCCTGGGTCAAACTAATAGGAATCAAGAAGATAAAACTGATTTGGCCACGTTGTGTGCCCGGAAGTTTCTATTACGTGGCACGTATTGAAGAGAATAGGTGTTGAATAGTTCCAGCTGTTGTTGAATGGTAGTAACCGTTGATCTGATTCTCCATGGGATCACATCCTCACTGTCCAACACTGCTGAAATTAGGGTAGAACAATCTCCTCTTATAAGAACTTGGTTGAAACCTAAATGGAGCACCAACATATTTTCTCGCGTATCAAAGGACCCCATTTTCTAATGGGAAAGAAAATCGACTTTCTGACCCCATTTTCCAACGTATCAAAGTGACCCTAAGAGATCAAATTTGCTACTCCTTTAGGGTTGGTAATTAAATTGACTATGTAAGTTTTGTAAGAATAAACATAAAGACGAGAGTAACTTATTTTTTGTTGATGTTGTTTTTCTTCCATCTCTTAAATATAAATGGGTTAATAATGCTCCCATTTTGTGAAGCCCTCCGAGTGACTCTTCTTTCTCCTTCATATAGTTGAGTCTATTTTTTTTTTTTTTTTTTTAATTTTTATTTTATGTATTTTTTCTGTAACGAAAATATTGTTAAACTAGGTATCCACCGCATCCTACGGAGAACCCTTTTGGTTAATGCCATCATGAGTTATTGTCAAACTAGGTATCCACTGCACCCTACGGAGGGCCTTTTTGGCTAACGCCATCCTGAGCATTAATGAAGTTAATCAAAAGTAGCATACTTCATGAAATTATGTCAGATACAATTCAATCGCCAAACTGAAAATCAAACTATATACAACATGTCAACATATATAACTACGCCATCACAAGTAATAACATATTGCAAGCAAGTTGTATAAGTGCATCTATGAATCTCTAATTTAGCAAACCGTAAAGTACGATGCAATAGATAGATATCCCACCCTCATAAAATAAGAGAACTAGTTCTCAGCATGACATGCAGTCACGATAACTACCTGATCATTATCCCACTCAACATAAAATCAACATAACTTAATCTTCTGTTCACCCGAACACTTTTGGGAGTATAATCGATTCTTGATTTAACTACTGGTTCCGTGACGAGAAACTATTATAGTAATAATACAAAAGACAAAATATGAACAACTCTACCAGATCAAATAATTCTAGTAATAATGATAGGGACTATATTCATCACGCCTTTCTTGTGCGAACTGGATAAATGCTCTCCACGATAACTCTAGTCTCACACCAATATGGATTCATGAAAAACTTTTTTTGAGATTTATACCTTCGGTCGATGATACTACCATATTCATTCCACTTCTTCTCTTTCCTGTCATAAATATATAAACTTAAAACTTTATCGTTGTCATTTTCATCTTCATCTTCATCTTCTGAGACTGCGTCTGAGTCTGAGGCTGAGTCTGAGTCTGAGTCTGAGTCTGAGTCTGGGTCTGGGTCTGGGGCTACTGGTCTTCTTGTCATTATTAATTTATTTGTTCCTGCAATTGATTGAAAATCATAAGCATGTTGATTATTCCTCATATGGCAAGGCAATTCAATTGGTTCTTCAATCCACCTATTCTCCTTTCTTTCCTCGATAAAAATCCACAACTTCATCTCTGTTTTGGACCATGTCCCGTTTTCAAGATGACAACATTGGTTCGTTAATGCTAAATGTCCATCCACTTCCAATAAATTTGCAAGACAAGTATCATCAGGAAAATGACTCTTGAAAATATCGTTAGAGTACTTTATCACTCTAAGCTTCTCCTTTCCAACATCAAATGCCAATATGCTATATGGAGAAAATGGATTTTCCAACCAATATAAAAAACCATTCGCATAAATTGGGTCTTTCCTAACAATTATTTTCCGAGTGTCAGTTTCTTTGGTTCTCCAGATATTTTCACCGACAGTCAATACCTCACAAACATAAACAGGCAATTCCTCAAAATCTCGATATTTATATGGAATCTTCACCGAGCTACTCCACATAAACACTACTTTATGTTTTTGAGTAATTGGATCAAATCCAAATCCACAAACAGGATCAAATCCAGGTCCATAAAAAGGATTATAAGAAATTTTGGACCAATCTTTTCCGATATTTGATCTGATCCAGGGTGTTTTTTCTCCAATGCAATTATTGTAGATTCTAACCGAAAAATTGCGGTAATTCACATAACAAACCAAACCATAAGAAGATACTAATATACTGTGAGGACCTTTCTCCCATTGACTCAAATATCTTTTCATATACCTATTACTTTTAGATTGAAACAAATCTACAGAGAAAAAATTATGTTCATTATGTTCCTTTTCGCACATCATCTCAAGCGAAGTAGTTAGGAGTTTTTGGTGTGATTTTGATGATTGAGAACTGTGAAAGTATTTATCTTCTTCGATCAAATACAACCAACTCTTACTTACACATTTAAATCGCATCAGTGACTTTGGTGGAAGTCTGCTTAGTATTTCTAACATTAATTCATAACTCATATAGACTCCTCCATCTAAACATCGACTTTTCTTCATTCTATTTTGGATAGGGCAAAAGAAAGAATTCTGGGAGAGATCGTAACAAGAATAAAGAGGAACTTATAGTGTGAGGCTAGAGCCGGCCTCCTAGCGATGCCCCGCGAGATGCTAACACGGAGGCCCATTCCTTGGCCCAGTCGGTGTTAGGTTAATTTTTCTACTTACTTTGATTTGGTCCCTTGTTTTGGCCAAATTGTTTGTTTGTACTCATTCTAACTTCTTGTTCTACTAGTTATTTTCCATTCTAGGCTGGGCTTTAATGTAGTTACGAGTTACCAAAAGAAAAATATTTGGTTATATTTTAATATTATTTCATCTAACATTACTTCACTAACCGAATGGATCTTTTCTTGCCAGGATCACAATCAAATCAGTTCTACAGCGAACAATATTCACTCGATGGTTTAGGTCCTTTTATGTTCTAATTTGTTAATACGTTGTAGGTTGTGGAGGCACCCAAAACATCTTATGTTCAGATTGTGGAGGGCGTGGTCATCTTGGAGTCAAATGACTATTATATCCAGTTGGCCAGTAAAATGTTGCTCATTTCCATTCTTTTCGTCTTCGTGTCGATGTTGTTTTTCTCTTGCTAGATCTTTAGTGTTCTTGTTGTGATATGATTATTTACTTGGATATTTGAAATATCAAATTGATGTTATATCATCTCTCCTTTTGCGTAGAATAATTGATTGTAATCCTATTTCTGTCGAAATCATTCTTCATGTCAAAATGAACTGCGATTCTGCCTAAAACTCACGAAACATATGTTTTGCCGTCGTTAGCTAAAAGGTGAAAACTGTTAAAACAAAGATTCGGAGGAAAGTCATGTACCATGGAGTAAATAAATTTGTCTCACTCCAATAATAAACATTTCTGGTCAAGGGTTCAGACTAGGAGGTGCTGATTTCTCTGCCAAAAGCTGGTTTATTGTTTAATACCCTCTCCAATGAGTTTTACTTCCAATTTTTAGTGTTTCTAGATCAAGAAATGAATGAAAGAGCTATTGTTTTTATTTTTATGAAAATATAGAGTTGTGATTCATCAGGTTTTGTTGGAAGAAATTAAAGATCAGATAGAAAGGAGTTTCAGTTTATCCAAAGACACTGACGTAAGAAGTGTTCCATTTTCTTTCTGTGTTCACTGTTAAGCGACACGAATATTTCGGTCAGAGAAAGTAACGAAATGAAAATGCATTTCTTGGCTGTAGATTAACTTAATGAGTTAAGCTTCTTCATGGATTGGCAGTACAGTTTAAGAGGTAATCATAATTGTCGTTCGATTAACCCATCTCTCTTTTCAGTAGAGCTAAGATTTAACTTATGTGTGATTTATCAAACTAGATTTTCTTAGTATGTACAAATTTCATTTGATGAAATAAAACAATTAATGAAATCAACAATGGAGGATAACATTTGCTGCTCCAAAAGGCTCTAGCAGAACCAAAATGTGATGTGATATTCTCCCTCTGTTTATTAAACTTGTGATGTATGCAGTTCTTGAAGGTGATTCAAGTTGCTCGAGTCAAACCAACGACTCCGTGAAATCTCTGATGAAGAAACTTGAGTTCGTTGCAGTTCTTGAATCCTATCTGAGATGGTAGAGTCAAAGAGACGGCTTTGTGGGTTCTCTGCAAAAGCGACATGGTATGCTGACACGCACGCCTGAGGCCATGACATGGCTATCCTACTCTGCATTGACAAAGAGTATACGTGAAAGGTTAGCGTTAAATTTGAATTTATACGATTAGGTGGTGTCTAACAACCAAGAGCGCTTTCAGTTGAAGTAGATGTGCTCTCTGTAGTGGAGAATACACATGTTACCACCCTACTAAAGCAGACTTCCTCTAAGAGAGAAGTTTGAGTGTTCATACCATGAAATAGCCAATTAAGAAGGAATAGATGGAGATTTCAGTTGTATGATTTTTGTCGACAACGAAAGACCATGATCCACCAACTAGCGAGCACAATGACCCGCTAGCAACACCGCAGAGGAAGAAAAACGATCCAGTGAGGTCTGAATTGATCAATGATTCCATTTCAACTCGCCGAAACATCTCCCATGTATCACTCGACGATTGGACAATCCCCTTACCATAAACTCCCACATGAACAAATCCCCATCTGTTCCCATAAGTAACTAGCTTGCCAGCCACACCGGAATAACAACTAGTACAAGAAAACATAAACTCATCAGTCTCCCCAGCCACCAAGCTCATTGATCGTGCTGAGCCATGAACAACCCCAAGAATCGGAACCAGAACTGAACCCAAACAAACACTCCCCATCAAATACTTCCACGTATCTTTGAAAGCCACACGAGCATCAACCACAATTTCACGAGCAAGATATGTATAATTCACCCGTGAAATAGACACGTGTGACACATTCTTGATGACATGCATAGTCCATGCAAGACTCAAAAGAGTCACAAACACAAAAAGAGGGTCAAACCTAGTCCAGGTAACGGTTGCGCCACCAACTCCAACCACGACGAAACATGAATAAATTAGACCAACTAGAATAGATATGGCAGTGAAGATAGTGGTTTGCAGCGACGGTGGAGGTGCAGAACCAAGACAAACTGAGAGAATTTTAGAGGTATAATTGAGACGGGGACGTACCCAACAAGCATAAAGTGATTGGATAAGAGCGAAAACAAGGGCAAACACGGAAGTGGTTAATCCACCGGCGGATCCAACGGCTAGTAGTAAAATTCCAACCCCAAGTGTCAATAAAGGGCTGAGCCACAATGAAGTTCTAATGGTTTTAGATGGATTCAGACGAGTTGCTATCACCCAAGAGAATGCCAAGGCGGTGGCGCAACCAGATGAAGTGAGAAGTGGTGGGTACCATTCAAGAGGTTGGAAGTTGTGGTGGTTGTGTGTGGAAAAGGCTATGGCTCCTCGAATGGCCAGGAAGATGATTAAGATTCCGACTAGTACTAGGTGGAGGTAGAAGAAGAGAAGAAAGATCTTGCTTGAAAATTTTCCGACTGTTGTGCTCAAGAAAAGCTTTGGTTCCTCCACCTGCATTAATCCAACAAACAGAACATAGGTTAAATATAAAATTACGATGTCATACTACGAATAAAAATTTGAGGCGCCCGTTACAAGTGTTGCCAAATATGGAGTGTCCTTTACAATATACATATGTCTCTCCACTAAAGAGACAAGAGTACGAATCTTACCGTTTAAAAAACACATACAATTTCGACAGAATATATTACAGAGATGGTGTCTAATTGTGACATCTAATTCGAAAGCTGAATTAAAGGCAGGGGATTATATTGGCAAAATTCAATCATGTCTATATACCCAGTTTATAAATTACAGAACCTATCATTCCTCCATATTTTGATCATATTATAGATTCCATTAAATCATTTGCAAATTATAAAACTCAGAATAATTAAATATTTCTTAATTTTGACTTTCATATATGTTTTTTCTAATCTTTGTTCTAGTTGCTAATATAACTAACTACCTAATTCTAAAGTCAAGGTTTCAAGTCATTGTTTTATTTCATGTTTAAATCCGACTCCGTCAACTAATGTGACTCCTAATATGATTAGATGAGAATTTGTTAATGCAATGAAGCTTACTAAGATTTTCTTTTGAATGATTAACAATGACTACTCAGGGATGAAATCAAGAATTTTTACTTTGAATAAGAAAAAACTAGTATCTTTAAAGAAAAGGAGAGAGTCATTTGGACTAAATAAAAGAGCACCAATAATCAATCATACAGAGAGAGAGAGAGAGAGAGAGAGAGAGAGAGAGAGAGATAAAGATGACAAATAAGGGGTATCTAATGTTAAAACAGAACAAAGTTTAGAGAGAGAGAGAGAGAGATTGAACCAACCTTGATGGGCAAGTTAGTAACACTTGTGGGATGGTTTCTTGAAGATTGATCAATATTATAATCTCTTTGTTGTTCTCTTGATTGTATCTGGTTTTGAATTTGAAGAGCTTGAGTTGTTGCAGTAGTAGTAGTAACACTCAATTCCTTGATTTTTTCCATTTTCTACTCACTTCTCTCTCTATGTGAAGAATATTTTTTCACTTTCTTGGCTCCTATAATTCAGGAATCAAAACCCAAATCTCTCTCTCTCTCTCTCTCTCTCTCTCTCTCTCTCTCTCTCTAAATTAGAGTTCTTTATAGTTAGCAACCTCATTACTAATCATGTTCAAAGAAAGCAAAACAAAGAATAGGTAAAGAATTATGGTGGGTTTGAAGGAGGCAAGAGGGTGTATGTAATAATTTTGATAAAGACAGGTTTGGTTATAGTCTTCTTGTGAGGAGGAGGAGGTGAAGTGGTTGAAGTTTCACATGAAATGCCCATATCCTAGAGATTGATTATTAATTCTCTTTTAAATATTTTTAGGAGGTTCGACTCATAATTGAACCTTATCTTGATTCATACGCTAAATAAGCTAAGATTTAGGATTTTGACCTCTTCCTAATAGGGTTTTAGGCAATTGTCAATTATAGATTTGTTATCAATGGGATGCCCCTTTGTTTTAATCATGAGGGTAAATAAATATGATGCCATCTCAATTTGCAAGTGGAATGTTTATTTTTGGATATATCATAAGAAGGGATAAAACCTTCAACAAAAAAAATAAAAATAAAATAAGAAGGGATAAAAGGTAGGGTTTGAAAGTGTACATTTGTATCCGGGCAATGATGGTGAAAAAGATAAACGTAATAGAGAAAAGAAACACCGTTTGAGAAATAAATAAGTTTGTATTTAACGCCTCACTTGGTTTAGCTTAAAAGAAGCTAAATAGTGTGCGTTTGGTTCAAAAAAAAATTGTAGCTAATTATAGACCAAAAAAACCCTGCATCTCTAAAAATGAGAAGTCAGAATTTTATGGATTATGCTTCTTGCGTTTTCGGAAAGCCACTCACGACGTTTAGTGTTTCCCCCATCAAAATTTGTCCACCAATTTTCTATTGGAGAGTCATACAAAAAATTGCTTCTGTTATATAATTCTTTTCAAATATTACATCAACAAAATGATAAAATATAGTTTTATTGTCAAATAAATTTAGTTTGAAATGACCCCATAAATAAGGAGAGGAATGTTGATGCCTGAAATTTAGGTAACAAAACATCTAATTGGTTGTTGAAGTGCATGAATCATATTGTCCCATCTTACCCACGAAATCTTCTGTGTTTGTTTTACAATATATCACTGCCGTCAACACTTTTTTTTTTTTTGTTGAGAAACTACCGTCAACACTTGGTTGCTTAAATGGTTGATAGTGTTGATATAAATTCTAAAATCATGGAGGTTCCAACTTGATTCTTAGAGGAAGTGAAATTTATGATTAACGAATTTGAGTTATTAAAGGTATAAATAATGTAATAAGTTTGTCGGGTTTTTAAACCTCTTCCATGTTGTTGGGCTATAAGTTTCTTTCATTACTAAGTTTAACTTAGGTGGTTATCGTGTTATCACATCTTCATGTTGTATCAATGCCTTGTAACCACTAACGTAATCGATTCTTCTAAAAAAAATGTATATATATCACTACCGAAATCTTATTAATATGGAACCTCCATAGTCATGTTTGAACTGTTCTACTGCTTTTCATATTATATTTGGTCTATTTTAGTAAGTCAAATCAACTGGAGTAGCTCAAATAGAAAGAAGCTTAAGAATTGTCATTCTTCCTCTGTTGATAAGAAAGATGAACTAATTTCCATTTAAACAAAAACTGAAACACATTTTCTTGAAGATGCTTATTTTGAAATATCCATTAAAACTTCATTTCTAGAATGTTCATTTTTGGGTTAGTTCTATTTTGGTCCACAATTTGTGACCAATTCACCATTTTTTTGTCACCATAAGTGTCCAACAATTCTATTGGGACTCCAATAGCCAAAAGAATTTCAACTTTTTCCGGAATTACTCTCGAGGGCCACAATGGAATCAATTCTAAAAAGGTTTAAAAACATAAAGGCCAACCCATTTCTCCCTGTCTCTTCCATTTCACTTCATTCTATTCCATTTCACTTCTATCGCCACCTCATCGTCTTCACTGCGAAGGTCATCGGCTGGCCAAATTTTCCAGCGACCTTCAAACTTAAAAAAACAAACAAAAATCTTCTTCTTTCTCTTTCTTATTCTTCTCCATCTTTTTTTTCTCTATCTCTCTCTCTCTCACCTGTTTCTCTTCTCTCTCTTCCCACTCACTGGTGAAGGGAGGAGCCCTTCACCGGCCAGATCTACAAACCCAGATCTTCAAGGTCTGGGAAAATCAGATCTCGAAGGCCTAGGAAACCCAGGCATTCGAAGGTCTAAGAAAGACAAACCTTTTTCCCAGACCTTCGAAGATTTGGGAAGCCTAGATCTGGAACTCTGGATCTAGACGACTCTTCAATGTTTGGTTTTTCAGACCTTGAAAGTCTAGTTTTAGTCACTTAGGTGAAGGGGCTACACCCCTTCGCCAGAGTGAGAGTAGAGAGAGTTAATAAGTTGGGAGAGGAGAGAGAGAGAAAAGTGACTACCCCGAGAGAAAAGTGAATACCCCGAGAGAAGAATGTGAAGAAGAAAGGGAAGAAGATATAGAAAAATACAAAGAAGAGAGGAAAGAAGAAGATATAAAAAAATATGAAGAAGAGAGAAAAGAAGAAGAGAGAGAGAAAATAAGAAAAGAGAAAAAAATATGAAGAAGAGAGAATAATGATGATTTATTTTTTTGTTTTTTGAAGGTTGCCAGAATATTTGTTGGTCGACGACTTTCACCGGAGAAGACGACGAGGTGCGCGAGAGAGATGAAGTGGAGGAGAGAGGTGATGAAATTGAAGAGAGAGGTGAGAGAAATGAAACATTAATTCTTGATTTCTTGGCATCAGAGTTCGGAATCAAAGAGTTTGTTCTTCTTTTCTTGGACACACCCCAATTGAATAAAGAATTACATATTAGTATCAGTTTTGCTTCAGCTAGATCAGGCCTCGATGATCTCACAACCATGACCTCAAATGCTATACCGACAATGTCTCAAGTAACATATTAATTTCAATTACTAAAAAGAAAGATTAGAGAAGGTGGTAGGGAAATAAAATCTAGCTATTTCTAAACGAAACTTTTGTTTTAATTGTGCAAGAAGAAATGACGTAGTTTTCAATTACTAGGAAACATACATCCGCAAAGTGGTCTCAGTATAAAACTCGTATCACAATTTTCTACTACAAAATCTACACGGAGTAGTTAAGGTAGTAATCACTTGAAATATATTCGAAATGCTTTATTAATTGGAAGTTGTTCCTGATGGGCTTGGTTTTGATCATATTTTATAACAGTAACTAAATGATCATGCATACCTAACATTCGCAATAGCTGAACTTGTCCCATTGGATGTATACCAAATCAACTGTGAAATTTGAAGATCCTTTGCGTGTGCCTAGAAGACAAAGATAGAGATGTTCTTCTTATAATGGTACACTTCAAAATTTGTCTAGTACAAGCGTCGCTTCCCAGAAGTACGACCAAGTATATAAATTCATATGATCTAGTAATGGACACGATAAAAAAAACCTGAAGAAATTCGATGTACACACGCATGCCCTTTCATTTTACATTTCATTTTCCAAGGGTAAGGGTAGAGAGTTCACGTGTTGGAAATAAAATGAAAGTGAATTTTGATACTGATGCAGGTTTTGTGGAGACAATTGTGGGACCGATTAGTGAAAATGAGACCTTTATGTAATGCTTTAACTCCAGCTTGTTCTAGTGGTGTCAAATGACATGATCGACCTGCCTGAGCCCAACCTAGTTTTCTCGGGGTCACCCTCGTCTCACCTGACACCTTTGACTTATTAAACTGCAAAATTTACTTAAAAAAAGGATATAGAAGGAAAAAAGTTCACGGTTAAAATCAAGTTAGTATTGGAGTTATTTTTAAATATGGGACAAATACAGTGGTCATCTTAAAGTTGGTCACAAATTAGAGGTTAAAGTGGAATGAATTATCAACTCATAAACATAGTGATTGCAAAATGATTTGATCCAACGGTGAATAAGATCCCAATTGGATATGTACTTGCATACACAGATGACCCATCTATTTTAGTTCCGGCTACCACTCACACCACTGAAAACACACACATAGAACTTCTGAAATAGAACGCATCTGTCTCTTCACTCCATTCTTCTCCTCTCCGAAAACCCTAGTCAGAAAAACTAAAAAACCCTAGAAAACTCAACCGTGATACCTAACCATTGCATGATTTCACATTTTGATTCATTATACTTTTGATCAAGTTCGCAATGGGAGCTAGTAGGAAACTTCAAGGAGAGATCGACCGAGTTCTTAAAAAAGTTCAAGAAGGTGTCGAGGTCTTCGATACTATATGGCAAAAGGTATTGTTTCATATGCTTAATCAAACAATTTCATAATTTGAGTTCTTATTTGTATGAAGATCATTGAATTTCTTCTTCTTGATTTTAATTTTGTTAATTTTTTGCGATTTTAGGTGTATGATACAGATAATGTTAACCAGAAAGAGAAATTTGAGGCAGATTTGAAGAAAGAAATTAAGAAGTTACAGAGATATAGAGACCAGATCAAAACATGGATTCAGTCTAGCGAGATCAAAGATAAGAAGGTTTGGATTTGGGAATTTTGTTTTGTGAATTTATTTCTTATGTGTCTTCTGAAATTTTTTGGAAATTTACGATTTTCATTGCCTTAGAATTTTATTATTGTAAACCTAGAACAGATTTCATGTTTAATTTTGTTTGTAAATTGGAGTAAGATGGACTTAAAAATGGTTTCTTGAAACTAGTTAATATAATTGCCAATAAGCTTCCACTTACTAGTTACTAGTATATATTGTTTAAGGCATAAATATAATCAAGTCAATGCTTTTTCTTATGTAACTTTTAAGCCCCATGAATCAAAAAAATTCTTAAAGGGTGTTCAATTTATTAGTATTTATTAGTGATACCACTAAAAATTGTTTGTTTTCCATAACTTACGGAGGCAAATATTTGTTTCTATCTCAGTTATAAATGCTATTGAAATGAGTACAATTTTATCCGTATGTGTAGTCTTTTATTCATGTTTTGTAACTTGTAAGTACTTAGTACGAATATAATATTTCATTGATAAAATCAATCACACTTTTATAGAAAAAAAGAAAGCATTATCAAATTTACAGGAGTTAAACTACACATACTTAGGACTTAAATTAAAATAAACATTCTTAGTTAAAGTAACACATGTAGAAAGGGATAAATTTGGATAGGCTGAATCTTAGTGGAAGGTATTTAAGTTGTCACATCTATGGTTGGGCAAGAAAAATGTGAACTTACTTCCTTCAAGCTCAAGTATTTTTGCTTTATTGGGATTCAAAGATTTATTAAGTAAATGAAAATTTGCAAGATTTAATCAGTATGGCCAGCATGAAGTGGCAGAAAAACTCATATACTTAACCTGGTTGTCTGTGCGAGTATATTACCTTCAACTAGCATGTAACTAATAATAATACCAATCCTTGAATTAGTTGAATGTAAAACTTCTGTTTTTTTATAATGTAAAACTTTAGACGTTTATTGGTTCACTCCGGAGTACATCCGAATCAATTACAAAATCCTGAACTTGGACGCTCGATGATCCTTTCCATAGAGATGCCTATAGGAAAAGTAAAGTATTTCCATAATCACTTCCTTTATTTGTTTACATTTGCTATCAATGTTTGTTTTTTGAAGTTTATATTGCAAAATACGCTGCTTATATGCATCTCTTTGGTTTTCAATTTGCTTGTGCGTTGCTTCATTCGAGCCTCAAGCGATATAAGAATTGATGTAAACTCGTTGGCGGAAGCTTCAATAAAGTTTTACAATCATTTGATAACAACTAGCAATAACTAGAATTCGAAGGAATATTAAAACAATAAGCAAAACCGAATTAAACTTTTAAGTTTTTTTTTGAAACTTTGAATTAATCTTTTCAGTTAATGCTGGAAAGTGAGTAGCAACCTTGTACTTTCTCTTTGTACATCTGAAAATATAAAATAAACTCAAAAGGGGATCCTGTATTCCTATCTCTGAACGTCGTAAACTTGTAACGTTCCTAAAAACTTATGAATAACCATAAATAAGCTCAGACGCCTTCTCCTCTCAATTGGCTAGATACATCCATTTACAGGAGATGATGATATTCCCTTTTTCCAATACTTTATAACAAGTATTCCAAATAAAAATTGACTAATCTTAACTATTTTGCAAAGAAATGGAAACCAATTTAAGTAAATGTTAACTCCGATCAATTTAGGAAACTTATCTTAAATAACATCGAAAGGAACGCTTGAAATAAAGTCTTTATATAAGCTAGAATTTATGGTCGACCCTTAGTGGAATGCTCTAAGTGATTTTCCATTGACATTGGCATACTATAGCTTCGATGCACCTTGCGCCCTTAATTGCACTAATTAACTGCAATTTGTTGACGTGTGCTTGTATAATTATTAAAAATGTTAAGTTGATTTAATAATTGATATAATTAACATAGGTTATTGCTTCGTATGAGCAGGCTCTGTTGGAGTACCGCAAGGTTATTGAGCGTGAAATGGAAAGATTTAAGATTTGCGAAAAGGAGACTAAGACAAAAGCCTTTTCTAAAGAAGGGTTGGGACAACAACCCAAAACTGTAAGTTTTACCTCTATTGACTTGCTTTTTATATAGCATATCAGATGTAGCATTTTCCTTTCGGAGTTAAACACATTAGGGACTTCAAAGTCCCATACCAGGTAGGTTTTTGTTGCTGTCTTTAGTAAATATTGTTGTGTTGGTACTCTGGTACTGTGGTACATTTTTACTTCTCTGGATGATCACCAATTTTACTTTTCTTTTGGCGTCTGCTGAAATCTATGATTTTATCTTGTCATCCTGAACATTTGTGTTAGAGGATATGAAATGTGTACCTCTAATGAATGCGGAACAAGTATTATGTACTCTAAAAGTCCAAAGGGTGTTGTCGAGAATAGGTTTTACCTCTTTAGATACAGTATCTAAGCATCAATAGCTGATACCAAATTTCTGTAGTATTTCCATTTTAAACCTTTCACTTCTTGTCATAATTGTAGCTGTTCCTTCTTTGTTTTTATAGGACCCAAAAGAAAAGGCTAAAGCGGAAACAAGAGATTGGTTGAACAACGTGGTACGTGAAACAGAATTTGTTTTGTACCTTGCTCCTGCTTTGTTTTATACAAATCTTTTCTTACGTTCTGATGTTAAAATGTCATGTTAGCATGACTGTGTGCATAATATTGCCATTTCCCAAGTCCCAAAGATAGCTCATTGGTCTGTGGGTTGTATGTGTCGGGCGTCTTAGTTTTTTGCCTACTCAAATTGTGTGGGGTGGGAGGAGAGGGAAGCACTTGAAGTTGTATAAACTATAAAGCTACGGCAGCAGGTGCTTTGACTGCTTACTGGAAGTATATTGCATGTGGTTGGCTGAAGTCTAATATGATTCTTGTAAATAAATATGCTCTTTTCCGTATGTTAGTTCATACATTATGTATATGGATTCCTATAAGTGGTTCTAGGATATATTTATCTCGTGTGCTGAGCATAATCTTGTATAACTTGTTTTACCAAGACAGGTCTCGGAGCTAGAGTCCCAGATTGATTATTTCGAAGCTGATATTGAGGGTCTTTCTGTTAAAAAAGGAAAAACACGGCCTCCGAGACTGGTAGGTGACAGTCAAGTGGCGATTTTCCTTAATTTGCATTTATACTATTTATAGTTGCTTGGTCTTTTTTACTGGTGAGTGATGGATAACTGTTGTTGTGCAGACACATTTGGAGACATCTATTGCTCGGCATAAAGCTCACATAATGAAGTTAGAGTTAATTTTAAGATTGCTGGATAATGATGAATTAAGCACAGAGCAGGTTAATGACGTGAGAGATTTCTTAGAAGACTATGTGGAACGCAACCAGGTATGCAATACAAGCAATTTTTTTGGTTTTACTTATAGAAGCGACACTAATGTTTTTTAGTTCTTATCTTCCTCTTTATTCTTTAAATCTCATGTGAGATCTCTATGCGAAATTGGCTTTTTGATTCAGTAGTATTGATATTCTTTCCTCGTCAATTTCTTTAGGATGATTTTGAAGAATTCAGTGATGTCGATGAGTTGTACAGCTCTTTACAATTGGATAATCTAGAAACGCTTGAAGATCTGGTTACAATTGTCCCTCCTGTTCTAGCTAAGGTGAATCTCCTATTCCTATATTTATTGGTTTGTTCCATCCTTCGCAGGAGGTTTCTTTTCCTGATAGGTATATTTGGGATTGTGCTGCTACTGCTGCTCACTTTTTTAAACAGTACTGCTACTCACTTAGTTATATGCTATACTAGCATGAGTTTTCAGCTTACTTCTTTGTAGACTAAATCATCTGCTTATGTATTTCTTTTCCTCCTCCGCCAGTAATATTATCTCAGGGCATGTCTGTTTTGTATTTCGATAAAATTCCATATGTTTCCTACGGTGCGGCCATCTGCGCATCCATATTTGTGTTCTTGGCTTGTTACATTCCAAATGTTGACTCTGTGTTTGTATGTAAACTATGCTTTTAACCTTGCCGTTGGTTGTTGCCTGTCAGACTTGGATAAGACCCTAATGATAGACTTATATAAGTTAAGCTTTTGACGATTTCCTGAAGAGACAAGAGAGACCCATTTGTTTTTTCTGTTGCTAACGCACTCATAACTGTGTTGTTATTGCTTGTTTTGCGGTTGTATAGAAGGCGTCACATGTCCACTGCTTCAACAACTTGATAAAGTTTCATTGCATCTTTCACAGGGTCTGTGCATGTGATTTTTCGTAGTGTCACATTTTATAACGAAAAGTTCTTGGGTAAGACTATGTAATGAAGTATATGGGACACCTGACAATGACGTAAAAAACTTGAACGTAGACTCTTTTGGACAAAAGTACATTTATCTTTTGTTTGGGTGGGGTCGCAAGTGCAGTTCTAAGTTCAAAGAGCCCTCTTATTGCTTTACCAACTCATTAATCGGCATGTGGTCTTTCTTATGTAGTATGGAGATGAACACACTTCGTTTTCCATCGAGGGGTCTAAATTGTCAGACTAACTCAACAACACGCCTATACTTATCCGCTGACTTAATTCATATGTTCTGGTATATTGTATATACTTCGGAACACTTTAGTTCAAATTACCATGCGCCAACGATGGTTGGATATATTTAGGTTTGGTTTGTTAAACTTAGTTTAAATTACCATATGTCAGCAAAGATTAAAGTTCTTCTAAAGTAGACGTTCAAATATTTGAATAGCTAAAATTTGTTTGACTAGGTAGGCGACGTGGTCATACATTATATGGCATTTTGTCCGACATGGTTGTTGGTTAATATGTACAAAATGGATCTTCTATAGATGCCTTGTTCTTATGAAAAGAAACTAAGCATGCAGCCAGATACATGGATGAATGACCATTCAGCTTCACCTTAATCTTGTTTCACCTTTGAGTAATGTAGTTAACACTGTATGGAGAAAGAAACACTTTATCCATTTCTTACTTCGTAAATCCTTTAGAACAAAAGATATTGGACGATAAGTATGTTGTTGTTTAGTGTTATATTAGGAAACAAATCTTGTTCTTATTTTCTCAAACAAATAAACTTCAATGATTTTACGCTATGTTACGGAATAAGTGAACCTCATAATGAGATTTGGTCAGGAAATATGAAGGACCCTTTTTTACTTGTTACGAAGTACATTGCGTGCATCGCTTTCTTTAGCATCTTCCGACAAAATTTGAGTGGAAATACCTTCTTTTATTTGGTAAGATATCTTTGGTCCTCTTTGCTTTGGAATCTGGAATCCTGGTCGAATATTATTTGCAACTATTCGACATATACATGGGTATGCATGTCAGCTATAGATAAAATCAATGGCTCAAACACATTAATCAGCGGAAACCTATGAAGAGAAATAGAAAAAGAGATATGAACCCTCTGAACCAATTCATCAATGTATGGGATGGGATTTCTTGACCCACGGAGTTGGAATTCTAAATAGACTAGAATGCTTCTACCCGTTGACCTTGACTTCTGTGTTTTGAGTTGGTATTTTGCCTTCCCATTTTGTTCTTGCGTCTTATCGTATCATGGCCTTTTGGGTCAGAGTTTGTGTGAGTAGTTGAGCCCACTGCCACATGAAGATGAGTTTTGGGCTGATCCTCTCCAAGGAGAGATGATATTCTTTATTGAGAATGCAGTCACAAAAGAAAAATTATGCCATTCTGGATTTTTTTTATTGACAAAATGTTTTTAGTATAGCCTGAAGCCAGAGATCTTATGTACTTTACACATACTTCCCTTATCTCTATGTACTTTAATTACTATATATGCAATTAGTGGAGATTATATTTAAGTTTTAGTTCCTACCAAATATCCATTGGTGGAGTAGTTGATCAGAAATGGTCAAATCTGCATTAGATTTTGCTTGGCTTAGGGCTAGAAGTATCAGAACTTGATTAGTTTCCTTAGACGATATTCACGTGAAAAGCTCCTTTTGATTATAGCAGTCTTTGGTTGTGCCTTACCACTCCGTGAGTTAAGGATTCTGATCCGTCAACATATGTTACGGGAAAGTCTACTCTTTCAAGAAGTAATGGTTGGAATATTGTAGGATGTCTATTTCACTCGTTTTCCGAAGCAGGGTTTTTATAGACTTTACTACATGATTACGTATTTTATGGGTGAAGCTTCACCCGAACGTCAGTAATACGTATAATATAGTCCTATTGGTGGGTGTTATTTGGCACTTCGGTGTGTGAAAATAATCTCACTACTAACCACTGACCATTCTTTTGCGCCATGTTAAGCTGAAGAAGTTCTGTTAAAGAGGCATTGTATTTATGATAGTTATTATACTCTTAATTGTCAAATGTTGGTTGTTTATGGAATAAGCTAATTTTCCGGGATGTTGGTTATATTTGTCTATTTAGAGAGCTCAAAAGCAATTTTAGTTCGTCACACGGCTTACTGTGAGTTTTATTACTTATTACTCAAAAGAAATGTTGGTTTTAAATTATTTATCCTCTCCAGGCAGCATTACCCTCTGTTGTTCAACAAGGGAATTTAAGTCAGGACCAAGTTGAAGAAGCAGTTTCCCAGGACAGTAATTTGGAAGCTGTGCCAAGAACCCCGCCTTCCAAAGTTGGTGTATTGAGTCGGTCATCTTTATCTACGCCAATAGGAACTAATGCACCTACTACTCCTCTAAGTATACCAGTGAACCCTTCCCTTGGTGGCTCATTGGCATCACCGGCTCTTTCAAGTCCAGTATCTGTTCGGGTTGCATTAGATAACTCTGCTGCAATTGCTTCCTCGGCTCCTATAAATATTTCTGGAACAATAAAGGAGGAAGACAATACAAACTTTCTGAGCCGTGGGTCTTCTCCAGCTATTGATGATATTGGAGTAGGAAAGAGTGTCGGTAAAGAGTCTCTAGTTGGAGGTTCATTCAGTCAATCTAAAATTGTTGGTTCCCTAAATGCTGGTGGTACAATCCCAGGCCCTGGAGCCCTCGGTGCAGGTCCTGCAAGCTCTGATAATGCAAAGAGAAATATTTCAGAAGCTGATGAACCTCTCATTTCACCTCTAAGTAATAGAATACTCTTGCCACAAGCTCCCATGTCTAGCGATGGAACTGGTTTAGCTGATTCTAATAATGATGGTGAGGCGGCAGTTGCAGGTGGAAGAATTTTCTCTCCTTCAGTGGTTCCTGGAGTACAATGGAGACCTCACAGTGCAAGTTCCTTTCAAAGCGAAACGGTATGCTATGCTACTTAACTGTAGTATATTCTTTCATTATATTATGTTCCTTTCTGGTGTTTTACTTTGTAATCTCTTCGAAACTCATTCTGGTCCTTCAGTGGAATAAGGTCCGTGACGTAGCCAAATATTTTGTATCTAGATAGGTTTGGCAGCATAGTAGCAATCTTAGTTGACTGCTGAGAGTCACCCTTGGGTTGAAAATACATTGACATGCTATGCATGGAGTAGCGACTGTCAAAAGCTCTAACATTTCCTCTTCAGGGAGAGTAGGGTTTTGGAGTTGGACATCTGCATTTGTCTTTTCTAGGGACTTCTGTTGAGACTGCAAAATTACCCTTGGTTTTAGACCATTTCTTTTATTTATACTTTGAAGCTCTGTTGTGTTCTATTTTCAGGGCCAGTTTCGTGGAAGAACTGAGATCACACCAGATCAAAGAGAGAAGTTCTTGCAGCGGCTCCAACAGGTGCAGCATCAAGGGCATACTAATGTCCTCGGTATGCCTCATTTAAGTGGAGGAAAGCAGTTCTACACTCAACAACAGAGCTCTCACTTGCAGCAGGTCCTTTTTCCCTCCGCATTTATTGTTTTCTGTTGCAAGATGCATAAGTATGATTGGAGCATTCCCATAATACCCTTCTATGCTAAGTGTTAGTATAAAAATAATTCCTCCTAAGATTTTCCTTGGTTCTGTGGAGTAACTATTTTTCCATGGTTAACAATGGGTCTACTTCATGAAGCTAGAGATACATAAATTCTCATCTAGTAGCACCAGATCTCTAGCTGCAGCTTTTAAGCGCATAGAACACGTGTTTACCAGTCTTACGTCGGTACCATGTGAAGATAGTGTAATCAAGGTTATGGAGTAAATGAGTACAAGAGTTTTCAGAATTGAGTCAGTATCTCACATTGTATTACTATTGTAGAAGCTGATCCATAAAATATTGTCTTGCTTTTATGGCCCTCTCCCCGAGTATTCAGATCTTTCTGTGTGAGAAGTTGGAAAATCAGGGTTATGGAGTAAGTGGGTACAAGAGTCAGAATTGATTATCTGTATCTGACATGGTATGGCAGAAGCTGATCCATTAACGTTTCTCTTGGGTTTATCTACCCACCCAAACAATTCAGATCGTTCAGGAAGGTGACCAAGTAATATTGTTCTAAATCTAAGACCACATGGGACAGTGAAACCAAGACACCTTTTGCAATGCCAAGTTGTGTGACATCCTACGAGGCATGAGAGTGGCTTCACATTCTACGAACATCCTCTACTTTAGAGGTTTCCCTAGAAAATGTGTAGACCTCCCTAGCCAGCATATCTGACAAATTCTTTCTGAATGCGAGTATGTTGTTTTCAGTATCTAAAGAAAGACCTCTTATCTTTACTAAATCCTATGCGAGATTCATGTCGTAATCTCTTAAATATATTAGTTAAAGAAACTATGCTAGTAGCAATATGTCACTGCCAGTGAAAGAAAAATGCCTTCCCAACAAGAAACATATACTGAAATTAGTATACGTAATTATATAATTATGATGTATCTTCTGCGGACCATGCTTGGTTTTCAAACAAAATATCTCATGTTGTCCGAACTTTAAGATTCCTAAATATCACTTCCCTGCCATCCAGAACTCCAGGGTAAAGTATCCTACTAATTCAGAATACATTTTCTTCTACGTAATCTTCTCAGTTTCACTTTTCACAAACTGCTCTTGTGTTTGAAGTTTAAGTCTTTTTTACTTAATTTGTCCTAACATTTGTGTTTCTCCAACCTTGCATCTCATCTGAATGCCTGTATAGTTCAACTCGCAAAGTACATCTATATCAAACCAAGTTGGATTGGGGCATGGAATTCAGGGATCAGGTATGAACAAAGTCATGTCTTCCCCTCTATATCAGCCAAATGTATTATCTGCCAAATAAAAGTACATGATATGCGTCTAGTTTTCTTATTGTATTTGGTGCACAGATGGTAACCATGTCAAAGCCGCGGAAGAGGAACAACAGCAAAATCCATCCGATGCCTCCAACATGGGACCCACCATGAATTCTGGGGTAAACAAGGCTCTCATGAACGATGATGAGCTCAAGACATCATTTTTTGGAGAAGCACATGTATGTTGGATGGCTTGTTTTAGTTTCTATGCGTGTTTCATTTGACCAAATATTGGTTTCTACAAATAACAAGAACTTCTTTACCATAGCAGCATATTAAATCCTCTTTATATTGCTGATTCCCAAGGCTTTGCCCCCACAGTTAGGACCCAACCCACGCAGGACAACTAATCCTAAATTTTGATTTACCTGAAACGAGTTCTCCCTTACGAACAGACTGCTAAACTTTCAACTCACTAAGGATCTTGCGATTTCACCTCATAAAAATTGATGCCTTATCTTTATAGTGGGTAGCATCATATCTAATATCAAGCATCGATAGACTCTGAATTGTTGCTAGAGGTGATCGATCGTCTACTTGGGTTTCCCTTTTCTCTCTAATAAGTGTACTGTAATTCTTGTAAATTATGGTCCTTATATTTATGCTAGCTCTTGATTGCACCTCTGGGAACCATTCGAGTATAATATAGAAACAGAGAAATAAGTAATGGGAATTTACATTTTCAGGGTTCTGGGTAGGTTAGATTATATGTTGGCAAAGCTTGACATGTCCTAATAGCTTAACTGAACTACCATCAGTAACTACTATGTATTGCTCAAGCTTTTAATTGAATTGTTCTATTGCATTGTAACTTCGAGGCGTAATCTTTATCAAGTTTAAGTACTTACACTGGTAACTGCAGGTTGGTGGGTCTGGTTCTTTTGCAGAAGCTCCCCATACACCAAGAGATAGTGACTTTTCTCCTGGACAACCTATCCAATCGAATCAATCTTCAGGAAGCCTGGGTGTTATTGGCCGAAGAAGTGTCACGGACCTTGGTGCAATTGGTGATAACCTAAGTGCCTCAACTCCAAACTCTGGAGGAATGCATGATCAGTTGCACAATTTGCAGATGCTTGAAGCTGCCTTTTACAGGCTTCCTCAGCCCAGTGACTCAGAACGTGCAAAGACCTACACTCCCGTATGAATCTCTCCTTAACCTTTAGCTAACCATTTATTTTATGTGCTCGACATGTTTATATAGCAATGTTCTTCCGATATTCTCAGAGACGCCCAGTGGCAACCCCGTCAAGCTATCCTCAGATTCAGTTACCCCTTGTTGATAATCCAGCTTTCTGGGAAAGGTTGGCCAGTGATTCTTCTGGTACTGATGCCTTATTCTTCGCGTTTTACTATCAACAGGTACCTGCTAACCATCATATACTTTTGCTATATGGTTTATTTCGTTGGCTCTAATAAT
The DNA here is from genome assembly GCF_041429995.1 of Eschscholzia californica. Taxonomy (NCBI): domain Eukaryota; kingdom Viridiplantae; phylum Streptophyta; class Magnoliopsida; order Ranunculales; family Papaveraceae; genus Eschscholzia; species Eschscholzia californica. The sequence goes on from NW_028238198.1 coordinate 71,048,402, forward strand.
AACTTCACCATGCAGAATACTTATCAGCAATATTTGGCTGCAAGAGAATTGAAAAAACAGTCATGGAGATTCCATAGGAAATATAACACATGGTTTCAACGGCACGAGGAGCCGAAAGTTACCAATGACGAATGTGAGCAGGGAACTTATGTGTACTTCGATTTCCATATCGCCAATGACGACATGCACCATGGATGGTATGCATAACTTTCTTACATGTTTCAAACTATGTGACAATAATATGCAAGTATGCAACCTTATGTCCTTACTGAGAAAAGAAAGCAGTACACGAACACATAGTGTTTTTCCTTAATAGTTCTTAGCTATTAAGAGGTATAATATAGAAGTTACAACTTACTGAACATAGCTTTGCTTGGTACAATGCGAATATTCCTAGATATTCACAGCCCAAATTATGCTCATTATAGGTTTAGGGTGCAAGTATTTCTAAATTATTTATATGTTTGTCCCTTTTACCAATTTCATGTGGTTAGTGGTTGACGATGGTCCGTGCCGTTTTGCTTGTCTGTTTAAACAGTTCGTGGCAGGCCGTGTTTTATTTGACATGAAGGTTGAAACGGCCCGCCACGGCCCATTGTGGAAACTTCCTGCCACCCTGTGTGATCACTGTTTTAGGTGTTGGAAACAAATATATCTTTTTATTACTTATAGATGTGATAAATTGACAATGCCGAAGTAACTCAAGTATGATGGAAGTTTAAATATATATTTGTAAAAGTTCATGATATACCAAGCACAAGAATTGTGGAAAATAGTTGCAAATAGTTTTGTACTGAAATTGTAGATTATTAACAAAAACTGGAACCGCGTCATTTAGAGTTCTTGACTTTGCGTGTTATACGACTATTATGCAGGTGCCAGAGAATCAAGACCGAGTTCACTTTTGAGTACAGTTATCTTGAAGATGAACTGGTTTAGAAATATGAACAGCAATATTTGTAGAATCTGAACCATCGGATAGTTTGTAACAGCAGGTACTGCCTCATTATATTCGCCTACTTCATAATTCTCAGTTGTATGGCTGCAATTTGGGTGAGGAACTGCTTCTCGCTGTTAATAAAGCGATTTAAGAGATAACAACTGCTTGTCAATATCTACCTTGTTGGACTTATTGTCGTATAGTTTTTGTGTTTTTAACATCAGAATGATATTTCTTGCATTTTCATTAATAAAGCAGAAGATTTTAAGGTAGTTTTTGATTGGTTTGATCAGACATAGATCTGTCTACTTAAATAGTTGGTGGAGGTGCCAAGAATTTTGGCATATCCAGCCACATAGTAGACTGGGAAGACGAGGGAAGGAACTTCTTTCTTTCTTCTTTTTCCATTTTTTAAGAGTAGATATTTCGGAGATGTTATATTTCTTTCGAGACACTGGTAGCGGAGTCTAACCACTAGTTGTGAAATGAAAACTAGAGGGGAGGGGTTCAGAGGAATATGGGTTAAGAAGAGGGCTAACCACCGTTAATGGAGTCTTTCTGGACACTTTTAATCGAATCTAACCCCTAGTTGAACCCGAAGGGAGACCAAACCATTTAACGTCTATCTTGACATGGCTCAACTGTGGAGTATTTGTTAAGGTTATCGGAGAAGAGATGATCTGACAACCCTTGTACATAGAGTCAGAATTTGGTTGGAAAAAGAAACCTGTGTGCCAGGCACCTTTCCCTTCTGCCGCAAGATGAACCCTTCTACCAATTTTGGTTTTTTTTGACAAAAATGAGGGGTGTACAAAGTAGGAGTGGATCTTTGTCTGCATTTTTCATAGGTTTCCCTAATATTTGTCTATTAATCACTTGATTGGGGCCTCCCACCAGCCCTCTGCTTGATGTAGCGACGTCTCACTAGAACGTATACTCTTAGCATTCTCTCTCCATTTGCTCCGAGCTCTGATAAATTGCCACATCGGGTGCAAGGCTGGGGGAGGGAGCAAATGGATTGATGAATAGAATTTCTCCTCAATTTATGTATGCGAGTGATTTCATGTTTCAATAATAAGTTAGTTCTAATTATAAATAAAAATGGGGGTTGGTATTTACAGAGAATGAAAAGCTCTTTACAAGGCCCAGTGTTCTACTTTTTCCTGTTTATCTCCAATTATGTTTTTGGTATTTACATACCAAAGAAGGGCTAAAATAAAAAAATTCAAGGACTAAATTGAAAATAAAGTTCATTCTTGTTCATCTTCAAACCCAATCGTTCAGGACAACCGCCCCTACAATCATTCGACACAAACACTTTTACTGGAGGAAATTGGCTTGAATAAGCTTCATTAATAGAGGAGTTCAAAAGTCCAGGACAACCGCCCCTACAATCATTCGACACAAACACTTTTAATGGAGGAAATTGGCTTGAAAAAGCTTCATTAATAGAGGAGTTCAAAATTTCAAGAAGCTTCATTACTGGAAGAGTCTGAAGTTCAAGAGTCCTTATTAATGGAAGAGGTTAACAATCATGAGCTATCATGAATCACCTGACTAATGAAAATAATATGAGTTATTTCCTTTTTGGCCCCCTACTTTGTGACCAGCTTCTTTCTTGGTCCCTTATTTTTCATAAATTCAAATTTGACTCTCTATTTTCAAGTAAAGGCCATAACTACCCTTCCTAATTTCAAAATAAAAATACTAAAAAAAGAGAAATTTCCACCTTACCTCTCTCGCCATAACTATACCTTTGTCGGAGAAAAGAGAGGTGAGGTGGAGAGAGGTAAGTGGAGAGAGGTAGGTGGAAATATCTCTTTTCTTAATATTTTTATTTTGAAATAAGAAGAGTAGTTGTGACATTTACTTGAAAATAGGGGCCAAATTTGAATTTATAAAAAAAATGAGCCAAGAAGGAAGTTTGTCATAAAGTAAGGGGCCAAAAAAGAAAGAACTCAAATAATATTCTAAAATAAAACATAACAAATAAAAATGAGTGATTCTTTGGAGGAAACTCAAAACTCTAAGATAAAATCAATTTCTTCAACGACCAAAAATTTCGGTCAGTTAATGTTAAAATGATGAAGTTTTTCGGCCACAAATTTACCCAAAAGTTTCTTCCAATAATGTCATTTTTCACGTAAAATTTAGATGAAAGCCACCGTTTTTTTAACAGTATTTTTATATAATTAATTTTAAACTTTGGAAAAAGAATACGAAGCACGTACGACTCATATGTAAATAACCTACAAATTACATGACAGAAAATACAACGAATTGCTTGAAATTTAGCTACAAAGAAATTAATAAAAATCGGCCACAAAGAACAACAAAGACAAAGAGGAGAAATAAACGACAAAAAAAAAAAACGATTAATTTTCGGCAATATATGCCGAAAAATCTCATCTTCTACACTGCGGATCTACCGAAAAACACCGTCTGTCTTCAAGTAATTTTTCATCGTCGTATCGTTTTCAACTTCATTTAATAAAGAAAAGCTTATAAAAACCTAAGTAAAACAAACAAATCTTATATGTATGAAACCTTCGTTCTACTTGTGTTGAATAATCCAAGATTTCTATAAAGAGAAAGTCAAAACTCACGTTGTAATCCAACCAACAACAAAACTCACACAAGAAATTTCAAACTTATTCAATACCATAAAGAGAATCATAAGAACCCAAAGATTTTGATTCTTGAAATCTGAAACAAAGATCATTGATTTTGATTTCAATCGTTTTAGTTGTTGGTTTTAGGTTTAGATTTTTATCAAATGTGTTATTTTCATTTGATAAATTTAAGTCTTTACTTTTAAATACAAAATAGTTACTAAAAAAACAAAAAACAAAACAAAAAAAAAAATACAAAATAGTTTCATGGATTAGAAGTTAGAACTAAAAGATCTAACTGCTCTGTAAATTGCTCCTAACTGCTCTGTAAATACCATGACCAACTTTTATTAGAGGTTTTTCATGTCTTCGGGCTGATGTCTACCATTTAATTTTTTTTATAAACTAGTCTTTTATTCTGAATGAAGTAAAAGAGTAACATAAAATAAATCTTGAGATTAAAATATATGATAGTATTGTCTGATAATTTTCACTGCTTTTGAGAAACCGCCAGGTGCATTTTTCGAAACGAAATCTTACAAATAAAAAAGTGATGAGGTACAACTTTATCGTTTTTGAGCTCTTGAATCTTATGAATTCATTAAAATAAGATTTTTTTTCTAGTTGAAATATTAAAATAAGATCTTAGCTCTTGAATCTTATGAATTTATTAAAGTAAGAAGGGATTTTCACTAATATTGAGATTAACTATTATTTTTGTATTAAATTAAACCTTTGTCATAAGACATCCTTTCAGTTCAAGATAACTTTTGTGATTTCCATTTTCATTAAAACTTGTGCAACAACTAGGGCTGTCATGAACAAATATTAATTAGAGCTAATGTAATATACTAGTCTAATACAAGCAATCTGACAGAGTGGATCCTATGTATTAGCCTATTAGGGTATGCCAAGAAAGACATTGGCAATGTGATGGTTCTGTGTCATTTAGATATAACGCTTAGGGTCCGTTTGGTAAATGTGAAAACACATGGATGTGCAAACCATTTCTTACTTGTAAATCATCCTTTTTTTTATGAGAAATACGATTTTTATTGTTTGGTAGGGTGAGCAAATCTGATAAGAATTTCTAGAGGCACTCACATTTTAACCTCTAAGGGGGTGTATCTAGCGATAAAATCGGGCGCCTCTAGCAATAAAGTCGGGCGCCTCTAGAACAATCCAAAGTAAAACCTCTCCTCGTTCGTACATTTTTTAGAGTTCATCGGAGAGATTGGTTTGGGAGAGGGAGGCGAGAGGATGTAGAGAGAGAAAATGAGATTTTAAGATGGAACAACATGAAACTAAACCATTCTTCTTCTTTTTCAAAAATCCTCACCACTCTTAAGCTAGTTCCATCAACATCTATAAACCCTTTCAAGATCCATTGCTACAATCTTACCAGTTCTATCAACATGTGTCCTGAACAAAATGACCTCCCAGTCTAGTAGTAGGTTGTAGTGATCTTTCCTAATTGACGATTGAATCAGGTACAAGCTCGATCTCTGAAGTTTTTCTTAGGGTTTCTGGTGCAAGTCCGACTGAATTCAAACTGTTTCTTGTCGATTTCGGTTACTTGTCACAAGTTCCATTAACGACAATGTTATAACTGAGTTTAACAGTTAGACAGAAAAACAAAGTCGGGTGAATATGGAGAAGCAAGTTGAAGTTAAAAGCGATTACTTCTTGAACCATTCATGGATACAATCAGAAATTAGGAGAGGGAGACCAGAAATTGAGAGAGAGGAAAGATATTAAAAAAAACGAGAGAAAGAAACACGGGAGGAGAGAGAATGTGTTTTGAGGTCGTGAGAAAACCGTTTGCCAATCTATTTCATGGGAAAAATTTGAAGCCCCTTTTACCAACATTTTTTCTAATGAGAATTGCACTTTCTTACTCATTTGGCTTTATCAAACAACAAAATCGATTTTCTTAAATTGACTTTCTCACGTATCAAACGGACCCTTAAACTATAACAATGAGCTTTTACCCTTGCCTCATCCTAGGGTAATTGGGGTGGAATTTTGAGAGTCCACTTGTAGAAACAAAACCCTATGGTCCTCGGCCTTGGGTTCGAGCTCCATGTTAATAACAACAGGGAAAATTTGGGTTGTCATAATTGAAATATGGGTATTAAATGAAATGGACGAATTCTATATATTTTAACAAATATTTTGGTAAATTCTTTTAGATATTGTCACTCGCTAGGAAGCAATTAAGATGATATGACGAAGAAATCTCTTTCAATTGGGCATTTCATCAAATGCCATTTTTACTTGTAAGCCCTACATTGAAAATTAAAACATCGATGATGTATTCGATCATTACTCATGTAGTATACAAGGATTGACGATATCAAAGTTAGATCGGATAAGTCATGGATTGGAAAGGCCCATGTTTAATTTCATGTCACTTTTTACCATACAAAGTTCACGCGACTTTTGCTAAATTTACATGTCATTTTCTATTGGTAAGTGCCTTTTGATAAATTTACATATCATTTTGCTAAATTTAGATGCATCTAGTTGCAACAAATTTATCCTAAAATTGTAACCCTAAGGAGGAAGTGGTAACTCTCAACAACAAAAAAAAACAAAAAGGAGAAAGTGATATGACATAGATGGAGCACCACTCTTCACACATGGGTGGGTATCCGATAATGACAACTCTTCAAGGCACCATCCGTTTTTCCCAAGTACAAAACGACAATAGCCGTTTTTTGTCCACTTTCAACCTCCAAATTTGAATTTCAAAAAGTTGTTGTATTATCTATCACTTTTAGAAGAAAAAAAATTAGCCTATTTGAGGAATAAAACGTGAGATTTAATCAAGCAAATTTGGACTTTTAGCACCAATTATCTCATTCTGGTCCATCATTTATTTGTTTCAACATACGCGAAAGTAAAAGAACACCTATTGTTCTGTTTATGATGGGGACGATTTTAGTGAATAAAGAAAAAGCTCTGGGACATAAAGACTTAGGGAAGAAGAATTTGTGGAAACCGGGTCTGTTTTTTGTCAATTTGTGCAATCAAACGTTGTCCAAATCAAGATCAGGATGGACCATTGGATTCGTCTCGTCGAGCTCTTGAATTTAGACATAAGGTTTGTCAAAATCCGATTTCATATGAATAAGTTATTATTGATTTACTTGGGGAATATATAAGGATAACTACAACATGTAGTTTTATTATTAGTACCGTATTGGATAAATAAGGAAAGTTCTACATCTTTATATAGACTTTCTCCACATATTAATAATAGATTCTTTGAGACGATGGGGCGCTTGGCGTGGTTTGCACCACGCAAACCATTCACTTTGGACTTGCGCATCGTCGCTAGGAACGATTGGAGCCATTCATTTTAAGATAAGAGATTTGATCCGACGGTGGAGATGTAATCAACAAAGCTGATAGATCCGTTGGGATCTAACGGTAGGTGTTCGTGGCTCTTGATCTAGATATGATGGTCGAAATTAAATCTGAAACCCAACGTCAATTGTGGTTGTTGGAAACATCCATTTTTAGCATTTTCTGAGCATTCATTTTCAAGCATTATAGTTTAAGGATCATTGTTCAGAAGTTCGTATTACTTACAAAGTTCGTCAGACTATCATAACTAAGAGGTACCATCTTTAACTTGATAAGTAGTCTGTTTTTATCCTGGGAGACATACACCATCACTGTTGGTACTGATATACAAGGTGTAAATTGTCTTAAGGACAGAGGTATCATCGACTCGAATATTTATTAGTTTTAATTTTTTATTTTAATAATTACTGTTTTCATCTTTTTCAATTAGTTTAGAGAAGATAACTCTTTCTTTGATTTATCAGAAGAAAAAAAAAACTCAAGTGGTTGTACTCTGTTTTGTTTAAAAAGAAAGATTAAGATTTATTATCTTAAAAGAGAACCGGGGACACAACAGAATTAACCTAGGGGACAGACATATTCTTTTTTTAGTCCAGAAATTGACTTGATCAAACAGTGCCCTCTAATCTTAATCTTCTTTACCCCTCTCTTATGTTGCTTTCTCTCCCTCTCTCTCACGTTCTCTTATGTACTATCTCTCTCTCTCTCTCTCTCTCTCTCACGTTCTCTTATGTACTATCTCTCTCTCTCTCTCTCTCTCTCTCTCTCTCTCGTTTTCTTACTCTCTCTCTCGTTCTCTTACTCCCTCTCTCACTGTTTCTCTCTATCTCTCTCCCTCTCTCGCACAAAACAGTTCCAGCGGAAACCTCCTCGAGAGTTTCGCTACTGGTCGGTCACGAAAAGTTTCGTGGTTTACCAGTCACAACAAAATTTTGTGGCTAGTCTGCCAAGAAACACTTCGTGGTAGGTTGGCCACAAACTCTTTTTGTGGCTGATCAACCACGAATCCCTCGAGGAGGGGGTTCCGGTGAAGGGGGCACTTCCCTTTGCCTGAGCTGGGTGAGGGGGGGACAAATTGTGAGATAGAGAGATATCAAGTGAGAGAGATAGAAAACGACACAGAGAGAAAAACAGTAAGAGATAGAGGAAGATGGAGTAGGAAAAGAGAGAAAGATGGAGAAGGAGGGGGAAAGAAAGGGAGAGATTGAAAGAGAGGGCAACAATGACTGAGAGAAGAGACGGCAATGGTGGTCGAAATGGTGGCAGTGGGAAGTTGTGTTGGTGAAGGGGATAGTGAAAATGAAGATTAGGAGCAATGTTTCATCAAGTTAATGTTTAGGCTAAAAAAGTATATGTCCTCGAAAATATACAAAATATATGGATTCCTTACAGAACTTATTCCCGGAAAATTGAAAAGAAACTACAGTAACAAGAAACTCAAAACACTTGAGTTTGTTGTATAAACTAATACAGCGGACGGAAGGAAATCTTCTATTTAAGTATTTCATTATTTTTCTTGATTCACCCTCCACATTACATCGGAAATTCGGAAGACAAGTGTTAATTTCTCACCTAAGGGTTTCCTCAGCATATAGACATTGTATGATAATCTTTTGAAAGAAATCCATATTGGTTTTATATGACTAGTGCAAAGAATATAACATTTGAAATTCAACTTTATAATTAAAAAACAATATCTTTCAAATCCATCGGGTCATTTAACGGCCATATTGCCATTATGTCGGTTACCGACCCACATATCCATCCATATTCACAAACAAAATCCAAAATAACTAAAATACCCATTTAAAATATTTACAGAAGTATCCTTACTTTTGAAAATGACGAAAATACCCTTTATAGAAAGGGTCTGACGCGGAATCTCGCACGAGCAACGTGGGCTGTTGGATTTAGCAAACGTGTACCACGTCAGCCATTGATCGTGTGCTCTCTCTTTCACCTCATTCAACTGATCCTTCCCCCTCTCTCTCTCTCTCTCTTTCTCTCTCTAGTCTCTATTTCAGTAGTATTTCTCACTCCTCTCTCTCTCTCTCTAAAAACCCAGTTGAGTGATTGAGAGATCAATCCAAGTAGAATCTAGAAGTCCATAACTCAGCCGTGTCAAAGCTTTCTCTTTCTCTCTCTCTCTCTCTCTCTCTCTCTCTCTCTATCAGAAAAGGACTCAACCGTTTCACTCGACGTACCCACTTTCCGTATCCGGTTTAAAAACTACTAGTTTTGTTGTTGGTGGTGGTGGTGAATACGTTTCCTTTTATTCTTGGGTTCTATTTATTTCTTCTTTCTTTCTTTCTAAAACTTTTTTATCTGATTTATTTTCATACCCATTATAATCAATACGCGTTTTCACTCACTACTTCTGTTTACAATTTTTGGGGTTTCTCTCTGTTTCTTAGGTTTCCTCTAAAACCCATCTTTTCAATTCGTCTTTTCTTCTTCTTTAGTGGTGGGTTTGTTAGGAAAAGCTTAGATTTATCCCCAAAAGCTTATAACTTTTGTGTTATTTTTCTGCATTCTAGTGGCGGTGATCTTTAGAGAGTGATTTTTTGTTTCTCTCTCTAACTTTTCACAGTCATCTCCACTTTGGGTTTTTGCAGATCAGGTGAATCAAACTCCTAAAACCCATTTTCCACTTAACCCCCATTGATCATCACTAAAAAAAAATTAATTTTTTTTTTCTGATTTGAAGTTCTTAAAAGGATGAATCTGATGATTCTATTATGGGTTTTGATTATTGGGATTTTTGGTTCTAATAATTATGTTGAAAGTCTTGGTGTAAATTGGGGAACAATGGCAACTCATAAATTACCACCAAAGATTGTAGTTCAGATGTTGAAAGATAATGGTATTAAAAAAGTGAAGCTTTTTGATGCTGATGATTCAACTATGAGTGCTTTAGCTGGTACTCAGATTGAAGTTATGGTTGCTATCCCTAATGATCAACTTACTTCTATGAATGATTATGATAGAGCTAAACAATGGGTTAGAAGAAATGTTACTCGTTATAACTTTAATGGAGGTGTAAACATCAAGTAAAGATTCTATCTTTTCTTTCTTCTTTTATATTTGTTCCTTTTATTTCAATCAAAGAAGTTAAGTTTTGTTGGTATAAAAGTTAGATAGATTTGATCTTCATATTGCCATCAATCTAGGGTTCATAATATTTGTGATATCATGGGAATCTAATTCATTATTATATAGGTTTTGTTGTATTATTCATCATGGGTAGTTTTTCCTTGTGTGTTATAGATTTGTGATTCATGAACTCATGTTTGACTATTTGGATGTACATCTAGAATTTTCTATCACTCAATCACATTGTATAATGTTTCTACAACTTGATGCTCAGACCACATTCTATCTGATTGATCATTTCTTCCTATTTCGTTTGTCCAAGATGTGGATCGCTTATGATGAAAAATAAACTCAAAATCTATTGATTTTTCGCTCATTAGGTGTTTTAACACTCTTAAGCTCTTGAATGAAAAACTTAAATGGTTGCCTAATCAAGAATGTCATTGTCTTTCTTTTAATGATCATTACCTTAATGACTCTTGAAGTTTTCTTATTGTTGATTCTTTTACTAGTTTGGAAGTTCGATGTATACGTTTATGTTTTATGAGAATCAACATTATAACTCGATTTATTTTGGATTAATGACTCTTTTCTTCATGCTAAACCTTTTTTTATTTAATCTTATATCAGGTATGTGGCAGTGGGGAATGAACCTTTTCTTTCGTCTTACAATAATTCATTCTTGAACGTTACGTTTCCGGCTCTGCAAAACATTCAAAATGCCCTAAATGAAGCTGGTGTTGGAGATAACGTGAAGGCAACAGTACCCTTAAATGCCGATGTCTATAACTCGCCTCAAGATAACCCTGTTCCCTCTGCTGGCAGGTTTCGAGCTGATATTAATGAGCTCATGGCTGCAATAGTCCAATTTCTCAACAAGAACAATGCTCCATTCACCGTTAACATCTATCCGTTTCTAAGTCTTTATGCAAACGACGATTTTCCTTTGGATTACGCTTTCTTTGATGGAGGAGGTAGCCCGATTCTTGATAATGGAGTTTCATACACTAATGTCTTCGATGCAAACTTCGATACGTTAGTATCTGCTCTAAAAAGTGTTGGATTTGGAGATATGCCCATCTTCGTCGGAGAAGTTGGATGGCCCACCGATGGAGACAAACACGGAACCTTACCTTATGCTGAGAGATTTTATAATGGGCTCTTAAGACGACTTGGGGCGAATCAAGGAACTCCGTTAAGACCAGGATTCATTGAAGTTTACTTGTTTGGTTTAATTGATGAAGATGCTAAGAGCATTGCACCGGGAAGTTTTGAACGTCATTGGGGGATTTTTAGTTATGACGGACAGCCCAAGTTCCCAATTGATCTCTCGGGCCAAGGACAGAATAAACTTCTTATCGGAGCACAAAACGTTCAGTACCAGCCCAAGCAGTGGTGTGCTTTTAACCCGAATGCTAAGAACATTAACTTAACTCAGCTCGGCGAAAACATCAATTTTGCGTGCACGTTTTCTGATTGCACGGCTCTTGGATATGGGTCATCATGTAATAACTTGGATGCTCAAGCAAATGCTTCTTATGCATTCAACATGTATTATCAAGTTCAGAACCAGGAAGATTTGAGCTGTAATTTTCAAGGTTTGGCTATGGTGACAGAACAAAACATCTCACAGGGAAGCTGCAATTTCATAATTCAGATTGCTGCGTCGGGTTTTCTTACCATACCTTCACTATTAACTTCTGCATTTTTAATGGTAATCGCCTTTTGTTTAGTAAATTAATTGGTTTATCTTTGTAGATATATTAGATTTTCTTCCTTTTTCGGCTTGCTTTTGTTAGATTATCTTTCGATTGTTGAGACTATTCAGCTTAATTAGTTTAATAGTGTTACAACTTAGATTCACGTAATAAATCATATTATGTTCTTCGATAGCTTGAATCAGATTTTTTTTTCTCTTCCTTCATATCTTGGTTGGAATTTTTCGTCTTGCTTGGGAATTGAATCAGATAATAGAACAATTCTCTTTAAAGAATGTTACAATTACTTAGAGTTCGACTTGAAAGAAAACGGATTAAGAAGGCAAAAAGAGACCCTTGAAAGAAAGGGTTCATCTACCGTCTACCGTGTGCTCTTAACGTTCTAAGTCTGAGTCATAAATTATTTCCGTTTTTAACAAGTTAAAATTCTATTCTCCCCATTGATTGTAATCATAGATTAAAAATGTCAAAGAAAGTCGGTCTTAACATGTATCACTGGAAAACATGATAAGAAAATCGGCAAGAAAAGAATATAGCAAAAATCCTTACATACATTGTCAAATTGATAACAAATAAGTAAAGATATCGATATTCCTTTCTCAAAACTATAACTATTCTAAGATATAGCGATAGTTGAAAAGCGATTTCCAAAAATATGTGGCCTAGTTTGAAGAGAGTGGTCCTAAAACCCGGTTATTTTCCTTATCATGATGACTTATCTGCCTGATCCGATAAAAGATGCATACTTCCACTACTTGATAGTGAAGCCATGAGCACAAGTTTCATTAGCATCCCAATTATACATATTCCTCATTGCCCTTGAATCTCATATGGAAATTGAAGAAACCAAGTTCTCCAAAAAAAAGTTTGGAAAGCACGACCATGACAGGTGCTTGAGAGTTGAGAGGTGACAAAACCCTATCTGAAGTCAAATGTCATGGGACCGTCATGAAAGATATGCACAGAATAAGCAAATAATACGCCTTCATTACTTACGTTTGTAAAAAGAAATGCATTAGTCTCCACCACTAGTTTACACTAGGGAGAAAATAAATCTGGGACAAAAAGAAAATGAAACTTCATTATTTATGCGCCAACAACCCTTGGTTGGAGTGATAACAAGTATAATATCCACCTAAAGATCAAGGGTTCGAGGCACACGTTGAGCAATTCAAAAAAAAAATTTCATTATTTATGCATAGTGTTCTCATTAATGACTATTCTTACTTTCAGTCATGTAAGTTCAACTTCGTTAACAATTTGTATACCATCTGGTAATTTGTTAAGGATGATTTTTTTTCTTCTCAAACTTTCGTTTTTATTTTGAAGATTCTTTTTTTATCTCTTTGTGTCTTTCATCTTCTCTCATCATCTTCTTTTTATATCTCGTGTTTCCTCTTCAGTAACATTAAGATAAGAAGAAGAAAAAATGACATCCTTCGCCCGTAGGCGTACAATTTCTTTCCCTTCATTTGTTGTGATTCTTCAGAGACGAGAGAAAGAAAAGATGATGATAGAGAAAATAGTAAGAGAGGAGAGAAAGAAATAATTTTAATAACAAGGGCATTTTTTGGGACAGAAATTTAATCTTCACCTTTCGTCGATGGAACAGTTAGAAGAGGGGTCAAAATTGCATATAGGAAAAACGAAAGTGAGAAAAGGCTAATCAGTCACAAACTAGGAACTCAAATAGGAATGGGAGATTTAATAGGCAATGCGCAAAGTTGTTATAGGCAATCTCGCTAAAGGCAATTCCTACTTAGGTTGAAGACAATGTGTGTTTAAGAGGCAATGCCTCAACTAAGGTTTGACTCAATCAAGTTGAGAAAAACTGACCACGCACCAGTGGTGCTTTTGTTTTGGTATGTATCTTATCTCTCTACATCAATATATGTTTTTATTTTATATCCAATTTAATTATAAACTAAGAATGTGGACATTATTCTTGTATAACTTTGTCATGTTCTTGAAAAATTTGTAATATATTATAATGTACGATTCCCATCATTATTTACTGTAATCAAGTGTTAGATATCATAAAAATTTATCTTCTTCTCAACATTCATAAAATAAAAACCCTAATTTTGAGTTCAGAACTTAACTTTGATCTCCGACACATCTATGGCCATCCTCGATCTCTCTTTGTACAAAAAACCCAAAATTATTTGTATATAAGAAAAAAACACAAAAGGAAATTTAAAAAACAAGATCGATTTTTTACGTTTCCTTCATCATCTCTCTATTTAATTTCTTCTTCTTCTAGATTTCTTCATTTTCCATTAATGGTGTGTCCATTACCCATTTTTCTCTAATCGATCTTGCTGATGCCAATTCTCTTCACTAATGAGTTTCTAATCTCATTTTCAGCAGCTTGTAAATAGAGACCACTTTGTTCAAGACTAGACATATATAATTCCTAACTTCTTTTTTGATCATCTCTTGCATCACAGATAAGAATTCAGGACTAAAAGGCACAAAAGGTGTCTCATTTGGAATAACAGAAGGTGATTCCGATCATAAAAAGGTGAAAGCATCGAGTGAGAGAGACAGAGAATCGATTGTTGGTTTCATTCATGATCTACAGTAGTGAAGAGTAAGTAAATTGCATTTAGGTTTTCATCCTTTTGGTTGTTCCTTCAACTTTTCTTATGATTTAGATTGATTTTTACAACACAAAACGAATTAGGTTTTGATTTGTACAACTTTTCTTATGATTTAGTTTTTTGAAATTGATCAGCTACTAAGAAATTTCTAGGGTTTAGTTGTTTCAAAGTGGGTTAAAATCCTAAATCAGTTCACAGTGAAGAGTAAGTTTCTCATGCAACAAGAAATTTCTAGGGTTACCTTGTCTCTGTTGTTGTATAATTTCTTTGAAGAAATAACATCTAGAGCTTAATCTCTTTATAAAGTGTAGTTACTACTACATCTTCTCTAAAAATTTTAATTTTAGTCCGACAATTTAGGTTTCCATCTAATTTAGGTTTTTGTATTGTAGTTATAATGATTATTTCAAGCATAGTTTTAGATATAGAATATAGTGACTTTCAATAAAAAGTTAATATTTTGTCTAGCATTATGAAGTTTCTTATAAAATTTTATCAATGGTTACAACTCAAACCTGATTTTTTGACGGGAAATGATAGAGTGCCCAACAATTTTGCCCATTAAATTGCCCAACTTTCCTTATTTAGAAATAAAAGCGGTCCCCACCGTAGTCAAACTTTGAAAAACCCTTGTCTTTTAGTGATTCCACATCAGCTGGGCAATTTAATGGGCTAAAAACTGGGCACTCTAGCATCTCCCTTTTTTGACAACCATAGAACATTATATGATGTAGTATTCCAGAATATATCGGATTGCATAAACAATTTCCTTTTTTTGTCTAGCATTTTTGAAGTTTAACATAGAACCTTTTAATGGTTACTACTCAAAACTAGTTTCATAATAAAAAAAGCTGACTTGTTTGACTAGCATTTTTTAATTTCTTATAGAAACACATAAATTGTGGCTACCCAAACTTGTATGTATGTGTAGACGGTGAGAAGTCTACGGGTCGGAAGTCAGAAGGTCGGTAGCTGAAACGTCTTCTGGAATTCCAAACGTCGAGTTATTGATTGATGGGCAACAGCAACGTGTGAAAGAAACCTGCAAAAGAAGGTGAACAGACACAAACAAACCCGTGAAGGCTTGGGGGGACACCGGGATGGTGCCTGCCAAGGGCCCTCCGACGGTCAAGTCAGCAAAGTATTACAGTGGATAATAAATGAAAAGCCGAGGGTATAACCGTTGATGTGTTATCGGAGAGTGGCTAGGCTCGTAGAATGACCGGAGTTCGAATCTACGGGAGTGAGATGATCAGAAGTATGAGAGTAGATGTTACCAGTAGCGTCGAGCAAGAAGAAGGTTGTGATCTCCTCGAAGACGTCTGGAAGCGTCGGGCAGGAAGCGTCGAGCCGGAAGCGTCGAGCTGGAAGCGTCGAGCCGGAAGCGTCGAGCAGGAAGCGTCGAGCCGGAAGCGTCGAGCAGGAAGCGTCGAGCCGGAAGCGTCGAGCAGGAAGCGTCGAGCAAGATAAGCTTTAACACCCCTGAGACGTCTAGTAGAGTCGAGGACCAGAACCAGGTGAACTTGTATGCAAACGTCTCGAGGATAATCGAAGAACAGAGGGCGAGTGGAGAAGAAGAAGTTGTATGGGTTGCTTTGCTCTGTCTTCGATGATCTGAGAAATGAAAGTGCTCCTCTTTATATAGGCTTGAGGAGTGATCCGTTGGGAGGAGTAAAGGCTGACCGTTACGGAGTAAATGCATGTCAAGATACCTGGGATATGGTGACGTGTACACTGGCTGTACATGCACAACGGTTGTGCATGTTCTCTGACAACTACTCTGCATGTGCATGGTCTCACATTTATTTGAGACGTTACCATGTTATGCATGTCATTGATGGGGGATAATTGTCTCTGAGGTTACGTTGACCAAGTCAGATATCTTTGTCATTATGGATATATTTGACATGTAGAGTATCTCTTCATTAAATAATCTCTTACACGTGGTACGTGGAGATATAGACGTGTCGAGCGCCAGACGTGTGGAGATTCGGGCGTGTGGGGCTTTGTGCACGTGGGAACTCTTTGCACGTGATTGGGCCTTGACACGAGTTTTAGGGTCTAGTTGACGAGTACCCATTAAGAGACTTCTGGGCTGGGCCCAAACAAAGACAAACGAGCCGGGTTGGGTTTGACGTCCCGATGGGCATTTTATCGTCGAGGGCCCAGGTGTAGTTTTTGGTCAACACAGTTTGTCCCCCACTCTCTAAGTAAATAGTCTATTTCCTTGGAGAGTAGATGAGAAGGAAGGAACGAGGGCGGTCCCATTGGTTAGATGATTTCTGTGTCAGGCGTGTGAACCAGATAACAACGTTGCAGCCCTGCTTGGGAGGAGAAGTCCGGGAGACCTTCCTCGTCGTCGAGCAGGTTTCGAGATGTCCCTCGCGTTATTGGAACACGTCGAAGGTTCGTCGGGCAGGTTTCTGACGTGAAGCAAGGTCAAAGGTCTCCACGCTGCCTGGCAGCGTGGAGCAGGATCTCCACGCTGCCTGGCAGCGTGGAGCAAGATCTCCACGCTGCTGGGCAGCGTGGAGCTTCTCACGCTGCCTGGCAGCGTGGAGCAAGATCTCCACGCTGCTGGGCAGCGTGGAGCTTCTCACGCTGCCTGGCAGCGTGGAGCAAGATCTCCACGCTGCCTGGCAGCGTGGAGCAAGATCTCCACGCTGCTGGGCAGCGTGGAGCTTCCCACGCTGCCTGGCAGCGTGGAGCCTCCCACGCTGCCTGGCAGCGTGGAGCTTCCCACGCGGCTGGGCGGCGTGGGGCCAGCGGGGAGCTCTTGCTCCACGCTGCCGGGGCAGCGCGGAGGCTTCTCCCGCTGCCGGGGCAGCGCGGAGGATCCACCGTTGTCGAGGTACGACGCTGGGAGTTCTTTTTTCGGGGAGACCGAATTTGGTGACTTGGCGGAGTAGTGCCATGTGGACGCCCAGGTGGCGTTTATGTCATGGGTCGTCAGGATCTCGCCATGTGGCGATGTGACCCATGAGTCGATGTGGCCCTTTGATCAGGGGTTGGGAGTCCTATAAAAGGGGTCCTTAGGCCCTTGAAGTTCATTGTTGTGAAAACTTTTTTAGAGCTCTGGATTCCTAGAAGCGGTTTTCTCCTGTTCTTCGCGTTCTTCGTGATCTTCATACCAATTCTCAACAAGTAAGTCATTTTTTCATTTTTTGAAATTCTGATCCTTCGATCTGTTTTCGTCGTATGGAACTTGTTAATTTCCGTTTGTCTTACCGATCAGCATGTTCTTCCATATTAGTGCTTGTATGAAACTTTCCGTATGCATGTGAACTTGTAGTAGGCGTATGCGTCCACTCGTAGTAGTTATAGGGATACACAGAAACCTGTAGCTGTTTGTGTAAACTAGGAGTAGTTGTAAATGTGCATGCAAACTGGTAGTAGTTGTAGTACAAGTAACCTCAATTTAACGTGACTCGTCTATATGCGTTCTTGATCCGTAAGTGTCTTTATTTTGTACATGCCTCCATTTTGCACGCGATCTTCAGTTAGTCCGTCTTGTACTCGTGTGAGGCATTCCTGAGTGTGTTTTCCCTTTGATACGTAGGATGGCCAGGACTTTCCCATACAACCGTGAACAAAGTAGTGCTGAGCTTTCTTCGCATTTAGGTGAAGTGCCTCATGTTGACTCGTCTTCTGATGACGAGATCGATGTGGAACAACAACTCTCGGTGCTGACTGAGGAGTGCGTAGAAAACCTCAGGGTGAACTATCAAATTCCAGCAACTCTAAAGATGAGAGCGCCTGAACTTGGTGAAACTGTAGTCGAGTCGCGTCGGCCTGGATATTATGCCTTTTATGAGAACTTTCTGGAAGCGGGCGTACGATTCCCCCTTTCCTGTCTGGTGAGGGATGTGTTGATTAGGTTTGGGATAGCCCCCACCCAACTCATGCCGAACGCGTGGAGGTTGTTGATGGCCTTGGAGAAGCTTGGGGAGAATCTGAATGATCCTCTAACCGCGTAAGATGTAATTGCCCACTATTTCATGAAAGCAAATGATCATGGATCAAGGCAGTACCAACTCAAAGTCCGTCCAAAGATGGCAAAGATTATAGTCGGCTTGCCACGTTCTGAAAAGAATTGGCAGCGCCGGTTCTTCTTTGTTAAGAGGGACGGCGTGTTTACCCCGCGCGAGAGCGGGAATGTCTCGTTCAAATGGAGAAGTGCTCGTGAGTGCCGTCCATGTTGTCGATTACGCTTTCACACGCCTTGTTCTTACGCGTTTGGTTTTCATATGTTTTGCTCCACATGTTTTGCTCCACGTGTTTTGTTTCACATGTTCTGCTCCACATGTTTTGCTCCACGTGTTTTGTTCCACATGTTTTGTTTCACATGTTTTGTTTCACATGTTTTGCTCCACGTGTTTTGTTTCACATGTTTTGCTCCACGTGTTTTGTTTCACATGTTTTGCTCCACGTGTTTTGTTTCACATGTTTTGCTCCATGTGTATTGTTTCACATGTTTTGCTCCATGTGTATTGTTTCACATGTTTTGCTCCATGTGTATTGTTTCACATGTTTTGTTCCACGTCTCTGACATCTGCTCTGTGTAATGTAGATATAGCAGACGGGAATTTGCACGGATTTTCTCGTGGCGACCAGATAGTCAGACTCCAAAAATTTTGGGAGGAGCCCGCATTGAGGAGGAGTTGGAAAAGGTTGGTTTTCGGAGAAACTGAGTCTAGACGCGCACAGGGTACGTGTTCTGCTTTCAGCTTTCTCCAGTCGTTTGACTTTTACCTGTTTCCTTCGTGCGAGTAGATGTTTTCTTCAGCTGTTTCCTTTGTTTCTTACAGGTGGAAACATGGCTCCAAGACAGAGTTTTAAGGTACCGTCAGCTAAGGAGGTGGCCTCCAAGAAGAAAATTCCAACGAAGAAGCCGAGAGTCGAAACGTCTCCCGAGTGTGTGTTCGTTCATCCCCCTACTTCTGGTATTGGGCCCTCTTCCTCGAGAGTTAATACGCATGAGGCAGACTCTGAAGCGATGCATGTGGATTCCTCCTTGATGTCGGTGTTCGAAGACCCATCCTCCTTCCGACGTGTTTCTAGCTCCTTAGCTTCTGAGAGTGATAAAGCTTATCTTAAGAAGATAGGTGTTCAGAAGGCGTTGGAGCAGACTGCGCTTAGTGGTTACCAGGTTTGTAGTTCAGAAAGTGTTAGAGCAGATGTCTGTTACATCATTGGCTTCCCGACTTGTATGTGTTAACGTCCATATTCTTTGTTGTAGGCGATGATGAGTGCGAACTACGCCCAGGAACATATTAGTTCTTTGAATGCGCAGATCGAAGCGGAGAGTAGTCGCCACGCAGAGTCGGAGAGATCCATGCAAGGGCGCTATGAGGAGTTAGAGGCCAAGTACTCCAAGCTGAAGATCTCGCATAAGAAGTGTGCGGGAGTGCTTAAAGAGATGACTTACAACACTGTGGCAGTAGCTCGAGGCGAGATGATGAAGCAGTATGTCGCAAACGAGCATGCAAGATGGGACCCCGAAGGAGAGATTGAGCGTTATGAGGCCCTGAAGGATATTGATTACAGCTTGGATCCTTGCTCTGACTAGAGATGTCTTTCGAGTCGTGGACTCTATTTCCTTCTTTGCTTGTTTGTTTTTGTTTCAGTACTAGTTTGATAAACTTCGTGAATGGGCGCGTTTTTGCCCCATTCTTTTTAAGTATTTCAACTCGAACTTGGTGAGACGTTGATTCTCACTTGTTATGTTATGAATGAAGTATTTTGTTTACGTTTATACTGTGCACACAAGGTGTGAACGTTCTTTGTATGGGCAAACGGGTTGCCTTTTATGAGTCATATTGACTTATGTTTTATAGATGTGGAGCATGCCGAATCTTGTGCAAGTATTTTGTGCATGTAAAAAGACAAGCAGAAGTAAGAGACTTAGATTTTAAGTAAATAATACCTCAGGAAATTCTTTATTGATACATGTGAAAATTTCGTGCGTTAGTACGAGTACAAGACAATCGGGTTGTCGTATGTAACCCTTTTATAGGAAGGGTGGCAATCGGGTTGCCGAGTACATGTAAAACAGACGAGCAATCGGGTTGCTAAGTACATGTAAAGAAAATGAGCAATCGGGTTGCCACTTTGTCGATGCTTGCGAATGTAGACAAACGGATTGTCTTGTAGTTGAGTTTGTTGTACATTCACACCTGGTTTGTGTCGTCTTTTCATGCGTTTTATTGGTTCTTCATCTGTTGCTTCTTCATATGTCTTTACGTGCAATGTTGCTTCTTCACATGTCTGTATGTGAATTTTATTGCTTCTTCAACTGTTGCTTCTTCATACGTCTTTACGTGCAATGTTGCTTCTTCTCATGTCTGTATGTGTATTTTATTGCTTCTTCGTTCATGCTTGTTTTTTCCTACATCTCTTTGTCCTGTGAAATTACATCATGAGTGTGCTCCCCCCAGCCTAAGTGTAGTACTGAACTTTGTGCTGGACTTAGGCTGTGTTAACCTTCGGCAAGAGGTGTCTTCGATTTCCTGTGGGGGAAGAAACAAGTAGTCAATGGCATAGCCATTGACCCTCCGACGCTCAAGTTAGTCAAGTACTAAAAGAGAAGCGAAAGATGGAATATTTGAGTTTAGAGTGCGAAAACTACTTCCCATTTCCTCTCGACATGTCCTTGTGAGCGTGAATCGTGTACTGGTGTGAAGATGTTTTTACCTGCACAATTTCCGTTGAGGGGCTATAGTCGGTGGAAATCCCACCGACTCTCCGATGCCTAAGTCAGTACATGTACAAGTAGGAGAGAAAACAAAGAAGTAACAATAGAGTTTAGAAATGATACAGTTTGAGATGCACGGCATTCCAACTGTTGTTTATGTCACGTCCATCTTGTGCTTGAATTTTATACGCGCCTTGTCCTACCACTTTAGTGATCTGATACGGGCCTTCCCAAGTAGGTGCAAGTTTTCCAGCGCCGCTTTCTTTGGTGTTCTGGAACACCTTTCGAAGTACCCAATCTCCTACCTTAAATGTTCGAGCTCGTATGTTTCTGTTGTAATGACGTGCCACTTTCTGTTGGTAAGCTGCATTTCTAATGGCTGCCATATCACGAATTTCATCGAGCGTGTCGAGATTGTGATTGAGTTGTTGCCAGTTACTTTCTTCTTCTGTCCATTGGTAACGGGTAGAAGGAAGTCCTGCTTCTGCTGGTATGACGGCTTCTGAGCCATAAGCGAGTGAGAAAGGAGTTTCTCCTGTCGGAGTTCGAACAGTGGTTCTGTACGCCCATAAGACTCCTGGTAGTTCATCTGCCCAGGCGCCTTTGGCTTTCTTCAATCGTTTCTTTATTGTGTTCATGATTGTTTTGTTGGAGGATTCAGCTTGTCCATTTGCTTGGGGGTATCTCGGAGTTGAGAAGTTTAGTTTGATCCCCCATTCTTTGCAAAAATCTTGAAAGTCAAAACTAATGAATTGCGAACCGTTGTCGGTCACAATTTCTTTTGGAACGCCAAACCTGCAAATGACGTTCTTCCAAATAAAACTTTTTACCTCTCTATCACGGACTTGGTGGAATGCTTCTGCTTCAATCCATTTGGTGAAGTAGTCCGTCACAGCTAACATGTACACCCGTTGTCCAGGTGCTGTAGGAAGTTTTCCTACTATGTCCATCCCCCATTTCATGAATGGCCAAGGAGATAGTATTGAGTTGAGGCGTTCTGGGGGGAGATGAGATGTGGGTGCGAAGCGCTGACAACTATCACACTTTTTTACGAAGTCAATGCAATCTGACCTCATAGTTGGCCAATAGTACCCGGCAGTGAGTACTCTAGCTGTTAGACTGCGTCCTCCGGAATGATTCCCACATTCTCCTGCATGTAATTCAGTGAGGACGTACCTGGCTTCTTGTGGGGTGATACACTTGAGATAAGGTCCTGAGTAAGACCTCTTGAGTAGTTGTCCATCTAGGATGGTGTATCGGGCAGCTTTAGCACGAATCTTTCTTGCTTCTCCTTTGTCTTCTGGTAACTCGTCATTCTCCAAGTATCGAATCAAAGGATTCATCCAGCTATCGGTTTGATCCGTAGCGGCTACCTCTGAAGTAGGATTTTTCCATACTGCTGGCCACTCAAGCAAAACTAGAGGAATATTTCGAGTTACCTTTGTTTGAATTGAAGAACCGAGGTTAGCGAGCGCATCAGCGTGTCCATTCTCTAGACGAGGTATCTGTGTTATGTTCATTTCTTTGAAGGAAGTTTGTAATTCTTTTACATGAGCAAGGTATGCAGTCATTTTGGCATCACGTGCTTGATATGTTCCCTGTAATTGGTTGACAATGAGTTGGGAGTCTGACTTAACGTCTACTCTCTGGACTCCCATTTCTTTTGCAAGTGTAAGTCCAGCTATAAGTGCCTCGTACTCAGCTTCATTGTTTGTTGCTTTGAACGCACAACGGATAGCTCGTTGTATTAGATCTCCTTCGGGAGAAGTCAGAGCTATGCCCAACCCTACACCATTCATGTTGCTTGAACCGTCTACTGAGAGGTTCCACTTCTGTTCGCTTTTGTCGGTTAAACATAACAACTCTTTCTCTGCCTGCATTAGCATGTTAGGTGAAAAATCAACAAGGAAATCCGCTAATACCTGTGATTTGATGGCGGTCCTTGGTTGGTATGAAATGTCATACTCACTCAGCTCCACTGCCCATTTGGTAAGGCGTCCAGAGAGTTCTGGTCTATGGAGAATGTTCTTCAGCGGGAATTCTGTAACTACTACCATCGAGTGACATTGGAAGTAAGGTCTGAGTTTACGAGCAGCGTGGACCAGTGCAAGTGCAAGCTTCTCCAACTGGCTATAACGCGTCTCTGCGTCTAGAAGTGACTTGCTCACATAGTAAACTGGAAGTTGTTTTTTATCTTCCTCTCGTACTAGCACGGCGCTTACTGCCGTTTCTGCAACAGCCAAGTAAACATAAAGTTTCTCACCTTCTTTGGGTTTTGAGAGTAGAGGTGGAGAGGTCAGGTACGCTTTGAGTTGTTGAAGTGCGTCTTCGCATGCTGGCGTCCACTCAAAGTTTTTTGACTTGCGTAGGGTGGCGAAGAAAAGGTAGCACTTTTCAGAAGATTTTGATATGAAGCGACTAAGTGCGGCGACTCTCCCTGCTAACTTCTGTACGTCCTTTATGCAAGTGGGAGATGGAATGTTCATGACTGCTTGTATCTGTTCTGGATTGGCTTCGATTCCTCTTTGTGTCACCATGTAACCTAAGAATTTTCCAGAGGAAACACCAAATGAACATTTAGCAGGGTTTAGTTTCATGTTATACCTTTTAAGGACGTCGAAGGCCTGGCGGAGATGATCCAAATGTTGTTCAGCCTCCAAAGATTTGACTAACATGTCGTCAATATATACTTCCATGGTATCACCTAGCATTTCGGCAAACATTCTGTTGACGAGTCTTTGATAAGTGGCTCCCGCATTCTTTAACCCAAAGGGCATCACCTTATAACAGAAGATACCTCGTTCCGTCACAAAAGCCGTCTTCTCTTGATCTTCAGGATGCATCAAGATTTGGTTGTATCCGGAGAAGGCGTCCATAAAACTCAAAAGTTCATGGCCAGAGGTAGCGTCGACCAGCATGTCAATATGTGGCAATGGAAAAGAATCTTTCGGACATGCTTTGTTGAGGTCGGTGAAATCGATGCAGACTCTCCACTTACCATTCTTCTTTCTTACCACTACTACATTAGCGAGCCAGTCAGGATAGTTGACTTCGCGTACTGATCCGATATCGATCAATTTCTGAACTTCTTCATTGATAACTCTATTTCTCTCTGGAGCAAACTTCCTCCTTTTTTGCCTGACAGGAGAAAAACTTGGGTCGACCTGCAATTTGTGAACTATGATTTGAGGATCGATACCTGTCATGTCAGCGTGTGACCATGCGAAGCAGTCATGGTGAAGCGTGAGGAATTCTACTAGCTTTTCTCTGAGCGTAGGATTTAGTCTTGAACCGATCTGTATTTTATGATCCGGTAGCTCTGGGTGAATCTGTACTTCATCCAACTCCTCCATAGTTGGCTTGTCTGGGTCACTATGGAGTAGTTGTTCTGTCTGTAATTGCTATAAAGGAGCTTTGGGCGTCTTCAAGGTGTTTTTGTAGCAGTTTCGAGACGTGCTCTGTTCGCCTTTAACTTCACGCACCCCCCACGGAGTAGGGAACCTTATAACTTGGTGGAAGGTTGATGGGACTGCCCTCATGTTGTGGATCCAAGGACGTCCAAGTATGATGTTGTAGGCAGAGGGACTGTCGAGTACTACGAAAGTTGTACTCATATTGATTCCACCTGCAAAAACAGGTAAAGAAATTTCGCCGAGCGTGTACTTTTGCTCGCCGCTGAAACCGATGAGAATGGTGGGTCGGCGACATATACTCGTTTCTTCCAGTCCCATTCCTCGCAATGCATGTAAAAACAACACGTTAGTAGACGAACCATTATCGACAAGTATTCTTTTAACAAGAACATTAGAAATAGTAAGTGAGATAACGAGAGCGTCATGATGAGGGTTGACGAGCCCTGATGCTTCATTGTCTGGGAAGCTGAGAACTTGGTCTGTGAAGACAGGTGAAGATGTTTTAGATGAATGAGCGTCTGGGTTGGCTGCTACACGTGCACTTCTTTTGGCGGCTGAATGACTGACTCCGCTTACTTCTGATCCTCCTGTGATAACCAAACATGTTTTTGTTGGAGTTGGTTCCTCTGGTTCCTTTGGATGAACATCTCTTTGGGCTATAGTATTTTTCCCTTTATCTGTCAATAGGTCAGTGAGGTGACCTCTCTTCAAGAGTTCAGCTACTTCTAGTCGAAGGGCTATGCAATCAGCGGTCATGTGCCCGTGGTCAGCGTGGAACTCACACCACTTGGTATTGTCTCTCTTATCACTAGGAGTTTTTGTCTTGGCGGGCCATCTTACTACATTGCCCATTCCTTTCATTACAGCGACTGCTTCGACAGGTTCAATGTTGAGATTGTATTCCGGAAGTTTGGAGCGAACAGGCGCTTGATTCTTATCACTTGGACGTCCAGAGGGGGTGTTGAATGGTTTCCTGTTCTCTCGGGACAAGGGTCCTCTGGATGTTGGATATGGTTCTGCATGTCGACGATCGGTCCTTCTGTCGGACTGTCTAGCGCGTCGATCACTGCTTCTTCCTTCATACGAGTACGACCTGTTTCGGTGAGCTTCGTCTTCTTCCCAACGAATTTCTACCCACGCCCTTGCTAACACGTCTTCCATTGTAGTGCAGTTGAACTTTGTGAGTTCTTTGTAAAGCTCTCCATCTGGTAAAAGACCTTTTCTGAAGGCGTCTACAGCAGTTTCCTGGTTACAATAAGGGATAGATACTTTCTCCCTGTTAAATCTTCCCACGTAGTCACGTAATGGTTCTCCTCTTCTTTGGTGGACTCGATACAAGTCACCAGAAAGTTTTTCCAACTTTTTGCTGCTGGCGAATTGTTCGACAAAGGTGTCCGTCAACTGGGCAAATGATGCAATTGAGTTATTTGGGAGGTTTGTGTACCACTGTAATGCTGGTCCGATGAGACTAGACCCAAAACTTTTGCACATGCATGCCTCACGCAGGTCTCTTGGAATAGCTGCTGTGAACATCCTCTGCTTATAAGAGGCAATGTGGTCATCTGGGTCAGACGTACCATCATACATCTTCATGTTTGGGAAAGAAAACTTCTTTGGCATCTCCACCAACGCGATAGCATCGACAAAGGGCGAGTCAGCGTAACTGTGAGGAAGACTCTTTTTGAAAGGAGTGGGCATTCCTGGAATACGTGTAATCAATGCTTCCATCTCTGCCAATTTCTTTGCCATTGCCTGTTCTAAAGGAGTACCTGTAAACGCAAACGGAAGTGAATCAGAAGATACATTAGCTTGAGTCGATCCGTTTGTCATAGGATACATAGTAGGTAAAGTATATGGGAGAGAGGAGTAAAAGGGTGTAGTAGTTGGAAGAGTTTGATGCGTGTGCTGGGTGACACGTAATGGTGTGACAGGAGTAGCGGTAGGGACTGGAGTCGATCCTCCAGCTGTTACAGGAACTTCTTGACTCGAGGGGCCTGCTTCTTCTGTACTTATAGGAACTGGCCGGGCATTTCTCGAGGTATGAATTCTGGAACCTCCTGGAGTCATCATAGAAATTTCCGTAATTTTTTCTTGGAGTAACTGGTTCTCTGCTCTGACCAATTGATTTTCTTCCTCTAACGCCTTGACACGTTCAGCGTTCTCTCGCATTTGGGCGTTAAGTAGAGCAAGTTGAGCAGAAACGTCAAGAGGAGTAGATGTCATGTTCTCTTCCATTTGGCTGATTGTCTTCGTTGTTAGTTGCTGAGGCCCCACGGTGGGCGCCAAACTGTAGACGGTGAGAAGTCTACGGGTCGGAAGTCAGAAGGTCGGTAGCTGAAACGTCTTCTGGAATTCCAAACGTCGAGTTATTGATTGATGGGCAACAGCAACGTGTGAAAGAAACCTGCAAAAGAAGGTGAACAGACACAAACAAACCCGTGAAGGCTTGGGGGGACACCGGGATGGTGCCTGCCAAGGGCCCTCCGACGGTCAAGTCAGCAAAGTATTACAGTGGATAATAAATGAAAAGCCGAGGGTATAACCGTTGATGTGTTATCGGAGAGTGGCTAGGCTCGTAGAATGACCGGAGTTCGAATCTACGGGAGTGAGATGATCAGAAGTATGAGAGTAGATGTTACCAGTAGCGTCGAGCAAGAAGAAGGTTGTGATCTCCTCGAAGACGTCTGGAAGCGTCGGGCAGGAAGCGTCGAGCCGGAAGCGTCGAGCTGGAAGCGTCGAGCCGGAAGCGTCGAGCAGGAAGCGTCGAGCCGGAAGCGTCGAGCAGGAAGCGTCGAGCCGGAAGCGTCGAGCAGGAAGCGTCGAGCAAGATAAGCTTTAACACCCCTGAGACGTCTAGTAGAGTCGAGGACCAGAACCAGGTGAACTTGTATGCAAACGTCTCGAGGATAATCGAAGAACAGAGGGCGAGTGGAGAAGAAGAAGTTGTATGGGTTGCTTTGCTCTGTCTTCGATGATCTGAGAAATGAAAGTGCTCCTCTTTATATAGGCTTGAGGAGTGATCCGTTGGGAGGAGTAAAGGCTGACCGTTACGGAGTAAATGCATGTCAAGATACCTGGGATATGGTGACGTGTACACTGGCTGTACATGCACAACGGTTGTGCATGTTCTCTGACAACTACTCTGCATGTGCATGGTCTCACATTTATTTGAGACGTTACCATGTTATGCATGTCATTGATGGGGGATAATTGTCTCTGAGGTTACGTTGACCAAGTCAGATATCTTTGTCATTATGGATATATTTGACATGTAGAGTATCTCTTCATTAAATAATCTCTTACACGTGGTACGTGGAGATATAGACGTGTCGAGCGCCAGACGTGTGGAGATTCGGGCGTGTGGGGCTTTGTGCACGTGGGAACTCTTTGCACGTGATTGGGCCTTGACACGAGTTTTAGGGTCTAGTTGACGAGTACCCATTAAGAGACTTCTGGGCTGGGCCCAAACAAAGACAAACGAGCCGGGTTGGGTTTGACGTCCCGATGGGCATTTTATCGTCGAGGGCCCAGGTGTAGTTTTTGGTCAACACAGTATGTTATTTTGGTTAACACACATTTGTAATTTAACTAGTATATATGTTTTTTGTTAGTCATTTCGCAGGTTCAGACAAATGATAAGATTAAAGCTTCAGACCGACAAGAAAGTCAATTGTCGAACTTCGGTGGCTGTAAAGGATAGTGTAACTCAAAAATCCAAAGTCAGATAATTATGGAGAATCAAGTGAAACCACATCGGGCAGTGTTTGAGCTTCTATGCTACTTCAACACTGATAAAAAGTAATTTATATTTGGAGTTAGAATTTACTCATGTGGATGTCAAAAATGCTAGTAGAATGTAAAAAAAATGCTAGTAAAATGTAAAAAATTCATTCAACAGATGCTAGTAGAATGTAAAAAATGCTAGTATTATCAATAAGATGCTACCAAAATAGTGTTTGCTTTTTAAATATGCCCCTGTAACAAATTCATTCAAACATATGCTAATAGAATGTAAAAAATGCTATTAGAATCAATAAGATGCTAGCAAAATAGTATTTTCTTTTTAACTTACTGTAACAAATTCATTCAACATATGCTAATAGAATGTAAGAAATGCTATTATAATACAAAAAATGTAGCAAAAACAATTTCACTCTATATAACTTTTTTATGAGATAAAGATTGTAGTGATAGAGATTTCAACATTCACTTTTTACCAAAAAGTGACAAAAAAATGTTACATTTAAATTTTTTGTTAGAATAAAATAAAATTTTTAAGAAGATTGTAGTAATAGAGATTCTGTTAATAGAGATTGATAGATTCTAACGATCAATTTAAGTTGGACATGCATCACAAACGAATTTGTAGATATCTAATTTGATCAAGGTAGAGATAAAAAACAAATCACAAATTCATACATTAGACAAATACAAGTTTTGGAGAGAGCATCTCGTTTTAGGTAAATATCCATTGATTTGGTAGGTTACATTAGACAAATACAAGTTTTGGAAATAATATATTTTCTTGAATTCAAAAAACATAGAGTTAATTTTGGGACAGAGAAACTAGTTTTAGGTAAATATCTATTGATTTGTTAGGTTACTTTAGAAAAATATAAGTTTTGGAAATAAAGATTGACATTAAATATCCACCATAAATATTCTCTCTGTAACTCAATTTTCTTTATTTCCAAAACTTATATTTTCTTGAATTCAAAGAACATGGAGTTACATAAATAGAAAAACTACTTTTGGGACAGAGAAACTAATTTTAGGTAAATATCTATTGATCTGCTAGGTTACTCTAGAAAAATATAAGTTTTGGAAATAAAGATTGACATTAAATATCCACCATAAATATTGTTTCATAAAATTTATGGAAAGAACAATTGTATTAACTCAACAATTAGAAACTTTTGGTTTACCAATGGTTAAAAAATATTTATGAAAGGGCAAAAATATTTATTAAAAGATTGGTGTATGAGGCCCACCAAATAATTAATTTTTAGACTTATTTTAGATTTTGGATTTATTTTGGTTTATTTTATTTATTTGTTTATTAAAGGCCATTGCCTCCCAACAGGAATTCGGTTTTTTTTTTTTCGCTAGGGTTCCCAGTTCTCACTCTCGCACTGTGCTAAGAGCAGCTCCAACGTGGGCTGGGGCTCCCAATTCAAATTTTGGGAGCCCCAGCCCCAGCCCTCCAACCCGGGAGCCCCGGGGCTGGGCTCCCGGTGGGGCTGGGAGCCCCATGCTCCCGGGCTCCCAAATGGGAGCCCGGGCTGGGGGGCTCCCAGCCCCAAATATAGCCGTTGGGGGTCTCCCAACGGCTATTTTGGGGTGGATCCCCTAAAAAGGGGATCCACCCCACCTTATTTTATTTTTTTTAAATTTTTAAAATTTTTTTTTTTAAACTAATTTTTTTTTTAATATTCTTATTATTTTAAATACTACTTTTTTAAGTATTTTTCTCTAATTTTTATTTTTGTGTTTATCTTTTTGAAATTATCTCTCTCGAATAATATCACATTTTAATTCATAGTCGAAATCTAATAATTTATAGTCGAAATTTAAAATCAAAATTTCGCACACATACTTCGCACACGTATAATATATTGATTTGGGAGCCCCGGTTGGGAGCCCAACGTTGGAATTGAGGAAAGCGCCGAGGCTCCCAAAATTCAGGGGCTCCCAAAATTGGGAGCCCGAGCCCCACGTCGGAGTTGCTCTAAGTGCAGAAACAGAGATAATAGAAGTTCTACGTTGTCAAATCTAGGGTTTTGTTTCTCTCTCTCTCTATTGATTTGATATTCAAAGTAGTCTGAACTTTGAAGGTCTGATCAAAGTATATCTTAATTGCAGAAATATTTGAATTTTTAAAGCAAAAATGGGTCTTCAAACGGCATCTTACGGAATGAACTCAATGCTTAAAGAAGGTCACAAACATTTCTCTGGTCTTGATGAAGCAGTTATCAAGAACATTGATGCTTGCAAACAGCTCTCTACTATCACTCGTACTTCTCTCGGTCCTAATGGTACATCTTCTCTCTCTCTCTCTCTCTTGATGATCACTCTGGTTCTCCCTTTTCATTACAATGTTACTCTTGTTGATCTTGGTTGTAATCTAGGGTTCAGGATATAGGATTGTGTAAGTTCATTGTAGTATAAATGATCAGTGATTTAGAATTATATTTGTTTCTTTTTAGATAAAGATTTTCTTGATGAACTAGTCTATATTCAGGTATGAATAAAATGGTTATTAACCATTTGGACAAGCTTTTTGTCACAAATGATGCTGCTACAATTGTAAATGAGCTTGAAGTTCAGCATCCAGCGGCTAAAATTTTAGTGTTAGCTGGCAAAGCTCAACAAGAAGAAATTGGAGATGGAACTAATCTCACTATATCTTTTGCCGGAGAGCTTCTCCAGAAAGCGGAGGAGCTAATCAGGATGGGCCTGCATCCTAGTGAAATCATTAGTGGATACACAAAAGCAATCAACAGGGTAAGTTTATGTTTTACTAGTGATTATAATGAGGAAAAACTTGTTAATGGAGGGAGTTCTTAGTATCTATGTATATATGAAGTGTTTTTCTTTGATCTTCAGACAATTGAAATTTTAGACGATTTGATAGAGGAAGGTTCAGAGATTATGGACGTTCGAAACAAGGATCAAGTTGTTTCTCGAATGAAAGCTGCTGTTGCTAGCAAGCAATTCGGGTTAGAAAACATATTGTGCCCCCATATTGCCGACGTAAGTTTCGACAATTCATCAATGTAGTTTTTATTTTATATTTTTATTACTGATTATAGTTCTTGTAGCAATTTAATAAGCAGAATCTAAGTGTGCTTGTTTTGTATTTTTAGGCGTGCATTCAAGTATGTCCCAAGAACCCAGTCAACTTCAACGTGGACAATGTCCGCGTTGCGAAGCTTCAAGGTGGAGGTTTGCACAATTGTACAGTTGTAAGAGGTATGGTCTTGAAGGGTGATGCAGTTGGGAGCATCAAAAGAATGGAAAACGCGAAGGTCTGTCACATTATTTTGGTGTCTTATTTGTTTGATTTTTTGTGTCCTGAAATGCTACAAGAGACAATTGTAGCTCTCGAATGAGCAATTTTTCTTGTTCATTTAATATTGTTCCGGTCATATTCTGAGGATGCAGACGAGCTGATTTTGGTACGTTAGATCAATCTGACGAGTGACAAGTCTACTATAAAAAGGATCCAGTCCCCAACTACTAAGCTTACTTTCACTTAGATTTATAAGGTAATCTGATGTAATGTGGACCACGAAATCACCCTTGATCTAATGAACCTATAACCTCTAGCAGATGACCTGTGGGATCACTAATATATGCTTACCAGTCTTATAGTAGAGTTAGAGACGCCTAAAGGCTGTATAGTGGCGTCTTAGTTGCCTTCATCTGTTACTGCAAGTCCATTTTGTTATGAATTCTTTCTCATTCTTCCAAATTGCAACAGTCAATGCACCCTTGCAATAGCAGTTCCAGAGAAATGTGTCAATAAGACAGCTGGGGTGAAGTCAAGCTTACCTGTATAGAGAGAATATCATTATTCTTCCAAGATAGACTATTGTTTAGGTGGTAGGCACTAACCAGTGAAAGCGACCATTCTAGTAAAGGTCAGGTAACCTGAGGTAACGGATAAGTGTGGCATAGTGAACATCTGATACAACCATATAACACTAATTTGGGCTTTCAAAGGCTTCCTTGCTAACAAAAATGTCTTAAATTACAGTTTCTAAGCATTTAACAGTGCCAGTTAACCCCAGTGTAGCCATAGTTGAATAGGGCAACTGGGCTGCAGTCCAAGCAGTAGTATTCGGATCATCTTCTACTTTTTGGGGTTTTGTTGTTATAGTGTAGGATATATCTATGTTTTGGCCTTCAATTTTAACTTTTCCTTTTCACCTTTTTAAGTCTGTGTTCCTTCACTTAAGTCTTGTACTCTTATTCATAGACGTCTTATTAGTTGTTTCCCTCTTACACATATAAATATAAGTTTTTCTTTAGTTAAATTTCCTAACAGTTTTTTGGTTCACTTGATGGTAAAATTGTTGAAACATTTGTTTTTGAACTCTTGTAGGTTGCTGTGTTTGTTGGAGGTGTTGACACCACTGCTACTGAAACAAAGGGAACTGTTCTCATTCATAGCGCTGAACAGGTTTGAGATTGCACCAGTAATATTTTTGTTTAGTTACTTTAGTACTTAAGTAATTACGTTACTGTTCTTTTTTTTTTTTTTTTTTTTTTTGTTGAGAATTACGTTACTGTTCTAGTAGACCATATTTCAACTTTTGTCATACTATCACAATCCTTTGTTCATACTGTTATACTTATACATTGTCTCTTAATGCCGCTTTCTGTATGTTGCTGTTCTGTTATTAATCTGTATTTTAATGATGGGAATTGAATCTCTTTGATGTCTTGCAGCTCGAGAACTACGCAAAAACTGAGGAGGCAAAAGTAGAGGAACTCATAAGATCAGTTGCAGATTCGGGCGTTAAGGTTATTGTAAGTGGAGCGGCTGTAGGGGAGATGGCGTTGCATTTCTGTGAACGCTACAAGTAAGAACTAATTTATGCATCTATTGAAATTCCTCTTTATTTGTGCAGGTTGGACTTAATAATTAGGGGTTAAATCCATTTCAGGATTATTTGGGGAAACCAAAGAAGTAGCGGTAGCCTATCTCTCGAGAAACCATGCCATGTGGCACCCCATGTTTGAGAACATGCATCTGTTATTCTAATTGTTATGCTAAGTTGCAGATCATTCATTATTTCATTCTGAATTATCCTCTATAACTGTGTCCAGTATTCCCTGTATATGTTCTAGGATGTCATTTCTATGACTTTCTGCATTAATGTTCCCAAAGACATGGCCGCGCTGCACTAATTGAACTATTATATATATATATATATATATATATATATATATATATATATATATATGTGATTATTACGTATTCTGCATCTTTTGTACTCCTGCTCCAGAAATGACCAATTATATGCCATTTGAATGTTCTCATCAATTACCATACATATAATAAACCATGAGTTTTCAGGGAATCACAAGTGGTGTATAGTTAGAAAATTTTGCAGCTAAATTATATTGATTATCGAATATTTAGTAATTCAAGCATGGGATATTTGTTTGAGCTTAATAAGGCAAAGTATTTCTCAGACTCCTGTTGCATGAGTTTCGAAGCAGTATATCTGACTATCTGTATATGTAGACTCAGTGAAGCAGCAAAATCTCAATTTCTTCTAGCATGATCTATTTTGTGTATCGGCTAAAAAGCGCCAGGCATACTAATTATAATTCCTCGTTTACAGGCTCATGGTTTTGAAGATAAATTCAAAGTTTGAGCTCAGGCGGTTTTGCCGTACTACTGGTTCTATTGCTCTTGTAAGTAAAGTCTTATATGAAATTTTATGTTAGAATAAGATTCATGATCTTTTTGGTCATAAGACTCATAACTGATATTTCACGGCTATGTAACAGTTGAAGCTTAGCCAACCAAACCCTGATGAACTTGGGTATGCAGATTCTGTTTCAGTAGAAGAGATCGGTGGTGCTCGGGTAAACTTTTGAAGTTAGCATTATTAGAAAGTTCCATTTGGAGACTGTCTGTCTTACAGGTTTCGTTAACGATTGCATACTTTACTATCTTGTGTCATAGGTCACTGTTGTGAAGAATGAAGAGGGTGGAAACTCTATAGCCACTGTTCTTTTACGAGCAAGTACTGACAGTATTTTAGATGACCTGGAGAGAGCAGTTGATGATGGTGTGAATACGTACAAGGTATTTATGCTAAACTAGGACATTCATTTTGTACAGTTCTTCTGATGGGCACTCAAGTTTCACTGTTACTTATTCCAATGTCTAGGAATTGTGTTTTGACACCAAGAATTCTTGATGTACCAGTATTTATTATATAAAATGTAGAATCATAAATCTTCAACAATTTCAGGACTTTATTATTGTTTCAGGCTATGTGCCGGGATAGCCGTATAGTTCCAGGAGCTGCAGCAACTGAAATTGAATTAGCAAGACAACTAAAAGAATTTTCTTTCAAAGAAACTGGGTAAGATTTCATTTTTCTTCTTATGTTCTTATAACTATTCCTTAAGCTTGTTTCTCCATAAACTATAATGGAAAGGGATTCCTGTGTATGCACAATTCTCGCCGTTCCTCGGTTTCATAGTGTTTCCATGTTGATTAGTAGATTTAGAAATTGATACGTGGAATCTGGACTTGTCTCATGGTAGTCTCTCCTTTAGCAATAATCGTCACCCATGATAATGTGGTCAATTTATGATGTCACTTTGTTGGAAATGCAGTCTATTTCAAATTAAGCACATAACTGATTCAATTTTATCATTATATTTCTAAAGAAAACATGGTTTGGGTGCTCCCATCATAGAACTTGTGTGGATTATTGGTTTTAAATGCAGATTGGATCAGTATGCTATTGCTAAATTTGCTGAAAGCTTTGAAATGATTCCTAAAACGCTTGCTGAAAATGCGGGGCTTAACGCGATGGAGATAATATCATCTCTATATGCTGAGCATGCGGCTGGAAACACTAAAGTGGGTATCAACCTAGAGGAACGCGAAGTTCATCAAAAAGAAAACCTAGAGGAAGGCGAATTTCTTCAAAAAGAAAACCTAGAGGAAGGCGAATTTCATCAAAGAGAAAACCTAGAGGAAGGCGAATTTCATCAAAAAGAAAACCTAGAGGAAGGCGAATTTCATCAAAAAAAAAACCTAGAGGAAGGCGCCTGCAAGGATGCAGCAGCCATGGATATTTGGGACCTTCACGTTACCAAGTGAGCTGATTTCAAACTTGTCCAATATTGTTCATGTTTTTGCTGATAAAGATTCTGATTAATTACACGACCATTTGTGGTGATCCCACCTATCTAGTTATTTGACCCCGAAACAGAAAGGCAAAGAAGAAAGAACGCTGGGTATCTGATTGCATAATTGAATCAAAATTTTCCTATTAAAAGGGTGTAGAACAAACCAAATGGTTGCTCGTATTATCTCAATGATATCTGATGACAAAGGATTTACTTACCCTGCATTTTTCCTTCTGTTAGAATAAGATCTTTATGACCTTATTCCTTCCTTCGTCGAAAAGCTAGCACAATTAAGCAGCCTAATCTTATCTAAGCAAAGACATCCAACTGAGTTGTTAACACTTGATATGGTGATGGTTTATCAATAACTAATATCTCCGTCGTGTTTCATCATGCCAGATTCTTTGCTCTCAAATATGCTGCAGATGCTGCGTGCACTGTACTCCGGGTGGACCAGGTAACACAACCAGCTTTACATATATTTTGGTGAACCATTACTTTGATTTGTTAACTAAAACCAATTAATAGTTCTTTCCTTCACAATATTATTACTCAATGTTTATCTATTTAACAAACCGATTTTCGGGTGGATGCAGATCGTAATGGCAAAACAAGCAGGTGGGCCCAGGAGAGATCAGCAACCCGCAGGAGGAATGGATGAGGACTAGTTTATGATATTGTTTTGAATATTCTTTGCTTCTCCCACTTTGCTCTTTCGGTAATCTTCATCCTCTCGCGACCCAGTTCTCGGAACTTAAATATCAACAGCGAAAATTAGGCGAACTTCTTGGCTAGGTTTGGTGCCCGGGAAATCTACTAGATGGCATTAATTTTGTACTTTTTGATGGCTAAATTTTGAGTTCGTGAGATCAATTTGTGTGTGAAAATGGGATGGTCGGTAATTTTCTTCTTGAAACTTATCTAAATTTTGTTTCCTTTGTGGTTTGTTTAGTTTTAAGGAGGTAGAATATTGTTTTTTTATGCCAAGTATATGATAATGAATCAGTGTTCTTCACTCTTGCTACTTCTCTTCATTTTGTGTGGTTAAACAAATAAACCTAATTTTTTTTATTTTTTGTATTTGACATCTTAATTGTTCAAACATGTGCCCTTTTCCATAGGATTGGGCAAATTGGAATAGAAGTTAGGTCAACCACAGGAGTTCTCACACGTGCCATAATATTACCAATAAAAAAATTTAACAAATTTGTATTAAAACAAAAGTCCAGAAAACCAAAACTTAAGAAAGAAAACAGAATTGGAAGAAAAGGATGAGCTTACCAGAGTGTCAGCACTAGTGTGTGGAAGGCAAAGAAGTTTAACTTCCCATGGCTTCTTCCTCTCTCTTCTCTTTCTCTCTCCCCAAACCCAAACTCAATTTAGTCAGAGCTTCATCTACCACCACTCAAACCACCCCTCAAACCACCACCAATACCACCACCCAAACCACCACTCCATCTTCACTTGACCAACAATTTGGCCGGAAAGGCATCAAATTTACACAATCCGGCGACACCCCAATTGTCCAACTTACTGTTAGAAATGGAAGTTCTCTTTCTCTTCGAATACCCGACGGTCTAGTTACCTCCTACAAACCAAAAGTTTTTTGGAAAGATGAAGGTTATGAAGAAGTTCTTCATACTGTACCTGGTCCTGTTGGTTCAAATTCTATCAAAGGTGGTATTGGTTTAGTCCTTAATGATGTTTCTGAATCAAACTCAATAGTCACACCTATATGTAATTCGTCTCAATGGGTAGTTAAAGACGTCGATTCTGACTCCATTGATGCTCTTCAGGTACTTCATTTATTAACCATAACCATCTTACTTAAAACAAGAAACAAAAAACTCAAATTTTCATGGATTACTCTGGTTTTTGCTTGTTTATATCACAGTCAATTGTGGGTATTTTCGATCTTGTTTCTAAATTATATGTTTTTTCGATCTTCTCTGCAGGTGGAGCTGAGTTGCAGTAATGGAACTCTTGACATAACTTACATTATTTCATTATATCCTTTGAGTATGGCAACAGCAGTTGTAGTTCAAAACAACGGCAAAAAGCCCGTAAATTTAACGAGTGCTATTTTAAGTCATTTGAAATTCAGAATGAGAAATAAATCTGCAATTCAAGGACTTAAAGGTTGTTCGTATTGTACTCATCCGCCATTATCTTCGACTTTCGAAATCTTGTCTCCTGCTGAAACCATGAAACCTGATTCTTCTTCGGGTTGGTTTTCTAGTCCTGAACCTGAACTTAAACAAGGTTTATGGGCAGTAGAAAATAATCTATTCACAATGTTGAAGAACAAGTTTAGTAGAGTTTATACTGCACCTCCCACTGAAAGACTAAAGAGAATATATAGAACTGCGCCTTCAAAATATGAAACGATCGATCAGGTAATACTTTCTTAGGATTCTCAATTTTTCGATTTGTTTTGATGGTTTTCGAGTGTTTTTTCATCATTTTGGGTGTTTCTTAGATCAATTTGCTTTGTTTTTTCTTCGTTTTTCAGGGTCGAGAACTTCTATTTAGGATTATAAGGATGGGTTATGATGATATTTACTTGTCAAGTCCTGGTTCTTTCCACGAAAAATATGGGAAAGACTATTTTATTTGTACGGGTCCTGCGTCTATGTTAGTGCCCGTAGTTGTGAATCCTGGTGAAGCTTGGCGAGGGGCACAAGTTATTGAGCATGACAATTTGTAATTAACATATAAAATCATAGTTTATCTTTCTAAATTTTTGTAAAATGAATGAATTGGTTTATCATGATCAACCAAATTGAAATGTAAACATGAAGTCCTAATAACAATGTCATTCAAATTTGATCCAATTCTCTACTCTGGCTATGTATGCAATCGTTTTTTTAAGTTGTGAGTCGGTGGATTAACGAAGAAAAACTACTTCGTAGAACGAGAACTTCAAGCGCTTTTTAGTGTCTAATTTACGAATGATAACTAAGTAGAAAGAGTGAAGAAAAATGTGTGAATGAAGGAAAAGAAAGCTCTCACTCCATAGATAAGATTGAGTGGCTAAGCTACTCATAAGGCATTTAGTAAGGATAAAGAAGACTCAGTAAAGAAAATCATACAACCTAACAAAAAGAAAAAGTTATCCAAAAGATAAAGGAGTCATCTCTCTCTCTCTCTCTCTCTCTCTCTCTCTCTCTCTCTAACTCCAACTCCAACTGCAGAAAACCATACCCATGTCTATCAATTCCATACACTTCTCTTCTCACATTACTTCATTCACCTCAACTAACACAAGAAAGCAACTCAACTCTTTTCACCCTTCTCTTATCTTCTCTTCTAAAAGTAGACATAAGAAACATTTTCCATTGCTAGTTTTGGCTTCAAGCTCAACACCAGCCATAAATGTTAACTACTTAGAGAGAGAATTCAGTGGTCATGGAGTTAGTTTTGGAGAAATTGGTGAAAGTTGTGTTGTCAGAATGAGACTAGATAATGGAAGCTTCACCACTCTATTGCTTCCCGGCGGTTTAATAACATCATATAAAGCTCATATGTGGCATGGCAGCACAGTTGAATTGCTACATACAAATGTGTCTGAGGGAGAAGATGGTAATGCTGTTATTCAAGGAGGAGTTTCCGTGGGTCTCAAATGTCGGAATGACGAAGGCATCGAATGGGCTCCAAAAACTTGGGCCCTCCGCGACGTGAAAGGAAGTTCTGCAGAGTTTGTTCAGGTCTTTTTATAACCTTAACTTGAATCACAATGTTCGGTTTAAATCATAACAGACTTGAACTAAGAAAGAAAATTGAACTTATTCATGCAGGTAGAGTTGATAAGCAATGATTCAGAAGATATGGTTGAGGTTAAATACATTCTGACTCTTTACCCGGATAACTTAACGTCGGAAGTTATTGTCACTAACTCGAAAACTTCGTCTCTTGAGTTGATGGGTTCATTTATGAGTCATCTAACAGTGAGTAGTCCAGATGCAACTTATGCTATTGGACTAGAAGGCTCAAATTACATGAACAAACAACCATTAGAGTCAAATTTCAGCATAATTCCTCCAAATTACAACCAAGGTAAATCGACAGGGCAAAAGCAATCATGGGTTCGTACGATGATTCCTGGATTTGTGTCTAGTTTGGGTGGAAGAGATGACATGGGTAACGATGAATCTAAAAATGGAATTGCTAAATCAGATGAAGAAATTGAGATGGAAGAAGATGATAATTATGCACAATTGACAGAGAAAATGGGCAGGATTTATACTTATGCACCAAGGAAGTTTACGATCATTGACAGGGTAAATCTTCCAATCAATAAGATCATATATTTTGCTAATCTCCGACCCAAATCAGATTGTTGTGGCAACATTATATATATTTAGTATTATACTTCATTTTGCCTAACTAAAGATTTTGTTTCCTGTTAATGTTATGAAACAGGGCAGAAGAAACTCAATTGCAGTGGGGAGACATGGATTCGAAGAACTGTACATTTTCAGCCCAGGATCAAATTATGATCTGTATGGAAAATACTCGTTTATATGTACAGGTCCATCAGCC
Organism: Eschscholzia californica; assembly: GCF_041429995.1. NCBI lineage: Eukaryota > Viridiplantae > Streptophyta > Magnoliopsida > Ranunculales > Papaveraceae > Eschscholzia > Eschscholzia californica. Next base: position 71,088,276 of record NW_028238198.1, read on the forward strand.
ATTCTTAAACCAATACGTATAGGTCCTAAAGATGAATGGAGGGGCGGACAGTATCTATATAATCCAAACCTCTAAACCATGCTAAATTTATCGGTTGTTAATAAAGTAAAGTTTTTTAGCAGTTGTCAGTGTCGTTCTTTTCCATTCATATTTGGGAAGAATAGATTTTAATCCAGTTTTACCTTTAAATCGTCCATGAAAAACGGGATATAGAAATGAAAATAACCATCACATGAAGAAGAAAAAACTTTTCATTCATTATCAGAAATGAGTACAACTAGTCACTGGTTACTTCCTGTCATTAACAATTGGATAAACCAAAACTCAAGAAAAGAACAGGTCGGTACTTTATCATAACGGAGTTCTAACAACTGGAGATGTATGAAATCATAACAAAAATAAGTAAACCGTAATTAGGTGGGAACAAGGGAGGTTTCATGATCGTCAGATGACATTGTTGATAACAGAATGGCACAGGAGATGAAGAAGAATACCGAAAAAAGCATTTTAAGAACCACTTTCGCCAGACTTTTTCGTTTTTTGGTTACAATTTGAGTTCCACTTCTGCTTTCAGGGCTTACTTCGTGACAGACTTTTGTACTAACATCAGCTGCTATATCACATGTTGATGAAACTGATTCAGAGCCATTTAGAGCTTCCTTGCCGGTCTCAGAATTTTCGTAATCGTCTGGTTCATCATCGGAATTGCTCGATGACGCTACATTCCTAAATGGTTCGGCAGAAGAATAGTCAGAGTTTGCATCATCTAGATCCTGTAGTGAACGAATGAGTTCCCGAGGAGTCGTATATATCCTACTATCATCCACATTGAACTGATCATATCTCTGCTCAAATCGACAAGGAGAAAATGTGATTAAGCATCAAAATATTGTATCTGACCAGATTATAATTAAAACCAATAACAAAAGTGAGTGATAAAGTTCAAGAAGTTTTTCTGAAGAATATGTAACGGGAGGTTAATTACCTGATGACTGGGAGAAGCACTTAGAACTAGTCCATTTCTAGGCGGAGTTCCTCCATCTTCATTAGTTTTGATATCCTCAAAACATTCAGAATAAATTCTCGATCCATTGCTACCAGAACAATTTGAGTAGAATCTATCATTCGATGATCTACCAATTTCAGTCCTCCAGAGCTTCCTGTTAATAGATTTGCGTCTGGAAACATAATTACGAGAAGATTGCCTAGTTGACATTGGAGATTCTGTGAAAAAATCATATTCAGAAAAGGAACTAACAGTTTGCGATTCTGGTGATGCAACAGACAATAGAGATCCATCTCGAGATTCTCTACGGCCCCATGATTGTTTCTGTCTGTTATTGCCCCTACTTAGACCAAAATTTGAACCAGTAACTGAACCCGGATCACTGTCAAATTTCGATCCCTTTTCTGCTATCACCTTTGCAGTTTGCAGTGCTTCATAAGCAGCTCCGTTAACGAATTCCATCTGATCAGAATTGCATTTCTCCATCTCCTCTATTATATTCTCAAGCTCCGAAAATATACTCCTAGGATCAACACATTTCATCAAAAAATGCACCATCTGAATTGCCGATAACCGCTTCTGAGAATTGCACTCTACTTCCCCAGAATTCAAGATTCCCAAACCAGATCGAATCAGCGTTCTCGCAAAAGCTTCAATGATTAAGCTATTGTGCTTAGCCAAAGCCATAGCCAAGCTCATGTGCGAATTACTTTGAGTTGGTTTCTCTTGCAATGCTACTGCGACTTTCAGACAAACTTCATTCACTAACTCATCGGGTGCAAACTTCCAATTATCAGAATCAACGAGGGCTTTAAGACATAAAGCAGCCCCAAATGCAAGACTCTCTTGAGGACCCAAAAGAGAATCAGAAAGAGGTTTACAAAGAGACTGAATTATGGTTTTCTTCTTGTCTTTCGGTGTTGATGGATTAATAGCATATCTCGCAATAGCAGGCACAACCTTAGAACAAGCCTGCTGAAGCGGAAAAGATCCTGCACTTGAAGTTAAGGTCTTGATAATGGTGGGCATTATAGTGTTAATCTGAGGCACAATGTTGGATCCATTAACCCTAGCTAGGACTTCGTATAGAGAAACTGAGCGTTCTCCAGAAGGTGAACCAGAATCTTCCGTTTCGGGAACTTGAGCAAGAAATAGAGCACTCGCCTCCGAATCTAGGTCTTTTATGTACGAGTTTAGTGCTTTCATTGCTGACATTCTACTAGCCGCATCTTTATCCAAATTCTCAAACTCACGTCTGAGTACATCTGGGCTGAGATTTTTACCCATCGATGAATCTAAAACAACAAGCACTGCAAAATATTATCAATTTAACACTACAACTCCCCAAATCAAGGTAAAATGGATTAGAAATAAGTGCTTATATAAAAAGCAAATATGGGTTCTAAAGAAAATCCAACAACAAGTCTATAATAAGCAAGAAACGATACAGACATTAGTTCTTCGAAACCCGAAGAAGAAGAAAAATTATCAGATTTAATGGATCATTCAAAACAAAATGTGTCTTTTAAGTTTTTCCTCATCTGGATTTGCTTAATCTTGATAATAGAGTATAAGATATGGGTTTTTGTTATTAACTCATCAAAGTGAACTAATTAAGCTTCTAAATTTCAATACACAAAGAAAAAAGGGTTTTTTTTCCCTCTTCATCATGAATCAATAATTGACATTGATAGATACTGAAAACAAATATCAAAATATAGGGTTTAGTTGATTCTAGTACTTCAATTGACAAAAAGAAAACAAGAACTAAGAATTACTTTATAACATACCGGATTGAGAGAATCAAATCTATGGGTATTTCTTCAGATTTCTCTTCTAGTACTGTAATTAGAATATTTTCTTCAGAATGAAGACTCTGATAGAAATCAAATGAAAACCCACAAAGAGAGATGGGTAGGTTAGGGTTTTGAATAGATCAATCAATTGCTCAAGAATGAAACAAGGGTTTGTGTTTAAGATTGAATCTGTAAAGAAAACCCCACCATTTTTGTTTCTCTTTTAAGGGCAGAGTGAAGTGAAGTGATGAAGGGTTATCTTGAAATTTTAACCCTTCGTTTGAATTTCCCCCGCCATCCCACCCCTTCACTTGTTGACTTCTCACTCATATTATCTTTGGACAAAACTACCCTCTTAATATATGTCATGATGAGACATGATAATGAAAGATTATTACATAAATCTTCCATTATCATGATGTTAGATTATTCTACCAAACTACTACAATTATATTATATAGATATGATAAACACAATCTGCACTTAGTCACTTACATAGAAAAGTATTACTACAAAGTTTTAATTTGTTTTTGGTATTAATTTTGGGTCGTTTTTGTACAATTAAACGCAAGGCGAACGAGGAATATTCCAAGTATCTGATCTATTCGTGAGAATCTCAAACTACTAGCATAATGAAAAAAATTAAAGGACGTGACCGAGGCTTGAAGCAAAAAAATTGAGATCAAGTCAAGACTTCCACCATCCATGTAGTCTTGCATTTTCTGTATTTAGGATGCATGACTAAAGTGGGTAAATTGGGTACAATCTAACCTCACTCGAAAGAATCTAATACGCCTTGTGCGTTAAATTTGTATTATGTTTATCCAAAAACGAACATGGACAACGAAATCTTTGAAGAAATACCATAGGATTCTCCAAATAAAGATATTTATTGTCTAAAGCAAGTTATTTTTGCGTGCATTACATATCTTTCTTATATCGGATTGTTTTGGAACTAGATTGTGTTTCATCTCTTCGTGAAACCCAAAATCAACAAGCATTTTAGACAGTAAAACAAGACCTAATCCTATATCATTTCTCAAGTTCCTCTCCAATTTATTTCATCAAAAAAAAAATTCCTCTCAAATTCACTCCTTTTAAACAAATAGTACTAATTACTATTGAGAACAGACTACTATTAACCACGAAAACGGTTTAATAAGAAGTAAAAAAAGTAACAGTAACAAATTTCTGACCTAATCTTTACTTTGGATAGCAGACTTGATTTTCATTATATAGGGCCAAACAGACGAGTTGATCAAAATTTTCTCTTTTAGTTTATATGTTAGATCTATAATAAGATCTTGTAGGTTTTTAGAGAGAGAAAATATGGAATCTAAATCCATCTTACACAATGTTTCTCTTTCTCCCTTAACTCTAGTAATATCATTTTTTCAAGATCGTCAGTTCTCTCTTCTTCTTGTATTCTTCTCTCTCCAACATGGATCGCCTTACAACAATTATATTTAGATGAAGGATATAATCCACTTTTTGGTGATTTTATATGGTTATAGAATGGAAGAATGGATATAGAGGTCATTAGAAAAGAAGAGTTAATGTTACCGATTTTTACGATGAACATCTCAAGAAGATTGAAGATGAATTTACAAAACAAGAGAAAAGGCCGATCAAGATTTCACTTTTATTAGTTTAATTATTATTGATGTAATTTTATTATTGTTTGGTTATTTTCATGTTTGTTGACTTTTAGGGTCATTTTATTAAGTCGGTGTCTAGTCAATTTCTTTCTCTTCATGAGGCACTTTACATTTAAAGGTATGTAACTCTCATTAAGTTTTCAGAGGAGAGAAATAAGAATTATAATCCATATAACATTGTGATTTTATCACTTATGAATGAAAATGGTTTCACTTGGTTTCAAAAAAAAAAAGTAACAGTAACAAATTTATGACCTAACCGTTACTTTGGATGGCAAACTTGTTTTTCATAATACAGGGCCAAACGGAGGAGTTGATCAAAATTTAGGGGCTAAATTGGATTTAGTCCTATAAAAACGAAGCTGAATGAAGATATTCTTATCTTCTTCACCATTTTCCATTTTCCCTCCGTTCTCTTCTCTCTCTGTCTTATCATAAAACCATTTCAAAGCACACTTTTTTAGAGAGAGAAAGTGAAAATGGAGGGAAACTCCCTTCTTAGCTTCTCTTCTGCTAAAACCCATTTCAAATATCCTACTCACCAATCATCTTCTTCTCTTCTTAGACAAACCCAAGTTGTCAATTTCCACACTGAACAGTCAAGAAACTCAGCTTCTTCATCAAGAAACCAGTTAGGTTTGTACTCACCAACTCGAACTAACCTTCATCTTTCTCCAGTTCTTGCTGTTGCCCAACCCTTGGAAACAACACCCACTGATAATTCTTCTTCTCCAAAAGAAATGTTGCCAAAAATTGATAAGAGTGGAAGGTTTTGTAGCCCTAGAGCTGCCAGGGAACTTGTTATGTAAGTAAAAACAAACATGGGTGTCAAACCTTTTTCTCTCTCTTTAGACTTTTTGAGTGGGTTTGTAATTTGATTTGCTTAACTTGTATGGGTTTTTGAAATTTGATTTGATTTATTGATAGAATGATAGTCTATGCTTCCTGTTTAGAAGGGTCAGACCCAATTCAACTATTTGAGAAGCGATTGAATGTCAGAAGAGGTAATTGTTAAAGCTTTCTCATTTATTTTTAAGTAGATTCTTGTTTGTTAAGAGGGAAGAAGACAATATTTACTTATGGGTATTTCACTAAATTCATAACTAGTTCATTCTTCACTCTAATCTTGGTTTAATTAGGTTATTAGGAGCAAGATAGTTTTTTTAACTGAAAAATTGGGTCGAAAACCTGATTTTTAGTGTCTTGGTTAAAAGGACCCCTCAATATTCTTTTCTAGGCATGAGCTCCCTATGCAAACCTGTGAAAACTGTTCAAACTCGTGCAAACTTTCATCGAACTTGTTTAAACCTTATTGCTCATACACTCCTGCAAACCTTACATAGGGAGCTAAAGGAGGAAAAGTAGGTGGACCTCTTTCCGACAAGGAAATTGGTCTAGGGAGTTTGAATCTTAGAGACTAGTACGAAATTGGAAATTTGGAATGCTAGAACTAATGCTTTATGTGGCATTCTAAGAATTTGATGTTTCTCGAATAATAGACCTTGTTTTATTGCCTTCAGAATCTGATTACGAGTTTGACAAGTCATTGTTGTTACAATACAATCATATGAGCTTTGGTGGCCCTCCTACCTCCACACAAACAGAAGAAGAAGCGGAGGAATTGCTTCGTAAGAGTGAAAATGAATCTGCAATTGGTAATGAGCTCTGAACCCTTTAGAATGTTGTTAATATTTGTGGCTGCTTCGATGGGTGTATCAATAGACTTATCCGCCCACATAGGAAATGACTTCATTGGCTGTCAAAGGATGGTTATGTCAGTTACTAGACGGGTTATTGATTCTTTCTTGTAAGAGCTTCTGTTAAGTAAATTGGATCGGCATTTATCTAGCACCAGCTGCTCATAATTTGTATGCTTGTTCAGTTGAATTTTGAAGAACTGTGAATATGAAACCATCAAAACCAGATTTTCAATGTAGTTTTGTTGATAGCAGTAGGAAATATATTTCGCAGCTTCCAAAGGATATTGTGTTAGATTTTTTTTCCAGATGAGATCCCTATTAGGGTTAACCTGATTTGTGGAATCCTTTCTTAGGATGCCTTGTCTTCCACGAGACAAGTAGACAACAAACACCACTAACATGATACAGATGAGACAATGATGGATAAAAAAACTGATTTCAAGACTCATTGTTCATGTACTTTTTCATAGTCCTTAATATCCCTGGAGTCTCATATGGAGATGAATCTTGAAAACACTGGCATGGTAAATCTTAGGTTACCGCTATATCTTGTGTCCCTTTTTATTTACCCAAACATTCATAACGTCGTAACTATTTACTATCTTCTTTCAGAAATGTAAAAAACTGTTTCATGTTATTTTGTGTCTTAGAAGCGGAGATCCTATCGGCTCCACCAAAGTTGGTATACAGCAAACTCATTTTACGGTATATTTCTAGTTATTGGACTGAATTTGTTTGTGTGAAGTATGTTTGCGGAAAACTGAATCGATCTTTTCTATCTTGTTCAGATTGACAAAGAAAATGTTGGTTGCAATCGTGGATTCTTGGGATAATCATGTTATTGTTATCGACAAAATAGCCCCACCAAATTGGAAGGTAACAAAATAAACATCTTCTATTAAATATCCTACATCTTTCCTTCACCGACTCACAAACTTGGTGCTGGTAAAGTTGGTTTCGTATTTATCGAATGAACTTATAATAGTGAACATCTATATTTCACATCATATGTTGCAGAAAGAACCTGCAAGTAGAATTTTGGAGCTCTCTATTCTTCACTTAGCAATGGCTGAGATAGCAGTATTAGGCACACGCCACCAGATCATCATCAACGAAGTTAGTCTATTTCCCTCTTTTACCCCTTCCAATACTATCTATTTTCCATTTTAATGTTTCCCTCTTAAAACTTATCTCACAACTATTTGGCGGTTTATGAAGGCTGTTGATCTAGCAAAGCGATTCTGTGACGGAACAGCTCCACGAATTATCAATGGCTGCCTTAGGACTTTCGTCAAGAATCACATTGCAAAAAACGTGGTTAAGCCTTTGGAAGTTAAAAGCTAAGAAAATGTCCCAATGATGTGGTTGATATTCGACAATATGAGTATGTCTCTATTTCATAACTTTCTCGTTTCAACATAGAAGCAACTTCATGAAATTGAGTTGGGATAAAGAGTCTCATCTAGATTATCAGATCATCAGTCAGTTGCTATTAAGAGGAGTTGAATGAAAGTAATATCTGTATGTTGTAATTGTTAAACCAGATTCAATTTTGTAGACGGGGCAAGAATATCTATTTTCTCATTTGATCAGCGTGTCGATACATTAGATGGGTTTAATTTAGAGTTAATGTAATAGACTTCAATGTATCAGAATCAATATGTTATTGGCAGAATAATGTCAAACTGCTAGAAGGTTGCTATGTTGTTTACCAATGGTTTATTTTCTCTTATAAATTTCACATTTTTTTAGTTTCTCAGATGTGGTTTGATATCTAGACTACTCGAAAGTCGAAATGGTCTTCCCGGTGAGTTTCGAAGAAATTCTGTTATTGTATCTTCTATTAGATTTTAAGTGTGAAAGTCTTTCACCTATTCCACCTCTCTCACCCTATGTAATCTTGGACCTCTCTGTCCCCAAAACCTAGGTCAAAACATGAGGTTTTTTCTCAAGCTTACCCATCGTCCATTACTCCCACAGGCGGTGTCAGAAACCTTTGACAATCTTTCCTTCATACGTGAAGACCTAAAGAAATTATTCTTCTTCCACAATAGAACCTATAAGACTTTTGGTAAACCTGAAATCTTGCCCCAAAAAGCTAGTTTAAGACGTAAATTGATCCAACACTTGGAACTAAATGAACACCCTGTGAGTAGGACCTATACCTATCATATGCAAGCGAGATTACACATCTAGGCGAAACACACATACAAATTTATACATAAAAGCTTGAAATTTTAGATTTAGCTATTTACATGAAACACACAAATACTAACTAATAGCCTTCACAACTGAATTTGCTTTGGCAATGGTTTCTCTTCCATTGCTCCGGTAGTCGTATGAGCACTCATGCTTCTCAGAGTATCGGTGAACAAAACAAAACGTACCACCACAACGACATTTGAACCCGATCAGACCAACCCGTTACATACAAGCCCAACAATGACTGGGTTGTTGCCTGACAATGTCCTCGCCTAGTGGGCTTTCTTCCAAACTAAATCCATGTATCTTTTTCCCCTTATCGGCCCTAACAGGCCCAGACATAAGCCGAGAAGAAGTGGAAGGCCTATTTGAACCATTGGAACGAAAGTAGATCGTTTCACGTGTTGTTGCTTTTGTAGTTTCATGATAATGGCCGTGGCATTTCGAACAATAGTTATTGGTTTTTCGAACTTAAAGAAAAAAACCACAATTATGCACACAAACTTAAGCCTTCAGGGGTTTGACATTCGGTTCTTTTAGTTCTTTATTTCAAGCTTCCCTGTGCCATTATTGCTCAGACTATAAGCCGGAGAAGCTATACAAAATCTGTCTAACTAAAATAATTCTATCTCTAAATTCGATCGATCTTCTCAATCGACGGTCCTCTAGTCATATATATATATATATTGCCCTTCCTTTTAGTCATAAATACCTATTGAATGTTAAGATTTCAAAGTAACAATCAAATGAAGTAAAGAAAATGTGAATCCTATTGACAAATTTATATGAAAGCCTAGAGAAAAAACTGTCAATGTGGGATTATCGTTTACTAACTCTCCTCACATGAAATTCTTTTTTTTTCTTTGTAATATGTGAACATTCGAATTCAAAATCTTGTGAATTAACAGGATACAAGCCTAAGAACATATATGAATAAAGAATTATCAACTCGAAGACTCAAACGTCATGGGTTTGATACTTCGAGAGTGTGGTTTCTCTGAAATAGTATTCCTTGTAATTTATAAGTAATTAGAGTTTAGCAAATACCCAGAGTATGATTCAAGAAAACACATTATATTTTCTTCCCATGAGATGTAGTTAATTTCGTCTGGATCTGCAGTTTTATTGTGCAAACAAAACAATAAACTACGGCCTACGAAACCACAGACATAAAGTAGCTAAACACTTGAGGCAAATAAACCTTCCTAGATTAATTTGACATTCTTCTTTCCATACATAATCTTCTTTCCCATGAGTCCGTTAAAAGAGTAGGGAAGTTATGTCTGTGTTTATGTTAGAACAAAATGCTTAAAGTGGCACCCACCTCGTTTCCTTTCTTACCATCTATTCTACATGGGTAACGAGACAGGAGGAGTGATAACGATATTACCTTAAACAAAAATAAAAAGACAATATTACCTTTTGTCTTATTGAAACGCCGTAGAAAAAAAGAGCAAGGCAGACATTACTTTTATCAGGGTTAATGTTTGGAGATCATCATAATTCTCTCGTCTACCGGTCACTTCCCCTTCATGGCTCTAATGGGTTAATGGCACAGAATCGGGGTTCTTTAGAAAATAAAATAAAAAATTGGGGGGCTAAAAGATATAATATCTTTCTCCTCAAATCCCCCTCACCTCCTAGCAATATTATTTTGTCCAAACCTATTGCCATGAAATTTTAGTTGGTTTTTCTCAACCATGGAGTTGGACTAAACCAGTCCATTTCCTTCCCTCTTCCTCCTCTCACTACCACCCAGGCATTAAATTCTGAACATTCATGGCTTCCCTTCTTGGACGCTCATTCTTCAACTCTATCATTTCTCACTTCCCTCGAAAATTTTCAGAAGAAACTACTTCCAATTCTATCAGAAAACTCCACAAGGTACTTCCTTTCTCTGGGTTCTCCATTTTCTTATCATCTTCTTCACTTTTATGATTAATTTGCCTCTCTTCTCATCCCATTTTTTAAAAATTGCAGCTTTTTATCAACAATGGTGGTGGTTGCTTGAATTCCATTGGTTTTAGTAATTATTCTATTTCCTGTGCTTTTGATGATTCATCTGATTGTGAAATTGATTCAAATAGAGTAGTAGAAGTGAAAACGAGAAATGGGTTTGATTTTCTTCAAGTAATGGAAGAACGTGGAGTTCAAGCTGATTGTAATACCTATATATGGCTTTTAGAGGGATGTTTGAATTCTGGCTCATTAAGAGATGCTAAAAGGATTCATGGGCGGATTCTGAAATCTGGGTTTCATGGGGAATCTGTTATATGTGGTAAGCTTATTGATTTTTATTTTAGTTTTGGTGATTTATATGACCTAATCAAGGTGTTTGAGGATATGTCTGAAAGAAATTTATCTTCTTGGAATAGTGTGATTTCCATGTTGCTTACTAGGAAATTGTATTCCAGGGTATTAGATTTATTTTCAAGAATGGTATCGGAAAATGTAAGTCCTGATAATGGTACTTTCGCTAGTATTCTTAAAGCGTGTAGTGGTGGTAATTTTGATTTTCAATATGTGAAACAGATACACTCTAAGTTAGTTCGTTACGGTTTTGCTAATGATTCAATGGTTTGTAACCCTTTGATCGACTTGTATTCCAAAAACGGGTTTGTTAAGTCAGCTAGATCAGTCTTCGAAGAATTAGGGTCACGGGATAGTGTTTCTTGGGTTGCTATGATCTCGGGGTTCTCTCAAAATGGCCATGAAGAAGAAGCTATCAATCTTTTTCGTCAAATGCTGAAATTGAGGATCACTCCAACTCCTTATGTGTTCTCAAGTGTATTAAGTGCTTCTACTAAGATAGGACTCTATGAGTTTGGCGAGCAACTTCAAGCCCAAGTGTATAAGTGGGGATTTTCGTCCGAAACTTTTGTTTGCAATGCATTGCTCACTCTATACTCTCGCTGCGGAAATTTTGTCTCTGCTGAAAGAATTTTCACTGGTATGGACTGTCGTGATGGTGTCACATTTAATTCGCTTATATCGGGACTTTCTCAACGTGGGTTTAGCGATAAAGCTCTTCAATTATTTGAGAAGATGCAGCTTTCTGGTTTGAAACCAGACTGTGTAACCATTGCTAGTCTCTTGAGTGCGTGTGCCGCTGTTGGGGAACTATACAAGGGAAAACAACTCCATTCTTACACAATCAAGGCGGGAATGTTATCTGATATCATTATTGAAGGTTCTCTTCTTGATCTTTATGTTAGATGTTCAGATTTACAAGCTGCCCGTGAATTTTTTGATTCTACTACAACAGAAAATGTTGTTCTTTGGAATGTGATGCTTGTGGCTTATGGGCAACTAGGTAAGTTGTCGGAGTCTTTTGAGATATTTTCCCAGATGCAACTAGCAGGTATGAAGCCTAACCAGTATACTTATCCGAGTATTTTAAGAACATGTACTTCATTGGGAGCTCTGGATCTTGGAGAACAGATCCATACCCATGTATTAAAAACCGGTTTCGATCATAATGTTTATGTATGTAGTGTGCTTATTGATATGTACGCTAAACATGGAGAACTTGAAATTGCCCGTGAAATTCTCGAAAGAGTCATCGAGAAAGACGTAGTTTCTTGGACTGCTATGATAGCAGGATATGCTCAGCATGAACTATGTATTGAAGCTCTAAGACTCTTTGAAGAGATGCAAATCCAAGGGATTCGTCCTGACAATATAGGATTCTCTAGTGCACTTAGTGCTTGTGCTGGAATTCAAGCACTAAATCAAGGAAAACAAATTCATGCCCAATCTTACGTTTCTGGTTATATAAAGGATCTTTCAGTAGGGAATTCCCTCATCAATCTTTATGCTAGATGTGGTAGAATACAAGATGCTTATTCAGCATTTCAGATAATCAATTCTAAAGATGAGATTTCATGGAACGGACTAATATCAGGGTTTGCACAAAGTGGTCATCATGAGGAAGCCTTACAAGTTTTCACACTCATGAATCAGTCAGGAGTGAGAGCTAACTTGTTCACATTTTGTTCGGCTGTAAGTGCTTCGGCAAATATAGCGGATATAAAGCAAGGAAAACAAATCCATGCTAGGATCCTAAAAACTGGATATGATTCAGAAATCGAGGCTGGCAACGTTTTGATCACATTATACGCCAAGTGTGGAAGTATAGATGATGCCAAAAGAGAATTTTGTGAGATGCATGAAGCGAATGAGGTATCGTGGAATGCAATGATCACAGGTTATTCTCAACATGGGTTGGGTATTGAAGCTTTAGACCTTTTCGAGGAAATGAAACAAAAGAAGGTGAAACCAAATCATGTTACTTTTGTTGCTGTTCTTTCGGCTTGTAGTCATGTGGGTTTGGTACATAGAGGGCTCAACTATTTGAAATCCATGAAAGAAGAACACGGATTAGTTCCAAAACCAGAACACTTTGCTTGTGTTGTAGACATTCTTGGACGAGCAGGTATGCTAGAACGTGCAAAACAATTCATAGAGGAAATGCCAATCAAACCCGACGGAATGATTTGGAGGACTCTTCTTAGTGCTTGTACAGTTCATAAGAATTTAGAAATTGGAGAATTTGCAGCTAAACATCTACTCGAATTGGAACCAGATGACTCTGCAACTTATGTTCTCCTATCAAATATTTATGCAGTCAGCAAGAAATGGAATTGCCGGGATAAGATGAGACAAATGATGAAAGATAGAGGTGTGAAAAAGGAGCCTGGACAAAGTTGGATCGAGGTAAAGAATGCAGTCCATGCATTCTTTGTTGGCGATCGGTTACACCCGTTATCAGATAATATCTATGACTATCTCGAAGATTTGAACAAAAGGATTTCTAGAATTGGGTATGTTCAAGATCGACAGACCCTTTTGCACGATATTGAGCAAGAGCAAAAAGATCCTACTGTATATATTCACAGTGAGAAGCTCGCTGTTGCTTTCGGTCTGATTAGCTTATCTCCAGTAATACCTGTTCGTGTAATTAAGAACCTTCGTGTTTGTAATGATTGTCATAATTGGATGAAGTTTGTGTCAAAGGTTTCTGACCGAACTCTCATTGTGCGAGATGTTTACCGATTTCATCATTTCAAAGATGGAGTTTGTTCTTGTAACGATTATTGGTAGCAGATCATATTCTAGCTTTTAATCTCATTTACTGGTCTGAAGGATCATCAACTTTCTCAAGCAGGTAAATGTTGTTCCTGATTTTATTGACTATATCTGATTATTGTTTATAATCCATAAAACTTAGTGTTCAAGTGAAAGTATCTGATTTATTCCTACCTTGTTTGAATCGAATTTTGTGGCCACTTGGCATGGTTCGATATTGTGTGGTTTCTTCTAAAAGTACTTCTAATTTTTTTCCGACAACCAACTTTGAAGCAGATATCTTGTGGGCTGTACGAGAATGGCTTCACAGGCAAAACTCTATTTCGCAGTATGAAAGGCAGTATCGACAAAAGGTACAGCTCCTTTAGTAAGTTCATGGATTCAGGAATGTGGACTTATTCGTTATTCAAGTAACTGTAAATATAAGTTTTGGACTGACTTAAATCTATTTGTCTTGACCAGTTCCAGGACAAAAAATGTTGGTCGCCAATTGTTAATTCTTGGGATAAGCATGTTCCCGTTATCGACAAATTAGCCCCTTCAAGTTGGAAAAAGTCATAGTAAGCAACTTTGAATCGTATATTTCCCTCAATCTGTACTGAACGTTGTCGATACGTTAACTTTGTTACCAACTCCTATTGTATTCTTGCTTAAACCTTACCGCAACAACAATCGCTATTTTTTTGGATATTCTCGATTTTGGTTTCATATTTGCAGACTGAATTCGCAGAGAGAAGTGTGGAGCTCTCTATTCTTCACTCGGCAATGGCAGTGAGAGCCATCGGAAGAAGCATGTGCAACCATCGGGAGAAGCACCCTGCAAACTTGGGAAGAAGCATAGTGCAACCTTTGGAAGAAGTACGGGGCAACCGCCGGAAGAAGCACGGGCAACCTCCAGAAGAAGCATGGTGCAACCTCTAGAAGAAACATGGTCCGAAGATTGCAACCTTCGGAAGAAGCATGGCGCAACCTTGGAAAGCTTAAAGCTTCGTGAGGTAGTAGAGTATGTTAGGATAACCCATCTTCTTATGCTATTTCAAGTTTTACAGAGGGACACTAGAACTCCATTTTATACTTGTACAATTCTGCATTCGTTTGTAGGGCTTTTTTATTTTCTTTGTTTATAAGAAGAGTTTCAGGAGATACTTCTCTTAGGTTTCTAAGATGTGAACTAAAGATACATGATAAGAAATAATCTCTCACTCGCCAACTTTCCTTTTGCTCGCCCTTTATTTGCCGACAGGGGCTCTCTCATGGAGGGAGGCCCCTGCCATGCCTAATGCCCCTCTTTCTTTACGCAGATAGAGCACGAAGCGGCCTCCTTTTTTTTCTGGAATAAAGCTTTCATTGAAAACATCCGATATTCGGATACAATGACTCAAGGACTAAAGTTCGAAGTAAACAAAAGAGCAGATGATAAAGTTAAACTTTACAAAAGATGGTCGATGTTTTGAGCAAAAGTTTTCGTCTTACAAACTTTCATAGGGCAGGAAAACTAAATTTTTCCTCCAAACACACCTTTTTTTTCCCATATTACCGGTAGACCTTTTCCCAGAATTCCTTTTCTCATCTTCGGCTCTTTCTCTCTCTCCGTCCCTCTCCCTGCATTTCTCTCTCTAAGTTTCGACGAAGAAGAGGGCCTCTTCGTCGATACCCTTTGATTGGATCTGGGAGCCCCAGATCCAAATGATGGTTGCTTCACCTGAATTTGGGAACCCCAGATTCAGAAGAAGCAACATCTCTTCGTCTAGAAAACCAGATAAGGCTTCGGTAAAGAGGCCCCGTCCTTCGTTGAAACAGAAAGGAGAGAGGAGAGAGAAGGATAGAGAGAGGAAGGAGATAAAGAATGAGAAGAAAAGAAAGAGAGACGAACGAGAGTGGTGGTGGCACCATACAGAGATGGTAGTGTCAAAGCTATAGTGATGGTGGCACCGAAGGAAATAAAGAACTGAAAATTATTAAGGTGAGTAGTTTTCGCAAG
The DNA here is from genome assembly GCF_041429995.1 of Eschscholzia californica. Taxonomy (NCBI): domain Eukaryota; kingdom Viridiplantae; phylum Streptophyta; class Magnoliopsida; order Ranunculales; family Papaveraceae; genus Eschscholzia; species Eschscholzia californica. The sequence continues at coordinate 71,103,707 of NW_028238198.1, forward strand.
AAAAAAAAAATTGTGTTCCACCTGAAAAATTATCAGCCCTAATGCTATACCTGGCACACCTCCCGACTGAATGCGGCCGGCTGACGTGCGGCCCATAAATCTAGATAGAGAAAGTTTAAAATTTCCTCTCTTTAGAAATATGCCCGACATGTCAGTCGGCCAGGATTCCGGCGGGATATCGGTCAGGCATAGCATCATTAATAAAAAATTATATAGGAGAATATTTGTTTGTTTCTCCTAATCATCTCATCGGACGGGCAAAATTTTATAAGGTGCCCGCTAAACCGCAAGTCAACGCCTATAAATGTGAAATAATGGGTCGTCACTCATCGGGTAGATAAGCAATTAATTCTTGTCCTCTCTCTCTTATCTCTTGCCTCTCGACCAAACCTAACCCTAAAAGTCACAAAATCCTCTTCTTTTACCTCCAGATCTCTCCCTCTTCTTCTCTATAAAATACGCCTTCTTTCAAACTTTCCCTCTCTAAATCCAATTTCCCTTTTCTTTCAACTGTTATTTAATCTTATCTGGTTCTTATCGACCAGAAACCCTAGATTTGTGAAAATTTAAACCTTTCTCTTTCTTCACAGGACAGGATTTTTAAGTTCTCCGGATAATCTTATTAGATCTATCTTCTTCATTCATTCATATAGGGATTCGTATCTATTTACAGTCAGATCATTAACAAAACCCTAAAAATTTGAAGCTAATAATAGAAACGCGGGAGTTAACAAGGGCAAAGAAGCGAACGAGGTATGCTCGTTCATCTCTTTTCTCGGTAGAAGCTCATCGAGCTCAGCTTCTCCCTCCCAGATTTGTAATATCCAAAAATTGTTAACAATTTCCTAGAAGAAAGTTAACCGCCTAATAAGAATTAGAAATCCTTTCACATAAGCAAATAAAGTAAATTTATGTTGTTTTTTTTGTATAATTTGACAAATACTAGAGTAATATCTTCTGAATTGTTCGAATTTGTGTTCAAAATAATGCCCTAAGATGGCGACCCTCTGGGCGAATGATGTTATCTGAACTGTAATAACAAATCTAACAAATCTCTCATGTTAGTTGAACCCTTAAAGATTTTCTTTTTCAATTAGCAAGACCAAGGGAGGAACCAAAAAAGAAACAAAACCCCAAATTTGAACAAAACCTGTGATGTTTTCCGTTTATTTAGATAGCAAATACTGTTTAGTCGGGTATTGAGATTGCTAGTCAACTTGCGTTTATATGTGTTCTAGAATTAATATCAGAATCACAATAGCAATCAGCTGTGAGTTTCCCACATAGTTGGTAATTATGATATATCCTCGACTCCCCAATGTGCCCATATGCATAAACATTAGATAAATAGCTGATATTCAGTGTATCACCGATATATATTGTATCCGCCTCTGGCATATATAAAATGTGTCCGAATCAGATTTCGACTAATCAGCGCTTTGCATACACTGAACTGGTCTGTGTAAACTTCGCTTCTAAAATTAACGTCGATTCCGTAAGCATTTCAACTTGTTATGAAGATAACAAGTTGTTGAGTATGCTCTTATTTGAGTCCGGTGCTCTGGTGACATTGACCAGCAGTATGAACAAGTTTTTGCTAAGTTATCCTGTCTATCTTACATTTATAGCGTGGAAGCTTGAGAACTGATTTGATCTCGTAAGCAGCGAAAAAACTAAGATGGCTGATCAAGTTCTGGAAGGGAGCCAACCAGTAGATCTTGCCAAGCATCCATCTGGAATTGTTCCTACACTCCAGTAAGACTTTGTGATCTTTGCCCCATTGTTTAATAAATAAAAGGAAGAGAAAAGAAGAAGTATTAGACAGTCATAAGACTCATAACTCATATGTAACTTTTTCTGTATGGCCATGACACGAACTAGTGATCAAAATCTTATTGCATCTCTGATGTAAAAAGTAGAAATCACTAATCTGTCATAGCATTTTAGTGTTACAGCCTGGACCGTCCAACTAAGAGCTCGTATGTGTTTTACGATTTTTATCTTCAATTTGTAATATGGTTTCCCTGTTAACTGTTGTCAAATTGTTACAGTCTCTGTGCATAAAAAAGAGTTATCCACTTTCATCCTACAATTTTGATGCTGTACTTTCTTTAGTTGTAATTGTAAATAGTGACTGGTTCTGGTAAAGATAAGACCAAACCGAGTGGTGGAATTTGTGTCGTATGTTTTAAGGATCATCACAAACTGTTGCCCTCCGTATTTCCTCCTTTAATCGTAATATACATCCTTTATTGTCGCATGTTAACCTGCTTTAATGTCTCAAGATGGCTGCACAGTTGGAAATGTTGGTTTTGCTGGCTAATCGTGCATTATTTGTACGAATGATATGTTAATTCATTGAATGCCATGAAGTTGTTTATTCTGTTAGCTTCTTCACATGGATCCACTAATGTACTGACCACGGACATGGAGCATCTAAAATATCAAATTTCAGTATTAAAATGATGGAGAAATAGTCTTGAGAAGAAACAACCATTATTTGTTAAATATCTCATATCTGCAACTCAACTTTGGTTCTTCTAGGAAATGTTGTCCTATTATTATTCTAACTTCTAAGTAGATCTGAGGATCTTTTCGGTATAGTTGTTGAATCTTTAGACTGGTAGTTCTTAGCAATTATCTCTATTAAGCTGTTTGACTTCCATTTATCTGCTATGGTGTTCTTCTATTATCTCGTAGAGGGTCTATTAGCAGAACATGTTAATGAATAGGATTTTGGAGGAATGAGGTATATGTGCTAGTTACATGTTATTGTTTCTTTTAAATGACGTTGATGGTACGGTACTATCTCTGACAAAGTTCACTTGTCCAGGAACATAGTGTCTACCGTCAACTTAGATTGCAAGTTGGATCTCAAGGCCATTGCTCTACAAGCTCGTAATGCTGAGTACAATCCCAAGGTAGGCAGTAGCTTGTATACAGAAGCCTGGAAAAGCTTAATAAGATTCTTTTTACTGCCAAACGAAGTATGATCCGTCCGGGGGTATCTGTGCCGCCTTATATTTTATTTGCCTTTATGTGGAGAGCGACTTATTGTTGTGAAACTTTAATCTAGATGAGTCTTCTCTTTTTTCTTCCTAGTTCTTTTATAGGTAGCGAACTCGCAATTCGATGTCCATATGTACCAACTCAAAGAAAAATAAAATCTTTAACAGCTTGTATAATCTCTTATTCTTGTACATTTTTGTTTGAGTTGTTAAGTTTGCAACATCTTATGTTTTACTTCACAAATGTATTCTCGCAGCGTTTTGCTGCCGTTATTATGAGAATAAGGGAGCCAAAAACTACTGCATTGATTTTTGCTTCTGGAAAAATGGTAAGTTGCCTCTTTTTATTATACCTGACTACCTAGGAAGGGTAAACGTTTTGTAGCTTTTTTGTTGCTAACCTTGTTCAGCACTGATGGATTGTGCTTATAAATATTGGTTGTGTAAGTTATACTTTACGTAATTGACTAGTACACGTTCCTGCTATTTGTTGTACTTGCTGAGGATCAGAGCATAAATGATGTGTGCTGGATTGCTTTATTGCTACCGTAGTAGTTTGTGAAACTTGTGGATTTGACTTCGAGTCACATCTCGCCGATTGAAATAGTGACGGCTAAATGAAAAAATGAGCTACTTATTGGGTTTGCTAAGTATGTGGAAGTTGATCTAGTCAAGCTGACAAATTCCAGTTACTTCAGTATAATATTCCCCGTGTAGTTCTTTTTGGGTACTTTGGTGATGAAGTACTTTAAACTTGACATACGTAAATGTTAAGCTTTAGTTCACCTGTTCTTTTGAAAACAAAATTATTAGGGTTAACTATTTGATTAATTAAACTAGATCTTTTAGGTAATTATATAAGGTTTGAACTTTGAAGTACTATGGAGCTGGAATGTTTGGGAGTGAGTCCATCTAATCATATGCATCATGGAAATTATTTATTGTCTAGGAGAATAGTCTAAAATGGTTGTAACGTTATGTAATGGAGAGCAAAGAGTATATCCATAGAATTAAGGCATCCCACGCACAGCGTACCGAGTATATGGTAGAATACCACCTAATGTATTCGTGCCATCTGCCAAGTACTGGAGCGATCTATCTTCTAGGTGACGTTGGTTTAGTAGCCAAAACTCATTAAAGAGGACTGAATCAATCCCTTCAAGTAAAAATGAGCTAATTTTGTTGTAGGATCAAAAGCCTTAATATGGATTTGTACAGTTCTTTCTTGGCTTCTTGCGTTTAATGCAAGTAATCGAAGGATAAGGATGCCTTCAGTTGATTTACTAAAAACCTAAAAGATTAAACAGAGGACCGCCATGATACTTTCGTTGATTCCTATATCAGCAGTGCCTGTCATCATTGTGATTTAAAAGAGAGACTGGTAGTGTAGTGCTTGATAACTATAAAAACGGTAGAGAAGTGGTCTCTCTGTCTACAAATTGTTGTCAACGTTAATGCCATATAAAGGTATATGTTTGTTTTGCTGAGATCCATTTGGTGTAACTTTGTTATGGTTTGGCTATCTTCTGGTATTTTCTCTTATTCTTCCTTAACCAGAAGTTGCGGAACTGCTTTCTTTCTACTGATTTTATATCGCACTTGATTTACTTGGATGGTTCTACATTTCCCTTTCATATCGAAGGGCTTCATTTTTCTTCTACTTATTTTGTTTTAGAGGCAATAGACTTGAAGTAATGATGTTATGTGCTTATCTGATATATTGATCAACTTCCTGAAGGTATGTACTGGAGCAAAGAGTGAACATCAGTCAAAGTTGGCAGCAAGGAAGGTAATAATGAAAATCAAAAGAAACTTGGCTAGAATTTGAGTTTTGATGCAAGACTTGTGTGAACACCATCAGTAATTCCTAGTTTAGCCACTCGATCGCTAGTCGTGGTCTTCATGCTACATGTTTTGTTCTTAGCATGGGTTGCCTTACCCCAGGTTTCTGTGCTCGAGCAAGTAAGCGCCAAACCCACCCAAAAGCTCACCTAGTAAGACAAGCTGTTTTGTCAAGGTCTTCCTTGAGTAGGACAAAAGCCTTTCTAAGGTCTGATATCATTTAATGCAACAAAGGTCCTAATACCGAGCCATATAGTTTGGTTTAGTCATCGTGCATGGTTCTGCCCTAGACTACTCCCTGGATATCTCCTTTTAAGTCCCTCGTCAATTTAGATACAATCCTGCCCAAAGGACTGGCTGATTCATAAGTCAAGGTGATTCTATAACTCTGGTCTAGAATGTCTTCCTACTCAATGTGGGACGAAATACATTGTATGATATGGGTTGTATCAACTCCACATTGAGTTGTTTGTTAGAAGAGTAAGAGGCAAAGAAGTGGTATTTATTTGTTTATCCAATGTGTTTAACTGTAACCTTTCTTCCTAATAGTTGATATATCTTAAATAAAATATTTGTCATGCTCGAATATTATTATCAGAAGCAATTCTGCTAGGGTTCTAACTTCTGGATGGTTGTTAGAATCCTTTGTCTGGGTATAGTGTTATATTAACTATCAAGATGTACGTAATACAGTCACTTGGCATCATAGTTTGACATTATCACTCTTTTTTGCAGTATGCTCGAATTATTCAGAAACTTGGGTTCCTTGCTCAGTTTAAGGTATATGATGTATTGCTTTCCTGGTCAATTGATTGCCTCAGTTACAAGTCAGAGGCCGAATCATTCTTTTTGCTACTTACAAAGAATGTGATTTTGATTTTTAGGACTTCAAGATACAAAACATTGTCGGCTCATGTGACGTGAAATTTCCTATAAGGCTTGAAGGCCTTGCATATTCCCATGGTGCTTTTTCAAGTGTAAGTACTTAATCTTCAAGAACTTCAACTCTAGCTTCTGTTGAGAATACAACATTCTCACTCAACTCCCTGTCATATTTGAACACACCTGCAATGTGTTGTAACAGTACGAACCAGAACTCTTCCCCGGTCTGATCTATCGAATGAAAAAGCCAAAGATTGTTCTTCTCATTTTCGTGTCAGGGAAAATTGTTCTTACTGGAGCGAAGGTAATTAAATCGATATATTACTAACTAAATCTCCATTTCTTTACACAATAGCGACCTTGACTCTTGACGATGGGGCTCTTATGTTATATTTCAGGTCAGAGAGGAGACATACACAGCCTTCGAGAATATATACCCAGTGCTCACAGAGTTTCGGAAAAGTCAGCAATGGTATGTTTATTTTAACCTCGATCTTTTTTTTTTATGCTTGAACCCCCGATTTAATAGGCCCGGGTTATAGTCGGTGACCCTGAACTTGGGCTGCCTAGACATGAATACTGAACTAGGAACCTAAGGTCATAGACTACGCCTAAGACCGTCTTAGCTATTTGATTATGCTTTATATACCAAAACAGTATTAGTTACTGGAGTACGTATTCTACGGGCTCAAAGATATGAGCCCATTCATGCAAGCCTCAGATTAAAGAGCGAGCTTGTCAGGTTTGACACCTCTATCGAAGAATGTATGCTAACTTCTGTTTACTCTGTTACTCGGTTCTGTGAGTAGATAAACACTTTCAGAAGTCAAGGAAATTGGCCGTGCTCTTGTGGAGGTTGCTGGAGATCGAATTAAAGTGTAGACAATGTGAAAATCGGACACATCACACCAGCAGCTAGAAACGAACTTTGGGATATCAGCGGCATATTGCGTTGTGGGATGTTAGATGACTAATTGAGTTCTGAAGCTGGAATGCGACTTTATATTCAGTGACAATAACTGAGGGGTAAAGAAATGGACATTTTTTTAACAGGAAGTAGCTATTTCTTGTTTGGAAGGAAAAATCTTGAGTGATGACTTTATTACAAGATAATTCGGGTTCTTTTGGGTACTTAGACCTTACGATTTTAAAAGGTTTCTGTATTATGTAAGACTAATCTTCTAACAAGGTCGAAGTTGTTCTCTATACAACAATGACTATTCCAATCAAAAGATACAGTCCAAAAGACAATTGCTGAAAAAAAGCATATAAAGAGATGCATAAACTGATAGTTTCAGAAACAAAAGGGTCTTTTGCCTTTTAACTCTTGCTTAAAAGTAAAATTGAAAAACTTCAAACCGTCCGACTTGTGAAGAAATACCTCCTCCCCAACCAGATTCAACTTCTCTCTTCTTTCTCCCTCTAAAGAGAGAGATTCACTTAATAACCAATAGAGACAAATTTACATCAAGATTGGGAAGGGGATAAACAAGAAAATAGATCTTAAGGTCATTACCACAACTAAAACCAAATAAAGCTGATAAAAAGAGAAAAACTTAACCAAACCCAAGAAGGCAAAAAGAAAAGATTAAACCTATTGGGAGCCAACTCTAACTCCCCATGTGAAGGAAAAAAAAATAACGCCACAAGACCTAAACAGGAAGAGATGATGATCCACTACTTTTTAATAACACATTTCTGAGAGAAACTTAGGGCATTTCCATCCTCTTTCACAATTTATCGCCTTTCGAGCAAAGTACAAAGCAGTTGAACCACTATCTTGAGCAAGCTGGACAGGAAGAGTTGAAACATATAATCTAGTGCCCGTTAACAACCCCATTTCCATTAGAGAGTACCCCGTTTCCATTAGAGAGTACCCCGTTTCCATTAGAGAGTACCCGTTTCTCTGTAGTCCCCTTTGGTTCATCCACAGACCCTGCAACTGAACCGTTCACCTCAGACTGCTTACTCTCCCCATCAGCTGTTGATTCTAAAACTAAAGTTGAGGAAACATCCAATGGTTTCTGTAAAATCACAGTTCCGTTTTCCCCGTCTTTTGCCTCAGAGGCAACAGCAGTATCAGTATTAGCTGTCTTTGAACCCCAGACCTGCAATTCAATTGTCACAGAAATTAAACTCAGATCAATCACAATTTACAAGTGATGGATATCATAATTGTTGTATAAGCTAGCAAGTGTCGAAGGCCATTTCCTTTTGACAAAAACTGCAGGCAAAGTAAGAACACCATAAAAAATAACAAATTGAGAGACTTGCCTGTTTCTGAAATTGTTGTTTGGCACGCTTCTCTTGCATTGTCTTTTGGCGAGTCTCGTAAAACACAAAGTCATCAAGTATAGATGTCTTACTTGAATGATCTTTGAAAATTTTGATCATTTGAAGTCCCTGCTCAAATTTTACCTGCAGAAGTGAAGAAACGCGTGTGAGGGAGAAATACAACCACAAAGTTCAGTATAAACACTGTTCTTACAAAATTGCCAACCTCTTGTGTGTCTCTGCTGTTTGTAACAGGCTTGTTGTCGTTGTTTTCAAGTGTAATGTGCTTCAACAAACTGTTGGGCACATCCTTCACCACATGCCACTTCACAGGAAAGCAACCATTCCACTTGTCTTGCTGCCAGTATTCAACAGTCTTGTTAAAATCAACAGGACCAACCATCTCGGCAAGACCAACAAACTGGCCACTTGTGTTAACCTGAAAGAAAGTAAAAGACCGCAAACTCATTAATACCATAAGTACTTGTGAATTGTGATATACGACCGAAATACTAAAAGAGCTGATCACTCACAGAGAAAAATAGAAAAACAGGACAGCCACCAGTCTTCTCTTGAGCATCCTTGTATCCAGCATCTAACTTCTTGTTGCCATTCGGTGTGCTGGCCCACACGTTGTACTTGATACTCTTGTGTACATCATCTTCACTGTATGATTTAATAATGAAGAATTTTGCCTCAGAATACTTCTCAGGGAAGTCTGCTCTGTTGTACTCTTCCTCCTTTGGAGTCACAGTTGAATTATCCTTTTCCTCCTGACCATTTGACAGAGGTTGCCCTTTGACTGCCAAAGTGACATTCTCAAGCACCTTCTGGTTTTTGAAGCCTCTTGCCCTAGGTCCTCGGTTTAGCTCATTTAGGCCACCCATGTTTTCATTACCATAACCAGAGTAACCATAGCTTCGACCCCTTGGTTTGTACTTGCTATCATCAGTATACCACCCACGCCCATTTGTTCGAGAATCATAACCATTAGATCCAAAGCCCGTTCTAGCATTGTTTCCACATTGGCCATACAACCTATTGTTAGGGTAAATCCTATTCATAAATCCAGGGGTTGGACCCATACCAGCTGCCGGTCTTTGCGAATTCAAACCCTGAATTAACCAGGAAAGAAACAAATCAGCATTAAATGACAATCCCAGTAAACAAAGCACAAAAATGAACTGTTGAAGTATTAAAATTAATCCATGTATTAAATATCAACTGACTACAGTTGAATGATTAATTTAGGTACCATGAGATTCGGGATAGGACGGAGATTTTGATTTCTTCCAGCCTGAATGCCGTTGGTTTGAGGAACTGTTGACGACAGAGCACCATTTGTTGCAGGTCTTGCTTTGCCATCAGCAAAAACTGGACCGTCTGACCATGGCCCAGCCGATCTCATTCCATCATAATTATATCTTCCATAGGAGCCGTTTGCATTCAAAGAAGAATTAGGAGCTACTCTTAATGGAGCCACCCCATTGTTATTGCCTCCAGCACTCCCTTTGGTTAGCCCATTAGCAGTTCCATTAGCTGCTTCACCAGACGAAGGAACCTTGTCGGCATCAACAGAGGTAGAAATATTCTGTGGGGCAGCAGGAGCTTGGTTTGAAGCATATGGCCCAGCAGGAGGTGGGGTCTGTGGTTGGTAATAAGCGGCAGGATATTGGTAGTGTTGAGGCCCATATAACTGTCCGTCATTTCCCATGGTAGGAACAGGAGAAGTTGCAGGGCTGTATGGATAGGGTGTGTACCCATATCCGTTGTAAACCACTGACCCATTGTCCCCATAAACTCCCTGATACACAAAAAGTCAACACCGATTGAGCCTGAGAGAAAATATAGTACGCATATACCAAAACCACAACCCAATGAATGAGAATCTGAACATCTCCCACCAATCAGATCTACAATTAGACTAGTATCGTATCATTTTTATATGCAAACAACAGGAACCCTGATAAACTTACGTTAGACATGTCTACTCCTTCCCAGTCTACCATCGTGCCATCAAAACCTGAAAACCAAAGGGAGCAAAACAATCCATTTTTAAATACCCCATATAGAAATCATGTCTAGCTCTGCTCGCCAACCTTACAAGCAAGCGAAAAAGATTGCATTTAGTTTCACGGTGACTGTAAATCTAACCTAAATTAATGTCTTACCTCCATAGTAATAAGGATATCCACTAGAAACGTAACACATAGTCGGATCAATGAAATCTGGAAGTACAGGTGTTGTAGATCGATCCGACTGAATCTGACCATTTGTCGCGACCCCATTCCCAGCTACATATGGAAGTGCAGCAGACTGAACAAAACATACAGTTTCAATTCAAAACCAAAAAAATTCATGGGAATAACAGTTCTTTATCAAGATTACACTAATCAAAAGATCCATAATCAAAACCAATAACAAAGATCTATTGAACTGCAAATATTACCTTCTTGGTAGCCTCTTGAACTTCAAGTTTCTTGGTCTGAGATTCTAACGACAATTTCTGAATTAAATCTGAAGCTTCTGTGAAAACTAGAGTGAAGGAATAAACATTCAACCCAAGAACTAAAAATTGATTAAAACAGCTGAAATCAGCTTTCAATTATTTGATTCAGATCCACCCAATTCTCAAGAACAAGAAAATAATCATAATAAGATCCATAACAAAATACCAAGATTAACCTATCATAATATATTAAATACAGAGATCTAAACAAGAAGAAACATCACAATTTCATAACTAGGGTTTCTCATACAGTAAATCCCTGTTTTATTCTATAAACCCTAACAAAACCCACATCACAGTACTACTAACGGATCAATACCTAGAAAAAAAAAAACAGATTGTATTAAAGAAAGTAAATCATAAAAAAGAATTAATTAAGTAAGGATACGATCAGCAGGTTGAGGTACGTTCGTCATGAACACAGATCTCGAAGGAGGATAGAAAGCTCTGTGATAGAGAGAGTGAGGGTAAGTAAGAAACCCTAATCTAAGATAGAGAGCGCGAAATAACGAGGGTTTTGGTGGAGAGAGAGAAACCCTAGAAGAGTCAGCCGCCACGGAATTGGGTTTTTGGGGGAAAAGGGTTTGCTCTTTGAAAAACTGGTGATTCAAATAGCAACACGCCTCTCTCACTTTCTCTCTCTAGAATTGGATATTTTTATTCCCATTTTTTTGTTGAAACCCTAATATAAAGACGAAACTAACCCTAACTAACTTTTGATTTCTGTTCTCTCTTTCGTGTCGTTAAGATAAAGTTGATGGGGTTTTATGGGATAAAAAGAGACAAGTCGGTTAAAAGCGAGTTGACACGGACGGTCTTGTAATAACTCGGTGTGACTAGGATGTTGGAATGTTGGATACGTAATTTGGGATCGGACAAGTCGGTAAAATTCCACCACGTCTTGAGTAATACTTGGCATTATATGATTTGTGGCTCGTGATGACTTGGAAATATCCATGTCCAGCTGTCAATGACTCCAATGATTGGATTTTTGCCGACTCATGTTCTTAGCTATATTTAGGGGCTAATTGATAAAGTTTATAATCTACATATAAATTGGACAATAATCAAAATTATTGGTAAATTTGTATTCATTTGAGTACTTCAAATTGTGTTAATGGTTAATTTTGAATTTGACTATATTTGTCACAATCACAAACCCAATTCTGATATCAACTTTTGATTCACTATATTTGATAGATGTTTTTATCTCATATCCAGTAATACTCTTTTGGATTAACATTTTTTTTTCCTCTTTCCATCTACATATCTTGAACTTTCAGTTTTTTCTCTCTCGGAGAACGCCATTCTTTCCCTTCATACCATCAACAGAGAGGAACAACCGACATCTATCTCGGTGTCCATTATCATCTTCTCTTTTATTGAATTTGGTCTTATAAGGTCAAGAAAATTACAGTCTTCGGTTGTAACACTGATGGTGCCTATATAACTTCCCACATTTCCCTACTTTGCTCCGAATTTGGAAGTCCTAAAGGGGTTGTGTTAAAAGCGCCCCCAAGCGTTGAAGACGCCTCTCCTAAACAAATCTTAAGGAGAGTATGTGAGGGAAAGAGACAATTTTAACGCTCCTGGGTTTCGCTTTTAAAACTTCCCACCACTTTTATTGACATCACGATCTACAATATGGATGGCTTGTTATATAGGGTGCATTTGATTAGAATAGGGAGAAACGAAAAACAATGGGGCAAAAAGCTCTGAAATAAACAACTTCTCTGCTCAAGTGATTCAAAATGCTTAAAGTAAGGAATGAAAAGTCCACAAATTTCGACCGAAATGACCAAAAAATTTCGGATTTTCAATTTTGGTATAAACAAATTAACATACAAAATATTTGGTGTAAGTTCTCCACCGACATCAATTGAAATTTTGAATAATTTTGTCAAATTTTCGAAATTGGGTGAAATCAAGACTTGAGTTCATTTTTCTGGTTTATATCTTCTTCTTTCTTCACTGATTCTTCTAAGATCTTAACAAATCTCTTCATTTCTTCGTAACAACTAAAATATCTCTTATTATAGATGAAAATTCTTCAAATTTTTGGGAGTTTTAGTATTGATTTTGATAGAAAACCTAGAGAGAGGGAGATGACAAAGGAAGAACCTCGGTTGAAAAGAGTTGATCTTTTTTTTTTTTGATGAGAAGAAAAGAGTTGATCTTGGTTAGTAGTTTTTTTTAAGGAAGTCACAACTTTTTGCCACTGAACAGTAGGGTAGGTTGAATGTTGAGAAGTTTTAAAGGCATCTCTCTTTAGTGTCAAAGGCGTCAACTTCCCTCACAAATATTCTCTCAAATTTGCCCAGGAGAGGCGCCTTTAACATTTAGGTGGGGTCTTTGTTTATTTCCAAAATTTTAATATTACCTCCTAATGGTCTAAAGTTCTTATTTTTTAAGTCACACCACTGGTTAATAAGTGGGTACAAATTAACCCTCAAACTAACAAACCAACCATAATATTTACCCCTATAGTTAATATTTTCAATAAATAATTCAATTTAACCCCCTCATGTAACTATTTTATCATAGATTATCTCTCTAATTAACATATTTTGTCACAAATCAGTTAACTATTTTTTTCATTTTGCTCGTTACTTCATGTCTTTATAACAATTAAGATTAATGTTGTTATCTTTTGGGTGTTATTTTGAAGAAATAATGTTTGGTAGCATCGGTCGCAAGTAAGTAACAACCGACAAAAGTTGCGCGTGCAACTACTGTAGTGAACTCAACGTAGTACTAATGTTTCATGTAAAAAAAAAATGCATTCTTAATAAACTATTGTTTGAGTTAAAATTACCTGTTTTTTATGCTTAATTATGGTTGGAAAATCCTGTTATGCACAACTGCATCAAATTTATATCATTTCTGTAAATTTGTCTAATTTTCACATTGACCGAAATATTTTCATGAAAAATTCTCACTTTTGAGCCAACCAAAATTTCCAAGGAAAACAAAATTTCTGTCTTTGGCTTAAAACTACAACTTTTTATAAGCATTTTGTGTGAATCAATATAACATACTCCATAAAAACTTACAAATTTTGACACGAAGCTCTGAAATGCTTCAGGAAGAAAGTCGTGATTTTTGCCTTTTCACGAATTTCTTCATCTTTCTAAACTACTCTAACCAAATACTGATGGAACCGAATGACAAAAGTAATTGCATGGTTATGGAGGTGGTGGAGTGGTTGTGGTGGTGGAGTGGTTGTGGTGGTGGAGTAGTTATGATGGAGGTCTTGAAGTAACTGCGATGATGGTGAATGTTTACAGAGGGTGGCAAACGAGACAAATATTTTTTTCATAACGTATCTTTTGAAAAACAATTACTTGCTTTTTGATTTTCGGTGAAAAAACTTCTTGTACTACACATTATTCTCAAGGGTTTCTCCCCAAGGTTATTACTCTAAAAAGAAGATTATGACACTGGGTGTATGAATTTTTGGCACTTAGAAGTTTACTACTTACTAAGTGACAATCACTTAATTAATGATCTCAATTGTAAGCGGCATGTCGTTTGTCTTACATCATTTATAAAATTATAAGTACATGTTTTTATTGTTTTGATATTAAAATTCTAAGTAATACAAAAGACGAGTAATTGTTTATTACGATCTCAAAGTATTTAAACCTTAGCATTTTTTACTAACTCATTAAGCTTGTGATTTAGTAAGAAAATGACTAAGATTTATGATTAATTTGTGTTGAAAAATAAAACAAACAATGAAGTAGTACGAAAGGAAATGAGTTACGTTGCATCATTAAATTTGGATAATGACGATTCTATGCTTAATGAAGGACGAGAAATGAGAAGAATCTAAACGAAAAGTGTATGTGAATAATGAGTGACGAAGAGAAAAGGTCTTCGTGAAAACCATTAACGAATTTATTTTGTCTGAGAAATCGACTACGATCTACGTTAGTCGTTACAAGGCATTATACATCATGAAGAGGGATGTCCAACCGTTGTACCAGAAGGTAGTGGACACGAAATTTTTACTTTGACCCCACTTACAAGTGCTATTCACTTAATTAAGTGAAAAGAAAACAAATGCGAAGTGAAAAACGCCGTCTGTGGGAATCGAACCCACGACCACACGGTTAAAAGCCGTGCGCTCTACCAGCTGAGCTAAGACGGCTTACATTACCTTCACCTTCCTTACTCTATTTCTACCTATTCTTATTACACTGTGATAGTTTCGCAGTCCCTTTTCAAACTCTCCATAACCTAAAAAAAAAACTCTCCATAACCTAACAAGTAACAACTACTTATAACACTCAAAATTAAACCATTTTTATTACATGACACACCCATTAAACCAACCACAACTTATTACAGAACTCTATATTAACTTTGATGATTCATTCTCAACCAGAGATGTCAATGGATTTAACTTGAGGTGGTTTCTTCTCTTTTACTTCCAATTTAGGAACAGTCACAGTAAGAACCCCATTCTCCATTGAAGCTTTCACTTCTTATACTTTCGCATTTTCCGGCAACCTGAATCGACGAAGAAACTTCCCACTACTTCGTTCAACACGATGCCATTTATCATTCTTCTCTTCTTTTTCTCTGTTTCTTTCACCACTTATTTGAAGAACTTTACCTTCTTCAACTTCAACCTTCACTTCTTCTTTATTAACACCTGGAATATCAGCTCTGAAGATATGGGATTCTGGGGTTTCTTTCCAATCGATTCGGGTATTCGCCAATTGAGACGTTTCTTTTGAAATCTCAGGAACAGAGAGGAAGGTGGTGGTGTTGGAAAAGGGGAATTCCTCATTCCTGAGAGAATGGATCAAAGATGTTTGATCTTCTGTTGCCACCGAAGAAACTTGGAATTATCGACATTATTTATTGAGTTCAAACCATCTGTAAAATCCGAATTTTGTAAATATAAAAATCGAAACTTACCTTCTTCATTTTTTTTGTATAAAAATCGAAAAAATTGTGAAAATGAACTTTTCTTCTTTTTTTTTTTTTTTGTTGAAATAAAATGAACTTTTCTTCTTGAAAATAAGCTATTGATTTATATGGTGCTTATAACTAAAAACTTGTGAATTTTTTTTTGAGGAAGCACATCAAATTCAAGAAAGCCCATCAATTTTGTTAGGCCAGTTAACTTTGAGTCACTTCAAGGCGCCCTCTATTATAGCTGCCTGCGGCTTTTAGGAAATGGTATACTATACATTTACCATTTTTACATGTCACACTCACATCTCCGTTGACTTTTAACAAAACATACCTTAGAGGGGAGTGGTTATAACAAAAATGGCGAGTGCATTAAAAAAATTTCCCGCAACTTCTTACACATTAGTCTTTTCCAAAACTTAGCTGTAGAGAGAGGCGCTTATAGCCATAATGTGACGCTTTTAAAGCTCTCTAATCGGAAACTACCACTGTATAATAAGATGAAAATTTGTAGCTCCTTGATCTTGTATGTTATTCGAGGTATCAATATGATTTTATAGGCAAATGATGGTTAAGGATTTTAACATTTATTATCAGTATTCTCAATTGTCTAATATATTCCAAAAATCAGCTATTGAATGTCTGAATCTACAAATAAAGTCGATAGGCAGAATCTTTGTATTTGCCTCAAATGTCTTCAAGGATGATAAGGATATTCTGCGCTGGACTTTCACATCTTTATCTTGAAGTAGAATCTTAATGATAAAGCCATATTTTGAAGTTTCATGAAGAAGGGGTTCTTCTAAAATGATCATATTGTCTAGGTTTATAGGAGAACCTTCTAAACAAGTAGGGACTTATATGAAATTAATCAAAGTTGAGTGCAATCATGGTCCATCTTCCACAAAGGGGATTGTACCACATGAAGGGCCATGATAAGAATTGAAATAAAAATCAAAAGAAGAAACCAAAGTAAGTGGCCATCACTAGCTACTTTCTTTTCATCAAAATGTCTCTCTCAGAGTCTCAAAGTGAATAGGATAGTTATGGGTTCTTTGGGTCTCTATGGAAGTGGAAGAAGAACCAAAAACCCTACCATTCACTCACTCACACATTCTGTTAATTATTCCTTCATTTTTGGTCCCAGCATTTTTCACCCACATTTCCAAAAATTTTGCAATCCCAAAAGTTGGTGATGTCACAAAATACAATTTGTTTATTGCCAGATATATATTTTAATCGCGGTAAAAGTAATTGAATATTTGTCAGACTTTGTCGGTTTCAACGGAGATTACTAGTTTACTATTAATTGTTTGTATATTCAATGGGTTGGTCTCTGATCTTTTATTGGAAAAGAAACGTATGAATATGTTACCTGTATTCTGGTCTTAGTACTTATCTCTACATGTAGCTCTAAATATCTATCTATTTTTCGGGTCTCTATATCATTTGGCAGAAGGCTTATCTATATTATCTTGGACTTAGTAGCATTTTATGGACATATAGTAGACATTTAGCATAAATTTTGTCTAAAAATGTCAATATTTTTCCGTTTCAATTCGTAGACAATATCAATAATCAATTATTTAGCCGTTCAAAATGCAGAAAATTTATCTACAACTTTCAACATGTTATTATCTCAATGTTGAGTTAAAAGGTCAAAGAGTTGTTTTGGAACATAAACTCCAAAGCCTAGTTTTCTTGTTGTGGTAAATTAAAGTTATTGTTTTGAACTTTTAGTGAAGAAATGACATCAAGTCCTTGTTTTCTTGCCCTAGTAAAGGATTCTTGTTTGCACTTGATTTTCAGTGAAGAAATGACTTGTTACTTTCCCATGCTCTTTTCAGGCACTAGGAAGTGGGACTTTGAATAGTTTTTAACTCTCACACGGAACCTTCTTATCCGTGTTCTTGATTACGAAGTGCCAAAGTAGACCGTATCATTAGCAGCCACATACGATTTGCCCGGACAATCATATAAAACGTTATCAACACAATGGTTTCTGCTATTACATGCATCTTGAAGGGTTGCAAGTAAATCAATCTCATACTGGGTGCATGATTGCAAAAGTGTGGTGTACTTATAAGAGAACAAAAAAACCTTATTCAGTGACGCCTTTTAAAACCGTAAGATTTTGGAATGCCTAGTAGACAGTATATATCACTAAAAGTCTGTAAGACTGGTCCGCACAATTCTATAACAAATGTGTCCAGCTTTTTAAAGCATTTGAGGCCATAATGAAGTTTGAAACCTGACACACATAAATGTAGAGAGATTGAGAGAGTTGAAGTATTTTTTTTTGGTAATGATTTTAGGCCTTTGGTGGACTAAAGCATTATATTGAGAAAAATTCAACCCATGCACACATAATGGAATCCAGTTGCATGCTTCATATAGATTACACATAAAAAGGGTTTTGATCAAGATAAACATGATGAAGAGGAAATGGTGCATATGTCAATCCTTCATTCACTCTTTCTTAGTCATTTTTCTAATCCAACATTTCTTGGTTGATTAATAGTCTATCAAGATTTTCAGAATGGTAATTGATGAGGACAAGACTTCTACCACATTTTACATATTTACGATATATACACAGATGTGACTGATTTCTCGCCACTACCTCGGTGGTCACCTAGGAATTGACAATTATCTATTGGTCGTTCGGACTGATTCTTGTGGAGGTTTCTACCTTTCGGAGTATAACTTGTGATATTGTGGGTGTAATTTTTATTTGATTAGTGTTTAACAATGAAATGTTGCAGGTGTAGCAGTTGAAATACTGGCCCTTTTTGTCAATATGAATTTAAAATTTTAAACGTAGAAAGCCGCTCCAAAAAATAATAGTAATATGCTAGTTTGGGCCCTTAATTTGTTCATGATTTTGTTGTTGGCCAACCCCCACTGAATTACTTCCATCATTTTTGTTTTTGGACACAACAAGACTCATCTTGAGTACCAAAGGTGTGAAACCATGGATTGTCTTTTTATTGGAGTTTTTTAGATTCTTTTTAATGGAAGTGCTTTTTGTTGTTTTAATGTGTGTTTTTTCCCCCTTTTTCTTTTAAAGGTTGTCTTCTACCTAATTGTTTCTTATAAGTACTATATATATATATATATATATATATATATATATATATAACTAATTATCACCTTTTATATTTTAATAGGAGTAATTAAAATCATACAATATAAGAAATCACGAGACGCGACAATAACAAGTTTCTATTGTTAGGTTATGACATATTTAGTTATTTTGTGCAAAATATGGGAATGGCATTCGAAACTATTTCACTTAATAGTTATTTTATTAAGAGATTAATACATATCCATAAGGTTGGATGAAAAATAACCCTTTGCCACACAAATTTTTCTTGGGCAAAATAGTTTGATCAATCAAGAATAAACAAGTGTGGACCTCATTTATCTTTTTCTTATCGTTCTCCTCACTATCTCATTTGTCGAGTGTCCTTACTCTCCCTCAGTCCATCTCAATATATATAATCTCAACTTCATTAACTTGAGAAAAACCTCATGGAATGTAATTTTGTGAAGTGTTGCTCTGAATTATGCCTATATCTGAGTAAATGTGTAAATCTATTGTAGAATATAGCTTTCTTATACAATAACATATGATTTTTTTTTTTTTTTTTTTTTTTTTTTTTTTATTTTTATGAAATAAATAACATATGATGCTATTAGAAAGAAAAGAGTGTTCCTGCAACAAAAAAAAAAGAAAGGAGTGATCACAGTGTATTTTTACGGATGAAACCATAAAAGAATTATACTTATTAGTTACATACTCATAGAATATGATTATTCTAGAAAATCTAATTATTTTCTATTTAAATGTATAAGTTTTGATTGATGCTTTAATCTTGAGTCAAATGGTATAATTTTTTTTTCATGAGTCAAATGGTACAAATGAGTGAATAGAAATATAGAATGTTGGAAAACATTCTATAAGATTTTTTTTTAGTAAGAACTAAAACATCCTCTACACTCCCTTTGACTTGGTAAATCAAGATTGACTATATTTGGTTATAGGCAACCCTAAATCAATGGTTTTTGGGCGAATTTTGTTACAAATTTCGGCTCGAGGTCTAACGAATTTAACCAATGTTTTAGAGTTGAAATTGGTAAACCTGAGCCGAAATTTGTAACATAATCCAGTCTGAGTCCACCAATTTGAATTGTATTCGATAGTTTTCGCTCCCTTTGGATTCGATGGAGTTGAGTCAATTTCTGTAACCAAATTGACTCGAATTCACCGATTTTAAGTTTGAAAAAAAAATGAGAGTGTTTGTTTCGAGATAAGACGTTCTTAATCAGTTTCTAGAATGTTTCGAGAAGCATTGAGGTGAAATAGGTGAGTAGTGGAAGCGTGTGAGATTGAGACAAAGTGTTGGAAGGAGAAAAGGAATTGGCGGAGGAGATAATAAGAAAAAAAAAAGGTCAATCAATAGAAGGACTGGTGAGACACTGTCTATATGCACCGGCGGACGCACTAACACTAACTTTTATAGAGAGAGAGAGAGAAAGATGAAGTTGGCAATTGAAGGAGCCATTACCACCACCTCAACAAAACTAACATGAAACCCAAACCCATCATTTTAAGCAAGAAAGTTGATGAACCCCCAGCCCACAATCTGAATTCACACTTAGACTAACTCTTTCTCTCTCTACACTCACTATAGGTGTTTGTGTGAATGCAACTAAGAAATAAAAATAAACCCATTACAGATTGGGTTGTTTCTCATTTGTTTATTGTTTAATTAGATAATAATACCTTACTTGTATGATTTTGAACTTATTAATGAAGATGGTTGGTTCTTCTTGGTGAGAAGATTATATAAGTGGGGTATTTCTCTTCTTTGATATTAAGTTAATGGGGAACTGCTGGTTTCGGTGGAAACCTTCAATTTGTAAAGTTTCATCTAATGCAAAATCAGGTAACTTCTCTTTTTCTTTGAATACTCTGTTTGTTTTAGGTATTTATATGTGAGTTTTGTTCTTCTTCTTCTTCTTTAGGAAAAAAGAAATAGTGGGTTTTGTTTGTGATTGATTTTTGATTATGGGTTTTTGTTTTCATAGTGTTTCATGATCCAAAACACCTAAAAAGATTAATTGGTTTTTGCAATTTTGTGGGCAAAACTCTGTTTTTTTTTTTTTCCTTTTCCCTTTTCAGTTTGTAAATTACTGGATTCAGTCTATTTAGAAATATGGGTATTTGATTTTGGAGTTAGAAACTAGCTAGAAACTTCATTTTTTTTTTTTATCATATTTTAGTGCAATTTATTTATGTCTTATGAATTTTCATTTTTGTTCTTTAGAGTCTCCAAAAGAACCATCATTGCAAAAAGAGAAATATATTCACAAGTTGCCATCAAATGCAGAAGAAGTTGAGGATTTACGCCGTGGTGATCCGGCTGCGAATCCATTGATTGTTTTCACTTTTAATGAGCTAAAAGTAATAACATGCAATTTTAGGCAAGATTTTGTGTTAGGTGGTGGAGGATTTGGTAGTGTTTATAAAGGGTTTATCTCTGAAGATTTAAGAGAAGGTTTTCAACCTCTTCAAGTTGCTGTTAAAGTTCATGATGGGGATAATAGTCATCAAGGTCACAGAGAATGGCTGGTACTAGTCTCTTTTTTACTTTTTACCTCGAGCTAAATTGCCGTAGATTTCCAATGGATATGGTAGAAATGCTCTTATATCCAACTGTATCATGTGAAAATCTACAAAAGTTTATTTAGAATCAAATATCAGAGTTTGAGATCATAATATATTTTTTTTTTTATTAATTGTAATGAAAATTTCCTCTTTTGTAGGCTGAGGTTATATTTTTAGGGCAACTTTCTCATCCGAATTTGGTAAAGTTGATTGGATATTGCTGCGAAGATGAACATCGTGTATTGATATACGAGTATATGCCTCGGGGTAGTGTGGAGAACAATCTCTTCTCAAGTGAGTCTTGGAATATTCCTATACCCTTATGTTATCAAGAATTCAATTGAATCTAACTGATTAATCATAAGTTAAATAAACGATCGATATATTAGCTAGTTTTTAAGTCTCTAATGAAAATCACTTTTATCTATAAAAACGTAAGATGAAATGGAATACCCATGATTATTAACCACCAAATTGTCCTTGACTAAGACACCACCCTGACCTACTAGCACTACAAGATTTTTGTTCTGGCACCTTGCACCATACGAAGCTTCTCCAACTAACCGATCTAGGCCACACAAAAGGCCTAGTAAGTATCTAAGACAAGGTGGTATGTTATATCCTAGGTCTGGGAAGTTTTCCTAAGCAACGAGAGACTAAGCACCTTACACATGAAACTTCTGTCTCACATCTTCGCAGTGGTTTTAAGAAGCAGACAAAATGTTGCTTTTGAAAGGTGCTTTTCTAAAAGAAGCATAATTAACTTCTTTCAATCCAAGACTGACCTTTGCTTGCTTTCTAAGGCATATCCAATTCATGAAAAATACGATGTGAAAAGATTGGACTTATTACTTTGAATTCTAAAGTTTGATTATTTTTCTAATACTTTTGTTGGCAATTTGCAGGAGTATTACTTCCTGTTCCTTGGTCTATAAGAATGAAGATTGCGTTTGGTGCTGCAAAAGGTCTTGCTTTTCTCCATGATGCTGAGAAACCTGTCATCTACCGTGATTTTAAGACATCTAATATTTTACTTGATGAGGCGAGTACCTTAAAAACTTTTTAAGTTATTTACATTTTCTAAGCATATTAGTCATCAAGTGCTTAAACTTTAAACGAATCAACAAGTATTATAACTTGGATCATGGTCTCATAAGTGAGTTCAATACAGAAGCATAAATATACGGCCAAGAAAATAACAGGAAAATTTTCGAAATTTGGCCTTTACAGAGACGAAAAGTTCCTGCAGATAACCTTCGGCCGTTTCTTGTGCTAAATCAATAATTATTTTCGGCAATATTTGGTCACATGGAAATCTTTCAATCAAGGAAGAACGAATGATATTACATTTTAAGAAGTAAAAGCACAAAAGCAAGAATTTAGTTCTTTACCTAAAGAGTTTACGAAACTAGGCAACTTTTAAGTCAATTCTACTATAGCTAAAAGCATAAAGTATCTATTTTGTCTACTAAATCAGATAACGTTATTCCTTTGGTACATATAGAAAAACATCCTTTACTATATACCCATCTTGGAAGTATGATTTGTTTCCATATCCGACCTTCTCGACTCGGGAATAAAAAAAGTTTGCATCCCAATCTACTTTAGACTTTTCTTTTGATCTTTTCTTGAAACTTAGTTGGTAAGTCGCAATCTTGTTGATCATGACCCGGCTAACGGATCAGGGGTTTCACAATCCTAACCTAACTTGTGTTCAGTATATAAGTAGAAACAAAGAATTGTTTGGTTTTTGTAGTAAAAGGTATTGATATTTCTCCTTACTTCATAGATTTTGAAAGTTTTGTTGGTTGTACTTCATAAACAGGATTATAATCCGAAACTTTCTGATTTTGGTCTTGCAAAAGATGGACCAGTTGGTGATAAATCTCATGTTTCTACTCGCATTATGGGGACTTGTGGATATGCTGCTCCTGAATATATAATGACCGGTAACTTTTCTCAACCCCAATTATTTTCACATTTTCCGCGAAGTTGGACCAGTTAGTGATAAATCTCACACTTTTTTTTTTCACTTGAAAGAAGAAACCAAAGAGACTTTTAAAGCTTCTTTACATCAAAGTTGGTTTTCAAAAAGCAAAGTTTGATGTACATTATGAAATCTCACAACATTATCCAGGTGTTATTTGTTTTCCTGTTTGTTTGAATCGTAGTCGCCAGTCTGACTTGTCTAAACTTAGTTCTCTGAGTCTGACTTGTCTAAACTAGTTCTCTGAGTCTGACTTGTCTAAACTTAGTTCTCTGAGTTTGACTTGTCTTGGTCCGGAGCACCGTAGTCATTTCTGACAATGATCTCTTAATTCAACCTTATTTTTATGTCTGACTCAAACAAACCTCGAATCAGCCCGAGTTACGCCCTTCCTACAATTTAAACCACAGTTGGATAAAAAACCAAAAGTTCTAAAATCGAACTTGAGTCAATTGGGATCTCGAGTCAGACTACGTTTCTGAATTTGGACAAAGAAACACTACTTAATTAAGACTTCATTTTGCATATTCGAACAACTTTTACTTACAAATTCTTGAAAATTGCAGGACATCTAACTCCAAGGAGTGATGTATACAGTTTTGGAGTCGTACTCCTCGAACTACTCACAGGCAGAAGATCTTTAGACAAGTCTCGACCAGCCCGAGAACAAAACCTCACAGAGTGGGCTCTCCCATTACTTAGTGAAAAGAAAAAACTACTCAACATTGTTGACCCAAGATTAGGAGGAGATTACCCAATGAAAGGAGTTAATAAAGCGGCTATGCTCGCTTATCATTGCCTTAACAAAAATCCGAAAGCTAGGCCTCTAATGAGAGACATCGTCGACTCTTTAGAACCTCTTCAAGCAATATCAGAACTACCAAATATCGTTCTTACTTCAACTACTAACAATGAAGTTCCGATAGTTGACTTGCGAAAGAAAGAAAACTTTTGATGTAAATTAAGGACACGGGTCAATTTGTTTTCGACCTTCTTCTCCGATGTAAACGGATATCTTTCACGATGTAAATTGTCAGTTTGGGCTTTGAAGAGTTCCTTGATATAGAAAGAAACTGCAGTATCTTTCTAGCACTTGTTTCTTCTGTTAATCTTTTGACCACCAAAACCTAGTTATGCAGGCAATTCCAATATTATGAGGGGATGGGATTAACTTTAGTTGTTTCTTGTGATGATTTTCTTATGTGATTTGTAACTTATGTGGGGAGTGTATGACAAAATGTTGTTTATGGATATATTTCAAGTATAGTTATTTTAGTTATCGGATACTAAAATCTATAGGTAGCCATTGCTACCTCATCACCACACTTCATGAAAAATTATAGAAGGGACCACAAGAGTAGACTTATTCCACACCTAAATATGAATCAACCATCCGTCAAGAGAGTGAAATAGTCATCAAGCTAGAGAAAGAGTTGACCTAGAAATGAGTAACGTTAATTTCGTTTAGGTCTGGTGTAGACTTTGACTTGTAACATTTTCTGGCATTGCTCATGATTCACTCATGTGTCTAGGTTATCTATTTTACTACTATTACGCATACCCTTATCAGTTTCGCGAGTGCTCTATAACAAAGAAAAAATTGACTTAATTTGTAACTTGCGGACTTGCTTTTACTGCAAACCTACACAAAAATTTCAAAAATTTGCTTCAAAATCACGGGGAACCTTTCTTTGCTAGTTCTTTGAAAATATTTCAAAATTATAATGGGAGGGACTCAACCACAATCAAACCATTTATGGTGGCCCTAAATCAAATTAAACTCAAAAACTCTTGGCCAATGTCTCTTTAACCGTTATATTCGTTATAATCTCATTTTCTAGGGTTTCTTACTCAAAGAAAGAAAAATCAAAAGCAGAACAGAAGAGAAGAACAAAACAAAAGTAATAATCTCTCTCTCTTTGTCACTCTAATATTTTTTGTTTCAAACTCTCTCTCTTTCTCTCTCTTACATTAATTATGAGAAACCCTAATGTTCACAAAGTTACAGGTTATTATGGAAACCATAACAAATATACAAAAACCCTCTACTGTTCTTCAAATAAACCCCACAAAAAAATCGAAGAAAACTGAAGAAAAAAATGAACTATAGATTTACATTTCCAAACCTCACTCACAAATCAACAACAAAAAAATCACGTAAGAATGGTAAATTACAATATTGATTGTTCTTCTTTATAAGAATTGAAGGGAAAAAGAAAAAAATCAAACCCTTTATTAATCGGTTCGCTGTAACAGGAAATGAAACTCGGAGTTTTGACGAAGAAGAGGTGGTGGTTCAACGATCACGTCTGAAGGACTCATTTCATTGAAGAATTTTGATAGGTCATCTAAAGAGAAAGGTATGCTGCAATTTTACCAACCAAATAACAAGCATTTTATTAGGGTTTTGTTGGTAATGTTTTAGGTAAATGTAAAAACAAGATTAGAAATTTAGTTACCTGGAATCAACGTCGAGTAAGAATGAATTGTTACTATTTGGCATATTGATTGTATCGTCAGTCATCAAAACCCTCATCTTTGCTATGACCTGAATACAAATTTGAATAAATGTTGACTTAAAGCCTGAAAATTGGTAGATATGAAATTCTTTATTGTAATGTTTAAGTGAAGGAAAACTTACGTCTTGAGACAACCCTTGTGTTGCATATTTGTCATCCCAAAACATTGTCCCAATTCGATAAATTTGCGGGATACTCAAGGCCTATAAAATAAAATGGGTGTATAATTTTAGTTGAGCTTACAATCCATATCCTAGAAAGACTTGGTAGGCGTTTGAGAATTCAAAAGGCGTAGATTTTGTTTGGTTAAGTTACCGGGCAAAGTTCACTTGTGATCTCATCCAAAGATTTGGTAGGTTTTTGATGTGAAACCTGAAAATATATGAAATAGAATATATGTTAGTTAAAAGCTTAACGGTAGAGCTGATATAGAAAATAGTCTGATGATTTGTGATCGAGGAAACTTACCAGAAAGGCAACAGCTTGCCGTATGTGTTGAAGTTCATCCCATGCTGATCCAGCAAACTGAAAGATGGTAGAATACAATAAAATTTGCTTCTTCATTACTTATCGAAATGGATTACTCAAATATACATTCCATGTTAGATTCTCTTACCTGTTCTGTTGCTTTGGAGCACCACTGTTCTAGTTCTTGCAAACCAGCTTTAACATACTCTCCATTGCTAAATGAGCAGCATTCACGACGAAGTAATAAACTGCAACCAAAATAAAAGAAACTTGCATTAGTAAACTTTTTGTTTGAACGTTGAAGTAAATATTGATGCCAATCCAGGTAGTAAAAAGCTACTAACCTATTCAGAAGCTGCACATTTATGAACGAGAACACCTGGGTGAAGGTTTTCCTTATGATTACAGCTGGGACCTACAAAAGTTGGGAGACGTTAATTTAACACATGAAAGCATCTTTCTATTCTCAAACTACTTAATTAAGACTTGAGAAATTTATGCTTATCGAAGCTTATTTACTTACATAATTCTCTTGCATTGTTTCCAGCGTGTTATTCATGCTCTTTACGATGCTCTGCCAGTGTATGATTGATGCTTGTTGTTTTGCAACTATGTTTGAGTGCATATTCTTAGATGCGCCTCTTATGGATCTTGCCCTGGTTGATCTTGGTGCCTGTTTATTGGATTTAGTTGATTCAGTTCTAGTCATGGAAGGCTGCAGCTATATGCAGTTTCTGTTTGGTTGACTACAGTCATGTGTTCACGCTATATGAAATCCTTACCTGTATGCAGAGGTTCAAGAATGGGCTAATTTCTTTCTTCAAACTATCACGGATCATTCCATATATTTTCTCCACGTAAGCAGTTAGGTGTTGCTTAAATAGTAAAGCGGGATACTTTGCTTCAACTCTTGATTTCTCTGTCTTCCCTACCATTCCACTGTACCCGCTTGATATTGGAGATGTCCGTAAACCCTGAAGAAAGAAAATTCACAGTTTAGTCTGCTATATTTCTTCCCATAAACTAATTTTAAATATCAATACTGAAATTATCTAGTAGAGCTTACTTGTGCCATCCTTCCGAACAAAGTTGTGGGGGAGGCTCGACTACGGTGTCTGTGTGCACTCATTGGTGAATTGCTTGCCTTGAGTGTATTTTGTAGAAGAAATAGAAGGGTGGAAGTTGTTGCTAGCCAATATGCTAACTCATTCACATTCTCCTGATCCTGTAAGGCAAAATAAAAGAAATTTAATATAAGTATAAAGTCCTAATGAGTTCTTAGTTCTGCAATTAGTAATTGATAAAGATAATGCAAGAAAATGATAGGTTCAGGATCAGGAGATAGACCCTACCTCAACGGAGTCCCTGATTGTGTGAATAATTCGATCAAATATGTTTGTCTTATCTGCTTCAAAGGATCTCCATTGAAGAAGAGCTCTATAGACAATGCATGCAGCAACTGGTTTGTTATTGTCAAACCGCTTATCTTCAACCAGGCATTTGATAAGTACATCGTGGTTTTCCTGGTTCGAATTATAGAAGAAAAGAAAAGTACCCAATATTGATCAGTAAGACTCGTTTTGGTCATTATGGTTTATCATTTGGAAATACCAAATATTTGAACTAGACAACTACATACTTGCTGCCTGTCTGTTAGAGACTTCTGTTTCGTTAATGGCGTTGATACATACTCCCTCTCCTGCAAGCAGATTTTACTCAGTCAGTATTCTTTTTCTCTTCCACACAAGTAAAGAATAAACCATAATATCATATAAAGCTGCAAAACAAGCTTAATATTGATCAACACCTTTTGTGGTGAAATTTAATCCTATATCTAGCACATACTTGTGGTGTATTCAAAGTCTTGACTTGTTCTTCGTTTTGATGTCCATTCTCAAGGCTCTGCGAAATAGCAAGTTGTCAGTAACTCTAAGAAAAGGTTAGTCCCAGCAGCTAGGAAAGGGGAGTTAGACCCAGTTACCTTAAGAACTGGTTCTTGGATAGGTTTGGGAGTAACAATTTCGGGTACAACAACTGGTGCTTGGATTGTTTCAGAAGCAACCAGCTCTCGTACAACAACTGGTGCTTGGATAGTTTCAGAAGCAACCCGCTCTTGTACAACAACTGGTGTTGGTATAGTTTCAGAAGTAACAATCTGTTGTACAATAACTGGTGCCTGGTTTCGGAGCAACTCATTCTCTGCCTCCAGCTTAGCAATTTTGCTCTCAAGCCTGGACATGAAAGTAAGATTTTTCAGAATGCTGCTACGCTTGTTTTGGAGGACTTTTAGACTAGCGTGAAGGAGAAGATAAGCTACATTCTAAATTACATAACCGTTAGTCGAAGTTCTCAAATGATACTCACGTTTTTACTTCTTCAGAGAGTTCATCATTTGTTGATGATGCAACAAGAGCTTGTTGACGTAGAACCTGGTTCTCAGATTCCAAGTTGGACACGTTCACATCCAGACTAGAGCATGTCAAAGACATAATAACAAGTCAAAACCTTATCCCTTACTGTTTAGCTTGCTCTAGTTAAAGTTTATTTGTGGTCTGATTTTCATTACCTTTCTATTGTTTCTTGAAGCTCAGATATCTTTGACTGCGATTCTTTTACCTCGATTTCCCTCGCTTCACTCTCTTTTTGGATAGCAGAATATTTTGTTTCGAATTCCTCAATCTTTTTCTTCAGTTCACTTAGTTCACCCTAAGAAATTCATTTTTTGTTTAGATGAGGCAGTTCTCAGTATTCAATGTTGAAAAGGGGGCACGTTCTTACCTCCAATTCCTCGTTGCGATTAGTTAACAACTCTACAGCGGTGTTATCTACAATTGGAACCTCTTTGATTACTGGAGGTGCTTCTTCGATGGCTATTCTTGCTGCTTCTTTCTCCTGGATGATTGCAGCATGTGCTTCTTCTAATCGTCCTTGCATTTCATTCATCACTGCTTGCAACTTCGCGATTTCGTGTCCTTTTGCTTCTTCAAGGTCAACCTGAAAACAATATTTTTTGCCTAATGAGCTCAGAAGGGCATCAGTCATTCGATTATGCCTTTAACTTCAAGGTCTAATATGTTATTGTTTGAGGTGTGTTTTCTAGTCAAGATTCATAACAAGTTCAATATGAGTGAAGAAAGTCTCACAATGCTTGTTTAAGATTTTATATGATCAAGGTTACCAGTACTCTTTGGCATGTCATATTTGATCTTTTTAAGCTAATAAAAATCGCCTTGGTTTAACAAGAAAAAAAGAAAAAGAAGAAGAATACCCTCATTTTCTTTTCAAGATCTAGTCGCCATGTTAACTCTTCAACCTTCTTCTCCAACTTGTCCTTAGCCTCCTTAAGTGCTCCTGTTTCTCTGGCAGCCTGTTGCAATCCACTTGTTATTGACTCTGGACCATTTTCTTTGAATGGGAACAGTAAACTCCTAATGAAGTAGAAAATCTATACATACAAAGTGCAAATAGACATTGAAAAGGAGGAAAAGCATACCATCTTGAGCTTTCGTAGCTCTTTTCTTCCTATCCGCCCTCTCCAGAGACACTGAAGTGTAAGTGTGGCCTTCTTTTGATGCTTATATGAGGAAAGAGCTTTGTAACTACGCCATCGAGTCTGTAAGGAACAATAATTGATAGGTTATATAGTTTTTTTTCCTGAAGGGAAATAGCTGAACTTAGTTTTCATGTGCTTTTTCTTCTAGTAGCCATATATGTAGTATTATCAAAATCACACCAGACAGATTTTTCTACCTGAATAATGATCGAAGCCTTAGTTCTTCTTCTGTGTCTATATTCATTACGAGCTGCCATGGCACGCAGTCCTGTTTGAATAACTATAGCTGATGCTCGCAGCTCTGTGTATGCTTTTCTGGCTCTATGGGCACGTGCATACTTCTGAATACAGATTGAAGCAGCTTCCCTTCTCATGTTCCCGTATAGTTTCCGTGCAAGCTGTGCTGCATAAGGAAGAGGTATCTGTCAATACCTCTCTATCTCTATACTTATTCATATTTTTCCTCGTGAAATATTAAGTTATTCAGTAAGAATAATACCTCTCCATAATTTCTGCAAATTGATTGTGGCTCTCCGGAGGGCAATATATTCTTTTCGGGTGAGATATGTTCGGATTTGTCTCTGGATGTGTCTTGCTGCATGGGCTAAGACTTCAGCTCTTCGAGCATCTAGTTCAGCCATTTGTCCGGCTCTAAGGAACACCTTCGTTTTCCCTATCTGAAATATGATATTGGTTGGAAGTTTAGTGCAACACTTTACAGAGATTTGATATAGTCAATAAAGACCCCCATTCTATCTTTCAAAAATGTACCTGATAACCCTTCAACCCCATTCTGTCACATATAGATGCACAAGCTGCTTTCTCATCAGATCTGCCTCATGATAAATAAGAGAAGGATTCAGAGGTAAAATTGCAAGTGGAGAATCTATTAACCTTCTACTGTGCCAATAAAAGAGAAGATTGATGTGGGTAATTCTTTCTGTAACTAATTTGCTTATGTTGGTTCCAATCTGTTTACAGTTGTCTAAGATATCTTAGGGCCGAAGTATGAAGTTTGGCAATTTTAACAGGTATCAGACTGTTAGCTGAACTGGTTGCTGCTCTATGATATACCTTAGGATCACAGTTTCAGTACTATACTAGTTAAAAAGTAACAAATAAAAACAAAAACCAGAAGCTTTCAGGTTTATGAAGTTATACCCGTCCAGAACATCTGGTGCGAGCATACCGAAACGATCAAGGAATTCATCAAATGTTCTCTTGGTCGGGTACCCAGCACAACTGATCCTAATAGCTTCTAGAACTCCCTGTTAAGTATCCACCAAACAAAATTTGTCAGTAGAAGCAACTTCACAAAAAAATCATATTCGTTTGGAAAGATGGTACTTACTCCACATCTCAACTGGTTTAAGACATTGAAGTTCTCGAAGATCCCAGGCTTTAGTACAGTATTGGGTTTCACACATCTGATGTAATGTGGCTCTGTGGTGCTCAGTGTTTCCATTAGAGCTTGAAGTTGTTGCTTTATATTCATTCAGAGTTTCAAAAAAAAAAAAAAAGATTATCTCAAAGTCAGAGAGGTAACATCGGTAAAATTTTACCCTATATGACTATATCTTTGTTTTAAATTCACATACCTTGAAACGTGTACCAATGGAGGAGAATTTGGATTGTTTTGAGCTATCCTCGGGCAATGGCGGAAAAAGATTTGCAACAAAAGGGCACTTTGAAGCATCCAATAGAGCTTGATGTTCAGCGACAACATAGTCCTTGTTCTTGTCTAGGAAATGATCTGCTTGATAGGTAACCTTTTCGTCGAAATTTTATTGCAGTGAGAGCCGATACATTTTTGAATAATTAACTTGAATAATCGAACATAAATCTTAGGTTTCTGCTTACATCACCCGCGTAATGGTTGACTGTGAAATCTGTCCTTGAAAGCTTCGGCTTGGTAAAACGCTTGTGGTTTTTATATGTTTGATACATTTTTTGTGCGAAAGTCTCGTGGGTTGATTTCGGAAACATACTGCAGTGAAGTGAAAATATCAGCATGGTTACGAAGTCAGGTTAGGTTTCCAACCTTTTATCCACTTCAATTGTAGTCTAGAATACGATATAATAACCTAGTTCAAAGAACATTAGTGCTTATGACTTAATAAGTTCAAAATATTCTTACCATGCTTCATCAAGAAGAGCAATTATGCCTCCTGGTTTCTGCATTCAAGTATATTATTAAAACCTTTCAATATTTCTTGCTCTGAGGATTGGTAGTCATGCTATGAAATTCAGTGCTGTTGATCTATGCAAATGAAATACCTTTTCGATAAGATCCAATACATCTTGATTGTCCACAAACTCAACATAACTCCAGTTGATCTCTTCTTTTGTATATTCCTCTTGCTCCATTTTAAATACATGCTGCATCATATTTCATGTTTTATCAGTTATTGCAAATCCTTATGCTTTATACATTTTTTTGGAATTGAAGTTTATGAATTTTCTTGAATTCTTACTTGGTTGAAATGTTGTTGCAGTTTCTCATTTGTTAGGTTGATACATAACTGCTCAAAACTACCGGATAATTCACATCATTAGATTTACGTATTTTTTGTGGCACAGCTTCTTTTGGAATTTAATTAGAGTCACCATTTTTACCTGTTGACCTTGAAGCTCTCAAACCCATAAATATCTAGCACTCCAATTAAGCTGGCAGCGTTAGGATCTTGACCAATAGAATTGTTGATTTTATCGACAATCCTGTTATAGTTTGTAAAAGTAACTTTCAAATTGCGCGTACTGTACATCATAATTTTGGGAACACTGGGGAGCCTAATTCTTCTTACCAGTCAAATAGTCTAGAGTACACTGTCTTTGCTAAGGCATCACGATTTGATGCTGCTGAAGCTGGATCAAGAAACTTTGTAATGTTACCATCTGGGGTTACTATAACACGTTTTGTGAGTGAGTCTTCAAGTGCTTTATCGTCACACCTGGATAAAAAAAATTAAATTAAGAAACAAATTGGATACTTGCAAATTCAAGATAATTGATTAAGGTTAGATCAGAAAAGTTAATAGATTCCAACATGAGTAGTTCTGCAACTGTTTGTAGATGGAAACTTGACTTCTGATCTTTCAGTTTAGATGAATCTACTTCTTCTCCTTTGACAAAGTTAATGTTCCCAAGATGAAGAATGGCTGCAACTACACGGAATATCGCATCCTAGACAAGGTAGAACATTTTATAAATTTCTGAATTACTAAAAACTGATTCCTGTTTCGAGTTTAGGTCTTGATATATTACCTGCTCATCTTGGCTGATACCAACAATATCCATAGCATTTCTCGTTTCAAGATACTCTCTGGCATCATCTACATTTGCTACTTCGTAACAGTTAGTTTGATTAAGATAATGGAAATTTCTCGGATTTTCCAGCTTGAACCTTTTGATATCCTGAAATAGATCATCAGAATCACTTGGTTAAATAACACGAAGTCAGCAAGAAACACTTGGATATGCTCATTAGGCTTACCTCAGGTGGTGCATTACAAAGCATGTAAAAGCAATGATAATTCCTCTCAGGATCATTCACTTGGCAAACTCGTGATCTTTCGAGAAGATATGTTCGAACAGCAGCCCCAGAGATCTTCCAACGCTTATCGAATTGGATTTCAACAAATTTACCAAAACGACTGGCAGAAACAATCATTTTATCAGGTAATGGGAAGTTTATTAGAAATGTGATTGAGTTTTTGATATACATACCTGGAGTTATTGTTCTTCACAGTTTTGGCGTTCCCAAATGCTTCCAACACAGGATTCGACTGGAAAAGAAAAAATGAAGTGCCGCCTCATTTATTATCTTTCTCGGTGATAAATTGTGCAGAAAAACAGATATGTCGAAGCAACTCTTCTTACCTCCAAAACTTGTTGTTCTACTGTTCTTCCTTCTGTACCAGATCTTCCTCCCATGAATGCCAAATATCTCATAAGCATTTTCGTTGTTTCTGTTTTACCTGCTCCACTCTCACCACTAACTAAGATAGATTGATTCCCGTGTTCGTTGATCATTGCCCTGAAGAGTTATTATGAAATTAATAAAGAGAACTATGACAATTCTTTTATGCTTAGTTTAGATGAATGATAATTAGCTTATACCTGTAACAAGCATCTGCCACAGCAAAAAGATGAGGACTTAGCTCCCCAAAGGTAGCTCCTTTATACTGTTGCATCATGTGGGTGTCGTATAAATGTGGTAGCCTTTGAAATGGATTCACTGCTATTAGAATGTTTCCTGTATAAGTCTGTCGATTCCGGAAATGCTCATTAGAAAATTTATAATTCTTCTGTTTTATACTGCAACTTAGGGAACAATTTGAGAATGGTAACTTACGTATATCTCATTTAGAGCAAACCTAGAAGCAAGGTTTTGAAGAACTCCTGGTTCATGGAGATAAGCTAACTTGGTCATGTCATCAACCCCAGCTGGTGGTGCTTCTGTGTCTTTTGGATAAATACTCGACAGATTCGCGGTAATCTGAAATTCGAAAAATAGTATACATTTTCAGTTTCTGCAAGATGATTACAACTATGGGTATTGTCTAATAGAAAGAACTTTCTTGATAGATCATCTCATATATTCTTTTTTCTCATATTGCTGTTTCGGTAAATTCCAGGTATGAAGAACGAAAGAACGTTCTTGAACAATCAAAAATTTTTATGATCGATGATTATCAATTGGGCATATCGATCTATGAATGGCTAGTATATCAGGTAAGCACCAGAATCCTAAAACTCTGTCATATTTATATGCAATCTTATAAGTACATTTCAGATGCTCTTTGATTCTCCTTAAGCTAGATGATAACCCTTCACATACAGATCAGTTATATATATATATTATGTTAGGACTAGACATATATGATTCTGAAACATGAATGAATTTCATGAAAGACCTAAATTGATTCATCATACTTATCGTTATAGGTATGGGTATGTTGAATTATCTATAACAAGTAAAGGAATCATACCTTTTTTCCATTGGTGGTGATTATGGTGGCATCTTTCCCTTTGATTTCTATTACTTCTCCGTCGATCCATGCTAGTACTGGATCTTCAGCCCAGACGTGTGAGCCGA
Source organism: Eschscholzia californica (assembly GCF_041429995.1). Classification (NCBI taxonomy): domain Eukaryota; kingdom Viridiplantae; phylum Streptophyta; class Magnoliopsida; order Ranunculales; family Papaveraceae; genus Eschscholzia; species Eschscholzia californica. Next base: position 71,138,447 of record NW_028238198.1, read on the forward strand.
CTATGATATTGACTGGAGTTCCCTGAATCAACAAACAGAATTGATCATTTTAGTCAATAGAAATGAAACTCTAGAGTTGATAATTCATACAAAAAAATTTAGTTAAACTTTTAGTAGTATAGATTAGATTGATCAGAAGTCAATAAATATGATCTAGACTTTATAAACCAAAACCCAAGACAAGATCAGACTTACCATGATTATAAATCTATAATATTATTATGATCATGGAACTTTGAGTTGAGGCAGGACAGCAAGAGATGAATGAACTCTGAGAATGTTTAGAAACAGGAGAAGATGAAAAAGGGAGAGAAAGAAGAGAAGGAAGAAGAAGAAGTAAAAAAAGAGAGGGTTATTATGAAATTGGAATAGTTTATAAGGGGAATTTATGTTGTGATGGAATTTTCAGAGAATGAAAGAGAAGAAAAAAAGTGTTATGTCAATGAGAAGAGTTGAAAAAGCAAAGAAAATGGAGGTGGTAGTGATGGTGGTGGTGGTAAAATAAAAATTAAAAAAAAAAAAAAAAGCAAAAGACAGAGTAGCCACCACCTCCCTCCTTCCCCACATCCCCGCCAACTTTTTTTGATCATTCCACATAGGATGCTGACTTGGCACCTAAATTACCACTCTGTCGGCGAGAATCCAATTCATATACTATTTTTTTTCTTTTTATTTTATTTTATTAGTAATATTTTTGAATTAATCGTAGTCGTTGGATCGGTTGGTCTAGATAGATGATTTTTATTGGTGGAAGAATTAAACTAAAAGCAGCAGAGATTAGTTGGGGGAATTAACATTTTGGACAGGACAGCCTACTCTTAACTTTACAGTTATATTAAAGGTATTATTTAATTTAATCAACACTTTTATTTTTATTTATTTATTGAATAGTACAAATTAATAAAGTATGATATGTTTGCTTAATTTGACTAATTTATTCATGTAATTTACTACAATACCCATATTGTCTTTAAGGTTTGAATTTTTTTTATTTTTTTAATATTTTAGATTTTGTGTTGGTTTTGGAGATTATTTACTTTGATTTTATCATAGAATAAAAGATTACACTAAATACATTATAAATTTATATTCTATTTGAACTTTGTTGACAATTAAAAATAAAATATAATTTAAAATGATATGCGTTTATATATTAGTTTAATGAATTGCCCTAAAACATTCGCTATTGAATTGTCTCGAAGCGAATGTAGTAGATAAGTGTAAGGGAAGTATTCAAATACTGAAGTCACAATGCTTCTTGTTAACTAAATGACATTTTCTATTTTGAAATTAGTTAGGGTTTAGCAAGAACAAATTAATATTAGAAGGTAAATTTTGACAAAGAAGAACAAGTCCCAAATAAGACTATGTTTGATTTATGAAATTTTTGGTCGCACAAAGTTTCGTGTGTGCCATCACTCTAGGGTTTATCGTGGGTCCCATAGTATGCTACTTTTTGTGATGTGCTTTTTGAGTTGAATCTTTTTTGGGCGGTGGAGTGGCCGAGCTGGGAAACAAAATTGGATCTCTTTTTAGCCGCTGGATCCAGATGGCTACAATCCAATGGTTTCGAGAGGATGAAAGCTTGGCATTGGTGGGTCCCTCTGGTACTCTTTCTATACAATGCTTTCCGACAAAGCTATTGTCAAAAATGATTTTAATTTAGTAATTTAATCTTTTTATATTAAGGCAAAATTAATTAAGGTTATTTCTCAAATAGCTCCCAACTTTGTGACCAGCTTCCTATCTAGCTCCCTACTTTATCAAAAATATCCAGATAACCATTTTTTTTAGCTACAGTTATAACTTCGTTAACCAGTCACCATTTCTCTCTCCTATATTTGATAACCTCTCTCTGCCACCTCATCGTCTTCATTGGCAAGGTTGCCAAACGACTAATTTTCCAGCTGACGACCTTCAAACATAAAACATATATATGTATATATTTCTCTCTCCTCTTTCCCTCTCTAAATATTTTTTTCACTCCTCTCACCCTCTCTAAAAACTCCAGCGAAGGGGTATCTCCCTTCGCAAGAGTTTTTAGAGAGAGAGAGAGGAGTGAAAAAAGAAAAAATTTAGAGAGAGAGAGGAGAGAGATTTTTTTTATGTTTGAAGGTTGCCGCCCGAAAAATTAGACGGCCGGCGACCTTGCCGGTGAAGACGATGAGGCGGCGAGAAGATGAGGTGGCAGAGAGAGGTTATGAGATGGAGGAGAGAGAAATGGTGACTGGTTAACGGAGTAATAACAGTAACTCAAAAAGGCGGCCATCTGAATATTTTTGATAAAGTAGGGGGTTATGCAGGAAGTTGGTCACAAAGTTGGGGGCTATTTGGTTTAGTACTCCAGATGTGACCAACTTCTATTTAATCCCTATATTTGACTAACTGTCATTTTGACATCCTTTGCGCGAATAATGTTAGGGAACCAGAAAAACCAGACAAACCAGACAAACTCTGGACATACTTCCTATGTGGCTTTCAGTGATTCGTTGTCTAGTAAATTTGAATCATCAAAAACACGAATCACAGTTAACCACATAGGATGTACGTCCAGAGTCTGTCTAGTTTTTTTGTTCCCCTATCATTACTCAGAAAAATATTACTTCTAACATTTCATTTCTTTTACATTTTTATCCTTTGCGTTCTTTTCTTCTCTCATGAATCTTCATCTTCCTCCCCAATTTTCTTTCTCTCACTCCCCCTCACTCCTTCCTCTAGCTTCACCATCTATATCTGGCAGAGAGAGAAGAAGGCCACGTTAAATAGAGAAAAGGTGAGGGGAAATACATAAAGAAGATTGACGAGATTACGAGAATAAGAAATAAGATTGAGAGAAGAAAAAAAAAAGGACAAAGTGTAGAATATTATAGTATTAGGTCCATATTTGTAATTAAAGAACCGAAAAACGGACGAAGTGTTCAGTCATATTGAAAGTAAAAAAGATCACCCCACGCTCTGATTATCAATAAATTGATTTCGTTATTGATAATATATTCAGTCTTACTATAAAAGGGTTGGTGGTGACTATGAGTTTTTAGATTCTAATCTGATGGTTCTAAGGTTCTTTGCATTTATTTTTGTTGAACTGAGGGTTTGACTTTGACAAATTTTGTCAAGAAGGAGCATTATAAAAGAATCTTATTAGATTAGATCATTTAGCATGTAAAAAACATGAATCATATTATACTATTATAGTATTAGGTTCATATTTGTAATTAAGGAACAGATATATTATGAGTTCATAGCTAATTATTTAAATGACTTAGTCGCATATCTGAAACTTGTCATTGTTCACATTTTGTCAAACATATTACTTCGGGATTATAATACGATGAAACACCATTTTTAACAAAAAAGTTTTGTTAGTTCCACTGAAGGGCCGAGGGCAAGCAGAAGAAGCACATTGTAAGAAACAAAAATTTACTGCTCCTCTTAAATTTTGGACAAAATGTTGGAGAAAAGTTGGCCTCGATAAAAGGATAGGTATTTTTGTTTTGCGCAGTCTTCTGAATTGAAACAAGATTTTCTATAACCTAAAAACTACTCCTATTGTTATGTGATATTGACTTGTATTAAGATTATATAAAACATTCAACATTTTCTTCTATGCAAAGTCAAAAAATATAGAAATACAAATACTCAATAACAGTTCAATACAAAATGGATTATTTCTAAAAATTTCAAGAGCCAAAATGATTTTATAAATATTTTTTTAGGGGTAATTCTTTTTGGTTTCCTATTTGTTGACCAATTTTCTTTTTATCCTCATATTTTTTGTAAATTCAATTTTAGCTCTCTATACTTGATGATTTATTTACGAAGGTTCTAAACTATCTTTAATTTCAAAACTACTCTTATTATTATAACTTCTAATTTTCCTTTCTTTTTTGAATTGTCAACGTGCCTCGAACCCTTGACTTCTAAAGAGGAAGATTAAACCTCTTACCGGTCCAACCAAGAGTTGTTGGCAACTTACGATTTTCTTTATTAGTTGGTTGGTTGTTGTTAATTACATTTTATTTACTAGTGTTGGAGAAGAAACCATTACTAACAACCGAAAATATAGAAAGTGACAATCTAAATATCATTTCATTTCTAGAAGATCAAACGTTCACCACTCAATGGCAATCCAGGAAACATCTGTTCGAAATTTTACAACTGAAGGACAGATTTACTGAGTCGAAATTCTCCTACATTCTTAGAGATTACAACTTGATAGCGGACGCATTGCCTAAATGGGGGAGGAAGAATCGCCAGAGGAAGATTTGGGACGACTTGCCTTCTTTTATTTCCAGTTCTGTTTAGTTTCCTTGTATTATCTTAACAAAAAAAACAACCGAAAATATTAGTCTTAAATTATCTTCCAATGATGTCTATATAAATCACAACACAATTATTTTTGTCTACCAAGGCTTAATTGCTTTACAACATCAGACTATTTCCATCTTGTTTTGCTCGGGGAGATTTTATGGGTCAATATTGACAGCTACAAGTTTAGTGGGCATGGCCGAAACTTTTAAGGGGTGAAAGGGTATTTCCAACTTTTTAGGGATCTTTAGGCCCATATTAATGGAGGTGAAACGGTACGCCCCAATTGCTGACATCTTATTGGGCACATCTCTTATATTTTCTTCGAGTGGGACCCGCAGGCTTATTTAATACTTTCATTCTCTTTTACTTTCTCTTCTCCAATTATCTAGTAGTATCATCTTTGATTTTTAACCAATAGCTTAAAGTTCTCACAATCATCAAACACAACACGCCCATGCCAAACAAATATCATGATCATGGTCCATTACTCACATTGTTTTAGGCCCTATAGACATGTAAATGACAAAGTCCAAAATGAGCCCATTCATTAGAGGAGTGGGGCAATTCCTCGAATTAGCGCGGACCAAGAGAATTGGTCGCCGAGTGACGGAGATAATGAAAGAGATTTCTCTATTTCTATTTTACAAATGAAAGAGAGAGAGAGAGAGGGGGAGATTTCAGCGGTGATGGTATCTATGCGCGACAAGTATCCCTACCAGAGAACTTAGACGGACATGATCTAGTGAGAGAAAGTGTTTTATATTTTTCTCGCGGAGAAATTAGACAATAAAGTTTGGACTAGTTGGAGAGGTGAGAGGACTTACGTCCACTTCACGTGTGAGTCACAAAATTCATTTTAAAGGGTTGGATGGATACATGGGAAATGAATGAATGATTACAAACCTAAGATCTAAACAAAGCATACCACATGATGAGCTTAGCTGTTTCAATAAGTAAGAAGAGAATATCATTATTCTCTCATTATTCAATCCTTTCTTTCTCTCCCTATAAATTTTATATTCTTAATCCAACTGCATTTATATCCTACAGCTGAAATATAAAATCCCAAACAAGCATTTGGTAGGTATATATATATATGACCATTTTAATGGTGAGAATTATAATTGAAACCTAATCACAACCATGTCAAACGCAACCTGTTAATTCTTTATCGATGATTTCTGATCTTGAGTAGTTAAATATATGTTTACCCGAGATAAATTCGACGTTATAAACAATTCATTATCTAAGGGGTGAACAACGAATAAGTGGAAACAAGATGATCTCCTTCAATTGTGTAGCTGCCAATGAGATTACAATGACAAAAGAGACAGGGAAAGTAAGTAAGACTATTGAATAACACAAACACAGCCTCAAACACCTTCCTCTTCTTCGTCCGAATCTCCCGATTCGCTGAAAAAATGTAATAAGTTACAAAAGTAAGTTAGTTGCAGATAATTTTGTTTAATAGAAAAGATGAGTGAGAAATATTATGGGTGTTTTAGTGTTTACAGTCTAGTAATGAGGTAATGGTATCATAGATACTCGAATACACAAACTTTAGTAATATCTTAGCTTTGCGACCATGATAAGGAACAACCCTTATTCTAAAAGTTTGAAAACTATAATTATCTAAATTTTGAGACGATAGTGAATGAGTTCTCTACTTCTCTCCAATTCAACCTCAGGACATGAGTAAAATCTTGTACAAGGTAATTTTTCAAGAGCGAATACCCGGATTCTAGGGAGTGCTGCCATCTCTTTTTCTTACTGGTGGGAGTTGTCAAAGGAGTCAGTGTACTGCTCGGGTATTTTGAACACAGGAAGAAGATGAATTCCTTCAAGAAAGAGTCACAAAAGCGTCAATCTGCTATATATTTCTTGCAGATTCCTTCAGTATCCCTCAGTCAAACAATCAATTTTCTGTATACCTATACATTTTGTTAGATTTGTAACATTTCTGTATTGCCAATTTTCTAGAAATAAGGACGCAAAATCTGTTATAACGAAGGAAAATAATAATGGAAGTAAACACAAACAGAAGAGATTTACATGGTTCGGTTGATGAGATCTACTCTACGGCAAACAATGGTGTGATGATTTTCATTATGAATCATGAACAAGGTACCAGAGCTTTCTCCACCTACAACTCAGCCCCCTCTAACTCTCTCCCAAAAACCCAAAACTAGGATACACGCCTTTACATTGATAACAAGCCTTTATAAGACTAGGCAAACATAAGTAAACGGGTCGAGCCAGGGCACAAATTTAAACGCTTTCTCAGGTCACAAACTGAGTTAGACATCGACCCATATTCAAAGCACTTCCAACAAAATCAATTTCACCAAGATAGGATAACGCCCGAGTACGTGATTACAACCATCAATATGCAGTATACTACCTTGTCCATATATACAAACCCATTTTCACCCCAGCTCGGCTGGGAGAAGAGCCCATATCAGTTACACCTAAGGCATGCTTATTTGGAATGCTAATCTGGGTTGGGGCCTTGGGGAAGTTTAGACTCTTTCATAGAAAGAATAGATATTATATATGTTTATGCTAAAAGATATAATCCCCACAAAACTCAAATCGCGAGCATTTATATCATGTTAATGATTACAGAAGTACCCAAAAATTGAGCCGGACTACTCGAATTCTCTTTGTATGGTTTCAAATTTCCAGCAAATTGGATAATATGCTATAAACTAGTTTTGAGTGATACCTACCAAAATGACAAACTACATTAGCTGGACCTAAGGTTATATTAAGATCAGTTTAACTCAGAAAAATTCAACTATCCTGAATATGATATGTAAGCTCATCAACTATTAACTGTAAATTGTTTTTAAACCATACCCACATAGTGAAAACTGAAAATTTAACCTAAAAGCATCAATTTCATTCACAATCAACATATAATCTTAAAGATTCAATCTACCAAATACTAATCAAATAAAAAGTAAAAAACTTAACTAACCTGGGTTCAAACTCCTTGATCTCAGCTAGTTCTATCCATACAAAATCACTGAACTCTACCCTCATCGGACTTCTCTTCCTGCATCAATGAACTTTGACCATTTGAACAGGTATCAGACTGTCAGCTCAACTGGTTGCTGTTCTATGGTATGTGAATAAAACACCAATTTGGCATCACTTAGGAAGATTAATTTAGGAGAATATAAGAAGGGGAAGTTCTCTTCATCAAAAAAAAAAAAGAAGGGGAAGTTTTATAGGGGCTCCCGTTCTTGTTAAAAGGGCCACTCTTGTGAATTCGGTACGAGTCCACCGCATTCACAATTCGGTACGAACCTACCGAATTTACAAAACTAGACTACTAGAGTGAATTTTTGTGGACTTGTACCAAATGGTCTCTTGTGAATTCAGTGAGCTCGTACAGAATGTTATCCTTATAATGCTGTGGATTCGTATTGAATTCACAAGAACGGGCATTTTTAACAAGAATGTGGGGTCCCTATAAAACTTCCCTACAAGAAGAATGACTGATCCCAAAAAAAAACACATATCAAAATGATAAGATATCTGGTAAATGGCACGTTTGCAGAATTGGCGCAGATCTGTTGCAGGTTAGACACGCTCCATAATATGCCCATACACGACATAGCATGGTTGATGTAGTGTCAACCCACCATTTAACCGAGTGGTATCAAGGTCGATATCTTCCGATGGCCACCAATACAGACATGGAGCTTTCTCCTTCCCTCTCATGTTACACTAAATAACAACACCAAGGATATCTCACTTGGTAAGTTGTTGGTTAAGCCTCTTGCTGGTCAGATGATCGAGTCCCTCTGTCCACAGATTACAGATGTCTTTTTTTTTTTTTTACTTCATTCATTTCAAATTCTTTTCTTGTCAATAGTTTTCTCTAGTAATAAGCAAGAACTGATAGCTTATTATTTCTTAGCTTATTATATAATTAATGTGCAAATATTTATAATGTAAAAGCTCCAAAAAAACTAATCCATGATTTACCTACATTCTATATAAATAAAAACTATTTGTTCATAACTTTGAATATATTTAATTAGATACAAAGATAATTAATTAGTTTATAACGTAAAACAATAATTATAAAGCAATAATCCAAGTATCTAGCAAAGGCTAAATAGTCCATTTTGAATGCTCTTACGTGTTTTAAAAGTCATTAGTTTTACATTAGATGAAATTTCAGCCCCGTCCTATACAAATTCCTAGCTACGCCTCTAGTTGGTTATTTGATAAACAACAATTAAAAAAAAAGTAAAACTGAAGGTAACGAACATATGCGAAAGGTATGAAACGTCAGCATGTTCAAAATTAAGTAAGGGAAATGATAGAGTGCCCAGCAATTTTGCCCATTAAATTGCCCAACTTTCCTTATTTAGAAATAAAAGCGGTCCCCACCGTAGTCAAACTTTGAAAAACCCTTGTCTTTTAGTGATTCCACATCAGCTGGGCAATTTAATGGGCTAAAAACTGGGCACTCTAGCATCTCCCATTAAGTAATCAAGTGTTGTTGGTTTATGTTACAAGGAAATAATGAATGTAGTGTAGATGACTTTTAATAAAGCCCTTTAGGGTGACCTACTAATTTTCGTTCATGATAGTGTATGTGCTCATCCATTCTCATCTTGTATTTCAATATCATGCATCTATGATGTAAATGTTATGTAATGACTCTAAATTTCTTTGTCAAAAAAATGTTATTGCCATTGAAGGAACATGTTATTTGGGCTGAAAAAAGAGTGACTCGAATGGCTCCACAAAGCCGAATTAATAATGTAGTGAGACATAGGAGAATTACTGAAACCCCCCACTTTTGATAATGCGTTTACTAAAACCCCCTACTTTCGTTAGATTTAACGGAAAATCTGGGTTAATGCTTGTCTATTTACTTCACTGCCCCTTAATGCTTGTGTATTTACTTAACTGAAACCCCCACTTTTATTAGTAACTACAGAAACCCCTCACTTTTATTAGTAATTACTGAAACCCCCTACTTTCGTTAGATTTAACGGAAAATCTGGGTTAGTGCTTGTCTATTTACTTCACTGCCCCTTAATGCTTGTGTATTTACTTAACTGAAACCCCTCACTTTTATTAGTAATTACAGAAACCCCCCACTTTTATTAGTAATTACTGAAATCCCCCACTTTCTTTAGAGAGAGATAATTTCGAAGTGTCTCTCTCTTTAAAGATTGCTGAATCCAGGTAATACATCTCTCTCACTCTCTCTCTCTCTCGTACTGATCGAACTACCCTTTAATCAAAGGGTTCTTCGAATTGTGGGTGAAAGGCTTAGTTTCGGGCTAGTTCAGAACTCTCTTAGAAGAAAATGGGCTCCTAAAGGAGACATGAAAATCACGGTACATGGGGAGTCGGCGTTTATCATAAAGTTTACTTCTATGGAAGATCGGAAAAAAGCGTTAGATGTTGAACCAGTTTTCATTGCAGGACGATATTTTGTGGTTCGACCATGGCGGTTATCAATTGAGAATGAATTAAAAGAAATGAAGACCCTACCAGTTTGGGTTAACTTGAGAAATATTCCCATGGTGTTCTGGAACTCGAAGGGAATATCGCAAATTGCTAGTGTTTTGGGTAAACCAATAGTGCTTGATTCACACACGCAGACGCAAGAGCGAATGGCATATGCAAGAATATGTGTTGAAGTTAGATCAGATAGAAAGTTACCGGATGAAATTATTGTGTTGGTTAAAGGAGGGCAGAAGGAAGAGAGAGTTAGAGTGGATGTTGAGTATACATGGAAATCGGAACTCTGTAGTCACTGTCAAGTCTTTGGTCACCAAGATGGTTGCTGCCCAAACCGAGTACCAGCTCAAGGGAACCCGAGAACTGAAACCAATAACCAAAACCAACCCCAAAATCGTACCAGGCAAGCCGTGCAGACTCACGTGCGTAATGGTAGGTTTCCGATAGAAGAAGGATCAGGCCGATTTAGACATGGACAAAATAGACAACAAGAATGGAGGCAAAAGGGAGGAAGGAAGAGAGCAGCCAGTGGAGATGTTTCGAGGACCCACGACACTACAAATAGGGAAGATATGACTTTGATAGTTCGAAATGAGACACAAATAGAAAGAAATAGGGTTGAATATGAGAGAATGGATGTTAATGAGAGTAAACTAAATTCTAATATGATAGGGGTGGAAAACCAGGATAATGAACATCAAGCAAGGTTCAAGGTGGCGAGAAGAGGAGCTCAACAAGCTGAACTGAGTACATCTCGCAACCGAAATTCACAAGGTAATAGCTTCTCTGTCCTTGCCTCTTTAACTGATAAAGAGCATGAAGTTGAAGGAAAAGTTAATGCGTTAGATTCCGGAAAGTTAAATGATCGGCGTCAAAATCGCACAATTGATGAAGTAAGTGGGACAATGGAGGACACTAGTACTAACCTACAACTGGTTTTTAATGGTTAGTATCCTCAGTTGGAACGTGAGGGGACTTAATGATCCCCTACGTGTTAAAGAGGTTCGAGACTTAATTAGATTACAGAAGGTTAGTTTATGTGGGTTCCTTGAAACCCATGTTCAGGAATCAAATAAATCTCGAATTCAGAATAGTATTAATCCAATGTGGCAATTTGTGGGAAATTATACAACTGTGGCAGGAGGTCGAATTTGGCTCGGGTAGGACCCAAATCTAATAGAGTTTCAGCTAGAATGGGTTACTAAACAGGTCATTGCTGGTCGGATATGTCTAGCTGGTGGGGTGACATTTAAACTGGCTATAGTCTATGGGAGCAATGCTATGGTTGAAAGAAGGGTGTTGTGGGGGGGAAGTGCAACAGCTAATTGCTCAAGAAGAGGCAGCATGGCTCATAATGGGAGACTTTAATGTGGTCATGAGTGCTAGTGAAAAAATGGGTGGTAATCCGAATCTTTTACATGGTCATGTGGAATTTTTTGATTGTGTTACAACTGCTGGTCTTCTTGATTGTCCATACACCGGTAGCTTTTATACATGGTCAAATAAACAAGTTGGTGATGCTCATATAAGCTCGAAGCTAGACCGAGCTCTAATCAATATGCAGTGGCTTGGATTATTTCCTCACGTAAAGGCAGAATTTCGACAACCAGGGAGCTCCGATCATTCACCAATTATTTTAGCTCTCACTGAGCCAGTTACGGGGATAAGGCATCCGTTCAGATTTCTTAATGCTTGGGTGCATCACCCGACGTTTAAAAAGGTGGTGAAGGAGGTGTGGGCAATATCTATACGTGGAAACCCTATGTTCAGGCTGGTGACAAAGCTAAAAGCATTAAAAGACAGACTTGCTATTTGGAAGAAAACAGATTTCGGTAATGCTCATAATCAGGTACCATCTCTTCATGAGAATTTAATTTCAGTGCAGGTTTTGTTACAAGCTGCTCCAGCCGACCTTAGATTACGGACTCGAGAAAGAGATGCAGCAAAGAAGTATAGGCAGGCAGCTCGGGCTGAATTATTGACTCTTCGACAAAGATCTAAGGTTGAGTGGCTAACGCTAGATGACCAGAACACGACTTTTTTCCATAACTCTATTAAGGAACGAAGATCGCGGAACATGATTACTCGATTAATTGATGCTCACGGAAATACTTTGGAAGATAGGACTCAGATCATAGAGGAAGGGGTGAGCTTCTATCAACGCCTGTTCGGGACAGAGGATGTTGGTGCTATTGAAGATTCAACGATTCAGGAACTTCAGTTTCCTTTCTCTTTATCAGAGGAGGAAGGCGCAGGACTTGTGAGAGATATTTCTAGGGCTGAAATAGTAGAGGCCTTGTCTACCATTGGTAGGGATCGAGCGCCAGGACCTGATGGTTTTTTCCTCGTATTTCTTCAAAGCGTGCTGGTCTATCGTTGGTGATGATTTTGTAGTGGCTATTGAAAATTTCTTTCGATCTGGGAAACTGCTTCAGGAAGTTAATTCTACCTTTGTTACTTTAATTCCTAAGATTGCTAATGCCTCCTCTATGTCTGATTTTAGGCCTATATCATGCTGCAATGTCATATATAAATGTATTACTAAGATACTAACTATTCGATTGAAGGCTGTGATTTTCCAGATGATTAGTCCCAATCAATCGGCTTTTATTTCCGGTCGGTCTATTCAGGATAATATAATGTTGGCTCATGAGATTGTGTGAAACTATCACAGGAAAGATGGACAAGCCCGTTGTACTGTCAAAATAGATCTTAAAAAAGCTTATGATACAGTAAGCTGGACCTCACTTATAACAGTTCTTCGGAAATTTAATATTCCCAGCCGGTTCATTGAATGGGTTCGGGCTTGTGTCACTACGTCGAGGTTTTCCATACTGATTAACGGAGAAGCTCATGGTTTTTTTGCCGGAAAAAGAGGTCTGAGACAGGGTTGCCCTATGTCTCCGTACCTTTTTGTTATGATGATGGAGGTGTTCTCTGTAGGGTTTTGGTGTATCCTATACACTACCTAGTGTTGTAAGCGGAATCTCAAACATCTCATGTTTAACACTAGATTGCCCAGGACCTATATGCATAAACTAATCAATGAACTAGAGAGGGATAAATACCTTAACGCGTTTTTCCCTCGAACCATTCCAATCGCATGCAAAGATCGAGAGCTCCAATTGTAGCTCCTCTACTTGAGACACCGAGTGAATAGACTTGATCTCCCTTCCTTTCAGACTGCTAGGACTTAGTAGAAGGTTGAGAAGAACTCTTTTTCTTGACTAGATTGATAGAATGGGAACTTTCTCTCTATATTCCTCTCTCTCCAATAGTTGTATATTCAGAGAGAGAGAGAGCTGTATAATTATCCTTAGAGAAAAATCCACACCTTCTCTGTTCTCAACTGACCCAATATATAGACAAACCCTAATTAGAATCTCATTCAGATTAGGTTTTCTATTTTCTGGGTCACAGAAAAGATAATTACCAAAATACCCTTTTTGGGGTATTTTGATAATCCCCTTAAGTGTGGCCGGCCAGGGCAGCCCATTATGGGCCTTATATGGCCGGCCCACTTACTCTGGTCGGCCATCTCATGGCCGGCCCAAAGAGCCTTCCTCTATCTTGTCCCGAATCTCCATTCGGACCCTTTCGGCCTTTCCAGTTGAATCCCATCCAACTTTAGCCAGTTCCCGTCTAGTCAAATCTCTCCGATCAAGTTACCACTCTTATGTGTAACCCGTTGTAGGATCCGGTCTATGTTAGCCTCGAATCAACTCCTTGATCCGATGATCGTAGTTGGCTTCTAGCAAAGCATTACGACCCCTAATTGGACCGGACTGGATGATCTTTACGTGTGGTCATCGTTATCCTAACTGACAAATTGATCGCATTGCCACCTTGGTCGAAGGACACTCCTTCGGAAGGACATCTCCTTCAGACCGAACGGTTAAATCCTTCAGTCTCCCACTTGTACTTAGAACAAGTGCAATGCTCGATTCCCATGTCGCTTAGTATCCCATCTGATACGTCACACGTTTCAGACTTTCTTGATCCAGAGAACAACTGTCAATTCAAATGATTAACTCTTAATCCATTTGAGTGCGGCCACACATTTCACAGTTGCTTCTCCTCAAGTGGCCCGGAGATACTTATTCCTAACTTAATAGGAGGACATCATCCAGTCTTGTACTCCCACTTAACTTCATGTCTATCCTGTCTCCCCCAGTATGCTGCCTTTATAACCTCCTTTTACGGCGCGGCGTTTGACAGTACCAAAGTTCGACATTCCTTACATAAGATGAGTGGAGCACTCATGTTTACGGAATCTCTCCAATCTTGCCTATGAGAGTTTGTGACGCCTTTTTCAACTTCTTGAAAAAACTCTCATCTTTGGGTTAATCCAATGTAGATTCCCCAATCTACATCCATGTAATTGACTTAAATACTATATTCCTATAGCCCATGGAACTGCGCTATCAGTCAATTCCCATGCTAGTCTTCTTGAGTCATTGTTGTCCATGCAATGACCTAGACTAGGGACTCAATAATGAATCTATTCCATGTTCACTTAGTAGAGTTCCATTTACCAGATCACGTATCTGATAAGCCTACCTGGAATTCCTCATTATTTTGGACCGTCATTAAACACTAAACCATTATTTAACGACAGAAATAAACTCCTTTATTTCTTTTTATTGAATGTAGCTAATTGATTACATGAAAACCCCTTTTCATTAATCCAATTACAACCTAAAGCCATTCATCGATGCGCTTTATACCTATGCTCCTTCTATGACTCTCATACTTGGGCTGAGGCAGTGGTTTAGTTAACGGATCGGCAACGTTGTCGTCCATATCGACTTTGCAAATGACCACATCCTTTCGCTCAGTGATTTCCCTAATCACGTGGTACTTCCTTAGGATATGTTTGGATTTCTGGTGTGCCCTTGGTTCCTTAGCCTGGGCGATAGCTCCATTGTTGTCACAATACAGAGTAACCCCATTTTCTATGCTAGGAACTACACCAAGTTCGGAGATAAACTTCTTTATCCAAACTCCTTCCTTCGCTGCTTCCGAAGCGGCAAGGTATTCTGCTTCTGTGGTAGAGTCTGCTACAGTAGTCTGCTTTGAGCTCTTCCAGCTTACTGCTCCTCCGTTTAGACAAAAGACATAACCCGACTGCGATCGGAAATCATCTCTGTCCGTTTGGAAGCTCGCATCCACATGGCCTTCCACGATTAGTTCGTCTTTCCCGCCATACACCAAGAAGTGATCCTTAGTCCTTCTCAAGTACTTCAGGATATTTTTGGCTGCGGTCCAGTGTTTCTCCCCTGGATTAGATTGGTAACGACTACACATACTCAAAGCATATGAGACGTCTGGGCGAGTGCAGACCATGGCGTACATGATAGATCCTATTGCCGAAGCATAAGGTACCTTCTTCATGTGTGCTAGCTCATCAGGATCTCGGGGACACTGAGTCTTGCTAAGCGTCGTACCATGTGTCATGGGTAGGAATCCTCTCTTAGAGTCTTCCATCTTGAACCTCCCAAGAACCTTATCTATATAAGTCTCTTGACTAAGTCCAATCATCCTCCTCGATCTATCTCTATAGATCTTGATGCCCAATATGTATTCTGCATCTCCTAGGTCTTTCATTGAAAAACACTTCCTAAGCCACTCTTTCACGGAGTCAAGCATAGGAATGTCATTTCCAACGATCAGTATGTCATCCACATACAGGACCAAGAAAACTAGGTTGCTCCCACTAACCTTCTTGTATACACAAGATTCCTCTTCATTCTTCAGAAAACCAAACTCTTTGATTTTCTCGTCGAATCGAAGATTCCAGCTCCGACTTGCTTGCTTCAACCCGTAGATGGACCTTTGAAGCTTGCAAACCTTTCCAGCATTCCCGGAATCCTCAAAACCCTCAGGCTGTGTCATGTACACATCCTCTTCCAGTTTACCGTTCAGGAAGGCGGTTTTGACATCCATTTGCCAAATCTCATAATCATAATGAGCTGCAATTGCTAGAATAATCCTAATGGACTTAAGCATCGCGACAGGGGAAAAGGTTTCTTCGTAGTCTATACCCTGGACTTGTCTGTAACCTTTTGCCACCAGTCTAGCTTTGAAAACGCTCACGTTTCCATCCTTGTCTGTTTTCATCTTGAAAATCCATTTGCATCCTATGGGTTTTACTCCATCGGGCAAATCAACCAAGTTCCAAACTTGATTCTCAGACATGGATTCCATTTCGGATTTCATGGCTCCCAGCCATTTTTCGGAGTCTGGGCTCGTCATAGCTTCTTCGTAGGTGCTGGGTTCGTTATCCTCTACCAACAACAACTCTTGTCGTTGAGACAACTCAATCAGCCTTGCGGACCTACGCGGGGCTTGAACAACAGGTGAGACACTCTCAACTCCTTGAGGGTTCTCCTGCGAATCACATTCGCTTTGCGCGGGAGGATCTCCGAGATCTACCATCTCATCCCCTCTTTCCTCTTCTATCGGCTCATAATAGTTAGGAATCGCGACTTCTGACATCGGTGCAACGGTGCCAGTTTGTTGCTCAGATCGAACCTCTTCGATCTCTATATTTCTCCCACTTGTCTTCTTGGAAAGGAACTCCTTTTCAAGGAAGACACCATCACGAGCAACAAACACTTTGTTCTCTGACGGGTTGTAGAAGTAATACCCCTTTGTCTCTTTCGGATAACCGACGAAGAGACACTTGTCTGATCTTGGTGCTAGTTTATCTCCTTGTAAACGCTTTACATAAACATCGCAACCCCAGACTTTGAGAAAAGACAACTTTGGAACCTTTCCAGTCCACATCTCATGTGGCGTCTTTTCTACAGCTTTTGACGGAGCTCGGTTAAGTGTGAAAACAGCCGTTTCTAGAGCATACCCCCAGAAAGTGTTAGGAAGATCGGCTAAGTTCATCATCGATCGAACCATGTCCATCAATGTTCGATTCCTCCTCTCGGACACACCGTTCATCTGAGGTGTTCCTGGAGGAGTGAGTTGTGAAACTATTCCACAACTCCGAAGATGATCCTCAAACTCTTGACTCAAATACTCACCACCTCGATCCGATCGAATGGCTTTTATTTTCTTGCCAAGCTGATTCTCCACTTCATTCTGGAATTGTTTGAACACTTCAAACGATTCCGACTTATGCCTCATTAGATACACGTAACCATATCTAGTGAAGTCATCAGTGAACGTAATGAAGTAGCCATAGTTACCTCTTGCAAGTGTACTCATAGGTCCGCATACATCCGTATGTATCAGTCCTAAGGGTTCACTCACCCGATCTCCTTTTCCCTTGAAGGACGATCTTGTCATCTTGCCCACTAAGCATGGCTCACATGTATCGTATGATTCCAAATCACACGATCCCAGAAGTCCATCTGCATGAAGCTTCTGCATGCGTTTCATGTTAATGTGACCCAAACGACAATGCCAGAGATAACTTTGGTTAGAATCATGAGTACGAAGCCGTTTCGTGTCTATGTTCAGGATTTCGTCTTCTATGTTCACAACATAAAGACCATTACGCAGCTTAGCACTGGTGTAGAACATCTCACCCTTGTATAAAGAACAACTCTTGTCTTTTATTATAGCGTGATATCCCTCTTTGTCTAACACCGACGCAGAGATGATGTTCCTTGATATAGTCGGTACGTAATAGCAATTACGTAGCACTAATATCAACCCAGTCTCTAAACTGAGCTCGAAAGTTCCTACAGCCACAGCAGCAACTCTTGCCTTGTTTGCAACTCGTAGAACCATCTCGCTTTTTGTCAGATACCTGACCTCCTTGAGCTCATCTAATTCTGAAATTATATGAGCTCCACATTCGGTATCATATACCCATGAGGGAGAGTCAGCCATATCTGCCAAATTGACCTCTATAACATAGGCACCGACTTCCACTTCCCTTTCTGGTAGCTCTATTACGCTTTCTTTCTTTGAAGCATCGAGAACTCTTCTCTGATCTTCCTCCCAATCTAGAAAGTCGTATAGATCTCTATCTAAACGTGAACTAATCCTATTTGCCATCTCTACTCTACAGAAACAAAATAAGGATTTTGCTAAGTACTACATTCAATGTTTACGCAAAAACACTTTTTGCCATATTATTCAACGAAAAAACGTCCCCCTATGAATAATACGATTCCAAGACCGAATTCCTGTGAAGCTAAGCGTACTTTGGCACTGCCCTTAACTTCACCCTCCTGGGTGAGTAACTCCTTACTGATCATATCTCATATGACTCTTGGTTGATGAATAACACTTATGTGTTAAATTCATCCTTTTGCCTCGAAATCCAAAACTCTTTTGCTGACTCGTTGAGAATAACCATTTAGACATGTAGACCTCTTCTTAGGTCTACCCGTATTGTCCCGAGGTAAAAGATGGCACCCTGCTTTGGCATGACCCACCATCGATGAACAAGGGCGCAACAGGTGTCTTAATCTGGGTAGGCATTACTCAAAATTCTTTTTGGGGACTCTTACGTTTTTGTTTGCATGCATTACTGTGAACTCTAACATAATCATACACCACACAAAACGTAAATAAGTAAATGCGCGCGAGAAAATAAATCAAGCAGATATGATCCTAGTATGGCCCCTAACCTAAAAGATCTAATCTTCTTAGGTTCTTCGCTTGTTTAACCTCCGTTCGCCTGGATCTCCATCCTCGAACATCCATTGAATTCTCCCACTCGAACCACGATCTCATCCTTTGGCTCTTCAATGGACTCAATAGTACCCTTAAACTCTAATTACAAGACTCAACGATTCGCAGATCGTATAAAACTTGAAATTAAATACATTACATCGGGCACCCATCCGTGCTTAAAAACAAGATAGAACAATTCTATGGCCATACTAGAACCCGCATTCACATCCATACACACATAATAATATGACATTCATAAAACACCCAAGTATGTATGAGATTCGCTTACTCAGGTCGAATCTAGGTTTGCTATGTTCTAGATAGCTATTCGGGAGATACTACCGACATCTCTATGTCTAACGTGCCTTAAGTCCCACTAATGGCTCGTTTGGTTTTATCTCAAAAGATTTTGAAATCGTTTTGGAAAAACTCCTATTCGGGCTTTGGTGGGCCCGGGTCACTTTCGGAAAAAATATGGTCAAAATCGGAAGAAGAAAACCGAACCCTCCCACTTAAGTCAAGGCCCAAAAGACCCGAGTCTAACTCAAAAGACTTAAGTCAAACTTGGTCAAGGGACCCTTTGACTAGACCTAGTCAAGTCTCGGTCAAGGTCCGAACCAAGGTCGGACCCGGACTAGCACGTTCCAGACCGTGCCATGTCCCTCGGGTGGTCGCGTCCTGGCCCTAGGTCAGACGCTTCCAGCCCAGCAGACGCGTCCCAGACGCTCTGCCCAAGTCTGTGCTCCTCGGACTCCCAGTCCGAGGTAGCTTCTGTGCTCCTCGGACTCCCAGCCCGAGTCTAATCTCAAACATCTCATGTTTAACACTAGATTGCCCAGGACCTATATGCATAAACTAATCAATGAACTAGAGAGGGATAAATACCTTAACGCGTTTTTCCCTCGAACCATTCCAATCGCATGCAAAGATCGAGAGCTCCAATTGTAGCTCCTCTACTTGAGACACCGAGTGAATAGACTTGATCTCCCTTCCTTTCAGACTGCTAGGACTTAGTAGAAGGTTGAGAAGAACTCTTCTTCTTGACTAGATTGATAGAATGGGAACTTTCTCTCTATATTCCTCTCTCTCCAATAGCTGTATATTCAGAGAGAGAGAGCTGTATAATTTTCCTTAGAGAAAAATCCACACCTTCTCTGTTCTCAACTGACCCAATATATAGACAAACCCTAATTAGAATCTCATTCAGATTAGGTTTTCTATTTTCTGGGTCACAGAAAAGATAATTACCAAAATACCCTTTTTGGGGTATTTTGATAATCCCCTTAAGTGTGGCCGGCCAGGGCAGCCCATTATGGGCCTTATATGGCCGGCCCACTTACTCTGGTCGGCCATCTCATGGCCGGCCCAAAGAGCCTTCCTCTATCTTGTCCCGAATCTCCATTCGGACCCTTTCGGCCTTTCCAGTTGAATCCCATCCAACTTTAGCCAGTTCCCGTCTAGTCAAATCTCTCCGATCAAGTTACCACTCTTATGTGTAACCCGTTGTAGGATCCGGTCTATGTTAGCCTCGAATCAACTCCTTGATCCGATGATCGTAGTTGGCTTCTAGCAAAGCATTACGACCCCTAATTGGACCGGACTGGATGATCTTTACGTGTGGTCATCGTTATCCTAACTGACAAATTGATCGCATTGCCACCTTGGTCGAAGGACACTCCTTCGGAAGGACATCTCCTTCAGACCGAACGGTTAAATCCTTCATTCTCGTCTCTTATACAAAGGGAAGAGAGTGCAGGACTATTCAAACTTCACCCTAAATGTCTCCAACCTAAAGTTACTCACCTATGTTTCGCGGATGATCTTATGGTTTTCTTTAAAGGGGAAATTAATTCAGCACTTGCTCTCAAGGAGGTATTATCAGCTTTATACCATACTACAGGGTTGCAGGCTAATGTTAATAAAAGTACGATTTTCTATGCAGGAGTATCTCACGATACTAAGGATGCCATTCATGTAGCTCTTGGCTTTAGTGATGGAGTTTTACCTATAAGATACCTTGGCCTACCACTCATATCTTCGAGGCTGTCATATGCCGATTGTAGTCCATTACTTGATAAATTAAGGAGTCGAGTGAAGTCTTGGAATAACCGATTTTTATCTTTTGCAGGAAGAGTTCTTTTAATCCGAGTTGTGCTCCAAAGTATGCTTATTTATTGGGCAACAGTATTCATGCTTCCGGAGAGAGTGTTGAATGAAATTAAATCCATTTTTGGCTCGTTTCTTTGGACAGGGGTGGACCTTCATGGTAATAAAGCAACAATCAAGTGGGAGGCAGTTTGCTATCCTACCAAGGAAGGGGGATTGGGCATTCGAAATATCGAAGTTCTTTTTGAAGCTTCCAATATGCGTCATTTATGGGACGTGGTCAGTAATACCAATACTTTATGGGTGCAATGGGTCCGTACAAACCTTATTAAAAATAAGGAATTCTGGACTATGACTATACCACATGATTGCTCGTGGTGCTGGCGCCAAATCCTAAGAAGCCGTCACAAAGCAAGAACTATGACAACGTCTTTGATTGGGAATGGCCAGTCAACAAAGTTTTGGACTGATATCTGGCATCCACAGGGTCTTCTTCGAGACGTTATAGATGCTGATTTTCGATATAACTCCCACCTCCATGACCGAGCAGTAGTAGCCGCTTTCATTAGTGAAACAGGTTGGCAATTTCCTTCATACATTGAGTCGGTCCTAGGAGAGGTCGCCCAAACAGCAAAATTATTACCGGTGGATGTAGAATGTGAGGATGAACGGATTTGGATCCCTAGTGAAGATGGAGGTTTTAATCTTAAGGCAACATATGAAGCTTTGCGTCCGAGAGGCCCAACTCTGGAATGGACTGGTTTAGTATGGTTTAATGGTAATATTCCTCGCCATAGTTTTATCACATGGGTTGCCATGAATCGTCGACTGAAGACTAGAGTTCGTCTAGCTGCTTGGGGGGTCGTTAATGATCCAAAATGCCCGCTATGTTCTGAAGAAGAAGAAACAGATTACCACTTATTTTTTGCGTGTGCAGCAACACAACCTATTTGGCAGGACTTGATACAACGTTTGGGATATGTTCATCAAAGTGCTGCTGACTGGGACTCCGAAGTTCAATGGTGGATGACCAAGTTTAAAGACAGCACCTTGAAATGCAATCTGGGTCGGCTAGTGTTTAATGCATATTTCTATCACGTTTGGCGTGAACGTAATCGATATATTTTCGAAGGGCATACCCGTTCAGTCCAGGAGGTTATTTGCGAAATTGTTGATGAGGTCAAAATTAAAACTAATGCTGGAACAAAGAGAGTAGAAGATACATTAGAAAATAATACTTTGGTTGAGGGGTGGAATCTGGGCTTATCTCTTGTTCAACCCAAGTATATTTTCACGAAGTGGATTGGACCTAGTCCGGGTATCTATCAAATTAATACAGATGGTTCGCTGGACAACGAGAATGCTGGGTATTGAGCATTAATACGTGACTTTTCGGGAAAAGTCCTAGCAGCAGCTACGGCTATGACACCTAAGCAATCTATCTTTTACCATGAACTCCAAGCTGTGGAATTGGGACTTCGATTGGCTGTGGAACGTGGACTGGACCCGGTGCTTATAAAAAGCGACTCTCTGAATGTTGTGGTATTGTTAACTAAGTCGGGACAGTCAGTGCCGTGGAAAGTAAAGAAGCTGTGGAAACGTGTTCAAAGGTTGAAAGAACATTTCACAAGTGTAACAGTAGAGCATACTTATAGAGAGTCGAATCAGGCGGCAGACTATTTGGCAAAAATGAGACTTCGAGTGGGCGAATCAGTGTTAGCAGTTGATGGGCTTCCGCCAGAATTGATTAATATTATCACTTCAGATACTAGGGGTTCAGTTAAGCTAAGGAAGGGTTGGGGCTAATGTTCTATCTTGTTAGTGGTTCTTGTGTTTTTTTTTTAAGTTGATCGCCTTGTGCCGGGTCTGGGCCCTTTAAACCCTGCTTATCAATACAAAAAAAAAAAAAAAATTCTGCAACTTCGAGTTGTCTCTCTCTCTCTCTAAAGATTGCTGATTGGAACTACATTTATTCGAACTAGGAATCTTCGAATTAGTGGTGTACTCCATTAGAACTTCTTCAATTTCGAGCTAGGATTCTTCGAATTAGAGATTTTTCCAACTAGGTTTCCATTTTTGTCGGAAATTGACCATTAATTTGTTCCAATAAAACAAAAGGTGGGGGTTTTAGTAATTACTAATAAAAGGTGGGAGTTTCAGTAAACGCATTACTAAAAGGTGGGGTAAAACGTAAGAGGACAAGAAAGTAATATTGAAAATATCAAAGTTAAATCTAACAAGTAGAAATTTCAGTAATTACTAATAAAAGTGGGGTTTCAGTAAACACATTATCAAAAGTGGGGGGTTTCAGTAATTCTCCCTATATAAAGTCATTCGGGGTACTTTTTGTTAGGCGATCCTGGATGATCGAATGATCACAATCGGCCAAATGGTAGGGTCATTTATACAAAAGCGGGTAAGAGTTGGCGGGAAATTACTGGTTTAGTAGACAGACAAACAAACAGTTGAGTTTTCATAAATCACATGATGCAGAAAAAGAATTATGCATGAGAACTGCCCAGAGAAGAAACCCTAATTGGGGACCTCCAACTCCAATCATCTCGTCGTTTTCTTCACTTTTTAGATTCCCCAAAAAGTACCTAATGCTCACGAGAAACATTACCCAAACCCTAGAATCCTAAAATATCCATTTTACTCCCCATTCTAGAAAGAAAACTATAAAAACTACATTTTCTTTATCTTTCAATTTTACCTATTCCTTTTTTTCTTTCTTAAATTATTCATTGGTTCTGATTAAAGATTGTAAAATCCTTAGCTCAATTGATGCCAAACAAATCCTCTGTTTTTCCTCTGTAAAATCAGCCATTACCCATTGCTGAATTTCAAACTCCAATCACAAAGACATAAAATTTTGATTGTGGGATTAAATATATGGAGAAGAAAGTCAGAAATTTGATATTACTAGTTTTCTTGGTGGTATTTGTTGGTTTATCAATTGATGTTGTTGTGGGACTAAATATATGGCCAATGCCAAAATCAGTGAGCTACTATAGAGGAGGAGGAGGAGGTCGAAAAACACTTTATCTAAGTAAAGATTTTCAACTCAATACATTTGGAAGCAAGTACAAGGATGAATCTAACATATTGAAAGATGGGGTTTCGAGGATACTTGATGTAATTGAAGCATCTCATGTCATTGATGAGAGTACTAGTTCATCTCCTCATTCTTCTTTGATTAAGGGATTTCACGTCGTTATTAGCTCACCAAATGATGAGGTATTTATCAATTTCTACTTTCCCTTTCCCATTTTCTTACCTTTTTAGTACGTAGTAAGACGAATTGTATAGGTTATTGATTTTGAGTTGGATGACCGGAAACATAAATTGATGTTTAGCTATGAGAATGAATGGTGCTACATCTTTTGTGTCATAAACTGCAATTGTTGTATTCGTAAATTGACTAACGAGTTGAGTTTGGTTTCTGCAGTTACAGTATGGGATCGATGAGTCCTACAAATTGTCAATACCCTCATCTGGGAATCCAATTTTTGCACATCTTGAGGTATTTAGTTTATGCACTCGTCGCCCCTGCCTATCTTTTTCTATTTAGATATTCGACCATGTCGCTTTTGCCATTAGTCCTCTTCTTCTTCCAATTATGTAGTTGTCGAATCATGAGATGTTCTAGTTCATGAGACCTTTCAAAATAATACACGAACATTACTATATAACAATGGTGTCAATTTGGTTATCAACTTATCAAACATGTTTGATTGATCTGCAAACTATGCAGGCACAGACAGTTTATGGGGCTCTACACGGATTGCAGGTAATTACCTTTTTACGATATATGGTGCTAACTCTACTGTTTTTTCGGTTTAGGAACCACATGTACTTTTTGACTCTTATGATATTTTTCTTTTCACATGATGAAATCCTGCCAGACCTTTAGCCAATTGTGTCACTTCAACTTCACAACTAGAAAAATTGAAGTTTATCAAGCTCCATGGACCATTTCTGACCAGCCAAGGTTTTCTTATCGAGGCCTTCTAATTGGTGAGGTGCTTTATAGTTGAAGAAATAGTATTGTTTCCATGTCTCAACTGGATGAATTGCTTTCAGATTAGTACTTATAATTGAGATTCGTCGTGCAGATACATCCCGACACTATCAACCTCTGCCTATGATAAAGAAAGTTATTGATGCTATGGCCTACACAAAGTTGGTATAATGGAACAACATTATTTGGATTTTCTTTCTCACAAAATAAACATTTTTATACTTGTTTATACATATCGTAACATATTTTCGTTGCACAGAATATATTACACTGGCACATTGTCGATTCACAATCATTTCCATTGGAAATACCATCATATCCAAACCTTTGGAATGGTGCATATACTTATTCAGAACGTTATACGATGTCTGATGCAGCTGAAATCGTAGAGTATGTACTCTTTTTTACCTATAAGTACTTATTTCATCCTCACTCAACTTGCTATACATCTCTCTAACAAGGGGCGATGAACTCGACAGTTATGCTCGAAGACGTGGGATTAATGTATTGGCTGAGATTGATGTACCGGGGCATGCCCTCTCATGGTAGTTTTGACCTATCATTTTAGTAATTGAAGTTAGCATGAAGAGACTCAAAGTGGGTTTTATTAATTTACAGGGGAAATGGGTATCCTTCACTTTGGCCATCACCAACTTGTCAGCAGCCACTTGATGTTAGTAACGAGTTTACCTTCAAAGTAATTGATGGAATTCTCTCAGGTTTTTTGTCTCCTTCTCAAATTTTTACCGTTTCGATATCTAAATAAGCCGATCAAGATGAAATTTTTACCTACTCTTTTTTTCTTTTTTCTTTTCTTGTTCATCAGATTTCAGCAAGGTGTTCAAGTTCAAATTTGTTCACTTGGGAGGCGATGAAGTTAACACAAGTACTATGTTTTTGTATTTCATCAAAATCCCTCTTTATTTGTAGTTTAATTTCAGTCTAGGCCTCCAGTAGTCCATAGGTAGTGATAGTCCCACATCGCTTGGGGAGCGTCTGAAGTATGGACTATAAGTGTGTGCTCAAGCTTACTAGTGTCGAGGCCTTTTGAGACACGAGCCTTCTCCACGAACAAATATCGACTCAGTCTGAGTGTCAAAAGCGGGAACAAATATCGACTACTACTAAGGCTTGACGTGTTAAATAGATGACAAAACCTCTACAACTCACTTTTAAGATGTGCTGTCTAATTTCAGGTTGCTGGAGGACAACACCACATGTAAAGAAATGGTAATCAACTATCTGAAAAAGCTCACATTTCCCCTTCACTTTAAACTATAAACTAATCGAATCATTTCTATCAACTTTACTACTTGATATTCACAATATATACATACTGATTTTCCTACCTATACAAATGCTACTTTCGTAATTCAAATGACGTGCAGGTTACTGAAACATCGTCTGAACGAGACAGAAGCTTATCAATACTTTGTCTTGCAAGCACAAAAGATAGCTTTATCCCATGGATATGAAATTGTTAACTGGTAGTATAAACTTTTGTTCTTAAGATTCGTTAGTCGTGGTGAGCTTATTGTTATTTACAAAAAACTTAACTTTTTTAAGTTATCAGGGAAGAAACATTCAACAACTTCGGCAGCAAATTGAACCGAAAGACAATTGTTCACAACTGGTATACTTTTCAATGGATGCAATTAAGTTTTTGTTATAAAGTGCTATGCTTTCAAGCTATTCAATTGATTATGATGTCTTTGACAGGCTAGGAGGCGATGTTGCTCCTCGAGTGGTTGCATCAGGGCTAAGATGCATAGCTAGTAACCAGGAAAACTGGTATCTCGACCACTTGAATACGACATGGAAGCAATTTTACATGAATGAACCACTTACAAATATCACAAACTCAAAACAACAAAAATTAGTAATTGGAGGTGAAGTATGTATGTGGGGAGAAGGTATTGACGGGTCCGATATTGAGCAGACCATATGGCCTCGTGCTGCAGCTGCTGCAGGTAAGCTAGTTTTCGAAAATGGCTTGTTATTTTTAGTACGACGTTACATTTTTAATACTAGTAGTGAGTGTTCTATGTTGTTGTATGAATGAAGAGCGGTTATGGACACAGTATGACAAGCTAGCTAAAGATCCAAGAGAAGTTACACAGAGGCTAGCTCGATTCAGGTGTTTGCTTAATCAGAGAGGCGTTGCTGCTGCTCCGTTAGCTGGACCAGGGCGAGTTGCCCCAGGGGATCCAGGGTCCTGTTTTAAGCAATAGATGAAACTTAAGTGATCCTCCTCTGTTGCCTATGATGAAACTTTATTCCATTTTCTTAAATTCTATAATAGTAGTTTGTGAAAATAAAGGACCCTTTTATTGTTAATTTTCATTTTTTAAAAAGATCATTATTTTGTCCACAGTTTTCAGTTTTTTTGTACAAAAAGGTCATGTTTCACATTGAGCACGGAGTCCTAAAATCGTCAGCCACGACCCTGATTTTTTACGTAAGGCGAAGTTAGAATAACCCTAAAAAATATATGACAATATTTGCAAAATATCAATAAACAAGGAGAGTAAAGGAAAATAATTTCTAACCGATCTTTTATTTATCTTCTATACCATATAAAGATAAAGAAAAATTATTGTAGAAAATATATGGATTTATTATTGATTCTTCTTTTCCTTTCAAATTGTCATAAAAGAAAGAATAGTATAAGGGACACAAATATTTTTTAATTTGTAACTCAATTAATCAAATTATTAATATCTTTTTAGAAAGAATAAGATTATATATAAACATATAGTATACTACTCTTCCTCATTATCCATGTCATTCTTCAAACCTAAAAAGAAAATGGGTACCCTAGTTTTCAAGCTTTTGTTATCATCTCTCTTATTTGTAGCACTCCCATTCCAACCTTTAGCTACTACCGCTTATGGTGCAAAGTTCTTGTTTGACCTATTTCCAGAGGAAAATGTTCCTATGAACATCGACATCAATAATCTTTGTTCTTTTTGCAAAAACCCTAGTTTTTGCAAATCTTTACTTGCAATGGATTACAATGTTCCAACTTATGAGCTTTCGACACTAGCAAATATGGTTATTGGGTACGTACAGATTAACGCGACGGATGTTATAAATTATATAACTCCATTGCTGAATGCAGCTACAGATCAAAAGGAACACCTCCAGTATTGTAAAAGTAGGTATAGGGATTGTGTTGTTGATATGAAAACTAGTACTACTTTATTGAATTCAAAGGCTTATAAGGATCTTAAAAAATTTGCTAGAAGTATTCAAGGTTATGCTGTTGCTTGTGAAGAGATATTTAAGACAGCACCTTCTTCTCCATCACTATTGACAGATGCTAATAATAGATTTTCTGATCTTGTTGATATACTTGTTGCTACTTCTTCTCTCCTTATAACTAGTACCGGATGAAGGCTTCATCCGTCGTTACCTCGTTTTTTTTTCTCTATATCTAACTTAATGAAACAATCATGGAATAAGAAAATGTATTTTTTTTTCTTTGCATTTGTTTAGGAGTAATGCTATTTGGTCCAAATTTTGGAACTAATCACTGAGTGAATGGTGATGTGACCGATTCTAATTTGGTTGTCTATTTCTGTCGCGACATGAACTAACTAATTGGAGTAGGCCCCATCGCCATTCATTCGGTAGTCAGCTCTAAAATTCGGATCAAATAATAATTATTTTTGTTTTTGTCTACTGTAAATTGTTATCTCACTCGATGAGTAAGATTTACTTACTAAAGTGGCACACTCTAGGACACTGGTTCAAATCATTGAAATCTTATATGGATTAGAAAAAACATTTGATATTTCTTTCCCCAATGCACAAGATCCACTATTTTTTCACTTGGCTATATCAAATAGGTTTGAGTCGATAATTTTTTTCAACCTCATTTCGACATTTTGACGACCCACGTATCTCGGATTTATCTCGGCTCAATATTATAGAAATATATATCAAGATATATATGTATCAAGATAGCATAATATTATATGTATCAAGGAAAACTAAGACTGCAACTTCATTGCACTTATTCCTAAGATAGCTGGTGCGACAGAGTTGAAGAATTTCAGGCCCATTAGCCTAACTGGTTGTGTCTTCAAGATATTTTCCAAGATTTTGGCAGCAAGAATAAAACCAATCATGTACAAGTTAGTTTCTTTCAATCAAGGTGCCTATGTTGAAGGTCGTGAAATCCTTGATAATGTTCTTATAGCCAGAGAATCACGTCAACTGGAATGTTGTCAACAATTTGTTGGTTAAAATGGGGTTTGATCGGCGCTGGGGCAGATGGTTAAAATGGTGTGTATCTTCTCCAAGATTTTCGGTACTGGTTAACGGAAAGGCTTCAGGTTTCTTCAAAAGTTCTAGGGGTCTTCGTAACGGTCAAGGTGACTCCCTCTCTCCATACATATTCATTCTTGTGGTAGAAATTTTATTAAAATTACTTGATACAACCAGACAAAATGGGGAGATCAAAGGCTTCCAAGTTAATGTTAGCGATCTTCAAATCACTCACCTTCAATTTGCTATTTCTTTTCCCAATGCACAAGATCCACTATTTTTTCACTTGGCGATATCAAATAGGTTTGAGTCGATAATTTTTTTACAACCTCATTTCGACATTGTGACGACCCACGTTTGTCTGGATGTATCTCGGCTCAATATTATAGACATATGTATCAAGATATCTTAATATTATATGATTGAGAATATCATTGTTACTGTGATAGATATAATATATGACATGTTATATGTAAAATTTGGATGACTCTAGTGCGGCTTGAAGCCGCTAAGTTTGGGATCGAGAGCATTAATATGTATATACTAAAATAGTTTTTTTTCCTTGGGAGTAACCTTAGAATCTTACTCAGATATTGATATGGTACCAGACTGATCACATACTTTCACCAACTAATGTTTTCTAAATTGGCGAAAGTATAATAAAAATCAACAAGTATAGATTGTATCATTAAGACCCAAAATTGTTGTAGGATACTAGGATCCTTCTCTTCTATATATAGACAAGCCCAATACTCTTGTAAAGATAAGTATAATGCTTGTCTTGGTGAAATGAAAACTCTTACTAGTTTCTTGAATTCCAAAGATTATAATGATCTTAAGAAATTTGCTCAAACTATTCCAGGTTATGCCATTACTTGTGAAGATATTTTTAAGACAGCACCTTCTGCTCCATCACCATTGACAGATGCTAATAAGAGATTTACTGATCTTGTTGGTATACTTGTGGCTACTGCTTCTCTCCTTGCAATAAGTGGTAGTATTTGATTAAGCAATTTCATGAAACTACAAGAATGTAATTTGTTGTCATTTGTTAATGGGACTAAACTAATTATTCTAATGATTTTTTGGTTGAAGTAGTACTCTAACCTAATAAAAATATTGAGCATCTCCAATGCTAAACACACACACAAAAAAAAAAAAAAAACTCCAAAGTTGTGTGTCCAAAGTTTGAACATGGGATCTCTAATTGATTTTATATTCTGTGGCTAAATACAGATCTTCTAAAATTCTGTTTGTCCGATGCGAATATCTGAAGTTACTTTATTTTGGTATTATTGTTTTGATTAAAAAAAAATATACTAAGAGGGTGTTTGATTTTTGCACTTATTAAGTGATTTTCACTTAATAAGTGCGGGCCGGCAATTTTAGGCCGTTTGTTTTTCCACTTAATAAGTGAATATCACTTGTAAGTAGGGTCAAAGTAAGTGCAAAAAAGTAAGCTCCAACTTGGAGCTTATTTTTTTGCACTTACTTTCTAAGTGCTAAAAAAGACATTTCTATCCCTACCTAATATAATAATTACCAATGTAATTATAATTAAAAAGAAAATCTTAAACAATTGATAACTAAAAATAATTTTTTTATGACTTTATCAATGACCATTTTCCTTCTTCACTCATCCTTCACCTAAGCTTTTCTCTTAAAAAAATTTCACATCTCTTCCTTCCTTAATCACGGAACCACCCAAACTCCATGATGCAACGTAAGTTCTTTCTCCTTCACAATTTTTAATTACTTGATGTTAATATTTTTGTTAATATTTTCGACATAAAGCATTCATAAATTGTAATTCTCGTATCCAAACTCGCGAGCATAATGAATTAGTATGAAATGCTAATATGTAAATACTTTAAGGTCAAAATAGACAATTTCTCAATTTTATGACATTTAGAATTAATATAAAAACAAAAATCAAGCACTTAGAAGTGATAGAAAACAAACGCCATATCACTTACAAGCCATATCACTTACAAGTGATATCACTTACTAAGTGATTATCACTTAGTAAGTGGTAGCACTTAGAAGTGCTAAAATATCAAACACCCTCTAAGCTATTTTGAAGATTTAGTAATTATGTTTTTATTGGTTTAAATGTAAAAAATATTGAATTAAACAATTAGAGATATCTTAAGAAGACTTTCTAGAAATAATGTCTATTAAAATCTTTGTAATGTTAATCATCTCTACATCGTCTTAAAAAACAAGTTGAGTTTTACATCAGAGAAGGTATTAAAAGAAACGCTAAAATATCTTTGACAATCAGATGTTCTAAGACAGAGTGTTGCATCAGAGATGCTATGAGATCTGATATATCACAATTAAATTAAGAGTTGGCCGCTTGCTAATTTGCATTAAGTGTCTTTTCTTTCTTTAAACAAAATAAATTAAAAATCATTACATAATATGACTATTGATACATCAAAAAGATACGATACGAAAATCTAACATGAGTTGAATTAGAACATTAACCGTCATGAAACACGACAGCTAGACTTTAATGCAAAGATGTCCAATCTGCTACTCCTACTGAGACTGTTCTTCTCATATTTGTATTTGAGCACTTGCATTGAACACTCTACGTGATAACATCAGGGGCGACCCTAGGTCGTGGGGGGCCTAAAGCGAAACCGGAAAGTGAGGCCCTTTAAAAAATTTGAAAGAAAATTTTATATAATTTTGTTACCTTATTCTTATTAAAAAGGTGTACTTATTGTTAGGTTACATTGTTCGGATTTATGAATAAATTTTTGCAGAAAATTTCGAACAACTTAAAAATAATATTTTATTCAATACAATATAAATTTAATGTCAATTTTAATATGGAATGCATACTAATTTTAAATACTTGTAGAAATTATATATCTTACTTCCACTTTGCTTCTAATAAAAAACGAGAGATCACACTTTAATATGAAATGCATACTAATTTCAAATGCTTGTAGAAATTATATATCTTATTTACCACTTTGTTTCTAATAAAAAAAACGAGAGATCATTACATTACTTTAGTTTGATTGATATAACAACTTTTTAAAATTAGATTGAAAAGAACATGTAAAAAAGAACATATAAATAACAAAACTACTTACTAAAAGTAAAACTCAATTTGATTTGTATTGATAATCAAGATTTCAACAAAAAATAGAAAAGGAGCAAAATTATGTAGACAATAGGGATTGAACCCATGACCTCTAGGGTTATCTTAGAAAGCTTTGCCAACTGAGCTACATGCATACTTTTGATTATATCACGTTTAGCTAGTTAATATCCGTTGGTTGGGGGCCCTCCTGTTGTCATCCAGAGCTGGGGGCCCAAAGCCACCGCTTTGGTGGCTTTGGGCCTAGGCCGCCCCTGGATAACATCAGGAGATGGAATCGTGTGAAAGAAATCAGTGAACTGAGAGAGAGAGAGAGAAAAAAAAATGGTCTTTCAAAGATACTCCTCTGAACATTAACTTTTAATTTGAATACACCACTAATCTTTTATGTGAAATTTTAAAAGGCCCTCCGTTTTTGTTAAAAGGCCTCCCCGCTAAAAGCGCCCCTCATTATAACTCATTTGGTTATAGGGCCCCCTCTACAAAAGAGCACCTCCTTCACCAATATTTGACCTAACGGCAAAGTTAACGCCGTTAGGTCAAACTTAACCCAAGACCGGTGATGTTGACCACGCCACATCATCATCTTCTCCGGCAGAGTCGCCGGCCGGCCAAACTTCCGGCCGGCGACCTTAAAATTTTTTTTCTTTTTTTATTCTCTCTCTCTCTCTAAAAACAATTTTTTTTTTTTTTAAACTCTCTCTCTAGATCTGTAGAGAGAGAGAGCAGATCCATTGAAGGTCTGCGAACAGACCTCTAATGGGTCTGCGAACAGACCTTCAAAGGGTCTGTTCGCAGACCTTCATGGATCTGCTCTCTCTCTCTAGATCTGTAGAGAGAGTAGACAGAGAGAGAGTTTAAAAAAAAAAATTTGTTTTTAGAGAGAGAGAGAGAGAGAAGAGAGAAAAAAAAATTTTTGAAGGTCGCCGGCCGGCGACCCTGCCGGAGAAGATGATGATGTGGCGTGGTCAAATGATGTGGCAGAGAGAGAAAATGAGATGGAGGAGAGAAAATGTGGGTGAAATACACCTTTAAAGGGGTTTTTTCTCACCCATTCAAAGAGGGGGGCCCTTTAACCAAGCTAAGTCAAAGGTTTTTTACTAAGTCAACGAAACCATGGAGAGGCCTTTTAACAAAAACAGGGAGGCCTTTTAAAATCTCCCATCTTTTATTGCTAATTTGTTTGGTCTCAGTTTGACTACTTTAGAATTATTTCAAATCGAGTAGACATATTTTGAATTCGAGAAGTGAAAGACTTGGGTGGAGGCTTTTTTCCTTATGGTTAAGGAAAATTAACATAAATACACAAAAGAGAAGGATAACAAAAGTGGCTAACCAAATTCATATATTAATCCACCTCCTATATCATCTGTTATACTATTGTAAAACAAAACAACAAAGAAACCTAACTCCAATTTATGTAATAAGAAAAATAATATCATCGAACAAGGGCAGGAAGATGGTGCGAGAAAGGAGCAAAAAAAAACTAAGATTAAAAAAAACAATCAAAGCAAAGATCCAGAAGACAGAAAACGAAATCAGAAGAGTTGAAAAGAGACTAGGGAAAGAACAAAAATAATGGATGCCTCAGTCATTGCCCAACCTCTTCCTTTTTTTTGCTTAGTTCTTCTTCTCTGTTGACAATTTCTGTTTAAAAAGTGAACATCTCCTCTCCCTGCCACAGATTAATATAGATACTCACGGTTAGAGAATTTACAGATAAGATAGATTTGTAAACAAAGTCTTAGTTTAACACAATAACACCCGACTACAGCACTTTTTCACTTGTAATTTTATTGTGGCCCTATGCTAAAATCTCTCGAATATATATATAAAACATATAACCTACTTAGGCAACCCGGAACTTTTTCATTTGGTTTCAACTGGAATCCAGTAATAGAAATTGTTAATACTCCATAATTTGATTAACATTTCACCTTTCCAAAAAAAATATAACATTTCACCAAAGATATCCTTGAGTAGGGGGTGGTGGGATCCTTCTTCTTCCTGTTTAGCCCCCTTGGCTTCCGAACTTTTTTCTATTTCTACATCTATTTCTTCCTCACTTCCCCCCTTTCTTCCATTTCCGAAGTTACGTCCAAATCACACCACAGACACCCATGAGTAGACCAGACTGATGATGACATCCAGGAGAGGGTTGAATTTACTATTCACTTATCATTGACTTTCAATTTGATAACATAGCAACTACACTTTCACTTTCTTGCTTTTTTTTTTGATGAAATTCACTTTCTTACTTTTTAATATGAAAATCGATTTTCTTATCATTTCCAAATGCAATGAAATAACCTTAAAATAACTCACTTTTATGCATCTTTCCAAATGAACAAGAACAAGTATATCGAAACTTACCTCGCTAGTTTGAAGCACTGAAACCTCGCAACCTACTTGACTCATGACCTCCTAAGTTTCACCTAACATTTTGTCTCGTTTTAATCATCCGCTTCAGTGTTGAAAGCCAGAAGTTGCATTCATCCCACTCGCTTGTTGTCAGAAGTACCTGTTTTCGATTAAAAAAGTCATAACG
Organism: Eschscholzia californica; assembly: GCF_041429995.1. NCBI lineage: Eukaryota > Viridiplantae > Streptophyta > Magnoliopsida > Ranunculales > Papaveraceae > Eschscholzia > Eschscholzia californica. The sequence continues at coordinate 71,172,962 of NW_028238198.1, forward strand.
ATTTCAGATTGAAGGCATCACTTGAATTTAACTGGAGATTTGGGAGTGCTATCTTTTAGATAAATATTTTTATTTTTCTAATGTCTTCGATAGACAGTTAAAAAAGGAGCTACCATCATTTCAAGCTTTGTACCTGGATTTGCAAAGCAGAACCAAAATCACCATTATCCAAAGCCTGACAAAGCTGAGCAAGCTTATCCGCAGCATTCTTAGAAATGTCCCCGCTGTTTAGTTTTGCAAATAATGCACCAATTTTCCTAGAATTGTCTTCTATCTCCCTTTTCTTAGCAGGATTTGCACGTGGGCCTCCAAGTGCTTCCGATGTCTCCTTGAACAGTCGAGACAGGGTATTGATAATAGGTTTTTGATGAGCTGCAGCATAATGCATAGAAGTGTTAAGATGTTAAAACAGGTTTCCTCGCTCCAAACATTTCTAACAAATGGGATCCTTGAACTGGGTTTCTACAAAGTTAACAACTATGCAAGAATGCTGTAGGAAAAAACTACAAAAACTACAAAAACAAGATGCAGGACAAATCCTAGCTTAACAATGCAGAGGCCTCAAGAATGTGCACGGAACTAAAGCTTAAACAGTTCCATGCTTCAGTTACATAAATAAAATTAAGAACTTAAAACGCTTATGACGTTGTTAGTAGATAAGACACTTAAAATGTCCCTCTTGCAACAGCTCGACCCAAGTTAAACTGCTATAATGCCCCTTTAGATTTTGACTAATGATGGTGTCATTAGTTTTAGTTCAGATTAATTCAAGTTTCCCCAGCTAGCTGATAACCGGAAACATATTTGGATGAGCTAAAGTAAGACTATCAATGTTCCGAAAAATGACTTTTATCTAGTATCTACTGATTAAAAGTTTACTTTCTACAATATACAACCAGAGCTAAGCTCTCAAATTTATAACATACCAGGAACTTTTGATGTATCAACCGTCTGTACAGTAGGAGGTGGAGCTGCAGGTGTGGGAGCTGCGACTACCTGTGTAGGCTGAGTAGGACTTGGTGGTTGCATTGGACCACCCAATGGAGGTATTGAAGCATATCCTGCAGCATTGTTATTCACTCCTGGAGTATAATTCCTATTTGGTACACCCATTGGGGTCTGAGAGAATGTATGCCCGGGAACAGGCCCTGCTTGAGATGGAGATGGGCCAGAAGCAGGTGAAACAGCTTGATACGGGCCAGATGCAGGTGGAACAGCTTGATACGGGCCAGATGCAGGTGGAACAGCTTGATACGGTCCAGCTGCAGGTGGAACAGCTTGATACGGGCCAGCTGAAGGTGGACCAGCTTGATATGGGCCAGCTGAAGGTGGACCAGCTTGATATGGTGCGTTACGACCACCCTAAAATGGAGATCACAGGGATGAGATTATGAGTGGCAAATGAGACCCCATCGCATTAAATTGGTATACAAAAAAGCATAACAAAAATAGATATAATAATGTGATAAATAGAGAACAGGACATGAATACTAACCATCGGCAGCTGAGAGCCCAAAGTTGCTTGCTGATGATACTTATCAGCATTCTCCAGAGGGCGTGGATTTGAAGGGACATAAGACTTCACGGACTGCTGAGGAACAGCCACAGGAGGAAAGTTGGGCTGAGAAGAAGCAAAACAAGAATTATATCGAGATCATGAACCCAAAAGAATTTGAAATACCATGAAGAGCTATTTCTCTCCGAGAGGCTAATGTGGGGCTTTTTCAGAAGACAGAATAAAATATTATCAACTTTTAGATCCACATCCAATTATTTTTCACAGCAAAACAGGAATCTTAATTCATTCCTAGGACCATGTATTAAATCTTCGGCCCAAACAAGATGCAAATGACGCCTAAATTGTGAAACACTTTATGGTGTACCCATAGTAATATTATGAAGACATGCATAGTATATATTATTTCATTAAAAAAAATATCGTTTCTGGATTCTGCTTCTAAATCATACGACACCGAAGTCTTACTCCTTCACACTATAAACTACTGATACTAAACTACTTTATTATATATATATATATATATATATATATATATATATATATATATATATATATATATATACGCAGACAATTTTGGCAGAGACAGGAGGTACCTGTGTCACCTGCTGTGCCGGTGTAGGGACAAATATGGTGGGCGGATGTGCTGCTTGCTGATATGAAGGTGTAGAATAGCCTCCCCCATATGACTGCTGTTGATAATTCTCAACATAATGAGCACCTTGAGGAATCTCACCTGGTTGTTGCTGAAACTCAAAAGGAGGTTCAAGACACAATTAGCAGAAAACATAATATTTGCATAAAGCAATCGGATTCAGGACAGCTAATAGATAACTCGCACGAAGGCACTGGAGGAAGTTATTGCAGGAAGAAAGCAGTCTGTACCTGATAATAATGCTGAGAACCATTCATAGCTCCATAACCAGACTGATCAGCACCATAAACAGATTCTTTTGGCAGTTCAGTGTGTTGAAATGGGGAAACCTTTGGTGCTTCAGTCTCTGCAATAGAAAACAGGTCAGCAATATTACTATCACAAGTTGATGGTTACGAAGCCAATTTATTTCCCAATTTGGTATTGAATCAGCTGATTAGATATCCAATTTTATCCCTGACTAGGTATTTATTAAACTTCATTTCTTCTGAACATCTTTTCACAATTGGAGAAGTATAACAATTGCATTGTAGATGAATAAATATACATGAATTTTAGGAAACAACTTGTTTCTCAAATCTCAAGTCTACCTAGCTTGTAAGTGTAACATACTAATATGGATGCTTCCTTAGTATTTTTGCGTGTCGGGGCACTTGGGCACTTGAATAGAAGTGTGAGCCACTGCAAGGCGTATGCATCACAACAAAGAGGTGTGAGCCTCTTTCTTGGTCAAAGAGGTATATTCTGGGGCGCCGACGCCTTAATTACCCACCAATTTTTTTGCTTCTCATAGAAATTTATCAGCTCATACACTAATGAGCAAGATATAAGCACAAAACTGGTATAAGTTCAAACTACTAAGTACTAAATAAAACTGAAAATGAATGATCACCTTGAGCAGAGAGAGAAATACGATCTCGCAAAATAGCAAGCTCTTGAGATGATTCTTCAGAGTCCAAAAGTTTCAAGTACTCCATTGCTATTGTCAGCAGCCCTTGACTTGCAAGTAATTCAGCATAGTTCTCAACAAGCTTGGACAAAGCTGCGCTGAATCTCTTTTGTCCAGTGGCCAATGCAAGGATAATTGTCTTTTCCATTAAGTCCTAAAAACAAAGACAAAGTTATTCTTACAACGCAATTAGAAAAGTGTGTCCACATTTATTTCAGAACAAAATTCCCACCTGGAGAAGGTCAACATAAGATCTCCCTTCAGGCTCAGGCTTCAAGCTTTGTGACCATACTTCCACTGTTTTCTCAACATTACCAGCACATATATAGCAGAGAGTGGCAGCAAGTGTGTTACCAGCAGCCATTAATCTTGAAGCAAGACTATCACAAAGCAAAGTCCATTCCTTCCTGTCTGCGAACTGTTTAAAGTGATGGTCAAAACAAGGAAGAAGTTGCAAGCCCTAACAAATTTAATGTTTAGATGAAATGCGCTATCTTAAGACTTGTATATATTTTTTTTCTTTCTCTTAAGCATTTTTACGACAAACACGTGCACGATAGGTCATCCGAGTCATAACGAGCAGTTGTAAGACTTAAGGATGTTTAGGTTTCCATACTTTGTAAGTGATAACATTTATGAGTGATTTAACTAAATAAATTCAGTATTCTTTGTTTTCTCGTTGAAAGTTGTTTTTCGTAACTTCCAGCATTACCACTCAAACCAGAAGACTCCACTAGTCTAGAACAAGATGAAGGGAAATTACAAGGAAAGAGAATTCACATACATTCCACGATGAACAGTTTCCTTGCAAAAAAAATCAGTATTAACAGAGTCCTATTTGCTAGATTAAATAAAGTAAAAGACCAAGGTTCAATTTAGCAGATTATGTTGGCCGTCCAACATAATAATTGCCAGATTAAAAGAACAAATTAATCAACTTACATTGCAAAGTAGGGCAAGCGTTTCTTTCCAGGAATTCAAAGGTCTGGTGTTCACAAGGCTCATGAGATCATTTTTCACCATAGCAGAGACAACCTGAAATGTGGATAAATGATTTAAATGAAGTACTATGTGATCATCTAATTTAAATTAACTGAAATGTGGATAAAAAATTATCCACTCTAAATGGTAATACATGGTCACACACCTAACAATGCCAAGAAGCTTAATACACTACGTGATCCCGATTCTCAAGATCTAAAATATCCTCTCAGTAGAATATTAAAGTTTTTATGAGAAAAAAGAAAAGAATAAAAAGAACTGCAAAAGCCTTTGAGATGAAAATATATAAGCCACCTTTAAGTAAGATGAATGACTCTTATTTAGGTACTGATCACGTGTGCTCTCCCACAAGGAAGTACCACCTAAGTGAGCAATAACTAATGCATCTGCCATTCTATTTGCAGATATGCACTGTGAAACTGCTCCTTTGTAGTCTCCGACAACTAAAGCACGCTGAATGCTGTCAGCAAATGAAGAGGCATCATCGCCATCTCCCTGTACTTCTGATTCTTGTTGCCCAGTAGGCACCAAACCAACATCAGCAGTAAAGCTACCAAGAGAACTGGAAAGAGATGGATCAGCTTTAGGGCTTTGAAGATTGTTGAAGAACTCTTCCCCATTATCGATACTCCACAAATTCTTATCCACAGTCGATCCTGCATCATCAGTTATCCTTTCATCAAGACTGACAGCTTTTATTTCCTCTGAAAGCTCATCTTGCGCTTTATCATTATGTACAGTGAAACCAAGGTGAGAGAGTAGCTTTGTTCTTGCTGCCCCGTCATCTTCAAACATCACCTTCAAGAAGCTCCAAGTTTCTCGATCATTCTCAGATCTGCTTCAGGAAATGCATAGAGTTGACAAAGGAAGAACGTAAAACATCAGTAGATTGAGCTGCCAAACGAAAGAACCACTAGAAATCTACTCGTTTATACAGTTACTTACTTGGACTCCTCAGCTTTTTTATCACATAAAGCTCTCAAAGAAGATTTCTCCCCGTCTTGAATTGCAGCTTCAAATTCAGTGGAGCGGCTAACCAAACTTTGTTCAGTAACTAAGCTATGTAAATAAACCTGAAGAAGAAAGAAGAAAATTAACTATCCAATCATGGAAGCAAATTAAAGCAGAAAATAATACTCGTACCTCAGAACTTTCAGTTGGGCCATTTGCAGCTGATGAGCTGGGGTTAAAGGATATAAGCTTTCCACCAAAACCAAAAGAGACACCCACAGGGCACTTCATCCATTTTGGAGCTCTCAGATTAACTGAGAAAAGTTGAAATAACAAAATATGAAGAAAGATAAAATTAGATTTCTAGAAAGATACCACCAGCTAGGAGTAAGATAGGAGGAAAATTGAGAAATAGAGCATAACTTAAAGAAACACCCAGAAACACTATCAAAGGGGGATAAAGATATTTGAGCAAGTTTTTTGGTAAAACCGAGCTAATTAACTATTAACTAAGTGAAAACTTTGCCGAAATGCAATAACAGGAATTGTCTCTAAAATATGGTACCTGCACCAAAGACAGCTTCTCCTGCATTTAATTTGCTGCAGGCCTGCATCTACGACAATTTTGTAAGCAAACGCATGTATACCTCTAGAACATATAAAATACGAGCTTTTGATTATAATCTTATGACAACGGTAAAGTCGTGGTAGTGTGACATACAAATTTTTTGAACAGTACATCCCTCGGGAAGTCCTTAAGTACAAGTATTTAAGAAACCGGAGCTATAATCGAAATACCAGAGGTCCACAAGGGTGGGATACTCGGATACTCTTGGAGAGCGGTCTCCAAACTAAAAAGGAGTATCCCTATTTTAGCTTTTTTCCAATCACCGTTACATAGGTAAGATCACATTTTTCTGCCACATGATTGTTGTCAAGATCATTCTTCCGGTATAGCCAACTTTCCCTGTTATTGCCCACTTCAGGCCCACTTTCGTGTACTTTTTTACAGGTATAATTTGACACGTTTTAACTGGATGACAATTTGGCATGTAAGGAGTTCTCCATTGTTCGTTTGATGAGAATAAATACAATTCTAAAAAGAAGAAGTAATACCTCAATATTGTAAATGCCAATTTTTCCATCAAAAGAAGAAGCTGAAACCAATCCTGGCATCTTGGGGTACCAATGAATATCAAAGTTCCAGTTGGTTCCAACTGGCAGTTCACTGACGATCTGAACTCAATTGAATTAAGAAAGCACACATGTTAACAAAACAACCATTAACTAATAAAGATTAGACGGTGACTGCCAAACCTAAACACAACAAAACAAACAAAGCTGCAGCCAACTGAAGAAGTCGACCAAAATATGTCCCTACCTCTCCGCTTACTGTATCCCAACAAATTGTGCGATTATCTTTGGAACATGTAAGCAAGAAAGAACTGTCACTAGGACACCATGACATTGCAATCACACCTGCACAGAAGAAAGAACCATATGTTATTCTCAAGTACAGTATGTTGCAAATGAAGCGCGAAAAAGAAACAATCCAACTAGAAAATTTGCAGCAATTAATCTGAACTCCAGAATAAACAGTGACACAATGCAGCAGAAAGTCCCAGAATTACACTATTTCATCTATTGCTCAATGCAAACATTTGGCAAACGAAAAATACAGAAAAAAAAATAAAGCACTGCCCATCCAGACCTTTAGTGTGACCGACGAACTCTTTTACCGGCGATATTGTGTTCCTTACATCCCAAAGCTGTACATAAAAGATAGATTAAATAAGGAATTAAATACATGTACATCAATAATGTACGCTCAGAACACTTCAAAGATTGTACTTTTAGAGATGGCGAATTATCATCATCGGACGCAACAATAAGTTGAGTGGCAGCGTCAGGGTTCCACTGCAACACTGAGCACCGTCTTCTACTTGGATCCGCAAAGCTGTTCAAATCAAGTACAAAAATCAGATTGACTAATGTAAATCAACATCACAAGTGGTTGTCCACAAAGGGCCGGTCCATTTCACAATCAGAAGGAGATACTTGCCTGATCACTGGTTTTTGCCTCTTTAAATCCCAAACAACTGCCAAATATTGAAAATATTCCCATATTCAGAATAAAGTAACATCATTACAGTAGAGAGAAAATTAATAGATAGTAGAAGACTAGAAGTATCTTTTAATCTTTTATACTCTCACCAGTTGCCCCGTTATACGATGTAGACGCTAATATATGTTGGACTTTGTGATTCCATGCTAAGAAAGAAACTTCACCCTGGGAACCATGTCCAACACTCTGCACAAAGTTTTCATCGCCTATGTAAATCTTGAGAGTGTTTTACAGAAATACTATGAAATCTAGAACCGGAAGTAGTCCATCACCATTTTATCTTTTAAAACGTATCAGGTGCTACTCAGGCACTTAACAAAGAGCACATACACCTTGCTTCACATATTATACATATACAAACATAATCAAACATATTTGGCTAATTAAAATGACCAAGTTAGTTGCATCTCATATATATAGGAGAGTGACAATGGTGCCCTTTCTCCCATGGAAAGCAAATATTGAACCTGTTAGATGATTGTCCCACCTATTTGAGTTTGAGAGACAGCTACAATTCAGATCATAGGTATTGCATAGGTTCCAGCTCGGGCTATATTGCTAAATGACGTAACGGTAACCCAAAACCGTATGCTACTCGATGGTCTATAAATTCGAAACTATGATTGTTATTTTTCTTAAGTTGTCCACCTACTATTTTGAATTCCCAAAAGTCAACCTAACGTTCTTAAAATTGCCAGAACATAAACCATCGAACATTAGACGTCAAAAAATAATAGACAGATTCTGGCGTGCTCTATTCCATAGCAAGCTCGAAGAGTAAAAATAAGCAGTTTAGCCCCTTTACTTGTAACTTGTAAGATAAAATGTTTAGACAATGAAACACTGAGAGGCACCCAGTGGAGTCCACTAATCAACTAAGAATGAAAGACAAAAGCAGTAAAGCACCTTTAACCAGCATGCATATGTACAGAACTCATTAAACTCTAATACGAATGGAATTGTTCACATGTTTCAATATGAAGGAGTAAATGGACTATCATACCGAATATGACTATCTGTTCCCGAATCGATATGCTATCTGATATTGGATACAATAAGAGATTTGGCCATACTCAATTTTCTTATCTGAATTTTGAACCCGATAAACATAAGCTTAACTGATATCAAATTATATGTATTATCTAATTGAAAGAAGTGATCACAATAGATTTTTTGTCTACAAACCATGTTAATATATATCTTCGAATTAAATTTAACCAATCTAAGAATTTGATATCTGATAAGGACTGTAATGTAGCAATACTCGAATTCAAATCAGATATCAAAATTTTCAAATATCCATCACTAGACCTACTTCAATACATAAAAGAACAGTATTCTCCAAATGTTGCCAACTTAAAAAGAAACAAAAAAAAAAGTACCATTATGATTTATCTTCTAAAAAATTCATCATAATATTTTAAGGTTCCGTGATAGTTAAATATACTCCATAAATTACGTTCTATGAACGGAAAAGACCTTGGTGTTTCATTCGATGTATACTATACATACCTTGAGGGGAGGGTAGTGAGTAGGTTCTGCAGGGTTTGCAAGGTCCCAAATGCAGATTTCCCCTTCATCAGCCCCAGATGCCAGTAGATTTGGCGTATAAGTGTTGAATTCTAGACCACGGACCTGTAATCCAAAAACACGGCAAAAGGAAACTAGGTCATTAACATGTTCATTGTTCGTTACAATGTATTTGATAAACCAAGAAACTTACATGTCCAGTATGCTTTGTCAGACGTCCGACAAGAGCCCGATCAACTTCTTTTGAACTGCAGAAGCAAAACCTTTTCTTTAAAATGTTAGCAGTTTGCTACTACTACTGGGCTACTGGCTCATAACATGTCTAAGGGCATTATATATATACACAATTCCGCTCGTCGAAATTTCAAATCTTCATATCCATGTCTCTAGATCTAATAGTTTAATGGCATGAAAAGAGGAAAGAGAACAAGAAAAATCAGACTAATAGAAACTAATAATTTAGGGAAAGAAGATTTTCATCTCCGATTTTAATTCTCGGTGCAATTCTATGTGAATTATTATAATAACATCGAAATTGAAATGACAGATATAACAGACGATCAAAAGTTAGGATGATAAAAAATTTAAGACCTTATGAGAGTAAGTGGATTCCAGATATTGATGCTTCCATCAACAAGTCCTCCAGCGATGAGTCCGAGAGAAAATTCTTCAGTACCGGATCCAGTTTTGCCCCAAGAAAGTCGATTAAAACGTTCGTTGCTCGGACACTCACCAACGACGGGAAGTTCTCTATCGTCCGATTGAAAATCAAGCTTGAAAATTTCAAGATTTGCAGAAGAACTGAATGACATATCGACAGCTCCGGCCATAGTACCAGCCGCAAGGTAAGGCGAATCCGGTGAGAAAGCCACCGATGCCGATCTATTGACGCCCTTTATGCACGCCATTGCTGACAGAGATCTTCTTCTTCTTCTTCAGATTTCAATTGTTTTTGCGCAGATCTAACGATGAATACTTCAAAAATGGATTGATCAAGGTCAATTCTAGGGTTTTCGTCGCAAGTAATTTCGAAGTAGATCTGAACGTATAAAAAAGCGATAACAAAATTAGAACGACCCACGAAGGCTGTCTCTCTCTCTCTCTCTCTCTCTCTAACTTGTAACTTTTTTCTTCTTCTATACAGCTGCTTTCTTTTCTCTCTAGTTTCCAAGAGGCTGATCCGCTGATATGGTATGAATACGTAGAAAAGCTTGTCCAAATTAAAGCCCAACACTAATAGTGACGTGGAACGCCACGTGTAGTACGATGTGGAATGCTACATGTGATTTCTACGTGGCATCGGGTGACGTGGTAGTTGTTAGGAGTTACATGAAGACCAAGGAAATGTTTTTAACACAAAAAAAAAAAAAGAACCAGCTAAATGTTGTTTTTATGAGTAGTGTTTATCCTTTTTTTTTTTTTTTTTTTTTTTTTTTTTTTTTTTTTTTTTTTTCCTGAAACCAAGTCTTTTTTGTTCTTGATGTAAGGAGGTAAATAACTCAATTTATTAGCTACTCAAGCTTAAATTCATGTTGGCAATATCGATCTCCAACTGACTAACAATATAACTAGGAGTATGAGAAATCTCCGTAGTTTGATTTTGATTAAATTGAATGCATACTTAGCTAGTAAGTGAGCTACATTATTTGCCTCACGATTACAAATTATGAATATATTATTTTGTAGCTTTAATGCTTCCCCTCTGACCTCCATAATGATTGGCTTAATTCTCCAAGGAGTGTCATCCAAATTATCTGAGCAAGACTTTACAATCGTCAATGCGTCACCCCTCCAATATACATTCATATTCTGGGATCGTCAACGCAAGTCGTACAGCTAACCTTGCTGCGATGGCTTCTGCTTCAATGCGGATGACGATTGTGTAGTCGTTGTTAAAGCCATGATATTTTGCCCTTCTTCATTCCTGCACACCGCTGCCGCAGCTGCTTTGCAATTCGAGAATGCCCCATCAAAGTTGAGTTTTAACTTACCTTGAGGTGGAGGTTTCTAAAATTTAACCGGTTTGAGCATACTCACTTCTTCAGTGATTTCAAGGTTTGTGCCATTTAATGAGAAATCGACTTGCATTACCATTGCCGAGTTAATAATTTGGTATCCATTAGGTTGTACACCTTCGAAAACACATTTGTTCCTCACCTTCCATAAAAACCAAGCAACATAAATTCGGAGTTCAATAATCTCTTCTTCTTCGTCGCTCCCATTCCAACGACATAACAATTTTGTAAAATCTTCTTCCCCTTCAACTCTTAACTTCAGCGGAGAGCATAACCAAGTTTCTCTTGCCATGTGACAAGTTCGGAATATGTGATCGAGATCTTCTTCTTCTTTGCAAATATCACAAAGTTTGGGTACTTGTGTGTTGAATTTTAACGCTTTTATCTTAGTAGGTAATGCATCATGTAACAATCTCCTAAGAAAAGTTTTAACTCGTGGTGCTAAGGTAATTTTATTCCACACTCCCTTCCAAGTTAAACCATAGTTCAACTCCATTAATTTTGAGGAAGATGGTTTCCGTTTTACTATCGAAGTATACAAAGACTTTGTAGAGAACTCACCTTTTGTCGTATGTATCTATATAATCTTGTCGGACAGATTTGTTGTAGATAACGGTATCTCGCATATTGCCTTTGCAGAAAAAGCTTCAAACACTTCATCTATTACCCTCTTTTTCCAATGTCTTTCTTGATCAATAAGGTCCTTGACTAGAAACAAGTTTGGTACCTCCACTGTACTTTCTTTTTTGTTTAGCTTTTAACAGTCGCACCCATAAATGTATCTGGTTCCGTGATGAATCTCCAAGTTAATTTTCCTACCATCGATTGGTTTACTATACCCATATCTCGGATACCTAAGCCACCTTCTTTTTTAGTTGCCTGCAATTTTTCCCAACCTATATAATGTGTCTTATGTTTCTCTCCACTATGTCCCCACCAGAAGTTTCTTTGACACTTTTCGATTTTATCCACCACTCCTTTTGCTACAATATTAGTCGATAGAAAATATGTAGGAATTAAAGCAAGATTGCTTCATATGATTTTTTTTCTATCATATTAACAATAAAATCATATGAAGCAATCTTGTGCTTCGGCTTCAGTAAATAATTACCCAGATGCACATCTTCCTTCTTCATTTCCTTCACACCCAATATATCTAATAGTATCCCCCTTCTGGCCAGATCACAGTTAGCACTAAACTGTATCGAAGATTTTTGGTAATTAATTAATTGTCCCGAACACCTTGCGTAGGAGTCCAGAACCATTTTCAACTATTCCACATTAGTTTCTGAAGCTTTGCCAAAGAAGAATAAGTCATCTGCAAACATTAGATGACTTATACTTGGAGCATACCTATTCACCTTATGCCCATTGTAAAGACCACACAATTCAGCCTGATGTACCAGTTTTGTAAGAATTTTAGAACAAAGAATAAATAAATACATGGATGATATTTTTATTTCTTTGAGAACTACATGAGAGTTACATACGATAAGTTCATTGAACTTTCGAATGTAAAGTGCCTCGTGAACAAGGGCGGGGTCAGGATTTCAACTTACACAAGGCTAAGCTTTAACTTCACGCTAATTAATTTTTTTAATCCAAAAACAGCTGTGATGCATGTAATAAATTTCTACCTATAATAGTGTTATTTAAAAGTAATTTCTAGCGATAACAATACATTCTTAACTATGCATTTCACATATATTTAATTTCCGACCAAAAAAAACTTAAACATGAATCAAACATCAACCAAAATTAATCGATAATCGAATTAACGAAGTATGAATCGATAAACAATGTCAATTGATAATTAGACATAAACTAATTAACAAAATTTGAAATCATAACTCATAATAAATTAAGAATTATAATTCATAAATGAGTAGAGAAAGACGAAAAAAGAGGAGAAAAATACATTATAGGTAAGAGAAAGATAAAGTAAAAGAGAGAAAAACAACAGTAAAATTTACAAAATTGAGATACAACACAAGAAACACATAATTGAAAAAAAAAATATAAACAAAAAAGAAATCATACCAGTGCAACCAGAGGAAGGACCAACCCTCAAACGTTGATGTACTGAATATTGCTGAACCTGAAGAGATCATTGTTGCAGTAGCCGAGACTTGTTTGGTGGAAAGCAAACATGAATGGGTGCTAGACACAGGAGCTTCCGGGCATATGTATGCAAACAGAGAGATGTTTCAGACCTTCCAGGAGATGAACGATGGATCCAGCGTCTACATGGGCAACTCTGCAAAAGCTGGAATCATGGGCAAAGGAAAGGTTCTTCTGAAACTCACCTCTGGAAAGAATCTGTCTCTGGACGATGTTCTCTACGTGCCCACCCTAAGGAGGAATCTGATCTCGGGATCTCTTCCCAACAAAGCTGGTTTAAAATTAGTTTTTGAGTCAGATAAAATTGTAATTTCTAAGAGTGGGGTCTATGTTGGGAAGGGATATCTGAGTGGGGGGCTTTTTGTAGTGAATGTCGATTCGGAAATTAATAATACTTCTAGTTCTGCTTATATCATTGAGTCTTCTAATTTATGGCATGGTAGATTAGGACATGTTAATTACGCTTCTATTAAGAAACTTAAAGAGAATGGAATCATCAATACAGACGATCTTGATGATCACACTAGATGTCCCATATGTGTAGAAGCTAAACATGCGAAACTGTCCTTTAAGAATGTCACAATTAGAACGACAGAACTTTTAGAACTAGTACACTCAGACATGAAAATGTCCCATCTGAATCTCTTAACTCGGGTTAGTTAGTCCAGTTCGAGCGGTTACTCTGATGATTTGTTTGATTTTCTTTCTCAGGTCTCATTTACGGAGTTCGATGCGAAAACATCGTGATAAAGACATACTTGAGGGGAATTTTGGTCATTTTAATGACAAGGGTGTTCGCGAAATTTTAGTGCTCGGTTGAAAAGTAGAGTCTAAGACGAATCGAACAGCGAAAACGAAAGTCAAATCAGAGTCCAGATGTGTGAAATAGAGCGAGTCAAAGTTGTGATCAAAATCAAGTCAACCTAAGGTTTTCAATGACACATGGTGCACAAGATGGTACCAGATCAGACGGTGACAACGTTACGTGGCTATGAACGGTCATTATGGGTGTGTCTCGGGAATTCAATGGGGTTACCGATTCAGTACCCCAGAACTCATTATGTTGCCGTGTCTCGAAGCGCATCAAACGGTCTCTGGTGATGAAGTGACGCGTGGGATTATCTGAGATGGCGCCTTAATGTTCTGAGCTAGCCCGCAATGTACTGAATCATTATACTCCAATTGCCAGCGAACCTTACTCGATTGATTCCCAAATTTTAGGTAAATAACCATTTTTTTCTTTCTCATCTCTGTCTTCTATTAACAACATTAATTAGAAAGAAAGGAAAGAGTTGTGGAAAACAGAGATATCTTTGATTACTGGAAACTTTCATCTTCTCGGCTTGGAGATTATTTTGAGAGGGATTTATTCGGCTGAGATATTGTAGAAAGATTTGAAACCAAGAGATGTTAATGGAGATTGAGAAAGAAATATCAAGCTCGGCTAAATGGGTGGTTATTTTCTGGATATCAGAAATGGAAAGAGAGATTTGAAGAAGGTCTCGGGTTAAGAATATTGAGCGTATTACCATAACAGAAGGAGAGAAACCGATTGGAGATAGGTTGAAGATATTTTTCTAGAGAGGGAAAGACCTCTCGGCTGGTTATAAAAGAAAAGAGAGAGCAGCCATTGAGGTATCTCGGTTTTGGAGAGATCATCCTCTCTTTAAGCTCAATCAATAAAAAAACAAGAGAGAGAGAGAGAAGAACAGAAGATTATCATCTCACGGCTAAAGAAGAAGAAAAAGGTTTAAAGAGAGCGAGAAGGAGCTCGGCCATTAAAGAGTTACAGCCGAGAGCTAAAGGGAGAGGGAAAGTGTAAGAGTTTCTGTTTCTGTTCTTCTTCTTCTTCTAATTTTTCTCTTTGTGAGAGAGAAAAGATTGGATAGAAAGAGTTAAGAGAGAGAGATATTGTAGAGAGAAAGATATTTTTGAATTAATAAAACCGATCCTTAAAATCTCTTTATTTCTTTACTGTTTTGATTAAAGAGAGAAAGGGAGAGTTATATTACTGTTTTAGAGAGAGAAATAGAAAGTTTAGAGAGAGAAAGAAGGAGAAAACAGTAGAAAGAGAGAAAACCAGGTGAGGAAAATAATTTTCCCACAAAGAAGTATTTTCCGGGAAGACGAGAAAATCGTTTTCCCTGAGGGCGCGTTTGGCAGAATTCAGCAAAACCAGAAGGAAAATACACTTCCCTAAGGCCCTGTTTGGTTTGAAAATAGCAGAAAAAGTTAAGTTTTCTTCCATTCTCTTTTATTCTTCATATTTATTTAAATCTCGATCATGATTAGCTAAGACTCTCCATCTAGGGTTTTAGGATGAAACTCATACTTGAACCTTTAGAGACATATTTTTATTTTGTTAATTCTCTTGATTGTGATTCACAGTTGAAATTGTTTTAATTTGTATAATTGATTTTTTTCATTGGTTATACTTTTAAATTTGATATATCATGCTTTAATTAGATTCTTTGATGATATATGCTTATTGATTAATAAACAATAGTTTAGAGATTTGTTTTTCGAAATAAACAATTACATTGTTATAGATTATTGGGTTGAAACGAAAACATCTTCCGGAATTAAGATAGTTCATTATCTGAAATTCCGAGTTATAAAAAAGGGAGAATTGACTAGTTAACTATTTGTTCTAAAAATGATTTTATGTAGTAGATTCCGAAACCCCTAAACTTCTCCACCCATTTGAGTTCATCTTTTATTTGTTTTAATATTTTATATATTTTATTTTAAAACCAAATCCAAAATCAAAACATTTGAAAAATCTTATTACTTCCTAGTTTTAGAATAAGTTTAACTAGTCTCTGAGGAACGAACCGATCTTAACGGAACTATTACTTGACGCCCGTATACTTGCGGGTGGTGACCTATTTAGGGTAACCTTCTAGGCCCATCACTACATTACCTTCATAGATGACTACTCTAGATACACGAAAGTTTACCTCCTGAGGTCTAAGGATGAAGCTGAAGAAGCTTTTTGAATTATAAGGCTGAAATAGAAAACCAACTAGACAGAAAATAAAGAGGTTTATGTCTGACAGGGGAGGAGAGTATAACTCTAACACCCTTAATCCTTGTGTGAAAAACATGGAATCATCCATGAATTTAGTGCTCCATATACGCCACAACAGAATGGTGTTGCTCAGATAGGACACTCAAAAACATGATGAACGTCATGCTTCTAAGCTCAGGCTTACCCGATGAACTGTGGGGGGAGGCGATCTTATCTGCCTGCCACATACTCAACATAGTACCTCACAAAGGGCTAGACAAAACACCTTACGAATTATGGAAAGGTTATGCACTTGATCTGAAATTTCTAAAAGTGGGGGGGTGTCTGGCCAAAGTGGGTATACCTGACTTTAGGAAAGTCAGTGTCGCACCAAAGACAGTTGATTCTGTATTTATTGGTTATGCTCAAAATAGTGCAGCATATAGATTCATGTTATTGGAAGATGAAACAATAACAGAATCTAGAGATGCTGAATTCTTTGAACATAAGTTTCCTTTGAAACCACCTGTTGAAAATATTCTCATGAATGATTCGTCACTTACTGACTTACCCACACATGAAGAAGTGCCTAACAGTATGCTCCCATCTAGCTCTACCACTGATAGTGTAGAAGATGGAACAGAACTTGGGAAAAGTAAGAGACGTAGGATAGAGAAAATTTTTAGTCCTGATTTCATTACTGCTTTTCAATCTAAAGGCGTAGACTGGCTCAACGATCAATTTGTATCTAGTTTCTTAATTGAGACTGATCCAAAGACTTATCATGAAGCCATAACTTCAGTAGATGCAAGCTTATGGAAAGAGGCCATAAAAAGTGAGCTAGACTCTATCCTAGTCAATCATACGTGGAAGCTGGCTGACTTACCTAAAGGGTGTAAATCCATTAGCAGTAAGTGGATCTTTAAGAAAAAGATTAGGCCAGATGGGACCATAGATATGTATAAAGCCAGACTGGTGATCAGAGCCTTTACACAGAGAGATGGACTTGACTACTTTGACACCTACTCCCCAGTGACTAAAATCACCACAATTAGGTCTCTTATCGCGTTGGCTGCCATGAATGACCTGGTAATACATCAAATGGATGTTAAAGCGACCTTCCTAAATGGAGATCTAGATGAGGAGATTTATATGTCTCACCCAGAGGGATTCATAATCCCTGGTCAGGAGAGCAAGGTATGTAGGCTGAAGAAGTCCCTCTATGGTCTAAAACAGGCACCCAATAAATGGTATGAGAAATTCGATGATACCATGTTGAGCAATGACTTCACTGTGAATAACTCAGACTCATGTGTATATTCTAAACAGTGTACGTCTGGATATGTCATCATATGTCTGTATGTTGATGACATGCTCATCTTTGGTGCCAATGAAGATGATGTGAATGAGGTAAAAACCTTTCTGTCATCTAAGTTTGAGATGAAGGACTTAGGAGAGGCAGATGTCATACTAGGGGTCAAAATCAAGAGAACCCGAGATGACCTCTCTCTAAGGCAACCTCATTATGTTGAACATATACTGAGAAAGTTCAACTCCTATGATGTGAATCCTGTGAGAACCCCCTATGACCCTAGCACAACTCTGGTGAAGAATGAAGAACCAGGTGTCTCACAATCTGAGTATGCTAAGATCATAGGAAGTGTGATGTTTCTGATGAATCACACCAGACCTGACATTGCGTTCGCAGTAAATAGACTCAGTAGATACACACATAACCCTAGTGAGGAACACTGGAGAGCACTTCATCGCCTGCTTAAGTATTTAAGAGGCACAATTGATCTAGGCCTGCATTATGGAAAGTTCCCAACAGTGCTGGAAGGCTACTGTGATGCTAACTGGGTCACTAACAATGATGAAGTCAGTTCAACTAGTGGTTATGTTTTTGTGTTGGGTGGAGGTGCTGTGTCATGGAAGTCTTCCAAACAGACATGCATAGCACGCTCCACTATGGAGTCTGGGTTTATCGCTCTTGAACTGGCAAGTCAGGAAGCAGAGTGGTTGAGGAGTTTCTTGGGAGCAGGGGCGAGGCTACATGAGGGCCCATGGGGGCACATGCCCCCACATACCCATATGAGAAATTTAGGATTACCCACTTCCTCCTCTTATGCCCTGATGAGAACTTCTGCTTATATAACGAAGGAATGCCATATGCCTACACAACTAAACACAAGCCCACTTGTTACTTCTTCTTAACCAATCCTTTATCTCACTCCGAAGTTACATAATGGCCACCGGTTTTATAAATCCAAAGCAACATCTGTCGTTGACCTGGTTAAGGTCCAACTCTTCAGACCAAGTTTTTGTTAAGCCCGCAACAAAAGAGAGAGTAGATGATGAACAATTTTGAAGTAAATCCTTCGCCGTCAATATGAACAATGAGCCAAACAGATGGACGGAGAGAGATATTGTCGAATTAAAGATAGAGATCGCCAGATTAAGGGAGAGAGTGAGAGAGGGACAAAAAGCGAGTTAGATAGATAAAGATACACGAAGCGTGCTTATATGACATCCCATTTCATTTTTAATCCTAACCTTCCTAGTATAATTTTTTTGTAAATAAATTTTTTATTTACTGTCATTAAAGCGTGCCCCCATGACAAAAATTTCTGGCCTCGCCACTGCTTGAGAGACATACCACAATGGGGAAGGAAAACTACACCAATTTCCCTTCATTGTGACTCACACGCTGCCATTGCAGTTGCAAAGAATAATGTGTTCAATGGCAAGAAGAGACACATCAGGATAAGGCATGATGCAGTTAAGCATATGCTGAAAAATTGTGTAATAGCCTTGGATTATGTAAGGTCAGAACAGAATCTGGCAGATCCACTTACTAAAGGCTTAACGAGGAGACTAGTTCTCGAGACGTCTAAGGGAATGGGGTTGAAGCCTCTGTGCTGATTTTCCGTTCTTGTGACGTGGAGCGGAGTCAGCTAGAGTAAAACTAGCAGAGCTCCATTGAGGGGTCAGAGTTTGACCTAAGGATGAGCCTAAGACTCTTAATGTATTCATAGCCCTTTGTAGTGGTTCTAATGAAACGGACTTGATGAATACACCGATAGCTAATATATCCATTACCGTAATGGTGGTCCTATTGAGACGGACTATATGGTGTTTAGCTACTGATGATGATGAGGATGAATTTCCCAAAGTTCTTAATGATTTCGGACCCGAGTAAGGGGTCAGAGCCTACGATGAGGTAGACTCAAAGAGATCACCTACGTGAGCCCGAGGGTGTAAGGTCGCCCTTTATAGAAGACAGTCAGTAGTCTTCTTAAAATCTCACCAGTCCCAAGGTATGTTCAGGGCCTACTTAATGAACATGAACGAATCGCGGAGAACGCAGAACTCACCAGGTATCGCATGTGTTGTGGGGGTCTCAGCCAGAAATCTCCAAGTTCAAGAGTAATTTCACTTGGTGGCTTTATTTTTGGTTGTTGCCTCACTCCACTATGTGTCAATTCAAATCGAAAGATATTGAACACTTTAGTACATGTCCCACTTCTAGCTTAGCAGTCAGAAGTCTTTGATATCCATCTTGTGGGGGATTGTTGGGTTTATACAATAGTTGGGCCCATTTGGGTGATTCTATGGTTGGACCCATTACCATCTAATAATTAATTGAGAGTGAGCCTCACCCACTCACTACTAGTCAATACTATTTGTCTTCTAGTTAGCACATGAGTGGGGTCCACCTCTAGAAGGAAGATGGCATTCAAAACTTTCTTTCTCTAGACAATTAATGTCCCACATCTCTCAACTAGTGAAACTAAAGGTGTCTTATAATAAGTTGCTTGACAACTCATTGTAAAGCACATGGTGGTGTAGAGAAGGCTCCCACACGCGCGCGCACACATGTGTGGTATTTGGGTTTTTAACCAATTTGGACTGTTGGATTGTTTGGGCTATTTGGACTAATTGGGCTTATGGGTCGTGGCTCGTGAGCCCGTGAGCCCGTGAGCCAGTGAGCCCGTGAGCCCGGGTGCTCGGGTCCTTAGGAGCTTATAGTGAAAAGACACTTTTGCCACGAAGTGTAGTTTTACTTAAACTCGGATTTTGACTAAGTCGGTGGAATTAACCTAATCAGTATTTGAGTATATATCTAGCTGATCTCGTAGGGTTAATCAAATTAGTTTCCGAGTTTATCTCCCACTCCCTTAACTTCTTTACCACGTTTCCTAGGCGGTTATGGTTTTCTCAGAGGCTATATATACTGGCCGAAATCAAGAGAGAAAAACACACAACTCAATTTCGGCTATCTTCCTCTTTCTGACTGTTTAAGTTTTCGAGTTCTGTTATCTCCATTACTATCTCTATTAGTGCAGACAGAGGAAGTAAGTTGTGGTCAATCCTTGGGGAGTGATCGGAATCAAGTAATTAGCACCCCGGTTACTCCGAAATCACTTTCAAGGCAGTGGCCTCCATACCACGATACAGTGAATAAGTTCTTTTCTACCCGACATTTCCATTGATCTACTCCATATTTCCAACATCATTTGGGTTTGTTTTTGCAGTTGTGATCATGTAAATGACAAAGGTGGAGAGTTATGAGATTTAGGTGATCTGAATTGTTTATGGAGTTCGGTGATCTTGTTTCTTCAAGTAAGCTTCTTTCAGTTTGGTATTCAATCTAATGAATCTCTCATTTACTGAATTGCTCATCTGGTATTGACTAAAATCCATATATGCTTGCTTCCTGTTTGATGAAATGTTTCACCATTTTTCTCAAGTAAGCTTTCTCCATTTTGGGTTTAATAAACTTCTCATTAACTGACTTGCTCATTGGTATTTACTAAGATCCATATATGCTTTCATCTTATTTGATTAAATGTTCCACCCATCTTTCTACAAATAAGCTTTTTCCATTTTGATATTATACCAAGCATATTTCATAATATACCAGCTATAATAGGTACCTTTACTCTCAAGTTTTGTTAACTATCAACTATAATAGGTACCCTTTACATATGTCGATTTGTAGATGCTCGATGTTTGATGATAACAATTTTATTAATTTTAGTTTTTCAGACAACCCTTTTTAAGACAACACTTCTAACAAGTTGTAGTTTGTGTATAACCATGTCTCGTAATTCGATAATGTATCTTATACAACTATCATTATAGTTGCACTTTGGGTTGTTCATTGTAATATAGTATATAACTTTAAATAAACCAAAATTTGTTTCTCCCCTGCGAATTGTCTTCTCGCTATAGCTCTCGGAATATGGATAGGTAATCACTGAATTTCTGATGTTCTCGCTGCTCCCTCGATTATTGAGTTCTTATAAATTGGGTGTTATTCTGTCACACATTGATACGTGATGCTTTAATTTAGTGAGAGTTGTTACCTTTATAGTAAATCAAACATGTTTTACTTTGACTTGTTTCTTTAGGTGTTATTTTTAACTTTGAATTCCCTTCATCTAATTGTTTTATTAGACTTAATACTATTTCGTACGTTAGAATGATTTTTCCAAGTGACCTTTTTTTATACAGGGTGGTGTTACCGCTTAACCATGCAATTTAGGAACGAAATTGTTCTCTCATTAACAGGTACCATCTCAGCCAACGATAGGCTCCACCAATAACTTCCCTACTTAACCAATCGGATTTTCCAGCTCGACATGCACAAATCCATGACAAGACAACCATTGTTTTTTGTATATTCATTTCTAAATATGAAATTACTATCCTATATAGTACTACGTTACTTTTGATATCATATTCATCTTTTTTTCCTCGCAAGTAGTAGATATCAACTATCTAATAATTACGTTAAATCAACATGGCTTGGGGAAGGTACATTGATTTTAAGTTGGGTAGTATAAGCAATATGAAAGCATCGTAGTAGACCCCATATTACAGATAGACTATTCTGAAAATGTTCTCCCTATTGCAATTGGACATTTTTGATAATATTTTTCATCTTTGAATCCTTTTTTAACAAAGGTTTCACCTTTTCAAGCATTAATCTTTGTAATTGTGCGTGAGTATTTATTTTCTTCCATGTCTTTGTTACGTTCAATATGTTTAACAGGTCATGTTATTTGTTTTCGTTTTTGTGGTAACAACTTTGACCTCGTTTCTAAAAGATGATGCATTTTTTCGTTTAATTTCATAAACTTTGGAAGTGTTTACATGTAGGAACCAACTACTCTGAAGTTTTCGCTCATATCTTCCAAGGCTCAAACAAAGGAGTTTTGTGCTTATGTTAGGTTATCAAGGTCTCTTTTTCCCATGTACTTCTCTCTAACCTTATAAATTAAAGCATTTAGTGTTATTGACATTTGTTTACTTAATTGTTCATGCAAGTAAAGTGGTAGGTGCCACTCATGGTACCACTCTTTCTCTCATCCTCTTCTTTTTATCCTCTTTCAATATATTTTTTTAGTCAACTAATCTATTTTCTGTTAATATGAATCTAGAATCATGCAAACCCATTTATATTCAAGATGCATTGTGAGTTTGAAATCTCCAAAATGTTAGTTCGGTAATACATTTTCATCTCTTCCAAGTGATTTGGCTTCTGTTCTGTGAATAAATATTTAACTATTCTTTATTTCTCTTTCACATATATCATATTTTTTCCCGTTCAGAATGCCATATTGTAATCAGGATTTAAATTAGTTAGAAGGTGTTTCATTTTTATAGGATTTAGCACATTTTTATATTGATTCATTTTTCCGTTGTTTAATATTCATTTAATAATTTGATTCAAAATGAAATCATAAATCCGAGCGGCATAGAATTCAACCATACAAGGGGTGGAATGTTATCATTGTCTCTTTCCATCAAAGTCGACTTGGTTCCGTTTATTTTCTCTGACGTTTGAGTTTAACGCTTGTGATATTAAATGTTTCCTAAGGAGAAAACACCTTGTGGTGGATAATACTGAAAAGTATAGACGCAAATGTTATGTCGACGGGATCAAGTCCTATCTTAGTTTATAAACCAATGTCTTCACTTCAAAAAATGGATAGACAAATATACTCAATTAGTATATGCGACAAAGTGAATATCAACCCACATAAGAGCTCTATGGGCAAGTATTCTAACATTACCAATTATTCTTTTCTTCTCGAATATTAATTGCCATTCGTTGAATTCATTATTCATTTTAATTAGTTTACACTAAGTTGGATTAAATTTTCGATTTGCAGATTTAGATTTAACATCATAAAATAGTTGTTGAATCCCATGGTCAAATGAGTTCAATTTTTTGTCAACCCATAAAAAAGGAAGTGGATGAAGATTATTCAACATGGAGTACTTATTCTTCCTTCACAAGGAAACGTTCTATGAATTGTGCCGTGCCGAAGGCACGGGCTATACCTAGTGGAATATCTAAAATCCTAATACAAAATCAGAATATATTATTGTTTTGGAAACGTATGTACAATCGGCAAGACACTCACACTGCCACAAGTCACAACTCTAATTAATGAGAAAACCGTTTCCTTTTTTTTTTTTTTGTTATTTTATTAGGCCAGCGCTTTGGGGAAAGCTAAATAGTTTCCGGGGTGTGAAATTTTAAAGGGAATATGTAGAATTTTGAAAATTTTCCGGGGAAATATATTTTATGGGGAATATTTTCTAACACCTCATGTATTCGCCACCTCATCGTCTTCACTGATGAAGGTCGCCGGCCGGCCAATTTCCGGCCGGTGACCTTCAACCATAAATTTTTTTTTTTCCTTCTCTCTCTAGATCTGATCTAGAGAGAGAGAGGAGACCTCCATTGGAGGTCCCAACAGACCTTCAATGGGTCTGTTCGGACCTCCAATGGAGGTCTGGAACAGACCCATTGAAGGTCTGTTCCGACCTCCAATGGAGGTCTCCTCTCTCTAGATCAGATCTAGAGAGAGAGGAGAAGGAAAACATTTTTTTTTTTTTTTATGGTTGAAGGTCGCCGGCCGGAAATTGGCCGGCCGGCGACCTTCACCGGTGAAGACGATGAGGTGGCAGAGAGAGAGAAGTGAGGTGGAGAGAGAGAGAGTTGAGGTGGAGAAGTTATTTTGCTTTCCCCCTAAATAAAATTGTCAAACAAAATTGACCAATTTTTGACCAAGTCTTCATACCCCGGAAACTATTTTGCTTTCCCCACAGCGCTGGCCTTTTATTATATAGATCTTGTCGGTAGTAACGGTTACCACCAAAAACGTTTATTAATTTGGGAATAGAGAGATAAATGACCGATTTCCCAAATCATTCCCTCCTCCTATATTTAACCCAAATTCTACATACTTCTTCACTCACTCAAATTCTTCTAGAGAGAGAGAGAGAGATGGCGGCTACCGGAGAGCACGAAGTTAGCAACAAACAGATTATTTTCAGAGATTACATTTCTGGATTTCCAAAACAAACCGATATGATTCCTCAAACTGGAACAATCAAACTCAAAATTCCTCAAGGATCGAACTCAATTTTGCTGAAAAATCTATACTTATCTTGTGATCCATATATGAGACCTAGAATGCAAAAGATTGAAGATCATTACATTTCTTCTTTCGTTCCTGGTTCGGTGAGATTCATTTACTTTCTCCATTTTGTTTTAATCTCTCAAATTAGGTTATTTGATTTGAAGATGATGAATTATAATCTTTGTTATATACATGTAGGTTATAAATGGATATGGTGTTTCAAAAGTTATAGATTCTGGAAATCCAGATTATAAGGTGGGTGATTATGTTTGGGGTATAACTGGATGGGAAGAGTATACCCTCATTGATAATCCTCAAGCTAGTTTGTTGATGAAGATCAATTATACTAATGTTCCTCTTTCCTACTATACTGGAATTCTAGGTATGTCTTTCTTTTTTTTAGTCATTTTTCATGAATTTCAAGCTCTTCTTGTGTTTTTTGTGTTTGATTACTATGGGAGTATGAGTTAGAAGACCTAATATTTTATTTATATTCTTGATTTCTATGATTATTTTGGACTATTTTCCCAATTACTACTTGGGGATAGAATAAAAAATTGTAGCTGTACTATTTTCAAAAGGGAAACAATTTTTGAGTATAATATGGTTTACAGTTTGATTTTTAGCTAAAAGAATGTTAAATTTCCTTTCTTTTTTGTGATTTCCATGTTTGATTCACAAAACTTATTTTTTGTCTTTCTTAGGATATACCTTTTTATGGTTATTTTTTCTATAAGTTGTAAGGAGTATCTTAATTTCTTAAAGAGGAATGTTGGTTTGGTTAAAATAATGTTTTTGGTTTGGGCTCCTATTATAATATAATCATGTTTAAACTATGCAAATTGGTATAAGCTTGAGCGAACTATGTGGAAACGTTTCTTAGCACGTGCAAATGTGTATAAACATTACTCTCCCCAAACCGGTATTGCAAATTTTAGATAAAGAGTTGAAGCCTGAAAAATTGATGGATCCACATAATTGGTAATTTATGATGAGATCATCTAACTGTTGGGGTCCCTCCTTATATGAAAAGGGCTTCTAGTCGAAATAGGGTTTTTCCTGAGTCCTTTTTTGAAGTGAAATATGTTTCCTAAAAAAAAAAAAGACTAAAAAGTTTATCCTAATATTATCAGAATACCTCCTTGTTTAATAATGTTTATCATTATAAAAGAGAATGGAAGGAAAATATTATTTTATAGAGAAAGTATCCTCTCACTTGAGAGGGTGATCAGATAGTTCCTGAAGCAATTTGACTTTGTGTTGTACTTCTTCAAGCATTGTACTTCTTCAAGTAAGAGATCTCTATTTTCCCTTTTCTTGTTCAGTTTTATCCACCATAGTTTTGGGGAAGAATTGTTATCCAAAAATGTTTCCAAACATCTTGAAGAGTTGCTTTAGGGAGAAGTTGTTTAACCCATTATTACCATCATATTGGAAGTTTTCTGGACCAGGTCCCGTGGTTTTTTACCCTTTATCTTAGAGGGGTCTTTTTGTCATGTTAAATAATTTTGGTGTCTCTGCTTTTCCTTCCACATCTTAAATGTTTTATATTTTAGAACAAGTTATTTAGGTTATTCCTGACACTAACCATGTGTGATCGAATATCGATAACATCCATTTTGACAGACCACAACCAAGAAACCCATGGAGAACTCTTTTATTTTGGTTGGAAGTATGAGTAAAAAAACCATGCTTGTTTATTCTGAATATTTTCTATTTTAAACACAACTAACTGATCATATTTACACTCATGGGAAGTTGTTTCTTGTCTATCTTATGATATTGGGTGACTTTCATTTCTCGTCTTTTCCTTAATACTATGAAGTTGATTTAAGCAACCATGGGGAATGGTTTACCTAATAGGGGAAGAAAATGAAAGACACAAGATCCTAGTTAGTTATTTATGATTGTATAGATCAAGGCTTTATCTTCCCTCACAACATCAGGTCCCTCGTGTGATATTTACCTGATTCTTCGAATAAAAATTGAATTACACTTGTACTAAAGTGACGGTATTTCTGGTATTGTAAAATGTGTCAGTTGAGTATCACTACTCATATACTATGTAATGTCTGTAAATGTTTAAAGATCGATCACCAGTTGGCCATCATTTTCACTTCCATCCAGTTTATTAAGATTTCAGAGAATTCGTCTGCTCTAATTAGTAAATGATGTTTAGGTATGCCTGGCGTAACAGCTTATGCTGGTTTTCATGAGGTTTGCGCTCCTAAGAAAGGAGAATATGTGTATGTCTCAGCTGCATCTGGTGCCGTTGGCCAGCTTGTGGGACAATTTGCAAAGTTAATGGGTTGCTATGTTGTTGGAAGTGCTGGATCCAAGGAAAAGGTTTGTTAGTTTTCATGTTTCATTAAAAGAAAACTTCTCATACATCTTTCGAGTATTATTCCTTGTCTTGCTTTTTTTTTTTCGTTTTTTCTTTTCTTTTACTAATTACCCGTTCTTCATTTACACGCCTTGAAAATTAAGGTCGATTTGTTGAAGAACAAATTTGGCTTCGATGATGCTTTCAACTATAAGGAAGAACAGGACTTGTCTGCAGCTTTGAAAAGGTAAGAATCCAAACTTTGATTAGGGAATTTAGAAACCCAAAAAGTCTTATTGTGGAAATCATCCCACATGGACAAATATTTATCTCATGGCCTATAATAAAGCTTTTATGGTCACTTCCAATTGGTATTAACATTTTTGTTTTTTTGTTGAGGAACATTTTTGTTAGATGCGTAGAAATTTTTTACATGTTTGGCCTTTTGGTACATTAGAAAGAGAAGTTCTTTAACTAGTACATTTCTGCTGCATGTTGTTACAAGTCACACAAGAGTTGAAGTCATACTTGGTATTACACCAGTCAAAGAAAGTGTTTCCTGTTGTAGTTGTCAATGTATTACTAGTTCGAGTCAAGAGAAACCTGGTCACTTAATCCAATCGTTTTCTTTACAGGTACTTCCCGGAGGGCATTGATATATACTTTGAGAATGTGGGTGGGAAAATGCTGGACGCAGTCCTCCTGAATATGAGAGTCCATGGTCGAATTGCTGTTTGTGGAATGATTTCTCAATACAACCTTGAGCAAGCTGAAGGAGTGCACAACTTGTCCCTTCTTATCACAAAGAGAGTCCGTATGGAAGGGTTTTTGGTAAGCGATTACTATCACCAATATCCCAAGTTCATAGAATTGATGAAGCAATACATCGAAGAAAAGAAGATAGTTTATGTGGAAGATATAGTGGAAGGGATTGAGAATGCGCCTTCCGCATTGATCGGACTCTTCACTGGACGTAATGTTGGGAAACAGGTAGTCGTTGTTGCCAGGGAGTGATTAGTTTATTTCTTACATATGTTTGTTGTCTATGGACTTGCATATGATGTTGCAGTGTTA
Organism: Eschscholzia californica; assembly: GCF_041429995.1. NCBI lineage: Eukaryota > Viridiplantae > Streptophyta > Magnoliopsida > Ranunculales > Papaveraceae > Eschscholzia > Eschscholzia californica. Next base: position 71,200,674 of record NW_028238198.1, read on the forward strand.
GGGCTACATTTTGTTTGTTATTATGGTGTTGAGAAATGTAGTGACTATGATAATGATCTCTACACCTAGAATAAAATGAGTAACATTTTGAGTAGTCTCTCGTTGCACACGATACAATGGTGGGTCCCAAATGAATTGGCGTATTGAAAGAACAACAGTTGTTCCTCGATTATCTATTTTGTGCCTCCATTGCACGGTTCCACTCTCCTAAAATTCCAATTTCATTGCCCATTTTCGACATTTCTGTACAATCAAATAGAAAGTTAATTATCTTGTTTTTTCTTTTGGAAGTCGACTACGATGTACGTATGTCGTTACATCTGGCACTTGATACGTCATAGATGTAATAACCCGAATTCAAATAACCAAAGATTTCACCTTCTCTAGGATTCGAACCTGGGACCTCCAGGTATTTCTGGAGTTCATGTCAACATCTTGGAACCACTTGGGCTACCAACTGTTGACTTTGCTATATAATGAGCTAGTTTGTTGGCTTTGCTATATAAACTAGCTCAAGGAGACATGGCCTAAAGCCCAACAACATTATTTACACTCTAATAACCCGAATTCAAATAACCAAAGATTTCATCTTAATTACGACAAGGTACGTCATCTGGATCTGGAGTTCCTCCTATATCCAGACGAAAGCCTGGTAAACCAGGCCGCTGGATGGCATTTTGTGAGAAGAAGTGAAAGAGAAGAGGGGGTGACAAAATACCCTCAAATTTGAGCATTGCCTCCAACCATACTTAGTCAACTTGTTTTGACCAAGTTTTAGGTATAAAAGACATTGTCATTAACATGTTTGGGCATTGCATATAAAACTTCTTATTAGGTATAAGGTGCCTTATGTAGGGGTGGGAATCGGGCGGGTATGGGCGCCCACGGGTAAAAACACTTCGGGTTCGGGCGGATCGGGTAGATCTTCTCTTTGGCTATTAGGGTAGTCGGGTAGATCGGGCGGGTAATTTTTAATTTTCCTCTGCCCAAAGCCCACCCACACCCACTAAAGTAGTCGGGTTGTCGGGCAACGGGCGGCTCGGGTATCGGGCATAGTTCTTCATCCAAGTCTAAATCAGAGAATCAATTCATTTCTTCTTTGATATTTCAGTTGATTGTTAAAGTTATATATATATATATATATATATATATATATATATATATATATATATGCTTGTATTTGGTCTAGATCTTGTTTACAAATTTGTATTGGTCTTAGTTATAGATCTTGTATAGATAATCAGAAACTCATAGAGGAATGAGATAGAGAGAGAGAGAGAAAGATTAACTAGAGAAACACTAACAGAGTACCAAATGACAGAATGAGAAGTGGAAAAGGAGAAGTTTAGGGGGAACGTGGGGTATATATAATAGGGTAGTGGTGGAGTTATTAACCCTAGATCTAACGGATGAGCGATATCTTATGGATCCCACATCTCATGGCATACAATCTCTCCGCCTTATTGAAGATATGAAGTGGATTTCTTCTTTTAGGCTTCCTAATGGACCACAAATGGGCGGGTATATATAGGCACCCATCGGGCTTGCCCTATCGGACTCGGGTGTGGGCGGGAGGTCGGGCAAGGGGTTTTACCCGCGCCCGCCCACCAAATTTCATCGGGCCGGGCGGGATCTACCCGTAACGGGTAGCGGGTGCCCGTGGTCAGTCATGGGCTCGGGTACCCATGGGCGGTTTCGGGCTCGCGGGCAACATTCCCACCCCTAGCCTTATGAGTCTGAATTTGGATTGGTCTATGTGTTTAAAAATACTGCCTATTCACCGCCACCAACGACCATCCCGTTTCTCCTCCCTCTTTTCTACTCTTAATCTATTAAAAAGAACCACTTTTCTTTAATACTTTTTACATCTTCTCCTTCAATATTTTGAGGGTCTGTTTTTGGGGAAAAAAAAAACTAATTAATCTTGAGTTTTAAGTCTGAAAAAGAATTTTTTAGCTCAAGTCTAAAAATAGGAGGGGTCTTTAGTCATATATCCACACCTAAATCAATAAACACTATAAAAGCATCTCCAATGCAAGACCAGGAGCAGCCCGGATCCAAAGCCACCAAAGTGGCGGCTTTGGACCCGAAGATAACGAAGGGCCTCTTGTTTAGAATTGTATATGTTAGTTTGAATAACATTTAAATACTAAACATAATTCCAACAGATATTGAATTATAGCTAAATGGTTAAGAACGTAATTGGTATGCATTAGTCCACAGGTTCAATTCCCTCTATAAACACTATTAGAAAGTCTTTTATTTTTGGGTTATTTTCCAAATGGCCTCCAATTCTGTGACCAGCTTCCTGCCTAGCCCCCTACTTTATCAATAATTCCCATAACATTTCTATTTTATGTTTGACCTTTTTGTTCTTTAGGTACTGGGGGTGATAAATGGATTCTGATAGTGGACCTAAATATGAAACTTGATCTGGTCTTTCTAATGATTTTACTCTTCTCGCTTCAATTTCTTATGATTTTATGTTTCTCTAGGGTGCACAATGTTAATAGTTTGCTCCTATTGTAATTGTAATCTTTCATTCAACTCCCTTGATTTCTAAGTTTCATAGTAACAAAAGAGTTTGTATATATTTTGGTTCTTCAATTTGCTAGCTTTAAATGTGTCTCTTTTGGGCTGAAGTAAAACTGTTCTAGGTAACATCTACATGTTGTTTATGAAATTTAATTTTCTTTTATTACATACAGTTACTGAAGTTCATTCTCTCTCATTAACAAACATCAACCATTCTATGACACTTTTTTTTTTTGTTTATTTCTATTCATATAAGTTTTTTTTGCTTCCATGTTAATTTTCTTATCTTTTTGTTGGTTTATATGTTTTGAAAGGGATGGAGAGGTGCTGTTTATCTTCTTGAATTTATTTAGGAGTTCAAAAATTTTTCGAAGACTTCACTCAAATTGATCCTTTTGCTATTTTTTTTCGCAGTGAAGAAAATAATAGCCATTATTTTGCGAAGTATGGAGGAAATTACAAATTGAAGGTCTAGAGCTATTTTTGTTCTCCATATTTTGTGAAATATGTTGGGGACATGTTAGGATTTTTAATGTATTTGAAATTTGAAGACACGTATTACTTCAGTTTTGTATCAGTTGCTCTTTTTGTTCTCCATTCCCTTCAATCGTCTTGATGTTCAAATTAGGTCCTTGGTTTGTTTATATTTTTGGTATGTAAAGACATGTACTCTTTTTCTTAAGAGAAAAAATAATTAATAGAAACCAATGTACTTTTCGAAAAAATGATTCATTAAAACCTTCTATATAAGTAACAAGTCACAGATAGGATATTCATAATATTTCATATATTTAGTGTTAGTTAATGTTCATGTAAAACTAGGTGTCCACCGTCTTCTACGACCGCGGTAGATCACTTTTGGTTAACGCCTTCGAGACTGCGTCTTAGTGGTGCACGTTTATCGAGGTGCATATACCGAGACGTTTATGTATCGCGAAATTCATCTTTAGACCATCTCGGATTAGACAGAGTTGTAATTCGCATAACAAATGCAATTGAGCTATATATTAGGGTCGGTGGGTATATAGACCAAAATAATGTTCAAAAAAGGTTTATGATCCAATCTTCTCAAAATATGGATATTTAGTCCTTTTACATTATAGACATAAAAACCCTCACTTTCTAAACACATTACCGTCAATGTCTCACGCTCAAATTTGACGTGGAGATTTATTAGCAAAAATTGTGGAGATTTATTAGCAAAAAATATGGAGATTTATTAGAAAAAAAATGGATAGAAACAAATCATAATTTCTCTCTCCTCTAAACAGATTTGGAAAGCAAAATTTCTCTTTCCTATTATCCGAATCAATCAGAAACAAAAATCCTAACCAAAACGAAACGTCATCACCACGGATATTTCCAAATTAATTTTCTCTCTCTTCTTTACAGATTTAGAAACCAAATCAATTTTCTCTTTCCTATTATCCGAATCAATCAGAAACAAAAATCCTAACCAAAACTACTGTAAAGTATGTATAATTTATTCACAAGTTTTTTTTGTATGGTTATTTTTCATCATAAAGAAGTTTGTTTCAACGTTATGGTGAGATTTTGGGTTGATTTTTATGGTTTTTTCTGTTGTGACATAGTTTATGATGTTCAAAGCTTCGTTATAAATCAATTTTTAGAGATCTGTTTGATAAATTATGTCAATTTCTGTCTGGTATAACTTAAACTACTGTAAAGTATGTATAATTTATTCACAAGTATCCGTGAGTTACCACAGGATTCGGTAATTTTTTATAAATAACCAATGATAACAGCAAAAATTTAAAAGTTTTTAATTGTTCAAACCTTGTAATTTCTGATAGTGGTCATTTATATGAAGGAATTTATATTGTATACTGATATACAATAAGTATGTTTTACAATGGGATTTAATGATGTACAACAAATTCTGATATACTAATGATAAAGTATAATTTTAAACGTTATATACCTAAACTGTAAATACGATATTATGTATAATTTACAATAATTTATGCAAACTTTATGAAAAATAATGAGACATTTATCACAAATAATGAAATCATGTTTCCTTTCCATGTCTTTCAATATGAACATAGAATCGCATTTCAATGGTGTCCATCCATGCACTATCCATTTGCAATCTTCAACAGGACAGCAGTAACACGCTTAGAATCATTCTTTATGAATTTGAAATCATGCCCGGTGTAGATGCTATATTGCCTAAGAGCATATCGAAAAGCTTTTGCACCCCCAGGAAATAACTGTCCTAGTTCTGTAAATATCTTATCCCAACCATCTGATTTCAGTTTGATTTCCTTATTTTGATTTGATGATTCTGTCTGGAACTCCATCTTTGATAACAAAGTGAGATAGATTAATTCAATTAAATTATGTATACAAGTATATTATTTGCAGTAAATTATATAAACATTTGAATAAATTACATGTACTTTACAGAAAAGTACACAGGATTTACATATGTAAATCAAAGATGTTCTAATAATGAAACGAGAACTGTTTTGATCTTAAATCATACATTATGTTCCATAAATTGCGTATGATTTACACAAAGTAATATAATGTTAATGTTATTCGTGAAAAATTTGCAGAACCAGAACATATATCATGTTCTCAATTTGATAAACATCGCAGGGAAAAGTTTATATAATTTACGTTACATTATGGTAATTTATTCTAAAGTATATATAATGTTAATTCTGTTATAAGTAACCGTGCGAAAAAATCACGTTTCATCAATCTGAAGAAAATTTGAATATCATACTTTGCATAAACTCCAAATCTATTGATAACTGATATGACGATTGATTGCAAACAATAAGTAAACTCGATTTGTAAGATTTAGAAATGAAGTAATAATCTCATGAAGATCGTGATCATTAATACAAACTTTAGAGAGAGAAAGACAATAATAACTTTCTTGATCTGAAACATAATCATCAAATAAGAAAATTGTTTACCTGATTAACGATTAAGATGATGATTTTGAATAGCTCTAATGATAATGAAACAAGTTAATGAAAGATTTTCAATCGAAACATAATCAGAAAACATAAAATTTGGTTTGAGTTTTACCTGAACTTAGAAACTCAGTTTTCTGTTTTAATGGAGGATAGTTTCAGAAGATGAAGATGTAGAGAGAGAGAGAAAGATAGGACGAGAAGGTTTCGGTTACAAAGTTTTTTATTTTAATGGAGGATAGTTTCAGAAGATGAAGATGTAGAGAGAGAGAGAAAGATAGGAAGAGAAGGTTTCGGTTACAAATTTAAGGAAGATAAAGATTTCTTTCTTCCTTTAGAGTCGGTAATTGGAGAGGGAAACAGGGAGATAAAATAGGAAAACGAATATTGGTTGATTTGAGCTTAAATTAGATTTTATATATATGGAAGGTTAGTTTAGGTATTATAAATTATTTGGTATTCTAGGGATTTGTGTTTTCTCTCTAGATGACACCAAATGGACTAGATATCCATTTGTATTATTTTTTTGGTTTTGAAACCCTTTATAGGATTAGAGAGGACTAAAAGTCCTATTAGGGTCCGTTTTTTGGATTATAAGCCCAAAAATTCTATATATTATGTGTTCCTTCAAGATTAGCTTAATTTATGTCTCTTTATTGTTATAGTATCTCTATGTCTCTGTCTCTTTATCTCTTTTATTTTTCTTCAAAGTTCAATTGAATACCAAATCAGAAGATGAAGAAAAACACAAACTTCGAAGATTCGTGCTTTTTAATGTAATTTTTTCTTCATTTGGTTACATGTTAGTGTTCTTGATTTGTGCCTTCAAATAATGTCCTTATTTCTTCAATGTTTACATTTGTCTTCATTATGTATTCCTAATTTTAAATAAATTTGAACTTCTTTTCACTATCTCTCACAAATTTTGGACTTTTTTTTTTTTTTTTTTTTTTATTTTTTTATTTTGTTGAGATCCCAAATTTTGGACTTTAGTTAATATCTTTTCATTTTTCTTTGACATTTACATTTTAATTTGTAGAGCATGAAAATGCGATAGAAAATTGAAAAAGTTAGACGAAATATGTGTAGTTATTGGTATTTCTTATTGATTAGATAGATAATTGATAAGTTGATATGTTATTGTCAATTATACTCATTCGTAATTTTAAATTATGTGAGATTGGTTCGTTCATATCTTTAATAAATTCTCATTGTTTAACCGGTTTAATTGTTTTACTATATTTTTAGTTCAGACTCAGAAATATCAAGAGGTTTATTAATTTGTGTATTCTTCATAAAATTTCTTAGTTATGTCAAACTTTATTGTTCTATGAGAGAGATAATATATTTGGACACGTGTTTCAACTCTTTGCTTTTTATGGACATTATATCATTGATATCATCTCAACATTTTATCTCTTTTCTCTTCAAGCATTGCAACAACATTTTACTTTTGTCTTCAACTAGGTGTCCACCGCGTCCTACGGACGCGGTAAATCCCTCTTGACTAACGTCTTTGTCATTTTATTCGTCGTGGTCGATCACGTCTCAGTGGTGTGTGTTTCTCGAGGTTGTGCATATTTAAATGCGAATAAATCACGAATTTCAAATCTATGTTTTTGCGAGTCTGAGGCACCCTCGTTGTTATCATCAGTAAGACACACGCGCGGGTCCTCCATCCTACAAATCATCGACGGAAAAGGTTGAACAATTGTTCCCACCTAATGTCTAGGCCTACAAACTTTTGTCTGGAACAAGTCCAACAAATACTTGCACATATACTCCCATTACACTCACGAGCGAGCCAACACTTAGTCCACCTAGACTATGTTTGGCCTCTCTGGGGTAACTAAAGTCCTGTTAACTCGAATGGAGTGAGCCGACACTTAGTCCAGCTAGATTATTTTTGGTCTCTCTATGGTAACTAAGGTCCCCTAAATTCGAAATGGCTTGGCATCCAATGTTAACATAACACCTAAGGAGTGAGCCATCCAGCTAGACTATATTTGGTTTCTCTAGGGTAACTAAAGTCCCGCTAAACTCGAAATGGCTAGGTATCTAGTACTACCATGACACCTAAGGAGCGAGCCGACACTTAGTCCATCTAGACTACTTTAGGCAAATTCAAGGCCAATATTCCATAAATAGCAAAAACTTGGATTTCAGTAAATATGTTATCTCATAAAGATTCAAGCATCAATATCTAGCTAAAAGCATGCAAAGGAAAAAAAAATATGGAAAACATAGGAAGAACATGAGAAGAACAAGCAAAAAATACGAAGAACGCGGAGAACAAAGGTAAAAACTAAAAACCTTACCTTAAATATCCAGAGCAAGGCAAAATTTCTCCACAATTTGCTCCAAATCCTCACAACAAAAGTGAGGGAGTCAGGGGTCCTCATTCCTTTTGATGCAGGGGCACCCGGCGTGGAGACTTTTTTCATGACTGAACCCGGTCATGGGCCAACCGGCCATAGAGAGTAGTTTTAGGAAGTCCCAATTTTAGTATGATTATTAGGGAATTTAGGTTTAAGAAATTATGTTATTTTAGTATTTCCAATAATTGGAAAGGTCCAGATTTGAGTCTAGTTATTTAGGCAGTTACAGTATTTTAATTATTTAGGAAAGTCTAATTCAAGTCTATCTAGGAAAGTCCAGAATCCTATAAAAGGATATCTAGTTAGTCCATTATTCTCAGATTGAGAGAAAAACCTCTTTGAAGTTTTAATAAATTTGAGTATTTAGAGTTATTTAATCTTTATTTTTATCGTTTTATTTAGTTTATTCATCTCTTTTAATTCCGCTACGTTTCTACATCAAGTGGTATCCAGAGCCATAATTTTTTTTTTCTTCTTCACTTTTATCACCATGGTTAATACTACTATCACCGCTACACCAACTAAGGAGAAAACACCAACCTTTTCATCCGAATGGGACAACATTAAAAAAGGGCTATCTGCAGGTAAAAAGCTGGAAGAAGGTTTCAATGAGTACAAGAAAGAAACAACAGAAAAATTCGATAAAATCGATCAACGATTCGATCAACTCAACGACTCCATCAACATCATCTTCAAACAACTCGAAGGTATGTGTAAAAACCAAACTCCACCTCCCACCACTATCACACCTCAACAACCCTCACAACTACCGACTACCACCAACACCACTCGATTTCCACCTCTCGGTTTTCCTCCCGAGCCCACGACACCACTCTTCGGTCACACCATTAGCAACCCCCCTCCGGTTATCACACCACCCTTCATCACATCTTATTCACAAAACACACCTTTTCAAACACCTACGTACCCCTCCTATACCCACACGTCAACACCACCATCGTTCTCCTTTCCCGAGCTAACTACAACACCACACGAAACCCACTTCTCAGTCAAAACCCACTTCTCAGCCGACCACCACCTCCTCACCAACTCCCAAACCAACAACCGAAACATTACCAACCAACCCCAACCAATCGCCCCTTTAGGAACCATTACAACCTACCAAGACCCCCGTTTTCTTTACCCGTATACCCGATACACTCCAAACCCTACCAACCAAACCGAAAACCACCCACAATACCAACCCCATCACACCCACCATAACCTCCAAACCGAACCACGATACACCCCCACGGTTCATGATCCGGTTACACCACCTCTACACCACCGCCGTCCACATGAAACCGAGACGACCATCACCCTTCCTCTACAACCCGACCGCACCACACACCCACGTCACAGAGACCAACTCCATCCATTAAACCGAAACTGAGAACCCAACTTTACCCATACCCAAACCCGAGAACCTACCACACCTATCAACCGTCCAATCAACCTACTCCAACGACCACCCTTGGTTGTCCAACCCACTCAAACCGAACGTGAACACCACACTCCACCAACCGAAACCGAATGTCCAAACCCTAGTTCATCGTACCGTATTCGAATGGAAGTACCATCATATGATGGTTCGATAAATATTGAAGATTTCTTGGATTACGTCTCACGACTCGAGATTTTTTTTGATGTTATGCAAGTGGAAGGTCCTGAACAGGTACGTTGTGTTACTGGTTATCTATCTAAAACTGCTCTTACTTGGTGGAAACAGGAACCCGAAAATCGTCGTTTATTACACCTACCTCCTATTTCTTCTTGGTTAGAATTGAAACCATTAATGTTCTCACGTTTCCTCCCTCCGGATTATGAGAACCAATTGTGTGTTGATTATTTACGTTGCCGTCAAGGACGACGTTCAGTTGAGGAATATGCTTCGGAATTCCAACGACTAATTACAAGACTTAATCTCCCAGATTCAGAGTCAATGAAAGTAGAAAAATTCAAAGACGAACTTCGGAATGATATTAAAGATTTGGTTAATTTAAGGTCTTTTAATTCGGTTTTTGAATGTATCAGTGTAGCTCGGTCTTTTGAATCAGATTCACGTTCCATCTTCCGGGGACACAGTACGAGAAGTCAAGCAGTTCGAACTCTACCGGATGAATTAGATCAATCAAAACAATCGGAGGACGGTACTAAATCAATAGCCGATAATCCTTATAAAAAACCTCCACCAGTTAAGTGTTATCGTTGTTTTGAAACAGGACACTATTCTAATGCTTGCCCCTCTCGCGGAAAAGCAAATATTGTAGAAAAGAAATCAGATTTAGATTCAGATGAAGAACAATTGGAACGTATTAACACTATTCCAGACAACGGTGATCGGGTTATGTTACTCACTCGGAGAGTTCTTTTTACACCTTTCGAGAGGAATTTATCTCAACGAAAGAATTTGTTCGTTACACGGGGAACAGTACTGAATAAAGTGTGTACTATTGTGATTGACAATGGTTGTGTAGAGAATTTAATTTCTACAAAGCTTGTCAATTTCTTGGGTATTACTACAATGATTAAGTCAAACCCGTATAAAACCGCTTGGATTCAGTCGGGTACTACTACACGGGTTGATCACATGTGTACTATTAATCTTTCTATTGGTTCTTCTTATTTGTCTACAGTTAATTGTGATGTCACAGATATGGATTTATGCCACATCATATTAGGACGACCATGGCAATCTGATGTTGATGCCACTTACCGTGGTCGTTTGAATATTTATGAATTTTCGTGGAAGAAGAAGATCGTGACGTTATTACCAATTGAAGATGGATCGGAGGAACTACATTCTCTTCAAAAACGGTTCGGGACGAACCTCTTGGGAGAAGGGGATGCTGATGCAGGGGCACCCGGCCTGGAGACTTTTTCCATGACCGAACCTGGTCATGGGCCAACCGGTCATAGAGAGTAGTTTTAGGAAGTCCCAATTTTAGTATGATTATTAGGGAATTTAGGTTTAGGAAATTATGTTATTTTAGTATTTCCAATAATTGGAAAGGTCCAGATTTGAGTCTAGTTATTTAGGCAGTTGCAGTATTTTAATTATTTAGGAAAGTCTAATTCAAGTCTATCTAGGAAAGTCAAGAATCCTATAAAAGGATATCTAGTTAGTCCATTATTCTCAGATTGAGAGAAAACCCCCTTTGAAGTTTTAATAAATTTGAGTATTTAGAATTATTTAATCTTTATTTTTATCGTTCTTATTTAGTTTATTCATCTCTTTTAATTCCGCTGCGTTTCTACATCGCCTTTATATAGAAGTTGGACTACAAAAGGAGTGGATCACACCGACTCACATGTCACATCACCATGTTGTACTATTACACCCACAAAAGTTACTTTGTCATAAATGTGTCATATAGTTGTTGAGACCTCCGACAAAAAAAAAACATGTGTTGGCTATTTAATTATATGTCACTTGAGCACATTTGTTTACACACATATACACACATATATATATATATATATATATATATATATACACACACACACACCCACATATGTATATAAATATTTACACACACATGTATATATGTACACACATTTTTCAAGAACGAAAATTTTACTAGAAAAAATTAATATCGACCTCCAGACTGCTTCACGACAGTCTGGAGGAATCCCTCCAAGTTACCCACGGTAGTTCGGAGGGAAAATCTTCGAACTGCCAAAAAACAGTCTAGAGGAAGTCCTCCAAACTACCTCATGGTAGCTTGGAGGGAATCTTCCTCCAACCTACCGTTAGGTAATTTGGAGGAAACCTCCAAACTACCACCTTGTGGTAGTTTGGGGGAAACCTCCAAACCACCTTGTGGTAGTTTGAGGGAAACCTCCTCCACCCACTAACTGTGGGTAATTTGGACCCAAACTACCTTTCGGTAGTTTGGGCAGGCTATGTCCGACTAATTTTACCATAAGTTTGTGGTACCAGTTTTAATGAGACAATTATTTCGGACAATAGTCATCCAAGGAAGAGTGTTATATAAGTGTCTAGTTGCCCATAGTATTGTGTAGTGTATGCTTTGTAGGTTGCCTAGAGCAAATAAGAAATGAGTGTCTAGGGGGTGATATTTGCCTCTCCATGCAGCCAATTACATTTGTAGCTTTGGTAAGAAGGAATTAAAGAATTGTTCACTCAGGCAATTTTACAAGGGCAGTTTTAGATATGTATTGGATAAACCGTCTGACTATTCCCACCTATGTGATAAGCTCGATAACCGCCCACTCAAACACTAACAGACCGAACCTATAACCCAACAAGATAATGACCTGAAGCCCAACAACAAAGTTATACCCTAATAATCTCTATTCAAATAACCAAAGTTTTCACCTTCTCTTGGGATTCGAACCACTTGGACTACCAACTGTTGACTCTCTCTAAGTTACTTGAAATTTGTAACTTCCCTCACCTTATATATATTTTAGTGTCTGAGTTTAATAACAATAAAACTTCACTATCACTCTCCATCTCTCTTTAGTCTATTTAATTTTATCATTTTCCAAATTTAAGCCAAATTCTACATACTTCTTCCTTCTTCACTCACTGAAATTCTTAATTTCTTCTAGAGAGAGAAAGGAGGAAATTTAGAGAGAGAAAGAGAGATGGCGTCGACCGGAGAGCATGAAATTAGCAACAAACAGATCATTTTCAGAGATTACATTTCTGGATTTCCAAAACAAACCGATATGATACCTCAGACTGGAACAATCAAACTCAAAATTCCTCAAGGATCGAACTCAATTTTGCTGAAGAATCTATACTTATCTTGTGACCCATATATGAGACCTAGAATGCAAAAGATTGAAGATCATTACGTTTCTGCTTTCGTTCCTGGTTCGGTGAGATTCATTTACTTTCTCCATTTTGTTTTAAATCTCTCAAATTAGGTTTTTGATTTGAAGATAATGAATTATAATCTTTGTTATAAAAAACTATACGTGTAGGTTATAAATGGATGTGGTGTTTCAAAAGTTATAGATTCTGGAAATTCAGAGTATAAGGTGGGTGATTATGTGTGGGGTATAACTGGATGGGAAGAGTATACCCTCATTGATAATCCTCAACCTAGATTATTGATGAAGATCAACTATACTAATGTTCCTCTTTCCTACTATACTGGAATTCTAGGTATGTCTTTCTTTTTTTCCATGAATTTCAAGCTCTTCTTGTGTTTTTGTGTTTGATTACTATGGGAGTATGAGTTAGAAGATATATATATATATATATTCTTGATTACTAGGAGTATTTGGGACTATTTTCCCAATCACTACTTGGGGATAGAATAAAAAATTGTAGCTGTACTATTTTCAAAGGGAAAATAATGATTTTGGTTTAGGCTCCTCTTATAAACATGTTTAAACTATGCAAATTGGTATAAGCTTGAGCGAACTATGTGAAAACGTTTCATAGCACGTGCAAATGTGTATAAACATTACTCTCCCCAAACCGGTACTGCAAATATTAGATAAATAAATGAAGCCTGAAAAATTGATGGATCCACAAATATGTAATTTATGATGAGATGATCTAATTGTTGGGGTCCCTCCTTATATGAAAAGGACTTCTAGTCGAAATAGGGTTTTCCCTGAGTCCTTTTTTGAGGTGAAATAGGTTTCCTATTTTAAGACGAAAAAGTTTATCCTAATTATTATCAGAATACCTCCTTGAGAGAGTGTTCTCTCACTTAAGAGTGATCAGATATCCTCTCAGGTTTGAGTGAGAGGTTATAAAAAGAGAGGAAGAAAGAATTCTGAAGTGGTTCTCTCAAGAGAGAATGAAAGAGAAGAAGATTGGTTTGAAGAAAAGAAAATTACTGATCTTGTGAACAGGGTCGGCCCTGACTTTTGTGTGGCCCGAAGCGAACTAAGAAAATGTGGCCCTCCACTTCGTTTGTGTATGTATATAGGTTTATTTTGTCAAAACTCCTTAGGTCATTTTTTTCTCCATCAATATTCTAAATTTTAACTACGCAAATAAATTCTCACGAATTTGCCCATTAGAAAGTTCATACAAGTTCACACATATTATGTGTGATTTACACGTTGCACAAGGTTTTATATTGTGTACAAGTTTGCTCAAGAAGTAGAATTCTGAAAAGTATTGAACGTACTTTTAACCTAGACAAACCTGAAATTCAACCTAATCTCTTTTATATACATGTGTGTGTGTGTGTGCGCGTGTGTGTTAGAAATTGTTAACATCTAAATTACTTTCATTAAACTTGCGTAAAGGAACCTTACGAAATCTTTAGAGTTTGATGCGATTTTTACTAATTGAGATCATAAAATAGATCCGTTTGATTAGATGTTTGTCTTCCACGACAAGTCGTTATACTAAATCTTTAGAGTTTGATGCGATTTAACTTGCATCAAAATTCTTATATAATATTTTTGAACCATGATATCTTTCAAAATGGATTTATTGATACCCCAATTCTCCAAAAAGGGTATTTGAAGGTTCGTATTTTTCATTAATGAAATTTTCATTTCGATTATCATAGATAGAATGATGCAAATTAATTATAATATTCTCACCTAAATTTTTAATAAATTTTCGTATCAAGCATTTCTGGAGATTTGATATTTCATATTGGCTCGAACTTGGAAACCTTTATTAAGGGTTTCTCCTTAAGTTTCCGAGAATGTGTGGGATTGAGGGAGAGAAAGAGATGGATAGAGAGATAAAGGGTGAGAATATGAGAAGCGAGCAAGTGATAGAGAGTGAGAGGGGGTGAAGGAGAGAGGTATGAAGAGGCGGGGGGGAGTGTGTTTATGTCTGACTCATTTACAGATAACCAAGAGGCACTTCACGCTGACAATCAGATTTAAAATACGAAGATGACTAGGTTAGAAAGAATTGATGAGGGGGAAAATAGTTTGGAGCAAAATTGACTGTAATAATAAACATGAGGGCCAAATTTCATAGTTGATCACAACTAGGGCCAAATTTTATAGTTCCTTAAATACTAGGGGCCTCATTTGAATCAACGACAAATGAAATGGTGGGCCCGTAAGAACAGCTTGGATTTAAAGTGCCTAGCACGTCATCCTCCTGGTCTGTTTTGTGACCTGGGTTAGTTCTTTTTTTAAAGGCACTTCCATGATACTGCCCAGTTGAGTTTCACTAAAATGTGGCCCTCAAAATTGTGTGGCCCAAAGCGAGGCTTTGGGCCAAGGCCGGCCCTGCTTGTGAAGTAATTTGACTTTCTGTTATACTTCTTCAAGCATTGTGGGAATCTACGATTTGTTCAAGTCCTATGGAGTAAGAGATCTCTATTTTCCCTTTTCATGTTCAGTTTTATCCACCATAGTTTTGGTGAAGAATTGTTACCCAAAAGTGTTTCCACACATCCTGAACAGTTGCTTTTGGGAGAAGTTGTTTAACCCATTATTATCATCATACTGGAAGTTTTCTAGACCAGGTTCCGTAGTTTTTTACCTTCTGTCTTAGTGAGCTTTTTTGTTGCCACGTTAAATAATCTTGGTGTCTCTGCTTTTACTTCCACATCTTTAATGTTTATATTTTCTAACAAATTTTTAGGTTATTCTTGACACTAACCATGTGATGGATAGCATCCATTTTGACAAACCACAACTAAGAAACCCATGGAGAACTCTTTTATTTAGGTTGGAAGTATGAGTAAAAAAACCATGCTGGTTTATTCTGAATATTTTCTATTTTAAACACAACTAACTGATCATATTTACACTCATGGGAAGTTGTCTCTTGTCTATCTTATGATATTGGGCGACTTTCATTTTTCGTCTTTTCCTTAATTTGCTAATGAAGTTGATTTAAGCAACAATGGAGAATGGTTTACCTAATAGGGGAAGAAAATGAAAAACACAAGATCCTATTTAGTTATTTATGATTGTATAGATCAAGGCTTTAGCTTCCCTCACAACATCAGGTCCCTAGTGTGATATTTACCTGATTCTTCGAATAAAATTTGAAGTTACACTTGTACTAAAGTGACGGTAGAATTTGCAGTATTTCTGGTATTGTAAAATTTGTCAGTAGAGTGTTCACTACTCATATACTCTGTAATGCCTGTAAATGTTTAAAGATCGATCACAAGTTCGGCCATCATTTTCACTTCCATCCAGTTTATTAAGATTTCAGCGAATTCGCCTGACTGTAATTAGTACATGATGTTTAGGTATGCCTGGCTTAACTGCTTATGCTGGTTTTCATGAGGTTTGCGCTCCTAAGAAAGGAGAATATGTGTATGTCTCAGCTGCATCTGGTGCCGTTGGCCAGCTTGTGGGACAATTTGCAAAGTTAATGGGTTGCTATGTTGTTGGAAGTGCTGGATCCAAAGAAAAGGTTTGTTAATTTTCATGTTTCATCAAAAGAAAACTTCTCATACATCTTTCGAGTATTATTCCTTGTCTTGCTTTTTTTTCGTTTTCTTTTCTTTTTCTAATTACCCGTTCTTCATTTACACGCCTTGAAAATTAAGGTCGATTTGTTGAAGAACAAATTTGGCTTCGATGATGCTTTCAACTATAAGGAAGAACAGGACTTGTCTGCAGCTTTGAAAAGGTAAGAATCCAAACTTTGATAAGGGAATTTAGAAACCCAAAAAGTCTTATTGTGGAAATCGTCCCACATGGACAAATATTTATCTCTCGGCCAGTAATATAATAGGGCTTTTATCGTCACTTCCAATTGGTATTGACATTTTTGTTAGATGCGCAGAAATTGTTTACATGTTTGGCCTTTTGGTACATTAGAAAGAGAAGTACTTTAACTAGTACATTTCTGCTGCATGTTGTTACAAGTCACACAAGAGTGAAGTCATACTTGGTATTACGCCAGTCAAAGAAAGTGTTTCCTGTTGTAGTTGTCAATGTATTACTAGTTCGAGTCAAGAGAAACCTGGTCACTTAATCCAATCGTTTTCTTTTCAGGTACTTCCCGGAGGGCATTGATATTTACTTTGAGAATGTGGGTGGGAAAATGCTGGACGCAGTCGTACTGAATATGAGAGTCCATGGTCGAATTGCTGTTTGTGGAATGATTTCTCAATACAACCTTGAGCAAGCTGAAGGAGTGCACAACTTGTCCCTTCTTATCACAAAGAGAGTCCGTATGGAAGGGTTTTTGGTAGGCGATTACTATCACCAATATCCCAAGTTCATGGAATTGATGAAGCAATACATCGAAGAAAAGAAGATAGTTTATGTGGAAGATATAGTGGAAGGGATTGAGAATGCGCCTTCCGCATTGATCGGACTCTTCACTGGACGCAATGTTGGGAAACAGGTTGTCGTTGTCGCCCGCGAGTGATTAGTTTATTTCTTATATATGTTTGTTGTCTGTGGATTTGCCTATGGTGTTGCTATGTTAGGGCTACATTTTGTTTGTTATTATGGTGATGAGAAATGTAGCAACTATGATAATGATCTCCAAACCTAGAATAAAATGAGTAACATTTTCAGTACTCTGGTTGCGCATGATATAATGGTGGGTCCCAAATGAATTGGCTTATTCGGAGAAAGAAAAACAGTTGTTTCTCGATTATCTATCTTGTGCCTCCATTGCACGGTTCCACTCTCCGAAAATTCCAATGTCATTCCCATTTTTTTCGTCATAAATGATCTGCTTGCCTCGAAATGACCTAACCCAACAGGGAGATCCTAATTCATAGACATTTCTGTACGATCAAATAGAAAGCTACTTATCTTGTTGTAATCTTAATTATGTCCTTGTCTGTTGGCTTTGCTATATAATGAGCTCTTGTAAGGTGCGTCGTCTGGATCTGGAGTTCCTCCCCATATCCAGACGAAGAGAGAATACCCTCAATCCCGTTCAAGTCAGCATCTTACTGCATTTAATCTGAGAGAGACTAGACAACATATCATCGAAATTAGTATTAACAGAATAAGGAGGGATGATTTAATTTATCGCTTCAAAATTAACGTTGAAATCAGAATTTGCAAATTATGGTTTAAAAATGTTGGCCAGTTAAAGAAAGCAAGATTCAATTCATTCACTTTCATTAACCAACAGTTTACAAAGCTACTGATTTATATATCTAATCAGTCTAGAGAGAGAGAGAGATCTAATAGTTCGTTAACACTAATTAGAAGCTTAACTAACACTAACTAACTGTAACTAACTTCTTAACTAACATTATAATGTGCGCACGAGTGAAGTACACGAGTGGTGGAGTGTCCATAGCTTTCTTCCTTCTGATTCTTCTCTCTTCTCTCTTACATTCTCTTACACCCCCCCCCCCCCCTCAAACACATGTTGTGGAAAGAGGGACAAACATGAGTTTGTCTCGAATTGATTTCAGAGTGGAGAAGAGAACTCCCTTAGTAAGAATATCTGCTAGATTGTCATCAGAGGATATAAACTTGACCTCAAGAATCTTCTAAATTACTAAGTCCCTTATAAAATGAAAATCTATATCCACATGCTTAGTTCTAGCATGAAGGACTGGATTAGATGCCAAGTACTTAGCACCCATATTATCACAGAAAATAGTCATTGGCTTAGTAACTTCAACATGGAGTTCCTTCAGCAGATAAGAGACCCATAGCATCTCAGAAATAGCCAAGGAGAGGGCCCTGTACTCAGCCTCTGTAGAAGACCTTGAAACCACATTCTGCTTCTTAGAGGACCAACAAATGAGTGTAGACCCTAGAAAGAGACAGTAACCACTTGTGGACCTCCTAGAGTCAGGACAACTCCCCCAATCAGAGTCAGAAAAACCAGATAAACATGAAGTGTCTCCTGGAACAATTGTTATTCCAGCACCAAGAGTTCCTTTGAGATATCTAAGTACCTTCTTGAGCAGTATAAGATGGGTGGTGCTAGGCTCCTGCATGAAGTCCCCCAACCATACTCCTATAGAATAGAGGATTATCAATCTGTTCTCCATCAAATTTAGAAGCTCTTTTGCCATGAGACACTGGAATTAGGCTTGGCTCACTGTCTAACAACTCAGACTTATGAAGAAGCTCAGTGATATACTTCGTTTGAGTCAATTCCAGTGAAGAACCTTGATACTTAACCTCTATACCCAAAAATTAATGAAGAGCACCTAGCTGTTTCATAGCAAACTCATGTCCTAAATCAGTGACCAATTTCTTCATCAAAGACTCACTTGAGCCAGTAAGAATAATATCATCAACATAGAGAAGAAAAATGAGCAGTTGGCCATCCAAGTATAACACAAACATAGATGTGTCTGAGGTGCTTCTCTTGAAACCCCATTGTTGTAAATAGGTTGCTATTCTTGTAAATCAGGCTCTTGGAGTCTGTTTAAGGCCATATAGAGACTTATGGAGAAGGCATACATAATCAGGAAATTGGGAATCCTCAAAACCAGCAGGTTGTTTCATATAGACAGCTTCACTCAAGTCCCCATGGAGGAAGGCATTGGACACATCAAGTTGTTGGATAGACCAATGATGAGTTACTGCTAATGTAAGGGCTACTCTAACAGTCTGTATCTTCACCACAGGACTAAAAGTTTCTTGGTAGTCTATGCCTTCTTGCTGGGAATACCCCTGAGCAACCAGCCTTGCCTTATACCTTTCAAGAGAACCATCAGAGTTGTATTTGACCTTAAAAACCCATTTGCACCCTAGGACATTCATAGAGGGTAATCTGGGTGTCAATGACCATGTTTTATTTTGAACTAGAGCCTGATATTCAGATTGCATTGCCTGAACCCAATTTGGATCTTGAGCAGCTACCTTATAGGATTTAGGTTCAAGTACAGAAGAAATGGCAGCAATATAGGATGAATGAAGAGCATGAGGAATGGTGAAATGTGAAACATGATCAGGAATTCCTTTTGGCTTAACTATCCCACTCTTTAGTCTAGTTTGCATAGGGTGTTGATTAGTGAGGATAGGGGGATCACCCTCTGGTGAAATAGGCTCTATTTGTGAGTGTGATGAGGTAGAAAGAATAGGTGATGAGGTTGAGGAAGGCTCTATTTGTGAGTGTGATAAGGTAGAAAGAATAGGTGATGAGGTTGAGGAAGGCATATTGATGGACAGCTCCTGATCAATTTGTGGATAGCTATTGTGGTATGAGGGGATGGAGGTTAGAGGACTTGATTCAGTATAGGCAACTGTAAAATCTGATATGGAGTAGGTTGTTCTTGGCTATGTGAAGGAGTGTGTGTGATGGTTTCAGCAAAAGGGAAGCAAGATTCATAAAAAATAACATGTCTAGATACATATTCTCTTTGAGAGGACACATCTAAGCATTTGTACCCCTTATGAGTTGTACTATAACCTATAAACACACACTTAACAGACCTAGGTGATAGTTTATCATTTTTCACATCTCCCAAATATGGATAACATAATGATCCAAAAACTTTAAGCATTGAATAATCTGGACATTTATTAAACAGAACTTCATAAGGTGTTAAGTAAGAAAGTACCTTAGTGGGAGTTCTGTTTATGATATAGATGGTTGTGTCATAGGCATGGAACCAGAAACTCTTAGGCATTGAGGCCTGAAAAAGCAATGAGTTACCCACTGATGTAATTTGTCTATTCTTTCTCTCTGCAACCCCATTTTACTCAGGTGTATAGGGGCAGGAGCTTCTAAATAGTATGCCACATTTGTTTAAGTGAGCTTTGAAATCTCCTTTAGACAGTTCAGGAGCCCCATCACTTTGAAAAACCTTGATGGATGTTGAGAAGAGTTTTTCATAGTGCCTTTGGAAAGTTTGAAAACAACTCAAACTTTCTGACCTTAGCTTAAGAGGGTAAATCCAGAAAAACTTGCTAAAGTCATCCATGAACAGTATATAGTATCTTATCCCTGATTTTGTTGTTACAGGTGATGGTCCCCATATATCACAGTAGATCAATTGAAGGGGACCAGAGGATGTACTTGCTGAAGAAGAAAAAGGTAACTTATGACTCTTGCTCAGTTGACAAGAGTTGCATAGAGACATGAAATCCCTAGAGCTTAGTTTGATCCTATTTTCTTTTTCTAAGTTCAAAATGATGTCTTTAGATGGATGTCCTGGCCTATTGTGCCAGGTTTGAGCAGATGCTTTTACAGAATAAGCTTCCTCAGTACCATCTTGAGGTTTATCATATGGATTTAGTGTAAGATCAATGCTATAGAGATTATTCACCATGGGTCCATCAGCAAGAACCTCTTTAGACCATAGGTCGCTGACCATAAAACTCCATGGTAAAAACTCAACACTACAAAAAATTTTCTTTAGTGAATTTTGGAATGGAGAGCAAGTTTCTTTGAATAGTTGGTACATGAAGTACCTTTTTTTAGCTGAAAGGTAGCTGAGCCAGAGCTAACAGTTGCCTCTCCTGTGCTGGATATGGGTAAAGACTTGCCATCTCCTACCAAAACCCCATTTGTACCTTTATATGGTTCACTAACAGTGAGATTTCCTTTAGTATAGGTCATGGGGCTGCTAGCCCCTGTGTCAGCAATCCATTTCCTATCCTTCTCACTTTGACAAGATAAATGTGCTTCATGGGAAACCTCTTGATTTTCATCACAATGAACAAAATGTGCTTATTATTCCTCTTCATCTTGTTGTTCAAAAAACCCATCTTCATCCTCATCTTCTTCTTCTATTTATTGTAAATGTAAATTTGCAAAATTTATTTGAGGTACCTTGTTTGAGGATGATGATTCAGAGAAATCTTTAAACCTCATTCTACATTGCCTTGCTGTATGACCCCATCTGTAACAAATACCACAAGGTATGGTAGTATAATCAAAGAATGTGTTTCTTGGTTGAGATGGTATTTGTCTCTGATTTTGTCTGAATTGATTTCTCTGTTGAGACCCTTCTGAGTTTTGGGTCTGGTTTGGGAATCTAGTATTATTGAAAAAGGGTTTTATTTGATTCTTTGGTTGATATTTTTTCACAAAGTAAGATTCATTATCCTCATTTGAGTCTTGCTCTTTCAGCCAAACTTCATGATGAGTCAATCTACTTCTAAGTTCACCAAAATTCAAAACTGCATCTCTATTCTGAATTGTAATAAAAAATTGGGAGTATTCTTTACCCAATCCTTGTAAAGCTATTCTAGTTAATTCAACATCACTAACTCGATCATTTACTGCTACAAGAGAGTCAGCCAAGGTTTTGATCATACTCAAATATTCAGAGATAGAAGATGTACCTTTCTTGATAGTTTGTAGTTTATGCCTCATTGATGACTTCTTAGCTTCAGATTCTTGAAGATAAATTTGTTCAAGATATCTCCATATATCACTTGTTGTCTTTAACCCTAGAATATCTGATGCTATAGATTGATTAATTGTAGCTTTAATGCAAGCTTTAACGAAACTGTAGTTCTTCCTCCATTGAAGATAGGCAGGATTTAGAGTATCTCTACCTTCAATTAGAATCAATTGTGGAGGTTCTTCATAGGATCCATCAATATAGCACATAAGATCATTGCCAATTAGGGCATTTTCGATTTGCTCTTTCCAAATGAGGAAATTGGAGCCATCTAACCTTGTAGAAATTAGACTGGTTATGTTAGCATTGTAAGAAATCTGACCAGAAGAAGATCTCGTAGTTGTGTTTTTGAAGATTGAATACTCCGATTCTTTGATGGCGGAAGTTTCAACTCCTTTTGATCGATTTTGGTCTCATCCAAATTTTAGGTTAACTTGGATCGATTTTGATCTAAACTCTTAAAGCTCTGGTACCATGAAAGAAAGCAAGATTCAATTCATTCACTTTCATTAACCAGCAGTTTACAAAGCTACTGATTTATATATCTAATCAGTCTAGAGAGAGATCTAATTGTTCGTTAACACTAATTAGAAGCTTAACTAACACTAACTAACTGTAACTAACTTCTTAACTAACATTATAATGTGCCCACGAGTGAAGTACACGAGTGGTGGAGTGCCCATAGCTTTCTTCCTTTCTTCCTTCTGATTCTTCTCTCTTCTCTCTTACATTCACAGCCAGAACAAAAAGATCATAATTCTCTACAAATGTGCTTGATGTGAAATGGAACTCTTAAAAACCCTTTATACTTAAGTTTTTTCTTTGAGAAATCGACTATGATCTATGTTAGTCGTTTACAAGGCATTGATACATCGAGACGATGTGATAAGCACGATAACTGCGGAAATACTACTGAGCCTAAAGCCTGATGAATTAAATGGCCTATAGCCTGACGAATGAAATGACCTAAAAGTTACACTTCCATGGGATCAAACCTGAGACCTCTGCATTGCAGAGTATATGCATTGACCAACTGGGTACCAGTGGTTGACATTTTATAGTTCGGTTTCATAACCTATAATCTGAAGTACAAGTTGTTTTTGTTCTTGAGAGAAAGTTGGAATTGTAGGACAAAATTGGATTGTGTGTCCTAGTAAACCACATGAATTACAAAAGTGGGGGAGTTTCTCGAGTCGGATCTCAATGGAGACCAATTTTGAGTTGGATAACTACAAATTTACCGTGGGAATGGTTTCGCCAATACGTATTCAATTCTAACATGTGGTCTCTCGGAGAGACACCTTGTCGACATGCTTGGAAAACGGTAAGTTCTTCTTGGATAACTCAAGGCCAAGTCTCTAAAGCCACTTCCAACTCTGTTGTCGTCGAGAATTACAACAAAAAGACATGGTCTTTGAGTTCGGTCATGGTAAATTTATTTGGTTCACGGATAACCCTTGACAATGCACCATTGCCTGTCCAATGTCAATTTTCTTAGAGCATTGAAACCAAGCCACTCCTCACTTAATGATATCCATCGTCCATGGAGTGATGAGATCTTTCACTTCCACCATTACCGGAGGTTGTTCCTCCGCAGTGAGGGTTGCGTAAGAATTGAGAACTTGCAGTATCCATAGAAATCAGAGAAACTTGATGAGAATCAAGAGAGATAGTGCACGAAAAGTGACTAGATCTCGAGAATAAAAATTACCTAAAGAGAAAAAGAGTATGTAAAAGAGGTTCAAATTAGACACCAATAATGGAAGTTGGACTGCCAGAAATTTAGTTTCTTAACTCTTTCTTTTAAGTTGTTGAATTTCTCAAATTGTGAGCATTTGCAGCATTTTATTACGTACATGATAGACACTGGTCATTTAATATAGCCGAACATTTGTAGTTTTAGTACGTAATTGATGGGCATTCACCATTTTAATAATCACTAGTATCATATAGTAATTTAATATAGTCCAACATTTATAAATGTAGGTTGAAACGGTAAGACATGGAGAAAACCGTGTCCGCTTTTTTTAATGTTATCTTTGATTATTACTATCTTATTCGTCGTACCCCTATTTTTAAACCCTATTCTATGTCTGTACTTGTTCATGACTCACTGAAATTTTACAGGAGAAAAGAAGAGAGATAGATGGCATGGAGCGGAGAAGTTAGCAACAAACAGATTATTTTCAGAGATTACATTTCTGGATTTCCAAAACAAACCGATATGTTTCTTCAAACTGGAACAATTAAACTCAAAGCTCCACTAGGATCAAACTCAATTTTGTTGAAGAATCTATACTTATCTTGTGATCCATATATGAGACCTAGAATGCAAAAGATTGAAGGTCATTACATTTCCGCTTTCGTTCCTGGTTCGGTAAGATTCAATTACTTTCTCGAAGTTCTTTTTTTTAATCTCTCATGTTAAATTACAATCTTTGTTAAACAAAAAACATACATACATGCAGGTTATAGATGGATATGGTGTTTCAAAAGTTATAGATTCTGCTGGAAATTTAGAGTATAAGGTAGGTGATTATGTGTGGGGTATGACTGGATGGGAAGAGTATACCCTCATTCATAATCCTCAACCTAGTCTCTTGATGAAGATCAACTATACTCGTGTTCCTCTATCTTACTATACAGGAATTCTTGGTATGTTTTTTTTCTTCTTCTTCTTTTTCGGTACCATTTTGTCGGTTGAGTATTATTCACTACTCGTTTACTCTCTGTAATACATGTGATATTTCAAGATCGATCACAAGTTTAGCAATCATTTTATCTTCCACTCAACTTATTACTAAGATTTTAGTACATGGTGTTTAGGTATGCCTGGCATAGCTGCTTATGCTGGTTTTCATGAGGTTTGCGCTCCCAAGAAAGGAGAATATGTGTATGTCTCAGCTGCATCTGGTGCCGTTGGCCAGCTTGTTGGACAATTTGCAAAGTTAATGGGTTGCTATGTTGTTGGAAGTGCTGGATCCAAGGAAAAGGTTTGTTAATTTTCATTTATTATTACAAAAAAATGTCGATTCGTTGTCTTATTTTTATTTGTGCTTTTGCTAATTGCCCGTTCTTCATTTGCGGTCCTTGAAAATTAAGGTCGATTTGTTGAAGGACAAGTTTGGCTTCGATGATGCTTTCAACTATAAGGAAGAAAAGGACTTGTGTGCAGCTTTAAAAAGGTAGGAAATCAAACTTTGATACTATTGTGGAAATAGTCCCACATGAACAAATACTATTTCTCATGACCAATAATAGTACATTACTAGGGCTTTTATGGTCCCTTTCAATTGGTATTGACAGATTTTAGATGAGTAGAAATTGTTTACATGATTTTCTGTTTGGTACATTATAAAAGAGAAATGTTTAAACTAGAACATTTCCGCTGCGTGTCGTCACAAAATCACATAAAAATCGAAGTAATAGCTTTGAGTTACGCCAATCAAAGAAAGTGTTTCCTGTTGTAATTGTCAATCTACTACTAGTTTGAAGTCAAGAAAAGAAGACGTCTAGCTAGCCGTCACTTAATCCGATCGTTTTTCTTTTCAGGTACTTCCCGGAGGGCATTGACATTTACTATGAAAATGTGGGTGGAAAAATGTTGGATGCAGTCCTACTGAATATGAGAGTCCATGGCCGAATTGCTGTTTGCGGAATGATTTCTCAATACAACCTTGAGCAAGCTGAAGGAGTGCACAACTTGTTCCTTCTTATCACAAAGAGAATTCGTATGGAAGGGTTTCTGGTAAACGATTACTATCACCACTATCCCAAGTTCATAGAATTGATGAAGCAATACATCCAACAAAATAAGATAGTTTATGTGGAAGATATAGTGGATGGGATCGAGAACGCGCCTTCGGCATTAATTGGACTCTTCACTGGATTCAATGTTGGGAAACAGGTAGTCGTTGTCGCCCGCGAGTGATTAGTTTAGTCCTTGTGTATGTTTGTTGTCTATGGAGTTGCTTTGTTAGGGTAACGTTTTCTTTGTTATATTATCGTTTTCTTTGTTAAAAAGCGTTTTTCTGTAGCTTCTCTCATAAATGTTTTTCTTTTAGAACCATTTTTTGGAGAAACTGCCTATGCAAGAACCATTTGTTTAAAGAAGTGGATATGCCAAAAAAAAATTAAAAATGATTTCCAAAAAAAGTTTGTGACAAAAATGGTTTCCAGAGAAAACGATTTCGAAAAACGACTGTTCTTCGAAAGATCTATCTTGTGTGTACTGTACAGTTCCACTCTCGAAGAATTCAGAATCATTATCTATTTTTCCGCCATAAATGATTTGTGTGCGTCAAAATGAGTTGATCCAACAGGGAAACCCCATCCATCTGCATTTGTATACAATCAAGTCGTCCCAGGATGACATGATCTAATAGGAAAATCCCAATTCACCTCCGGGAACAAAATTATCCAATGCAAATCTCAGTTAAGATCTCAAGACGAGGTGCAATGATCCTAAGATGTTTCAATCATAGACTATTTTTATTCTCTTGGGAATAATCTCAAATATTTGATTCTATCAAATTAAACTTTAAGAACGATAGGAAGTCCGTCTCAACTACTTTCTCATATAGTTCAAAAAAGAACTTTCTCATATTAAATGTGCGTTATCATGTGCAACTGTAAAAAAAAATTATGAAGCACTTCTGTCTTTTCTTTTTTTTTTTTTTGTTAAAATGAAGCACTTTCAGTCCGAAGACACCCAATTTAACTATACACCAAACAGAGTTTCAATTGAGACAATTTCAACTTCCTTTTAGTTCCGCAGTGAAGATGCTCCATCTTGTCGTAATTTTAGATGTCCTAGTTAGTTGTCTGTCATATGGGTTTTTGTTTCCAACTAAACTATTAATTTTCGTACAAATTAGAAAATTAGAAGCAAGAGATGCCCACACCGGGAATCTTCACCTTCAAGGTGAAAATCAATCTGGAAATCAATGAACGGCACTGGTCTTTTTTTTTTGAAACTTTGAATAAATATACTAGAAGACGAAACTATATATTTACAAAGTGTATGGTGTGACTATGGAATCTCTCACAATATCCATACCTCCCTTCGATTCAAAGAAAGATACATTTATGTATTTCTCAGTCTTCCTAATCCAAGAGTGGATCATCCCTTTGATGTCTTCAATATCAACATTACTTGATAAGTTATTTTCTTTGAAGATTTTTGTTATTTCTACCCTTCCAAATATTCAAAAATCAAGTTACCGAACTTCTTTTTTCTTCTTCCTCTTACAAAGGCCCTCCCACTGAGCTATCATCCGAGTAGTTAAGTCTGGACTGCATCCAAGGATTGAAATAGTACTGATGAAGAACTGCCTAATACAATATAGGTTACTTTGCACCGAAGGAATAGGTGGTCTATGCTTTCCTCTTCCATGATAGTACACATCTATTAGGGATATAGAAACCTCCCCGTTTGAGAGCATCACTGTTGGAACTTTCTTGAGAGACCAAAGAAAGAAACCAACTCTTGGGTGGGTTGCTTTGTGCCGAAGGACTTTCGAGAAACAGGGATCTAGCACCTGGTATGCCGTTGTTCTTTCTTGATAAATAAAAGGTCGGCTATAGAAATCTATTGTTCGAAGAGAACTCCTCTATGTTAAGAGTTATAATAAAAAGCTCTATTAAAATTAGGTTACTTTTTGTCAAACTAGGTTTCATCAATTTCTCAAAAGCTGTCTTCAAATTCTTCCAGCCAACGACTCGAATAACCAAGTAAAATCAGCAGTAGGACGATTACAAAGGTTCAGTTTAATTGAGTTTCATAAGTTTGAATCAAAATCTAGCTTTATCATCCAAAGATACCAAGTCTAGATTACCACATAGATGATCTAATCGAAAAAGCAAACGAAGTTTCATAGTTTTCCAGTCAACCCAAAGTTGTTCAAGAAGAAGATAGTTAACACTTACTATCAACACTGCAACTACATCCCCACTGTTCGCCTAATCCTTTCACAACAACTGAAAAGCTACACTGCTAAGATCAGAACCTGCATAAGAACCGCGCCACATTAAGTTTGAAGCTCAAAACCCCAAATCAGAGATAGATTGGACAGACTAAAACTGAAAGGAATATCGTCAAATCCTTCATTTAAATTCACTAAGATACTACATATAAGTTCTGCCTATTAAATAAATGTCTAGATCAAAGCAGAGTGTAGAAGACATCAAAACAAAGCAAATAAAATTCATAGTTGTGCAGAAAGAGAAATAAAAAGAACAAAAAAACTCACTTTCGAGCAAAACTTCATCATGGTGTGGATTTACTCTTCCCCGGCTTCTTTCACATCAACCGTAAAATTGTACTCCTGATCACAACCTAGATACGAATCGCACATAAAATAGAGAGTATACGATTTCTTTCCACCTTCTGCCGGTGCTGCAAACTCCAGCTTCACTCTTGATCTTCTCTGCAGAGAGACTCTCTTGATTGCAAGCAACTGGTTCGTTTTGCTATCACCAACCACGAGCCACCATCCTTCTTCTTTAGCTTTCGGATACCTAGGAGCATCAACAGGACCTACCTCTGGTCTTCCTTCAAGTTCTCGTTCAAGAGTTACTTGCAAAGTAACATCCTCCCCAGCCCTCACATTATCACCTTCCATAACCTCATATGCCATGTCTATGTTAGGGAACCGATTGCAAAACTGTGCAATGTCGAGTAACTGGGTATCTGACATCTGGAGCAGCTCTCTCCTCTCCTCATCCTCCATTTCCACCAGATCGAAAACCGTTTCAATACCTTTTCCTGGGTTTTCCTGACATTTCTTGACCAGCTCTTTGGTGAAGTGTGGTAGCTGGAGGAGCATTGAGTCTCGTTCCCACATTCCCTGCGTCACCATCTGACTCACCTCCATCGCAAGAAGCGCAAGGCTGAGCCACCCACTGCTGGAAATCACATCAACCATTGCTTGAAGCAGCCTGCTAGCAGATAGGAGCACCTCTCTCTGATCTGAGGCTAGGTTTCCGACAACTGTGTGCCTTGAGAAGTGGGCTTGCAGCAAAGCATTTGCCTTTACATGGGGGTCAGTGCATTTCGGGTTTTCAAACGAGAACCTCTGGTGGTTAATTAATCTCCTTATCAGCTCTTCTTCTCCTGGTCTTAGAGGGAGCTGAGCATACTCTGAAGCCGAAGCAAGAATCTCCAGAAGGCCCTTCATCTTGGTTTTGGAAGTCAACGAAGAACTAAATCGTTCTATAGTGGTATAGCTTATATAGTAGTAGGACGCTATCATCCCAAGGTTCAGGGGAGACAGGTCCATATCATCTTCCACGGCAACACATTTACTCGCTTCTAGGTCACTTAACGTGTTCTCAATAAGCTCGGACAGGTGATCAGACAGATGTCTGTGACTAACTCCCTGGAGATTGTAGTAGTTGGGATTCTGAGTGAGCCTTCGGTACATGAATGTCCAAGTGAGATAATCAACTGCATCTTGCTTATTCTCGATAACTCCCACAACAACCTCAGCGTTCAGATTGTCGTGCAAATAGTGATGTAGATGACTCTCCACAGGGAATGCTTCATACAAGAACTTCTTGTAGTATTCTTTCCTCGGAGCATGACAAAGGATCACACACTTGCCAGAATTGTCTAAAAGAGGTCGACTAGCGTGTCCCATCATCTGTAGTAGATCTGTAACTGGGTAGTCAGTGTGAGCATTTTCTCGTCCATCATAATATTGTGTTCCCATAACCACCACCAAGTGGGCTGCTAATGGCATGCCCCAGCACATTGAACTGCTTGCAACACAGACCTGAATCCAACCAGCTTCGAAAAGATGCGACACAACTTCAAGATCCATACTGGTAAGGCCTTCATGCAAGTAACCGACACCATAACGGAGAGTCTCACTCAACATGGGCTCCTTGATTTTAGAAATGAAAGGCTCCAATTCTTCAACTGGTCGAAGAAGAAATGCAGGTCTCTCTCTGCTATCTGCATTTGAGTAAGTCATCAAATCAACTGCTGTGAGTCTAGCATGCTTCCTAGTAGGAACAAATACAAGTGCTGGTTTTCCATTTCTTGCATGTTGGACAATTGCGGTATACGTCGGCTTTGTCATTGCCTGCATTCTTGCTTCAAAATTAGCTATATCCACTCCGTGAATATGTATCTCCAGAGGAACGGGACGGACTCCTGGTGGGAAGTTAAATAAACCGTGAGAGGTTGCACCTATCCACTCCCCTAGATCTTTGGCATTCGCAAGAGATGTCGAAAGTGTAACTATGCGGATCTTGTTCTCGCTCTGACTTGCAATGTATCTCATCCTAGATACTATCACCTCTAGAACATGTCCAGCTTGCCCTCCAATCAAGTGAAGCTCGTCAACAATAAAAAGGCTGACTTGCTGCACATGTTTTCGCTGTTTCCACCGTCGAGATAGAGCATCCCATTTCTCAGGAGTGCTTATGATAACTTGCCCTTTCTCAAGAAGTTTCAAGTCTGTTGCTGTTTCACCTGTCAGTTCAACGACTCTAATTCCAAGACCCTTTCCGAATTTCTTCTCCCAATCACGATACCGCTCCTTTGCAAGAGCTTCAATAGGAGCAATATATACAGCACGCATGATGCTCTCGCCTCCTTTCTGATGATTCCTCAAAATCGCGAACTCTGCACAGATGGTCTTCCCACTTCCAGTTGGTGCTGCAACCAACACATTGTCGTCTGTATTGTATAAGACGGTGAAAACCTGTGTTTGTACAGGATTGAAGTGCCTGAACTGTTGATATAGAGCTTCATAGGCAGGATTTCTCAGTGCAGTCACAGGCAAGGGTTGTAAATCCAACAACTCAGTTGGTGGAGGATATTTTTCAGGCAGGATAAGGTGTCTAAATGAAACAGGTAAAACAGACTGAGAGTTGAGCCACTTGTCTGACACAACGCGAATGAAGTACTGAGGAGGCAAAGGCTCGTATATCGGCACCGTGAAATTCAAAGTATGGTCCTCATCAATGTACTGTTTCTTCAGCAAAAAGTACTCGTGATGAAGAATCAATTCTCCATCATTATCCTCAACAATAATCCAAAATGGCTGTACATATTCATGAACACTGTCCTCCCACTGGAAATCAGGTGTAATTGTCAGTTCAACCCTCAATACGGAGCGGGTAATTGGTTGAACATGTGCTGCTAGGTTCAGCTTCGGAAATTGGTGAATAAATCTGTGAAGGGTCCTTCCCATCTTTGGGAAGCGGATAAGTTCGCCAATCTCCTGAGAGGACAGATCATAATACCTATCCCAAGCCAAATCTTTCTTCTCCAACTTCATCAACATTTCCTTTGGGATGCCTTTGAATTGTCGAAGGGGTGTCTGAACATTCCACATCTGCTTGCCAATCATCTTACATAAGTTCAAAGCCTTCTCAGCCAACTGCGCCCATCCTCTTTTTAGAACAATTTCAAAAAGAGCTCGCATAAGACGTCCAGCACTCTGCAAAAGAGAATAAAAATTAAGAGTAAGTATCATGGAAAGGTTTATCTATTTTAGGTAAAGAGTAACCCAAAAATATGGAAATTCGTAACAAAAGCAATCCACAACAATACAGATTACAGACCTGAGTGATGAAAACCATGTCGGATGTCAGTGAAAGCCCCTCGAGCTTCAGTTTTGAAATGTGGGCTTGCAGTAAAACATTGATTTTGGCACTAGGCTCTTCCAAGCTTTCCTTTACAGGAATAGGCACACGATCTAAAAGCTTAGCGAGTTCCATCTTCTCGTCTTGCCTCACAGTGACGTATTTAAATTCTTCACTGAGGGAGAACAATCGACAAAGTTCAATATCCCCCATTGTTGGTTTCAGATACTCATTATATGTTGATATTGTTCCATGACTTATATAATAGTAACTAGCAATGCGACCAAGATCAGTGACCTGAAAATAGCCACTTTTCCTATCATACTTGACCAAATTATTTTTCTCCAAGAGGGTTGCAGCTGAATGGATCTGCAGAAGCATTATGACAACGTCAGTTATTCATGTTAAATGGAAATAAAACATACTTTTTTTTCAGTTGAAAGAGAAATAAAACATACTTACGGTAAACTAAATTATCATATACAAAAAAAACAAGTGAACCACATCCTATGGAAACTATATAATCAATAACATCATAGTAATGTCTGCTAGGCAGAGACAGAATCACAATGTGAGTCTCAGTAGTTGAAGCACCTTAATAGAACTCCTTACTTCATTCAGATTTATTTCATCATTCTAGCTTCACTATGGGGCAATAAGCAATGTCATTCACGGATACCAACCCAAGACTATAATGATGTTCAACTACTATCAGTCAGAAATTCAGAATGTGACTTATTCCTTTAATGCATACTTCAATACAAAACTATGCCTCGTTGGATGTATGCCAACTCTCTAAGATTTCTAGCCTTTAAGTTCACGACAGAATTGAATGTTTTGGAGTTCATTCTAATTCATTTACTAGCTATTAGCCTAAAATGAAGACCATAAATCTACTCAGTCCGCATACAAATTTTGACACAAATATAATTTCCATCGAAAAAACCCTCCCCCTTCAAAGTTTTATAGGCAAGTACAGAAAAAAAAATTGAAACAGGAAAAACAAATGAATATCGTAGAAAACCAATCCAGAAAAAATGTGACACCTATATGCCACCAAGCAAAAGTCAGAAAACATGTAGTTGTAGAACCCTACCGACCAATTTGCAGAAGATACAGAGAATAAGTTCATGGAGAACAAAAAGCACATAGGTGACAGACACGGTCAGAGTTCTGTTTTGAAGTACAAAAGTTGAATGCATGCATGTGATTGTGACTCCTTAATCATGATATCCACATGGAACTTTATTTCCGTCTTATGCTTGCAAAAAAATCTGAAATACTAAATTATTAATGTTAATACGACAAAAAAGACCAAGAAACTAACAGAATTTTACTCTAAAATCAGTTAGAAGCTTACCAAATCAGCCCTCCTTTCCTCCAGTGTTAAGTCCTTGGTCAAAACATCAGGTGCCAAACTATAAAGTGTAGGATTCCTCAACATGCGAATGTACAAGTAAGTGTAGCCAAGCCAGTTGCAAGCTTCCCTAGCATTCTGAACTGTTCCAAGAACAATCTCTGCATTCAATTGATCAGCCAACTTGGACACAAACTGACTCTCAATAGGAAGCTGTTGATTCATGAGAGAGAGATAATACTGCAGTTCACTATGACCAGTTATGATTATCCCTTCCCCAGAAGTGTCATACTGAGGCCTTCCTGCACGACCAAGCATTTGCATGACATCCAAAGGGCTTAATTCGGTCCATGCTCCCTTTTCAGGATTGTAAATCTGAGTACCTTTAATAATCACTGTATGCGCTGGTAAATTAACACCCCAAGCTAGAGTAGCTGTGGATACCAACACTTGTATATGCTTTTCAGCAAAAAGTTCCTCAACAATAGTACGGTCACCCCTAACCAGTCCAGCATGATGAACTGCAAAACCATACGGCAATAGGTCTTTTAAATCATTACTCTTAACACCTTCACTTTCTCCCCGCAAAATTGCGTGACTTGCACTATCTTCTTTTAGGAAATGACCTAGTGTGTCTTTAGCAAGAGCAGCATCTCGTATTGCACGAGCAGTTTTCACCGTCTCCTTTCTAGAATGAACGAATATAAGAAATTGATGCTTCCCAGCTCCAGCCATAACCTTTTCATAACAGATGTCGTTCATCAGCTGGAATCTCTGTAAAGGCTTCCTTACTGTTATTCCAATATACTGTTGATTTAGTGGGCATGGTCTGTAGCTGTTATCAAAATGGAAGAGTCCCTTATTTGGGTCCACTCGAAGGAACAAAGCCACATCTTCATAATTAGGGAGTGTAGCGGATAATCCAACCAAACGGATAAGCTCTTTTGTGGTCTCAATTTGTCGGACTGTTCTTGCAACAATACTTTCAAGAACTGGACCCCTGTTATCATGAAGAAGATGGATCTCATCTATGATTACAAGTTTCACAAGCTGGGTATATGTGCGGTCTCCTGATTTTCTAGTGATAATATCCCACTTCTCAGGAGTAGTTACAATTATCTGTGTTTCTTCGATTTGCTGACGAGTCATCGACTGGTCTCCACTCAACTCCCTCACCTGTACACCGTAGTTTTTTAGACGGTTGGATAAATTTCCAACTACCTCAGCAACTAAAGCTTTCATTGGTGCCACATAAACGATCTTATAATTGCTGTTGTTAAATGACCCATCTGGGTTCCTATGAGTAGCGATCTGATGAAGAATAGTTAACACTGCAACATTTGTTTTCCCAGCACCAGTTGGGGCGCACAAAAGGAGATTATCAGGTGTAAAGAGGGCTGCCTCATAAACTTTACTCTGAACCCTGTTCAACTTGGACATATTCTCAAAGGCTGGTTGTGCCCAGTCAGGCATGGAAGATA
The DNA here is from genome assembly GCF_041429995.1 of Eschscholzia californica. Taxonomy (NCBI): domain Eukaryota; kingdom Viridiplantae; phylum Streptophyta; class Magnoliopsida; order Ranunculales; family Papaveraceae; genus Eschscholzia; species Eschscholzia californica. The sequence continues at coordinate 71,235,189 of NW_028238198.1, forward strand.
TCTTCACTAGTTCTTCACCAGGGTCAAGAGGTTTAGGCTTCAGAGCAGGTACATGAACTTCTTCATATCCCTTGCTATGATTACGGTAAGACCCCGAGGGAAGCTCGCACTTCTTCTTTTCCATCAAAAGACCACCTTCCTGAAACGAAATGCCTTCTAGATCGAGTAATTGACGCTGCCCCTTCAACCAACTATTCTCTACATCTCCTCTATCTACAACCCCTCTCCTCTCCCAGTCTCTGTCCCCATCACCACTGCCACCACCACCACCACTCTCATCTTTCAATCTTCTAGCTTCGTCTCTTATGTTTTTCTCTAAGATTTTCTGTCGTTCTTTTGCAGTAGCTCTTGTCGCATGCAACTGCTCAAGAATGGAAACCAAGCCAGGACCTAAACCCATCATTTCATCCTCGATCTTCTTCCTCTCATCCTGGTTTTCTGCCCTAGCCAGACGAGTACACCAAACAATCTTTAGACGATTCCGCAAAAGAATCTTAATGAGTTCAAACTTTCCGTATTCAAGGAGCACCAGCAGACGAGCCTCCACTTCCCTACTGTCACCACCTTCAGCAAGTATATTAAGTATTTCTTGAGCAAGGTTCTGGCTCTGCTGTGCGTCAATCTTTTCATAAGCCTGGCCGATTTTCCTCTGAAGCCAATATGCATCGATGTCCTGGACATTTAGAGTCATACCCTCATTTGCCTCTTCCATCTCATCGTCATCTATTCCACCACCCATCTGCATACCAGCAGATCCATTTGTTTCAGCCCCATCTCCATCCTCCTCTTCCTCCTCCTGTACCTGATCATAATCACTCTCCTCATCCTCTTCTTCCTCTTCAAACTCGACAGCAACACCGATATCATCTTCAGCCTCCTCATCGTCATTAGCAGCAGCAGACCCCCCTACATCACTCCCATCTTGGTAATCAGTGATAAGCCTCCCAATTGATACAATATGGTCAAAAGTAGTGTTAGGGATTGCATTCAAAAGCTTCTCAATATCCTTTTTCTTGTCAGGATTCTTCACCTTCTCGTTCTTGAGAACAGCCAAGACCTCGTCGGCAGCACCACATAGAATGTCTTGCGGCTGCCCACCCAAGTGTTGCTGGATTACACTAAGGAGGGCCTCATAGGCAGCACGTGTCTCTTTAGTCTTGGGCTGGTAAACTGGTTCTTCAGAAATATTAAGTACAGTGGCCTCGTCAAGTCTTCTGCGCTTACTATCTCTCTTCTGAACAGAATCAGGAGCTGAAGGGTCACGCTCCTTCTTCTTCTTGGATTTTTTCAGCTTTTCTTCAAGTTCAGGTGGTCTACCAATGTAAGCTCGGTCCCCAAAATGCTTGGGATCAATCTTACCCCAGAGTGTTTCAGGTTCACCAGTGGGCTCATGAGTGTCCCGTGGCCGTGTGTCTGTGGTGAGAACAAGACTGGAGTTGGCTCGGTACTCGTACTGTTTAAAACGGGCGTGTGCTTCAGCACCACCACCCAAATGTGCCATGTTCCCTCAGAGCAGATCAAAGACTACCAAAAAAGTAAGCAAGATATTCCTGAAAAAAATAAAACAAAAATCACATAAATTGTCTGCAAAATCAAATCAACCAGTTCCTAATCCAAACAAACTTTTCATTATTAGAGAAAGAACACATCGAACTTCATGATTTAAGAGAAACAGTAAAACCCTAATCTCTTAAATACTAAAGAACAACAAGAAAGCTATCGATACTCACTAGCAGACGACGATTTTAAGATAAGCAACAGAAAACCTAAGAACTAAATACCCAAAAAATACTGCAAAAAATAAAACCCTAATATAGAATATATTCCAACTAAAGCATTATCTTATTCAAGAAGAAAAATAATAACGAACATCTAGGGTTAAGATTTCAGAGAATAGAGTTTACCGAATGATGATTTATCCAGAGAGAGGAGCGAACTTCTTCTGAGAGCCTTTAATTCGTGATTCCGGGAAACTAGAAAGAGAAGCGAGAAGAGGGAATAGAGAAGAGAGAGTAATGTTGGGTTCTATATTTATTCCTGACCTAGAGGCGGTTTTCACCGACTAATAAGTTTTTCTCTTCCTCAACAAAAAAAAAAATAAGTTTTTCTCTTGAACAAAACTCTGATTTTTCCAAGGGCCGCCACAAACTTTGCCCCATCAACCCCTATTGGGAAGTTTTATTATTTCAGTCATTCGGGATAATACATGATATAATAATTTGTACTGAATTTTGGTATTTATACAATGAAAATATGGTTGTGTTTCTAACTTATTTTCATTTATTTATTTTTTAATTTAGAACTTCTGATAAATAGTTATGACTATAATTTTAGAATGTGTCTAATTACCACGCAAAATAATAAAACTTCCCAATAATAATTTGTTAAAAGGCCTCCCTTCAGGTATAATTTAGCAAGTAAAATGGTCTATGGAGAGGCCTTTAATAAAATTGGGGAGGCCTTATAGAACTTCCCAATAATAAATTGGAGTGGCTACAAGATAGCAAGTATAAACTATGCCACGTACTTCTACCACTAGTAATGCAATCTAGCTTTGAACGCGCATTGATGTAAGTTTGAATTGTTTGACCTTCAAATTTCGTATCCTTTACATTTTAACTAGCTTTCAATGTGATTTTAGTTAGTACATGAAAGCTAGAAACCTAGAAGATGCTAACATAGTGTCTTTATCTTTACTAATGGTGGATGTTAAGTTGTGTAATACTAGAGTAATAGTGAAGGATGCAACTAAGGTTGGAGTATAAGTAGGTGGCGCGACACGACTAGTAGAAAAACCTTCGGGCGATGTAGAACGAGATAACATTTCTTAAAAGTTTGTATTTCTCGTGTATACGACCAAATTCACTTGTACCTCGTCGTGGAACAATACTATTGCTCGCAGTATCATTTCCCTATATATGAGTTGGATCTTACTCATTGCTAACTCTTCTCGTGAACTTTTATTCTAGCAAATGTCAGAACGTTTCTCAATAGAGGATCGAGAACTTAGAAACTCATTGTCTTGGTCCGACCCAACCTCATCATGTTAGCAACCAATCTCTCTGCAACCCTTGAGTTTGCGCTGCATATTATCTTCGCGAACTGTTGGTTCTTGTAAATCCATGTTAGGTTCATCGGCCCTGCTAGTTTTTCTGCATCTAAGTGACAAATGACAAAAAAAATGACAGTTCATTACGAACTATTGGTAAATATGTTAGTTATAATGTAACAATCAACATTGATCCGCAGCTGAGGGGAGCTAAATTCCGTAGTTCCCACAGACGATTACTTTATAATGCAAATGTAAATGCTCTGTCGAATATCTTCGTATTTGAGGAGGATTATTGTGAAAACAACACAAGTAGATATACAAAAAAAACTAATGTAGTTGGAAGGTTTTCAAAATCTAGAACGAAATTGTAAATGAAATCAGTTAAAAAAAAAAAACTAGTGTTGTTTCCTACAAAAAGGTACTAAAGAAAATGATTCCCTAGAGGTAACCTTGTTGATTCCCTAGAACTACAAAGGAAGAGAATATCCCCGGAGGTACTTTGAATCCACTCCAGATTCTCGAACAATTGCCAAGCGCCCTGTCCTCGCCACCTTCATAGGCACAAGAAAAAAAAAATCAGAGAGAATATGTTACAACAAAAATTGCTTACCAAGAATAAGAAAGAAGAAAAAAGAAAGCGGGTGAAAAATAAGCCAAGTGCAAAAAGTTCAATTTTTTTATTAAAGGTTTAAGCTGTCAATCCGGGCGAAGACGTTCGATCCTTTGCGCATAATTTTCTTTATGAGAAGAGACGCCCACTTTTTGTGGGGTAAAGAAACAAATATAAAGGCTAGAAACATCTTAATTTGCTGGACAAGGTGGGTCCAGGTTAGACGCTTAGCGAGCTAAGGTTATTACAACAAATTCTTCCTCTACTCTCAATATAATCTATTATGGAGGGAGATGAGACTAAATCCGAACTTGTCAAGTGGTTAAAAGCCACTCAACTAACCATGCAAAGGTAGCCCATCCGGTTCAAGAAACATACCTCACAAATGCCGTAGGGCTCCAATAACCTCTGTAATGCAACCATCTTGTCCAAATCTCCTGTCAGCTGAAATCATCCGAACCACCCAAATAGTCAGTTTTGATAGTAGAAAAACAATGGAGTTCAGAATTATAATTTCATGAGAAACGGGAAAACCTATTTTTTACTTATGTGGACTAATACACTAGTGTAATGGCACGTAAAGGCATTTCCTGCGACAAACTAGCCAATTGAATGTATTAGTATTTCCTTAACCAGACAGATAATGAAATTGATGCACGGTTAAGACAATCGCATTGTACCACTTCTGAAGGAAAAGACTCGATGTCTCCAAACCAATCTTAACCTGTACTTGTTTATTCTTAAATGGCAACATCACTTTTACTTCTTGAACCCGCAACCACAAAACTTCACAGTTTAGTAATTGAGCAGCGAAATAGAAGTGATAAAGAAACCGGTTATAAATCATGGATCAATCCGAAAGTGGTTTCAACTAATATGTAAGCCAGTTGATATTGCACAGTATCTAAGTAAGGACAAACTTATGTTATGAGAGAAGCTTAATTAGCAAGGATGTGATATATTTTCTGAGTTGCCACCATCTTGGTGGTATATTTATATTCAATGAGAAGCATTCACCTCAAGGGTGATTGTGTGATCAGACACGTCCACGGCTTTGGCCCTAAAAATATTAGCAATATCGAGGACATCCCTTCGAGCAACAGCATTCACAGCAATCTTTATTAGCATCAATTCTCGCTCCGCAAATGGCATGTTGGTAAGGTCTTTAACCTGAAAGTGGCGAAAAGAATGAATTAATTCTAAAGAAAGGAGGATATACGGGAGGAATATATAAAGCCTCAAAATCAGAAATTAAACACATTATCTGTCATAAGGTGTCCATGAGTAAAAATGATGCAAAAGAATTTGCCCTTGGGAGCTCATATTGCATACCCAGGTAAAATGAAATTGCCCAAATATCTATGTAGTTGGTCTCGGCCGAGAATCTCGGGTCTCGTCTCGGTCTCGGCCCTCTCCCGAGACGAGACTCGGCCGAGACCCCGAGTTAGGGCTTGGCCGAGTTTCTCGGCCGAGACAACCCGAGACCGAGACGAGACCCGAGACCGAGACAGCAACTTCCAAATATTTAGATTTTTTTTTTGGAAAACTCTTTGACCTAAATTAAGTACTACTATTTATTATATTCTCAAATCTTAACTACTTATTATATTCCCAATGTATCTAATATAAACAGCAATAATACTATATAGAATATTTAGGGTTTATGCCTTAGAGAGAAACTAATAAATTCTTTAGAAACTTTCAAAAGTTTAGTAGATTGGGATTTCCTTATACAGAAATTAAGTTATAATATATAGAAGTTGAAGATGATGGAAGTGAATTTGAGAGTGATAGCGATTAAGAGAAGCAACATAGCTATACACTACTAGTTATTAAACTTATTAGTTATTAGACTTATTAGTTATTAAATATTAGTTATTGAATACTTATGAAGTATAAACGTCGTTTTATTAACCTAATGAAGTGAACTATTTTAGAATTTAGCTAATTTCTATATTTGCTGTCTCACCGAGAATCTCGGCCTGTCTCGGTCTCGTCTCGGTCTCGGCCGGACCGAGACAGAGACCAACTACATAGCCTAATATCTGAACTAAACTTCTTGATGAGACTCCTAATCTTGGAAATGGGTGCATATTTTTCTGCTTATATCACCGAAGCTCAATATAAATTTTCCCTAGGTAAAATGTTGTGATCCTTGCTAAATAAAGGGATCTATTCGTTGAGTATGACTTACCTCATGGATATCGATAAGTTTATAAAGTTGCTGGACCAACTTGCCAATTGATTCATCTGTTCCAGGAACTACAGTAGTAATGCGAGAAACACCCTTCTTTTCAGCAGGCCCAACAGCTAGACTCTAAAGAAAGAGAAGAAAATAACTACGTCATGAGGAACCACAAACATCAAAAAGAAGTAGAAAACAAAGCCTTAGTTAAGCACCTGAATGTTGTATCCTCTGCGGGCAAAAACACCAGTAACTATGTTGAGAACTCCCGGACAGTCACTTACGAGCAGAGATAAGGTGTGAGACCGAAGACCACTGGACTGCAGAACAAAATAACATTTAGATGGGCATCACAGAATATCAAAATTCTACAGCACAGTTCGGAGCAGTACTTAATTTGGTTAAAAGAACTTCACGAAATTAAGATATGAGATGAGTTTATACATTAGGAAAATGTTCATTTCGATATCAAACTGATCTCGAGTCAGTTATGGACCTCTTGACATAACAAAAAAAAATACTCCTCTTGTTGGATTTCCATGTCATTAACACTGTTTTTTGCTAGGATAAATAAAAAGTAAAGGGAGTCGCTGCAAATATGTTTTCTTACATCTTCATCGTCGAGAACACCCCAATGAGCATCAAGAATTTGATTCATTGAGAAGCCGTCATAGGGCTCTACGGGATAAACATCACCCTTCAAGTAAAGAAAGGAAATTATTACAAACTTAATCATCAACAGAAATGATACAAATAGAGTTACTTAAACAATAAAGGAAACAAGATGCGATATGATTTACATATATACGTGACGATGATATGATACTGTGAATGACAACTTTACAAAGTCTAATATATCAAAAACAAAACATAACAACCTGTATGTTTTCGGACTTAGTTATGCACACGAGGTGGCACAGAACTACAAACTAAAGTCTCTTGAAGTCAAGGAGCGGTCAAGGAATAGAGAGATTTTTAGATCTAAGTCTTGAGCACAATATATTGTTTATCTACCACAAATGCTTAGGAAAGCAAATACCCCTGCAGATATATCTGACCCAGCATTGAGTGTTCTATTTGTGGGCTGTGCAACAGAATCAACAGATGCAGCCTCAAGGTCAGGATACGAAGCCGCAGAAAACCTCCAAAAAGGAGCAGTCTCACCCATCTTTTCTCGTCTCAAAGCAATCTGTATATAATGTCAAAAAGAATTTAAGAATTAGAGTGTGGTACTATATATATATGTGTGTGTGTGGGTGTCTGTGTGTGTGCGCGCGCGTGCGTGTACCTGTGTGGCTGTGTGTGTGATTGTATATATACAAACATGTGTGCGTGTATATATATATATATATATATATATATATATATATATATATATATATATATATTGTAAACTTTGAATGAACTATTATTTAGAAAGAATAAAACGTTACAGTGCTAGGTGAGACTATGTTATATCATCATAGTTTGGCAATGGTTAACAAAATCATTGTAACATTTGCATTTTGCCCATCTCATCTGTCTACTCCAATGGAAAAGTAGCCTTTAATGTCTTCCACCCCTACGACACGATATGAATTGGCGTCCTTTAAATTTTGTCACTTCTCTCTTTCCATATGCACCAGATTATGGCCATAGGGATTAAGTGCCATAACTCTTTCAATTCTTGGGAATTTTCAGACCACCATGTTGATAGATGGATTGGTTTATTGATTCTGGGGGTACACCATTGTAGCTTTGCCACTCGGCTGAAATGGTCCCATAAGTAGGTGGCTGGTTTGCAATGTAGCAGCAATTGGATGGCTGTTTCTTCTTTCTTTTTGCATACCACACATCTGCTTGCCATCTGAAAATCCCTAAGCTTCAACATGTCCACCGCTGGGATTTTCTGGCGGCACGCTGCCCAGACCATGAAACTGACCCTAGTAGGGATAGGTTTCTTCCAAATAATCTTACGGGACTCCAAGTTTGGAGTGTTGCTGATTGAATTCATTATTCGGTAGCACTCCTTAGCCGACATGGCATCCTTATCCTCATCCTTCCCAACTCTATTGTCCTCTGCAGGGTGTATGCTATATATTATATCCAACAATTGCGATATTACTGGAACATTCCAATCGTTGAGGTTTCTTCTTAGATGTAACTCCATCCTCCTTGAGTGGCTTTGTGTAGTTGATGTATTGTGCCATCTTTTGCAATGGACATGTGATAAATTGTTGGGAATGTTCCTTTAGGCTAATGGTATGTCACCACTTGTCGTGCCAGAACTAATGGACCTACCATCTCCCAAACCTCCATTTTGTTAACCTGGTGAATTATTGGACTCTATTTTGGACCCCTCACCATGTCCCACATCCAAAAGCCTGATTGAAGACCCTATTATTCCATACCCCCTCTGACTCTCCATATTTGTCAGATATGATACGATGGTTCGCCACAAGGCTGTTTTCTCCTTCGCGAATCTCCAGACCCATTTGGGCAGGAGGGCAAAGTTTTTCACTCCCAGGCCCCCTTCCTTCAGGTCTTGGCAAATGATATTCCAGGCCACCCAACGAATCCTTTTCTTCTCTTCTTTGTTATCCCATAAGAAGTCACATTTTCTTATTAATCTGCTTCAGCACTGCCGCTGGGATAAAAAATAAGGAGAGTTGTGGGTGTGTGTGTGTGTGTGTGTGTGTGTGTGTGTGTGTGTGTGTGTGTGTGTGTGTGTGTGTGTGTGTGTGTGTGTGTGTGTGTGTGTGTGTGTGTGGGTGTGCGTGTGTGTGCATGTACGTAACACAAAAGTAAACACACACTAGATATAGAAAATTTATAGGTCATTCGACTTCTATTACAATTATAACCCACATAGTTCACTAAAGAAACTAAATTAAGGTGACTCAGAAGAAGAAGAAGAAGACGAATATGACCTTTCCAGTTGTTGCCAGTTCTTTAATTCCGAACTTCCTGAAGTTTCTCTCCACAGCAACCATCTTACCTGGATCTCCAGTTACCTGATTCATTGGCATCAAATGCAATAAGCCAATTGTGGAGCTTTTAGGGTCAAATAACAGCCAGAGAATCTAAATTAATGACCTCTAGTTAGATTACATTGATTAGCACACAGTACTTCAAGGAAAAATGCAGGTTATACTGTAGTGTTGTACACATCATGCAGTCAGTGAAAAACAGTACCTTCGTCATTTTATCGAAACACTTTCAACTTGCATAGAACAAGTTTTCACTGAAACAGCACATCATCAAGGTTAATTTGCAACATCTTAACTTGCGACGTACTACTTTTTACTTGTGCAAAAATTTTGACCATAATAACCTATACGAACAAACCTCGGCTCATATTCATATTGTCCCCGACTTACATATCCACATGAAGTAAATGCAAGCATCTAAGATTCATAACCAATACAAACAAAAAAAAAGATAGACGTATGAAAGGGACCTCAATAGTTAGTGAATCTTCTGAAATATCAACAATTTTTGCTCTGAATATATCCACTAACCACATGATCTGAAAAGAAAAGGAAAAAATATTAAGCACTTTGACTAAGAAAAATGTAAATGGCAATAGAAACAGATTTGTTCACACTTACACAGTAGAAAACCTTCAGGTGAAGTAGTCGATTTAATATGAATCGTTATTCTTTATAAGTAATCTTACTTAAGTCTTTTAAAATCCTGATAGGAGTTCTAGGTCATTAACAGCATCGAGAAAGTGCACTTATGTACACACAGTCACATGGAACAAAAAACATAATATGGGAGCTTTAACTTGGACCAATCCACGGTTGGCACTGAAATCAGAGAGTTTAGAAATAAGGACAGTACATACCTCTGCACGGTTACTTTCGTTTGCGCTGAGCTTTATGAGCATCAATTCACGTTCTACTTGTGGTTCCCTAGAGAGATCCTCAACCTAAGTAAGAGAGAATGAAGTGTTCAAAAGGTACTAAGCGAGTGATGAAAAGAATCAATAAAACAAAAAAGAAGGAAAAGATTAGTGTAAAACAGCAGTAGGAACATATTGTGAAGAAACTTCAACCTCATTACATTTAGCAGTTGCACATACATCACAAAATGTAATGACAAGACAGGCAATGAGTTTGCAGTAATAGAAAATAAGAAACAATTAAGTCATACCGAAAGTATTACTTTAGGAAAATATTAAGTCATATAAACAGTTGGGTAGATCGCTGAAGATTGTAACTTTTCTAATATTCACCTCTTCAAGAAATTTGTAATGAACTGTAAAAATTCTAGAAAAAAGGCAGAGAAACCCCCCATCTTTCAAAGTCAAAAAGATAAGGACACCTCATATATAACATTAAAAATATGTTATGAAAAATCGAGGATAAGATTAAAACCTTCATGACATTCACAAGCTTGTTCAGCTGCTCTACCACCTGTTGCAACACCTTTTCGGTTCCAGAAACAACTATAGTGAAAAGAGCCTTGTCCTTGTTCAAACCGACTGCAAGGGAATCAATGTTGTATCCTCTTCTAGCAAATACCCCAGCAATTCGGTTTATCATTCCACTTTCATCCCCTACAAATACTGAAATTGTATGGCGTCTCACACTGCATAAAAAGAAAAAGGGCAAACCAATCTTAGCGCAAAGTTTTAACTGAAGTGCACATACTATAGATACATGTTACTAAAACGAATATAACGAAAAAAGAGGAGATGGAAATGATCAAGAAATACATAAAAGAATAGGATAACTCTTTAAATTATAAAGTCACTAGCACATGGTAGATTTTTATTACTATTATCTATTGAATAGCTAAAACTTATCGCTATTGAGAGCGAAAGCAACCCGAATCCATAAAGAGAAGAACATTTGCCAATGCCATACTTTGAGTAAAAGTTCACTTATTAACTAGTTCTTGCTCTCTAGACACAATGAAAAGAAAAATTTACCAAAAATAGAAAAGCCAACTTTCAAATCCACTTATCCTATCTCAACAATAAAGCCAACATTTTCCTCTCTCTCTCTCTCTCTTTCAAATATTGGTACAAGAACTAAAAAGATAACATTTTTATCACCTAACAACAATTGTTTTCACAGAATTATTCCAAAATGCATTACAAAAACATGCAGAAATTTCGAATCTTGGAAACAACTTAGTGAGAAAATAGGGCAAAAGAATACAGCCAGAGTAGAAATGAAGCAGTTTTAGCTAACATGAATTCGATAAAACTAAAGTGAAATTCTTACCTAGACCTAGCCCTAGGAGGTGAGGAAGAATCAGTGGCTGTCAATCCGTTATCACTACTTGCAGATACAACCAGCTTATGGAGCTCCTTAAAGCCAGAATTTGGTTTAGAAACAAACGAATTTCTTGAAAAATTTAGGTTTCCAATGAACCCCTTGTTTAGTCCAAGTGAAATTGAGGGTTTGATGGTTTTGATTGAAGTAGTGTGAGCTGAAATGGCCGCCATTGTCGTCTCTTCTCTCTCGACCGTCGTTGCTCGTTGAAAGTAGTATTTGTTCAAGTGGAGGTTTTAGAAACAGACCTAATGGTTGGGATTGTTCAAAGAGTGATATAACACTGTCTTTTTACTCGGTTACCCCCTTTAACAAAATTTACTTCATTCCTTTTAAATAAACTATAGTACGATATACGTTAGTCGTTACAAGGTAATGATACATCATGAAGATGTGATAAGTACAATAATCGCCTAAGTTAAACTAATAATGAAAGAGGTCAAAAGTCCAACAACATGAAAGGACCTAAAGTCCAACAAACTTATTACATTATTTATACCTTTAGTAACCCAAGTTCAATAAACCATGGATTCCACCTCCTCTGAAAATCGAACCTGAGACCTCTAGGATTTTGAAGTTTTTGTCAACACTTGCTGACAAGTTAAAATGTTTTTTCTAGTCTGCTCGCCCAAGTGGTTGAAAGTGTTGACATAAACTCCAAAACCTTAGAGGTCCCAGATACGATTCTCACGGAGAGTGGAATCCATGGTTTATTGAAGGGTTTTTTGAGCTTACCCCCTCGTCACTAATTGGTAATTGAGTTTACCCCCTCGTCACTAATTGGTAATTGAGTTTACCCCCTTGAATAATGGGTAATTGAGCTTACCCCCTTAGACTTACTATTAGTGACAGAAACACAAAGGTTATGTTTGGCGTACGTGAAATAATTGCGACTACCAAGAACAACTATTCTTCAATATGATTCCTAGTAGAGATTCTACCTCATTGTATTGTTTGATTTGGGCGGGATTATGATTAGTAAAGATTGATTTTGTTTATATATTATTTACTTTATGATTTTATTATCACATACCAAACATATCCTTAGTAGTTTTGAAAAATCTAAAATTCAAGGGGGTAAGCTCAATTACCAATTACTGAAGGGAGTAAACTCAATTACCAATTAATTTTGAGGGGGTAAGCTCAAAAAACCCTTTATTGAACTTGGGTTGTTAAAGGTGTAAAGAATACAATAAATTTGTCGGGTTTTAGGCCTCTTTCATTAATGTTAAATTTAGGCAGTTATCGTGCTTATCACATCTTTCTAATGTATCAATGTCTTGTAACGACTAACGTAGATCATAGTCGATTTCTAATAAAAAAATCGTTTTTTCCAAAAAAGAGATTTTCTTTTTTGCCCCCTACTTTGCAACCAGCTTCCTGTTTAGCCCTATTTTTCATAAATTCAAATTTGGTCTTCTTTTGTTAACATTGTTAGTTAACTTTAGTGATTAATTTTTTCCCCCTATAATTGTTCTTGTTATAAAAGTGATTTTGTAAATCCAAAATTGGCCCCCTTTTAAATATGAGTTGATACCAAACTAGGGGTCAAAATGGAATTTATTTTAAAAACATTAAAGACACCTCCTCACTCCTCCATTTCATCAGTACCCGTCATGACTTTTGGAGGGCCCTAGGCGAATGAATCGACGGGGCCCCTACACTTTAAGTAAAAAAAAATATATAATTTGTCATTTTTTTTTTGTAAAATTTATAATTGTTAAAATTATGCATGAAACAAATACTACTTAAACACCGTTCTTGTTGTATTTTTCGATGCAAAATCATTAATCATATTTATGTAGTCAATATTCTCAGCTAATTCATGTTCAATTGATAACAAATCTAATTCAGTTACTCTTTCTTGGGACATGGTAGATCGCAAGTAAGACTTGATTAACTTCAACTTTGAAAAACTTCTCTCCCTATAAGCCACAGTAACCGAAATGGTAAAGAATTTTATAAGCGAACTTCTTTAAATCAAATAAAAATCAAAATATTTTTGCATATATTTGAAACTTTTCAAACCTAATTTTAATAGATGAAATAGATTGATCGACAATATGCAAGAAGTAGTTGACTCGAAATGATTCTTTAGACGTAAACCCTTGTAGAGATTTTAGATAATGAAATAGAAATGTGAGATTGAAGAAAAATTAGAAAAAAAAAAATTAATTATAAAAATATGTATTTAATTTGATTTTTGATCTTTTATTAAGGTGTATTTTAGGCTTCCATGAGATGTGAATTACGTTTAAATGTTATGACTTTATGTTTTAAATTTTTAAGTTTAACACTCTAACTTTAATTATTTTCAGTAGATTTGGGTTAAAGAAAAAAATTATCTAAAACATAATGTAAGTTGTGAGAGTTGAACCCTTAACCTTAAGTTCAAAAATCAAATACTCTACCAACTCTACTACCCAAACAAACTTGTTATATGTATGCATTCAATAATACATATAATATAAATATAATACTATTTACATATATAATGTTTTATCAAGTGAGGGCCCTCTAAATTTGGGGGCGCTAACGACCGCCTGGGTCGCCTAGGCCCAGGGCCAGCCCTGCATTTCATCACCTATCTCTTCCACGTTATCTCTCTTGCCACCTCATCATCTTCTCCGATGAAGGTCGATGACCAACCAAAATATCTAGCGACCTTCAAACTTAAAAAAAATCATGAATTCTTTCTCTTGTCTTCTTCTTCTCTCTTCTTTCTTCTCTCTCTACTCTATCTATTTATCTTGAACTTAAAAACTCTTTTTCATCTTCCCCTTAAGGGTCCGTTTGATACGTGAGAAATAATGGGAAAGAAAGTCGATTTTTTCTGATGAAAATTTAAGTTTTAAGTGTTTGATAGAGTTATAGAGAAATGACGGAGTGCCTTTAAAATGTCATGGACTCTTCTTTAATAAACCAAATTAGTGAGGGTTAAAATTCGTCAACATCTTCAGCCATATTTGGGTTTCCTCTAGACTAAAATCCTCTATTCTCTCTCTCTCTCTCTCTCTCCATCTCAAACTCTCTTTCCATCTCTAACTCTTCTCCATTTTTAACCCAACTCACCATAATAATAAGGGTTTGATCAAGAAACCTTCACATACTCCTTGAAAGCTGAAGGTCCTTGACGAACCAGATGTTCATCCCAATCTCTTGTACTAACATAAACATTATGTTTACGAGCCATTTCAGTTACTTATTTGATGAATGATTTTGTCATCAAACTGTGAGATCCACCGGAGAACTTCAATCTGTCAACAAATTGTGTTTTTGACTCAAAGATATCCTGTAAGCAGACGAAAATCATAATTGATTCAAGCGGTAATTGATCAAATCATTCATATTAAACAATAAAACCATACCTGGAGGGCGTTGTTGGCGAAGAAGGTATATGAGGGTTTCTCATATCGGTGACACCAAATCTTCGAGGTTTTTCAGGTTTATCTTCATCCTCGAAGAAACTCTTCCATTAGTAAATTGACATTTTCAGAGATATCGACTCTTATGTTTGTTAACAACAACAACAACAAGAAATGTAAACCGAGTGTTAGAGAGAGAAACACGGGAGGAGAGAGCTTGTGTTTTAGTAGGGTGGGAAACCATTTCCCACCTTTTTGGTAGGAAAATTTATGACCATTCTTTCCCACCTTTTTTCTTATGGAGTTCGATTTCCAACTCCTCTGGTTGACCCAAACACAGAAAAATCGATTTTCTAACATCATTTTCACACGTACCGAACATACCCTAAACATCCAAGTGCTAGGAAAAAGATTTTAAAGTTGTTGAAGCTAATATTTCTCTTTGAAGGTTGTTTGGTTCATTTTTCTTAGTGTCTCAAATGATGCCATATATGAGATAGCTTTTCTTGTCACTCCCTTGCTTTGGAATATAGGGACCATTTCAGTTTATACACAATATATAGATAGGAGTTTGAGTATTCCGACTTACGGAGTGAGGGGAGACTTATCAACAACATATTTGTTTATTTATTTTGCTTAATCATTTGAAATTGGCGAATTGTGGTTTGATTTCTAGCATAACATGTGGTTGAGACTTAAAATGTCTCTACGTAAATTAAACCAATGTATTTACCTGCACTTTTAAAAGCTTGACTTTAAATAAGACTCGCCTTTCATTAGGATGCAAGAGTGGTTTTATCTTTTGATGGATGTTATCCGTTAGAATGTGATTTGTTCTGATAGTTTTGGGAGCCACCAAGGACAGTAAGTAGTGAGTGTATGCAATGACAACATTATAGTCAAAAAATAAGTCATTAAATATTGTTATGCTCATATGTATGTTTGAGCACTCTTTTAATTATTTTTGAACTGTTGCAGAGATGTGACGTTTCTCAAGACGAGATAGTTGTATCCCCATGAATATATAGTTCTGCTTCACGACAATGCTCTTATAATAGTTTAGAGTTATGATATGTTCTAAGTGTATCGTTGTTTGAGTGTGATTAGTTATTCGATGCGTATTGATATTACAAGCTTGTCTGATGATGGGTGATGATTACGAGGGGAGGGTTACAAAATTTTACTAGGGTAGACGTATATCCACGTGTACACTGCAGTAGACAATTGTTGTATAAGGCACCTGTTGTAGCTCACTAACAAAGGTTTATCGGTCTTTCTTAGCTTAATAGTAGGCGATCGGATTAAAGTTGTATTCAGTAGTAATTTTGGTAAGCTAGAAGAACTATCTCATTAGAATATTTCGTTAAGTGTCCTTAATTATATCTCTAGATTAATATCACTTATTCACTTATAATTATCTATAAATATCAAATTGTTGTTTGTGGTGCTGGTAGGATGTCTAGGTATCCTACTAAACTGACTTCAGATTATCTCGCTACTTCGTTGGTTTTTGTTCAATTATTGTTGACCCGAAGCGACGTATTCTACTTTATTGGCTCACATTATGTAAATTCTATATGATTTCGTATTATTCTTTACTTGCGTGATTACTTATGTCAGATAGGTTAAAATAGGTCATAAGAATATTAGCAGTAATTACATATTGCACCATACTATCTTTGAAAATGTCTAAATTATAAATAATTTTTTGTTGAAAATATATCTTACGTTTTAACACACAACTTTTTTTCTTTAGCCCTCGACTTTAGAGCATCCATAATATTCTACGATTAATAAAGATTTTGGTAATAAGTGATTATATGAGATTTTACTCTCTAATCTACATCTTCACTTTTACCTTCAATCACCTCCATAACTTTTGACCACCACCCGTCCTTCCAACTACTACCGCCACTTTTGACCATGACCGGAGGGCACCTCGATCCAAAGCTGCCAAAATGACTGTTTTGTTCCCCAAGGCAATGAAGGCTTTCATGTGTTTAGGTTTTGCATGTAAGTTTCGAAATAATAATTACATTTCAAACAGACTTATAAAATGATTTATGTTGTAGTCCACTTCTTAAAAATTTAGATTATTTATCAAAGGTCGAAAAGATCCTCCCCTTTGTCAAGACGGAGAGTAGGAGGAGAAGAAGAGACAAACACAACTAATAGTAGGTCGAAAGTAATAATGGCGATTAGAAATTCTAGGGTAGACCAGATGTAAGGGTGAAGATGAAAAGAATGAAAAATGCAAATAATCCTTGGTTGGAGTGGTAAGTGGTTTAGTCTTCCATCTTAGAGGTCAAGGGTTCGAGGCGCGCTGACAATTAAAAAAAAAATGAAAAATAACCAAAGATTCAAACTAAATAACTACCAAAGTAAAATACGATTCTTTCAACAAAAAAAAAAGTAAAATACGATTGACCAAAATCTCTAGGCATAGGACCTTAACTCAATTACATTCTTTTTTTTTTTTTTGTTGAACTAACTCAATTACATTCTCAAAAAAAAAAAAAAATTACATTTCACCCAAATTTTCTTCCCAAGCTCTAACGACCAACCGCTTGTAATACTTGTGAAAGAAAAAAGCGGGTAAAACAGATGATACAGTTACCCCTCACAGCTCAAATTAGTTATATGCCCTAATTTTCTCCCCAACGACCAACCGCTTAATACAGCAGTTATTGTCGGACAAATGTGTGGAATTCTTCTTCCTTGCCTCTCTGCCCATTACCAAATTCCCTCCCATCTCTCTCTCTCTCTCTTACTTTCTCTCTCTAAAAATTCAACCATTTTCCCTTCTTCTCTCTCTCTCTCTCTCTCTTTCTCTCTTCATCCTCCAATTTTCTCCTTCTTTTCTCTTTCTATTTCGATGATGACGAAAATCACAAGATATCGCTAATAATCGGGGGCTTCAGGAGCTCTCCATCGAGCTCTTTCTCGCCCTCTTCAGCTCCCGATTTCACTCAATTTTTTCACCTCTTTTCACATTTCAAACATCTTTTCCCGATTCATTTTTCAAGGTCGAATTTTTTTTCTGTAACTCCGATTATTTTTTTTCCCCCAAACCCTAAATTTCGTCCAAAGTTGCATTTTTTATTGTTCGAAATAGTTCGGGTTGGTGATTTTTTGACATTTGAGGCAGGCGTTTAATCGCAATTAATTTACTTGGAAATCAATCTTGTTAACCCTAATTTCAATTTCTTCATTGAAATTGGCGCCAAATTTATCATCCATAGAAGAGAAAATTAACCCTAAATGACGAAGATCTGAGGAGTAATTTAAAAAAAAAAAGAAAGAAAATGTATTCTTCTGGACTTGATTTGGGATCCTCAAGTGAGGAAATGGAAATCGCAGCTGAATTAAAAAGGGGAATTTCTCGTCAATTCTCAACTGGTTCATTAAGAAAAAGTGGTAAATATAGTTTTAAAAGACAATCTTCATTAGACCCAAGACGTAATACATCAAGATTCAGTTTTGGGAGACAATCTTCTTTGGATCCAAATCGAAGAAACTCGTTTCCTGATGAACTAGCTGTTCCTGAAAATCTTGATTCGACAATGCAGTTATTGTTCATGGCTTGTCAAGGTGATGTAAAAGGAGTGGAAGATTTGTTGGTAGAAGGTACTGATATTAATAGTATTGATTTAGATGGACGAACGGCTTTGCATATTGCTGCTTGTGAAGGTCATGTTGATGTTATTAAGTTATTGTTGAGTCGAAAAGCTAATATTGATGCTCGTGATCGTTGGGGGAGTACGGTACTTTCTCTTTCCGACTCTCTAGATCTCTTTCTTACTCTTTTATGTTCTATGCATCATAATGTTCATGATTAATTAGCATTGTCGCACGTTGGTGAGCATTAGAATTTGCGAAGTAGATAATCCTTTCTGTGCAAACCGGTTTTCAATGAGGATTAGGTCCAATGAGTTCTAACATGGTATCAGAGTTAATGTCCTAGGGATGTGTCGAGACATAGTAATCCTTTCTTTGCAAATTGGTTTTCGAGGAGGGTTAGGTCCCATTGGTTCTAACATGGTATCAGAGTTCATGTCTGAGGAATGGGTCGAGACTTAGTAACCTTAGCCTTGTGTGGAGGGGGAGTGTCGAGTGACTCTAGCCCTGGTTTTGAGGGGAGGTATTACTTATTAGCATTGTCCCACATTATCTGGCATTTAGTATTTGCAAATAAACCTTTTCTTATTAGTCGGTTTTGAAGGAGAGTTAGAGCCATTGGGCTCGTAAAACATAAAACTACTTGTGAAAATTATCTTAGAACAGAATTCCGTCTTTAAAAGTGGATTACCAGCTTGGACATCAGCCATTCATTCATCTCATCTTTGAATTTGTATTCTAAAACTTGATTTGGTTATAAGTCTTAGAGTTGTTTAATAGTTTGTCTCATTGATCTATATATCGAGAACTGAGAAGAATGTGTGCTCTGCTTCTGTCATAGATGTGGCTCGGTTATCGAGCTGGGGAAGAATTAATGTGTTCCAAAGCTTTCATTGGTCAAAAAGAATTCAAGCGGCTTTTAAACTCGCAAATCTTCTAGATTTGATATACCTTTAGGTCCGAAAGGCTAAAAATTGGTGTGTTCCATAGGGTTATTTGACTCAAATTACTCCCTTTACCGATATGGTGGTGTTTATGGATAGAAATGAATTATCAATCATTCCAAGATGCAGATTGTTCAATCGAATCGGTCATCATGTCGGTCAAATCATTGATTTTATCTTTGGGGAATGCCGACTAGATAGTTTGAGGATATTGCTTATAATGTTCTGTTGAATTCTTAGGATAACATAGTTCCCGTAATGTAAACTTTTTTATTTGTGGTTTTCGTTGTACTCTTTGTGCCTTCTTAGCACCTATTTAATATTTCAATTTATAAAGCATCTAGCTCTAATTAACTGTTGAAAATCTTTCAAATTTGACTATTTGTATAAGGAGCTTCCCCAAGTGACGAAGAAGTAGCTCCTGCTATTTTCCTTTGTTTTTCGTTTTCTTTCTTTGAGGTAGAACCCCATGTTTTATATTTTTATTTTTTGATCTATTATTGGGACGTCCATGCACCGGAAATACTAATATTGTGTGAATATTGGAAAGTAGCAATTACGTTGAATATACTCAACAATGTCAACATGATATTTGTACGTCATTACAATAATTTCTGAAGGAGTTTCTTCTCGTGATAGGCTGCAGCTGATGCCAAGTTCTATGGAAACTCAGAAATTTACAATATATTGAGGGCTCGAGGAGCCAAAGTTCCGGTAATACTTCAAACTTCTTTTTCATTTTTTTTGCTCTCCTAGAATGGAAGAGAATTTCTACTTGGCTTTTATTGTTAAATGTTTCTCATTACACCTTGCAGAAGTTCAGGAAAACACCAATGGCTGTTTCAAACCCTCGAGAAGTTCCTGAGTACGAGCTTAATCCATCAGAGCTTCAGCTACGGAAGGGTGATGGTATTTCAAAGGCACGATCCCATTTCCTTCAATATATAACATTATTTCGTTTGTTTCCTGTTTTTATCATAACTGAGTATATGAAATATTTAGAATTCAAGCATCGCCTTTAGCTACATGTGGAGATAGATTGAAGGCTTGTGTTTCTTTGCAGAATTCATATCAAGTAGCTAAATGGAATGGGACAAAGGTTGCTGTCAAGATACTTGATAAGGACGGCTACACTGATCCAGATGTAATGTATGTACTTAATATTTTCTTCTTTCTTATATTGGTTGTTCTGCACTTGTGCATCACACTTAAAAAAAGGCTCCCTCTCGGGCGCTAATGTTGTGTTCATACGTTCTCGATGCATAATTCTTATGGATTTAGCGGTGGTTTTGATTTTTAACTTTCCATTACTCCTGACTCTCTTAGAGAGCGTATTGGGTTTGTCATTTGAAACGGAGAAACATGAAAGACTTGTATCCCTATCTTGTTGAACCGTCCGGCTTCCGTCCAATAAGGACTACCCATGTCACTTTTCTTATTCAACATTTTGATTATTTGTTGTTTGCTTTTCAACATAGTTATGATATCAAGATGGTTTCTCTTAAAGTTGGTCCATTGATTATTTTACCAAATTTGCCTGTTATACACGACTGTTTATAGTATTTTCTTTTCTCATTGTGGCAGAAATGCTTTCAAACTAGAGTTGACACTGTTAGAGAAGGTGCGACATCCAAATGTGGTCCAGTTTGTTGGAGCCGTTACTCAAAACATGCCGATGATGATTGTTTCAGAGTATCATCCAAAAGTAACTAGTATTCTCTACTTCAAGTTGAAAAGTTCGCAGTCTGTTTTTTGTCTTTCCAAGTTCCAACTATTACGATATATTTACCAACTTTATTCTGCTGCCTCGTGTTTCTTTTCTGAAAGTTTTCTTATAGTCGCCAGTGCTTAGTTCAGCACTACCTCCTTTTTGGAGCTTCAGCAGCCTATTTACTTCAGAAAATACATGTGGATGTTCTGTTCCTTTGTATAAATTTCAATCTAATGATTCTAAAACTTGTAATAAATTTACAGGGTGATTTGGGAAGCTATCTCCAAAAGAAAGGGCGGTTATCGCCTTCAAAGGCGTTAAGATATGCTCTTGATATTGCCAGGTATTTCGAAAATTCGAAGTTCCATTATTATTTTCTTTTCTGGCTCATTTCGACTACTTCTTACTAATATGAACCTTCAACTTGTCCTTCAACTGTTGTTTCCTTTATTCAGGGGTATGAATTATCTTCATGAATGCAAACCCGATCCCATAATTCATTGCGATTTAAAGCCAAAGTAAGTCAATGAAGTGCATGGTGTTTAGTTTCCGTGAGAAAACGAAAAAAGTTCACTTGAAAGTTCACAATATATTTTGTATTATAGTGGGTGATGTACTGTTCTTTACTATTTAAAGTTTTTGGTAAGGTGCCAGAAAAATTTTGCTGGATAGTGGGGGTCAGTTGAAGGTAGCCGGATTTGGTTTGATAAAGTTATCAAAAATTTCACCCGACAAAGCAAAACTAGAAGAAAAAGGGATTCACCTTGATACTGCAAGTAAGTTACTATACAAACCTAACTGTCTACTACCCTGTGTTTTTGTTCCATAAAGACATGGATATTCATGCATATTGGTAGAGTCTCCTTAGAAACAAATTTGAAACCCAAGTTTACCTCTTGCTTTCAATAATCAGCGTAAAAGAGTTATGACGAAGAACAAACAATAAAAGAAACCAACAAATTAAAGCAAACAATCACAAAGAACACAAGAGCTTACGTGGTTCGGTTGGTGAGACCTAAACTACTGCGAACATCAGCGCGGTTTTCATTATGAATGAAGAACAAGATTACAGAGATTTCTGAACAGTTTTAGACTTTTGGTATCTATTACTCACTATTACCCTATCATTCAGCTGCCTCTATCTCTCTCCCAAAACTAAAAAAGAGGGTACGCCTTTTACATTGATAACAACCCTGTAAAAGACTAGGGCAAACATAATTGAATGGTCAGGCCAAATTTTTGGCAAACGGTTTCTCAGGCCGCAAACCAGGTTAGATATCAACTCATGTTCAAGGCACTTTCAGCAAATACAGTGCTGAAAATAGCAAATGAAGAGTGGGGAATGGATGCATGCAAATGAAACTTTGAACTCCATTGGTGATAACTTTATTTTTAATGAAAAGATCCGGTGCTTGAGGAATATATGACCATTTTGGTTAGTTATCCGAGTTTCCATCTGTTAAATTTTGAAAGTGATCATTGTTTGTTATATTGTTAGGTGTATACATGGCACCTGAGGTTTATAAAGATGAAATCTTCGATAGAAGTGTCGATGCATTCTCGTTCGGTCTCATTCTCTATGAGGTATGTTTCATTCCTCCCTTTTGTTTGTTTCTCATTAACATATCCAACTCATTTCGATTAAGTGGTCCAACGTCCAAACCTGTTTTGTTTCTTTCAATTAAAGACATTTCAACCGCAAATCTTCTATAAAAAGTTTAGCAGGTTTAACAAAACTTGTGGAGATTCAATAATGTATTCACTGAATCGTTATTGTTACTCACATTTTCAGATGATCGATGGAACACCACCTTTTCATACCAAGCCCCCAGAAGAAGCTTCTAAAATGATATGTTTGGAGGGACTGAGACCACCATTCAAGAACAAAAGAAGTTACCCACCAGATTTGAAGGAGTAAGTTTGTGATCGTTCTTTTAATAATTCTAATCCGTATATGATATATGTTGCTTTTTAAGTTTTTTGCACACTTTTTACTCTTTCGTGAAGTTACTACAAGTCTTTCTCTCCATAAGCATGTGTTTTTGAGCGAAAAATATGTCTAAATTTGAGAAGAATCGCTTTTGAATCAGATATTATTAGAGAGACAGATACATTCCATGACCCCTGTTATATAAGTAATCTGTATGTAAATAAAGTTCAGATTCAGACTCAGATCCGTAACAGGGAAAATAAAACGTGTTTGTTTTTAATTATTTGTCTGAATCTGACTTGTTTGAGTCAAAGTTTTTTAACCTGACTTGTTTTCTTCAGAGGCATAATAGTCATTTCAGGTTACTTTAGACAAACGAACTCTTAGTTCGGACCTTTTTTATGTCTTACTTAAATGGACCCAAAATTAGTAGTCACCCATTTAGACACACAAGCCAAGTAAAAAAATCAAACATTTCGAAATCTGCCTAGAGTTAATTTAGATACCGAGTCAGGTTTCATATCTGCAATTGAAAAAACAAGACCACCAAAGTCTGTCTCCACCGTACAAATTTCGCTATCAAGTGACGCATTTTTCTTTTCTTTTTGGAACTTGAGATTCTATTATCTTGACTAGATAGTTTCACCAACAAGTTCCTTCGGATGTTTAATTGCGAAAGTTACCTTCGTTAATTTGGTCTAGCTCATTTGTTGCTGTAAGTGAATCAAAATAATAATCTTACACTAATTATGCAGGTTGATTGAAGAATGTTGGGATGCAGAATCTGTAGTGAGACCAACATTTTCAGAGATAATCGTACGTTTGGACAGAATAGTTGCAAACTGTTCTAAGCATGGATGGTGGAAAGACACCTTTAAGCTCCCATGGTAATGCTTTCCTAACCAACATTTTTGTTTTTAATCTCCTTGCTTTGATTTTAGTCTCAGTTATATGTCACAAAGTTTCTTCGTTTTTCCTTTTCGGACTTCATTCTTGAATCCAACACACTGAAATTAAACGTCTAATTAAGAGCTATTTTAGACCAATCTCAAGCGTACACGTATTAAAAACTGAAATGAGGACTGAGGAATAAACACCGAACTTGATTGAAAAACCGTTTTATCTTCGAATGAGTCAAATTCAAATGAATTGAACTCAAAAGAGTCAGACTCAGATGAATTGGACTCAGAAGGGTCATATTCAGCAATGTAGGTGATTTGGACTCAGAATAGTCAGATTCAGGTGAATATGACTCCAGAAGAGTTAGATTCAGAGACAGCTGCATTAGTTAGATAAGTTAATCTTTGTGATTCAACTGTAGACTTTATTCTCGTAACGATAAATCCCTATTTGGTCAAATGGATGAACTTTTTTTTTTTCTTTCTTTCTTATAATCGCCTTCTTCAACATTAGTTATTTATCTGCAGGAAATGAGACGAGTTCGGTCAAAGTCAAAGATATGAAACATTTCGAAATGGGTAATCTTCCATAAATCATATACAGATTTTTTGAGTTATTCTATTGTTTTTGTTATAATATTTCGATTTATCGATTACAATAGATCACTGATACAATAAAAAAGGACCGAAATAAAACATAATCGGCCTTTTTGTTATTCGAAGAACATAAACAGTTCATTGACTATGTAAAATGTGTGAGAAATTTTAATTTTAGACCCTTTACTATCTATGGAACAATGAGATAATTATGCTTTCTATTATGATCAATCTTTGTTTAGATTGGGTTTTACTTCATCTGCCCAAGTTATAAAATGATAGATTTGAATTCAACATGCATCAAAATCTGAATCTGACTCAAATTTAAGTGAATTTGCCTGTTTTAAATTAGTTGGTCCATAATTTTATATCTTCAACCATATTATATCTTAAACAAGTTTCTTTTCAAATTTGAACCTTTCTAGCTGAAATTCATGTACTTGAACAAATATGTAAAAAAAAATCATATTTAACCAAAAAAAAAGTTATATAAAAGCTAATGAGTAAATTGGTTTAAAGACCTATTCTCCTAGTATTCTTGTTTAACCAAACAGATATCCTAGTACTTTTTTAGGATTAGGTTCATTTTTTGTAACCTCGTACGAGCGTACCAATAAATCTTTGTTAAAAAATCATTATGTCTTTTAAGTACAGACAGGAGATTGGAGTTGTTTTTGTTTAAAGAACATATGTAGTAATATTTTTTTAAATAAATATTTTGAATACTCTCGAACAATCCAATACTTTACAATGATCCCTCACTCTTTTATTTATCGATAAATAAGAACAGAAGTATCTTCGAGTATAAGAAAAAAATGATTTTTAACATCTAAAATCTTTTTACAAATTCATTTTCTTATTAGTTTTGTTTCCTTACTTTTAAAATTAAAAATCAAGTAGGTTAAGGACCACATTTTGATGACTTCATTGCTTACATTTTTTTTTTTTTTTTTTTTTTTTTTTTTTTGTTGAATGGGACTTCATTGCTTACATAGTTGTCTTCTTATTTTGTGGATTTTCTTTCAAAGGTTGAAATTATAGATCAAAATATGAGATGACAAAAGCATCACTCATGGGATATGAAGTCCAAAACAATATCTTTATGTTTTTATTTGAAACTAGTTGCTAGCTAGCTACTAGCTAGACAGTAACAAGCCATTAGAGTGACATATTAAGAATATTACTTTTAATAGACACCTAATTTTGTCATTCACAATAAGTTAATAATACCTCCAATGATTCCTATGTATAACTTTTTTTTTTTTTTTTTTTGTGGAAATATTCCTGAGTATAACTGTGGTCTAAAGTTCTTTTTTTTTTTGTTGAAAGAGTGGTCTAAAGTTTATCCAAGCTCATATCGTTACTAAACTTTTAGTTTTTCTCTTACAAATCTTTTAGCACTTCTTTCTCTTCTCATAGATAGTCATTAATCAGTCTTGCATGGCTATTTTACTACTTCACTTGGTATTAGCCTTGCATCTTTAGAGGTCAAGTTTAGAGCTCGTCAAATAGTGGTTTTTTTCATCCCTCTCCTGTTAATCGGTGACCAAACCCTAGGTTCAAACATCTCTTCTATCTCTATTGAACACAACTTAAACCTTGGATCTTCATCTACCATCTTTCATTACTGCACCAAGAATGCTTTTAACGCCAGAGATCAAATTATGTTTATTTGGATCCACCGATTAACCTTGTGGCTCATGAGTTCGTATCGATTGTCTTATAAGAGGTTTAATATTAGTATTAATTTATCTTTCGACCCAAGAAGACACTACGATTCACATAGTTATGTCCATCTTTATATCCCACCTTTTGTTTCTCATCTCTCAGCTCAATCTCTGTCGATTACTTGTGTGTTTGATTTACGAATAGGTTTAACTACTTATCCAAATTCCTTAACATGTTCACTTCCACCCCTTTTCGCAATTCATTTGCGAACATTTGTCGGGTCAGCAAGGTATTTATACTCGGGCTATAACAGCGATCCCATTTAGCAGGTGTCTGATCAGATTCTACTTTGTGGAACTCGAGCGGATATGGTCTCTGTATATGGAGAATACTGGTGGGATATCTCGGAATCTTCATTTGGTTCCACCTTACAAACATCCTCGTTTCGTTCTGAAACTTTGGGTGTCTGTTTAATCCATCTTCAATGTTGCAGGAAGTTCGGTACTAGTTTCATCTTTCAATCAACCGGAAGGACTCTCAAGACCAAATTACATTTCATCATCTTGAAGAGTTGCCAGGCTCATAAGCTACAGAATGAAGGAAGCTCCACTAATCGAAGTGATATTGTGCAATTCCTCAATTCTGTAATTTTGTTGTTTTACTTTGTTTACTGTTATGTTTGTTTTTCTAATTTAGATCTTGTAATAGACTCTTAAGTTTAATGCATTTCCTTTCAACAAAAAAAAAGAGTGGTCTAAAGTCGTACCTTAAAAAGTACCCGCACAGGCTACCGTGATCCAAAGACTTACTAAACTCACATTTTGTGTTAGGAAAAACATATTTCACAATTGCAGTCGTTCTAAAATTTGGTTTAAAACCTTCTTAGTAAACATTAATTTAGGCGAAAAATTCAACTGATATTATCCAATTTTGTTGAAAGACTGATGTTACGCAGTTGACAATGCTTCTTTAGAATACCATCACAAAATGGCTCAAAAAATAGATATTTTTTTGTTGCAAAGTTTTTTCTTGTCGAAAGCATAAAAATAGATGAAGATTACCTTGATTTATTCTGTTGAAATCATCGTTCTTCAAGCATTCATTTCATTATATCGTTTTTTATACTTTCATGCGGTTTTTCTGTAGGAGCCCGATTAAGGCAAAGCAACCAAATCCAAAATGTTCCTAGTTTCAATTGTATGGGGCTACGATGATGAGATTTCGATGAATGACCAGTTCTAGAAGTAATTTATTGGCAAAACATTCACACTAAAACTTTTTAGTCTGTTCGTATTTTCATTTTAGTCTTTTGTTATTACTAATATACTATCATCACCCTAAGAAAAAATAATCAATACCATGCTTCCGCCAAAAGGCCTAGATATTTTGTTATTGTCTAATGGGAAAACAAAAGTAAATATCTAATCACCCCCTAAAAGAAAATAGTATCTCATACTAATGGCAATAGTTCATCCAAATTTGTTATTCAAACTTTCATGTATATCAAAGATTTTACTCCCATTAGAAAGATACAGTTATCATTGAGATTTGAGAGTACCGACACTCCTATAATCTCAGAACTTCCATATAATTTACATTTTTCAAATGGACAACTCGATTTTTACATAAAAGAATATCTGAAAAGAAAACTTCATACAGACAGTAATTCAAGTTGGATTTTCACCATATCCATTAAGATAACACCCATCAAGATCGAGAACACATGAGTCAAATCTGAACTCCTACTCGAATTTTGACTAAATCTTCACAAATTCTGTTCATTTATTTCTTTTTTTGTCATTAACTCTAAAACCCATTACAATGAACATGACTCCCACCAACAAGAAATCTCATTCAAGATGGATTTCACTTACACTCAGAATCTATCACCTTCACATATTG
This sequence comes from Eschscholzia californica, assembly GCF_041429995.1. Classification (NCBI taxonomy): domain Eukaryota; kingdom Viridiplantae; phylum Streptophyta; class Magnoliopsida; order Ranunculales; family Papaveraceae; genus Eschscholzia; species Eschscholzia californica. Next base: position 71,262,937 of record NW_028238198.1, read on the forward strand.
TTACAATCTATTCACAGCCGACTAGCCAAACAAGTGTAGGAGAGATTCTTTGCTTTTTTTCCTTTTTGAGGAAATGATTAGACAAGTCAAAGACCCAAATGCAACTTGAATGAGTTAATTCCTATATGGCCCCCTACTTTGTGACCAGCTTCCTTTATGGCTCCCAAATTTTTGTAAATTCAAATATGGCCCCCTATTTTCATGGAAATGTCATAACTACCCTTCCCATTAATATATTTTCAAAATAAAATTAAAAACAAAAACTTAAATTCCACCTCACTTCCCTCTCCACCACTCATCTCTCTCCACGTCACCTATCTCTCCAACTCACCTTTCTCTCTCTCCAAGTCAGCACTCCCATGACTTCAAACTTTAAAAAAAAAAAAAAAAAAAAAATTTTCACTCACCTCTCTCTCTCTCTCCAAGTCTGCTGAAGGTCGCCGGCCGGAAAAATTTCCGGCCGGCGACCTTCAAACTAAAAAAAAAAAAAAAATTTTTTTTTTCACTCATCTCTCTCTCTCTCTAAAGATTCCGGCGAAGGGGGTTTCCCTTCGCCGGAATCTGGTCTGTTAAAGTCATGAATACTATGTATTAAGTCCAAAGAATGTCGTTAGCAGAATCCACAAAGGGGGTTTCCGGTTGAAAGGAGAGAGAGAAAATCGTCGCAGGTCTCTCTCTCTCTCTTCTCAAAAAACCGATCACTCAGTTAGCAGAATCCACAAAGTTCCTTCCTGGTCGCGCGAAACCCTAGTTTTCGAAAAAAAAATGTCGTTAGGAATGATATACATGAAACGACTTCTTACCCGCTCCAATCTTCTCTTACGAACAATTTCTACTATAGCTTCTCAAAGCCCTTTCTCTGGGAACTATATCAAACATCAAAATCAACAAAACCAGCAAACTTTATCACAGCAACAAGATTATGAACGACAACCACAGCAAGATCCCCACAAGTTAATGAAAGAAGATCCAATTCAGGTATGCTCTGATTTATGGTTCAGAACCTTCTCTGATCACAGTAAAAAACCCTTCTCTAATCTCACTGGATTCCTTAAGAAGTTTGATTTATGGATATTAGCTTATCAACGTTCATGTGAAGAAGAATCTGGTTCTTCAACAGACCAGATTCCGGCGAAGGGAAACCCCCTTCGCCGGAATCTTTAGAGAGAGAGAGAGAGATGAGTGAAAAAAAAAAAAAAAAAAATTAGTTTGAAGGTCGCCGGCCGGAAAATTTTCCGGCCGGCGACCTTCATGAAGTGCTGACTTGGAGAGAGAGAGAGGTGAGTGAAAAAAAAAAAAAATTTTTTTTTTTTTTAAGTTTGAAGTCATGAGAGTGCTGACTTGGAGAGAGAGAGAGGTGAGTTGGAGAGATAGGTGACGTGGAGAGAGGTGAGTTGGAGAGATAGGTGACGTGGAGAGAGATGAGTGGTGGAGAGGGAAGTGAGGTGGAATTTAAGTTTTTGTTTTTAATTTTATTTTGAAAATATATTAATGGGAAGGGTGGTTATGACATTTCCATGAAAATAGGGGGCCATATTTGAATTTACAAAAATTTGGGGGTCATAAAGGAAGCTGGTCACAAAGTAGGGGGCCATATAGGAATTAACTCAACTTGAATCGAACCAACTTTGTCTATACTTGAACTCACCACTTTCTCTCTCTACCACATGTCAAGAATTTATTGGCCCATCCTTCCACTTTTAGTTTTTATTTTTTTTTTGTTGAGAGTTCCACTTTTAGTTTGGTCGGCTATTCCAAATTTTGTAACTATCCCTCCCCCATTACTACTTACTTGTCCCGCCACAGACAAATCCTCTCTCTCTCTATCTCTATATCTCACTTGTTTTTATGGTTCGATGTATTTCAACTCTCTCTCTCTAGAAATTAGTTACGTTCACTTGTCCCGAAATGTCTTGAAATGTCTCTGGAACATTTTGTCTCTGAGTGTCCTCCAATATCCTGAACCACTACCCCCCTAAATCTTCACAAATTCTGTTCATTTATTTCTTTTTTTGTCATGAACTCTAAAACCCAGTTTAAAAAAAAAAAAAACTCTAAAACCCATTACAATGAACATGACTCCCGTCTCCCACCAACATGAAATCTCATTCAAGATGGATTCCACTTCCACTGAAAATATCTATGACTTTGGCATATGGTTACAATCTATTAACAGCCAACTAGCCAAACAAGTGTAGGAGAGATTCTTTGCTTTTTTTCCTTTTTGAGGAAATGATTAGACAAGTCAAAGACCCAAATGCAACTTGAATCGAACCAACTTTGTCTATACTTGAACTCACCACTTTCTCTCTCTACCACATGTCAAGAATTCATTGGCCCATCCTTCCACTTTTAGTTTGGTCGGCTATTCCAAATTTTGTAACTACACCTCCCCCATTACTACTTACTTGTCCCGCCACAGACAAACCCTCTCTCTCTCTATCTCTATATCTCACTTGTTTTTATGGTTTGATGTATTTCAACTCTCTCTCTCTCTCTAGAAATTAGTTACGTTCATTGCTTCATCATAAGTAGTCCTCGAATTTAACAGAAGAAATACGATACTTTGATTAGTTCTTATTCTAATCGAGGTTAGTTCATCGACTATTCAACTTTGTTGTAATTCCGTAAAAAGCGATTTCACTTTGGATTTGATCTTGTATCGGAACTTTCTCTTTAGTGATATTTAATCGTTTTATATAGATTTTAAGTACTTTTTTGCGCGTTCTTTTATCTACAGATTATTAAATTGGGCAGTTAATTTTGATTCATGAAATTTAGGATGAATAGCTTCTGAATTACTTCTTTTCAGTTCTTTCTTTAGGTTTTCATTGAAGCTTGAACAATATCTCTATTTCTTGTGAAAATTTCAAATGCTGAATCTATACTGTTAGTACATATGCTAAATCGTTTTAGGTATTTGTTGAATTGTGCTTGTGTGTGTGTGTGTGGGCGTGTTCGTTTTGGCATGTGAATTAGGGCAGAATTCTAGTATTAAACTATGAATATAATTGCATTTTAAACCCTTTCTCTGACCTAATAGATGTAGATGAGGCATCTGGGTGTTCTATTTTAGTATAAATGAAAGTTGTTGGTTTGTGTGGGTTTTTATATATTTTACTATCTTTTGTTGAAAAGTTGGGATTTATTTAAAAGTTGAAGTCTTGATCTTGTTTTCTTTCCTCCATTATAAGATTCTGACCATCCATGTGGAAGATGAATTAGCACAAAAAGTAATTCATCTTTTCTCCGTGAATACCTTTTACCATTCTCTTTATTTCTTCTCCTGTGACGAGGTTCGACCTTTTATTCTAGCCCCCACCCTTTGAAATTTCAGATGAATGTTTTAGTATTGTTTTAACAAAATTTGCACTTTTTCAAGTTTGGGTTATAATTTTGCCGAATTTTGATCAATTCGACTCTTCTATATCGATACTTTAGTGTTGCTTTCATTTCCTTGTTGCTGTTAAAGACTTAGAGGTGACCATTGGAATGAGCCTAACGAAATAGGGCTTTTTCGCTTTTCTTATCATGAAGGCAAGGAAAAACCCACAAAAGTTCCTTCCTCTAACTTGAACCTCAAGTTACTGTTAACTAGAGGAGAGTTATTAGTCTTGAAATTTTTTATGCTTTTCCTGTTTCCTTCTATCAAGTTTTCCAATTTGTACCTTTTGTTCGTCTCTTAATTTAGATATAAAGTGTGCAAATTCAGTTCTTGCATCCAAGCTTCATCTCTCAGATTATCTAGAGATAACGTGTCTGCAGTTTTAGTCTGTCTTCTTTCTGTTTTCTTTCAGCATTTTATTATAAATTTAGAGCTCTAACTGCAGTCACTTTGGCGCTTAAGATTTGAGCTTATGTTCATAATTTTGTCTTAGTTTCGATACCTGCTGATATTTGAGTTTCTCTCCATTTACAGGCAACACTGAAATTGATCGATCATTGAGTAAACAATAACAATTGATGGCACAGTCAGAGGTTGATTCTTCCTTGGTGTCTTGTGGATCTACAGGCGAGTTCTTCAACTGTTGTTTTAACCTATATATAAGAGAAAGAAACCCTACCTTTGTACTAACTGTAGGCAATGTCTCCTCCTCTATAGGTGATAATGGTAGCATCCCAAAGCCACCTCCTCTCCCGCGGTCAACCTGTTTTAGGTCCAAAGGGCTTGTCAATTCTAGTTATGTCCCAAAAGAAACAAAAGATACTTGGGACAAAATTTTCGTTGAAGGAAATGGAGCTAATGTTCATATTTTAACCGACGAAGGAATTACCATTTTGGCTCATTCAAGCATTATTGTGAGTCATAAATTTTCTTCTACCCTTTTTTAATTTTGAAAAAAAATAAATGATTAGAAAATTTCTGATAGAGTCACGTTTAGAGAAGTGATTCATGATTCTAGTCTAATTGGTATTACTTAGTTTTAAGTTCTCTCACGAACTCTCGAGTTGTATCATTCTAATATGAAATAAGATTAGTGAAAATGTTTAGACTTTTTTTCAAGTTTCATTAGCAACGTCTGAAACTGAAAAGAGGTGTTTCCTTTTGCCTTTCTTTAATTATATAGAACTATGTTATCTTCACAAGGACTCTTTAATTGATTTTTTCTCTCCCCTGTCTTAGTTTGTCTAGACTTAGATTTATCGAGTAAAGTCATTGAATTTGAACCATAAGAAACAGCAGTATGTATACAGCATCTTAGAGACAGGTAAGTTGATTTTAGTTGTGATTTATTTCTTTTATGTGTGCAGGGTACTACATCTTCTGTGCTAGAGAACCTTTTGAAGGAAGCAAAGGTCAAAGATGGTTTCCGATGTATAAAAATCTCAGGAGTACCCTCTGAAGCTGTTCGGGCCTTTATTCGCTTCCTCTACTCTTCCAGGTGGATAGTTCATCTTTTATATCTTCCTTTTATCGAACCACTACTCTTTCCTACTTTGTACAGAATTTCTTACAAATGATCACGTTGGTTTACGTAAGATGGTAATATTTTGATTTTTTTAGTTGCAGTTATGAGAAGGATGAGATGAAGAAGTATGTCCTTCACTTATTGGTTTTATCTCACTGCTACTCAGTGCCACCTCTTAAAAGAGTTTGCACGCACCAACTGGAGCAGACTTTGCTGACCACGGAAAATGTAATTGATGTCCTTCAACTGGCGAGGTTGTGTGATGCACCTCGTCTCTCCTTCATATGTATCCGCATGATTGTGAAGGACTTCAAGGCGATTTCTGCAACTGAAGGATGGAAAGTGATGAAGAATGTCAATCCTTCCCTTGAGCAAGAACTTCTGGAGTCCGTTGTGGAAGCAGACTCTGTAAGTTTTAGACACAATGTTAAACAACACCTTTCTCTACAAGCTCAAGCATGTAGAGGGAGAGAGATTCATATTTATATTTATGCAAATAGGGAGACGGGTTGAGCCCAGTCTTGCGACAAGCTCAAAGTTGTATAGAGGGAGTTGTTTATTTTATATTTATGCAGATGGATGTGGGGAATGTGCCAGTAATCCCTACTTTTGTTTTACGCTAATATTTTACATGTCTGGTGTCGTTTGATAATCAAAACTTACAAATCATGCTTTTATGCTTTTTCGGTGTCCGTGCAGAAAAAGCAGAACCAGATAAAGAAGATTGAAGAGAAGAAGATGTACCTACAACTGAACGAGGCCATGGAAGCTCTGTTACATATATGCAGAGATGGGTGTAGGACAATTGGTCCCCGTGACAAGATGCTGAAAGGAACTCAAGCTGCTTGCAGCTTCCCAGCTTGCAAAGGACTCGAATCACTTGTTCGACATTTCTCCATTTGCAAGACTCGTGTCCCTGGAGGTTGTGTTCACTGCAAGCGTATGTGGCAACTTCTCGAGTTGCATTCTCGCATGTGCAACGACCCTGATTCCTGCAAGGTTCCTCTTTGTAGGTATGAAAACAATTTTTACCTATTTGATTGCAGAAACATATTCATTATAATATGATTTTTGAACGAAGGAGGAAATCTATATTAGAATTGTAGGACTAGTGAAACCAATCATTATAAATGAAATAAAAGCGAATTAAAGACTATTCTTTTCTATTGGAAACTAGACTTTATTTCCTTAAATTACATATATTGCCTACCTTGTTTAAACTCCAGTCGAGAGTAACGTCCTAAGTTCGGCTCCATCTTTATCTTCTTGTATCCATGCCTTTCTCATAATTAGGGAGTTATATCCCGTTGTTTAAACTCGGAAATGAAGTCTGAGTTGAGGTCTGACTTGACTTTGAGCCTGTTTCCGGACTCGCTTTAGTTATGTATACTTTTAGTTTGTAAAAGATAAAAATCTGAATCAGTTGAATATACTATTTTATCGTCAAACAAGTTAGATGCAGGTAAGTGACATCCTGACGAATTGGATCTAAATGTCAATAAACCAGCTTTCAGCTTCTTATTACTGATATAGCATTGTTTTACTTTTACTGATTTTTACTCCTTACAATGTGGTGATAGTTAGTTCTTGTTAAATTACCAATCAAAAGGTATATATAGTTGTTCTTAAGTATCTCTTTTCTAAGTAAATCGTTCCTTAAGGGTCGGCCACTCCCCTAAAGGGCGACCATCGGCATCATATTGTAGATGAGTGTTTAGTCTTGCTACAGATAAGTTTGTAATCGAAAAAAACGAGCTAACATCACTTTATTTCTTATGTGTTTTGATTATATTAGGCATTTCAAGGAGAAAGTTCAACAACATAACAAGAAGGACGACACGAAATGGAAGATTTTGGTGAGCAAGGTGATTGCTGCTAAGCCTCGGTAACCCGACGTGCTGCTATAACCGTTCTTCGTCACTTAAGAAAAGAAAATTGATGACGGATTTTTATGTCATCAAGGTCTCCATAGTGAAGGCTTAGGTAAAATAAAAATTATATAAGTGTAACAAAAAGAAAAGAAATGATGGTTAGTTTTACTCATCAATGTCTATGTATATTCTCTCAAATATATATAATATTGTTGTGAAGAAAAGTTTAATAGATAAAAAAAGTCCCAAGAGAACATCTTTATATGAAATGAAAGGAAGTTTTATCAATACAAACTTCTATTGTCTCTAATTGGCATCCCATGTTTCTTATAGATTGTCTATACTTACATGATTGTCCTGCTGGAAATACCTAAAATCCAATTATAAATTAGGGGTCGGATTGAATCAAAGTTAACAAAGTGGGTTCCTCTTGTATGCACTAGGTCTTAAGAGGACATTTTTTAGATGCGTAATTTTTTAGATGTCTGCGTATTTTTTTAACAGTCCAAGCTCTTTTTATAGCCGTGGTTTAACGATGATATTGTATTTGAGAGCAAAAATCACAAGTCTAATATCAAGGTTTTTTCCTGCTTACTACAAAAACCAGAGCGTATTGCAAATAACTAATAGGGTTTTTTCTTAAAGAAAACCAATAAACATGATAAAAATGGAATAATAATAAAGAATATAATGTCTATTTTTTGTTAGTTCATTTAAAAATATAAACACCAAAAAAGGTATCAAAAAACAGATGTAAGGAGAGAATGTTTTTCCACATTTGGTGGAATTTTGTCAAAATTCCAACAGACTCATCAATGGCATTCTAAATTCCAAATACATTTTTGATTTACTTTACTTTTTTTAAGATCAAGTTGATTATTAATTCCCCAACAAAGCCATGCCACAGGCAAAGCGAGCTTCGCTTCCGTCCCAGGTGAGAGGACACTAACAGTCGAGTCTTTCTTTAAGAATTAGGAATGTTTAACAATGGGAAGTGATAGAATGACTTAAAAATTGGTACTTAGAGGGTGACATATTTCCTCATTTAGAAACAAAAACAGTTCCCACCGTGGTCAAACTTTGAAAAAACCTTGTCTTTTAGTGATTCCACATCAGCTGCGCATTAAAATACCCAAAAAACTGGGCAGTGTAGCGTCTCCCTAACAATAATTACACAAAAAAATTTATGTTAACAAGTCAAATTGATTAACAAAAAAACTGCGATTAAAAATAATATCTTTGTTGTCAAAATAGATTAAAAATGTTCCCTTAAATTCACCAGTGTGCTTAATATCACAAAAAATTCTTTCGAAAGTTCAATGAAGTTCAATCTAGTTCTCTGTTTGAGTAGATTTCGTACTGATTTAGATTCTTCTTGACACATAATTAAAAAAAAAAAGTACTTTATAGATCTGACCATTAAGCTAGATAATAAATAATTGTTCTTTAAAATCTCAAAATTTTAATTGCATTAGAAAAAAAAAATGAAATGATATGACCCTCTTTGCATCAACAAATGAGAATAGGAGTTTTCTATGAATCTAATTGGGGGAAATTCTTACCAAACAGACCTTATAAGACTTATCTTTAGTTTGGGTCAACGGCTTCTTTCATAGTAGTTCATATCAAGCGGCCCATTTAACTAAAGAAATGATCGAACTAGTACTAGTACTTGTTTAACTACCCTTTTATAGGAAAATAAGTAAAGACGCTTTCTTTCATTTTCTCTCTCTAAAAACTCTCAACTTTCTCTTTTTCTTCCTCTCTTTCTCTCTCTAAATTCAACTCCAACTCGACTATTCTTTCCTACCCTAACTCAGTATACCCTAGCTTTCAACTATTTTTACAACTTTACTCAACAATTACTGCTGAATTTCTAGGGTTTGTGTTAAATGGAGGTTTTCAAGCGAAATTAGGGCTTTTTTTACTTGGAATTCGTCAACTATAGATTTGTAATCAGTAAGCTAAAAAGGTTTGAAATTTATTGTTAGAATAAGTTTTTGGTGAAGTTCAAGTACCGAATTTGATGTTATTTCTACCATCCTTTGTTTTTTTGAAAATTAGGGGTGTGAAGAAATTGATGTGAGAGTTTGGGATCTGTATGGTGTTGGAGGAAAATTGGGGAATTCAATCTGAGATCCAGTGGATTTAGTGATAGAAGAACAAGTTGGAGTGGAAATTAGGGTTTTTTAGGTTGGAGATTTGCATGGGTATGTAGGGTTATTTCGAAAATGTTTTACTCGCAGTTTATTTTGGCTAAAAAAGGTCCACTTGGGACTATATGGATTGCTGCTCATTTGGAGAGGAAGTTGAGGAAAAATCAGGTGGCTGATACTGATATTGGCATCTCAGTTGGTTAGTACCCAAGTTTTAAATTCAGCTTATTTATTGCTTTTTGTTTCCTTAAATGGAGATTGCTGCAATTTATTTTCTTTACTTTGATACAAAGTCAAAGTTGTAGGTTAAAGAATAGTTATTTACTGTTAAGGTAGTTTAAAAGGCTCGATTTTCGAACTTCCATTTATGGTGGGGAAGGAAAATTGCACCTCTTGGGTAACACTATGGTTGAACTAAGTACTTCAATTTAGTAGGAGTTAGGAAACTTCAGAGAATAAGAAGAAGACAATAGTGTAGTAACCATGCCATTATGTGCATGAAAAACTACTGGAAGAACATACTAGATGATAGAGAACAATATATGAAGAAGAAAATAAGTATAAGTTAAGGTTGTCTTTGGTCATGAGATGCAAACTTAGCACAAAAGGTTATTCTGCATTTGCTTATCATTTGAAAATGTTATAAACTTATGGGCTATAGCCTTATAGGACCTATTATATGTAACACAAACGTGGGTATCATTGTTTGAAACCATGTGTTAAGCATAGTGAGTGAAAAAGGACCAAAATGGCAATACACATACACACAATTTCTGTATTAGTTATTAGGTCCGTCAATCTTACGACCAACTTTTATATCTAAATCAACAATTCCCACCTTATACACAAAGCGTTAAGCTATATAGTTATTTTATGACCTTAACACGAAATACATACATTTAAGGATTGTGAAGATCTTACGAGAACAACGTGTTTTGAGCCTTCGGGTCAAGTTTATGACTATCAAACAGGTAAGAAAAATACTAAGAAGGAATATAGAATTTAAAATTTAAAAACCAAATTTCCATTTGGTGTTTTCAACGAAATCATATTGGAATTGTAAGTAACATAGAAGCCATGTATTAAATATGATACAAAATGTGGATTAGTTAGGGTTACAATTTATTCTAAACACATGCTCGTTGAATCACAAATAAAATGCACCCTAGCTCTACTGGGAATAGCTTCTAATTTTGAAAATCATAGATGGAATTGGTGTTGGAAGTGTCATGTGTGCTCACTCTTTGTTGGACTGCAATACCTTTGTTCATTATTCTTTTGCTTTTCTTGCTCCTGGGTCGGAGATAATTTCTGAATGATGATTGGGCTTATTAGCTGATTTTTTTCTCTATTATACTCAACTTGTCTATTACAGATTCCATTCTTTCCCCTGATGTACCGATAGCACTTCGTTTATCTAGCCATCTTCTGCTTGGTGTGGTGAGGATATATTCCCGGAAGGTGAATTATTTGTTCCATGATTGCAGTGAAGCATTGCTTAAGGTAAAACAAGCTTTTCGCTCCACCGCAGTTGATCTACCACCGGAAGAATCCACTGCACCTTATCATTCCATTACATTGCCAGAGACTTTCGATCTGGATGATTTTGAGCTGCCAGATAGTGAATACTTTCAGGGGTTGGTTCTGAAATACTCAATTGTCCAATTATCGTATACAGTAATTACCAGACATAAACAAATGTATGGTCTCGGCATTCACCAGGTCTGAATGCCGTTTGGACTGTCTCCCATTAGAAATAAGCCTGATTGGGCGAGTCATAACTATGTGACCTCATATTTTTATTATGCATATGCCAGATGCTTATTACCATGCAACGAGTTCTTGTTGATGATAATTATTGTCTGTGGTGTATAATTTTTGCTATATTTGTAATAGTTACTTGCACTAATTTTTGTATATAGTACTCTAACTACAACCTTAACTTATGCAGTAACTATGTTGATCACCATGTCAGTACAAGGGAGCAGATTACTCTACAAGACACAATGGATGGTGTTGTCTACTCCACATCGCAGTTTGGACTGGATGGTTAGTATTATATGGCTAAATGATAAGCTCTAGTATGGATTATGATTCGTGTATGGCTTACCAATATTAATCCGTGTCCTTTTGTGTTCAGAGCGGTTTGGAGATGGTGATGCTTCGCAGATTGGCTTGGACCTTGATGAGGTAATTGTCTCATGCGTTATAGAAATGAGAATGAGGTTCCTTGGTTTGTCACTGTAAGAGTTACCCATTAGTCAACCCACTTACCTGGCGAGCCAAGTACAGAAGTAGTCTCATATTGCCTGGGAGAGTGTTTCGAGCCTCACTAATAGGTGGGAACTTGAGCTTGGTATGTATTTGGTCCGTTTTTGCGCTCATGGAGCATTCTCCTGGAACAAAAACTTTTGCCTATTGGGCTTGAATGTAGCCATCCACGCGCCAAAAATAGGGAACCATCTCTAGTTCCTATGCCTTGGGTTGTGAGAAATGACATAAGGTCGAATTGCAACTTGTTTTTAAGGGTGGGACAATGTGACAGTTGCACATCACTTAGGAGAACATTTGAGTCCTTGGTTATGGGTATGACATGTGAGCTCAATATTAGTAACTGTAAAGGCCTTTCGGTGGGCTCAAGAGTCTTTACCAAGAACAGAACCTTGTGACCATTGAGCTTCGGCCTTGGCGGCAAAAAACCATCAACTATATCCCCAAAAGAACTAGATTCCGTAAACAAAGAGGAAGAATGAAGGGAATATCTTATCGAGGCAATCATATTAGTTTCGGTAGATCAGGTATGTAATCGGTAATTGCTAGACCTTCAACTGTCACAAGTACTTATTTGGGGTTTCACTGAAATCCCTCTTCACCCCCATTAAACCCCATTTAGTGATCGGGCTAGGGTTCAGCTGACCTAACTAGACAGACTTCCAACCGTAATCCATTGCCAGAACTTAGTAAGACGTTGGAATGTTGTCGCATAAATGTACTTACTTCTAGATGTTTCAGTTTTTCTGAGATCCTTGTTCTGGTCTATATCCTGGTTGTGCAGCAGAATGAGTTTTCGATGTTTTATTTCTTAAACTATGAGTTTTTTATGTATTTTGTAAGTTTCAGTTTCTTCTCAAAGAGATCTGTTAATGGTTTGTTTTGGCTACAAATAGGAATTATTCTTGGAGAAGGTTTCTTCATCCCGAAATACTGCTGTCTTGGTGGAGATAGACGAGTAAGCTCTCTACACCTAAGCCAATTAACTGCATATAAGGCCCCTATTAAATTATTTCATTTGTGGGATGTTCCTTTATTTGTATTTACCACTCTTTCTCTTCTATTGATAACTATTTTTTTCACATCCAGTTAAAACTTAGTTTGTATGATTAGCATAGGCTTAATGGTGTAGTAGATCATTTTTTATGAAGTGTGATTTGGACCCAATATCTTTTAACCCTTTATGTGATTAATAGTTTCTTTTTCTGTTATGTATAATAAGCCCGTGAGTTTTGACACACAGTTATAGTAAGTGCTAGTGGTCCAGTAACACTAATTATACTTTTTCTGAACATTCAAATCCAAGCCTCAAAAGAATGTGCTTTATTTCATTTTATTATTATGGATAGAAATTGAATAAGTATTTATTATATTTGTTTCCACTGTTTAGTGTGGATCCTCAAGCATCTGGTCAAGCTATGACGCCATTCCCTGACATGGATATCGAAGATGAGGAAAATAAGTATGACGAGGATAGGACAGCTGAAGCTCCGGATGTCAACCTGACAGGTTGTAGTGGAGAGCAGATTGATTCGAACCTCCATGATCAAAAGATAGCTGATGAAAGGTCGAATGATTACATTGTTAGCTCATCAGATTTTCACAGTGCAGATGAAAATAAGGAAGTGGAATCTTCTGCTAAGAATAAGACTTTCGAGAGTGATGGTCTCCCAAGTGCAGAAAATGGGTCTCTCTCGGATGACCTGCAAGTAGTACAAGACAAGCAACAAGAAGATATTCCATCAACAACAGTGGCCACGGATCCCGCAACGTCAGATCTTGCTTCAATGCTTTCGCCCACTTCGGTTCTAGCTGAGCAAGTGAAACCCGTCTCTCCTGTATCAGAATGTTTAGATCGAACCTTAGCATCATCTGACAGTATTGAGAGAGCAGAAGCTTCTCATGATGGGAATGCAAGTCCTAGACTACCAAATGTTTCATCTCTTAACCAAACACATGCAGAGGGTGTAGAGCCCTATGTAACCTCTTCACCTTGCACTTTGGAGGAATCCCATGGTAAACCTCCCAAAAAGTGTGAAGCCGTTGATGTGAACACTGATCTTGATTGTCAGCCAATTTCAGAAGGTATGATGAAGGGTGATTGTGTTGTACACGAGAAGTCTGTCCCAGAAGCTTCAGTAGATCTTGTCAATGAGGGAGGCATAGATCTTCATGAACTTAAGAACGATGGGAAGGCTTGCACTGAAACAGAAAATGCTGAGGAGCATTCTCAGAACTTCATGCTTCGTCCATGCAATTCTCTTCCGACCCAATCTCTAGAAGAGGAGGATAAAAGTGAAAGAGGCCAAGATTCACCATCTGAAAGAGTTGAGCCAAGTCCATCACAGACAGTAGGAAGCAATGACACACTCCAAGCCTCTGGGAAATCCTCTGTACTTGAAGGTATGTGTGATTAACCTAGTTTTTCTAATATACCACTTTTTTTGTGACTTCTGTCTTTTTTTATTATTATCTTTTGATACTCCAGGTGATCAGTCAATTGGTGATAGTGAAACAATCTTAAAGGCGGACAATTTGACGGGGACCATTATCTCTGATGCCGTTGAAGTAGATTTTACCAAGTCCAATGAGCTTTTGGATGCAGACGTATCTAAAGATAATCACACAGAATCAGATTGTCCAGCAAGTTCAGATTTGCCAGCTCCAGAAATATTACTTTCAGCCCCTGAAGCAGAACCAGATGTACCTGGTGATTTACTAGTTGAGCCTAGTCATGGAAAAGATGTATCAACCGGGCTTGAAGGAAATTCTGATGGGTTAACTGTTTACAAAAGAAAACGTCGCGTGACTGAAACTACACCAATTTTACCAGATGAGAACACAACTAACCTTTCTGGCGAGACCCAACCTAAAAGAATTTTAGATTCTGTGCCTGATGATGATGATTTGTTGACATCTATCTTAGGTATAACCTGGTACTTCACTTTTGCCTTCTTCCAGGGGCCAAGCTAGTTGTTTTTAGCTTTCTACTCCTTCAAAAAAATTGCGCCTACTGTGTTAAATGTTGAACTAATATTTTGCTGATTCAGTTGGAAGAAAGTCTTCAATTCTGAAAATGAAACCTACTCCACAACCTGAAATACCACCTTCGAAACGACGGCGAGTGGCATCTCGGGCCAGTGCATCTAAGAGGAAGGTGCTCCTGGATGATACAATGGTCCTGCATGGAGAGTATGTGACTGTTTGTGTTTATTACTGATCATTGTATTTTTACATTTTACTCGCCTGCTTTATGCAAAGCTATATTTTGTGAGGAAAGGCCAGATTTTATTAGAAGTTCCAAATGGGCAAAATAATTAGAAATATAAATAAGTAACAAATTCTAAGGGGGCACACCAACACGTGTGGGTGTCGAAATCCAAAGACTGACGGTAGGAACTATCGCATCTAAGAATTAAGTCCTAGTTCATAATGATATTCTGAAAGCCAATCCCCTCAAGTTCCTCAAATTGAGATCCCACAGTTGTTCGTCTGTCCTTTTATAGTTCATACATTTCTTCAGAGCTTGCAAATCATCAGCTATCAGGACTAATAATAGTTTGTGCTGCACTTTGATGGAGAAGAAAGGTGAAGTAGTAAACACAAGGCAGTCACAATATTGTCACTAAAGATTTAAAGAAAAACATCTTGCCTGGCTCATCCCATTGCGAACAACTTGCAATTAGGAATCTGTAGTCCGCAGATTTTGGGTCAGTGCTTACAACTCATATGGCGTCAATGCCTGATGACTTGTCAAAAATACTATATAAGCTTGACTAATAGTACATGCTTGCAAGTTGCATCTGGCCCATCATATATTTTCGCGTTTTATGAGGTTAAACAGGGTATTATAGAGAACTTACCTATTTTAGTTATTTATTACATTTTGACCATTTCTCTTTGTAGCTTTTAGTGATCATTTTTGTGCTGATATTTCTTTTTTATATCTTTGGCTACAAAGTACAATACGACAGCAATTGACAAGTACTGAAGACATACGTCGTATGCGAAGGAAAGCGCCGTGTACCCGATCGGAAATTTGGATAATTCAGCAGAATTTATTAGAAGATGACATTTTCAATGAACCTTCATTTACTGGTGAGTTTTCCGTTCACACAACGTTGTGCCTCCGATAGTTCCCTGAGATATCCGAACTGTTATTACATCGTCTGTAGACCTTTGTCTACATCAGCTTAGGTGTTATATTGTTGGTTTTAGTGATTGTAAAGAGTAAGTCTAATGTTTGTATGCTGCTGCACCATTTAGTGTTGCTAGATCAGGGATAGCCTAGTCCTTCTTTGGCGCTTGAAAGCGTTAGTTTTCAAGCCCCGCATTTAGGTCTTCCTTCTTAAATGATGAAAATTGTGTTTCCTTATGTCACCAAGAACTATTAGCCTGTGCAAATGTTTGTTACTCCTGAGATTAGTTTCCATCATTTTGTGGTTCATCAGATGTTACATAATTTCCATTTTCTTTCTTCAGGTATGATTGCTGATCTGATTGATTTGCACAATGGAACATTTGATATTAGTGAAGTTAGGGTTTCGAACATCAATGCAACCAACACCGTTATGAAAGAAGCGGATGTGAATGAGATTTCTATAAGCACGGACATTATTGAAGAAGTTCATGTGGAAGGGACAAGTGAGCCCGTTGTTGTTGAGCATGATGGTTGCACACATGAACCTGCTGAAACTACTCCATTGCAGACGGAAAACCAGCTACATGTAGATCATCTCACTAATTCCGTTGCATGTGAAAGTCATGAAATGGGAGAACCTGCAACTGAGGTTACTCCTCTCGAGTTCACAAATGATGATAAACTGGGGGAAGCGTCTACCATGGAAGTAGAAGAAACAGGTAATTATGAGTTACGGTAACATTTGCTTTATGATGAATTTATTTCTGCAAATAATTCTCACATTTCCTCTTTTCCCAATATTGATTTGTTTCCCGTGTGTATAAAGGTAATGGAGAAGTACTAATGCAAGAACTGAACAAAGAAGAGTTGCTAGTAGCTGAAGGAGCATCTATAGAAAAGGAAGATTCTTGCCTCCAAGAATGTGAAAATGGTGGTTTAATTGAGGTGGTGCCACCAAACATCCCACAAGAAGATCAAATTAATATGGAAGAGGGTTCCTCCACCCTCGCGAATACTACTCTGCTGATCGACTCTTCACTGGAAAATGGTATCTACGTGGCGACTGATGCTTCAGATCCTGTTAATTGTGAAAATCCTCCCTCTGATAATGTATCAACCCATCTGTCTGTTGAAACTAATGACCATGGTGAAGATGAAATCAAAGATAGTGAGCTTGAGCCTCTGAGAGAAAATGAGAATATGACTGAAATTGTGAAAGATGATGGGGGGAATTATGAAGAGTCTGAAAGGGATTCTCTGTGTCCACTAGAAAATAATGGAAATGTGGCAAATATTCACCTTGACGAAGGAGAAAATACAGGCAATCAGGAAGCTAACCTAGACACAGTAAGTACACCAATAGACAAAGCTACGAGATATCATGTTCTAGGCTTTAGGTTCATTCTGATCCTTCTCATTAAGATGTCTATTTTACTGAAACTTTCTCCTTTTCAACTTCCATATTTTACGCACAAATTCCTATAAGATGTATGCGTTGATTCCTGATTAAGTTTGTTTATGAAAAGTTTATCTAACTATATTAGTGTTGGAATGGTTTTCTTCTATGTTTTTATTGACTATGTTTACTTTTATTTTTGGTGCAGGACTTCGGAAACACAATGGGCGAGCACGACACAGGTTTTTCTTTCCCCCTTTTTCCTATGTGATTATGCATTTATATTACTTCTGTGAACTCTTTTCATGAAAGCAATTGTAAGATCATCATTTTACTAGATGCTTATTGTAAGGTTACACCATCATCAGTGCAAGCTGTTAATGACTTTTATATTGAATATGAATCATTAGGGAGATTTTACTAATTACCTAACTCATCAGGTTCTTCAAAATTCTTTTGCCAAATTAATTAATCTCTTTCAGAAGCATGTGGAATTAATGTGGTCTTTTTACCTTTTTGTCAGGGAAGTACTTTTATTGTTCAGTATTTCCAATAGTTAGTTCCTTACATGAAATGGCTTTGTGCAGAGTTTCTGAACTTTGATGACGACGAAGTAGCTGACGAAGAGGAGGACAATGGCATGCCTAGTACTGACGAGGCTCGCTTGCTTGAGAATAGTGGATGGTCTTCGAGGACTAGGTTTGTATATCGTGATTAATATATTTTCAATGTGTGGTACATTTTTTTTTGGTCAAGAAAGCAAGTCCTTGTGATCAATTATGTCTCTTCTCCACCATTTTACTCGTGTAGGAGCTTTTTAATCTGTCGAAATCACTTCGCTTTTTCTCATAATCCTTTTTTCTGGAGTGTGGCAGGGCTGTCGCGAAGTACATGCAAACTTTGTTTGACAAAGAAACTGGACAAGGCAAAAAGGGCATTCCCGTGAACAACCTTTTGTCTGGTAAAACGAAAAAGGAGGCATCAAGGATGTTTTTCGAGACGTTGGTATGTCTTTTAATCTTTTTAACCCCTACTTACCATCAACCATATTTTCGTTGATAATGGACGAATTTAGAACGAGTTCTAACAAGATTAGACCATTCAATTGGTGAACGAACTTCATAATTTATTCTATATGATATCACTTTAAGTCTTATCTTCTTGGTGAACTATTTTCTAGAAATTATTCTGCAAGTGGTTTCTCTTTCTCGGACTTTTGTACTGTCGTACTGTCAAGGACGGCAACAAGAATTAGTTATACATTTTTATCGATGACAAGAATGTTTGTTTTATTATCTTACGCAGGTTTTAAAGACGAGGGATTATATCCATGTAGAACAAGAGAATCCATTCGGTAATATCAACGTTAAGCCTAGAGCGAAGCTTATGAAATCAGACTTCTGATCAATCTTCTAGAAGAAGGGGGCATACACAACAAATAGCAGAAAATTACCATTGTAGTTTTACTAGGCTAATACCCGATTCCACTATTTTCGACTGTTGTTGAATTATTATTCTCTCTAGGTTATGACTTTTATCTTTTTGGGTGTCTTCTGTTAATTATGTAGTTGATAGATTAACATGCAGTGGAGTCAGAGCTAGGGCATTTGTATCACTCACTCTCTGATTATAATCCTCCATTGTGTATATACATATCTGTAAAATCAGTCTGTCTTAAAATTTGATGGAGGCAATGTTATTGTTATGTATTTTTTGTGAATTCGCTTATTCTATTTCTTGATCTTGGTTGATGTTCTCTTTTCTTCCTTTTCTTTATAGAGAATTTTAAATAGGCGTATAAAATCTAATCTTGGCCCCAACGTGTTTGGTTATTTTATATCCGACTCGAATAGATTCAAAATCTTCATAAATCAATGAGTACTCACAAAATAAATGAAGATAGAAGAAGAAAGTTAATTTGAACAGATCTCCAGACTATATACAAGATAGTTTTTTCCTGGACCCTGCTTGTACATACTTAATTAGCTTCATTCTCAAATTTTTTCAAGTGGTCTATTTTCTATATATAGAGAGAGAGATTGAAATCCAAAATCTTTTACATTGGTTTTTTTGTTTATATAAATACAACATAAAAGAAACTAAGAGGAGGAAGAGCTCTCATCATCCGAGGAGCTATAATGTTGTCGGGCTTGGAATATCGGGAGCACTGGTGGCTGCATTGGATTCACAGGAACTGGAAGTTGACGAGCTGAGCTTACTGTAGTCCGTTCGTTGATCTTCCCGACTTCCTTACAAACACGATCCAGAACCGAAAGAACATCCCTTACTACCATGAAAATTCTGAAAGGATGAGCTTCTTCTTTTGCCGAGTTCCCATGGAAATATTCTGTTATCTCTTTCACTAGTGAGAGAGCAACACTTTCTTGTGCTTGAATCCTTATAATCTCTTCTTCTGCTTTCTTCAAGAAAGTATTCATCGATTCGGAGAACCTTTTACTACTCTCATTCGAACCCGTTGTCTCATTCAATCTCACAACTTCACTAATATTTGAGAGTCCTCTAGCAAGTTTTGAGACATCATTGCTGAGAACTTCAGAATCCATCGCAGCAGACTTCCTCACACTTGCCAGTTCCCCGCTCAGGCCGGAAACAACTTGTAAACCGAGCTTTCTTAATTCAACTTCGTTTGGGAAATTCGTTTGTGTATTTGGGATCTGTTTCGAACCAGAAAGACGAGATCCTTCTGCTCTTATAATTTCTTGCACGACAAAATGCAGTAGAGTAGTTTTCCCATCAGTACCTTTGACATCTGCCAGTTTGAGTAGAGTGTCAAGTTTGAAAGCATGAGCATCACCACGGTTAGTCCCAACATTCATTCGGTTACCAGTCTTTAGTACGGCTTCTAGAAGCTTTAGAAACATCCGGCTGTTTCGAAGTTCCTCGCAAGCAGCCTGAGAAACAAACAATTTGAGAAGTTAGTGCCCGAAAAAAGACTACTTTAACTATAAAGAATAGTTTGGTAGAATTGGAGAAAAGTAGCAGCTCCATGCCTGAGCCATACATGTGGTCCAGACGAACAATGGGTTGTGGGCATAGGAAGATCGTGCCAGCTTAATAATTTCGACCTATGGTAGACCTCGTTTTTTGTTATATAGATCAATCACTAAAGTACATTGGAATTCCTAAATGCATCACATGGATATAATAGCATCCCACCTACTAGTATAATCTGTCACTCGACATATAGAATGTCACTATCACCTACTTTACTTCTCATATTGTATTGTTGAAAACTAGAACTTCTAGTGCTAGCTTCCTAGTGACATCCACAAAAAAACTTCTAAAATAACAGGCATACTAGTTTCAGCAGTAGAATGAGAAGTTGGATAAGATAACATTATAAACAAATAAGGAAAGCTACTCACTTCAAGAGTTTCGAAAGACTTTCTGAGGTACTCAACCTCTGAATCGAAATTGGCAATGTAAAGTAACGCACTAACTCTCTTAAAAGCAAAAGGGACATCAATGAGTGCCTTGAGAAATCTCTCGGCTGTTCCAAGCTTAAATGGGGAGTCGTCTGTGTACTCTTTCAGTTTACGTTCTTCCTCTTTTGTTGGAGCCATCTTTAGTAAACTTTCAAGAAGATCTGTTCCTAAGGTATCTGTGTTACCTGTTCACAAAAATGAAAGTTAGTGCCGAAACTAGCACGTCTACACAATATACAAGGGAAGTAACCATTCCAAATTCCATACAATACGAACTAAAGATAATTTTATCATGGCCATTAACATCAAAATCGTTCAATGAAACACCAACGACGTCTATTGACCACTCCTGCTAAAACATAAATCCTCTGTAAATATCTATGCAACTCTAGACAATTTTTTGAAAGGTCAAGTTGATCCAACTTTTGCTTCAAGCAGAGAATATTCCTATAACTTCGACAGAATGAGCATCAGTTATGTCGTTCTTTCATTCTTCATGTACTATCATAAAAAAATTCGTTGGTGTCGTGCCACTCACTCAGCAATTGGATAGAGTCTTGCTATGCACCACGAAACAGTTCAAAGTGAATCTATAAAAGAGAAAAGCTTAAAAAACAAATTTCCGTTAACTAAAAGGACGGGCCAGCAGAAGAGCTTTACAGTTAGAATTCCACATCTGCTTTTTTTTTTCAGCTCCACCCCTCGGAGAATAAGAAGTCAAAGATGACTTATATGAAATGAATTTTCGTACTTTTATCATTCAACAAGGTGTTATAGCTCAGAAGTGTTCTCAAGCTCAGCCGGACAGATCAAACTAATATCATAATAGATTATTATCTGATATTGCTCAAAGAAAATTAGTAAGAAATAACATATTATCAAACTACAATTCGGAATTGTCGGAATCTAAAAGTCAATATGAGAAACACAAATAATTAGTACATCAAAAGGCATAAAAGAAAAGGAAAAGGAATACGATGCATCGTTATGTGAAATCAAAAGATTACTCAAGAACTTACAAATCAACTAAAACTTCAAAAGAGACTATTAAAGTTATTACCTTCCAAAAGTGCTTCACAAACCTCATCAATGGTCACATTGAGAGCTCTTAACAAAATTGCAATATTCTGCGACTTTTTGGGATCAAGAACTCTGTTCTCCTGATTTGGGGAAGGAAGAGCAGGTTTCCGAAAACCCTCATTCTGATTTGGATTCCCATTATTGACGACGAATAAAGTCTCAATCATCTCCTCATTCAGTCTGAAATAAACCCAAATTTCAACAAACTTTAGTGACATTCATCATTATACCCATACTAAGACAAAGATCTGAGATAGTAAAATTCAATTCTAACAACAAAAATCGAATCAGATCCATATTTGAGATGATACCCATCAATTCAATCAACAAAAGATCAAATAAAGATGAATAATTTATCATAATTCACATAAGAAATAAAAGGGAGAAAAGAGGGAAAAGTGAAGGGGACAATAATAATACTCAAAAATCTTACTGAAAAGAGCTTGATTTTAGCTGATCCCACACCATTGCTCTATCAGAGCTTGCCCTAACTTTATCCCAATGTAAAGGCTTTAATTTTGGTTTTGGGGTTTCAACACTTTCTGATGATAATTCAACTGGAGAAACTCCAGTAGTTTGGTTCTGGAACAGAACTGATCTAGATGGAGTAATAAGAACTGGTGGTCTAGACATTTCTTGTTCATGGATCTGAACCCTAGAAACTTGGGATTCCCAATAACCAGGTGGTGGTGGTGGTGGTGGGACAGGCGGTGGAACAGATGCTGGATACCTAAAAACACCATTATGTAGGTTTCTCTCACTAGAAATGTTAGAATGTGGGTTTCTCTGAAAATTTCTCTCTGGAGGGGAAGAAGGTGGAGAAGGTGATGGGGGTTTTCTTTTTGGTGGTGATGGAGTCATTGGACGAGGCGGCGGTGGTGGTGGTGGTGGTGGAGGTAGAGTAGTAACAAAATCATGAGCAGATTTAGTAATTGAACTACTTGAACTTCGTTGAGAATGACTATTAGTAATGGAATTACTTGGGGAGATAGAATTTGAAGTTGGATCATCAGAATGACTACTTGAATTCGAACTTTTACTTCTTCCCCAAAGATTCACAGTTGCAGCAGTAGCTGAAAAAACCCTTCTTGAATCAGATCCAATTGTACCCAAACTTTCTTTCTCACCGGAAGATCCTCTCGGAGAGTAAAATTCCTCATCACCACCATCTACTCCTCGATTACCCACTTCAGCATTTTCAAATTCTCGACTGAAAGTTTGTCTAGATAGTTTAGGAAGTGGACGAAGTTCAGGGGAATCAAGTTTCTGATACGGAGACGAATTAGCATCGGAGCTACCATTGTTACCGGAATTAACACTACCGCCGATTCCATGAGAATTTACAAGTGTACCCAGATAGAGAAATTCAGAGCTGTTATTGGAAACACCAGGTGGGAGTCTGGGTATTTTCCTAACGACATTGGAAGTTGAAGAATGAGGATTATTGTTCGCCGGAAACAAACGATGGCTATCGGATCTGGAAGTTTTTGAATCGGTGGTTGTATAACTTCGGCGTTTATAAATGAGAAGGACAATAGAGATGATGAAAGCAGTTGAGAAGAGAGAGAGAATTACAGCAATGGCAACAAATTTAGGGGAAGTGGGGTTTTTATGGGGTGGTTGAGGAAAGATTAGGGCAGAAATGTTAGCCGGAAAAGTTGCAGAAGAAGCTGAAGAAGTAGGAGGAGGAGGTGGTGGTGGTGAAGATGGGACAGATGGGAAAAAAGGTTGATTTGGTGGGGTTAATGAAGAAAATGGGTATTTGGGTTCAGGTGGTGAATGATCAGGTTCTTGGTCTGGGGAAGAAGAATCAGAAGAATCAGAAGATGGAGGTTGAGTTGGAGGTGAAGAACTTTCCGGGAAGAAAGGTTGATGGAGGATCCGACGGTGGCGGGGAAGAACGACGGTGGAGGAGGAGATTAACTGGATAGATGAACAGGACAACAAAAGAAGAAGGAAGATGAAGAAGTTATGCATTGTTAATAATAGGTTTGAAGTTTGTCTCTCTAGTTTCTTTCTCTCTCTAGTTTCTCTCCCTCTCTAGTAGAGAGAGAGAGTTGAGATTTGCAGAGAGAGTGATAGATGGGTGGTTTTTATGAAACAAAACTGTGTGCTTTGATGAAAGAGAGAGAGAGAGAGAGAGAGAGAAGAAAGATTAAATCTTTGGATGGAGGAGAACATGAATGAGAGTGAAAGTAAGGAAGGGGGGTGGGGTTGTTTTGTTTCTTCTATGAGATGATGGTATTCTAGATACAGAGAAGATCAACTATGTTTTTGAGTTTTAGAGAGAGAGAGAGAAAGTAGAAAGGGATTGGGTTAAAAGTGTGGTTTTCTACTTGTTGTTGTATACACACACAGTGAAATGGTTGAAAACAAGCAAGCAGCTGCAGATAAGAGAGAGAAAGTAGAGAGAGAAAGGAGAGAGAGAGAGGAGGGGGATAAATTCTCACCACCATTAACAAGAGAAAATGGAAACTAGCTAGAAATGTGAAAATGAGAGGTAAAAAATGAGGGGTGAAGAAGAAGAAGAAGGGGGTAAATTAATTTGGAGTAAAGGGTAAAAGTTAGATAGTAGAAGATAAAAAATCATTAATAAATTATCTGACAGCCAGAAACAAATTTAAATCATTGTTTGTGTTCATTAGGTATATCATTATTTTAATAGAAGCTATCAAATTTGGTTAGAATTATAATGTTATCCTTGGAAGAGAGTAGTGGTGGGAATCGGTCCCTGGTCGATGTCGGACTCTAAAACTTCACCGGATCGGTCGACTCGGACATAAAATGTTGGTGACCACTTATTTATTCGGACGGTTACTTTCAAGAATTGTTTGTCCATTGACCGTCCAAGACCGTTTATTTTATCGGGCCCGTCGGACTCCGAACGGTCTCGGTTCAAGTTTTCCAATAACAATTTCCAAAAACTTATAACTTCATTTTTCATCCGTGTGAAGCAAACAAATATGAATCGAACCAGTAAGTATGAATGAAACAAGTAAGTAACTAAGTGTGAATGGAACCAGTAAGGACTAAAGATTCAGAGAAAAACATAACACAAAGTTACGTAGACCTTCGTAGTACGACGCTCAATGCAAAACTTCGAATATATGGAGAGATTCAAAGAGAGAGAACGATATAAATGGGGAGGAAAAGAACTAAAATGATCAGAGATTATGCTCTAGATGGACAAATCAGAGAGAGATAGTCTCGAGCCTTGTACCCGACAACCGTTCAGGTTAGGAATTTATTACTCACTTTCTTGGACCTTGGAAGAAAAGAGAGGAAAAGAGAATTAGGGTTACTCAGGGGGTATTTATAAAAAATTGGGCTTTGGGGTCTGTTTGGTCTTCTATATCCAACGACCATCATAAGTCTATAAAATCCAACGGTCTATAACCTTTGAAAATGAAGATGGGTTTATTCGGTCACTAGTAACTGTCAGGTATTTGGAAGTTGGTCGGTCGGTTAGTGGGAGGTCAGCAGACTTAAAATTTTGATCGTAGAATTGGGCTTTGGGGTCTGTTTGGTCTTCTATATCCAACGACCATCATAAGTTTATAAAATCCAACGGTCTATAACTTTTGAAAATGAAGATGGGTTTATTCGGTCACTAGTAACTGTCAGGTATTTGGAAGTTGGTCGGTCGGTTAGTGGGAGGTCAGCAGACTTAAAATTTTGATCGTGACTGTTCGTCAATTCTTTCAGTTCGGTCTGGCACTGATTATGACCATCGGGTGCCGCGGGCACTTTTTCTCTCAATCGAAAGGATCGAGTAGTGGTCTTTCGAGTCTTCTTCCCCCCATTTGAAGAGAGAGAAGATGAAGAGAGAGGGTATCACCCGCCTCTTTCTTCAGGTGATTCAAATGACAAAGAGGTACTCCTTCTACAAATGTTTCAATCGAGGAAGAGATCGAAAAAAAATAGTTACGACGAGTGAAAGGAAAGAGATGGAAGTTCCCTCTACCTCTCTTTGTTTAGAATCCCCTCCTCATTTTGGACGAAAGAAGGGAGAAGTCTTCTCTCTTCTTTACGTTACAATGAAAAAAATATATAGAAAAGAAAAAAGCAATTTCGTGAATTTACGAAAATAGACCGTACGTGTCCAAACAGGAGCCTCACGGTTATGTTGCTTGAGGGGATAAATGTAATTGGACATTAAAATGGGGTAACCCCAAATGTGGATAAGTGGGAGGGGTGAAATTCATAACTAGTTCATCTTAATAAGAGATCTATTAATAATGTAGTTAGCCTGAGTTTGCAGTAAAGAATTGTGGAAATGTGCTCCAGTAAAGTCAAGGTCTGTTGTTGAATGAATAGCTGCGGCTTTTTAGGGTTCACACTCAAAAGTGGTGAAAAATAGAGAGGTAAATATTGTCCAGAGAAGAGATAGCTGGTTTCTCCTCTTGTTACTTTTGTCTTGTCCCAGATGAGCTACTATCCCCACAATTTAATGAGATCAACACGAGAGAGAAGTTTCACTTGCCTTAGAGCAACCCAATGTAGAAGGCCTATGCTTTCAAACTAGGTGTTCACAACTCAAATTATCAAAAATTGGATTAACCCTCCATGGGGTCCTTCCCCAAACCCTCAGCCGACGTAACGACGTCTCACTAGTACTGTGTACTCTTATCATTATATATAATTTTATATAATGATATAATTTTAGAGCCTAGAGGAGGGAGCAAATGGAGTGATGAATAGAATTTCTCCTCAAATTATATATTGTATGTGATTTCAAGTTTTAATAATAAATTATTAGTTCTAATTATAAACTAAAATTTGATATAATTTTAGAGAGAGAGAGAATTTTAAAATATCGACAAAAGAATTGAAAAAGAAATAGAGAAGAACTAAAAAAAAATTGAAAACATAAGAGGGTTAAAAGAATAACATATTAAAAAAAAGATGAGGTATAATATCGCGGCTAAGGACGTCCCAACGACTGAATTTCGGGACTACATTGGGGTTGCTCTTAGCTAGGCTACTAAAGAAACATGAGAAAGATAGTTGGGTTCTTAGATTTCTAGTTTGTTTGTCCGGTGTTTATTTACTTTTCAGTGGGAAATACATTGCGTGAAAATCAAACAGATAAATCCAATTTTCTATTATATATTTGATTGGACTGAAATAGCAGGAAATCATTTATAATGTTGAATTTATGTTCTATATGTGAGGTCCATGTAATCCAATAACCGGATGATGTTTGGTTCTTCGAATTATCAAGGGAGAATAAACTCATAACAACAAGGTCTGGTTCTGTCGAAATATAACTTACGAGAACAAGACGTAATTTGTTACAGTCTTGTCATAAGCATACAAAAATAATTATCACTCGTCAACTTAATAGTACATGACGGTTGGACACTTCAACAAAAAAACGATAAAGAAGGTTCACCATGGAAGTTGTACATCAAGGTTTCGTGGTGTAGTTGGTTATCACGTCAGTCTAACACACTGAAGGTCTCCGGTTCGAACCCGGGCGAAGCCAACTTACTAATCTACTTTTTCGCGTTTTGGTCAGTGGCTTTCATCGGCGATTAAATCGCGAAGGGTAAATACGTAAAAAAGTAAAGTGAAAACGACACAAGTGAAAAGTAAAAAAGCAAAATACGCCGAAAGATTTGGTTCTGACATTATTATTACGTACCTAAAAACTGCAACCCCTACACTTCTCTAATTTTTCTCCTTAAGTCACATTCATTTCTTAATTTCTTATTTGGTCCCCCCTTTTAAATTTATTCCACTAGACCCCACTTTAGTATCTCTGGGGTAATGTAATTATGGTTCAATCTCTTAACTAGTTGGGAACTAGTTTAGGTTCTAATCGGCTTCAAGCCTTCAACCACTCACAATTGTCATAATTGATTGCTTCATTATATAAATAACTCTATTAGCCTAATAAATCATATAAACACCTTAATTAAGTTTTTTTTTACCATTATTTATTGTTTTTAATGATTTTTAACACTTAATGTCGGAGAGAAAGATGAAGTTGTGAGCTATCTATTTTGTAACTACAAATGAAGAAGATAAAATGATCATGCCCTTTTTGAGGAGATGTAATGTCCTCAAGTATATCAAGTATATGTTAAGTTTCTAATTAAAGTATTGCATTCAAATCGTGAATGTCCAAACAAAAATTAATTCATATTGCCCCCTGCAAGATGACTAACAACACGTCCCCTAGAGATTAGAGAATCCCACTTCCATTTTAGTTTTTTATTTGTTAGTCAACATTAATAATTAATTTTTAGGGTTATTTCCCTAATGGCCCCCTACTTTGTGACCAGCTTCCCGCCTGGCCCCCCTACTTTACAAGAAATACCCATATGGCCCCCTAAAACCGTTAACTTTAACTTTCCGTCACTCTCTCTCCTCCATCTCTTTTTCTCTCTCTGCCATGTCACGCCACCTCATCTGTTAGGCCACCTCATCACCATCTCCGGCAGAGGTCGCCGGCCGGCCAAATTTCCGGCCGGCGACCTTCAAACTAAAAAAAAAAAAAAATTTTTTTTTTTTTTTTCTCTCTTCCTCTCTCTCTCTCTAAAATTACTCCGGCGAAGGGAGACCTTCGCCGGAGTGGTCTGTTCTTCAATGAACAGACCGAGGTCTGTTCTTGAAGAACAGATCTCGGTCTGTTTATTGAAGAACAGACCGAGATCTGTTCATTGAAGAACAGACCACTCCGGCGAAGGTCTCCCTTCGCCGGAGTAATTTTAGAGAGAGAGAGAGGAAGAGATTAAAAAAAAAAAAAAAAAAAAATTTTTTTTTAGTTTGAAGGTCGCCGGCCGGAAATTTGGCCGGCCGGCGACCTCTGCCGGAGATGGTGATGAGGTGGCCTAACAGATGAGGTGGCGTGACATGGCAGAGAGAGAAAAAGAGATGGAGGAGAGAGAGTGACGGAAAGTTAAAGTTAACGGTTTTAGGGGGCCATATGGGTATTTCTTGTAAAGTAGGGGGCCAGGCGGGAAGCTGGTCACAAAGTAGGGGGCCATTAGGGAAATAACCCTAATTTTTATCTTCCTTTTACCCTTCTTTAAAGATGTACGTCCCTTTTTATTTTATCATCTTTCTTCATCAAAGAAGGAATGCCAAGGGACGATACGATCCGTAGACTACCCTTCATCCATTTTTTTGCTTTTTTCCTAGTGCACCACTGCCTAACCAACCACCGTCACCAGCCTCTTTTACTCTCTGTAAACATTATTCGCTTTCCCTCCATAGTATTGAGAGAGAAGAAGACCTCGAACTAGGGTTTAGGTGGAACTCAAGTTCGAGTATTCCTTCTTCAATATTGTGGAGAGAGAGGGGGAATGTGTCTAGCAGGGCTGACCCTGAGTGTAAGCGAGGCCAAGGGCCTCATAGAAAGGAAACAAGTAGAGAATTAAAGGGACCCCAATTTTTTCTATATTCAGAAAAAATAAGGATTTTTGAGTCAACAGTCCAAAATCTGGGGGGTAAACCAAAAAAAAATCCACTCTTGCCCAAAAATTAGTTGCAGGTCCAAATGTCAGCTTTTTTTTTTATTCCCCTCTTGCCCTTGGACGGGACATGCTGACGTTTTCCTGAAAAATAAAAATGTCTGGTAAATAAAATAATTTACCAGTATACGAAAAATTCAAAGTTTCAAAATTTTTTGAAAATTTGAAATTTTCAAACGAAATTTCAAATTCCCGCCCAGCAAACCATCTCTTCTCGGTAAATAAAATAATTTCCTGTACACAAAAAATTCCAATTTTCAAATTTTTTTGAAATTTTCAAACGAAATCTTTTTTTCGAAATTTTCAAACGAAATTTCAAATTCCTGGCCAAAATTTCAAATTTTTTTGAAAATTTTAAATTCCCGGGCAAATTTTGAAATTTTTTTGAAAATTTTAAATTCCCGCCCAGCAAAAGTGTCTAGTACAGAAAAAAAATTCCAGTAAATAAAATAATTTCCCGGTCACAAATTTTTTTTTCGAAGTTTTGAAATTTTCAAACGAAATTTCAAATTCCCGCCCAAATTTTCAAATTTTTTTACGAAATTTCAAATTCCCGCCCAGCAAAAATGTCTAGTACAGAAAAAAATTTCCAGTAAATAAAATAATTTACCAAAAAAAATTGCGTTTCCCGAGAATTTTTCGGTGGCTGTTCCGTAATTTTCTAAACAGTACACATTCTGATGGACGGGTTGTCAGATTATTTTTCAGAAAAAAATCGTTTCCCGAGAATTTTCGATGGCAATTTTGTAATTTTCGATGGCATGAACGGTAAATACTTTATTTTCTAAGGGCCCTTTACGTAATTTTGACCCCCCAAACTGACACATTGGACCTCCTTTACATTTTTAGGCAACTTTGGGTGGGATTTTCATTTTGGCCCCCTTTTTGGACCAATGACCCAACCCCTCAAAAAATAATCAAAACAGGCGAGGAATTTATTGCAGCTCATTTGGTAGAAAACATGTTATAAGATCCAAACAACCCCAGTTCAGTCTCAAGCATCAGAATTTTTTTCCTTATTAAATTTGTTTTTTTTATTACTTTAGTTGACACTTCTATCACCACCAAGATTACTAAACTTCCACACTGTACCTCCACTACTACAACCACGATTACTAAACCTCTACCACTACCACCACTGCAATCACCACCACCATTGAACTGTAAATTTTTTTAGAAAATTTATTTGCTTGACACTTGTACTACCGCGACGATTACTAGACCTCCAATACCACCACCACAATCACTAAACGTCCAATACCACCACCACCATAATCACTAAACCTCTACCACTGTAGCTCCACACCCACCCACAATCACAACCACGACCACTCGTATTACTAAACCTCACCACCACAACTACCATCATTATAAAATCTCCACCGCAACAATCATAATCAAACCACAACCAACACTATTACCATAAACACCAAAAAAAGAAGGCTGAAACTTATTGAGCTCTTTTATCGAAGAATCATTTTCTAATATATATTTTGTTCAATTTTTAAAAAATACTAAACAAGATACTGAATCGCCGAATTTCGAACTCGCTGAATCACTTAACCGTGAGATCGACCATGGAACGACGAGGGCTCTCCCCCAACTTATGCCGATTTTCGAGCATCTCAACCATATTGTTCGATTCAGACTGCAAGTTACGAACACAAGTTTCATGTTTAAACCTCACATTATCTGCAAAGAAAACGTAGAAAGTTCTGGTATACAAATTTTTTTTCTTGTGAAACGCGTGTAGGCCACATTCTTAAAATTCGCTTCGGGCCTCCGAAATCTCAGGACCGACCCTGGTGTCTGGAGCATAAAAGAAGAAAGTAGAAAAATGAAAGAAATAAGAAGATAGATGATCGTGGTCAACCGACCAGTAGTGGTGGTGGAAGGAGGAGAAGACGAAAATGAGATATTTTTTCCATCCGATGAAGTGTGGTCGGTCAGTCAGTCAACTGTTGCCAATGATCATTGTCTGATGAATAAGGAAGATGGGCCAGCGAGGGAATTACATTTGTAAC
This sequence comes from Eschscholzia californica, assembly GCF_041429995.1. Lineage (NCBI taxonomy): Eukaryota > Viridiplantae > Streptophyta > Magnoliopsida > Ranunculales > Papaveraceae > Eschscholzia > Eschscholzia californica. The sequence goes on from NW_028238198.1 coordinate 71,293,713, forward strand.
TGAGGGTAAAAAACTGAATTATTACAGTTAACTGACACAGAAAATCAAAAGACGACCAAATTTAAATTGATCATCTATAGGAGGCCATTTTAGTGAATTGGTCAATATTAGGAGGTCAAAATGGAATCAACCCAATCAATATTTGGAGATGCCGAGAGGTATACTTAGGTTTTTGTTCCTATGTTCAATCTAATTGGCCGATTACAAGTTCATTTTTTCCTGGTTAAAAGGTTTACGAATGCAAGTGTTTGTTTCCTATCTTAAACATTGTCAAGACATTTCGGATGACTTATTATAGACAACATGTGTTCATAGACATTTTCAAGACATTGAGAGTTTGTAGACAAAATGTCTTTATAGACATTTCAAGATATTTGATCCATAAACAAAATGTCCTGGGGACATTTTAAGATCTTGAGTCCATTGACAAAATGTGTAATGCATATTATATTTGTGCTAATCAAAAATATATTTTTCGACTTTTGTAGACATCTGTGAATATTTATGGACATTGATGAACATTTGGTAGACATTTATTATTTTAATATTATTATTATTGTTTAATCACATGAAATAATATATTTATACTAACATTTCAAAAATATATTTTTCGACTTTCGTAGACATCTGTGAATATTTGTGGACATTGATGGACATTTGGTAGATATTTATTATTTTAATATTATTATTATTTTTTAATTACATGAAACAATATATTTATACTAACATTTCAAAAATATATTTTTCGACTTTCGTAGACATCTGTAAATATTGTGGACATTGATGGACATTTGGTAGACATTTATTATTTTAATATTATTATTATTGTTTAATCACATGAAATAATATGTTTATACTAACATTTCAAAAATATATTTTTCGACTTTCGTAGACATCTGTGAATATGTTTGGACATTGATGGACATTTGGTAGACATTTATTATTTTAATATTATTATTTTTGTTTAATCACATGAAATAATATATTTATACTAACATTTAAAAAATAAATTTTTCGACTTTCGTAGACATCTATGAATATTTGTGGACATTGATGGACATTGGATAGACATTTATTATTTTAATTTTCGACTTTCAGATCTGAGTTTTTTCTCCGGCGAAGGGTCTTCCCTTCGCCGGATCCCTCTTTCCTTTAGTAGCATGTTGTTCTTTCTTGTTTCATATTGTGTGTTAGGTTTTAATTGCTGTAACTCTTTCTCTATTTGAGAGAGAGAGATTGATGGATATTCTTGATCATTGGTGTATGGTGTTTCATAGTGATCCGACGAAGATGGTTCCAAATCTGGTTCCAATTTTCGATAAGCGACAACAAATTGCTTCATCTCTTTTGTTATGGGTTTTTGATTGGGTAATTGAAAATTGTTTCAAGTGTGGTGATGTATGAAATTTTGGATTATTTGATAATTGATTTCTCCATGAATGCGAACTTTTTCCGTAGAGCCGGAGTATAGAAACGGTGCTGAATGTTCGTTTTCATCATCATCGTCGTCATCTTTGTGTGATCCATCTCATGTTCATATAGCAATGAAGCTTGATTCAGAGTATCCAAGAGGTTCAGTGGCGGCAGTTCTATCGTATTCCGGTGAAGGCCAAGATTTTCCGGCAATGGAGGCTGTTCTCCGGTGTAGCAAACGGTTTTCCGGTGAAGGCAACGGTTTCCGATGATGGCAACGGCGGTTTTGCGATGGTGGTGTGGCGACAGCGGCGGTTTTCCGGCGACGCGACGGTTATCCGGTAACGGCGACGGTTCTCCGACAAAAAGGCGATGGTTTTTAGTTTTTTTTCAGTTATTTTTGTCGGATCTTTAGGATCCCAATAGTGTCTGTGTCTAGTCCAATTTCTCCCCCTTTAGGAGGGTTTTGCATTTACAGGTATGTAAGTAGCTTGACGCACCTCCGACAGAGAGAAATAACTTTTATAATCCTTGTATCATTGTGATTTTATCACTATTAATGGATATGTTTCCCTTGGATTCAAAAAAAAAAAAAGATCACATGATGGACTCCAAATGTCTCTTGTTTTTTGAAAGACATTTTGGCTTCCAAATTTGTCCCAAATCCTTCACAAATCCATCAAACTATGAGTCCATCAAAGTCTGGGACATATTTTGTCTACAATCGAATGCCTCGGACTTTCATAGACTCTCAAATGTCTGGATTTGAATGCCTCAGACTTTTGTGGACTCTCAAATGTCCGGATTTGAATGCCTCAGACTTTCGTGGACTCTCAAATGTCTGGATTTGAATGCCTCAGACTTTCGCGGACTCTCAAATGTCCACGAAAGTCACCCCCCCCCCCCCCCCCCCACCCCAAGTTTGTTTAGGACCTCTGAATGAGCTTATTATCACATCAGTCCATACTCCATACAGTATCAAGTTGAAAGTTCACACTTTAGTACACACTTTTTATAACAAAAGTTGACATGGACACTAAAGGGTGAAAAGAAAATCCTTTGAACTTCTTACTTTACAATGAGTATTGAAGAGTGGGGTGGGGTGGGGTGGGGTGGCCTGGCCCTTTGAGTATCCAAGAAACCAAATTCACATCAAATTGATTCCTTTAAAGTCCCATCTTTCCCTCCATTTCTTTCTTTTCTCTTTTCCATTGCAAACCACACTTGATAATGTTTTGAAAAATTCCAACCCATAATTTGAGCAGTAATAGCAACATTGTGCACCTAAAAAGTTAGGAAAAAAGTTAAATATATAAAAAAAAACGTGTTAGTGTTGAGAAATTTGTCGGATAAACCAACTTAGGTTGAAACCTTTCTCAACAAAAAAAAACTTAGGTTGAAACCTATTACGCATTTCAAAAGAGAATTTACATATTGGTCTTAATGGAACTTTATTATCACCCAATACTGCTCATTGTTCTGATCCATCCGATAATGAATAAGTTGAATGACATATTGGAATTGAAGTAGTGATTTACGAATTGATGCCTTCCTCCAACGACTTTGATGGGCATAAAAAATGAGGTTTAACGCAGACAACTGTTTGTGAATATTTCTCTATCTCGTCAAATATATCACGCCAAGTATAAATGGTGGGTTAGAACCAAAACTATAAATATGGTACCGTTTCGACCTTTGAGTTGTAGTTCTTGAACGTTGCATATTTGTGTTTCAGAATTTAATTAATTAATATATTAATTAATCGCTATCGCTTACAATAAGTCATAATGGAATTTATATTTATCTTTATCTGATACCTCACGTGAAATCTACATTGTGGGGTGGATATTGATATATCTCTCCAAATTGTAGGCACAAATTCTTTCGAACACAATTTCTACAAATATCATTGAAGGCAAGTACAAGTAGATTCTACTATATATTATGGACAATCACACATTTTTCTTTGGCAAGCCAGTCATATATTTTATCCCACTGCAAGGTATCTGTTTGCAATTGAGATGCCCCAAAACACTTAAAAGAATCAAAATGGCATCCTAATGACACATCTCGGGGGTGTTTTAGTCAAATAAAATAAGTCGGGGACTTATAATATAGTTATGAACACACAACGGTCTAATCCAGCTGGTGGGAGAAAGAGACAGAAAAAAGTGTCGGTCACCGAAAAGTTAGACATTATTCCCATTTTACCCCCAATCAATTTTTACCCTCATGTTTTTTAATTTCTTAAAGAAAACCCCTCGATTATGTCCTTTTTTATCTACTACTACTCAATAAGTCAGTAGTTTTTAGCTTAGCCGGTTACCAGTAAACTGGCACGCTTGTTTATGACTGACACTTGTCACTTTCATATCTACTCAGACTGACCAATCTCTGGGTCCCATACTGGTGTCCTCCTTCTAACCCTTTTCGACTAGATTCCCACGTGTGAGGTCCACGTGATCTGATTATCTTTTCTTCTTTCATACTGGCTTTTTAGTTTTTAGTGACACCCTATAGGTTTTTCAATCTTACCCCTACCCTAATTGGTAAATTGGGTTTACCCCCTTAATAGTTAGCAATTGCACTTGACACTCTTAAAGACATCTTCCTCTCTTCTGGGGTGCTCCTATAGGCACCTAACTTATTGGATATTGGCGCCTTCCTACAGCCAAAACTGGGGCGGTGTTCAAATATGTAAAAGGTCGCCAACAACAATAATACTCGGCGCCTAAGAAGTTTCCCTTTCTTTTCTAAATCTTCATCTTTGACATTAGAGAGATAAAATTCTTGAGATAGAAATTTAACAATATTTAGATGAATCAAATTTAGAAAACACCTAAATCTGTATAAAATTAGTCGTTTCATACCTAACTTTTGTAGTATAGGCTTCATTTCACCCAAATTATTGCGGTTCAAATTTCATCTTCATCTTCGAAATTTAGAAAGTAATTTCTATTTATTTGAAAGACCATTTTTTCATACCTTGGTATGGGCTTCCCTTTCACCCATTTTGATATTTCACATAAATTAGAGAAAAAAATGGTTAGACATATGTCAAGAAAGAAGGCAGGTCAGTATGAAAATGTGCCCAGATGCACTTGAGATGGCACCATATGACTATTGCATTAACTATGGTGAGATCCAAACCTCTCCCCAAGAACATTTATTGGTGCAGTTTATCTCCAATTTGATTATAGAATGAAATGATGGTACAATCATGTATTAATTCTTCCATTTTATTCATTTGGGAGTATAAGAAAGTACAGTTTTGATCCTTCCAAGAGGTATTATTGAGTAGATATCAAGCTACCATAATAAGGTATTTACTATTTTATTTGCACCAACCATCAACGTCCAAGGGTTTAAATTGATGAACGTAGTACGGGTTCGCTTGCATTTCACAAAGTTTATTATATTCTTAAGCTTAGCTCGATTTGATTATTGTCAGGTTATAAAAAAAAAAGGTTTAAGGAATATGACTTGTTATTTTTGATATACAAACTGCCTTTGAATTTGTTTGTTCAAGGTTATAGAATGTACAATTGGACCTCTATATTGGCTTCGGATAGAATTTTTTTTACATTGTGACAAATTCCGTTGCTTATGTATGAGATAATAATCAATAATCACGTTCTAACTTTCAACTAAACTTAGGGTGATGGTGCTTGTAGTTCTTAATTCCATGAAGTCATAGATTTATTCATGTTTGGACTATAATATTTTATGGTAGAAATTTCCGATTCACAAAATAGTTGGCCTTCGAATTGATGTCTTAAAAAATGATGGTTGTAGAGATAAGAACTTCCACTAAAGATTTTGGAAAATGATTTGGGGACTCCCTAAACCCTACTCCCAAGTATACTCCCTCTCACATGAGAAAGTTATTTCAGTCTTTTCAGTCTGAAAACAACTTTGAAAATACCAAAATATCCTTTTTATGTGAGGGGGAGTACACTTGGGAGTAGGGTTAGGGAGTCCCCCTATCACCTTTGAAAGATTTTTTCATCTCTGACAACGTGGTCATTATAATGATTATTTTTTGATTGTATTCACTTCTTTCTAATAATCGTGTATTTTTTTCTTCTAATTTCCCGTTTCAGTTCACGAAGAATGACCGCCTAACACTCTTTGGACGTTGTTGGACCCAGACCTCCCTTTGAACAATATATAAGACCCAGACCTCCCTTTGAACAATATATATAGTGGAGCATTGATATGCATTTTACTTATTATTTATTATAATTAATTATTACAAAATAATCAAATAATTAGTTAATTAAGAATTCAATGGGGTCTTCCTCAGATAATACAAAAAGCATGTTTTTAGGGGCAAACACCTTTTTGGAACTCGGCTCCTCAATGCCTTCCAACCAGCTGAATGCCTTTTCCCTAATTAGGATATTATTTTCTTAATCTTTTTCTTTATGAAAAGATTTACTATTAATTATTTCTAGAGATCTTACTGGAGAAACCACCAATCAATAATGACCCCATTTTCTAAATACATTTACAAGTGTAAAGTGGGTCCTTATGCTTAAGCCATTGGATAGTGTAGGAATTAATGACCCAATGGTATAGATTAGAGAACTATAACTTTTCATAATTAATCATCAAGATCCTTTTTTAATTATAACATAAAATATGGTTAGAGAGATCTTGATTCTTCAATGAAAATCAATTAGATTAATTAATTTGATTAATCATTTAACAATGTTGTTTAATTATTATTTTTTATTTTAAAATACATGAATGTTGACCTCAAAAAATAAAATCAAGTGTGAATGGAGACTTTGGTTTTTGTAAATGTGTTTCGTGCATGTATAAGTTAATTATGATTACATGTATTACTATAAAACTCATATACCCATTCAGAGAGATAAGAATGTAAGACTAACGAACGTAGTTAAAACAAGTTTAGCTATATTAAGTTAATAATATTTGACTACGATCTGGAACGTTCTTTCACCTTGATAAGCTAACATGTCACAATGTAAGTAGAGATCTTATGTACTCTTAGCATTTCTCAATAACGTTTGAGATGATTGAGTTAGATTAGGATTCCTATTAATTTGTAACCGCCCCTACAAACTATAAATTCGGCACATCTTAAAACATATGCAACTCAAATACAAAATAACTTTGAGCATTTTGTTTTGCTTTTTCCTTTTAAGCGGAGTGAAATTTGCATGTCCTTAATAGGCTTCTTTTATAGCTTATAATTCGGAAAAGAAGTGGGTCAGCTTGTTGAAAAATCTGTCAAAAATTAAATAAAGTTGCTCAAAATTCAAAACAAAGTTCAATTTTTTAAGTTAAGAAAATGATAATTTGAACAAAAAAAAAAGTTAAGAAAATGGTATCCCAACATTTTCCATTATAGCAGGAGCAGGAGAATTCATCTTTTCCAAAAGACTAAAATTAAACGGTCATCTTAGAGCACAAATCTTCAAGAAAAAGAAGAAGAAAAAGTAGTCTAAATTCTCTACTTTTCATTCTTAGTCTTTTGTATCTCAAAGATTTTAGCTCTTTATTAAGCATCATGATATTGAGATTTAGGCTTTGATAAGAAAGTTTAGCTTTTCGTTAAAACTCGTGGTACTAAATAATTTAGCCAACGATATTTTTTGTCTGTCTGTTGTTACTAACCACTAAAATGTTAGATCAATTTAGCTGTCGTCAGTGTTAAGTTACTAATCTATGAAATAGATTCTTCTTTTTGAGAAAAAGAATTCACTAACTAAGCATGCAATTACTTTTATTCCCTTTTTTTTTTTTCGGTTTTACTTCCTTTCCCTTTGAAGCTTTAGTGCTACAATCTTCAGGAACTTTTGACAAAGGAAGTTTTATCTCCTAATAACACTAGTGAACTTAAAAAGGCAAAAACATAAAATGAAAGGGATAAAGACATGATTGAATTTTTTTACTTGCATTGATTACATATATATTTCCCTTTTTATCTTTGTTTTTTTTTTGTTGAGAAAACAGAAAAAGAGCCAAAGAAAAGAAAGAAACTCCTAAACCGAAAGAAAAGCCTCCCGAAAAGCCTGTTTCGACAGCCACATCCAATTGCCTTCATGCATTCGGCCCCATTTTGCTAACTGATCCGCCCTCGTGTTCCTCTCTCTCGGAATGAAAGAGAAGCCAACTTCACCGACTTCATCTGCTAGCTGTTTAATATTAATCATAAGATTCTCCGATTGCCAGTAGACTGTCGATTGATGGTTATTTATGCGCCTTATAATATTGAGGTTATCACTTTCGATACGGATGCAGTGTATATTGTTGTGTTTAGCCCACTCCAACGCCTTTATGATAGCCCAACATTCACATTCTTCGGCATTTTGCCCCTTGACCATATAAGCTGCCGCTGCCCTAAACGTTGACTGCTCATCTTGCATGAAACAACCAACTCCAGCATTTTCCGTTACATCCGTGAACGAGGCATCAACTTGTATCTGAACAAATGAGGTTGAGATGTGGCTCGACTGTTCACTTACTTGCACCTCCTCATTGTCACGACCGATACTGATAAGCCTAGGGGAGCCTCTAATCCTGGTAATCATCATCTCATGAGTCGTGTTAGATTGGGCTAGACATTTCTCACACCTAGCCTTCCAAATATGCCACAGAACTGTTGAGAAGAGAACCTGTGTGCCTGCATCTACTTCCTTCCAAGAAATAATCCAATCCTGCAAACTGTTTATATTTTCTGAAATGATGTTAAATAAAAACCATACAGATTTAGCAAATTCACAATGTAGCAGCACATGTATCATGGTTTTCCTGTCATTACAATAACCACAGTTATAAATTTCTCCAATGAATTTACCGATTTTGTCTCGCACTGGGAGGCTATTAGTACAGCATTTCCAGACGAATAGTTTTATTCTCGGTATAACAGGCAGATCCCATATAAATTTCCATTCCTTTGTCTCATTTTGGTTACTCGCAGCTCGTAAGAAGTTATACATGGATTTGATTGTAAAGTTACCTGTTTTAGTTAAAGACCATCTAGCAGTGTCCACCCGGTGTGCCTGTAAATTAATACTCAGAATTGCATTACATATGTTAGTATTAAAATATTGAGATAAAATATTCGTATTCCAATGGTTATGGGTAATGAGTTGCTCCACTGTAGAAAACGGACAATTATGATCGTTAGCCAACGGGGGAGGATGGTTAGGAATCCAAAAGTCATTCCAAATATTAATATGAGTACCTCGATTGACATCCCAGAAAACAAGATTAGACACCGTACTGATGTGTTTGGATATGGACTTCCAGAGCCAGGAATGGTGATGTTTAGCTTCTTTCGGAAACTGCTCTTTATTGTAGTATTTCGCCTTAAGAATTTTAGCCCAAGGAGAATCCGGGAATTTAAGAAGACGCCACACTAATTTGCTCAGGAAAGCTTTATTATCAAGATCAGGAAGCCTAAAGCCAAGGCCACCCTTCTTTTTGGGACGACAAATAGCCTCCCAGTGAATGGTATGAATAGTTTTGGATTTTCCCCACCAGAAAGCCCTTTGCAAGGCTTCAATGCGTCTGCTTACCCCTTTCGGGATTGCGAAGCATTGCATTTGGTATCGAGGAACAGCCGCTGCTATCGTGAAAATCACAATAGAGCGGCCAACTTGAGAGAGGAGAGAGGCTTTCCATTTGGAGAGCTTGAGCTGGATTTGGTTAGTGATAGAAGAAAAAAGTCTCGTTTTGCTAGCTCCAATGAACAAATGAGTACCAAGGTACTTATCAAGAGCAGAAGCTTGATGAACTTTGAGATTTCTGATAATCAGAAGCTTAAATTTGGGATGAGTATTTTTCGAAAAGAACACCGAAGATTTCTCGTAGTTGATTAATTGGCCCGAAGCTTTGCAGAACATATCCAAAATATTTTGGAGAACAGAAAGATTTTCCAGTGAGTTCTGGCCACAAATGATGCAATCGTCTGCAAAGAGAAGGTGTTTGATTTGAACACTAAATCGAGGAAGCTGAAAACCAAGAAACGTTTCAGCTCCATATCCGCTTTCAAGCAGCCTGCTAAGACCTTCCATGGCAATGGTGAACAGAAACGGGGAAAGAGGGTCTCCTTGTCTAATGCCCCTGGTAACATTGAAGGTCGGACCTGGCCTACCATTAATGAGAACCGTCATAGTGGACGTCGAGATGCATTCATGAATCATCTTAAGCCAATGATCAGAAAAACCCAATTGACTCATCACAGCCTCTAGAAAATCCCATTCTATCCGATCAAAGGCTTTCGACATATCCAGCTTTAGAGCAAAATAACTTTTCACATTACACTTAATTTAATTTGGCGAGGATGTCGTTTAGCTAGTCATAAATAGATAAAAATAGAGGCAAGTTAGATAGAGCTTATGAGGATAAACGTCATAATATCTTAAAGAAAATGCTAAAATAGTTTTTTTTTGAATTGGTAAGCGTGTGCCTCGAACCAAAATGCTAAAATAGTTTGTTTATACTATTGTTTTTTGTTCGCCGGAAAAACTTGAATTCTATCCCGTTAAGGTCCTAATACTCTGAATCCTATCTAGTTAAAGTCGTACTGTGAGTCTCTCTCCTCTTGTTTTCTTTTGTTCTTCAATTTTAATTAATCAAATGGAAATAGGACCTTCAACCAAAAAAAAAAATGGAAATAGGACAAAAATAATAATATGAAAAAAAGTGTTGGAAGAATAAGTAAAATATTCCATATATTGCAAAGAAATGACAGATTCATGACAACCCTAGACTCCAAAACCATGCACATGAGTAAACCTAATTATATTCCTATACATATGAATGCACTAATCTCAATCATTTAGTCATCCCATTCCTTTCTTGTCCATATCCTTAATTTTAGCTTACTTTAACAAAATTAAAGAATGAAGGTTTTTTCTGTAGTTGCTATCTGTTTATCTTACTCTAAACTAGAAAGCAACAAATAGAGAAGCTTCAAATTGTGTCCTGTGTGGATTCCGTTTTACAAGTAAGAAGTTGAAAATAACTCAATAAGCCTATGTATGTAAAATTTGAAGACAAATACTTGCTATCGACATTAACAGATGGATTGCAGAGATTGTGGCGCGGTGTCACTTTAGGGTGTCATTTCTATTTTTCCCTTTGGTTTTTCTTTAGTTTCAAGTTATACTTTTATGCACGAAAAAATATATGACATATATATGTACCACATAGGTTTTATAGGGATGTATCAAATTGTGCAAGATTAGTTAAGTGAGTTATGGTGGTTCGGATTTGAACCAGAGTTCGTTAGAGTATCTATGTTTCTTTATAGCTTCCGTTATGTTTGTGTATGCGAATGTACGGTTTACATGACAGTTTTTATAGGTGTGACTGGTCTGATTTACAGGGGAGGCTCTGCAAGATTTTAGTCTCGTTTGTGAATTGTCGGGGCATGCACGCGCCTATTTATAGGGCACGAGGCATCACAAGATATATTATGGTAAAGTACCAATAGGTCTCAATAGATGCACCACAATTGAAAATCACGCACTTCACGACAGATGCACACGATTAAATATCACATACTTTCTGACAGATGTATCACAGTTAAGTATCACGTACTTTACGACAGATGCATCACGGTTCAAAAATCCGGTATTTTACAACAGACACATTGTGATTCAATAACTGATACTTCGTACAGTAGTTAAATATTATCGACTTCTCAACAGATGCATCATTTAAATGCCAAGTAATTTTCAGAAACGCACCACAATTATGCATCAGGGAAACACATTATGAACCAGAGAGTTGTAGAGGTTGGAACTTAGAACATCAGTCTTTCATTATCATTATCATAATACGATCTTCGTTATTAGACAAATTCATCTTATTAGATTGAATCATAGAATGTAGCATAAACAAGGTTATGAAAGATTTGATGTTTATAAAATGTAGGATGGTAATAGGGAAGTACTAGTGATGAAAAAGTGGATTTGTATAATGACCTACTCCAGAAGAAGTTGAATTTATTAGTATTTGGACTCCTCTCAACTAACCACCAGGTCCACTACCACCATGAAAAAGTCATTTCACCTAACTACTCTTCTATTATTTTGTCAATTTGGGTCTCACCACAAAGAACAGTCCGTGAGGGTCCATGAACATCTGAAATTCGAAAACAGGCTCAACCCATCCACCCTAATGAACTAAACAGGCCGCATGAGGTGTTACTTGTTGGAATCGGTACCTAGCTCAAAAGTAGCTGGACCGGTTTTTTGTTAATTTGATGTACCTATATTCGTTAGAATCTCGAACAAGACGTCTCGTCGAGCTCTTGAATTTAAACTCAAATTTTGTCCAAATCCGATTCCGTATGAGTGAGTTATTACAAAATTCGTTTGGTATGGGTACCATTAACTCAAAACTGGGATTTTGAGTTAGTACCACATTTATGAAAGAGGAAATAGTTTATTTTCTTTTATAGAACCTTCCATATATTTATGGTATGTTCTTTAGAATAGAAAGGTGACTCACGTGGGCGAATGGGCGTTTAGGGCGCATTGGGCGCTTTTGAGGCGCCCGCACGCACTTTGCACGTACGCATCGTCGCGAGGAGCGATTGGAGCCTTGGATTTTACGATCATAGATATGATCTGACGGTCAGGATATTTAGCGCTCTTAAGATAGATCTGTTGATGATCTAACGGCGGGCGTTCAATGCGCGAGATCTTAATAGATCCGTTAAGATCTGACAGTCAACATGGCACCGAAAACCAACAGACAAATATAACTGTTGGGAAGCATCCATTCGTCTATAGGCACCTGTCTGAAGTGTCACCAATACTTCTATAAATACCAAACAGAATCCAGCAAACAAAATACGAAAATTTTTAGCATTCAAAGTTAAGAGCATTTAGAGTTTAAGAAGTCAATTCATCTGTCGTTCTTACTGCTTGTTCTAAGTTCGCATGCTTTCAGAGAAACGAAGTACTCTCGTCGTCATACTGAAAGGTACAGCCGTTGTATCCTGGGAGACAAACATCTTACTGGTTTTAGTACTAATACCAGGGTGTTCACTGTCTTAAGGAAATAGACAACTCGACTCGGCTTTCTCTCTCCAATCTTTTATTTAATCCTTGTTTTTAAAAAATATTGTTTTCCTTTTAATCTGTTTAAGATACAATATTAATTTTTTTAGAAATAAAATTATCTCTGAATCTATTTCAGAAAGACACTCTAAAGTGTATCCCTGTTTTAATTAAAAAAAAACCAGGAAGATCATATTCTTGGTTTTTCATAATACCAGAAGAACAACATTACTTCGGCTCGAAACCAGAACTGCAGGCCAAATGGTATTCACCCGAGCCGAGTACAAACTTCTAAACATCTGCTCATTTGCCCTGACTTACTTGGACACCGCGACCACTAGCCTACCCAATTTATCTACCTAGTAACTTACCAGTTAACACACCTGCTCCTCCATAGCGCAGGGGCGTGGGTGAGGGGGTGCGAGCGGTGCGGTCGCACCGGGCCCCCCTCTTCCCATGGGCCCCATATCTGAAAATTCAAATTGAGTAACCAATATAAAATTTAAAATCCACTATAATACATGTTATTAGGTTAGCTCAGATGGCTTGTGCCTCGCCCCATGCTATGAAGGTCCCTTGTTCGAGTCCCTTGGACTACAATTTATGTTCTTTTTCTTTGTTTTTGTGTTTTATGGGGCAATAAGAATTGGTTTGGGCCATGATGTCATAAGGCCCAATATTAATATTTTGTAGCCCCCACGTAGATATTTTAGGTAGATATGGGGTAAGTTGGTTCCACTAGGACTGTAACGACATGTCATTATTATTTCATAAACATGTTTATTTAGATGCGTTAGATGGCGGTAAAACTAAAAGAACAAAATTAGATATATAATGTTTGTTTTTTTCCTCTCTTTCATGTCATCTTTCTTTTTCTTACACTCCTCCTTTCTTAAAGACTGGAAGTCCCCTAAATCTTAATTAAGTCTAATAACAAGAAAATATAAAATGATTCAAAAAGTGAATTGTAGCTTAGTTAGTAAATATTTTGCACAACAAGCATGTCTCGAGGTCGATACACTCCCCCCTTATCAATTTTTTTTTGTTTATTATCTCAATGCATTATTCTCCCGAACTATTAATAGTAATAACAACTATTAATCATAGATAAATCACTAGTTTTGTTTAAAGACTAATTGTGAAGTATGATACTTATTGTTAATTTTTTTTCATTGAATAAATTTAGTTCTATGTGTACGATTTTTTTGCTTAAAGAAATTTTAAGGAGAAAAGAAATAGACAACTTAGATTCATCTGAGATAAGAAAAAAATTTCTAACTTAATTTATTTGGATATTTGCTAAATGCATTATATTTGGAAAAGAAATTTGTTTTTTATCATTATCGGAGAAAGGGCCCCCAATATTTTGTCGCACCGGGCCCCCGAATTCTCGGCCACGCCATTGCCATAGCGGACTGCTTTGCGACCGTTCTTTATAATGGTCATATATATACATATAACTATATATATGTGTGTCTTTATACACGCTGATACACATAATTTTGGTGGTGGGGATTCGGTGAGGTTGGTAGAGATTTGTGGAAGATATTGTGATGTAGAAGAAGTATGGTGGTGCCTTTGGAAGTACACATTTTTGTACAACTTACATCATTATGAATTTATGATAGTAGGAAGAACTATTGTCTATGTCAAAATTGGAACTGATTGTTTTAATTTTGACATAAAATAAAGTCTAAAGTGATTTGTGAGAAGGGATCGGAGCCTATAAGTATCACAAAAATCAGTACAGAAAAACACTTCAACATAAAATAATTTTGGGGATCTCAGTGACCTTTGACGGCTTATAAATTGTTATTTTTATTTTTGTCGAAAGGGCTTATAAACTTATTCCATGTCTTGATGTATTCATTTGATGTAATGAAATAATGGTCTTTGTCAAAAAAAAAAGAAAACCCTTTCATTTCAACCTGTTGGCCAGTCAATTTATTAAGCTTTAGAAAGCTTATAGTTGTTCCTGATCTCATTCTCTCATGAGGGAAAGTTCTTTGTTGTTATGCAAGTATTTGATCTAACTCTGAAACACAAAGAATGTATGTTTACCTACCATAACTTAACTATTCATTGGCTTTTTGATATATAATAGAGAATATAATTTAAGAAAATTGCTTTTCTAGTGAAATTTAGAATTGTTGGTTATTTAATATATAATAATAATCAGTTTAGAAGACTACGGTCTACTTTGACCTCCTCTTTAATATGCGTCATAATAATATAAACGAGTTAAGTTTCTAAGATTTCATTAAGATTGTTGTTAAGATTTAAACAAGAGACTTTATTATTATGGAAATCGTTAAACCCACTTACAAGCTGATTACAACTATTTATACTCTCACTTAAAGAGTGAAAATTATGAATCAGATATAGACGAGCTGATGAATAGGTTTCAGAACGTGAGAATGATAAAGATTTGCTCTTGGACAATTGACAAAAATGACAAATACCACTCTGAGGTTTGAAATCCAATGCTATAGCTTTGTTTCTAGCTAATAGATGAAGGATCGAGTCAGATGCGTGTTCTAATCTATTGTGCCAGATAGAAGAGGAAGAGATGACCTCTCATACATGTGCTCCACAAACATTAGGATTATGAACATTAAAAGTAATGGGGTATATAAGAATTTGACCAAACTAAATATCCGTAATTTTGTAACCCCATGGAGGAAACAACACCAAACACCGGTTATCTCTTGTGAATTTGGATATTTGAAGTAAATTTCTCTTGATGTTAGGAACTACTAACACATTTTTAAGATCAAAGACATGAAGGGCAGTAGTGAGTTTTGTGTCACCTGTACTTGAGATGGGAATACAGTTGCCACTCCCTATCATTACTGAATTTGAGCCCGAGAAATCTCCCTTGTTTTGAATAACATTGGAATCATGAGTCATGTGGCTAGTTGCACCAGTATCAGTCAGCCATGTGCCTGAGATAGTTTGTTGTGTTTCAACCACAAAGACCATTAGTGCCTCTTCATACTCATAATTATCTTGGAAGAAACCATATTGAGCATCATAAGCTTCTTCTTCACTTAATTTTCCTTCTTTGTTTGATTATGATGATTCTCCTTCTTCTTATAGATGGAGAACATCAAAATTTGATCTTTCTTGGTTGTGAAATTTCTTGATAGAGCTATTATTTGTATTATCTGTGTTGTCCGAGAAATTAGAGATTTATGGGTACGACTAGAGGTATGCTCAATAATACATGTATATAGAGAAATAAATCAAGTGGCAGACTTTCTTTCCAAAATGAGTTTACAGGTGGGTTATACTGAGATGACACCAAATGAACTTCCGGACGAGTTACAAAGGCTCATACGGGAGGACAAAAGAGGAGTAATAAGAGTGCGGCATCCTTAGATTTTCATTGTTTTCTATTTCTTAGTTCAGTTTTGAGTTGTAAGAGTATGGTTTATTTGATTTCTTAGTCTTAGCCTTTTTGGTTTCTTTCTTTGTTAGGGTCGGGCCCCTAAATCCCGTTGACAATTTCAAATAAAAAAAGTTTTGTTGGATTCATCAAAACTACACTTTGAAGCAGAATGACCCCGTTTTCTGCATATTCCACATGGACTGCTGGTGAAATCAAAGTCTATTGCTTTTTCTCCTGATTGATGACTCTTTTGATTGCTATAGTTTGGTTTTTTTGCATGCTATGTTGTTTTTGATTTGAGAAATATCTTTGTTGTTGAGGTTGGAACTTCTCAATTGTCTCTGATTCATTTGATTTGAGTTAAATTGTTGAAATCTCGGTTGAGGTTGTTGTCTGAATTGTGTTCTTTTAACTAAGGTGTTGTTTGACAACAAAAAAAATATAAGCACTTTTGCTTTTTTTTTTTTTTTTTTTTTTTTTGTTAAAACTTTCATAGATTAAAGCTTAAACGAGTACATTATTACAATACAAATTAATCAAAAAGGACGGGATAACAGTCCAGGACTTCGACCTATTTTGCTTTCTTGCCCATTTTGCTAGCTTGTCGGCTTTATCGTTCAGAAGTCTATTTGTGTAGCTGAATTGCACATTGCCCATACTAACCCTCGCTTCTCTGATCTTCTTAATATGGATGTTTGAGTACCAGTGAATGGCCTTTCTTCGATCTTTGAGGTGATTGATGAGGTTAATATTGTCAGTTTGGTAATGTAATTTACTTCTTTATTTTCTTTTCTCATAAATATACTTGATTTCAATTAAATTTATTTATGATTTTCATGATTACACTTTTGGAAGAGTAGGGGGTGATATTGGTGGTAATGGTGGTGGTGGAGCCTTTGAGGCATGGAGATGAAAGCGGTGGTGGTTGTGATGTGATTGAGGTGTGTAATGATGGTGGTAGAGGGTACGGTGGTAGGGATATGGTGGTGGTGGTGGAGGTACGGTGGTAAGGATATGGTGGTGGAGGTATGATGGTGGTGGTTGAGGTATGATGGTGGTGGTCATGGGGGCATGGGATGGTGGTGGATGTACGGGAATGGTGTTGGTGGAGGTACAATGGTAGTGGAGGTATGGTGGTGGAGGTATGGGATAATGGTGGGGAATGCATCATGGTGGTGGTGGTTGAGATACAAATGGTGGTGGTGGTGGTGGTTGAGATACAGTAGTGTTAATGGTGGTTGAGATACAATGGTGCTGGTGGTGGTGGTTGAGATATAGTAGTGTCGATGGTGGTTGAGATACAATGGTGCTGGTGGTGGTTGAGGTGTGGTGGTAAACAGGTAATAAAGGTGTTGTGGTGGAGGTTTGAGGTGTGATAGTGGTGTTGGAGGAGGTTTGAGGTGTGGTGGCGTCGGAGGTGTATAGTGGTGGTTGGTGGTGGTAGTACAACGGTGTGGTGGTGGTGTTGGAGGAGGTTTGAGGTGTGGTGGTGTATAGTGGTGGTTGGTGGTGGTAGTACAATGGTATGGTGGAAGTTTAGTTGCGGTGGTGGAGCGGAAATAAAGGAAAAAATTTTGGTAAAGTAAAATCTGTGCATATGTCGAAGAAAAGTTACTTATCTTTAAAGTCAAAAGCTAAAAATGTGAACTTTAAAAGAAAGTCAAATTTTAACTTAAGTGAATTCGGAAATTTCCACGTTACCAAACTAACTTTTTTACTTTTCTATTTAAATAAGCAAAAAGTAACTTATTTTGGTGTTATCAAAGTATTGAGCCATTGTTCATGGTGAGTAATTTGAGTTCTCAATTTTAGAAAAAATAATTTTGATTCTCTTTGATGTGTAGCAATGACAAACGGCTTGTATTCTTTTCCCAACCCTTTCAGGGCGATTCGACATAACTCTTTCTCGTATACTTTATCATTCACAACAATAAGAAAATTAGCTAGACTGTTAATTTTTCTCAGATATTCACTTACAAAAGATCCCCTTTCTTTACATTTTAAAGTTGTTCTCTTAATGAAGAAATCTTTGCTTCATATTCTTCTATATACATCATTTGGAGAAATTTCCATATTTCTCTAGTAGTAGCAAGCCCTAGTACGTCTGATGAGATTATTGTAGTATATGTAGCTTTCAGATAAACTTTTACAAAACCATCTGTCTTTCTCCTAATGACATCTGATGGATTTAGAAGTTCAGGTCCATTTTGAGTGATATACTTACTTGGGGATCTGTATAACCTATAAGATCAGTGCTTTGAAGAATGGTTTCCAATCGATCTTTCCACAATAAGTAATTTGAACCATCTAATTTCTTTGATATGAAATTAGATAGATACATTTATGTTTGAATTAAGATTTTGAGAAGAAGACATTGAAGATTCCATCAGGCAGTAATAGAAGAAGAAGATCAATATTGGAAGTAAAACTTACTTTGAATTCATTTTGTGAGTTTCACAAAAGAGAGAGAAAACAATTCACTATTCTCCGTTTGAAAGGCTCCGATACCATGTTAAGATAAGTGATGATCAATAATGGAGATGAAAGTGATGATGATGATGATGATGATAAGAGAGAGAGAAACAGATTTAAGCGAGAGACTTTATATCACTGAAATCGTTAAACCCCATTAGAAGCTGATTACAACTATTTATACTCAGTTAGGGAGAGAAAGTTATGAAAAGTTCATTAACGTAACACAAACTTTACTTAACTAACTATTCTATCAGCACACTATTTATCTTTATGCACCAATATATCTTTAGGCACCCCACTTTCACCAACTATCTTTGTTGTTTAATCTTACACCACTCTTACATTGTCTTCCTCATTAACAATTGACTTGTTTCAATGATAAAAGTATTAATTTTTTTACTGTTCTAATGGTAAAGTTAATAGTTCTTTGATCGCAAAGCTAGTCATCCCTAAGTATCTGTATTGTTTTTAGTTATGGTTTCTTTATTATTGAGATGTGGACGGTTACTCCTACTGCTTAAAATATCAACATCGACGTACTTAAGAGTTAACAAAAAACTCAAAGAGGACATACTTATATGTAACCTTAAAAACTTTTACATCAATTTTTGTATGACTCACATATTTGTTATGTAAAATAATACCAATATGATTTAGCTCTTCATGAACATGGCATGCTAAATTGATGTGAAGTGTGGGTAGTTGGACTTTCTACTTTGTGCATGTATTTTCATGAAGCTAGTTTGTTATTGCAAATCAAATCAGGATACGATCAAATGCCTACAAACAGTGTGAGATTTGTATTTTGGTATAAGAGGGGATTAGTTTGAATAAAATCATCTCTTAAGGAGAAAACAGTTTTTTTTTTTTTTTTTTTAATTATTTCTCAAAACAACTACAAAAGAATGGCCCAAAGAAGGCTTTTGCCAGAAATCCTGTATTTCATAATTATTAAACACAACTTCGGACTTAAAATGGATATACTCACTTCAAAACTAAGCTAATTAAGTTGGTCTATCTGTTTCTTCCTCATAACCAAGAACACTTAATAAGCGATGATCACTTACAAATAATCTCTCGTGATTCCATTAGTTGGCTTTTTGATACGTCTGATAACTTAACTACTTTGATTATATTTCTAAAGTCCTAGGAACCATTATTCATATCCTTGATAATCCAAGTCCAATAAATAATAGATTTCACATCCGTTGTGAATCGAACCTGAGACTTCTACATTTCAGAGTGGATCCACTGCCAACAACTAGCAGTTGTAGATATTTAGCTATAGTTCTTCCATAAAAAGTTCCGAAAAAGAGAATAAGATCATTTGCGATACAGAAATGAACTTCAACAATATTTCTAGTTATCTTAAAACAAGTGAAGTCACTACAGCGAGTAAGGATTTGATTAAACATGATATATCATATATGATAGATAATACATAATAGTTCCCGTGTCAACTCTATACGGTTTAGTTTGACAAGATCTAACAAACGTGTCTACATATTACTCTCAAACAGATAACGAGAAAAAAAAAACATGAGAAAAGAAGATGAAGTTATTATGATCCGTAGGATATATAGCTCCTACAGTATAACAAGACTAGCCAATCCTACAACGATACTTCTACTGGTAGCAAAAAGATTTGGATACTTTAAAAGAAGAGTAATTCACCTTTTTACCTCAGAAATATGTTTCCCTAGTGGGTTCCAATGCAGGAGAAAGTTAGTCTTCCTTGATATTCTTTTCTCCGTTGCCTTTGAGGAAACGAGAGAACCAGATGGCAGAAGATTTTGGGTGTCGGGCGAGTCCATTTTTATAGTCCACATAAACCAAACCGAACCGTTTAGTGTAGCCTTGACCCCATTCGAAGTTGTCCAGAAAGGACCATGCAAAGTACCCTTTCACGTCCACTCCGTCTCTGGCCATAATAGTTAAATTTTATTCTTAAGTTTTTCTATCTATTTTTATGTGTATCAATGCATTTAGGAATTGAAGTATTGGAGTAAAAGACAATCGTATCCATGAATGACAAAATAAGAGTTTGTTGAGGACTCACTTGATTGCTTCAGCAACTGCAGCAAGGTATCCTTTAAAGTATCGGACTCGCATTTTATCATCAAGCATCTCATGGAGCTCAGCCGTTTCATCTTCTTCATCATCCATGCCTATAAAATGCAGAAGGTACTTATTTTATCACTTATGGATGACAAAATCTCCAAAGAGAACTTCGTTATTCAATGTCTGAGTATAGGTTATCTTTATATACCATTCTCAGTAACATATATCTGGGGATTGTGGTATCTTTGCTTTACGTAATTGAGAAGCTTTCTAAGTCCCCAAGGTACAACGTAAAGCCATTCTGACGCAGCCTGTCATATAGGAAAGGTTAACAAAGATTAGGTAAACAACAAGATGTACATGCGCGTGTGTGTGAAAGTGTATGTGTGTGCGTGAGACGGAGAGAAATTACCTTCTCACCAATAACCTCACCTCCTGGCAATTCAACTGAGAAAAAAATGATAGTACGAGGAGCAGTCAGCAAAGCTGATTACGAACTTGTCTAGTAAAAGTTAAGTAGTGTTAGTGTTACCGGTTCTATCCATTTGCTGTACTTGATAGAAATGCTCAGGTTCAGAGCTTGTAGCTGCATGAGATATTAATCTTGACGTGTAATGGTTAATACCAAGAAAGTCCACCGAGTTTCTTAGCAACTCTTTATCTTCATCTGAGAATTTAGGAAGAAAATCTCCAAGTCTCTCACGCATGACTTCAGGATAGTCTCCGCAATATATTGGATCGAGGAACCTTCACCACAACAAGAAGGTTGATCAAATATGACGGAATGTACATGCCTTGCTAGTGGCAAGACACCAAAACCATCTAACTTCAAGTCCTCTTTTTCAAAGACTTCTCGTGGATGAACGGTCACTTAAACGTCCAAGAGTTTACATAAAAGCAACTAAAGAGTTTATCTGGATTCTCGTACGAGCTATTAAATTCTACATCTGTTTCTGTTCATGATATCAAGATACTTTTATCAACTTTAAACTTGCCCAGACTTCATTTTTGTTTTGTAGTTTATAGGACACTAGATATCCTAATTCCTAATCACCATTTTCATTTTCCAGTTCACATCACTAAAATTCTCGTAGTACAGACTTAAATAGAAAATGATAGAGCCACTACTAGTTTTCAGGAGGCTACAAAAGAGCAGGTTAGTGCAAGAGGGAGTACCATCCAAGTTGAAAATCGATACGCCTTGTTGCAGCAATTTTATCTTCCATCTTATCGGAAAAAGGCTCTGCCCATTCACAATCAACTACTATACCTATTTCACCACCCTGCTGGGCCTAGGTAGAGCACAGGAAACAGAATTTTACTAAGGTGCAATTATTGAAGGAAATAGAATAGCGATAATGAAGATTTTACCCAAAGTTATCATGAATGCATGATAGATTGGCAGCAGCACCAAGAGACATGGAATTTTTAATGCTACAAAATATTCGAAATTAACAACTACTTCACAAATTATTGAATTCCAATTTCATACTCGGATCCATTGAAAAACAAACACAACCGCAGCTTCAGGTCTGATTCAAATGAATCCAGAATCCCAGATTAATCTGAGTCAAACACGTAAGGTGGGTCAGACTTGTAATCAGACAACTCAAAACAAAAAACAAACAGTAAGAAGGTTTAATTCTAGTATGTAGTATCTATGAAAATGATTTCATCAATACATGGACACACAGATTTGTCTCATAGAAAACGTCATATGTCGCCATGTAGTAGTTGGGGATGGGATCGACTCCAGATCATTCGGGGTCAACCTAAGCAGTTGGAGATGGGATTGGCTCAGAATCCAGAAGTTACTCGGATGGTTCAGACGACCTCAACTACTTAGGTCAATCACAGAAACATTAAAAACAAATTAGACAACTGTTATCTAATATTCCAATCTGGTGATATATGATAAATGTGGTTGTTGTTCCATTTTTCATATAACTTGTACGAGAAATGCTTCTCTCCCATTGAGTCATCCTCACACTTTGAGGCAGAAGCTGCTGTGACGTCTTTCTGATCACATACTTTCATCAATTGTTAAAAGAAAATACCAGTGATTCAAAACAAAGGTACAAATTGCGTCATCAACGCATGAGTAAGAGTGAGTAAAGGTCCACATGATTGTAGCGTCAGTGTACTTGTTTAACCAGACCTTTCAGATCAAACCATAGACAAATCTACAAGAAATAAATCATGAACTAATATGCCAGAGGTTATGTTAAGTATAATACCTTAAACTTTTTCCTATATATGGAAACAGCAGCTGCATGAGCCAAAAGCTGGTAGTGAGCTGCCAAATATGGTTCTGTAGATGAATTTTCACTTCTTCCAGGAGCAAATATCCCAGCACCATATCCATTTATTGCAGTTTGAAGAGGCTCGTTGAATGTGACCCAGTGCTTTACTCTATCCCCGAAACTCGCAAAGCAAGCCTCAGCATAGATTGCGAAGTAATTCCTGGATGTTTTCAAAGAAAATATGTGATCATACTCAAATACAAGCAGGGCTAATTTGTAGAAAGTAGCAGGATATTCAAAATGCTTGTTAAGGTTAATAAGGATGTTAAATGTCTTAGGTTCGGATCACATCATTATGTTGGCAAAAGGTTTCATCTTTCACTGGACTAGAATTATTCCTTGGGCGAGATATTGATCTTTCATTGATATTGTGGATAGTTGGGAAGCTTTTATTTTTTGCTTGTAATCTTTTTCTCTTTTAAGCCCTTAGGGGCTGTACATTCTTCTTCCCTTTATCACTGATTGAATCAAAATTATTCAAAAAAAATGTCTAAGGTTTGGCATTCACATATATATATATATATATATATATATATATATATATATATATATATATATATATATATATATATATATATATATATCACACTCACATGCACACGCACACGCACACGCACACGCACACGCACACGCACACATACACGCACACATACATACATATATGTAGTTTCACTCCTTTGATGCTTGCAGTTATTCTGCCCAGATTTAGTGGATTCAAAGAATCAATTTTTCAACTAGTTTTTGCTACTTCAAACCACAAATGATAAACCTTGCTTAAGTTGATAAGTTTTGATGTATAACCATTTGCAAGCGTCTGATTTGATTAAGTAAAACCAATATATCGGATTATTAGTTTCAGCGCGAGATGTACTATAGGAACATTATGACGGAGATATTGAAATGAAGATTAATAAGTCCTTATAATGAAAAAAGTATAAACAAGGTAAAGATTATATTAACGACATTAAAATCAAGAGAAACTATGAAGGGAATTGAGTATTCATTATTCAGTACTTTAGGATGTTAAACTCTCATAACATTAATAGAGGTCTCAAGCTAGCACTGTCCCATCAGTTATTGCATAATCGAACTGGAACAGATGCCAAGAGAGTCAAATCTTTTTCTCTTCAGATTATCATAAACCAAGCCTCCGGCATTGCTCTTTGGAGGAAAATTGTCAACTTGGAGTTAGGCCAGAGGAAGTCCAGATTAAGCACAAATACAGGGGATTAATACAGCTCTTGTCTGTAGATACCTTGCTTTTGGGGACAGAGGCCTCAGTTCAAATTGTAGATACTGTGAGAATAGTCACACATGGGAAAAGGTATTCTAGCAACCAAGAATATAATATCTAGGACCTTTCGACTCATCGGCATTTGGTTCGAGTTGGAGCCACAAATTTAATGTATACAAGCGAATTATCAAATGTCTTACAAACGTTCTCTTGAACGATATGCGCCAAAACATGTAAACAAGATTTTGTTTAGTTATTTTTTCTGGCCTCTAGCCCTCTCTTGGTGTATCGTTTAAAAGAATAGAAACTTTCAGCTCCGAATAATCATTTTCTTGACATTAACAGGTAACTAGTAAGCAGGAAAAGCTAATCATCTATCTCAAATTCATTTGGTCAGAAAAGCAACTAATTTCTTTTTATGGAACTTACACAATTTTGTCACTTAACCATCCCCCAAATGATTCATGAAGATTGTTAGGCAGATCCCAATGGTATAAGGTTGCATAGGGTTCCATACCTAAAAGTACAACATCCATTACCAATTAGATATTGTAGTAGGAGGTTGAAGGGAAGAACAAGTATAATTATAAAAGCACCTTTCTCAAGCAGAGCATCAATGAGATTGTTGTAGTAGGCAATTCCCTCTTCATTGACTTTGTTTCCCAAACCATCTGCACACATATAATTAGGTTCAAACATTTTAAGGAAGGAGAATTAAGACGAGTACAAGAGTGACATTCTTTCCCAGTTTCCTCTAATAAACAAGCACCCAACAGAAATATATCTTTGTCCTTAATGCGGAAAAGGCACGAATATCAAGTACCAGGGAAAATACGAGACCACGATATGGAAAAGCGATAAGCACCAAATCCCAGTTTCGCCATAAGTGTGACATCTTCCTGTATTACAGAAGTTCAGATGACTTAAATGAACAGTAACAAAAAACAAGGGAATTGATATTATTAGCACACAATAATACCAACAAATTGCTTAATAGTTGAGTCTAAATTATGAAGAACAGATGGAAACATATGCCCTACTTGCCGATGTAGTCTATTTGTATCTGTGCAGAAATACATTAATTTCTCAATGTAATGCCTGTACGGAAAGGTATACCTTGTAGAGATGATATTGATCAACTGCAACGTCTCCATTGCTTCCATCTAAGATTTTTCCTGATATATAATACAAAAGATTGCAATTGTTAGTGTGTAATAAATCCAGCAAGAGAGAAGCCCAGGTTTCATCAAAACATACCATCTATACGACTGAAAGCGTCCCAAATACTATCGCCCCTTCCACCTTCATTACTAGCCCCTTCAACCTAGAAAGAGGCAACAAAATTCGTTTTTTTAATTTAAAGTGTTTTGTTACATAATGTCTATCCAGCAACTATAAAATGTATGTGGGTTTAGTGCATCTCCAATGCAACACCAAGTCTTAGAAACTTTGAGCGCCACATAGGACATTCCATTTCTAAAGTGTCCTACTGAGATATCTCGAATTGTCATGTTCATCAATATTTAAATTTGAACCAACAAAAATCATCTCTTCATAAATCTTCGATATTTCTATCAAAATAATGATGCCACATAGGATCACTTATTTGGCACTTAGGAATGAAAAACTCATCTTGAGACTTGAGAGTACTTGACACATAGGACTAATAGTGTTTTTTTTAGTTATGGATTGGAGATGCTGTTACATAGGAGAACCTCTACCCATTGGACCAGCCTTGGAGTGTTTCTTTTCTTATTACCCGAGTTTGCAAAGCAGATACAAATTGATTTTATTCATCCAAGTAACCCAACTTTCGTTTTTCACACATCACGTGTGGATCGGAGGAAAAAAAAAACATTAGAACTACGAAGTTCTAATTGGTAGAGCATAGATCATTTCAATTGGGGACAACATTAGAAGAAAAAAAAAAAACATAATAATCTATGATTCTACATGGTGCAAATAATCATGAAACCACACAAATCAAAACATATCTTGATCAAATTAGATAACTTCAATGAGACTGATTCAAAAGCACTAAAGATAAACAACTTGAATAACAAAAACAAGGTAAACTAAAGAAGAAACAAAAAGAACCAAATGACAAAACTAGGGCTACAAGAGCTTTGAGTTAGAAGGCTTGGAGCAGAGTGTTCATTTGATACGCGAAAATGGCACATGTTTGCCTCACGTGATTTCTGCTCCACACAAGACAAGTTTGAGTTTTTTTTTTTACTTTACTCTCTGAATATTTAGCTTAATCAAATTAAACTAGCTCCTTAATTTGATTGCAATAAAAATTATGAGATCTTCCATATTAAATAATCACAAGAACAAAAACTCAGACTAACGAAATCGGATCATCTCCATATTAATTAATCTCATTTTGATACA
Organism: Eschscholzia californica; assembly: GCF_041429995.1. NCBI lineage: Eukaryota > Viridiplantae > Streptophyta > Magnoliopsida > Ranunculales > Papaveraceae > Eschscholzia > Eschscholzia californica. The sequence goes on from NW_028238198.1 coordinate 71,320,035, forward strand.
ACAAAGATCAAGATGAGATTCAAGAACTGAAATAGATTAAGATGAAGAGTGAAGACGAAAACTGAAATTACATCATTCTGGAACAGAACTCAGGCCGGACAAGATGAAAGCAGAAAATGATCATCACTTTGAACAACGAAAAAGTTAGACAAAAGTGAATGAGATTAGGAAAGAATGAAGTTTATTAAGATGCACTCATATATTTAAGGAGATAAACTACTAGTTATAGGTGAAAATGGAAGTGAGAGAAAGCAATGAAGAAGAAGAAGAAGATCGATAACAATGGAGTACCTGATAGGCAGAAGTAGCAACGCCGAAGACGAAATCTGTAGGGAAATCGCTTCGAGAAACTTCGTTGGAGATCTTTCCACTTTCGCTTTCCTTCGACGCCATTAAAGAAATGAATTTTGAGTTTGAGTTTGAGTTTGGGCTTTTTCTTTTTTTATATAGAAAAACTGAAATATGAGAAAGAAAAACAAACCAAACAAAACCAAATTGAGAGTTTCTATTGGCCAGTGGTAGGCGGGGCCCCGGGGGCATAAGCTTTCGTTATGGCACAAAAGACTGCTGCAAAAGATTAATTAATATATATATAATTTGACCTAATTATCTTGATTTTATTACAAAAAATATTTTACCAATGTTGGATGTACAAAAAGTTTTGATTTAATTTTTAATTTAGTGATTTTTATAACGAATGTGAGTCAGCAAGTAACATGTAACTAATGTGATTTAATTTAGTGATTTTTAATTTCGTTACGGCACATAACATGCATCTTCTTTTCACCTCATCTCTCTTCTCTCCATCTTCGACTTCTTCGCTACATCTTACGTACTTCATTTAATTCTATATGTTGAGTTTTTGTGGTTGGGGACAACAAGAAAACATTTTACGTAAAAAAAGATTTTTGGTGGGCAATACGTTGACAACTAATTCTTTTTTATATGGGGAATAATTTTCGGTCGTAAGTCAATTATGTTTGATTTAATTGACTTTGACTTAATAATGAGACAACTCTATAAACACCTGAATATTAAAACTAATTAATCTGGGAACCATTAACGAATACAATAGGTAAAACCTAAGACATTTGATTGTTCATATATTGCCCATCAAAATTTTGGATACAACTTTTTAGCCACGTTTTTTGTTTTCCGCATGTCCCACCACAATGTCTTCTCCACGTCGATGAGGAGCAACAAATAACAATTGCAACGACCTTTCGCTTTGTAATTTTTTTTCTACATTTTCTTTCTTCTCTCCCTCCTTCTCTGACCACCATTTATCTCCTCTCAACCTCTCCTTTCTCTGCTAAATCTCTCGCACTCTCTGTCTTCATTGTTACGGGAGCGATCCGCTTCCCCATAACCCCATTCATCTCCGAAGAGAGGGAACGGTTCCAGGCGAAGCCCACCATCAAGGGTTACAAAACACTCGATCGTCGTTTTGTGGTCGGTCTCTTGGTCGGTCGGCTGAAACACTCGATTGAGGTTTTAGATTTCGCCTGAAACCATTTCCCCCAGACAAAAAAGACTCTGATAAAGGGGTTTCAGCTAAAGGAATCCTTCCTTCAAGCGGAACAGTGAGGATTGAGAGTGTTAGTACTGAAACGTTCGCGGAAGCTATCGAACCTATCCTAGAAATTGATCCGATTATGAAAATTAATCGAGAAACTACGTCAAAACTAAACATGAAAACAGAATTAACGAGGTTCGGCTTAAAGGCTACGTCCTCGGGCGAACAAGAAAACTTTATTGAAGGACGTAGGCTTTAAGCCGAACCTCGTTAATTTTGTTTGCATATTTAGTTTTGGCGTAATTTCTCGATTAATTTTCATAATCGGATCAATTTCTAGGATAGGTTCGATAGCTTCCGCGAACGTTTCAGTACTAACAGAGAGTTAGAGGAAATCAAAGTTTTGGAGGAAGACCTTTAGCATAGAAATGAGAGAGGGATAGAGAGGAAAGAGAGAGAGGAAAGAGAGAGAGGGAAAGAGAGACGAGAGAAATGGTAGTGCTGGTTAGAGGTGGTGGTAGGAGATGTAAGGAGCTGAGCGAAAAGATGAGTCGTGTTGCCGTAGAAAATTTGACAAATCCCACAATCTCCTTTTAAAATGTTGTACGCATTAAATTTTTTGTTTCTTCAAGGTCACAACATTATTGTTATATCCTAAAAAATAGGAATTTCACCAGTTGTGCCCAAAAGGCATGCATTACCATAGTAAAAGTTCAAAAAAGTATTAATTGAGCAGTGTACCGGGTAGATTAAAGCTTTTTAGTATCGGGAGGAACTCGGAGTTCGATCAGAGTCTCCCTTAGATGTTAATCTAGAGTACTCTTAATTAAGATTAATCGAAAAGTGTATATGAGTAGATTAAAGCTTTTTAGTACTAGGAGGAACTCGAAGTTAGATCACAGTCTCCCTTAATGTTAGTCGAGAGTACCCTTGATTAACACTAATCGAAGTGCACCAAGTAGATTAAAGCTATTTAGTACAGGAGGAACTCGAAGTTCGATCACAATCTGACAATCTCCCTTAAATGTTAATTGAGAGTACTCTTGATTAACATCAATCGAGAAGTGTACCTAGTAAACTAAAGCTTTTTAGTACTAGGAGGAACTCGAAGTTCGATAATAGTCTTTCTCAAATGCACATCTTAAGAAAAAGAAACAAATTAAACAAAGATCACGCAGAGAAGAGAATATTATCTTCATTTTATTTTGATCAAGGTAAAAGAGTACTCTTGATACACGTATGTGGTTTAGGGAGGTGATGATCAATTCATCTAATTAAGAAGTAAAAGGCTTCATCTGAAACCCAGTAGACGAAATAAACAAACAAAAGGAAGCTTATAAACAAATAAACAAGATTAACCGATGCGTTCGTATCGCGATTCTTTTCTTCCGCCCGTTTAAGGAAAAGAGAGAACCAGTAAGCAGAAGATTTTGGATGGCGAGTGAGTCCATTTTTGCGGTCAACATAAATCAAACCGAATCGCTTGGTGTAGCCATGAGCCCATTCCCAATTATCTAATAAAGACCAAGCAAAGTAGCCCTTCACATTCACCCCATCCCTGTCAATTAAGAATATAATTAAGTTGTTGATGAGAAGAAAAGTTCAAAGATATCATTTTGTGCATTAAGCATATATTAAGACCTTTCAACAGAGGTGGAGGGTCTATATGCGCCGTAAAGATTCGCCCTCTCTATCAACGCCCCTCAGACAGGGAGGTTTCAGGGCACTCGGACTGGGCCTATATGTGTTGGGTTTGAACAGACCGGACTCTGGCTAGTCTGAGTGCTCTTGGATCACCTTGTTCGTGGACTTCAGACTGTTCAATCGGAGGTCCACGGAAAGTGCTAAGAGAAGAACGGGCCAGTGAAGAAATTTGGGGGCACCTACAAAGCCTCCATTAATAGAGTGATTACTATTAAGGAGTGATGGGTTTCTATACCATCGCACGGTCCGCATGTAAAAAATGTTCAAACAGTAGCATACCCCACATTAATTTGGGACCTTTGGGTTGCATGTTTGCAGAATTGCCACCCCCACTCTAACCTATGCTAAATTAAAAGTCCGTATAAACCAGTTCATCGAAATGCTTGGTCCTGATCCTGTGCTCAATCCTAACCACGATATACGGACAAGGATGATATTCAACCTGCAGGTCGGTCTCTGCTTGCCACTCTAGATATCTTTTCGTAACAAGAGGTTTTCCCCTTATAGAAAGATATATATACACACACACAAGCACAAGATATAGTGTAGCACGATATGGAGACTTACTTAATTGACTCAGCTACTGCAGCAACATAATCCTTGTGAAAGCGAACTCTCTTTTTATCATTTAGCACTTCATAGAGGGGTGATTTTGGGTTGCCTTCTTCATCCATTCCTACAAATACAACGTCGAGGAAGCTCGTCAGTACTTGTAAGTATTCGGCAGGGAAGAACCCCAATAGTTCTTACACATGCATTATATGTACATATATACCATTTTCAGTAATATATATTGGAGGATTGTTGTATTTTGTTGCTACGTAATTCAGAACTCTTCGCATTCCCCAAGGTACTATATAGAGCCATTCTGATGCAGCCTGTCATTTCAAACAAGAAAGAAAAATTAAGATCAACTTACCTTATCCCTTCATTTGAAAATTATATTTATAATAATTATTTATTTATTTATTTTTCTAAATTCATATATTGTTGCATACAATTTTATCGTACTTCCCCTTTTAATCTTTTTAGAGAAATTATTTGTAAGAGCGGATGAATATACCGTGTCTCCAATAAAATGGCCTCCTGGCAATTCAACTGATACATAACAAAACAATATAGTAAGAACAATAAGGAGCATATGCATAGCTTTAAAAGTTAGGGCAAAAATAATAATTGAATAGGCTATACAAGAAATATACCAAGTCTTTCTATCTCTTCTTCTCGGACGAAAAAATCAGGATCAGAACTTGATTTTGCATAAGCAATGTATCTTGATGTATAGTGATTAATACCCACAAAGTCTACTGAATTCTTTAATAACTTTATATCTTCGTTCGAGAATTTTGGAAGTCGATCTCCTAGTCTTTCTCGCATGCTTTGAGGATAGTCGCCGTAAAATATTGGATCCCAGAACCTTTAAAAATACATAAAGTAAGAATCATATATAAAAAGTCCAAAATCTAGAGTTTTTTTAACCTGATAATATATGTGGCCTGATAATATATATGGGGTTATACACCTAGTAAAAGTAAAACACATTAAAGGTACCGAAAAATAAATCGATAATTAGAGAAAGTAATCACCATCCAAGCTGAAAATCTAGGTGCCTTGCTGCAGCAACCCTATCCTCCAATTTGTTTGAAAAAGGCTCTGCCCATTCACACTGAGTTACTAACCCTATTTCTCCACCTTGTTGAGCCTAAATACATCAAGTAATAATGTTACTTAAAATCAAGATTATAAAGATTGAAAAACAATATATTCAATACGATACCTTAAAGTTTGTCCTGTATATATAAGAAGCCGCTGCATGAGACAAAAGTAGGTGGTGCGCGACAATATATGGCTCAGTAGATGCATTTTCACTTCTTCCCGGAGCATGTTTTCCAGTACCATATCCTTTTACTGCAACTGGATGAGGCTCATTTATTGTCATCCAATGCTTTACTCTGTCCCCAAATTTCGCAAAGCAAGTCTCAGCATAGATTGTGAAGTAATTTCTGCACGTCGTTATATTTCAAAAAAATATCGTTAGTATACTCTTAAAGTGCAAGAAGAAAGTAGTTATATACAGAATGTTCATGTTACTAGATGATGATAATCATACTCTACACATACACAAACACACCCACACACACACACACACACACACACATATATGTTAAATGATATTTGGCCCTACAAAAAATGACCCGAATAACGCAAATGACTGAAGTCATGCTGACATTAAGTGCACAATTCATCTTGTCGGGCCATTCGAGTTACTTTTTCTCTTTTTTACTACCAGCAAGGCGGCAATGGTTAAAAGTTGTTTCTTTTTTGAAAAACTGACTAGTATTTTGGTTGTAACGGGCGTCTTTAATGATTAGAGGGAAGCTCTATACATATTAAGTTCACGTTTTTTTTCGAATCGGTAACTTACACAATTTGGTCACTTAACCATCCTCCATGTGACTCTTGAAGATTATTTGGAAGGTCCCATTGATACAATGTCACGAAAGGTTGTATACCTACAAATGCAATATACATAAATCCATTATCTCCGACTAAATATTTACTGCAGTAGGATTCCGACTGGAAAACGAGTAATAAAAATGAAAGAAGTTCCTCTTTCAAGAAGAACATTGATGAAATGAGTAATGCACATGATATAAGTACCTTTTTCAAGAAGAGCATTGATGAGATTGTTGTAGTAAGCAATCCCTTCTTCATTGGGTTTGGTTCCTAAACCATCTGTAAACATATCAAAATATTCAAACTTTGGTCGTGTTTGTTTTTTTCATCGTATGAATCTAATTCGTTTGGGTTTGACTCAATCAGACAGTCACCAATTCAAACGAGAGTTTGACAATACAAACAATCTAAAATCTTACTTCAGTTTATTCAAGTCTCGAGTTAATCCCAACTTAGAGAAAAAAAAAAACTACCTTAGTCCAGTATCATATTTACATGTAAGTTCATAGAACATGATATTTTTCATGCTTCTAATAAAAATAGATATTAAAACAAGTATTTTTTTGTAGGCCTATTTAAATTTTTTAGGTTTGTAGCTGCAGGAGTATGGATTGGAAAAGTCATTTGTTTTAGGATTAACTTTATTGTGTAGAAAAATAAGCAAAACAACTCACTTATAAACATAATAGAAAGGTTAAGATTTCATACTAGTAAAGAAAACCTAGCTTAGTGATTATCAGAAAATATGCAAATCAAATACCAGGAAAAATGCGAGGCCATGATATAGAAAAACGATAAGCTTTGAATCCCAACTTAGCCATGAGTGCGATATCTTCCTGTATTACAGAAGTAAAAAAAATAGTAAATGAACAAATAGTGTAGACAAATAAATAGGTAAATATTATATCATATGTACAAAGTATCCTCATAAGTTTGCTCAAGTTAAGTTTGTGGTCATCAAACTCAAAACCAATTTGCAATGAAGGAGATGACCTAGACCTTATGTTCTCGGTTGCTAGATACCTATTCTCCCATGTGGGACTTCACACGTCCCCTCACGTGTGGGGTTCTTTGAGCCTAACATGTGTATTTTTTTCGGGTGACGTGGAGCACGTGTAACTTTTAAGTCTATTACATGTGGGCTGCTAGATACTCATTCTCTCATGTGGGACTATTCTCACAGCTCATAACTAACTAATACTTAGTCATTAGACGAAATTATTTTATTAACGTGGGTCTGAATCTTGTTGACCAAGTCTAGAGGTTCGTGTGGTCTATTATCGACACAAATTTCAAGTATGATGTACTATTAAGCTTTATCCCTTTTTTTCTTTCGGAAAACCTTAATCATATGTAACTATTGTATAGATCGAGTGATCCTAATATCATAGATTGCATGTTCATTTGTTACTTTTGTTTATGTTTCTACTTTCTCGAAGCAATGAGTAAAATACCTTGATGCGATGATATTGATCAGCTGCAGGATTTCCATTACTTCCATCAAATATCTTTCCTAATACAATATGGAAAAACACAATAAGTGACTAATTTTTCTTTAACGGTAAAATGCATTCTAGTGGCTAATTGAAATGAAACATTCTTTGTGTGGGACACATTCGAGACGTGGTTCATATGTCTCGACTTGACGCTTTATTAGTTTTTGCAGTTTGGACGATTAATTAATTACAATAAATTGATTAGATTTTGAGCAGAATTTATTAAACTTTTTTTTAGGAAATAGTAAGATTCGAAACCCTGATTTCTCTCAAGTGGTAAGAATCTATAGTAATCTCAAAGTTGAATCTGCGTTATATCTTGTTTAAATTTTGAAAAGGAAAATGATGGGAAAGAAATACTTACCATCTATTCGTGCAAAAGCGTCCCAAATGCAATCCCGCCTTCCGCCTTCACTAGTTCCTCCTTCAACCTACGAAACATATTTGGGTTACTATTGAAGCCAACCATAGTCTAGATGGTGATGTAGCCGTCTCAATTGATCAAGCTAAATGGAGAGAAAAATAGTCTGACCAATTGAAGCCAACTACATCACTATTCGGTCAGTGGTCGGTCCCAATTTTCAGGGTATATAGCGTTTATGTTCTAGTGTCTCTAATCATTGATTGTAAGAATGGTACTAATTATGATGTTTCTAATTTAGGAATTAAAAGATTTATTCTTATCCATGTGAGATAAGGACAGATTATGAAATTCCATTTGGGGATTGTGGATAAGAGTAAAATTATCTTGATACGAGTCTGGCATTAATTCTTTAAAACTTAAGAGATAAACATTCGAATTTGATCATCTTTGACCGATTGGAATCTCTACATATTAAAAAAAAAAATATTTATAACTCAAGATATGTCAACAGAACACATGTTCGGAGAACCCTAAAACGAACATCTCTAACATCCTTAATTTATAGTATGAAGTTTACAAATACGTGGGTGTATTTGGACAACCCACCTCAATGTATTGTCAAAGCTATCGATTTTGATAGTAATCCAACTTGTCGAATTAATGAATTGGTTTGAGCCTTCTTGATAACCTATATAATAAAACAGAAGGAAAAATGCTGACTGGGACAAACATCATTTTATAATAATGGATATTGTCTAGAATCCCTTCTCAAATTTTCAAATATAGTATTTCTTAAAAATAAAATTACCTATTTAAAAAAAATAATTATGTCATTCTTAGAAATAAAATAACTAATTTAAGAAAAAAAGAAACAAAAGAAATTATAAGGGTTAAAAAAATTAAAATCTAACTCTCTCAACAAAATAAATAATTAAAAAAAAAAATTGCAAGAATTTTTTTTTTAAAAAGTTGAAACAAAAAATAAGTAAGTGCAAAAATGCTATAAGAATTTCGCTGTGCCGAGAGGCACGGGCCATACCCTAGTTTATTAGTATATAAAACCTAATTATTTTAATTTTACACCTTAGTTGGGAGATAGTAAGTATATATACTACATTTAATTAAGAAGAAACGCTGTTATCTTTTTATAAATGTACTGGTTTTTTCAGTAGAATACCCCACCAAAATTTCCAACATTGTTGAGCATCAAGTCTCAACCTTAAATTTAAAAAAAATGTCAAACATCATATCAAATATTACAGTTGGTGATTCTGTTCGAATATTAAATGAGACGACATTGAACTTTCCAAGACATTGATCACATCCTAAACTTGGAGTATAGAACAAAAATTTGGTCACGTAAGGTCTACTTCTCACATGCCACATTAATTTTGTGGTAAATAACAATAATTTAGAATTGTTCATATTAACCTCGGACGAAACACAATACAAATTGTGGACAAAACAAAAGAACGAGTTTTCTATGAAAATAGATAAAAATGAACTAAGAAATAGGTAGAAGTTGGGTAGTGAAGGGAAAAAGAAAATGATAAAGAAAAAAAATCTTGATTGTCGATATTGTTAGTGGTGTTAATACCTGATAAGCAGAAGTAGCGACACCAAATACAAATTCAGGAGGAAAATCACTCCGAGATACCTCTTTGGATATTTTTCCATTGTTTTCTTTCAATGCCTTCATCTCTTTGATTATTTTGGTATTAGTCTTGGTTGGTTCAAGTCCCTGACCTCTTTTTATAATATTTTCATGACATTTTTAGTATGTCATACATTTATTAGAGAAAAGATTATGTTGCCTATTTACATGGATTTGGGATAGATATACACGTTACTAAGTCTGTATTGACCTTGGTGTGAATTTGAATCTTGATTTGTGAATCAATTTGAATGTGCAATGATTGGTTCTCCTATCTACAAACCTCGAAGAAAATTAGATACCAGAAACCGAACAAACATAAGTTTTGATTTAGAGAATGAAGATCCGTTTAATAATACGTGATGGGTTAACAAGTTTAAGAAATTAAATATTTTACTATAGTTCGTGAAAATCTAAAATATATTAAATATACCTCAAACTATATTCTATGAGCTCAAGTTTAAGTTGATAAGGTTAACCAAAAAAAAAGTTTAAGTTGATAAGCAACATGATATGTGCACTTTATCAATATTAAGGAAGAATTGACTTGAGACAAGCAGATAATCAAAATTTTATCTGGACAATAGTCAGTATTTATCCTTTTCTTAAAGGAATCTTTTAACCTTTTTACTGTTTCTCCTTACCATATCAATTTCTATATATGGCAGGCTTTGATTCTCCAGGAGTGCTACATGTACAAAATCCTTGACAAGATTCTTGACATGATGAGTCATTTTCACTAAAAAACAAAAGAAATTCAAAGTTGATCAAAGTTTGAATTTGATCTGAACCGTTCTTTTACCCGTGTGACTCATCGTGTCAAGAATCTTGTCAAAGATTCTTTTTACAATTAGCATTTCCCTTGATTCTCTACCCGAGATTACTGGAATCTAAGAGGTTGAGAATTTATTGCTTAACCTTCTTTAGAAAAAAAAAATCTCGACAATAAAAGAACGAAAGACTTGCGAACTATAAAAAGTTTACCTTTTGTGTAAAGATTGTTTTTTGTACCAAAATTGTGACTCTCAATTTGTGACTCTCAATTTGTGACTAACTTACTGTTTTGGTCCTCATAAGTGTCTGATAATTCGATTTAGCCTTCAAAAGAAAAGTTCAACTTTTTTTGGAACTACTTTCAGGAGTCAAAATAAATTATAATTTTTGAGTTTATAGTCCAAAAAACCACACCTAAATTCACATTTGGTCTACTATAATATTAATATAGATTTTTAAGCAAAAAAATAATTATAATGAAAATCTAGTCCAAATATTTTCATCTCTATACAAAACACAAATCCCTGTGATATATATTTTTTTCCTAATACCTTTTATGACCTTCTATATATAAAGGCCTAACTCCTTTTTCAAAATCAATCCCAAAGAAGATCTTCCTATTTTTTCTCTCATTTTCTCTTTCCTCTTCTAACCGATTAGAAATCCATCTTCTCTTTCTAATTTTTTTTCTCTAAATAGAATTCCTAAACTAAAAAGAAAGAAAATCTCGTTCAACATCTTCAACACTTTCATCTTCTTCATTCATCATCTTCGCATCATCACGGTTTTCATTAAAAGATCTTAACAAAAAAAAAGATCTTTAGCCGAACTCTCTACTAATCTATAACTTCCAAGAGTATACAATCACGGTTTTCATCTTCTTCAATTTTCGGTAACTTTACAGAATTTTGTTATGTTTTTTTTTTCCTCTTATTCACCATCATCATGTCTTTTAAATCCAAATTACATTATCATATATGAGTTCTGTTTGTTTCTCAAACATAAAGCATAATGTTTTTCATTAAATTTTTTTTATTAATCTTCATGTCCAGTTCTTTTTTGCAATCTCTCCATCATCTTATTCCTACTTTCCATCTTTGTTAAGATTTTTTTTTATGTCAAAGATACTAAAAGATTTTGAAGCGTAACATATTTATGATACACAACACATTTTGTATGGAACAAACCACATTGTGTATGGAACAAACTACATTTTGTGTAACATAACCCATTTTATTCTCCATCATCGTATTCTGTCTGTATTTAGATTTTTTGATAACTATTGATGTCAGGTCTACAAACATATTACACTTCTTAACAGATGTATGATACACAACGCATTTTGTTTCATAAAAAATGACTTATTTATTCTCAATCATTTCTAACTAACATTTAATGTATGTTTGATACACAACACATTTTGTGTTAACAATGTTATACCTTTCGTATACATAAACATTATAATACATGCAATTAACACAATTCATTTTGTTTAGCAAAAAACAATTTATATACCATAAACATTGGGCAATTCATTCAACATTTCCCGTACTGTATGATACCAATTTTATTTTGTATTCAACATAATGCTTTCTGTTATCATAATAATTTATTTTTATATTGTCAGTTACAGCAGTGCTCATAGATTATCCCACGGAATCATCAACTCAGTGGAGAAGACGACTCTCAAATTTGAGGGTTGAGATAAAATTCCACTCATGTTGGTCAGCTATTCTTTCAGGGTGCGAAGGCATTTGGGTTCGTCCCTCGTCAATAAAGTATAAACATTAGATCACGATTTCAATTTTGTGAAGAATGATTTAAAGCGTGTCACTGCAGTTTTCTCTATAGAAGATTGCAATTGGCGAGTTCATGGTTGGACACTGTTGAAATGAAAACCCATGGTTGGGCACCATTGAAATGCAAAGGAATTTTTTTTTATTATTGCTATAGTAAAATAGATTAACGTTCCAACTTATTTTCATTATTGTGTATGTTTAATATAACTTTTAATAATCAATATATGTTTGGCAGATGAAAATACTTATTTTACTGTTCAACAAAATTTATATTATTCAGCTTGAAGTTTATTGGTTGTTTGGTTGAAAATATAACATAACAATTTCTTGTTGTTTAGAGAAAAACATACTTAAGTAGATGAAAAACACATTTTACCCCAAACAAAAAGGATAAGTTTCTAGTTGCACATTACTATAACTGGGAATCTCGTTTTAAAAATCACAATACAAAAAAATCATAATTAAAAAAATAAAATAAAACAACATGTTTATGAACTGAAAATATATAAAATGGATGATACAAAATATGTTTTGTGATAAAATTTGTGAAATAGTATAGACGGGTAAACATAAGTTTGAAGATGAAACCTTAAACAAAAGGTGAAGAGAGAGAAAAAATTACAAAAATATTTTCTGATTTTTGGTTGATAAAAGATGTGTTTTATTGGGTTGTCCGATGTCGTCCAACTCTTACGAACTTTGGACAGGAATGGAGAAAGAATTTGGATGGAACATGTTTCATCTATAAGAGGGTAATAGGATCCAAAAGAGAAAATGACTAAAATCTTTTTTTCTCGAAAGATAGGACCCTATTCCTTTTTAAGATTTTATTTTGGGCCTAAAAATGGGGCCATAAAATTATATCTTAAAAACTTAAAAAATATTAAAGCCACCTCATCTCTCTCGCCACCTTCTCTAACAAAGGTCGCCGACCGCCCAAATTTCCGGTCACTTTCAAATTACCAATTTTTTTATTTTTTATTTTTCTCTTTCTTCTCTCCCCCTCTTTCTCTCGGAACTCTCTAGCAAAGAGGTTCTCCTTCGAAGGAGATGTGGTTTGCCAGACCTTCAAGGTCTGGCGAACCAGATCTGATGAACCAAACCTTTGAAGGTATGGTCCATCAGATCAGATCAGACCTTTAAAGGTCTGGTTACTGCGAACCAAACTTTCGAAGGTCTGGTTTGCCAGATCTGACCAGACCTTTGAAAGTCATCAACAAGCCATCGAAGGTCTGTTGGACGTCCGAACCAAAATTTCTCTTTGTATTCCCACACCTGGTGCATGTAGGCGAGTACTTGACTCCAATCAATTAAATTTGACCACTAACCTCTACAGGCGCCCTTCCATCGAATTGTCCAGTCTGAGACTTTGTTTTAGTGTTCAATTGGAGACCTTGTTTATGGTCTTGAACTGGTATGAATCGGAGACCATTCAAATATTTTAGATCTAGTAAAATCTATCACTATTTATAAATCATTTTAAAATTATTAGAAATGATAAACACTTTTCAACACTTTAACCACTCCGAAAACTTCTCAAACACTAGATTAAAAGACAAAATCAGAAAAAAGATATTTGAAGTCTTTCTTTAGTATGTTTCTTTAATGAATAAACTAGGGGTGTACACGAACCAAGCTTTTAACGAGCTGCTCGAGCTTGGCTCGACTATTGCTCGTGCTCGACTCGGAGATTAACGAGCACGAGCTTAACACGAGCCCAAAATCATACTCGGTTATGTAAACGAGCCGAGCTTGATCATTCTTTAGTGTATCGCGAGCTACTCGTGAATAACTCGTTTAACATATTATTATAATAGTGTAGTATATAATTACGTGTTAGTATTGAAATTTGTACATGAAATATCAACCATTAAAAGATTATTGGAATAAGAATCATTAATCATTATTATTGTATGTGACAAATGATCATTGAAGTATTTTGATAATTTCAGAAGTTGTTTTAATTTGAAGTATTTTGATAAACGAGCTTAAAACAATGAAAGCTCGAACTCGAGCTCGAGCTCTTTCAAACTTTTACGAGTCGAGCTTGAACAAGTGGACAATTACTCGAACGAGCTCGAGCTCGAGCTCGAGCAAACCTTCAAAATACAGGAACCAAGCTTGAACATCTTACTACTCGGGTCGGCTCGACTCGTGTACACCCTTAGAATAAACTACAAATGTTACCCTTGAAGAGACATGAAAAAAAATCTAAAGGGTTATTTAGTGTATAGACCCGGTTATTTACGTATATTAGGGATCCGCCCCCAAAACGATAATGCTTTAGGGGTTACCCCCCATTCTCTATTTTTCCGTCAAAAGCCCGTTAAGTTGCGAGCGTGTTATTCACGTCAGTACTAAATTGCTTCAAATTCAAGAACTTTTGCTTAATTGCTTCAAATTCAAGATCAAGTACTAAATTGAAGAACACAAATTTAAAGAGAAAACATTAAAAATCGAGCATAATGACTCAAACCTAATAATTTTCTCCAATTTTAGCTGGCGTTTATCTGAAACCTTCTTTTCTAGAACTCCACTATAGCTGAGCTCCAAAACCCAAGTTAAACCTCAACCTAGTTACTCACTTGGAAGAGAATTGAATTTTTTTTTTTTTTTTGTATAGGTCAGCAGGCTTTTTAGAGAGCCTAAAACTCAAGTGCCTTGAACCCCTGACCTGGAGGATAGTGAAGCAAGTGCTTCACCACTCGGCGAAGGGGTCTTTGGCAGAGAGTTGAACTTTGTTTTCACTAAAATCACAACTTTCTTATGAAAAGATAGGAAGTAGTATTAAAATGGTGAAGGACCCCAACAGTAAAGCTGATGGAGAAGGCAAATTTGTCAAAGGAAACTGACGTGAATGGCACGCTCGCAACTTAACGGGCTTTTGACGGAAAAATAGAGAATGGGGGGTAACCCCTAAAGCATTATCGTTTTGGGGGTGGATCTCTAATATAGGTAAATGACTGAGGTCTATACACTAAATAACCCAAATCTAAAATTTTGGTGAAGATTTTGGAAGAAAATATCGAAATTAAAACCTAGGGCGCCTACATACAAAGTCTGGTACTCTTTTACTACCTATTCTACTCTCACTCCCAATAACCCAACGAATCTCTATCTACCTCTCTTTCTCGATCTTCTCTCGATGATTTACTGATTCTTCAATTTCTCAAATTCTCCAATCTCTTCAAAATTCAATCAATAAGAGAGAGAGAGAGAGAGAGAGAGAGAGGGGATTGAACCTACTCAACCTGAAAAACCCATACAGACAAAAACCTCCCAATCAATACCTGATTCTGTTTATAGTCTTCTTTCCCATTTAATTGATATTTTCTCATCTAGGTTTCTTCCAAAATGGGGAAAAATCAAGCTTACAAAGCCATGCAAAAGTCGAGATTAGGTTCAAGCTCGGCTGGTCCAGAAGAAGTGGAAGATGGCATGGTTTGTACCCTTTCATACCACCATCTCATGGATTCAAAATTATCCACTTTTGTTCTGTATTTCATTTCTATATTGATGATGCTCTAGGTTTAGTTTAGAATGCAAAAAATGCCCAATTTTCTCATACCCTTTTGTGTGTTTTGTGTTTATTCATTGAAATTTTAACTTGGGTGATAAATTTGTTGAAGTGTTGGTAGTTTATGTAAGTAACATTGATTATACTGTTATTGAAGTGTTTGGGGACCTAATTAAAAGGTAGGGTTTGAAGTAATGACATGTTCAATATTGACTGATTTTTAGGCAAATGTTAGTACACAGATCGCTCCAGTGCGTGGTACGGGTACCTGTACGCAACCTTACGAGTATCGCGTACGTCGGGGGAAATATCTATTCGATACAGTATATTGCGTGGCAGTACGTTTTGGACTACTATACTTTCTATGATGCATATATAATAGATACACGTACTCTATGACATTTTATCTCCACAAACGGTTAGTATTTTTAATTAGGTAACTAAAAATTTCTTTTAGTTAACTACCCAACTAGTCGAACTTATACATTTTCACGAAGAAAATGGTTTAATTTAGTACGTGGGTATGCGTAGGGGTGTAGTATTCGGTAACAATGGTTTAGCCTTTACCCACTTATAGACGCCCTAATTTATGTTGCTTGAGCTGACACCGTTTTCGAATCCTAGTGTAGTCCCAACCAATATTTATTTACAAAAGGTGGAGTTGGCAATTTCAGACTGATTAGTAATGGTTCAATTATAAAGAAGTATGCAGAAATTGGTATTTGATCTTAGATTACTTATGGAACTGGAATTCGTTTTGTGGAAGTAGAATAGTAGGATAATAAGACTAGTTGGAGTCTTGGAGAAGAGGCTCAGTTTCACTTGGTTTTAACACAATAGCAAAGTATTTAACAAAGCTTTCACACTCTACTTTCTTCTCCTAGGCCCTATCTATTCAGACTCTTCCTAATCACCTCTTCCTCGATGATAGATGTCTAGGTAGTAAACTTTGTTATATCAGCTGCATTCGTGGACAGAGTTGTTATGCCATTACTAAGGTCCAACTGGATGTTGAAATTTAGAGAAGTTGCCTTGAGTGGGATTACCTTGATGTTTTGACATGGAGATACTGGTTTGTCTTAAGTAATGAAACATGTTCACTAGTATATGATAAGTCCATAAAGTACATAAATGCTCAGCTAGACCGAAATGATAAAGCACTCGGAAAATTTGCATGATAAATCTCGTCCTTGGCACAATGCATGCTATAACTAATGCTGGTGGTGTACAAAATTTTATGTCTATTCTCTCATTTGTCAAAAAATTTTCTCTCTCATTTGTATGCAAAGAGGAGGTTACTTCACTTAGATCCGTTCCCCAATATCAATTGAGTGTAGACCTTGTCCAAGTATACGGCTTCATAACATTAATCTATGTTAAAGTTTCTCTTGAGCTCTGTCATCTTAGAAGTTGTTTCTGAAACCACCAAAACGGAAATCCTCATATTTTTGCATGCTATTACCAAATTGCAGTACGAAGTAACAGTTCCACCCATTTTCAGTTTTTATGCCCAAAACAATCTAACTCGTCCTTCCTTTATATACGTTGGGGCTTTTTCTAGATTCCTTGTAATTTTCACTGTGGATCATTATCTTTGATATTCCTAATTTGTGGGCTAAGCAATTAAGCATCATACGACTTACTTCATTGAGTAGCATATACACCGCTTGATGTAATTATGTAAGCATATGTTTACAGTTTCTATCAAAATATTTCCTAGACTTTTACTGACGAGGACCATCGCAGATCGATGGTTCTTTTCATTCACCAGAGTGGCATGCTGCTCGTTTGGCCAGCCTCAAAACCTCACACACAATAACCTGGGAAGAATACAAGAAGAAGCAAAAGGTAACACTCTAGATCTTTTTATTAGTGATCTGTACTGTTAAAAGACAAGTTGACAATATTTCTGACATCTTATGTTTTCATTATTGTCTGTATACTCGTTGCCCAGTGTCTAAATAGATTTTACTTGTTAACTAGTTAAAGTTTAGTGTTAAATGGTGGACAATGTATATCAACTTTTTCGTTTTATTTTGCGAAATCCATTGAGCTCCTTGTGTACAGATCAGTAATGGAATCTTGAGAACTTTCGTAATCGAAAGAAGCAAACAACAGTGAAAATGAGGTGGAAGAAACTGAAGTTGCCCACCACTAATAATAGGCAGCGGCTTTGTGGCATCGTAAAAAGTCTTCTGGGCATCCAAGATTTGGTGGGAAAATCTTGGATGCCCCCCACCATCTCTTCCTCTCTTCGCCCTGGAGAAGGGTCGCCGGCAGACTGCCATTGCCGGTGATCCTTCATTAATTGTGTTTCTCTTCTTCTTCTCCTCCTACCACCACCCCTGACTACCTTGGAGACTTTTTAGGATGCCCCAAAGTCACGGCCTTATAAAGAGATGAATATTTTTTCCATCAAAAATAGAATTGACTCACAGTTTTGTCGTGGAGATGGGTTCATTACTAATCCATGTCTATGGTTATCTGTGAATCTTCAATATCGATTTGTTTAGGAAGATGAGCTAAAGAAAGGGGAGTTGGAGGCCGATAAAGATAGAATGATGCGAGAGTACAGGGCTCAATTAGATGCTGAAAGGGCAAGCAAGCTTGCACATGGGAGAAACCACTCCAGCACTAAATCCAGCCATAAGAAGGGTAAGGATAGGATTACAAAAAGTTCTTAAATCTCTTTTTATAACCTTTAGGTTCTGTTCCTGAGTCGAACGTGTATATGCAGACAGGAAAGAAAAGGATTTGAAGAAAAGGAGCAGCAGCAAAAAGAGAAAGGTTTCTCCTGCTACTATACATTTTATAACTTGCAAGCACATTTTTCTTTCCCTTTTTAGGTACGAAATTGAATTGGACTACCCTTTTTTCCCCAAGTAACAGAAGAGAATATTACCAAGCCGTCAGAATTTTCCAATGAACTATTTTGGAGAGAACGGGTTCTTGCCTGTTAGATTTGAGGACATACTCGGCTTGATCCTATTTATACAATTGGAATCTTCTGGTCTTTTCTTTTTTTTCCTTTAGACATTCTATCCTCTGTCTCACTTACGTTTTATATGCAGCACTCGAGAAGAAAATCTTCTGATTCGAGTTCCCCTAGTTCGTCGTCTGAGTCATCTAGCAGTGATGACGAAGAGAGAGAAGAAAGGAGATCAAGATCGAGGTCAAAGAGAACGAAAAAAGAAAAAAGACACAAATCAAGAAAGAAGGAATCTCATGATAGGGAAGAGTCTGATGGTCCTTTGCCACTTTCCAAGTTCTTTGGCAATAGAAATTGCTGATTGACATTTCAAGACTAGGACAATAATATTAGCTTGATCTTTTTCATCTCTTTTTATCCAGATTTCAAACTAACTGTTAAAAGCACATAAATAGAGTTTAGGTATTCTATAATATGTAGTTCTGTATGAACTATGGGTTATGAGACTCGGGTATTTTTCTATAGATTGATTAGAGATTCTTCGAAAGACTTGGAAGCCTTAACTGTTATCTTTGCCTCTATTTGTTCCGATTTAGATTCTTAGCTATTGCTGAATCCAGATTCTAGTCTCATCTCTGTTTTACAAATATCACACTGATTAACCTGATAATGTGACCAAATCATATGGTTGGTAACACCCAAAAAAGAGCTTATACCAACAGTGAAGAAGAAAGAAGTAGGTCTAATGACAAAAGAGGATTACTCTTTTTCTTTCTTTTACTTGGAGATGAGCCCAAGCCCTAGTTATCATCATCAATTTATTATAACATCAAAATCATAGTACACCCCAAGTATATGCCAGCAGTTGGCTAGTCAAGCAGCTAAAAAGCAGCATTGGTACATGAGGTATGGGATTCAATCTGAAACTCGCTACGGCCGTTCCACCTAGACCTTGGCATTCCGATCCTTATACATGTATTGTCGCCTATCAGAAATGAAAGAACACAACAAATATCTAAAAAGCAATTAAAACAATTAAATGATAACAATCAATAGTACATACTTGTATTATTTTACTGCAAGTTCAAAACAAAACGAGAATTCCACCATCGAAATTGAAATTTTCAGTAGATGAAGTTAAGTTCATAACTTCACATAGTAGGTTGCAAAGATTTCCCTTCATTAGGATGTAAAACAGAAGGAATCATATTCTACCTCTAAGTACTAACTCTATCGAATGCAAGAAAAATATCACTTAAAAGAAAATAAACACATATTCGGCGTCTTACCAGCAAAAGCAAAGAAAAACAAAATTCTACAAATACAAGAACTTCAATAATCATAGATTGTATCGGTTGAACGAAAAAACCCGGAGAAGTAGAAGCATTTAAGCTTCGATACTCTCTATCTCATCTTCTGCTCCCTCCTCTTCCAATTCCTTGACTGCCTTAATAAGACCTCGAGTAATTCCAGTAAGATACAAGCCATTTTCTTTCATTTCTTCAAAAAGCTTCTCGGCTGTTTCCCAATCTAAAGCTTTAAGACAAAGAGATTGAATCACATTTTTGTAATCACTAGCATTAGGTAAAATACTATTCTCCTTCATCTCAGTCAACAAGTTCAGAGCTTTATCGTATTCTTCAAGCTGGCAATACCCATGAATTAATACATGGTAAGGATCAGAGCTAAGCTTGGAATGCTTCTTCTTGGCTTCTGATAAAACTGCAACAGCCTCGTCCATTTGACCTCCCTTTGTGTAACCATTTATAATAACAGTATAAGTGTATATATCAGGTCTCAATCCTCTCTTCTCCATCACCTTAACAAACCCAAGTGCCTCCTCCATATTTCCAGCCTTAGAGAGACTATAAATGACAGAATTGAACACTGCATTTCCAGGAGGTGGGCCATGACTGACCATATCGAGCAACAACTTCTTCGCCCCATCGATATCCTTACTTTTACATAGAGCACGAACGGCTGAAGAGAAAGGTTTTGTTGCGTATTTTCTTGTCTCTTCTGAGAAATCCTGCAACAACTCTAGAGCTAGCTGAACAGTTTCACCCTTTCTACACAACGAACTAATCAAGAAGTTAACAGAAGATTTAGGTGGGTATTTGTCCTTCTCTTTTGCCATCAAATAAACTAAATGAGCATCTTTTGCCATCTTTGCTTTACAGAAATAGGAAATGATCTTACCGATCTTTCCGATATCGGGCAAGTTTCCTGAGTTAAGCATCTTCTCACAAACAACCCAAGCCCCATCGAAAATCTTTCGATTGTAAAGTGCTTCGATCGTTAAATAGTAAGAATCAGCATTTGGAGCACATCCGAATTCCTCAAACTTGTCGAAAACTTCTAAAGAAGCTTTTCCTTTTCCCAACTTACTTAACAAAGAGATCAATTCATTAAGGATTTCAGTGTTCAATACATTTTTCTTGTTCTCGCCAATCTCTTTAATCAAATCCCACAATGAATAAACCTCTTTCTTTTTAAGACTAGAACCAATTGCTTGGACAAGGGAATCAATAGTTAGGGTAGTTGTGAAAGACTCCTCCTTTTGTGAAGCCCATTTGAAGAAGCTAATCAAGTTGTGGCCTGGAACAAGAGGGGTTTGGATTACTCTTAACCCAAATTCCTCAGTTAGATTAAAATCACTATTATCTAGGTTTGATTCTAAAGAACCCTCTATGCTACTCTGAAGAACAGATAAAACACTTTCCAGTTTCTCATTATCTATCTCTTGGATTTCTTCAACAACTGGTTCTTCACTAATTTGATCATCATTATCGGCATTTTCTTGAGAGATAAAATTAGGGTTTTCATCTTCAATACTATCTAGTGAAGTGAAATTCTGGGATTCATCGAGAATCCCAGATTGGGTTACTCCTTCATCTGGAATGAAACTAGGGTTTTCATTAAAATCATCATTTTCATTATTGAGGTTTGGGTTGTTAGAGAAGAATCTAGGGTTTATGGATAAACTAGGTGAGAAATGTGGAAGTGGAGATTGAATTACTGCTAGGGTCTTAGATGATACCTGGTGTTGAACTGAAGGAGCTGGATGTATTGAACATCTGATGAGGAAAGCTCTTGCTTTTGATCTCCACATATCTCTAAACCTCTCTTTCTCTCTCTACGGCTCTTTTCCGATGGTGAGATTTGAGACTTTGAGAAGGTTTTCTTCAACAAAGAAGAGAGGCCTTCTTAGTTCAATTCACCAGTGGTGCCTCTAAAGGCATCCTTTCCTTTTGCTCTTAGCCCATCTCTTTTGACACCGGGCGGACCTTGTCTTAGCTTCTCTCTTAAGCACAAGTCTAAGCCTTCACCTCAAATGCCTAGAGTACTTAATTAGGTTATTCCCACACTAAGAATGCTCTAAGAAAGGTAAGCTCGAAGTATGCAAGAACACTTAAGGTAACTTGATCTTTATTGATAAGAACTCAAAGATTACAAGTATGTTTTGGGCACAATGTCCAAGTCACTCCACTCTTTAGATTGCTTGAATCCTCACTTGGATGCCTACAAATGAGAGGGTGATCCCCTATTTATACTAGTTAGTTTACAAAATCGATAATCAAAATTAAGTCATACGTCTAACATCCAATGGATGGGAAGTGTGTGGATCCTTCCGTGGAGATCTCTAGAAGTTTTTTAGAGAACTCTTGAAGCTCCTCAAAATATGGTCGCGACTTTGGAGAATAAAGAAAATTCTCCGGGGAATTCGGATTTTTCGAAAGTTCTCTAGGGAATAAATTTTTATGGGGAATACAATATACCTTAATAATTAATAATATTAACTTTAAGTAACAAATTTTTTTAATTTTTTATTGTAAGTCCTTCCCTTCTATTTCAACAAAAATATAGTCTTACCTTCTTCTTTGAGAAATCAAAAAGGCCTCTTTCTCATCATCTCCCTTTCTCTTCTCTCAAAAAACATAAATCATCAAAAAACCCTAGAAACCATCAAAAACAGAAATCATCTCCCATTCTCTGATTTCTCTTCATCTCCCATTTTCTTCTCTCAAAAAACACAAAACCTCTTTCCTGTACAAGTTAGAGAGAAATCACCAACAAGTTAGAGAGATAAAGGGGGGAAAATCTGGAAATCATCAAAATCTCTTCAATCTCTTACCATGGGTCGTTCAAAAAAAACATCTTCATCCACTAATCTCACTCAAGAGAGGTAAGTAGCTTCCAAACCCTACAAATCAAGTTATTTTAGCCCTAATTTTTTTTTTAAGATCTTATAAACTCTAGAAATTTGTGTGATTTGGACTGTTTTTTGTGTGATCCAAATGATGTTAGGCCTTGTATGATATATGTTTTTTTAATTTCGAAGCATATTAAGCCTAGTTTGATGACGTGTCAGATATCATATCTAGGATTTTCTGCTCCTGTTTCGTAGTTCGCGATTTGCGAAATCTGTTTCAATTTCGCAAATCGCGAACTACGAAATATTTCGTAATTTATCAGGTACGAAATGTTTCGTAATTTTATCAGGTACGAAATGGCTGTTGAAAAAGGCGGCAACGGGGACTAGTCGCCAGACCCGGGACTAGGAGTAGTCGTTAATAGTCGTATTTAGGCGGGACTAGTCGTATAATATTAATATATAATGTTTTTTATATGTAATTATATATATGCATAAATATAAACATTTGAGATCAATATGATGAGAAATCTTACCTTGATAGAGGTGAATAGAGGTTCTTCCAATTTTCCAAGTGTAGACACAACTTTTCCTGAAAAAAAAAAGACTTCATTCAATATTCAATTCAGTAGCTCAATATTTACTTCACCATTGCAAATTCATGTAAAGAAAAAATACTACCAATCGCCATCACCAATTACTAATACAATAATATCATTTAAATAACATAAACTTAAGTGGTCCATAGTTAAAGCAAATTCAAAATAAAAGTGGTTCATAGAGGTCTTAACAACTAGTAAGCTAAAAACAAACTACAAACGACAACAAGTGATTAGTAGCATTGATCGAATACACTTGGCGGTTCAATCTCATCATGTTTCCTCATCATGTTTAATACTCTACCATGGTTATATATAAACCCCACAACAGTTTTGGAATCAGCTAAAGCACTCTTTATCTTCGGTAAATCATCATCAATATTCTGAAGCATTAAGTTCACACAATGTGCAGCACATGGAGTCCAAAACATATGAGGACGTTCTTCCACTAACTTCTTGCCTGCTAATTTGTAATTAGCAGCATTATCGGTAACAAACTACAAAAGAAAAGCATAGTAAGATTGTATGAGCAAGATTAATTAAAGATGATATCAAATAAAGTAATAATAATCCAAAAACATACCTGAACAATGTTTTTCTCTCCTACAAATTTAATCACATCATTAATCATGCCCACAATGAGATTCGAATCCTTAACATACTCAGATGCATCAATGGAGTTCAAAAAAACTGTTCCTTTCGGACAACTCACTAAAAAATTAATCAAACACCTACGTTTTCCATCAGTCCAAAAATCTGACATTATAGTACATCCAAAGCTCTCCCAATGTGTTCGAAAAGACTCAACATAGGCGTTTGTTTCCTTCAACATCTCCTTGACCATGGTTGTTCTAATATGGTAGACAGAGGGAGCTGGCATGAATCTTCCATATTCTCCAACTGAATCTGTGAAGTCTTTGTAGCTATCCAATTTTACAACATTGAAAGAAATCCCAGCCTCATTTGCCCACATGGCATATTTCTTCCAAGACTTGTGCATCAACTCTATTTTATGAGGATTGTTTCTATCTAGAGTGTCTTGTTTCATTTTCTTAGCATCAGCCTTAAAATAAGCATCCATAGAACCTCTAACATTGCTTGCTATCTTCTGACTTTTTCCTTTCGCATTAACAGTATTTGATTCCTTCACCAATACTTCACCCTCATCTTCGACATCTTCATCATATCCCTCATCATCATCATCACCCAAAACATCATGGTTTCGAATGATATTACTAATTCTAGCCTTTTCAATTTTTTTCTTTCCATAGTTATCCATTTGTTCTTGGATTTTCTTCTTTATCTCAATAGTAACTTTACCACATGGTAAAGTATTTCCTTTCTTGCCAATAAGATGTTCCTTAAGTCTATAGATTTCCCCTGACAACTTCTTCTCACATAACTTACACCATACCAAATTTTTGTCATTAACATTCTTACATTCTCCCCATTCCCATGCTATGTCGTAGGAATTTCTTTTCACCGGAGCAACACTACTAGCACCAGCAGATCCAGTACTCGCAGAATTCATCGCTTAAGGACTTTACCGTTTCAAATTAACCAAAAAAGGAAAAAAATCAATTCATTAAGAGTACAATATCACCAAAAATCAGATTATAAACCATAAAATAAGTTAATTATGAGTATAATATCAACAAAAATCATACAATAAACCATAAAATCAGTCCATTACGAGTATAATATCAACCTTAAACCCTAAAATAACCTCATTATGAATATAAAACAGTACAAATCATACCCTAATCCCTAAAATATCAACCTTAAACCCTAAAATAACCCCATTATAAGTATAAAACACAAAAAAACAAACCCTAAACCCTAAAATCAGTCCATATTATCCATATAAATCACTATAAATTAACCATAACAAGTCAAACCTAATTGTTATAAACATTAATGAAGTATAACAACTCAAACTTAACATTAAAATCAGTTTATATAGAAAAAAAACTCAACTAATGATTTCTAGAGAGAAAGAGTTGTAAAAAGAAAAAATGGAGAAGATAGAAAGAGAAACTTACTTGGAATCAAGTTTGGAGAAGAAGATAACTTGAAAAAGTGCTTTAATGATGGTTGATTGGTGTTTGGAGAAGAGGGAAGAAGATAAGATGGAAGAACCCTAGGCTTTCTCGGTTTGGAGAATGAAAAAGAAAGAAAAACAAAACATACCTGCTACTATAAAGCCCGACTGGCCCGACTAGTCGACCCGACCCTAGTCGGGCCGAGTCGGGGCTTTATTTATAATAAGTCCCGACTAGGGGTCTGGTCCCTAGTCGAGGCGCCACAATGGCGACTGGGGACTAGTCCCGACTTTTTCAACATAGCGAAATGGTCATGAATCTTTCCATTGTAGTTTCTTTTCATACCATTAGAAGCCAACTCTTTTGTTTCAGATATTGGTTTTGTTAAATTTATCTTAATTAATCTATCTTGATTCAATATGTTCGTCTAGTTGGTTGTTAACAACAATATTTCGTATTTAGCTAATAATGATTTTAAGCTTTATGGATGAATAAAATGCATGAACGTTGGTGAATCTATTATATATGCATCGTAGAGAGTATATTTGGATTTAAAATAGTCCAAGATAGAAACTCTGATTGGTCGGTTCTTATCAGTTCTTTGACAAACTAGAAGCCACACATTTTTGTTTTGTTTTGTTTTTTATAGGTGTAAAAAGTATAAAGCGGATGTTCCGGCTCAAAAGTCTCTGGTTCATAAAGAAGTCGTCGTTGGTAGAAGAGAACGAAATTCTACGGTGTCTGCACGTCAACGGCTTGTGGAGATACGCTCCAAGGCCAACGTTGATAGGTCGTCACTAAAAAATATAAACTATCAGGAGTCAAGCGAAGAGTCAGACTGCCAACCAGTCTGGCGAGGAATCCGACGATGAGTCTGCCGATGAGGGGGGCCACGACCAAGGCCACGAGATTAACATGGTAGAATCACCTGCTAGTTCAAGTGATCACTCAGACTTCGATGGATTCCCGACGGACCGATCTTTACTTCAATATTATACCTCGCACATTGCAAACCACATATGGAAAGGTAATATGAGTCTAATTCTTTGCTGAACTCAACCATTTTGATTGGCACCTTTTGATTTAATATTTTTTTCACATAGGTTTTCTAATGAAACTTTTATTTTTCAGAGTTCGGATCGACTATTGACAGTTAAACCCACGGCTGATTGGATTGGCCGATGGGTGCTTGGTGGAGAGTGTAAATTCGTACAACAAAAGGTAAATGATGCTAATTTTTATCCATCATTAATTATGTGTACCGGAGACCCGACGATGCTCTTGTCAGTGCTTTTACGGAAAGGTATTATCCTGAAACCAACACCTTCCATTTACCATTCGGGGATATGATGATCAGACTTGAATATGTGAAGCACATAGTCGATCTCCCATATATGGGAAGGAGGTACTGCAATGCAATCGGCTTTTGTGTTGAAGTTGATGAAGAGAACCTTGGGATTGGAGCCTAATGAAGCTAGAAATGAACTGAAGGATGGTTGTCTAAAAACGGTAAAACTTGCGTGGTTGGCTGAAAACTTTTCGAATTCGAAAAACAACATGTCACATAAGAAGAAGGAGTATTGTGCTGGAGCTTATTTACTATATGTTGTTGGATCATGCATATGCCCTGTAAAAGCGGGTGAATGTTTAATACCTCCAGTGCTTTGAAAATTTGAATGAGGTAAAGAGCTATTCTTCGGGGACTGCAATGTCTTGCAAACCTGATGCATCAGCTCTGTTCTGCGACTAAATTTAAAGTAAAATAGATGGGCGGATGTTTTACAATTCTCGAGGTACGTTACAAATACATGTTCAAATATTTTTTTATATTTATTTGTACAAAATATTTACTAATTTTAGGTTTGGATTTATGAACACTTTCCTGACCTCTACTCTGGATGGAATAAAAACACCAAATTTGAAGATGGTTGGCCATTGGCTAGAAAATGGGTACCTAGGCCGCCAACGAATAAAAGAAAAAGACTTCAAGATCTTAAAGTTTTGAGGGAGAGAATTGATGAGTTACAAAGTACAGATGTAAGTATTAATAACTTTATGTGCTTGATATACAAATCATTTTAAAAAGATAAAATTTTCATTTTATCTGCATTTACAGGTTATCTGGGATTCCTACGCACATAGTCAGAATCATTAACCAAACCATCCAGTCAGTTACTATAGTGGGATGGTGGTATGTTTCGAACTCACTGCTACCGTATATCCTCGGCGGATCCTACGTCAGCTTGGATATATTCAGTCGATTCCTGAACCACCTCAACCTCTCGATGTAGTGAAGTTAATAACAACAGACAAACACTTCACAGCTTACTACGGTTCCAGTGCTGCACATATGTGGAGTAATTGGCAAAACCACATCATGTCTGACCAATATTGTAATGATGTTACTGTTCCTGATCAAACCGAAGACGATTACATTGGTTGGTATCTCACGGCCTCCTACCCGAGGGTAG
The DNA here is from genome assembly GCF_041429995.1 of Eschscholzia californica. NCBI lineage: Eukaryota > Viridiplantae > Streptophyta > Magnoliopsida > Ranunculales > Papaveraceae > Eschscholzia > Eschscholzia californica. The sequence goes on from NW_028238198.1 coordinate 71,347,510, forward strand.
TTAACCCGATCCATCCAAGCAGAGAAGAAGAAACAGACGTTCTTGTTGAGCCACCAAAAGACACTAATAGCATCTTGCAAAGAATGGTAAAAACTACTCTCTTATCTTCTGTTTTTTCAGTTTTTTTCTTTTAACACATACTAATGTATATATATATTTCGGAAATCCTGCTTGAAAAAGTTTGCAGATGCTCTGCATATATGTGGGGGTGGTGAAAACATGGCTATATCTCCGAGCTTGAAAGAAAAAATGGTGAAGAAGACGAAGATGATAGCGGATGACATTGGAAGCGACGACCAACCCGAATGATCTTAAACTAAGTCCTTTTTTTGGTGTAGAACTTTGTTTCCTTTTTTTGGTGTGGAACATCAGTCCTTTTTTTATGTTTCCTATTGAACCCGAAGTGTTTTGGTTCAATGGCGGTATGTTTTTACTGATACTTATTCAAGTTTGAAATGAAAAACCTTTCGGATGTGTTGAGTCTTAAGTTTTCAATGGTGGTATGTTATGAGTTTGAAATTAAAAGTCAGATGAATGTTTCGTAACTAAGAAACACCTTCCTGTTTTGCCAATTTTCCGTGGGCGCGAAATGTTTCGTACCTACGAAACTGTGTTTGAAAGTCAGATGAGTGTTTCGTAACTAAGAAACACCTTCCTGTTTTGCCAATTTTCCGTGGGTGCGAAATGTTTCGTACCTACGAAACTGAGTTTGAAAATAAAAGTCAGATGAGTGTTTCGTTACTAAGAAACACCTTCCTGTTTTACCAATTTTTCGTGGGTGAAAATGTTTCGTACCTACGAAACTGAGTTTGAAAATAAAAGTCAGATGAGTGTTTCGTAACTAAGAAATACCTTCCTCTTTTGCCAATTTTCCGTTGGTGCGAAATATTTCGTTAGTACGAAATCTGCTGTTTTTTCGAGGTCCCAAGTTTTGACTTATTATTTGTTCTTCCGACATGTAATGAACATCGAATCAGTGTAAAATAAAAAATAATGCATAATTGACGTTAAGCTTAAATTGAGAGTAACTCATGTTACCATAATAGTTTTTACTACATAATAGTCTTCATTCTCAATAATGTGATTATACATCATTCGACGAATTTCCTTTCCAATCTCGTGACGTCCATTAGTAGTTGCTTTACCAACAACATGAAAACCACAATGCCCATCCACCGAGACATCTACTATGTTTTGGACGTACTTTTTCATGTGAGGGGGAATTGAACTCAACCACATTGTCTCTATCACCGGCGGATATATCACCGGAGCCGGTCTTTTCTTTGGTCCGAGTTCCTGTCGTTCAGTTTTTTGCGTCATGTTCTTCAACTTATCGTCGAGTTCCGCCTTTTGAATTTCTTTGATTTCTTTTTTTTTTCCTTTTGCATTTCGGCCGTTCTTTTTTTTTTGCCTTCTCTTTTTGTGCCTTTCTCACTCGTTTCTTCTGCAACGCCTTTTCTTTTTCTAATTTTTTTTCTTGTTTTTCCTTCTCTGTTTTTTGCTTTTCTAAAATCTAAAAGCTTGATGGTTCCCGTTTTGTAGTCCTATCCTTCTGACTTTGCTTCTTTGATCGGCGATCTTTCCCAACAATAAGATTTTCAGGCTCTCTCAGGTTTGTTGTTTTAGGAGCACCGATTAACCTTAGTTCGATTCTCATTTGCTCTCTCTCCGGTTGTGAGGCTTTTTGCCACATTTCTCTAGCTATCATTTGCTCAGGTAGGTCATCGTAGTTCATTTTTTCGACTTCTACCAAGACATCGTATGACATCTGTCTCCAATATCTATCAATAGTTTCATGAGGTATGAGTACATTACTACTATCTTACTCGAGCAACTCGTGTCTACATACATGGTAGCCCATGTGTGCGTCTAAGTATACAAAGACAAACATTTCCACTTTCATAAGGATCGACTCGTTGTATCTCAGTCAACATAATTGACATTGCCCAATGTGAGACTACATTCCTTAATTTGTCGAAAAGGCATGTTTGATGCTCATGCAATACAGTACTCAAACTTTTTTGTAAAGCAGCCGTGATGCCAATAAACTGATGTTCTAAACACTTATGAGCAGCTTCCCAACATGAAACAAAATTACCTGTCGAGTTATTTAAGAAACACTTCCACCTACCATGTTCTCCCTCAGCACTACTGGTTGTTGTGGTGCCGTAGTGTCTTATCTGATTAGTCCAATAATTAACAAATCTCTCTTTGTAGAGTGACAACCATGTATCTTGTACATAAGATACTAACTCCAAGGATTATTTTGTCCAGTTGTTTAAGAGATTATTGTACTGGGAATTGTATAATTCTTCAGTATCTGCCCAAACCAAACGCTGCCATTCATTGAAAAAATCATCAACCATCTTCTCTTTCTCAAGTTTCTTCTCACTTTCATCCATCTTCATATTCTTGACAATGTTCTTTAATTGTTTTTCAGCCTTCGATCAAACGCTCTTGTTTATATGCCACAAACAAAGGATATGTTGCCCATCTGGATACACGACCCCAATCGCATTTATCAACGCTTGTTCCCTATCAGTTACAAATACCGTTGGAGTATCTCCAACATTATATAAATCTCTAAGACACTCTAGAACCCAACTGTAATGTTCTGTAACCTCGCTAGCTATAAATGCATTTGCCACTGTGAAAGTCTTTCCAGTCGAAGTCGTAGAGACTACCTGGAGCAAAGGATACTTAAACCTATTGGTTTTGTAAGTGCAATCGATGATAACATACTGAGGGAAACACCACGCCAGTTGAACGCTCTTAGGATGTGCACAAAATAGATCTTTTATCTCTTCAGACATTTCGTGACATCTATATTTCGTTACATAGTGGTAGTCGGTGCACAACTTCAAAAACTATTGCATTGCTGACCTACCTTCACTTTCATCACACTTGAGCTTTCGTGCACATTGTAAATAGTCTTCTTAATGGACCAGTTAGGTTCACTATTTTGTTTGGCCTTTTGTTTTATGTGCAACAATATCTCTTTGGGACGTGATCCACTCTTAGTTAAACTCTTAACTAATTCAGATTCAACTTCATTCAACCGAGATGCATATCCATGTCCTGTGAGATCCTTCTCAAGTTGGTGGTTGTGATGTCCATTGATTACTTCAATAATCCACTTCTCGTGAAGTACGACACATTTCACTTTTATAGCAAAAGGACAATCACATTTAGAAGAACCCGTACGCCTCCTTAACTTGGAACTGTATTAGAAACCCAATTTTTTGGTTTGTGGCTACAGAATATACCACTTCGATTGCACTGAAGCAACGTGAACGGCCCTTTTCCTTCATTATTCACAGACTTACTCATTTTTTTCACAATGACAAATCCGGTTTCTTTACATGTCTTGCTACACCAATCTATTACTTCTTCCCTTGAATCAAAATACTGTAACATACAAGAAAATAAGTTATCTTCAACTTATATTCAATTCATTCACACAATAGTACTAATGAAAACGTATTCTTACCTTGTCTCTCAGAAATATATGTGATACGTCCAATCTCATAGAAAGAGTTTTACTTTCATGCATTGAAGATTCATTTGAGTCAAATTGAAGAGTCTGAAATAGAAATCAGAGTTTCAAATAATCTATATAATAAAATTAGTAAAACAGAACCTTTTCGAGTGAATATACAACAAGCCACATTTCGTACAAAAGATTCTTACGAAATGTTTCGCAACATCATTAAGTGCGAAATGTTTCGCATCTGCGAAATCTGTTCGTGGTGCAACTGTAAAAGAATGTAAATCGTTTTTTTTTCTTTTGAGTAAACCATGAAAATCGAGTTGAAGAACAATAAAATCAAAAACCACACATGAACTTTACCTCTTCAATATCATCAAGACCAGACCATTGTTTAGTATCTATGTCTTCTTCATTATCATTAGGTTTATTCTCCATGTGTTTTAGGGTTTACTGATTAGAAGAAAATCAAACTTCAGTGGAAGAACACAAGAAAACTTGGAAGTTGCCTTATTTTTTGATCCTAGAAAGATTTATTTTAATTTTATAAAAAAATAACTTCTAATTTTATTATAGTATCTTCTATAATTTTTTTAACTCCTAAAATTAGAAGCCCCTTAACAGAAAGAAACAAAAAAGTCAATTTTATTTGACTGATTTTAATGAAAGTCTTCATTCCCCGGAGAATTTTCTTTATTCCCCAAAGCCGCGGCCCAAAATATATCTAAGTATCGAATGCTCCTTTGATCTTAGCCCATAAGCTTGCTAAATGAAGCTCTATGTTCACGGCAGCCCAACCCACAAGTGATATGTCCCAACAATGCTTGATGTTTTGGGCCACTGTTTGGGCTAACATGTTGTTGTTCGGACCAATATGAGTTGTTGTGTTTTGGGACTTAAAAAGGAGTCGTGACAACTCCCTCTATGCATCAGACTGGCCTGAGTTCGTGTTGTTCAAGCCCAACACGGATTAGACCCAGTCTAAGTGCCCTCGGGCTGGCCAAATTCATGAGGCGCGAAGCAAAGGAAGCCCAGATTTTAGTCCTCAGTCTAACAAGTTAGGTTACTCAGAAGTAAAATAGACATAAAATCCTATGTGAGGCGGTTGACGAGTCAGTTGACCACGTGTTCTTACAGTGCCATGTAGGGGCGGAAATTTGGTATGAACCATCGGGTTTTCGTCCAAACCCGCCCCTAATGGAACGGGTCGCGGATGATATGAAGATAAAAAACATTTATCAGATTCAGAGCGGGTTTGAGATTAGGTAGTGGAACCCGCCCCGATTAAGTATGTTATCCATTATATATATATAACGTGATTCTAAAACTTTTTATCTCATATTATCAATTTAACTATTTTATATTATGTAATTAGTTGTAGTGATTGTAGTTGATGAAAGCAAACTCTTATAAAATTTTGTTTATAAAAATCTATTATTTTGATTAAAATAACTTAATTGAACTAAAAAGTAATAAATTTATGTTTAAAACACGACCCGCCCCGTTCATGTTAAAAGGGGCGGGGCGGGTCAGTAACGGTTAAGCAATTTTTAATCGAATATGGTAATTAATACCCACCCCGATTAACTATTGGGACGGGTACGATAAAACCCATTTACTAACGGGGCGGACTTGGGAAGGGGTAATCCGTCCCAAACCCGCCCCGTTGACATCTCTAGTGTCATTCATCTCCCTCTGTCGGTTGAATTAGGCAAAAGACAATTTCTTGAGTTTTTAACAAAGTGGCATATCTACTGTGGAACATCTGCAAAGGAAGGAATAAGAAGAGTTCAGACCGGAAACAGTGATCTTTACGAGTTCATCATGACTTTCGGACATAGGAACAATAGATACAAATGTCTTTAACACACTGACTACCGTTGTTGTCCGGGAACAAACAGGTTGGGCAGCGCCACAGAGGGATGAGTGAAGATTAATGTGGATGGGCATACAAGAGTTCTGAAGTTGCATATGTTGCGGTGGTTCGTGAGGATGCATGTGCTGCGGTGATTCGAGACACCAACGATTGATTCATGAAAGGAGCAGGTAAAGTGTTATCACCCCGATCACCAGGAGAAAGTGAAGGTCACATTTTCCTATTAAGGTTGAAAGTTACAATATTAATGTTACAGACACGACGTAACGTAAGCACTTTAAATCCCTAATCTTCCAAAGTTCAACCCTCATTAGTCATTAGTCTTCAACGAAGAATCGAGTCATCGATCTTCAACCAATCAACCCTAAATCCCTAATCTTTGTTGGTTTTGGTTTTTGGGTTCGTCTCGGTTCTGTTTGATGAAGTAGTTATCATCTCCAACTCTTAACGACAACAAATTGGTTGAAGATCCAACCCTCTCCAGTCTCAATGAATCGGTGTTTTGTTTCGGTTCGATCAAAGGTACGATCTAAATATATTCATTATTGTTTTCCGTGTTAAATAATTTTTTTTGTTCGAAAAAATATATTCATTCTTCTTTTGTTTCTAAGATCTAGAAATAATAATTAAGTAACTTTTTGTTTATAAGATCTGGAAATATTTTGTGTTCCAAGAAATATTTTTAACAAAAAAAAAATTTAATTTCACATAGTTTACTTTTCACTTTTTTTTTTTTTTGTTGAAGAGTTCACTTTTCACTCTCTAATAAAATAAAGGAAAGTTTTATAAGGGCTCCCAATTCTTGTTAAAAGGGTCCCTCTTGGAAATTCGACACAAGTCCAACGGATTTACAAAAATAAACTATTGGAGTAAATTTCGGTGGAATCTTACTGAATGGTCTCGTATGCAGTGGGCTCGTACCGAATGGTCTCGTATTCAGTAAAGCTCGTACCGAATGGTCTCTTGTGCATTCGGTGGTACTCCTACGGAAATCACAAGGAGACCCTTTTAACAACAATGGGAGCCCCTAAAAACTAAACAAAACCCTACAACTACTCAAATCTCTATTTCTACATTTCTAACGGTCTCTCTCGGCCTCTCTGGCGGAATCTCTCTGGCGGAATCTCTCTCTATCTTTTTTATCTCCGGCGACATCTCTATCTCTCAGTCCCTCTCTTTCAGTCTCGGACGAGATCTCTATCACTCAGTCCCTCCCTTTCAGTCTCTCGGTAAGATCTCTCTCTCTCTCTCTCTCTCTCTCTCTCTCTCTCTTTTTGTCTCTCCGGCGGGTTCTGTCGCTCTCTCTCTTACAACCATAAACCTTAGATTTCTTATATAATTTCCATGACTTTTCTCTGGTATAATATCTTACTTCTCTGGCTAAAGACAATCCAAAAAACATATAACCAGAAATCAGGTTACAATTGTGATAGTTGTGATATTTTAGGGTTAGGTTTATAATTCTGAAGCTTTCAATATTTGTGAGAGTATGGTATTTACTTAAATCTTAAATCTCTCATATGTTGTGATACTTGAGAGGAACAGTAATGGGTGGGAAGAGAAAGAATGATGAAGCAGAAGCAGTTGAAGAAGAAGAAGTAAACCCTAGTAACAAGAAGAGACAAATACTTCCATCTCTCATAAAAAATAAAGAAAAGAGATCTGCTATTCATGCTAAGATTAAGCATGAAAAGAAGCTCGAAAAACGTAAAAAGGCCAAAGCTCGTGAAGCTGCTGAAAAGAAAGCTATTGAGCTCGGTGAAGAGGTCCTGATTCAATTTCTTTTCTTCAACTATCTTTTTCCGCTTATCAATGTTATTGCATCTATATATATATATATATATATATATATATATATATATATATCAAATTAGAGATGTTTCAAATAAAAATTGCGTTTTGGATTTACTCATTATTGCAGCTACCTCCAAAGAAGATCCCTCGTACAATTGAGAACACAAGGGAGCTTGACGAAACTGTCTGTAAGCCTGATGATGACGAAGTTCGTGCTCTTACTCTTCTCTCTTTTCATCTGGGTTTTATATTTTATTATATTATCAAATTTCTTATAAATGATCGTGTACTCTAGTTTGTGCTAAAAATGAGGTGCTTTTATTTGTTTTCGTTGACGAGTACTTCTCTTAGGCCACCGACCAGCCTCTGGATATTTTGTATTTATATGTTAGAAACGTGGAAAAGATAATCGCCACATCTAGAACTTACGGATACAGTGACAAAATATTTGTCATTAACAAGTCATAGGTGAACTTGCCCTAGCTTCAATTAAAGCGTATCAGATTCCAAATTACTGTTACCATGAACTGTTGTCAAGTTTTACCTATTGTGCGACTACATGAGTTGGCAGTACTGTAACAACACGAAGGACCATCATACTTCTGGTGAGGTGGCTGTACAAATCTAGCGGGCCCAATACCAAAACCACGTTTTTCTTTTGTATATCTCTTGTTCGTTGTTTCTAAATGGTCTACTACTTATCTAGGATCGTGTTTCCCTAGATCGCAAATACAAATTTTATGGACCAGATAATCTTTCCATGTTTCACTGATGTTTTTTGGATAACTTGTGGAAATTGTCACTGGGAACTTCTTGTACAGTGTGACCTCATTAATCTTGCGGTTCTTACCTAGTCTCATGTTGTTGAATGCAAACCCTGGATAAGAATGTCTCTTTACTCTTTAGAAAGAGAAACACGTAATCTCTCTCTCTTTCACTCTTGATATTTTATACAGCTTCTTTTTCTAAATCATTTTACTGTTTGTTTTGCAGCTATTTGCGGGAAATGATGCAGATGAGTTTAGTGGAGTTTTGAAACGGGACTTGACACCAAAAATTTTGATTACTACTTGTCGTTTCAACTCTACTGTAGGTTTCTTTTGCTTATTTACTTGGTTTCGCGTCTCTTTAAGTTTCTCCATGCCTCAATCCAAATAAGTTAGGCTAATCATTTTTTTTTGTGAATGTGAGCTTATAAAATGGAGTTCTTGTCTCTTCTGTTGGTTTGTCTCTTACGCAATTAATTGCCTTGATTATTAATTGATTCTTTCATTTGCAGAGAGGACCTGCTTTTATTTCGGAGCTACTTACAGTAATTCCAAATGCTCACTATTATAAGAGAGGAACCTATGATATGAAAAAGGTGCTTCGATTTTTTTAAGTTGTTTCTCATACCGGCTATTTGATTTTTATAGTGGTTTTATATCAGCTCTTCACAATCTGAGAATTAAGTTATTTATATATATTTTTCTTTCCTTCTGCAGATTGTGGACTACGCTAATAACAAAGAGTTCACATCTATCATGGTCGTCCACACTAATCGCAGGGAGCCAAGTAAGTGGCATTCCTTATGGCAATTAAAGCCTTGGAGTGCGTGTGATTCTAATCAGATGTTTTATATCTCAACTCGCATTGCTTCTTTTGTAGATGCTCTACTCATTATTGGTTTACCCAATGGACCTACTGCACATTTTAAGCTCTCCAAGCTTGTCTTGCGTAAGGATATTAAGGTAATGTTCAAAATGTGTACATACTTGGTCTTTTTATTGACCATAAACGGTGCCACTCAGTGTGTAAATTAAGATTATAGGCTGAATATCTTTGGATTTGTGAATCTCTATACTAATACATTGTTCTTATAATTGGCAGAATCATGGCAACCCCACCACTCACTTGCCCGAGTTAATATTGAATAACTTTACAACACGTCTAGGACATCGTGTTGGAAGGTATCGATCTTTTTCTGTTTCATTTAAAATCTAACTGCGGTTCTTTTTCCTGACATTCTCCTCTGCTGGATATATTTTTATTTTTAGAATGATACAATCACTTTTCCCTCAAGATCCAAACTTCCGTGGAAGACGAGTCGTGACATTCCACAACCAGAGAGATTATATTTTCTTTCGCCACCATAGGTCTGTCTCTATTTAATCAACATTTTGCTTGGTATGTCTTAATGTTCTTGGACTCCATTAAGTTTCACACCGTTATAACTTTGGTTCTCTTTTATGAATTTAGGTACATTTTTGAAGAAAAAGAAGATAAGCTAGTCGATGCGAAGGGAAAGAAATCCAAGGACGCCAAAGAGGAGAAAACTCCCAAAGGGAAAACCATCGCTCGCCTTCAGGTTTTAAGTTTCGCCATCTTTTTTTATGAACCAGTTTCAGTATACTAGTAATGTCTAACATATCTTATGCATTCTCTCGACTGATATTTGCAGGAATGTGGTCCAAGGTTCGTGCTAAAGTTGATCAGTCTGCAACATGGTACCTTTGATACTAAAGGAGGTGAATATGAGTGGGTTCACAAGGTATCAAATTTTTTTTCTTTCGTCATTTGAGATATTTTATCACTGTTTTTCTACTTTGCTCTCCACGATTATGAAAAGCAATTGAAATTTTCGGATCATATCCTTACGTCACAATATCTTGTGATTTTTAGGCAGAGATGGATACTAGTCGGAGAAGATTTTTCTTGTGAGCTTGTTCTTGGATACTGGCAGAAGAGCTTCCTTAGCCATGTAACAGGCCTCTTGTTTTGCCGAAGTTTACTTATTTCCTTAAGATATTAGCAGTTTTTTAGACATCTTCTCTTGATGAAATACATCAACCTAGTTTGTATAGATTTTGATTTTAAAGATACAGACCCTATGTTGCTAATATATTTTTTAGATTTCGATTTTGAAAGAAGAAAAGTTGTACTACAGATTATTACGAGGAAGTGGCAGCCCTCTCTGCTACATGATGAGACAAATACAAGAATTATCCAAGGTTAATTCCGTTTTGGCCCCTAATTTGTGACTAACTGACCATAAGTATCCGTGGTTCCTTTTGAATTACAAAGGTTAAGTGTTTTTATTCTCACCAAAAGCAACTTTGTGGCATATTTCTGGTTAGTTTTTCCATTTACCATTGCCCTCACTCCATATCACCCTCTCATTCACCAAAAGTATAGAATCTTTTGATATCGATATGGTTAATACATTCCTATCGATCTTTTTAGCCAGGAGAAAATCAAGCTTAGCTTGTAAATTATTCGAGATATTAAGGGAAATGGGTGTTGATCCCGTGGGCGACATAATTCCATGATGGGGGGCGTGGATCATTCTGTCTGAGATGGCTGAAAATCTATGTCCAACTGATGTAACAACATACGAACGGGATTAATCCCGATATTTAAACATAATATACTCATCCAAGTTCATAAGGCTGGTCATGTTAAAGAAGCATATAAATTCTTGAAAATGATGCTGGATGCTGGCTGCTCTCCTAATCATGTTACAGACATGACCTCGAATTTCCTTGAGAAAAAGATCGATGGATTCAGATTTCAAAAGGCACCGATTAAACGGAACAAGGATGATGCAACTTAGTGTCAGTTTTGTTTGTTTGTTTGATTTTTTTTTTGATGAAAATCAGTTTTGTTTGTTTACCGCTTGCATTTTAAAGTTTTGGGCTATTTGCAGCATGGGAAATTTTATAAGGCCTCCCCAATTTTGTTAAAAGGCCTCCCCATGAACCATTTTACTTGCTAAATTATCACTGAGGGGAGACCTTTTAACAAAAATGAGGGGGCCCTATAAAATCTCCCTTGCAGCATTGGTCCCAGAAACCTGTAACCCAAAACAACCCTTTTCGATAGAATTCTTATATTCCACGTATTCAAATATAATGAATGGTTAGCTCAATGGCATCGAATTCTCACCCATCACGTGTAATGATATTTCTGGACACGAATAGCATATGTTTTGATGTGTATCCCTCATTTTCTATCAGTCGCTAGAGTTCAACTCTTGGTCCCATCACATTTAAAGCTTGTGCGTATTGACATTTCATCGTGTGGACCCTCATTACCATCTCCTAATAAACAGGACCTAATCCATGACTTGTGATTATATTTTGTAGGTCTACAAAATCCTACAGTATGTAGAATCGTATCAGAAAGATGCGATATGGCTCATCACTACACTGACAGTGACGCAGATGCACGTAAGGTGATAATTTATTTTCATCGTAAGATGCTATTTAAGCAAGTTTTCAACAAATGATATCAAAGTTTACTTTGTCATGTATATTTTGTTCTATTGTGTGGTGGGTTAGCCACAGAAATTACCGAGGGAACATTTGTGGTGTAGATTTTATATGGCTTCTAAAACCTACCAAGCATCGAAAACCACTAAAAACAAGTTGGGTTGAAGCTGTGTTTAGTATAATCAAGGTGAGCAAAATTCTACTGTTTTTTTGTATGCATCTAGAGAATCTTGCAGCATCTATGGGGCTTTGTATATAAATGTCTAATATTAGAAGTCTCCTGATTCCAGTACGAACTCTGTGATGCTTCTCTGACTGGAAATGGTGCATTTGGGTTCCTCAAGGCCGATACTCCTGGCGATTGTGTTACCTACTCAGGTTTCTGTGAAGCGCTACGACAGGTATTACGTGTGTGTGTATTAATACATATATAGTTAGTGAAAAAATAGAGCTAAAGTTGTTCGGTAACAATGCAGCTGGGTTTAAGTTGGCATCCTCATCAATTGAGTTCTGAAGAGATTGAGGACTTGTGGATCCAAGCAGATATCGACGGGAATGGTGTTGTTGATTATAGCGAATTTCAGGTAAATCGGATTTTTGTCAGTTTTAAACTTGTTTCTGCTTTGAAATAGTACCTCATCATACTTCACACTATTTAACTTCTATACTCTACCATCTTGATCCCATTGGAGAAAGTTTTTTAGCTATGTAACCTACACCATATTTTAATATTTTTTTCGGCTCTGGAACGATCCAATATTACCATCTCAGATACTTTTGTTCGTCACTAAGAATTGCTTTAGTGAGCCCAAAATCCTCTATGATGACCATCTCCTCTTTTGGCACTTTTCACTCAGTGTCCGATACCTCGTGCTGTTGAATGTTGATTCCCTTACCAGTGTAACGTCATTCTTAACAAGTCTGGGGTTGTCAACACTTGGTTGCCCAAGCGATTGATTGTGTTGACATAAACTCCAAAATCCTGGAAGTACAGTATAAATAATAAGTTTGTCGAGCTTTAGGCCTCTTCCATTCGTAGTTTAATTTCGGCGGTATCGGGCTTATCACATTTTGATGATGTATCAATGCCATGTAATGACTAAACGTAAATCGTAATCCATATTAAAAAAAACAAGTCTGGGGTTGAATCAAAATTCTCGATACTCTCTCCATGATATACTTTCTGTTGGGAAGATTGTGAAAGATAAACCCAGGCTTAGCTAGAGTGTTTACCTGCCGGACCACTCTTGGAGCTAAAAAATTGTGTTTCCGGAAAAAGAAAAAACAATTATACGTTATTGACGAGAGGCAATTGATTTTGCAGCAAAGGATATGGGATCCATCATACTCTAGATAGTTCCCTCAGAGTATATCTAGAAAATTCCTTTGGGTTGGCCAACAAGTATGGAACATGGAACCTTCAACTATGTACAAGGCAACCCGGTCCAAGCTTGTTGTTTGGGCTGCTGTTGGAGCTGTGTATGCTGCTGTCCCGGGCCTAAATGAGTTGTTGTTTGGTGCTCCAAATGTGGGTTGTGACAGTCAGGAGCGAAAGAGAGAGATCACTTGTTTTAGGGAGAGAAAGGATGGTTGCCGTCAATCTACTGGTAGAGAGAAGATTTGCTCGTCTGGAGGGAGAAAGAATGGCAATCGCGAGTAGAAAAATGTCTTACTCATAAGTTTGGGAGAGAGAAAAGCAGTCGCAACAATTTCGTTAGTCGGAATCGGATGATGTTTTTCAGTCGATTGACTCCTTTTTTATAATGTTAGAAAGCTCAGCTCGGTCTTCGAATGGAGCAATTCACCTGTTACGTCTCGATCAGTAACATGGACTAAAGAGACATTGGTAGTTATTGTTGGCTGGTTATCTGGTAAGATATGAAGGGATGCCTTGATGTCTAGGACGACGACATGACATATGCGTTACTGGATGAGACTGTCCGACGTTTTGTGTATATTTGTGTTCCCATGTTTGTTTTTACTGGAATAGCAAGCGGAGACGTTGGTAGATCAACTGGTATTCTGATATCCAGTGGCCATGTCTCTTGGACCTCGAAAGTCGTTTGGGTTAAACTCAACGATAGTTAATGGGCTCTGGTAATATACCTAAGTCCAATTGTCGTTAATTTGTAGGAGCGCTCTTGAGACCAGATTTCGGCCCAATATATATAGTCTTTAAGGCCAAAATTGTCTTTACTGATGACAGTTATGTAGTTTATTCAATTCATTTTATCTTCATATTATATCCTCGTATTACATTTTCAGGAAGTATACATATCATATAATATACCGACTCTTGAAATATAACCTACCATAATCACATCAATCATTATTAGTATTTGAAATTGGGCCCCTGGACAGAGGGAGGGCCAGTACGACCGCACCGATTGCATCCCTTCACCCATGTTCCTGTCCGTCGTTTAGGGATCAAAAATTCATTCCACCACATTGCCGAATATTTTGGATGTCGTGTGAGACCATTTTTCCTGTCCAAATAAAACAAGCCGAAACGCTTGGTATAACCTTGGCACCACTCGAAGTTGTCACAAAATGACCAAGCGAAATACCCTTTCACATTCACTCCATCCCTAGCCAAATAAAGTTTATTTAGTTATAAATTTGTACATCAAACTTGACTTTAGTAGATCACTCAATTATAAGAAGAAACATCATATGATAAATGCTACGTATATTTATGTATTTACACCGAGAAAAAATGTTGTCACAAAAAGCAATTTCGTGAAATGACTTCTCATAACTGCAATACCTTAATTGTTTGGATATATAACGAACTGCACTAGATAATTGAGAAATACTTACTCGATTGACCTAGCTACCGCGCCAAGATAGTCCTCATAAAAATATGCTCTTTTCATATCAATCCAATTAGGATTGAGAGCATATGGTTCATCTTCCTCATCCATACCTAAAAAGTTCACAAGGAATGAGGCTTTATGTTTAACAAGGAAAAAACACACACCATGATAAATCTATCTATAAGAAAAAGATTGGTTATGTTTGTACCATTCTCAATAATATATATTGGTGGGTTATTGTATGTATCTGATACATATCTGAGAAGCTTTTCCATGCCCCAAGGTACTATATACAACCACTCTGATGCAGCCTGACATTAAGATAACCAATATATAATTGAGAAAAAAATAATATTATGCAAGTTTTGTAGAGTAACGAAGACAATATACCTTGTCACCAATATCCTCGCCTTGTGAATTTTTAACTGGCAACAGAAAAAGGTAAAAATTGTCAACTTCGGATAAAGAAACAAGAAAAGGAGTAATTATATTGGTGGTGGATATTGGAAATAGTACCAAGTCTTTCTATTTGTTGTTCTCGAACAAAAAAATTAAGGTCAAAGCTTCTCTCGTCATGAGCGATATATCTTGACGTATAATGATTAATACCCACAAAGTCCACCGAGTTTCTTAGTAGCTTTTTTTCTTCATTAGAAAAGCTGGGAAGCCTATCACCAAGTTTCTCACGCATGACTTGAGGATAATCTCCGTAAAAGATTGGATCCAAAAACCTTCGTAACGAGTAAAGTAGTTAATCAAAATAGGAATATAGGCCGATTTCAAGAATGTGCATGTCTCATCACTAAGTGCTAGCATAAAAGATTTAATCCAAACGACCAAGAAGATCTAGACAGGATGTGGGCAAGCAACTATTTAGGTATTCGGAATTGGATAAAAGGGGAAGCTATAGAGAGTAGCACTTGGGAAATTGCTGAACAGTTTCAGCTAAACCAAAGTTGACGTCAAGTCCTCCCATAAGCACCTAATGAAATTACAAGACGCCGTCGGACAAAAGGGAAAATTTGGATTGAGAACTCGCCTTAAATAATCTAGAGGTAAAATGTTGTTGCCTAAATAGGAGAGTTGGTCCTGGGTTGGAGCAGGGCCGTGGCTGAGATTTTAGACGTCTGGTGCCAAACTTTAGTAAGGGCCCTTCACGTAACAATGTAAAGCAAATTTTAGTAAGAACCCTTCTCATATCCACAAAATTCTATGAAATTTACAAATTATATATGGTTTTACGTTATCTTTCGACCAAAATCCACAACCAATATTAACAAAAGAAACAAAAAGTTGACGTTTTTCTTAAAAGTTTGTAGGATATGAACGCATTAATTGCCAAAACCTGAGAAAGTCGTCAAATTTGTAAATATTATTTACTTTCTATTGTAAGAACTATTGAATTTGCAAGTAAAATCAACTACAAAAAAGTATTTGTGCAAACACAAAATTAAAGCTTGATATTTGTAGTTGTTGCTTGCTACTAAACTCAAATAGAAAAAACACCCAAAAATTGGCAACAAGTTAGTTTGGATCTCATGACCATAAGCGCACAATGCCAATGCAAAGCCACAGAGCCGCTCACTTCTCTCGTGGGAAAAACATTTTTAACCATTTCAAACTTGGTTTGCACGTGACAGTGGGCCCTCTGTGGTGGGGGGCCTGTGCGAGCGCACGACCCGCACCCCCACTACACGGCCCTGGGTTGGAGCCTGATGGGAACTAACCCATAATGTTAACTGAAGTTTTATTTTAATCTATCAGGAACTAATAGTATGGCCTAATTCGAGTTCACCTAAAAAAAAGTGTAACTGCAAGAGAAAATACCATCCAAGTTGAAAGTCGATATGCCTTTTTGCAGCATCTATATCCTCGGTTTTTGTCGAGAAGGGCTCTGCCCACTCGCAATTAGGTGATATGCCTATTTCACCACCTTGATCCTACAAATATAGCAATAAATTGTTTCAAATAATATTAAATAGCAATACAATATGATAATCTCAATTTGTTTTCGCTATCCATGCATCTTCAATCGACAATAGTCTGCTTTTTAATACCATATTATCTTATGAAACAAGAAAAGAATATTCATGCAATTTAAAGACAACATTATGTAAAATCAAAGGGAATACCTTAAATTTCTTTCTATAGACAGAAACAGCTGCTGCATGAGCTAAAAGGAGATGGTGCGCAGCTAAATAGGGTTCGATATGTGAATTTTTATTTCTTCCAGGAGCATGTGTTCCAGTTCCGTAACCATTAACAACAACTGGGAGAGGTTCGTTAAATGTAATCCATTGTGTCACTCTGTCTCCGAACCTCGCAAAGCATGTCTCAGCAAAGATTTCAAAATAACCCCTGAGGCCATGAATGTTTCCCAAACATCACAGAGATTGAAAAATGTGAGAATAGTCCCACATAAGAGAAGGGCTATCTAGCAACCAACAATATAAAGTAAAGGTCCTCTCCACTCATTGCCAATTGGTTTTGAGTTGGATGACCACAAACCTAATAAAATAAACTTGAAGTGAAGACCCAAAATCGGAATGTACGATTTTGCACCACTTTTTGGCCTTCTTCTGTATGGACACAATACCAAATTAAAACTTACACAATTTTAGAACATAACCAGCCTTGCATTGAAACTTGAAGATGGTCAGGGAGATCCCAATGGTATAGTGTTACATAAGGCTCCATTCCTACAGATAAAGATCCCAATTTATGTTTAGTAAAGTAGAAAATATTTTTAATCCACCTCTCATAATATTTTGACAATTCTGAAAAAAGAAATCGAACCTTTTTCCAAAATAACATTAATGAGATTATTGTAATAAGTAACTCCGTCTTCATTAACCTTTGTTCCCAAACCATCTGCAAACATTGACATAGATTATTGTTATTTTTTACCAAGACTTCCACATAGACAAGCAAAAAAAACTAAAATAGTAAAATATACATAAATAAGTATATATATATACCAGGAAAAATGCGAGACCATGATATAGAAAAACGATAAGCTTGAAATCCAAATTTAGAGATAAGGTCGACATCTTCCTGCAACGTAAGAAAATTCAAATGGAAAGTCAACAATTTTTCTAATGGTTAGCTTCATATGGATGTCTGAGTTGAGATATATAGACCAATAAGAGGGGTACCAAACGATCAGCCATTTAAGAATTATCAATGTGAAAGCATGCCTGTCTATATCTTCAGTTTTACTATGCAGACAAAACCGGCCACCGGATGGTAGGCCAGACAAAGGGTTATCCTATGATCTACTTTCTTAATTTTGTTTTTGACAATACAACAATGATAGAAGTACCACTTTCGTGACCCCTGGATGACCGCCTCCTAATAATAGAGGGAGCATTTTGGTCTTTTTCACTATGTGAAAAGACGAAAATACCTACTGTCTTGTTCGCCACGTAGACATAACAATCATCAAGAAGTACGTTTATCATTTTTGTTTACCGTATAAATATTCTTGAAGACAATTGTACCTTGTAGTGATTATATTGATTTGCAGCAACATCTCCATTACTTCCATCTTTTATCTTTCCTGGAAATCGTAGACAAAAAGTACACATTCACTCAAAAATAATATTTGGGTTAAATTTGTGACCAACTCGTCGTTTTGGCCGCAAGGGTAAAATTTTTGACGAAATTATTTTCGGGGGCCAAAATATAATTATTTCTGAAAAAGAGTAAAAACAAAAAAATATCACATCACACCTTTCTTTGTCATCCACTTCACCTTATCTCTCCGCCATCACACCACCTCCTCTCAACCTCACCCTTCTTCTCCGGCGAAAGGTTGCCGGCCGGAATATATTCCGGCCGGCCACCTTTAACAAAAAGTAAAATAAAAAGTGTCCCTTTCTTCTTCTTTCTCTCTCTTCTCTTCTTCTTCTTTCTCTCTCTTCTCTTCTTCTTAGCGAAAATGTTCTAGAAAGTAAGAAAGTAATACCCGGTATTCGTGCAAAAGAATCCCAAATACTATCACCTCTTCCACCTTCCTTAGTAGCACCTTCAACCTAGAGAAGAAACCACCAAATCCATTTGTTTATTCAACCAAACGATCACACGAGAGCAAATCTAACAACATAACAACTTTTTGAGAACAAAACCTCAGAGAAGAGAGGTGACTCAAATCCAAATAATGATTCCCCTTACCTGATAAGCTGAAGTACCAACACCGAAGACAAATCTACGAGGAAAATCATCTCGAGCCACATTCCTAGGAGCCATCACTAATTAATTAAAAGTTATCTTATTAACTATGTTACATGTGAAACTCCAAGAGTTTTCTTCACAATTTGAGATTGATAAGAAGGGAAGAGCTTTTATTGGATCTAAATTTCAGAGTACATACAGTTTCTTGTTTGGTTATGAGTTTTTAAGACTTCTTGAGTTTTAATAATTTTTTAAACAAGGTCTAAACTCTAAAGAAAGACCTAGCCAAGTCTAGAAAAATCAATTTATCAAAAAGTCATGCAGCTGAGAAAAAAAAGAGAAACTCAACTAAATTAGAGATATTGCTGAAATATTATTAATAAATTGTAGGTTTCCTAAACTTATACAATTTGTAAAGGGAAGTTTTATAGGGGCCTCCCACCCTTGTTAAAAGGGTTTCTCTTTGTAGATTCGGTACGATCCCACTGAATCTACAAGAGACCATTTGGTACGAGCCCATCGAATTCACAAGAGACACTTCAGTACGAGCCAACCGAAATTCACTCCAGTAGGTTATTTTTGTGAATTCGGTGAACTCGTACCGAATTGTGAATTCGGTGTACTAGTACCGAATTCACAAGAGGGGCCCTTCTAACAAAAATGGGGGACTGTATAAAACTTCTCATTTGTAAATATTAGAACGTAACTTTCAAATAAATAATGGTGCGTTTGGATGGAGGGCTCCTACCAAAAAATGGGATTTAGTAGGAATCATGATTGCTTGACCTGTTTGACTACAAATAATTCTAGGACTCTTGAATCCTGGACTTCTAAGTCCAAAATTTACAATGGACCAAAATCTCACCCTATCCCTAAGATTTGATAGGATTTTGGATTAATGAACTCAAATTTCAAACTTAAAATCACGAAAAATAACTTTTAAAAAATATTTTTTTCTATAAAATAATGGTTAAAATTTTTTTTTTCGTAATTCAATATTTCCCGAAAGGAAAATATTGACATTCACCCCACTATTATATCAATATTTGGACTTGACCCCTGTTATTTTTAAACTTTTGATTTACACCCCCACGTGGACGAAAAACGTAAAAACACTGTTATGTTGATCGTGTGCGAAACACACATGCGAATCTGGACGACTTTGCCATTTGTAATCGAACGGATCTCTGCATCTCATAGGATCCAAGGGTTGTAATTAAAACCTACTCCTAATATTTAATTAGTGTTGCATAAACTTTTCCCCCAATCTTTTCAAACTACCCAACCCTCTTCTTCCATGAATATGGTTTTCTCTGAACCTACTAACAGACTAAACCCTAGACGAAATGGAATTGATTTCTTTCGATTTCTATCAACCTTATCGATGCTGAGATGAGTTCCAGACCAAGACGATCCATCCACCATGATGAAAAAGTTCTTTTTGTGGTATTAGAATCTGTTTATGAATCTAGGTTTTCACAGAACTTCTAACAACTTATGCTCCATCAGGTTTACACTTGGGAGGAACTATTTAACTATTAGATCTAGTGTCAATCCTAATGCTTCTGAAGAACTCTATTAAATGTCTTTAATATCGGTACACTTTTCTTTTCACTAGATTTAGTTGGGTTTCTATATTTTTTTCCTTTCAAACTTTTGCTTTAGCTACACTGAGTATTTCTGGGGTTATTGATTAAAGATTATCATGTGGTATACTGTACCGGATTACAATATCAATCCTAGTACTTCTGATGGTTCCTAGAATGCACACGAACTTTCTTCTACCACTCTATCTTATTTCACTTTTACTAATTTTCAATCCGTTAGGATGCTTCACATTTAGCGTAATAACTAAGAGTTCGTCCTCTAAAAAAAATCGTTTTTTTCATGAAACCGTCTTCTTCTCCAAAACTGATTTTTTCTGAAACCCATTTTCCCCAAAATCGTTTTCCCAAGAAAATCGTTCATTTCTCGAGATTTTCCCTCTGATTTTTTTTTTCTAGAAAACCTTTTTTCCCCAATTTTTTTTTTCCCAAACTCGTCTTCCGAAAAACATTTTTAGTTTTATTTTTCCAAAAAATGATTTTCTCGGAAACCATTTTTCCCTGAAAACCAATTTTACGCGATTTTTTTAAAATACAGTTTCTGGAGGAAAAAAAACTGTTTCTTGGGGAATAACAGGTGAGGTGGAAGTGAGATGGAAAGAGATATTTTGTAATTAATTTTACTAGGGTATATCCCGTGCCCTAGGGCACGGACACTTGTATCAATCAAATGTTACGAAATTTATTGCTATATTTTATTGAGAGAGATTTTTATTAGTTATTATTTTTTTGTTTATTTTCTCTTAAATTAGTTATTATTTTATTGAGGGGGAGAGATTTTAATTTCTTTTTTTAACCCTTGAAATTTATTTTGTTTAACTTTTTTTCTTAAATTAGAATTTTTATTTCTAAGAAGGAAAGGATTATTGTTTTTTAAATAGGTAACTTTATTTCTACGAAGGACTATATTTTAAATTTTGAGAAGGGCTTCTAGACAATATCCTTTATTAAAAAAGGATGTTTGTCCCAGTCAGCGGTTTCCCCTCTGTTTTATTGTATAGATTTTGAAAAAATATTATAGGCAGGCCAGTTATGGCATTTACCTTAAAATATAGGGTCAAATTTGAATTTATGAAAATAGGGGCCAAAAAGGAAGCTGGTCACAAAGTAGGGGGCTAAAAAGAAAATAACTCTATTTTTTAAATAAGCGTTCATTTTTTAAGTAATATTAAATCCTAGAATTCTTATTTGTCACAAAAAAAACATTTGGACTCATGAATCCTTGGAATCATGAATCCACATATTCATCATTCCTTCATCCAAATAAATCGTTAATCTAGAACCTAAAAATTTCTCAAAAATTTAATATTATTAAATATGATATTTTTGTACTAACTTAAAATATTAAACTATTAAACACTGACTAATTCCAATTTGACACTCAATTGGAGACAATTGGAAAATTTAGCCCTTATATTTGTCCATCGTTTAAGGTTGGTCTTGACCATATTTCCATAACTCAAAGTTAACCGTCTGTTTATTTTTACTAATATTTTAGAAGATTTGCTCTCCCTCTCTCTCTCTCTCTCTATCCTTTCCCCTCTTTCTGACTCGTCCGAAGGGTTGCAAGAAGCATCATTAGAAGGGTCGTAGGAAGCGTCGTCAGAAAGGTCTTTGGTAGACGGTGTGCACCATTTTTCTCTCTATGCAAAGTGCAACACGATTTTTCAAAGTAATTGCACTTTCAGTAATACCTCAAACCCAAAAACCTAAACTGAAAATGTTGTTCATGAGAGTTTTTTTTACAAAATTTATAACGAGGAGACTCATCATGCCATGTGGAATTGCCTTTGACATTGGACCTGATCTGGACGGTTTAAAAATGAATTACCCAAAGTACACCTAAAATGGATGTAAGTTGATCTTTATATGGCCAACAAAAAAATTGACTCTCCATCAAGATCATAAAACACAGAAAGAATTAATTCCTCGAATGATTTCACTATTTGTGATCAATTATACGGTTTTGTCTGAAATGGTTATGATCAGTGTAGTGGCCAAAAATCGTATTAGGTCCACTTCGCCTAAGCACATCCTACTTGCATAAATATCACTTGGCCTCAGTCCACCTCCTACTGGTTTGACACTCTCCAACATGCAATCCGACCCACTAAAAGTCTAATGGCTTTAAAGCCTATGTGAAAGTCTATTTAGACGAATAATGACCCATGAAAGTAATAATACTCCAAGCACCCCTTGGTTGCCCTTAACTAAGCTTGTGAGATTACTAAATCAACCACAATTCCTAAGATCTGCCACGTATGTCACTCGAAGACCCTACTGTTAGGTTTTGTAATCATCACCTAGTGTTCTAAAAGGAATCTCATACGTCTAATACGTTTAACACTAGCTACCAGAGTGGTTTAGTAGGTGATATGGGCCTGAAGCAGGGGGTGACAAAGGTCTACTGCGACAACCAGAGTGCGATTCATTTGACCAAAAATCAAATGTATCACGAGAGAACTAAACACATTGATGTCAGATGTCACTTTATCAATGACGTGATAGAAGAAGAGAAGATTACGACTTTCAATTTTAAGCATTGCTTAGACTTGATTGGGATTTCCAGATGTTGCGTCCTGGCAGGGCTGAAGCGACGACGGCTAAGAGGCGCTGAGCTATGATGGTGGCATATTTAAGTCAAGAGGAGCATATTCAAGTCAAGGTGGAGAATTGTTGAAAGTGTCTTGAATATGGGTTGATATCAAACCCGATTTACGACCTGCCAACCCGCTTACAAGGCTTGTTCATGGACAAACCTTCCTCCGGCGAAGGGAAACCCCTTCGCCGGAGTGTTTAGAGAGATAGAGATGAGATTTTTTTTTTAAAGGTCGTCGGCCTGAAAATTTTCCGGCCAGCGACCTTCGTCAGAGAAGAGAGAGAGAGAGTGAGGTGAGTTGAAGAGAGGTGAGATGGAGAGAGAGAGAGGTGAGGTGGAGATAGATGTGAGGTGGAGATAGATGTGAGGTGGAGAGAGAGGTGAGGTGAAAATTCATGTTTTATAATTAGTAATTTTATTTTGAAAAAGTATTGATTAGAAGGGTAGTTATGACATTTTCATTAAAAAAGATGGTCATATATGAATTTATGAAAAATAGGGGGCCAAGAAGAAAGCTAGTCACAAAGTAGGGGGCCAAAAAGGAAATAACTCTTTAGAATATCGGGGTCCTCAAAAGTTAGGGTACGGTTTTCGTGGCTTTGGGCCTAGGTCGGCCCTGTATAAATCTGTTAAACATCCCCATTATTGGCAACAATAGAATCTAATGCAAAAAACATTCGCAACTTCCAAATAGAAGTAAAAATCCTCTTTCAAAGAAAGAGCATCACACCAAGGATCAAACTAAAACTTTTTGTAGCTCCACTTCTGTAATGAGTTTTGAGTTTTACCAACGGAATATGAAAGCAACTCCAAACACTTATGCTTTGACTAGATGTAACTAGAGTTGTGAACCAATCTGTGAGAAGAACTCCATATTTATCACTTAATAAGAGAGGAGATAAAGAGAATAGTCATTCAATTTTTACTCTTAAAACCTAGTGTGTTGGAGTCGAAGCCAATTTTGGATCGGTTCCAATCGCCAAACTCAGAAATAGAGCATGCCTTTGTAATCTTCTTGTTGAACTCCTAAGTTTAGAGGAAAGAGTCACTTGAATCCAATTCCGGATCAATAAGATATATAAGTATGAAGTTTGGACGAAATATGATTCGAGTTAGGGACCAACCGACAATAAATAAACGTTTCGTTTGGGGGATCGTTTGTGCAAAATTAGTGCGCCCTCATCGGGCGGCACACATTTTTGCTAGCCAATATTCTAACGGTTGCGCAAAGGTCTTGGTGGGACACTCGCTAAGCATTGGAGCTGCGAGGATCCAACAACCCGAGTTTCACCCGTATCGGGCATGGGGTGGGATATCACGTTCCCTCCATCTAACGACCATCAGTGCCTCCAGTTTGGCGCACTTCTGGTAGATCCAAGGGATCTCGTTTCCGCCGCGATTTAAGCCAAGATTGGACGTCCCATATTGCAGCAGACCAAGATCTATTAGAGTTAAGTGAATAGTCACATTTTCTCGACAGATGTGTCCCTAAAAACCAATAGATGTGTCCCTAATGAATGCATTTATTTGTTTCTTACAAACATAACCAAATGAACTCGAAATAGATTTTTTCCAGAGCATCAAGGATTATTAGAAGATAATTTTAAAGAGTCCAATAAAAACATTTAAGAAAATTTCCAAGGAGTTTCATAAGAAGGGAGTCCGGTCCATTCGCAGTAAGTAAGAGGTTTTTTTTTTTTTTTTGATGAACAAACCATGCAATAACTAAAACCGAAGAGTATACAACACACCAAACGAAATTACATAAACGCAGAAATAAACGATGGTATAGAGTTCCACACTGTCCTACTCTTATGTCTTCGTCCCCACTTGGCGAGCGCGTCAGCTGGAGCGTTACCCTCTCTATGGACAAATGAGAAGATCGTGGCTTCGAATTGTTTCCTGAGGGTCTTGACCTGTTGTAGAATTGATATCGTCTGCCAGTGTATGCCCACATTGTTACCTTTGATGAAATTAATCAAGGATTGATTATCACTTTCGATGTGGATGTGTGAAATCTTCAGTTCTAAAGCCCATCTCATACAGTGGAGTATAGCTAAACCTTCACCTTCTTCAGCATTTTGGCAACGAATCGAGTCTGCTGCCGCTATGATGAAGTTTGAGTCTTCATCTCGAATGATGCATCCGATTCCTGCCTGTTCTGTCATGTTAGTAAAAGAGGTGTCCACATTTATCTTGAGGAAAGGTTTCTCCGGGGGTATCCAGGAACTACTCTTGGTAGTCTTTTTGTTTTTGGTTTTGGTTGTTGTCTCCATTTTAAGAGGAGTGACAATAGTGTTATTAATTCTGTCGATAATTTGTCTCGGATTTTGTTTATTTTCATTAAAACAGTTTTCGCATCGAGCTTTCCAGATAAACCAAAGTATCTTGGCATACAATTGAGTAAGTTCCTCTGGCAGATCTTTCCATTGAAAGATCCACTGCATGGTTGAACCAATCTGCTCCGTCCGAACATGAAAATGGAACCAAATTGCTTTGGCGAAAGTGCAATGAAGCATTACATGGTCCAGAGTTTCATCCTCTGCACAATTAATACAAGTGTAAGAGTGACCAATGAATTTACCTATTTTGGCTTTTACCGGTAGGCTATTAGTGCAACACTTCCATAAGAATAGTTTAACTCGTGGGATAAGGTTCATAGTCCAAATAAAGTACCAGTCTGGTTGATCCTGCATATGATTCATGTTATTCATTCTCAGGTAATTATACATCGTTTTTAAGGAGAAATTTCCTGATTTCGTTAACGTCCAAATCGGTTTATCATCATCATTTTGGTTAATATTGATACTTTGTATAGCTTGTTGTACATCCTCATCGAAGCTTTCCTGCAATAATTGCACATTCCAGTTGTCATTAGTAATCAATTGAGAAACCCATGTAAGACTGGATTCCTTATTATTAATAATAGGTGGGGGGTGGTTTGGGATCCAGAAATCCTGCCAAATGTTAATTTTATTGCCTTTGTTAATGTCCCAGAAGATCAGTTCAGTAATCTCGTTGTAATGATTAGCAATCGACTTCCACATCCAGGAGTTACTAGCTTTAGGTTTCGAAGGCTTATGGGTATTAGGGAAATACTTACTTTTGAGGACCTGCACCCAAATGGCCGACGGATTCTTTATCATTCGCCAGTTAATCTTGTTCAGAAACGCCTGATTGTCTATGCGGGGGAGACGAAGACCCAGACCCCCCGCCTTCTTTGGTTTGCATATCGCCGACCAATTAATAGTATGGAAGGTTTTGGATTTTCCCCACCAGAAAGTCCTTTGAATGGACTCAATGCTGTTGCATATGCATTTAGGGATGGCAAAGCACTGCATTTGGTATCGGGGAACGGCCGCTGCGATAGTCGAGATGATTACCGAGCGACCTGCTTGGGAAAGAAGGCTCGCTTGCCACTTGGCAAGCTTGCTATTGATTTGGGAGAGGAGAGCTTGGAAAGAAGAGGTTATCTTTTTATCAATAAAGAGATTAGTTCCAAGATATTTGTCGCCCGTCGACGACTGGTGCACTTTTAACTCTCGAATAATCATTCTTTTGAATTTAGGATGAGAGTTTTTCGAGAAGAAAATATTAAATTTGGAATAGTTGATCATTTGCCCCGAAGCTTCGCTGAACTCTTTAAGAATGTTTTTAAGGTTGTGAATGTTCTCTAAAGAGTTTTGACCAAAGATTAGGCAGTCATCTGCAAAGAGAAGATGCGAGATAATAAGCCCCGACTTAGCAATAGGGAAACCGATAAACTGGTTAGGGTTATCACCTTTGTCCAGCAGCCTACTGAGACCTTCCATTGCAATCGCAAAAAGGAAGGGGGAGAGCGGATCACCCTGCCGGATCCCTCGAGAGATGTTAAAGGAGTGACCCGGGCGACCATTGATAAGCACAGCCATGGTGCTGGTGGCACGGCAAACCTTGATAAGGTTAACCCAGCCAGGCGAGAAACCAAGCATGATCATCACATTTTCCAGATAATGCCATTCGATACGGTCAAACGCTTTAGACATATCAAGTTTAAGTCCAAAATAGCTCTTAGACCCTTTGATTTTCTTGAAGGAGTGAACCAGCTCCTGACTGATGATGATATTGTCAGTGATTTGTCGACCAGGGACGTAGGCAGCTTGGAAAGGGGATATAATCTCCTCAAGAACTGATTTGAGTCTGTTAGCCAGGATTTTGGTCATAATTTTGTAAGTCGTATTGAGGAGACTAATCGGACGATAATCAGCAGGGGTTTGAGGGGTTTTCGTCTTGGGGATAAGACAGATATGCGTGTGATTTGCCGAAGGCGGAAGCACCGCATTGTTGAAGAAAGAGGAAACCATCTGGAGCAGATCATCTTTGACCGTGTCCCAGTTGGCTTGATAGAATAAAGGAGAGAATCCATCCGGACCTGGAGCTGCCCCCGGCTTCAGGGAGAAAGTGGCCATGCGGATTTCCTCCAGATCAGGAATTCTATTAAGATTATCGTTCTGGCCCGAGGAGATTTGAGATTTGAAGCACTCCTTGATATTTCCCGATAAAGTAGAGCCGCTAGAAGTAGAGATGTTGCGAATGTGGTCAGCAAAAGTCCTGGCAATGACCTCCTCATCATTGGACCACGAGTTATCTTCTAGTTTTATCGCCATAATTCTCAGTAAGTAAGAGGTTAGTATAGTTTCAAGTTCGACTTCTTTGTAATTCTAAGCACCATTAAATCGTAAAATTAATCATTGTGTCATGTGACACAAACGTCGGGTATTATACATGGCTTTGACTGCCTTAAAGAAAAAGAATACCTCGCCTCGATTAAAATCTTCTTTTTCTAATCCTCCCAGTTTTCCTTTTCTTTTTCATTTATCTGGTTTCTATCAAGGAGTGTGTTGATTTTAAAGTAATAAATCATAAATCACAGTAGGAATTCCTCTTTTTAATCTTAAATCAATGGTGAGATTTGAATACGAATCATCTATTCCGGATAACGGTTAGAAATACGAAACATGCATATTGGATTTTCACTTCCTTTGTCTATATGCGTTAATTCTAAACCTAAGTTTTTTCTGCTGATTTATTAATAAAGTTATAGCAATAATATATTTCACCAGTGACTCGATTAGTGACTTGATGAATCAACTCGTTCAATCTGTACACAGGAAATAACATAATTAATTGTGTTGTTCGCTTTTTTCTTCCATTCCTAGTATCAACATATTAGCCTAGAAACAGATCTTTTGTATGGCAGAACATATTGAACTGATATTTTGTGGTTTAGAAAAAAAAAAACTATTTGAATTTGAAAGCAAATAACTAGTTAACAAACAAATAAAAACAAATTGTTTATGAAAATAAACTTAGATTTAAATAAAAGGTTCTTCTCAACAACCAACACCAAAATCAAATACCTAAATAAATTAGAAAAATTCAGATTCAAATAAAAATGACATAAACATGATCAGTATTATAAGTTTTTCAGCCCCTGTAACCATTACATCCTTGATCACCTTGTAACTAATGGAAATAACCTGTCGGCCCAAGCTCCTATTTTGTCCATCGAAACCAGAGCATTTGAAATCTTCAAGACAAAGAAAACTCATATTAATATATGTTATATCATTATACGATAGACTTACGACAATTATATGATAAACTGTAATTTTGTTTGTGCTCGTAGTTATTTTATTATTTTAACTATAAATTGATTTTCAGGGACATGTTTTTTGGCAATGAATTGGAAAGTAAAAAATGATTTTGACGAAGGAAAAGAATGAGAGGAGCAATTTGTTATCTTCACCTTAGCACCTAGCATTTGCAGCCCCATTATACACACCACCTGCAACATTTGAGCATATAAGAAATTAATCAAATGACATCAATCAAGTGGTTCGCTCTCTTATGTATAATGTATGTACTTTGGCGATTGGAAGCAGGTGTAATACTACTGAAGCCAATGGTTTTGGCGTGCGAAGCATAGTTCTAATACATTTTCTTTGTCTATGTGGTTGGAGATGGACTATATATTCTCATAGTTACTATTACAATGGGATGTAATAAAGTGCATGTCAAAGGCTATTACCCACCAAGTACATACATGCTTCTTAGGTTGATGAAGGGTGATTCTAAATTTTCAATAAGATTAGTCGATGTCTTTCCTTGTCCTAACGAAATTCACCGGAAAACCACATTGCCTAAAATAACCCATGAAATTTGAAGTAAAAATAAAATTCATCCCCAAATGCTTACTTGGATTCGCATTATTGTTGTAGTTCCCATAGGCTGGATTGCCTGCATTGCTTTTGAACCCTTGGTTGCCTCCATACCCTTGGTTTCCTCCATACCCTTGGTTGCCTCCATACCCCTGGTTCCCTTGGTTGCCTCCATAACCCTGGTTGCCTTGGTTGCCTCCATACCCCTGGTTGCCCCCGTACCCCTGGTTGCCTTGGTTGCCCCCGTACCCCTGGTTGCCTTGGTTGCCCCCGTACCCCTGGTTGCCTTGGTTGCCCCTGTACCCCTGGTTGCCTTGGTTGCCCCCGTACCCCTGGTTGCCTTGGTTTCCCCCGTACCCCTGGTTGCCTTGGTTGCCTCCGTACCCTTGGTTGCCTCCATTGCCTGGGTATCCTCCGTTGTCTGGGTATCCTCCGTTTCCGGGAAATCCTCCGTTACCTGGGTATCCTCCGTTGCCTGGATATCCTCCGTTTCCGGGAAATCCTCCGTTGCCTGTGTTTGGCCAGCTTGGATTTCCTATATACAGAAGAAATAGTACTTAGTTTGATTAGCGATGTGAACACAAATAATTGAAACATTACAATAAGGGTTGTGTTTTTCTTGTTGTGTAAGAAACTCTACTTAGACATAATTGTCAACCTTTTTAGGTCTACTTAGACATAATTGTCTTCTTTTCTAAGAGGAGGTACAGAAGACATGAAAATTTAGTATCAGCTGAAAAATAGCAGAGCAGATCCTTTTATTCACCTCCATTGTTGGGATAGTTGGGATTCCACGGTTGTTGTGGTTGAATTTTGAGAAAATCCTTCCACCACATGGTAGAATATTTTGGAGTACGCGCATAATTTTGGCGATTGACAGAAACTAAACCGAAACGCTTGGTGTAGCCAGATTCCCATTCAAAGCCGTCGAGGAATGACCATACAAAGTATCCTTTCACATTACTTAACTGATCCCTGTCGATACATACATTTATAAGTCATTTTCTCCTTCGTATATGTGATCAGTAAAAATGAAATTTGAGATTACTTACTGATGAATCGACCGACATAGAGCAGCGAGGTACTGATCAAAGTAGTCAGATCTCTCTGAATCCATCCAAGTAGGGTTTACAGCATTTACACCATCCTCATCAGCCATTCCTATTGGGAAATAAAAAAGAAACAGAAAATGAGGGGTTTGGCAGATGTGCTGAGATGGCACATAAAAACCCAAAGTTATATGTACATACCATTCCCAGTAATGTAAATTATGGGTTTGTTGTAAGTAGTGGTTATATATTTGAGAAGCTTTTGCATGAAGAAAGATGCCAAGTAGAGCCCCTGTCATTTTTGATGACCATAGTATAGAATAAGACAGTAATTAAAGGAAAGGAAAATGCTCTGGCTGCTGAAATCCTAGGTAGATTTCGGAGAAAATCCCATATCAACGGAGAAAATCCCATTACTTCTTTTTTGATTTGTGATTCCAGTTGCGAAAAAATGTCTGGTCCTTGATTTAGGATTCCCTATCAACTCTGCCTAGGATTTGGCGGGTCTATCACTAGAATAAAGGAAAATCTTGACCCAAAAATCTTTCTCGAACAAGGTCGAATGACGTCACATGTCTGGGAGTAGAGATGAGCATGTCACAACTCACATTAGTACTCAGGTCATGTTAGGGCATGATTTTTGGGACATCTAGCACGATTGGTAATAGTATTGGTAATAGTATTGGATTTGGATAGAGAAAAAAGATTAAGTATAGCTTACTTGCTGGTCCCTAAGACTCTGGCCTTGTGAGTTCCTTGCTGGAGACAAAACAAGGTATTAAGATATAAAAAAAATAAGTCACTTGTTATATAGTTAAAAATATAAAAGCTGGAAGAGATTATTAACTTACTTAGTGCTTCTATCTGTTGTTCTCGTTCAAAAAAGTCAAGACTTCTACTATGGTTGGCGATAAACCTGGATCCATAGTGATTAATTCCCAGAAAATCAATCGACCCTTTTATTAATTTTTTATTATCGTCGGTTAGCTTTGGAAGCCGAGTGCCAATAAGTTTAAGCATGTCTTCAGGATAATCTCCGTGGATTATTGGATTCAAGAACCTTCGCCAAAACCAAAAAGCATGTCAAATATAAAAGACAAGTATATATATATATATATATATATATATATATATATATATATAGGATTTTAGAAGTTATATTAGCTTAAGCCCATTCTAAGATTTAAGAGAATTGAGCTTTTATGGGGCAAGTGATATAATACCATCCAATTTGAAAATCCATGTGCCTTTTTGCAGCTTCTATATCTTCCGGCCTGTTCCAATTATCAGGCTCTCCCCATTGGCAACCAAGTGCTATGCCTATTTCACCACCTTGATGCTAAATTACACAAAGTTACAACATATATGTTATTTTAAACGACTTGCAAAGACAATTTCGACATATGTTTCTTTAAAGTATTATAATAGTGAACTACAAAATTATTTCCCCAAAACACAATAGAGCATAGATCAAATAGAATACCTTGAACTTAGTTCTGTAACTAGAAACGACGGTCGCATGAGCTAAAAGCAAATGATATCCAACTTTATACGGTTCAGCATTTGATTTTCTACCAGGGGCATGTATTCCAGTACCGTACCCATTTATAGCAACTGAAAGCGGATCATTTATTGTGATCCAATGCATCACTCTATCTCCGAATTTTGTGAAACACATCTCAGCATATAATGTAAAGCGAGCCCTGTTAATTGAAAAAGTACACATTATGAGATTTGAGGACAACCTAAATGGAACCCTTTTCAGTCACATATATGTCCATTTTCATATGGACCCCTTGAAATTCTTTTTATTTTTATGAGAATTAGTTATCATGTTACAACAAAAAAATTGAGAAGTAATTTATCACCATTTGAATTTAAATTTTACTTGTTAGATTCTAAGGATTATTGAACTATTGAATCCCTATGAGTATGATCTTCAAGATGAGAAAATCGTCCTCGGAGAAAGATATCAAATTGAATTCATCAATAGCTAGGGTCACAAATTGAACAAGGGCTTAACTTATATACTTACACAATATTGGAACATAACCATCCATTTGTTGTAGTTTGGAGATGATTAGGAAGATCCCAATGGAATAAAGTTACATAAGGTGTCATTTCTGCAACACATAAATAAAGTGGGTTAGAATATTTCAAAATATAAGATGCTCATTAACTTATGAAATCACACTTTCAAGTCCCCGACTTCATCTTATATGAAAGTTCAGCCCCATCCTATTCCTATCTATACAAGTAAAAAAAAAATAAACATAAGTTTTAAGAAAGAGGAGAAAAATAAATAAGAAAGTAGAATACAATGTGGTACAAAACGATGAGTAGGAAGAAATAAATTACTTTTCTTTAATATAGCATTAATGAGACCATCGTAGTAAGCAACTCCTGCAGCATTAACCGTGGTTCCGAGACCATCTACAAAATGTGAAATATAAATATAACACAAGTTTTAAATGCATAAAATATAACTAAATTCCATTTGGTAAGAGACTAGATGTTATTCTTTCAACAAAAAAAAAAAGAGACTAGATGTTATTTACTTAGCAATGATATTTTTCTTATTCATTTTGGGACAACTTTCGTAGTTCTCTCATTTTGTTAGACGACATGTAATAGTTCGACGGTTGGCCTTTTAGGAAGTTTACATTATCTACTTTCTATCATGCTTCATTTCATTACTGAGAGCTATTCTCGCCATCCCAATATAGAGTGTAGAAATTCGTCCTGATATACAATAAGATGCTTTCATGTTGGTAAACAAAAAAAATGAAGAACTATTACTATACCAGCAAAAATACGAGACCATGATATGGAAAAGTTATAAGCCGTAAATCCAAGTTTAGCCATAAGGTCGAGATCATCCTGCATTCGACAAAAAAAAATTAGAACATGTCTATTTCTTTCTTTAGTTGTCCATATATATATATATACATATATATTCTTTCATTACACCAACACAACATTTACTTAAATGGGAGATGCTAGAGAGCTCAAATTTTTTGGGCATTTTAATGCCCAGCTGATGTGGAATCACTAAAAGACAAGGTTTTTTCAAAGTTTCACTACGGTAGGGACCGCTTTTATTTCTAAATGAGGAAATATGTCACCCTCTAAGTACCAATTTCTAAGTCACTCTATCATTCTACTTAAATCGCCCACCACTTCTTGTTGTAGTGGTTGGACAAATACTCCATGTACAACACTGGGGTCGCAGGTTCAATCACATAAAGTACAAATGTAGGATCATTGAACTTTGATATAAATAAAGTTGAAGAAAATCAGATTTGTGTGGTCTTTAGGTTCAAATCAGACAATTATAGCGCTTATTCAGTTAGAGGATTGACTAGAATCATTTTCGATGTATTGGTGATTGGCAGATGCACCTAGCTTTTACTAAGGCTGGAGAAGGTCTGATCCTGAAGAATTAAAAAACCTACAGATTGAAATCTAGTAGCCATTAGTATTTTCTTTGGCTTCCTTTCACCGTTTTTAAGAAATGACCATTATACTAAGTAATTGTGTAGGATATTACATTGTAGCGATGATATTGATCAGCTGCTGTATCACCGTTGCTTCCATCTTTTATATGTCCTACAAAAATGACCATTATACTGAGTAATCGTGTAGGATATATATATCCAATAGTCTATATTCTCACAAATTGAAAACAGTCGAATGTACCAATTTTAAACTACCCATACATGTGGGATATTGTACGAGCGGTACTGCATAAATTTGGAAGTCACAAGATCGATATTTGGTTATAAATCAAAATTTGTATTTTGTTTGGTTAAAAACTCAAATATTTGTATTTTGTGTAGTTAAACATCTAATATTTTTTGTCAAACTCTTGCAAGCTGTTGCAAATTTTCTGCAAACAGTTGCAAACCTCTTGCAAAGTTTTCTCTTGCAAAGTTGTTGCATACAAGTTGTCGCAAATTATAAAAGTACTTAGAGATGTGAAGACTGGAAAAAAAACCGAGTGATCCTTTTTCACGAAAGCGAAAAAATCAGTGAGAGTTTTGACCGATTTTGCCTAAGATAAAAATATGAATAATCGAGTTTTGATGCTCGTAAGGTCTGTATATTAAATATCTTAATGATGACAGTTATATCCCTTATCATATTCTCTTCATATTATATATATTCATGAGGTATATATGAACGATATGTATTGACCCTTAAAGTCTATGTCAAAAATAAAACTACCACACATTTGTTAATGGATCAATATGTGAAAGTAATCAATACAAAACTGTAAGATAAGAAAATAAAGAAAAACCTTATTCTACATACATTTGTTCCTCTCATATATACGGCAAGATCTATCCATGATAGAATAATGATACCAAAATGTACAATTTCCAAGGTAAAAACGAAGCGGGAGTGCTACATGTACAAGATCCTTGACAAAATTTGTGACTGGAGACCTACTTCTTTTCAAGTCTATGAACAAGAAGTATGAGCACCAAATCTCCGTCCGAGCGATTCACCCCAATTACCCCATATGACTAAATCATTATATAAAGTAATTGGGAATAGATGGACTCTCAACCCTTGTAGAAAAACTTTAAAGAGTCTTTCTATAGTCTTTAAAGTTACTTTAAAGATATCTTAACGAAGATGCTTATTTAATTCATGATATATGTTCATATTATGTTTTTCATGATGTTCTATGTCATATTATGAACATAATGAGTTTTGGAGTGCAGGGAGAAAAATGTAGACTCATGTTGACTCCGAATTTGCGATCAACTTATCGTTTTGGTCGACAAATTTGTCGTCTAAGTTCTATAATTAGTTTGGGCCCTCATAATTTGTCGCCTAGAAAAGACTTTTCTTATCCACCTCGTCTCTCTCCCTCCTCCACTTCACTCTCTCTCATTTACTTCACATCTTTTTCTTCTTCAATATATCCGTGACGGGGCGATCGATCCTCTATTGGTGAACTCCACTAGATCCAAAAAGAGATAAAAATTCATTTCGTTGTTCTTCCTCGTTGTTGTTTTTGGATTTACGAGTTCGATTCTTGACAGTCAAATAATATGACACTATTTTAATATATAAACATGGAATAAAAATTTATCTTATTCCATGATCGAGGCGAGTAGTCACTCTTTTCTTAAAACAATTATATCCAGACGACGGTGCTAACGTACCTATGGACATTAGTCTCTCAAGATACAACGATCGCGTCGTATAAAAAGAAATATTACAATTTTATACGCTCCAACGAACTTTCTAATTACTATACTCTCATTTTCGACAGTAGACGACTAAACTTTTGTCTTCAAATACTTAACTAAATGTTGTCCAAAACATTTTTTTAAAAGAGAAATCGACTTGATTATTTATAGAGTTAATCGTGACTCTACAAAATCTACAAGATACTTCTTCATTGAGTATTTATAAAGTTAATCGTAACTTGAGACTTTTCACAAGTACTTATTTCATATAATTTCACTCGATTAAAAAATTATTTATATAACAAACAGTTATCCGACACAACTTTAGTTGATCAGTTGGGGCTAACCGTGTTATCTTACTCAATGGTCGTTACTTTCTGAAGACGATTTTTGCACAATCTCAGACTGGCCATTTGACAAATCAGTCAATTCAAGATGTTTGGTAATTAAATTCTAAGTTTTTCTTCTTCTGAAAGATCAACTTCAGATACATCTAACTTCAACAAAAAAATAAAAAAAACTTCACATATATCTAGCACCCAAGTCAGACGTGGTGTGCTAGTATGGCCCATAAACAACTCTAAGTTAAAAGACCACTGGGTCGGCTTTGGCGTTTTTGCTACTATTAGTCATGTCTTGGCCCTACAAATCATGTCGTCGCTGTGGAACTAGATACTTATATATAACACTAAATTTGATATAGAGTATTGTTGTAAAATATTGATAATAAATTGAAATAGAAACTACTGATATAATTATACTCAACTAAAAAATTATTTACATACTCCGTAATAAATAATTATTCAACAACTTCTTTGTCCACCACCATTTCGACCTCCTCCACCACACATCTCCTCATTTTGTTCATTGTTCAGGCGAAGAAGAGTCTCTCTTTTCACAGAAATCTTTCGTCTGAGAAGGATTATCCTTTTTAGATAAACATGATCTTCTTCTGAGCTAGGGGCCAAGAAGAGGTGCGTCTTCTTATTAAAAGAAGAAAATTTAACCTTCATTTTTACTTAAAAGCTACCACCACTTAAAAATATGATTGGCTAGACAAAATCTTTTGTTGTTGTGGATTTCCAAAAAAATGATTAAGGAAAATTTGATATTAGTATCCACCATTATATGGAAACTAGAAAAAGTAAGTACCACTTTGGCGTGCAAAGACATCCCAAATACTTTCACCTCTCCCACCTTCCTTAGCAGCCCCTTCGACCTTCATAATAAACAAGCAAGTTCATTGTTAGAGTTTATCACAAATTTTAATTGGCAACCTAGATAAAAGCTACTAAATCGACAAAAATAAAAATGGTTAATAGGATGTATGAATAAACCAAATTTCCGTATCTACCTGATAAGCTGAACTTCCAACACCAAAAACGAATCTCCGATCAAAATCATTAGCAGTAACTATAGGCGCCATTTGTTGATGTTATTTGGTAATAGAAAGATCAATGCACAAATATGTTCCTGAGTTATTATTTGCCTGGTCTATGGGTCCATTTATATACTAGTTCCAAATGTGGGTTACAAAATGACATAAACATCCCTCAAGAAGATAAAGATACGTTGTTTATTATTGATGACTTCCAATATTGGGAAACTTCTATATAATACTTTTTATTATTGACCGATTTAAGTAAAAGAAATTATATCTATTTATCTATCTCTCTATTTGGTCTCTCTCCCAACTCTCCACCTGATGTGACGACATATCGCTTGAACGTATAGCAAATGCAAAAAAAATATGTTCGAGTGAATAGCCGCCACATCAGGTAGAGGTTTTCTAAACTTCTCAATATTTTTTTAGTCTCCTATCTAAATAATGACCTGCCAAGTCTTCCAGAGAATTTCAACAAAAAATATGTCTTGGAGAGAACAATTTTATAAGTAAAACGTTCTGTTAGTTTTAAGTTCTTGTTGTTATTTCAACAACAAAAAAAAAAAGTTATGGTTGTTAGTTGGCATTTGTTAGTTGGCAGTAACTTTAGTCCAACTTCAAAACTGCAACTACATTTACTATTTAGAGGGCCAGGAGTAATTTTAGTCCAAGTACAAACACCCAACCACATTTACTATTTAGATGGCCAGAGAAAGAAGTGGTTAAAAATGGAGTTCAGATAATTTTAAAGGAAAATTTATCATATTCACATCACAAACAATTTATTGATTTATTCCTGTGTTCCAACTTTAGAATATTAACAATCAGAATTTTCAATTTTTAATTGTCTAAGTGGTTGTTAGTGTTGACATAAATTCCAAAATTCTGGAGGTCTCAATTCTGATTTTTGGAGAAAGTGGAATCCGTAGTTATTGAATTTGGGTTATTAAAAGTATAAATTTATATAATAAATCAGAAGGGGAAACGGTGACTAGAACAACATCCTTTTTCTAATAAAGGATATTATCTAGAAACCTTCTCAAAATTTAAAATATAGTCCTTTTAAGAAATAAAATAACGTATTTGAAGAACAAAAATAACCGTGTCCTTAAAAAAATAACTAATTTAAGAAAAACAAAAAGAAACAATAACTATTTCGAAAGTTAAAAAAAATTAAAATCTCTCTCAATAAAATAATAAATAATTTAAAATAAGGAAACAAAAGAAAATAACACCAAAAAATTTGGATATCCAAAATATAACAGTATTAAATATGGAAAGTCGGGCGACATGTTTGGAGAGAGCACCTAAAACAATAATATGGGACGACTCTAGAAACACCGGGTTAGCAAAATTACACAATAAGTTTGTCTGGATTTAAGCTCCATGTTTTTGGGCTTTAGGCCTCTTCAGTTATTGGTTTAACTTATGCAATTATTGTGTTTATCAAATTTTGATGACGTATCACCTCTCTGTAATGACTAACGTCAATCGCAGTCGATTTCTCAACAAAAAAAAAGAGTTTTTGAGCTTACCCTTCGTCACTAATTGGTAATTGAGTTCCCCCCCCCCCCCCCCCCCCCAATGGTTGGTAATTAAGCTTACCCCCTTACACTTATTATTATTGACAAAAAAAAAAAAAAGTTGTGTCTGACGTACGTGAAATAATTGTGACTACCAAGAGCAATTATTTTTCAATGTGATTCTTAGTAGAGTTTTTACCTTAATTTATTGTTTGATTTAGTCGCGAATATGAGTATTAAAGATTGATTTTATTTACATATTATTTAACTTAATTATTTTATTTTCACCTGCTAAAGATGGCATTCGTAGTTTTGACAAAACATCTAAATTTAAGGAGTAAGCTCAATTGTCAATTAGTTTTGAAGGGGGAAGCTGGAAAAGCCCAAAAAAATTTAAATTATTAATTCTAGATATATAATTTAAATTTGATATTATTCTAGAGTGAATTTTCAATAAAACATTAGAGAGAATTCGAAAAAAGAAGACAATGAAGGTAAGAATAAAAATTTGGGTGAATCTCCTTTGTAGGGGTTGTGAAGGTAAGAATTCGCGGGTCAAGAAGTCAATGAAGACTGGACCGTTGACCGGAAGTCGGACCTTCACTTGTTAATATTTTTGCCCACCAACGACGTCATTGGGCTTAACCTGTGACAAAAGAGACAACAACACACGTGACAGTGAGGTCTCAGGGGACACAGGGATGGTGTCGTGCTAAGGGGGCTCCGACGGTTAAGTCAGTAAACTTGACAAATAGTAAATAGGAATTGTAAACCAGAGTTGGAGCTATCGAGTTAAATATGTTGTTTGAGCAGGACGATCGTTGGGAGAAAAGGTGATACAACCTGGTGTATGTTTGCCTAGTTCTCTGGTCGTCGAGTGAAATAAAGTACTTGCACCCCTTAGTCGTGTGGAGAGAGAAATGACCAGTCGCCTTCCTTGAACAGGTGGTCCTTAGGAGAGAGAAAGATCACCCGTCCTCTTTGATCGAGTGGTCGTCTAGAGAGAGAAAGTTCACTCCTTTCCATGGTCAAGTGGTAGTAGCAGTCGTTGGTCGCCTGCTAGAGGTTTGGATGATCGATGTGAGTGAGAAAATAAGTGGTTAGTTGATTGCCGGTGACTTTTGATGTCGGGTGTCGTTATCCGTAGTTGGGTGATTTAGTCGATTACTAGCCGATCCTTATATAGAGTTTTGTGGTCAATTGTTCGTTTTGGTCAACCGTCACCTGGTAATGAGTTGTTGCCTTAAATGTGATAACGCATGGAGCTATTACCATGAATGGGGATCTCGTAACTCCCATCCAACGGGTACATTGATGATATTTTTGGCCAACTGTCATCTTGAATAATAGTAACGCCTCAAAGGGTATACGGGAAACAAGTCTGCTTAGAAAATAGCAACCGACCGGTTTAAGCAGGGTTGACCTCTTTATCAATGGCTTCAAGGCTGACGTCTTGAGCAGGGTTGGGCTCCTCGCTTAATGTGCGCGTATTTTCTCGTTGCTCCGGATATCCGAATATGAACGGGTCAGACCCACTAGCCATTAAATCATGGACTTGGTCACTATGTAGGCCCATTAATCGTGGATTTTTTGGGGCGCTCCTGGTGATATATTTTGGCCCATACAGGGATCCACCCTAAATGTAACCGTTGGAGACCCACAACGGTTATTGGGGATGGTAGCTCCTCAGCCTAGGCTCCCAGCACCAAAGCTCCCCCGTTGTAGTCCAATGGGGCTAGGGCTCTAAGCTCCCAAATTCGAATTTGGGAGCCCACCCACATTGGACCTGGCCCAAAAACTTTTTAAAACTAGTACTAATTAACGAGACGAGTGATCCCTTTCTTCAATAAGTTAGAAACCCATGTACAAGAATTTATAATTTTAGGACTTAATGAAATTAATCAATTTTTTTTTGAGAAATCAATTACGATCTATGTTAGTCGTTACAAGGCATTGATACATCATGAAGATGTGATAAGTACGATAACCGCGTAAGTTAAACATATAATGAAAGAGGCCTAAAGCCCAACAACATGAAAGAGGTCTAAAGCCCGACATACTTATTACATTATTTATACCTTTAACAACCGAAGTTCAATCACTATGGATTCCACCTCCAATGAGAATCGAACCTAGGACCTACAGGTTTTTGGAGTTTATGCCAACACTTTAAACCAGTTGGGCAACCAAGTGTTAACAATGAGATTGATCAATTGATATATTGGATCAGTGAATAGATGAACAAAAACTTATAATAAATCTGAATTTGTATCAAAATTGTAAGAATTCATTGTTTGAAAGGAAGTAGTTGAATATGGACCCTAATAGTGCAATAAGTCCACTATTAACACAAAATAGGCCAAAAGTCCAAAATAATTACAAATTTTAAAATCTGCCGAACAAATCTTTTTTTATATACCATTTTTAGAGATTCGCCAAAAAAACATTTTAGCATGACAACGTTACCTTATTACATTAAATAAAACGTAAATAATCTTATACATTTTACTGTTGAAGTTCACACGTTTTGACTTGTGTTGCGTACAAAACAAACATATTCTTACACATAATCTACACATTTACAAAACAATCAACAGATTAGGGATACATTTATATATTTGTACAAGAAAAAAATAAGTATTAAAAAAATTAGACTTCTTACATATTTTATATTAAGTTTAAACCTTAAACCTAATTTATTTTTTATTTTGGACTATTTGCCCACAAACTCTATTTGAAATACATATTTTCAAATGGGAGATTTTATAGGCAATATCCTTTATTGTTAAAGGCAATATATTTAGCAAGCATAACTCGGTCAATTCATGATGACCAAGTTTGGTTCAAGGCAATGCTACCTTTGAGTTGTATCAACCGGCGAAATTCGTCGGCCGCCAATCTCTGGCGGGCGACCTTGATTAAAAAAAATTCCTTCTTCATCTTCTCCCTTCCTTCTTCTTCTCCTTCCTTCCTTCTTGTTCTCTTTCCTTCTTCTTCTCTCCTTTTATATTTCTTCTCTATCTATTCCGGGTGAAGGGGAGGACCCCCTTAGCCTACGGTCTGGTAAACCAAACCGTTAAGGTCGTCTGAATCTGGGGAGCACAACCTTTCGTTATATCTGATGATACATAGAATAGTCAACCGTTGACTAACATTAAGAAGTCCAAAAAATGACCATCTCTGCTATCAGTTAGGAAAAAGAGACTTTGATGTTGGATTGTCTGTTTGATTGAGCTTCTGTCTAGAAGAACAATACTGCTGCTCCTCTTAGCTCCTGCTCCTTCCTTCTGGAAACCTGGGGGAAAAACCTGCAAAGAGTTCGGAAATCTCTCTGGTGCTCAAGATAGTAAGATTGCACTTTGTAGTTAAGGTTTTGAGTATTGATTGGTCCTTGGGGAACATACCTCGTTGAAGGTGATGAGATGCCCTTTTATAGGCTGCTCCGACTATGATAGATGGTGTGTATGAAGTAGTTTTGATCCACCATTCGGGACTAAGACAACTCTTCGGTAGTTAGGAGATTTCGGGTTTTCGTTTGAGTTTATCTCGTATTTATGATAATTAGAAGTTCCTATGTTCAAGGATACTCTTACCGAGTTGATAGATCTTCTAGGAAATGTTTCCTCCTTTGAGACTCTTGAAGTCCAAGTTAATTAAACACTTAGGTACGTAGTCGAATGAGATCTTTAGGAATATTCGGGGTTAAGTCGGTAAGCGTGCATCACGCTTCTGCCTTCCCATGTTCAGGGCGTAAAGCATCGGCCTTTCTTACATGGACCCTCCCTATACTTCTTACTAATCCCATGGCAGCAGACCTGGTTGTGTTTTAGGCGGACCATAGCTGGAGCATCCTTAGATGATCTGGCCGATCTCTCGGTTCTTAGCTTAGGTGGCGGCGGTCCCCTTCTTCATCTTCTCCCTTCCTTCTTTTCCTTCCTTCTTCTTTTTCCCTTTCATTTCTCTTCTCTCTATTCTCGGTGAAGGGAGGACCCCCCTCTGAATTTGGGGAGGAACCATGTCCAACCTTTCGTTATATTCATCATGCATGTGTTTTGGCTGAGAAGAAGAATTGTCAAGATCAACTTTTCGCTTGGGCTAAACGTATTTATCTATATAAACTCTGCCATATCAAATCCTCTAGTTTTCACACTGTTCATCCTACTCCCTTAAGAGGTTTTGGTTCTATCATATGAAGGAAACACAATAGTCGTATCAAGTGGAACTATGTAAGTGTTAGCTTTCATAGGGGAAATTGTACTGTTTTTTAAAACCAAAACCAAAATCAAAACATTTGAAAAATCTTACTACTTCCTAGTTTTAGAATAAGTTTAACTAGTCTCTGAGGAACGAACCGGTCTTACCGGAATTATCACTTGACGCTCGTATACTTGCGGGTGGTGACCTATTTAGGAAACTTTCTAGGCCTATCAGTTGATTGAACCGTCATATGCCGGGACGTCCATTCGGACACGGTACATAGAAGAAGGTGGTGGAGAATCGTGATCATCCTCTAGGTGATAGTCGTCTGGTTCATTATACTTGGGACGGGGACGAGTATAACGGTTACGTTGCATGGACCCGTTATGATGTGGTTCCGGAAAGGGGGGTCAGTTTTTGGTTCTAGCCGGCTCATAAAGGTGTGATCGATTTGGTGGACGGGCTTCATGATGGTAAGGTGAGTAGTTGGGCTCAAATAGGTCTTCTCGGTTTTGGGTATGGGTTAATGGGGACCCCATGTCTCGGTTATGAGAGGGAGCCGGGTAGGCAGTGGGTCGGGTGATGGCCGGTTCGGGTATACGGGTTCGGGTAAGTTGGTAGCTATCGGCAAAGTCATGGGCGTGGTGGGTTAAGGTTTCCGGTTCGTGGTGATGGGAGGGGTGGTGACTA
The DNA here is from genome assembly GCF_041429995.1 of Eschscholzia californica. NCBI lineage: Eukaryota > Viridiplantae > Streptophyta > Magnoliopsida > Ranunculales > Papaveraceae > Eschscholzia > Eschscholzia californica. The sequence goes on from NW_028238198.1 coordinate 71,390,356, forward strand.
TCGGTTTGTTGGAGAGAAGAGGGTGTTCCCCGATTGGGCGTCAGATGTGGAGAGATGGCACGAGAATGTTGGCGAATAGCTGTGTCCATGTTGGTTCGTGAGGGTTCGGTGTGGCGGCTTTGGGTTTGGGTTTCGAGTGGGATGGTGTTTGGTGAATAATATTGCCGAGGTGTTTGAAAGGGGTACGGTTGGGTGATACTTGGGTTGGTAGTAGAATGGTGGGAGAACGATTCGAGTTGGTTTGATGTTTGTTGTTCGTTGAAGGAGAAAGGTGGTGTGGTTGGAATGGTTGTAGGGTTTATGTATGTTAGTGGGAAACCATTTGAGAGTGGTGATGTAGGGTTGATGTGAATCGGTGGGAGGAAAGTGGTCGGGATTGGGTTAGTGTTAGGTTGTCCACGTAGGGAATTTGAAATTGGTGTTGTGGTTGGGAGTGGTAATGATGTTTGAATGGAAGTAGTAGAAGGAGGAGTGGTGGTAAAAGAGGGAGACTTACATATATGCCTTCGAGTTGTTTAGATAACTTCATGATGGAATCATTGACTTGATCGAATTTTTCCATATTTTCCTTCTTGTAATTTTCGAAAGCTTCTTCCAATTTTGTAACCGAGGATAACTTCTTGTTGATGTTGTCCCATTCGGAGGCAAAAGTTGGTGTCTTCTCTTTGATTGTTGGAGTAGGAACGGTAGGATTAACCATTGTGATTGGTTAAAAAAAAATGGCTCTAAATACCACTTGATGTAGACGCAGCGGAATAATTAAAGAACAATAAAATAAACTAAGAACAATTAAAGAAAACTGTAAGAAACGATAAACTAAACTTAAATTCTTAATAACTTCAATTGTTTTTCTCTTCAAGGTGAATAATAACATAGACTAGATCTCCTTTTATAAGATAATAAACCTTCCTAGATAGACTCAAACTAGGATTCCTAAAATAATAAACTACTCAAACATAGAAACTTAAAATTAAAGAAATATCAAATTAAAGTAACTTCTCTTCTACTAAATAAACTACTATTATGACCCAATAGGGTGTGGGCACGCGTGGACGTGGGCCCACACGCTTATGCGCCTGCATCAGCACCCCGTTCCCCAGAAGGTTCGTCCCGAACCGATTGTAAGATGGAAGCAAGTTCATCAGATCCTTTCGCAATCGGTAACAAGGTGATAATCTTCTTCATCCATGGAAACTCATAAACGTTCAAACGACCCTTGTAAATAGCATCCACATCTGACTGCCAAGGGCGTCCCAAAATAATATGACAAAGATCCATATCGGTAACATCACAAGTAATGTCAGATAAATAGAAAGAGCCAAAAGAGAGGGAAAATGTACACATTCGATCAACACGGGTAGCAGTACCGGATTGAATCCAAGCAGTATGATAAGGGTGTGGTTTTGGAATAGTAGGAATACCCAAGTAAGCCACAAGTTTGGAAGAAATCAAATTTTCCACACACCCATTATCAATAACAATCGTACAAACTTTGTTCAAGACCGTTCCTCGTGTAACAAATAAATTTTTTCGTTGAGAAAGGTCATGTTCAAGAGGAGTAAAAAGTACCCGACGAGTGACTAACATAACACGGTCACCTGAATCCGGGTCAATATTGACATGATCGGTCTCCTCATCCAAGTAATCCTGTTTTTCCACTAAATTTGCCTTACCACGTAACGGGCAATTATTAGAATAGTGACCTGTCTCAAAGCAACGATAACACTTACCTGGAGGTTCTTTTTTGTAAGGATTTTCAGGAACAATCTTAGCTCCATCATCCGATTGTTTCGAAAGATCAGTATCATCTGTAGGTTGTCGAATATAATTAGTACGATTGTAATTCCCCCTGTAAATAGATCTAGAATCCGATTCAAAAGAACGAGCCACACTAATACATTCCGATACGGAAGAGAATGGACGGAGGTTGACAAGATCCTTAATGTCACCTCGAAGGCCATCTTTAAATTTTTACAATTTCATGGATTCAGTATCGGGTAGATTAAGCCGAGTACTTAAACGCTGAAATTCGGAGGCATATTCCTCAACTGAACGTCGTCCTTGACGACAACGAAGATATTCCAGACATAACTGATTTTCATAATCGGGAGGGAGGAAACGGGCCATCATTAGTGGCTTAAGTTCAGACCACGAGGATATGGGAGGAAGATTTGATAACCGTCGTTGTTCAGATTCTTGTTTCCACCATGTTAAAGCTGTTTTTGAAAGATATCCGGTGACACATCTAACCTGTTCTTGTCCATATACCTGCATAACATCACAGAAGATTTCCATTCGTGCTATATTATCCAAAAAGTTTTCAATGTTGATGATGAGTCATGGAAATGCCTCATATGAATCTCTTAATTTAGGCCAGTTGGTCCAATTCGAGCCGTTACTCTGATAAATTGCTTGCTTTTCTGTTTCAGGTATCTGATGTAGAAACGCAGCGGAATTAAAGATATAAAATAACTAACTAAGAACAATGAAATTAAAGATCAAATAACTCTAAATAATAAACTTTATTAAAACTTCAATGGGGTTTTTCTCTCAAATCTGCATCTAATAGACAAACTAGATATCCCTTTTATAGGGTTTTGGACTTTCCTAGATAGACTTGAATAAGAATTCCTAAATAATTAAATACTGCAACTTGCCTAAATAACTGGACTAACTCTGGACCTTTCCAATTATTGGAAATATTAAAATAGCATAATCCCTAAACCAAATTAATTAATAAATATACTAAAATAAGAACTTTCTAAGTCTTCTCTCTTTGGCCAATTGGACCATGACCGGGTCCGGTCATGGAATTAGTCTCCATGCCGGGTGCCCCTGCATCAGCATCCTCTTCCCCCAAGAGGTTCGTCCCGAACCGTTTGTGAAGAGAATGTAGTTCCTCCGATCCATCTTCAATTGGTAACAATGTCACAATCTTCTTCTTCCATGGAAATTCATAAACATTCGAACGACCACGGTAAGTGGCATCAACATCAGATTGCCATGGACGTCCTAAGATGATGTGGCATAAATCCATATTTGTAACATCACAATTAACTGCAGACACATAAGAAGAACCAATAGAAAGATTAATGGTACACATATGATCAACTTTTGTAGTAGTACCGGACTGAATCCAAGCAGTTTTGTATGGTGAAGATTTAATCACCGTAGGAATACCCAAGAAATTGACTAGTTTAGTAGAAATTAAATTCTCTACACAACCATTGTCAATCACAATAGTACAAACTTTATTCAGTACTGTTCCCCGTGTAACGAACAAATTCTTTCGTTGAGATAAATTCCTCTTGAAAGGTGTGAAAAGAACTCGTCGAGTTAATAACATAACCCTATCACCATTGTCGGGACTAGTGTCAACTCGTTCAAATTGATCCTCATCAGTATCCGAATCAGCTTTCTTTTCTACCAAAGTAGCCTTACCGCGAGAGGGGCAAGCATTAGAATAGTGGCCTGTTTCAAAACAACGATAACACTTAACTGGTGGAGGCTTTTTATATGGATTTTCTGGTAGTGATTTAGTACCGTCTTCCGCCTGCTTTGATTGATCCAAGTCATCTGGTAGAGTTCTGACAGTTTGATTTCTTGTACTATGCCCTCGGAAAATTGAACGGGAATCAGATTCAAAAGACCGAGCTACACTAATACATTCAGAAACCGAATTAAAAGATCTCAAATTAACCAAATCTTTAATATCATTACGAAGTCCATCCTTGAATTTTTCTACTTTCATTGACTCAGAATCTGGGAGATTGAGTCTAGTAATAAGTCGTTGGAATTCCGAAGCATATTCCTCAACGGAACGTCTTCCTTGGCGACAACGTAAATAATCAACACATAGTTGGTTTTCATAATCCGGAGGGAGGAAACGGGAGAACATTAATGGTTTCAATTCTAACCATGAAGAAATAGGAGGGAGGTGTAATAAACGTCGATTCTCAGATTCCTGTTTCCACCAAGTAAGAGCAGTTTTAGATAAATAACCAGTTACACAACGTACCTGTTCAGGGCCTTAAACTTGCATAACATCAAAAAAAATCTCAAGTCTAGACACATAATCCAAGAAGTCTTCAATATTAATCGAACCATCATACGAAGGCACTTCCATTCGAATACGGTATGAAGAATTAGTGTTTGAACGTTCGGTGTCGGAAAGAGGAGTGTAATTCTCACGATCGGTTTGAGTGTAATGGCCTACCAAAGGATGTCGTTGAGGTGTGTTTGTAGGACGGTTTGAAGGAGGAGTAGAGTCGCGGGTTTGGGACTGGGAATGGGTTAGGTTATGTTCTCGGTTTCGGTTGAGGGAAAGGGATTGGTCTCGGTTACGAAGGTGTGTGGTGGTGTCGGGTTGGTCATGGTGGATGGGAAACTCGGTTCCTAGTGGGCGGCGGTGAAGTGAAGGTTGTAGAACCGGGTCCATAACCGATGTGGTTGTTCGTGTCTCGGAATGGGGATTGGGTTGGTTGTGATGTTGTTGGTAAATTGGGTGTTCGGTTTGGTTAGTAGTGGAAGGAGGGAATCGGGTATATGGGTATGGGTTACTTGTTTCTTGATAAGTTGTGATTGTGCCGAAAGGTGTAACCGGTTGGGTTGGTCCGGGTATGATTCGGTTGCTGGTTTGGTGGTTGGGTTGGAGGTGGTGTTCGGCCGAGTAGAGGCTCTTGGGTGGTGGTCGGTTTTGAGTCGTTGTTGGTTCGGTGAAAGAGAATGATGGTGGGGTTGACGTGTGTGTGTAATGGTGGTATGGGGTTGTTGGAAAAGTCGAGTGTGGGGAATAGGGGTTGATGAACGGTGGTGTGATAATTGGTGGAGGGTGGCTAATGGTGTGGCCGAATAGTGGTGTTGTTGGCTCGGGTGGGAAACCTAGAGAGGGAACACGTGTGGTGGTGGTGGTGGTGCCCGATAGATGTGTGGGAGTGTGATGTGTGATAGTGGTGGGAGGTGGAGATTGGTTTTTACACATACCTTCAAGTTGCTTGGAGATGATGGTGATTGATTCATTGAGTTGATCGAATCTTTTATCGATGTTGTTGAATTTTTCTGTTGTTTCCTTCTTATACTCATTGAACCCTTCTTCCAATTTTCTTCCCGCAGATAACCCTTCTTTGATGTTGTCCCATTCAGAAGAGAAAGTTGGTGATTTCTCCTTAGTTGGTGTAGTAGAGATAGTAGTATTAACCATGATGAGAAGATTGATTAAAAAAAAAAATATATATGGCTCTAGATACCACTTGATGTAGAAACGCAGCGGAATTAAAGATATAAAATAACTAACTAAGAACAATGAAATTAAAGATCAAATAACTCTAAATAATAAACTTTATTAAAACTTCAATGGGGTTTTTCTCTCAAATCTGCATCTAATAGACAAACTAGATATCCCTTTTATAGGGTTTTGGACTTTCCTAGATAGACTTGAATAAGAATTCCTAAATAATTAAATACTGCAACTTGCCTAAATAACTGGACTAACTCTGGACCTTTCCAATTATTGGAAATATTAAAATAGCATAATCCCTAAACCAAATTAATTAATAAATATACTAAAATAAGAACTTTCTAAGTCTTCTCTCTTTGGCCAATTGGACCATGACCGGGTCCGGTCATGGAATTAGTCTCCATGCCGGGTGCCCCTGCATCAGTATCTTTACAGGGCTTAGTGTGAAAAACGAGATAAAGACGCACAAAAGGGCAATTTGGGCATTTCTTGATTATGGTAATTTTGGTCAAAATTGGTGCTCGAATGAAAGTACAGTCGAAGACGAAGCCAACGGTGAAAACGGAACTCAAATCGGAACCCGGATGAGAGAGTTAGCCAAAGTCAAAGTTTTATTCAAAAAAACAATTGACCAGATCAAATTGAGCACACGTGGCGCGTATCCGGAACAGTAATGTGAAACTCTCGGTACACTATTGGGTGTAGGCAGTACATTTTCGGGATAAATAAGAACTCTATCCAGTAATTCATGGACGCATGTTAACTACGGTAGTCTAGATTGATCTACCCATTAATTTCCGCGCACGTCTTAATCTGACGGTTTCCTATAGCATGTGCCATCCAAGCGACTTGTATATGTGCGTCCCACGTTATTAAGATGCTTCTGCTACACCACATCTTCCATCTCAAGTGAACCAGCTATTCTCACGTGGATTGAACCCAAATCTTGGGTATTCCTTTTTAAATCTTTTCAACAGGAACATTGGAGATATGAAGTTAATTTGGAAATTATAATGGGAAGAGAGAAACCGAGAGCTGGAGAAGATTGATATTGGGATTTCATTAATCTTTCCAAAAGGTTACCATATCTTTGGTATTATTTGGGAAAGATTTCTTGTTCTATTGAGAGAAAGATACTTTGCCATTAACAGGCCAAGTTCTCTTTCTTTGTTTCATGAACAAAAATATAGAGAGAGAATTTTGGTTGGGATATATTGAAGATCAGAAGAGGAGATCTCTTGGATTCTAATTTCTATAATAAAGAGAGATCTTGGTTGATTCGGGAAAGAACAGCAAGGTGGTTTTGATCGAAATTTTCAGAGAAAGTGAAGATGGAATTTTATCTTTTGAATTAGAGAAGGATTGTTGGAGAGAGAGAAATCAGAGGTACTTCTCTGATAATGGATACTTTAAGAGAGAGAAGAAGTTGGATATTTTCTAGAAACAGAACTTATTGAGATTCGATTGGGCTGGACTGATTGTTAGTGAGAGATTATTAAAAGAGAGGATATTATAGAGGAGTATAATGATGGAAGAGATGATTTTATTGCCTTTCTTCTCTGGATTATTTTGAATTTCAGAAGGCAACTATTCTCTGCTACTTCGCTTACATCTATTTAACAGTAAGGAAGAAGAGGGGGTATGATCTCATCTTTGGGGATCATCTCTCTAGCTCAATTAGAACAGAAAATCAGAGAGAGAGTGAAGGGGAAGTACAGAGATCATACCATATCATTTATCATCTATCTTCTTTTCGCCTTATGTTTTCTTTTCCTTTTGTGAGAGAAGTGAGAAACAGAGAGTGAGGCAGAAAATGTGATTTTGAGATTCAGAGAGAGAGAGAGAATTGTAGAGAGGGAAAGAGAATTATTTTCTTAATCTTATACAATTTCTTTCTTCAATTTGTTTAGTGTTGATCTACTGGGTTCAATCAAATAGTATAGCTTCTCTTGAAAACAAATTAAAATCAAAACAGAGAGAGGAAAATAAATGGAGAAGAAGACCATGTTTGGAATACTGCTGAAAAATCGTTTTCCTTAGGGTGCGTTTGGCTGCCATATAGGAAAATCAGTGAGAAAGTTGAGTCCTTCCATTTTTCTTCATATTTATTTCAATCTTTTTATCATGATTAGCTAAATATCTTGCTAGGATTTGTGATGAAGTTTTGACATATGATTGTGATATCTTTTTCATGCTTTAATATCTTAATGTGGTTCAAATATAGAAATATTGAAGTCTTAGTTTCGATAGATGACGATTTCTTCATTGACTATGCTTTCGATTTGATACACTATACTTAGGTTTAGTTCTTTGATAGTGTATGCTTATAGATTGATAGTCAATAGTTGAAACTTTAATATATCAAGGCTTTGAATTTAGACTTTTATTATTTTCGGCGTTAACTAGACTATTTTCCGGGTATTGGTACATTTGGTTACCAAAATTCGAGTGATAAAAAGATATGCATAATTAGGTTTTCATGAGAATGTGTTAAGATGGATTCTAAATCCTAGGCCCTCTTCCCCACTGATCTGTTCACTTCCGTTATTGATCTTATTTGTTTCATTTATTTTATTTTAAAACCAAAACCAAAATCAAAACATTTGAAAAATCTTACTACTTCCTAGTTTTAGAATAAGTTTAACTAGTCTCTGAGGAACGAACCGGTCTTACCAGAATTATCACTTGACGCTCGTATACTTGCGGGTGGTGACCTATTTAGGAAACTTTCTAGGCCTATCAGTTGATTGAACCGTCATATGCCGGGACGTCCATTCGGACACGGTACATAGAAGAAGGTGGTGGAGAATCGTGATCATCCTCTAGGTGATAGTCGTCTGGTTCATTATACTTGGGACGGGGACGAGTATAACGGTTACGTTGCATGGACCCGTTATGATGTGGTTTCGGAAAGAGGGGTCAGTTTTTGGTTCTAGCCGGTTCATAAAGGTGTGATCGATTTGGTGGACGGGCTTCATGATGGTAAGGTGAGTAGTCGGGCTCAAATAGGTCTTCTCGGTTTTGGGTATGGGTTAATGGGGACCCTATGTCTCGGTTATGAGAGGGAGCCGGGTAGGCAGTGGGTCGGGTGATGGCCGGTTCGGGTATACGGGTTCGGGTAAGTTGGTAGCTATCGGCAAAGTCATGGGCGTGGTGGGTTACGGTTTCCGGTTCGTGGCGATGGGAGGGGTGGTGACTATCGGTTTGTTGGTGAGAAGAGGGTGTTCCCCGATTGGGCGTGAGATGTGGAGAGATGGCACGAGAGTGTTGGCGAATAGGTGTGTCCATGTTGGTTCGTGAGGGTTCGGTGTGGCGGCTTTGGGTTTGGGTTTCGAGTGGGATGGTGTTTGGTGAATAATATTGCCGAGGTGTTTGAAAGGGGTACGGTTGGGTGATACTTGGGTTGGTAGTAGAATGGTGGGAGAACGATTCGGGTTGGTTTGATGTTTGTTGTTTGTTGAAGGAGAAAGGTGGTGTGGTTGGAATGGTTGTAGGGTTTATGTATGTTAGTGAGAAAACCGGTGAGAGTGGTGATGTAGGGTTGATGTGAATCGGTGGGAGGAAAGTGGTCGGGATTGGGTTAGTGTTAGGTTGTCCAAGTAGGGAATTTGAAATTGGTGTTGTGGTTGGGAGTGGTAATGATGTTTGAATGGAAGTAGTAGAAGGAGGAGTGGTGGTAAAAGAGGGAGACTTACATATATGCCTTCGAGTTGTTTAGATAACTTCATGATGGAATCATTGACTTGATCGAATTTTTCCATATTTTCCTTCTTGTAATTTTCGAAAGCTTCTTCCAATTTTGTAACCGAGGATAACTTCTTGTTGATGTTGTCCCATTCGGAGGCAAAAGTTGGTGTCTTCTCTTTGATTGTTGGAGTAGGAACGGTAGGATTAACCATTGTGATTGGTTAAAAAAAAATGGCTCTGAATACCACTTGATGTAGACGCAGCGGAATAATTAAAGAACAATAAAATAAACTAAGAACAATTAAAGAAAACTGTAAGAAACGATAAACTAAACTTAAATTCTTAATAACTTAAATTGTTTTTCTCTTCAAGGTGAATAATAACATAGACTAGATCTCCTTTTATAAGATAATAAACCTTCCTAGATAGACTCAAACTAGGATTCCTAAAATAATAAACTACTCAAACATAGAAACTTAAAATTAAAGAAATATCAAATTAAAGTAACTTCTCTTCTACTAAATAAACTACTATTATGACCCAATAGGGTGTGGGCACGCGTGGACGTGGGCCCACACGCTTATGCGCCTGCATCAGGTGAGTTGGAGATAGAGAGGTGACGTGGAGAGAGATGTAGAGAGGGAAATGAGGTGGAATTAATGTTTTATTTTTAATTTTATTTTGAAAAAATATTTAAAGGAAGGGTAGTTAGGACATTTACATCAAAAAAGGGGGTCATATTTGAATTTACAGAAAATAGAGTTTATAAAGGAAATTGGTCACAAAATAGGGGGCCAAATAGAAATTAACCCTTTTTAAAATGAATCCACCTGTTATGGCCATTTATGTTTGTTTTTTTTGAATCCAAGGGAAACATATCCATTAATAGGTGATAAAATCACAATGATACAAGGATAAATATAATTATTTCTCTCTGTCGGATGCGTCATGCTATTTACAAACCTGTAAATGCAAATGCCTCCTAAAGGGGGAGAAATTGGACTAGACACAGACACTATTGGGATCCTAAAGATCCGAGAAAAGAGACCCTAAAGATCTGACAAAAGGATCCTAAAGATCCGACAAAATATTAACAATACTAATTTAAACCCCCGTCGCTTTCGCCGGAAAACCGCCATTGTCGCCGGAAACCGTCGCCGGAAAACCGTCGTCATCGCCGGAAAACCGCCACCTTCATAGAAAAAAAACCGTCGTCATCATCGGAAGACATAATTAATTCAGCAAGTCTCAACGAATCAATTCCTTTTTCTTTGTTAGCGATTCTTTGTTCTTTCAACCCAGATCTGATGATGATGAAATTGAAGTTAAAGGATAACTTTCTTCTTCATATTTTCCTCTGTTCCTGGCCATTAGAGAACCTCATAAGGTTAACTACTTTCTCTCTACCCCAAACAAATCCGAACCCCACTAAATTAGGATGGCGGTTTTGAATATCAATCCCCCCAATTTATACCCTCTCTCTCTGTATACATACATGGTGGAAAATCAAGAGAGAATGGAAAATCAAGAAAGAATGGGAAGTGATGTGAAGTTTGGAAATCAAGAGAGGATGGAAAGTTTAATGATGAAGATTGGAAATCAAGACACCATTTGAAATATTGATGGCTAAGAAGAAACAGAAGGCAATCATAAACTCAAGCAATTTGAAATAATTTATGGAGAAGAGACACACCAAAGCAAAAAAGATCATCAAAATCCCATTCCTTCCCAATTCCACTTTCTCTCTCTAAGAGAGAGAGAGCGGTCGCCATTTATGTTTGTTATATCCACTTCTTGTCACTTTTAAGTAGTTATTGTTCCTTCCTGTTGTTGGTAGAGAAATGAGGGATACCTGCAGAGACACTTTGTCAAAGATCATCTCTTTTCATAGTAAATTTGTGTCGTTTATATAGACTTGCATGGAGGTGGTGAATCATCGACTCAAATTAAGGAGGCCGCGACATGATCGTTAATGAAATATTTTTGATAGTAGTGGATAACTGGATACGATTGTATCTTGAGATATGACTAAGTTGAACCCCATGATTGACTATTGTTCCATCTGAATCCGATTATTGATGGATGATTTGATAACCAGTATGATAAGATTTACATCATCGTCCCATCTTCAAAATCTAAGAATTAGATGAATCAATGGTTGGTCGAGATTTTTGCCGACTTTGATTGATGATTTCTTAGAGAGGGGGAGAGAGAGAGAGAAGAGGTGGGTTAGAGAGTCGAATAAAAACATTTAAGAGAATTTTCAAGGAGTTTTGTAAGAAGGGAGTCTGACCCATTCGCATTAAGTCAGAGGTTAGTATAGTTTCAAGTTCAACTGATTTGTGATTCGAAGTACCATTGAATCGTAAAATTAGTCATTGTATCCTGGAAGACAAACATCAGATACTATACAGGGCGTCAATTGTCTTAAGGAAAGAGGAATACATCGCCTAGAATCAAATCTTCTTTTTCTAATCCTCCCATTTTTCCTTTCCTTTTTCGTTTATCTGATTTCTATAAAGAAGTATATTGATTTTAAAGTAATAAATCATCAAGCACAAAAGGATTGTGATTCCTCTTTTTAGTCTTAAATCAATGGTGAGATTCGAACACAAATCATTTGTTCTGGATAACGGCTAGAAATACGAAAGATATTGGATTGTTCACTTCCTTAGTCTATCTTCGTTAATTTGAAATGAAAGTTTTTTCTGTTGATTTACTAATAAACTCAAAGTAATAATCTATTTCACCAGTGACTCGACTAGTGACTTGCTGAATCAACTCGTTGAATCTGTACACTGGAAACAAAATAATTAATTGTGTTGTTCTTCGCTTTTTTTCTTCTATTCCTTGCTAGTATCAACATATTAGCCTAAAAATGGATCCATTGTATGGTAGAACATATTGAACTGATATTTTGTGGTTTAAAAGAAAACTACGTGAATTTGAAAGAGAATAACTAGTTAACAAACAAATAAAAACAAATTGTTTATGAAAATAAACTTAAATTTTAAGTGTAAATAAAAGGTTCTTCTCAACAACTAACACCAAAATCAAATACCCAAATAGATTAAAATTCAAATAAAAATAATTATGAAAAAAAACATGATCAGTATTATGATCTTATGAAGTTTGATCAGTATTACAAGGTTTCCAGCCTGCAACCATTGCATACTTGATCACCTTGTAACTAATGGGAATAACCTGCCTGCCCAAGCTCCTATTTTGTCCATCAAAACCCGAGCATTTGAAATCTTCAAGACAAATAAAACTCATATTAATATATGGTATATCATTATATGATAGACTTACGACAATTATATGATAGATTCAATTTCTGTAATCTACTTTATATCGAAAAAGAGTTACATTCTTAAAATTAATTAAAAAAATGATTTTGTTATAGGAAAAGAATAAGAGGAGCAATTTGTTATCTTCACCTTAGGACCTAGCATTTGCAGCCCCATTATACCCACCATCTGCAACATTTGAGCATAGAAGGAATTAATCAAATGACATCAATCAAGGAAGGTATAAAACTAAAGTAGCTTAGTTTCCAAGGATCGATACGAAATGATGAACAAACTATAAGTTTAATTTCTTATACAAACTCTCAAGTGTTTCACTCTCTTATATATGTACTTTGGCGATTGGAAGCAGGTGTAATACTACCGAAGCCAGTGGTTTCGGCACGTGAATCATAGTTCTAATACATTTTCTTTGTCTATGTGGTTGGAGTTGGACTATATATTCTCATAGTTACTATTACAATGGGATGTAATAAAATGCATGTGAAAGGCTATTTACCCACTAAGTACGTACATGCTTCTTAGGTTTATGAAGGGTGATTTATTCTCAAGTCTCAATAAGACTAGTCGATGTCTTTCCTTGTCCTAACGATTTGCACTGGAAACCACATTGCATAAAATAACCAATGAAACTTGAAGTACAAATAAAATTTACACACGATTGCTTACTTGGATTCGCATTATTATTGTAGTTCCCGTAGGCTGGATTGCCTGCATTGTTTTTGAACCCTTGGTTGCCTGGGTACCCCTGGTTGCCTTGGTTGCCTGGGTACCCTTGGTTGCCTGGGTACCTTGGTACCCCTGGTTGCCTGGGTACCCTTGGTTGCCTTGGTTGCCTGGGTACCCTTGGTTTCCTTGGTTGCCTGGGTACCCCTGGTTGCCTGGGTACCCCTGGTTGCCTTGGTTGCCTGGGTACCCCTGGTTGCCTTGGTTGCCTTGGTTGGCTTGGTTGCCTTGGTTGCCTGGGTACCCCTGGGTACCCCTGGTTGCCTGGGTACCCCTGGTTGCCTGGGTACCCCTGGTTGCCTTGGTACCCCTGGTTGCCTTGGTTGCCTTGGTTACCTGGGTATCCTCTGCTGCCTGGGTATCCTCCGTTCCCTAGGTTTGGCCAGATTGGATTTCCGATATACCGAAGAAATATACTTAGTTTGATTAGCTATGTGAAAACAAACAATCCAAACATGACAATGAGGGCTGTGTTTTTCTTGTTGTGTAAGAAACTCTACTTAGACATAATTGTCAATCTTTTTAGGTAAACAAAATGATGAAATATTTTGAATTTACTAGACTTTACATTAAAAAAGTAAAAAAAAACAAACACCTCCTAAGTGATTCTGTATTTCTTTTCGAAAAGGAGTTACATAAGACATGAAAATTTAGTATTTCAAATGAAAAATAGCAGAGCGGATCTTTTTATTCACCTCCATTGTTGGGATAGGGATTCCACGGACCTTGTGGTTGAATTTTGAGAAAATCCTTCCACCACATGGTAGAATATTTTGGAGTACGCACATAATTTTGGCGATTGACAGAAACTAAACTGAAACGCTTGGTGTAGCCAGATTCCCATTCAAAGCCGTCGAGGAATGACCATACAAAGTATACTTTCACATTACTTAACTGATCCCTGTCGATACATACATTTCTAAGTCATTTTCTCCTTATATGTGATCAATAAAAATGAAATTTGAGATTACTTACTGATGAATCGACCGACATAGAGCAGCGAGGTATTGATCAAAGTAGTCAGATCTCTCTGAATCCATCCAAGTAGGGATTACAGCATTTACACCATCCTCATCAGCCATTCCTATTTGAAAAAAAAAAACAGAAAATGAGGGTTTTGGCAGAGGTGCTACGATGGCACATAAAAACCCAAAGTTATATGTACATACCATTCCCAGTAATGTAAATTATGGGTTTGTTGTAAGTATTGGTTATATATTTGAGAAGCTTTTGCATGAAGAAAGATGCCAAGTAGAGCCCCTGTCATTTTTGATGACCATAGTATAGAATAAGACAGTAATTAAAGGAAAGGAAAATGCTCTGGCTGCTGAAATCCTAAGTGAATTTAGGAGAATCCCAAATCAACGGCTGAGATTGATTAATTAATTCTTCTTGATTTGTGATTCAAGTTACGAAGAAATGCCAGTCGTTGATTTAGGATTCCCTATCAAATCTGTCTAGGATTCGGCGGGTCTATTACTACTATAAAGGAAAATGATACTTGACCCAAAAATCTTTCTGGAACAAGGTCGAATGACATGACATGTCTGGGAGTAGAGATGAGCGTGTCACATCAGTACTCAGGTCATGTTCGGGCATGATTTTCGCCTTTTCGGGTCATCTAGCACGGTTGGTAATAGTATTGGATTTGGATAGTGAAAAGAGATTAATAAAAATATAAAAGCTGGAGGAGATTATTAACTTACTTAGTGCTTCTATCTGTTGTTCTCGTTCAAAAAAGTCAAGACTTCTACTGTGGTTGGCGATAAACCTGGATCCATAGTGATTAATTCCCAGAAAATCAATCGACCCTTTTATTAATTTTTTATTATCGTCGGTTAGCTTTGGAAGCCGAGTGCCAATAAGTTTAAGCATGTCTTCAGGATAATCTCCGTGGATTGTTGGATTCAATGTAACGCCCCAAGCCTTAGCAGTTGCCGATATTGTCCCCGCTTTAACCACCCAGGCCCAAGGCCACACGGGTACGGGGTTTTGTCCTTGGCGAAGGCACCACAAGCCTACCCAAAAGGCCTCGGTACTTACTAAGCTTGAGCTTACACATATAGCCCAGTCTCTGGACACTCTTGTGAGCAATGTGGGACTATTACAATCCCCCACCCTCAGCGAAGAGCCGTCCTCGGCTCTGATACCACCTTGTAACGCCCCAAGCCTTACCAGTTGCCGATATTGTCCCCGCTTTAACCACCCTCAGCGAAGAGCCGTCCTCGGCTCTGATACCACTTTGTAACGCCGCAAGCCTTAACAGTTGCCGATATTGTCCCCGCTTTAACCACCCAGGCCCAAGCCCACACGGGTACGGGGTTTTGTCCTTGGCGAAGGCACCACAAGCCTACCCAAAAGGCCTCGGTACTTACTAAGCTTGAGCTTACACATATAGCCCAGTCTCTGGACACTCTTGTGAGCAATGTGGGACTATTACACTTATTGCACAAAACTGTGATGCTACATATTTTATGATTCTATATTAGGTACACGTGTTTCATAAAAAAAAATGCATATAATTACATATTCAAGTGGTCCAAGAGTTGATATTTGAAGGTTGTGGTTCATCCTACACTATAAATCTTTATCCTAAATATTAAGATTATCGGATTAGATAAAGACTTGTTGAAAATAGAGGTGAACAACGACCGGTTGTCGAAAGTCTAGGGTCAACTCGAAGTCAAATCTATTAATGGTTGTTTGGCTAAATCACTGGTTGATCAAATCTTCAATCGACTTCTTTCGACCCGGTTCGATTTGACTCGACTGAATTTAATTAGTGTATCCGACCGAACTCCATTAACCAAACCAAACTTGAGAAAAAAAAAGAGTGAACTTAAGCAAGAAGAATAAAAATTAAAATTCATTATCACTCTTTAAACTATTATATATTTGAATACCTAAAAAATATGTTTCTTAATTTACGATCCATAATAATGTATATATAACTATATACATATAAATTAACTATATATAGTTCGGTCGATTTGATTTGGGGGGTTTTCAAAAACTCAAATCGAAGCCAAACAAAACAAAGATCGGTTGATTATTTTTTCAGTTAAGCCGAGTCGAACATTGTTCGATTGGGTTCTGCCAAGATCGGTGAGGTCAGTTTGACAGACCGTTGCTCACCCCTAACACTATAAACAACTAGACAATTGGTGATGGAACAATGTCGTCACTATTGAATAGTTCCCGTCACTAATACTATCGGTGACGACAAGCAAATCGATGCCAATGGTCTCGATGCCAATAGTATTGGTGACGCAATTTGGCGACGTGGTTAGAGACCGTCACTGTTGGATCGCTTGTTGTGACGGCAATAAGTTGTCACATAAAACTTGACCATTGCTGACAATGCTTTTTTAACGTTGACTTGTTTCGTCGCTAATAGATAATTTAGTTACGCCTAATACCGTCACCAATACCCTTTAAATTTGGTGGTTGTAATAACAAAATGCTATAGGTGGCAATATTGTTTTTTTGTTGAAAGACTATAGGTGTCAATATTTAGACGTTACTAAAAGTGTTCCATTAAAAATATTTTTATACGGTAGAATGCCTACACAAATTCATAAACATACAATATATTCAAAACACAGTTCACCATTATCTGAATTAAAATTAAATTGAATATTGGTATTACATTTGTTAGAGAGAAGAAGGTGTACTCGAAGTGTATGAAGAAGATGGTGTATGTGAAGTGTTAGAATAAGACTAAGTATAAGTATTAGGGGCTTTTATGTCTTTTCCCTTCTCTTGTAATTCTGTTAGAATTAACAGAAATATGAAAGTTTGTTATAATAACAAACTTTCATATTCTCTCTCTCTAACGAACTCTGTACTTGGTCTATATAAGGAGATGATCACTCCTGAGTTTAGTTAATGAGAAAATACAATTACTCTCTCTCTCTCTCTTACTTCGTCTCTGATCTAACATGGTAACAGAGCTTCTAGGTTTTTAATTTGCTTCCGCAACTATATTCTAGAGAGAGAAACCTTCATCGATCATGGAGTCGTCTTCATCATCATCTTCTTCTTCATCACAACCTTTAACTCTTAATATCACAAATTACATCTCTGAAAAGCTTGATGAGAATAATTTTTTGGTGTGGCGTGATCAATTCGAATCAATTCTAATTAGTAATGATCTGATCGGTTATGTTGATGGATCGATAGCTCAACCTGAAACCTCGATCATCGATTCAGATGGAAGAGAAATTCTCAATCCTGCCTTTCAAGTTTGGCGTAAACATGATCATTTTGTCAAATCATGTCTCAAAGCTACTTTTTCAAGATCAATTTCAGCAGATGTTCTAGGTCTTCCAACCTCTCACAAGATCTGGAGTTATTTGAATGAGGTTTATGCTGAGGAATTTGAAGCAAAGCAGGATTTTCTTCGCAAACAAATTCAAAATATCCAAAGAGGTAATGCTTCTATCAATGATTATCTTCGAAAAATCAAATCCTTAGCTGATTCTTTAGCATCGGTCAATGATAAAGTTACTGAAAAAGAGATGATTCGAATTGTTTTGGCTGGCTTAGGAAAGAAATTTAGTCAATTTGTTATTGCTATAGATAATCGAAATGATAGAATTCGATTTCCTGAATTACGATCAAAATTACTTCATCATGAACAGTGGCTTCTTTCTCAAGAAATTGATGAACAAAATGCCTTTTATGTTAACCAAAACTCAAATCGAAATTCTACATCTTATAAACATGGCTTGAATCAGTCAAAATCAAATTATCAAAATAAACCTATGATCTCTAAATCTGTGCAACCTAAAGGGTTTAAAAACCAGATAGAGTCTAAACATCAAACTTCCTCACAACAACAACAAACTTCTCATCCACTTATGAACCAGAAGGCAGTGAATTTTGATTTCACTTCGATTCCTTGTGGAATTTGTCATAAATGGGGACATCAGGCAAACAAATGTAGATTTAGGTATACTCCTTCAAAACCCCTAAATTCTCAAAGTTTTGCTGGTCTTCATATTGAAGATAATATCAATTCAGAAGAAACAACTGAACATTCTCAAGAAGAATGTAATATTGCTATTGAGGAATGTCAAATAGCTGAGGCTACATCTGTACCTTCGAAAGTTTGGCTTGCTGATTCAGGAGCCTCAAGTCATATGACAAATGATCCTAAGGTACTCACTCAATCTGCTCCTTATCTAGGTCATGAATCAGTAATGGTTGGTAGTGGTTCTTCTATACCTATTGTGAGCACTGGCCATTCTCATTTGAGTACTATAGATCATGATTTTGACTTGAATAATATTTTAGTTGTTCCTCATTTGAAGAAGAACTTATTGTCCATTGCTAAGTTTACAAAAGACAATGACTGTTCTGTTGAATTCTTTCCATGGGGCTATAGCATAAAGGATTTGCTATCAAGTGATGTTCTCACAGAAGGTCCAATGGTTAACAACTTATACCCTATTGAGTGCATCACTGAGTCTTCTCCATTGTGTCTTAACACTACCTTATCAGCTTCTCCTTCCTTATGGCACCATAGACTTGGTCATACTGCTAAAGGTGTGTTAGAGAAACTAAACACAAGAGGTCTTATTCAATTAGACTCAAAAGATTTTGTAAAGGTCTGTCACTCTTGTCAGCTTGGTAAGAGTAAATGTCAACCTTTTACATTATCTACTAGTAGCACATCTTCTCCACTTGAGATGATTCACTGTGATGTTTGGGGTCCAGCTCCTGTTGAAACAGCTAATGGGGCAAGGTATTATATTCTTTTTGTGGATGATTACAGTAGGTTCTTTTGGATTTATCCAATGAGACTAAGATCAGAAAGCTTGACCTGTTTTAAGAAGTTCAAAGCTATGTATGAGAATCTCTTGTCCACTACTGTTAAGATATTTCATAGTGATGGAGCACCTGAACTATCTAAAGGTGATTTCAAGCTATTCTTAGATGAAAATGGTATTCAATTGAGGTGTTCATGTCCCTATACTCCCCAACAGAATGGGATTGCTGAAAGGAAGAATAGACAGATCACTGAGGTTGGGAACACTCTATCTTTTCAAGCTTCTCTTCCTAAGTCTTATTGGTTTGATGCATTTGAGGCTGCAACCTATGTCATAAATCGACTACCTTCTAAAGTTCTTGATCAAAAGTCTCCCTATGAGGTATTATTCTCTCATCCTCCTGATTACTCTTTTCTCAAAGTATTTGGGTGCACTTGCTTTCCTCATTTAGCATCTACAAGGCAAGATAAACTCTCTCCTAAGTCTGTGAAGTGTGTTTTCTTGGGTTATAGTCTTACTCACAAAGGTTACAAATGCTTGCATCCTGAAACTTCTAGGGTATACATATCAAGACATGTTATATTTGATGAGGATTCCTTTCCTTTTGCTGAATCCTCTCCTCCTCCTGCCAATATTTCTCAATCCACACAAGTGGTATTACCTATGCTTACAACTTCTTCTGTTTCTCCTCAAATTCAGAATACCTTTGTGCCTGCTCCTTCTCTTTCAAATTCTCAAGTTCCTGCAAATTCTCAAGTCCAGACTACACCTGTGTCTGTTCCTTCTCCATCTAATGCTCAAATGCCTATTCACACAGAAAATGCAGGTTCCTCATTGGTTCCTAATGTTCCAATTCATCCTATGACTACAAGATCAAGGACTGGCACTCTAAAACCAAGAAATCTTTCTGACTTTGTCACCCATCTTTCTGTGTGTCATCCATTACCTCAATGTTATTTGACCTTACTTGAGCATCCCACAGATCCTACTTGTTATACTCAGGCTTCTAAGTATCCTGAATGGAGGAAGGCTATGCAGGAAGAGATTGATGCTTTAGAGCATAATCAGACATGGTCTCTTGTTCCATCAACTCCTTCTATGAATATCTTGGGTTGTAAGTGGGTTTTTAAAACAAAACTAAAGGCTGATGGTTCAATTGAGAGGTATAAGGCTCGGCTGGTAGCTAAGGGATTCCATCAACTTGATGGTTTGGATTATTCAGAGACATTTAGTCCAGTTGTGAAGTCTTCTACAATTAGGGCTGTTCTTACTATTGCTGTGACAAATCATTGGCACATCAAGCAGCTAGATGTGTCCAATGCTTTCCTCCATGGTGTTCTAGATGAGGATGTCTTCATGACTCAGCCTACTGGTTTTGTGGATTCCTCAAAGAAGGATTGGGTTTGCCATCTTCATAAGTCCTTATATGGCCTTAAGCAGGCTCCAAGAGCCTGGTATACTAAGTTTGCTTCCTTCTTACTTGATTTTGGGTTTCAGAAAAGTGCAACAGATCACTCAATGTTTGTTTATCAAGCTCAAGGTGACACATTGGTCTTGCTACTTTATGTGGATGATATCATCCTCACTGGCTCTTCTACTGATTTGCTTCACTCTTTGGTGTTATCACTTCAAGAAGCTTTTGCTATGAAGGATTTGGGTAGCTTGCATTATTTTTTGGGGATTGAGGTGTCTTCTCTCCCATCTTCTTCAGGACTCTTGCTAACTCAAAACAAATACACATTGGAGCTTCTTCAAAAAGCAGACCTTCTTGATTCGAAACCAATGGCTACTCCTATTCCTTTTGGGAAACGACTCTCCAAGGATGATGGTATTCTGCTAGAAGACCCAACTCATTATAGAAGTCTAGTTGGTGGACTTCAGTACCTCACCATGACTAGACCTGATATAGCTTTTGGGGTTAACTATGTGGCTCAATTTATGCAAGCTCCAAGAGATGTTCATCTTCAAATGGTCAAAAGGATATTCAGGTACCTTAAGGGCTCTCTTGGCTCTGGCATTTCGATTAAACCAGGAGATTATACTTCTCTTACTGCTTATAGTGACTCGGATTGGGCTGGGTGCCCTGATTCCAGAAGGTCTACATGTGGATTTTGTGTTTTTCTTGGCTCCACATTGGTTGCCTGGTGCTCCAAGAAGCAACCGACTGTGGCTCGATCCAGCACAGAAGCCGAGTATAAGGCTCTTGCTCTTGCCTCTTCTGAGCTTCTCTGGCTATCTTATGTGCTAACTGAATTGGGTGTCAATGTTCATACTCCTTATGTGTTGAAATGTGATAATCTTGGAGCTCAACATTTGGCAACAAACCCTGTGTTTCATGCTCGAACTAAGCATGTTGAAATCGACTACCATTTCGTGAGGGAATTGGTTGCTTCAGGAACACTTCGTTTGGATTATGTGTCTTCTCAAAATCAACTTGCTGATGTGTTTACTAAGGGACTCTCCAACCCCTTGTTTCTCTCTCTCCTATCCAATCTGATGATGTTTTCCTCAAAATCATCTTCAGCTTGAGGGGGAGTGTTAGAGAGAAGAAGGTGTACTCGAAGTGTATGAAGAAGATGGTGTATGTGAAGTGTTAGAATAAGACTAAGTATAAGTATTAGGGGCTTTTATGTCTTTTCCCTTCTCTTGTAATTCTGTTAGAATTAACAGAAATATGAAAGTTTGTTATAATAACAAACTTTCATATTCTCTCTCTCTAACGAACTCTGTACTTGGTCTATATAAGGAGATGATCACTCCTGAGTTTAGTTAATGAGAAAATACAATTACTCTCTCTCTCTCTCTTACTTCGTCTCTGATCTAACAACATTAACATCCATCTCTTATAGTAGAATAAGAACATCTATTATTAAGAACCAGAAGTCCTACAAAAGTAACTAATGTTCATAAAGTCAGAATGCAAAAGAACCTCTAATTAAATGACAAAAAAAATATAACCCAAGTTAGTAACATCAACACCAGTGCCTCCATGTTGTATATATTCCTGAAAATATAATGAAAAATTTATAGTAAGAAGACAATTTTAACATACAAGAGAATGTTTAACATGGAAAAAATTTGATAAGTTATGTAGAGTTGAATCAGTTAAGCATTAGCTGTTGGTGGAGGTGGATCTTGATTACAATCCTATAAAAGATTCCAGACCAAATTATGTGAAAGAAAATATAAGTTAAAAAAGATGACCATATTAAAGTATATAATTTTAATATGTTTACCTGGTTGTCGCTGGATCTAGATTGTCCTGCTTCCAACTGTGATATCTTCTCCATAAAAATCTTCAGTTGCTCTTCTAATGTAGCAACTTTCTCCTGAAGTTGTAAATTTTCATTCCTTGCAGCCACTCCAGCAGGAATATCCGCACTCCAATATTTTTCTCGATTTTACAGTATTACCAGCACAACGTACCCCGACCCCCTCGGTCACGAACCATCACCTGGGTAACTCTCCGCATACGAGTCCTCTTGTAAATGATTACCCGATCAGGTTCCTTCTCGAGTTCAACTTTTAACTGTAACAAAAAAAGGAACACGTTTTACTTCTATTAAATATACAAGTGCAAAAGAAATACATGTAGAACTTTTTTACTTAACCTGTTCTGTGATATTAGCAATGGATCTTGAGCCACATGTGTGTACATCCATATGCTTAGCCTTGTTTGCGGCATTAAGAGCAGCAACTTCCTAGTTATTTAGCAAAAATACTACGTTACGATACACATAAAGTACATAACTATTAACACAAAGAATTATTGTAACTAGACATACCGCAAACATATTCCGATCGAGAAGTACTACGATAGTCACTTTGTTGAACCGAACAAGAAAGCTGGGGGTTTAGTCCTTTTCTGGAAGCGTCACATTAACATTAAAATCCTCAACTCCAACGGAAACCTTATTCACGCTTCTATGTTAGATCCCAGTAGCTCGTCTAATTTACTGATCACCGGCTTCTACGGTTGCCCTTATCAAGAGAATAAACTTACTCCGTGGAAAACTCTTGTAAACTTTAAGCCCTCTTCTAACATTCCTTGGATCGTAATTGGAGACTTGAATAGTATTCGGATCCTGATGATAAGAATGGAGGTGTTGCCACTTCCAGCTCCCATATTCCCAAAATCCTTCATTGCATTAATCAGATGGGATTGATAGATATAGGGTACCAAGGAAATCCGTATACTTGGAGTAATCGCCAATTCGCGGGCAACCTCATTCAGGAGCGCTTAGATAGAGCTCTGGCTAATGATCAATGGCTTCAAAACTTCCCAGGATCTTGCCTTACTCATCTGGACACAATCGGATCGGATCATAATCCGATTTTCCTTAAGACCTGTGATCAATCTCATCCGAGTCCGAAACCATTCAAATTCATTCGCACCTGGATGACTCACCCAGATTGTCATGAATTCATCGCTAGGAATTGGGCCCATAGTCACTATAGTACTTATTCGAACAATATTCAGCATCGCCTCAAGGCTCTAAGTAAAAACCTTACTCAGTGGAACAAAAATGTCTTTGGGAATATTGAGAAGCAAATAACCAACATTATATCCAATATTCAGAAGAACCAAAATAAAACAGAGATTCTAGCCCTTCAGGCCAGTCTGGAAGAGCTTTACAGACAACAAGAAAGTATGTGGAAAGAGAAATCCAGAAATGATTTCATCACTTTGGGAGACAAAGATACCATATACTTTCACTCCCAGGCCATTCAGCGTAACCGAAACATCGGCATGCATCTCCGAGAATCGACACATTGGAAGTCTTGCGGGGAAGTGACACAACATCAACATCTGTAATAGAGGGGTATAGCAATGAAGCTACCTATCGATGAAAGGCAGTAAATAGCAGTTACTTTAACTCGGGAACAACTCGTCTTCCTATTCTTCTCTCCAGCATACTATTTCTAGTCTATCTATTGGAAAACTCATTCTCTTGACAGCAACGCCTGGGCAGACCTGTTAAGCGGTTATGTTACCCGGACGACAGAACTATGTATAAAGCTCTGTATTATCGGAAAGCCATTCCATCCTTATAGCAGGAAGAAGAGTGGATCCTACATCCATTCAAAAAGGGACTAAGACGTCCAATCGAAGAAAGTGGAAGTCATGAAGGAGAGGAAGCGAAAGCTAATAAAAAAAAAGAAGCGAAAACTTCTATCCGATCAATGAAAGGAAAGACTAAATGCCAAAGGCACTAAAGTAAAGGTTCAACGGAATCAAGAAATGGTTCTGACCTTTATCTCCAAACCCACAATGATTGATTCTGGAAAAAAAACTTTTACTAATACATTAAAAAAAAGGTAATTTAAAAAATGCTTAACTTCTGCCGACTCCACAAGTGTATTTCACTCAATTGCCTTACTGGAAATAGTACTGGAAATCGCTAGAAATCAAGTACGAACTAAAAAGTCACATCATCTGAAGCAGCAGCCTCAATTTGATACGGGATTGGCGACTGTAATTGAACAAACTGGTCGGCCGACGACTTGAAACAATCCCCTCGCCACTGGTAAACACGATTTAATTTTTTCATGCTAAAGCATGGTTTTCACAGAAGTGACTATGATTGTTGTGTATACATCAAGAAGCTTCGCGAAGGTGACTTTATTTAACTCCTTTTGTATGTGGATGACATGCTTATTGCTTCTCGAAGCATGGTGCAGATAGATAAGTTGAAATCTCAACTCAGTCAAGAGTTTGAGATGAAAGACATGGGCGCTGCAAAGAAGATACTGAGAATGGAGATTAAGAGAGAGCGGTCAAGTAAGAATCTCTACTTGAATCAGAAAGGTTACATCGAACGAGTAATTTCTCGATTTGGGATGCAGAATGCGAAGGCGGTGTCAACACCTTTGGCACCACACTTCAGGCTCTCGGGAAGACAATCTCCTACTACTACGATGGAGATGGATCATATGGATCATGTAACGTATGCTAGTGCAGTTGGCAGTTTGATGTACGCTATGGTGTGTACTCGTCCAGATATTTCACAAGCGGTCAGTGTGGTTAGTAGGTTGATGGCAAACCCAGGGAAGACACATTGGGAAGCTGTGAAGTGGGTCTTGAGGTACTCGAAGGATACTGTTGATACGGGTTTGTGCTTTGGTGGAGACACATGTCAGGTAAGCGATTACGTTGACTCAGATTATGCTGGCGATCTAGATAGAAGACGATCTACTACTGGTTATGTATTTAGGGTACATGGTGCTCCAATTAGTTGGCGATTGATGTCACAATCTACAGTTACGTTATCTACTACGGAGGCCGAGTATATGGCTATGACCGAGGGTGTGATGGAAGCATTGTGGTTGTGGGGTCTTCTGGATTATCTAGGGATTAAGCAGGAGTGCTTAGAGGTATGGTGTGATAGTCAAACTTGGCGAAGAATCAGGTTCATCATGCTCGTACTAAGCATATCGATGTCAGGTATCACTTCGTACGAGAAGTCGTAGAGGAAGGTGATGTTTCTCTCATGAAGGTTCACACAGATGAGAATCCCGCGGACATGTCGACTAAAGTGGTGACGTGTAGCAAGTTTCAGCATTGCCTGGAATGACTACAAATCGGCTCGTATTAAGTTGCCCGAAAGGGCGTAATAGCGACAAGGTAATCTTTATGTGAAGGGTTGGTAGAACTACGGTAGGCTTGATCCTATAAAAGGGTACGTAGGCAGTCATAGTCACATGGTGCAATCGGATGAAGTTACAAGAAGCAGATATATATTACAAGGAATATCCTGGTGTTCGTCCAAAATTTGAAGTATATCAAATTGGGTACGAGGTGGAGAATTGTAAAAGGAGGATCCTCCCATTCCAAGATGATCTTTTCTCTTAACCTCTGTTCTGTTATATAGAAGAATAATACACCAGTTCTTCTCTGTGAAAATATCTTCTGTATCTCTGTTCCTCAATATAGCCGAAAAGTACCAGCCTCAAATCCTTCAAAATCTTCTTCTTCATCTGGCCGAGCTGTCTCTAGATTTGGTTTTATCTGATCTGTCCGAGAGAGATAAAAAGAAAGTAAATATCATGAAGACCAGTTCCTCTGTTATAAGAGAGAATTTATTCTCTTTCTCTCTCTAGATAATCTGATCTATCTTTACTCAATCAGAGAGGATATCTCCTTCTCTTTCCATTTAGGCTGGTTAAAGAAAAATCCTTTTCGGTTCTTTCTCCCTCTATTGAATCTCTCTCTCGGTTCTATCTTGTTATTCCAGCCGAGATGATCCTTTGTTTTGTAAAGAGAATCAAATCTCTCTCATATCTCTTTCTCTTTAAAATTTCGGTTTAAAGAGATCTTCATCAATCTTTCAATTTCCTCTAATATGTTTCTCTCTCTAACTTGAACAACCGAGAATGATAGAGAGAAGATATCTCTCTCTCTCTCTATGCTGTTGATCTTCTTCAATCTCTTTGAATATATACAGCCAAATCTAATCTCTCTCTCTAGAAAATATATTTCTCAATCATCCAACCAAATACTCTTTCCATCTCTGTTGATTCTTTCTTAAGCCGAGAGGATGAAGAGAAAATATCATCCATCAAACTCCTCTTCTTCCTTCTATAATAAAATCACAATCTCTCTCTGTCAATTCACTGTAAATTTCGTGAGAGCAAAGAGGAAAGATAATCCTCTCCAAATATACATCTTGCTGGAAGAGATCTCATCCTCTCAAGCTATCACAAGAAAGTTTCTTCTAAAATCTTCATATCTTTCTCTCTCTCTCAACAGATATTCCTCTTTCTGTTAAAGAAAAAATCTCTCTTTCCTTTCTAAATTAATTGAGAAGATGAAAATGAGAGAAAGGGGGCAAGTGACGTACAAGAGGATAAGGGTCATTGACTGGGCTAGGTGTCCGTCTTTGATTGGGCGACAATCCACCAATAGCTGGCGTCAACTTGTCATGTGAGAGAGAGCGCGCTTTAACTGCTAGATTCAAATTAAGGGCGATCGGGTGCAAGAGGGTCTATTGAGCAAAGTTACAACGGCGTTCCAATCTTTAGATCCTGTGCATTCGTGGTTGTGGACACGTCAGATTTGTCGGGGAGTACCGAACTGCGGATGCGCGCGAGTAGTGAAGCGTAGTTCCAGAAAAATCCTTAGTGCCGTACCGGAAAACCCGAAACCATACAGAAAGCACCTTCAACCGTCTGATTCTTCCGTAATTCTTTCGTCACGTGTCCTTCTCTGACCCGCTGATCAACAATGTTCGGATTAAACTTTGACCTGCTCAATTTTGCTCATCCGCACTGCAATTTCACTTCTGTTTTCGCACACGAGTTCATCTCGGGCTCATCTTCTCACCTGAGTATCAAGATTGGCCAGAATTACCAGGATCTCCAAATGACCAAAATACCCTTTGGTGTGTCTTTATCTCGTTTTTGTCCGTTTTTCGCACTCAATTCCTTAGACGACACCTGAGTAAAAGAAACAAACAATTTATCAGAGTAACTGCTTGAAATAGACTAACTAGTCCAAGTAAAGATATTCAGATGGGACATTTTCATGTCTCATCAAACATCCCCAAACTTAGATTTTGCTAGTCCTCGAGCAAAAGAGGAAATAAAACTAAACCCAGTTCACCACTTTCGTAGGGAATCACGATTGCACTTAGCACGTGCAACAAGCCGTTAAACCTCTAGGTTACCCTAGAGGACGAGTTTTGTCTCGTGAGGGTTTGCAGTGAATATACCCACAAAATTCAAAAATCTCAAAAATGCAGAAGGGTCTAAATATGATATGGACTAAAAATGTTTATCCTGTAGATTTTCGAAAGTTAATAGAAACGAAATCTAAGTCGACCAAACCATACAAATGCTAAAAATTCCTTCACTAGTAATCAAGACTCGAAGTGTACGTGACCAGCCAATATGAGTATCATTTCGGTTCTGAAAAGACAAGACCTCGATTACTTTCTCAATACATTTCGCCTCGACTGCTGCCTCACGGTCATACACTCAAAAATTAAAGTCACTCAGAAATGGCTCACTCAATGTGCGAGTATGAGTATGAAAGAAAACTCAACACATTACAAAAGATTGACTAGATTTTTCGTAAACGACTGATCTCATAGAAAGGAAACAACCACTAATATGGAATGGGGAAGCTAACCAACTCTTCTCACCTGATCTACTTTCTAACAATGCTTCCTAGAGGTCAATAGACACTAATGACGATGCGACTAGAACTCCTGAGAACTCGACGTCTTCAAATCTTCAAGAACTACTTTGGGATGAACCTTAAACACACTTTTTTTTCTCTTTGATTTTTTTTTTTTTTCAATACGCTTCTGGTAATAAAACTCAAAATTACACAACATATTTTCTTAACACTTTCCTTGGGTATAATTCTCTCTATTTTGCTTCATGCCTTATTCTCAGGGTTCTAAATGATGGATGGGATCTATTTTCCTCTAATTGACATTGCTTTCAAGTTTCTCAGACTACAAGAGAAGGGTTTGCATTCCTGATGACATCCCTAGTGGTTGTAAAGTTTGAACTCAAGAGATCAAATGAGCTCGTTTAAATATTGCGAGGTTGAGTAGCTCTTCACTCTACTCGGAGTTAGCTCAGAAGAGATCACTCAAAACAAAAAGAAAGGCTCAGAATCTCACATGGATTAAGTCTCCACTAATGATCGATTAAGTTCTCTCAGAAAAGTCTACTCTTCACCTATCTAACACTCACATGGCTCGTGCACAGACAACTTCAAGACTCGAAATTCATGGAAAAACCTTTAGCAAACGGATAGTCCGACCAACTAGACTCTATAATTATTAACAAGCAAAAACAACTAGACTCACATTTTCAATCCAAAAATTTTGAAAAATTTTAAACCCTTTTGAATTTTTGAAATAAGGACTTAGCAAAAAAAATTCAATCCCCTATCCCCAAACTTAAACCGAACATTGTCCTCAATGTTCTGAAGACTATGCAAAAAAATAACAGGATGAGGGAAGGATATTACCTGATTCCAAGGTCCTAACCATGGGTTGCCTCCCAGAAAGCGCTAAGTTTAACGTCTTCAGCCAGACAAAACAGATGACTTGAAAAAATAGAAAGAATTATCCTACTGGATTACAGATATGTGATTAACTGTAAACCAATAATCGATACATCTGTGGGTCCACCCAAAACACAAAGTTTTTAGTGAACGATAGTCTCACATTTTTGTAACTTGGTGATAGTGTGAGTGAGACTATCAAGAAAGAAGGGCAATCCCCAATCTTAGACGACAATAAGGTCGTTAAGTTTGGCACCGCACTAGAAAGAGTACAGACCGGATAGAATGGGTCTTCATATGGATGATCGACAGAGGGAGTGAGTGCTCCAAAATCTACACATGGTTTCGAGGAACAAAATACAAAGCAATCTAGATGACTATCAATGACACCCGGACTTAAACTAGGGTTCTCTAAAACAGGTATTTCGGGTTCCTTCAATGGAGAAACCCTGCTATCAAACTCACAGCCCCTAGAAGTCGGTTTAGATAAACCTTCTATACTCTCTTTTATCGCGATGTACTCAGGGTCTTTAAAGAATTCTATATCCTCACCAAAGTCAAGCGAGACAATGGTCTCATTTAACACATTTATCAACCATGATTCATCGTTCTTAAGCGAGTCAGACGACTTCAAATCAACAACCTCTTCATGTTGGGACCACGATCTATCCATCTCTCTTCCATTTTTTTTTTTTTTTTTTTTTTTTTTTAACACGAAAACCGAGGAAGCACTACGAAGATCCTAGGAGGAAAACAACCACAATCAAGCTGACTCAACCAAGCAACCTAAACAAAATCTAGACGACAGACAGGTTGGTCAATTTCACTTAAAACTCTAGACAGCTCCTACTTCGTAACAAAGCTTGAACTATGATTGCTATGAGGGTTACTCCGTCAAAGTACTATGGTCAAACAATTCTCCAGGTGACAGCCAACTATGAAAAATTGCAACCGTCCAACCTGAGGCAACGTTTCCTCTTCTCGAGGCGGCCTTTTTTAAAGAATTGTATGACACTTTCCCTTTTGGAATGCCCAAATAAAAATCGAGTTCCTGGATTGTTTTAAAGATCCTATGAGCTCGATACCCTAAGGCCAATGTCTAAACCAGATTTTAATTTAAGTGAGGTTTGGGATTCGCAACGTTGTTTCCTAAATGGGCAAGAGATCGGTGATGAAATTCGACTCCTATCTTGTAATGGGGTTTGTGCCCTTACTAAAGACGATTAAACTAAGCAGTTCGTCAAATCAATGAGGCACACAAAAAACATACAAGTACCCACTTACAGGGATTCGTGGGTGGTCAGAGAAATTACCTCCCGTTCAAGACGGGCGATGACCTTTGAGGACGACCCGGGCCACTCTTCCCTTAAGTGTCCGAACCCGAGGCTTCGTTTGATTTTCGGTTACAATTTACAAGCCCTTTAGTTTAGGGTCAAAACTTTAATCCAAAAAATAAAATTAAGAAAGTCTAAAGTCTCTCTCTCACCAAAAATAAAATAAAATAAATAAAACTGTAAATTTCTTCTTTTCGACTCCTCCTCCTTGTTTGCGCCTTCTCTTTCGCTCCTTAATGCCCTACACACCAAAAATAGAGAAGCAAGTCAAAGTGGCCAAAAATAAAAGTTACCAAAAATAAAAACTTACCAAAAATAAAAACTTACCAAAAATAAAAATTTTCCAAGATTAGAACAAATTTAAAACATAGTCCCCGGCAGCGGCGCCAAAAACTTGATGGGCCTAGAAAGTTTCCTAAATAGGTCACCACCCGCAAGTATACGGGCGTCAAGTAATAATTCCGGTAAGACCGGTTCGTTCCTCAGAGACTAGTTAAACCTATTCTAAAATTAGGAAGTAATAAGATTTTAAAATGATTTGGTTTTGGTTTTTAAAATAAAATAAAAAAATATTAAAATAAAATTACGGAAATGAAAATGAACTCAAATGGGGGAGAGGACCTAGGATTTTAGAAATTCGCCACATAAAATCACCTTTAGAAACAAATACTTAAAATGGTTAATTCTCTTTTTTTTATAACTCAGAATTTCGGATAATGAACTATCCTAATTCTGGGAGATGTTTTCGTTAAAACCGAATAAAACATAACAATGTAATCATTTTATTTTAAATAAATAAATCTCTAAACTACTATTTATCAATTAATAAGTATGAACCGTCAAAGGATTTAACATAAGCACGATGCATCAAATCGAAAAGTATAAATAGTGAAAAGAAAATCTATTTATCAAACTAAAACGAATTAAACTATGAAGCATTAATCAAGAGTTAATCAATAAAAATTATATCTCTAAAAGATCAAAAATGGGTTTCATCGTAAAACCCTAGATGGAGAGTCTTAGCTAATCATGATCGAGATTAAAAATAAATAGGAAAAATAAGAGAGAAAATAAAAAAAGAGAATCAAACTTTTCTTAGTTGGAAATGATTTCCTTCTGATTTTCCCGTCTATCCGCCAAACGCGCCTTAAGGGAAAATGATTTTTTCATCTTCTCGGAAATATTTTCCCTGTGGGAAACTATTTTCCACTCTTTTTTCTCGTCTTCTCAACCTCTTTTTATCTCTCTAACTTCCTGTTTCTTCCTCATTCTACTGTATTTTCTCTCTCTTCCCACTCTCTCTATGTTTCTCTTTGTCACTAACAGGAACAGTAAAGCAAGAAATAGATAAATAACAAAGAAATTCAGATTTTTTTATGTAATTTCTACAATCTCTTTTTCTGTCTCTGTAATCTCTCTCTCTCACAAACAGAAAGAATACAAGAAAATAGAAAAAGAAAATAATCAAAAACAAGTGATGATGATGATTTTGGCCGAGCTCTCTCTCTCTCTCTCTCTAATCTTGCTGTCCTATTGAGCTCGAGAGGATCCTCCCATTCCAAGATGATCTTTTCTCTTAACCTCTGTTCTGTTATATAGAAGAATAATACACCAGTTCTTCTCTGTGAAAATATCTTCTGTATCTCTGTTCCTCAATATAGCCGAAAAGTACCAGCCTCAAATCCTTCAAAATCTTCTTCTTCATCCGACCGAGCTGTCTCTAGATTTGGTTTTCTCTGATCTGTCCGAGAGAGATAAAAAGAAAGTAAATATCATGAAGACCAGTTCCTCTGTTATAAGAGAGAATTTATTCTCTTTCTCTCTCTAGATAATCTGATCTATCTTTACTCAATCAGAGAGGATATCTCCTTCTCTTTCCATTTAGGCTGGTTAAAGAAAAATCCTTTTCGGTTCTTTCTCTCTCTATTGAATCTCTCTCTCGGTTCTATCTTGTTATTCTAGCCGAGATGATCCTTTGTTTTGTAAAGAGAATCAAATCTCTCTCATATCTCTTTCTCTTTAAAATTTCGGTTTAAAGAGATCTTCATCAATCTTTCAATTTCCTCTAATATGTTTCTCTCTCAAAATTGAACAACCGAGAATGATAGAGAGAAGATATCTCTCTCTCTCTATGCTGTTGATCTTCTTCAATCTCTTTGAATATATACAGCCAAATCTAATCTCTCTCTGTAGAAAATATATTTCTCAATCATCCAACCAAATACTCTTTCCATCTCTGTTGATTCTTTCTTAAGCCGAGAGGATGAAGAGAAAATATCATCCATCAAACTCCTCTTCTTCCTTCTATAATAAAATCACAATCTCTCTCTGTCAATTCACTGTAAATTTCGTGAGAGCAAAGAGGAAAGATAATCCTCTCCAAATATCCATCTTGCTGGAAGAGATCTCATCCTCTCAAGCTATCACAAGAAAGTTTCTTCTAAAATCTTCATATCTTTCTCTCTCTCTCAACAGATATTCCTCTTTCTGTTAAAGAAAAAATCTCTCTTTACTTTCTAAATTAATTGAGAAGATGAAAATGAGAGAAAGGGGGCAAGTGACGTACAAGAGGATAAGGGTCATTGACTGGGCTAGGTGTCCGTCTTTGATTGGGCGACAATCCACCAATAGCTGGCGTCAACTTGTCATGTGAGAGAGAGCGCGCTTTAACTGCTAGATTCAAATTAAGGGCAACGGGTTCAAGAGGGTCTACGGAGCAAAGTTACAACGGCGTTCCAATCTTTAGATCCTGTGCATTCGTGGTTGTGGACACGTCAGATTTGTCGGGGAGTACCGAACTGCGGATGCGCGCGAGTAGTGAAGCGTAGTTCCAGAAAAATCCTTAGTGCCGTACCGGAAAACCCGAAACCATACAGAAAGCACCTTCAACCGTCTGATTCTTCCGTAATTCTTTCGACACGTGTCCTTCTCTGACCCACTGATCAACAATGTTCGGATTAAACTTTGACCTGCTCAATTTTGCTCATCCGCACTGCAATTTCACTTCTGTTTTCGCACACGAGTTCATCTCGGGCTCATCTTCTCACTTGAGTATAAAGATTGGCCAGAATTACCAGGATCTCCAAATGACCAAAATACCCTTTGGTGTGTCTTTATCTCGTTTTTGTCCGTTTTTCGCACACCTGAGTAAAAGAAACACACAATTTATCAGAGTAACTGCTTGAAATAGACTAACTAGTCCTAGTAAAGAGATTCAGATGGGACATTTTCATGTCTCATCAAACATCCCCAAACTTAGATTTTGCTAGTCCTCGAGCAAAAGAGGAAATAAAACTAAACCCAGTTCACCACTTTCGTAGGGAATCACGATTGCACTTAGCACGTGCAACAAGCCGTTAAACCTCTAGGTTACCCTAGAGGACGAGTTTTGTCTCGTGAGGGTTTGCAGTGAATATACCCACAAAATTCAAAAATCTCAAAAATGCAGAAGGGTCTAAATATGATATGGACTAAAAATGTTTATCCTGTAGATTTTCGAAAGTTAATAGAAACGAAATCTAAGTCGACCAAACCATACAAATGCTAAAAATTCCTTCACTAGTAATCAAGACTCGAAGTGTACGTGACCAGCCAATATGAGTATCATTTCGGTTCTGAAAAGACAAGACCTCGATTACTTTCTCAATACATTTCGCCTCGACTGCTGCCTCACGGTCATACACTCAAAAATTAAAGTCACTCAGAAATGGCTCACTCAATGTGCGAGTATGAGTATGAAAGAAAACTCAACACATTACAAAAGATTGACTAGATTTTTCGTAAACGACTGATCTCATAGAAAGGAAACAACCACTAATATGGAATGGGGAAGCTAACCAACTCTTCTCACCTGATCTACTTTCTAACAATGCTTCCTAGAGGTCAATAGACACTAATGACGATGCGACTAGAACTCCTGAGAACTCGACGTCTTCAAATCTTCAAGAACTACTTTGGGATGAACCTTAAACACACTTTTTTTTCTCTTTGATTTTTTTTTTTTTTTTCAATACGCTTCTGGTAATAAAACTCAAAATTACACAACATATTTTCTTAACACTTTCCTTGGGTATAATTCTCTCTATTTTGCTTCATGCCTTATTCTCAGGGTTCTAAATGATGGATGGGATCTATTTTCCTCTAATTGACATTGCTTTCAAGTTTCTCAGACTACAAGAGAAGGGTTTGCATTCCTGATGACATCCCTAGTGGTTGTAAAGTTTGAACTCAAGAGATCAAATGAGCTCGTTTAAATATTGCGAGGTTGAGTAGCTCTTCACTCTACTCGGAGTTAGCTCAGAAGAGATCACTCAAAACAAAAAGAAAGGCTCAGAATCTCACATGGATTAAGTCTCCACTAATGATCGATTAAGTTCTCTCAGAAAAGTCTACTCTTCACCTATCTAACACTCACATGGCTCGTGCACAGACAACTTCAAGACTCGAAATTCATGGAAAAACCTTTAGCAAACGGATAGTCCGACCAACTAGACTCTATAATTATTAACAAGCAAAAACAACTAGACTCACATTTTCAATCCAAAAATTTTGAAAAATTTTAAACCCTTTTGAATTTTTGAAATAAGGACTTAGCAAAAAAATTCAATCCCCTATCCCCAAACTTAAACCGAACATTGTCCTCAATGTTCTGAAGACTATGCAAAAAAATAACAGGATGAGGGAAGGATATTACCTGATTCCAAGGTCCTAACCATGGGTTGCCTCCCAGAAAGCGCTAAGTTTAACGTCTTCAGCCAGACGAAACAGATGACTTGAAAAAATAGAAAGAATTATCCTACTGGATTACAGATATGTGATTAACTGTAAACCAATAATCGATACATCTGTGGGTCCACCCAAAACACAAAGTTTTTAGTGAACGATAGTCTCACATTTTTGTAACTTGGTGATAGTGTGAGTGAGACTATCAAGAAAGAAGGGCAATCCCCAAACTTAGACGACAATAAGGTCGTTAAGTTTGGCACCGCACTAGAAAGAGTACAGACCGGATAGAATGGGTCTTCATATGGATGATCGACAGAGGGAGTGAGTGCTCCAAAATCTACACATGGTTTCGAGGAACAAAATACAAAGCAATCTAGATGACTATCAATGACACCCGGACTTAAACTAGGGTTCTCTAAAACAGGTATTTCGGGTTCCTTCAATGGAGAAACCCTGCTATCAAACTCACAGCCCCTAGAAGTCGGTTTAGATAAACCTTCTATACTCTCTTTTATCGCGATGTACTCAGGGTCTTTAAAGAATTCTATATCCTCACCAAAGTCAAGCGAGACAATGGTCTCATTTAACACATTTATCAACCATGATTCATCGTTCTTAAGCGAGTCAGACGACTTCAAATCAACAACCTCTTCATGTTGGGACCACGATCTATCCATCTCTCTTCCAATTTTTTTTTTTTTTTTTTTTTTTAACACGAAAACCGAGGAAGCACTACGAAGATCCTAGGAGGAAAACAACCACAATCAAGCTGACTCAACCAAGCAACCTAAACAAAATCTAGACGACAGACAGGTTGGTCAATTTCACTTAAAACTCTAGACAGCTCCTACTTCGTAACAAAGCTTGAACTATGATTGTTATGAGGGTTACTCCGTCAAAGTACTATGGTCAAACAATTCTCCAGGTGACAGCCAACTATGAAAAATTGCAACCGTCCAACCTGAGGCAACGTTTCCTCTTCTCGAGGCGGCCTTTTTTAAAGAATTGTATGACACTTTCCCTTTTGGAATGCCCAAATAAAAATCGAGTTCCTGGATTGTTTTAAAGATCCTATGAGCTCGATACCCTAAGGCCAATGTCTAAACCAGATTTTAATTTAAGTGAGGTTTGGGATTCGCAACGTTGTTTCCTAAATGGGCAAGAGATCGGTGATGAAATTCGACTCCTATCTTGTAATGGGGTTTGTGCCCTTACTAAAGACGATTAAACTAAGCAGTTCGTCAAATCAATGAGGCACACAAAAAACATACAAGTACCCACTTACAGGGATTCGTGGGTGGTCAGAGAAATTACCTCCCGTTCAAGACGGGCGATGACCTTTGAGGACGACCCGGGCCACTCTTCCCTTAAGTGTCCGAACCCGAGGCTTCGTTTGATTTTCGGTTACAATTTACAAGCCCTTTAGTTTAGGGTCAAAACTTTAATCCAAAAAATAAAATTAAGAAAGTCTAAAGTCTCTCTCTCACCAAAAATAAAATAAAATAAATAAAACTGTAAATTTCTTCTTTTCGACTCCTCCTCCTTGTTTGTGCCTTCTCTTTCGCTCCTTAATGCCCTACACACCAAAAATAGAGAAGCAAGTCAAAGTGGCAAAAAATAAAAGTTACCAAAAATAAAAACTTACCAAAAATAAAAATTTTCCAAGATTAGAACAAATTTAAAACATAGTCCCCGGCAGCGGCGCCAAAAACTTGATGGGCCTAGAAAATTTCCTAAATAGGTCACCACCCGCAAGTATACGGGCGTCAAGTAATATTTCCGGTAAGACCGGTTCGTTCCTCAGAGACTAATTAAACCTATTCTAAAATTAGGAAGTAATAAGATTTTAAAATGATTTGGTTTTGGTTTTTAAAATAAAATAAAAAAAATATTAAAATAAAATTACGGAAATGAAAATGAACTCAAATGGGGGAGAGGACCTAGGATTTTAGAAATTCGCCACATAAAATCACCTTTAGAAACAAATACTTAAAATGGTTAATTCTCTTTTTTTTATAACTCAGAATTTTGGATAATGAACTATCTTAATTCCGGGAGATGTTTTCGTTAAAACCGAATAAAACATAACAATGTAATCATTTTATTTTAAATAAATAAATCTCTAAACTACTATTTATCAATTAATAAGTATGAACCGTCAAATGATTTAACATAAGCACGATGCATCAAATCGAAAAGTATAAATAGTGAAAAGAAAATTTATTTATCAAACTAAAACGAATTAAACTATGAAGCATTAATCAAGAGTTAATCAATAAAAATTATATCTCTAAAAGATCAAAAATGGGTTTCATCGTAAAACCCTAGATGGAGAGTCTTAGCTAATCATGATCGAGATTAAAAATAAATAGGAAAAATAAGAGAGAAAATAAAAAAAGAGAATTAAACTTTTCTTAGCTGGAAATGATTTCCTTCTGATTTTCCTGTGTATCCGCCAAACGCGCCTTAAGGGAAAATGATTTTTTCATCTTCTCGGAAATATTTTCCCTGTGGGAAAACTATTTTCCACTCTCTTTTCTCGTCTTCTCAACCTCTTTTTCTCTCTCTAACTTCCTCTTTCTTCCTCATTCTACTGTATTTTCTCTCTCTTCCCACTCTCTCTCTGTTTCTCTTTGTCACTAACAGGAACCGTAAAGCAAGAAATAGATAAATAACAAAGAAATTCAGATTTTTTTCTGTAATTTCTACAATCTCTCTCTCTGTCTCTGTAATCTCTCTCTCTCTCTCACAAACAGAAAGAATACAAGAAAATAGAAAAAGAAAATAATCAAAAACAAGTGATGATGATGATTTTGGCCGAGCTCTCTCTCTCTCTCTAATCTTGCTGTCCTATTGAGCTCGAGAGGATCCTCCCATTCCAAGATGATCTTTTCTCTTAACCTCTGTTCTGTTATATAGAAGAATAATACACCAGTTCTTCTCTGTGAAAATATCTTCTGTATCTCTGTTCCTCAATATAGCCGAAAAGTACCAGCCTCAAATCCTTCAAAATCTTCTTCTTCATCCGACCGAGCTGTCTCTAGATTTGGTTTTCTCTGATCTGTCCGAGAGAGATAAAAAGAAAGTAAATATCATGAAGACCAGTTCCTCTGTTATAAGAGAGAATTTATTCTCTTTCTCTCTCTAGATAATCTGATCTATCTTTACTCAATCAGAGAGGATATCTCCTTCTCTTTCCATTTTGGCTGGTTAAAGAAAAATCCTTCTCTGTTCTTTCTCTCTCTATTGAATCTCTCTCTCGGTTCTATCTTGTTATTCCAGCCGAGATGATCCTTTGTTTTGTAAAGAGAATCAAATCTCTCTCATATCTCTTTCTCTTTAAAATTTCGGTTTAAAGAGATCTTCATCAATCTTTCAATTTCCTCTAATATGTTTCTCTCTCTAACTTGAACAACCGAGAATGATAGAGAGAAGATATCTCTCTCTCTATGCTGTTGATCTTCTTCAATCTCTTTGAATATATACAGCCAAATCTAATCTCTCTCTCTAGAAAATATATTTCTCAATCATCCAACCAAATACTCTTTCCATCTCTGTTGATTCTTTCTTAAGCCGAGAGGATGAAGAGAAAATATCATCCATTAAACTCCTCTTCTTCCTTCTATAATAAAATCACAATCTCTCTCTGTCAATTCACTGTAAATTTCGTGAGAGCAAAGAGGAAAGATAATCCTCTCCAAATATCAATCTTGCTGGAAGAGATCTCATCCTCTCAAGCTATCACAAGAAAGTTTCTTCTAAAATCTTCATATCTCTCTCTCTCTCTCTCAACAGATATTCTTCTTTCTGTTAAAGAAAAAATCTCTCTTTCCTTTCTAAATTAATTGAGAAGATGAAAATGAGAGAAAGGGGGAAAGTGACGTACAAGAGGATAAGGGTCATTGACTGGGCTAGGTGTTCGTCTTTGATTGGGCGACAATCCACCAATAGCTGGCGTCAACTTGTCATGTGAGAGAGAGCGCGCTTTAACTGCTAGATTCAAATTAAGGGCGATCGGGTGCAAGAGGGTCTACGGAGCAAAGTTACAACGGCGTTCCAATCTTTAGATCCTGTGCATTCGTGTTTGTGGACGCGTCAGATTTGTCGGGGAGTACCGAACTGCGGATGCGCGCGAGTAGTGAAGCGTAGTTCCAGAAAAATCCTTAGTGCCGTACCGGAAAACCCGAAACCATACAGAAAGCACCTTCAACCGTCTGATTCTTCCGTAATTCTTTCGATACCTGTCCTTCTCTGACCCGCTGATCAACAATGTTCGGATTAAACTTTGACCTGCTCAATTTTGCTCATCCGCACTCCAATTTCACTTCTGTTTTCGCCCACGAGTTCATCTCGGGCTCATCTTCTCACCTGAGTATCAAGATTGGCCAGAATTACCAGGATCTCCAAATGACCAAGATACCCTTTGGTGTGTCTTTATCTCGTTTTTGTCCGTTTTTCGCACTCAATTCCTTAGACGACACCTGATTAAAAGAAACACACAATTTATTAGAGTAACTGCTTGAAATAGACTAACTAGTCCAAGTAAAGAGATTCAGATGGGACATTTTCATGTCTCATCACACACCAAATCGGAGGTATCAAGTAGTAACCGGCAAAGCACGAGTTGATCCAAGGATAGGAAGGTAGTTTGGATATCCAAGGATTTTATCAGTCAATTGAAGTGTTACAAACTAACTTAGACTAAACGCAAAAGAAACAAGGTATAAGAGGGGTTTTTTAATCGAAAAAGCAATACGAGAAACAAATAAATTAAAACGGAATGACCGTTTATTCAAATCATTTTTTATTGATATAAATGATGTATAACTAAATGTATTTGTTGCAAATAAAGTTAGACAAGAGAAAAAGGAGATGGCTAAAACTCTTTGCTCAATTAACTTTATATCTCACTTCTAGCATGAAAAAATTACAAGCTTGGGTATTGATAGATGCCCAAGTTAACACTAAATTACTTCCAAGTAAATGCAAAAGACTCTTGACTTTCTAATTACCATAACATAAGTAACTACTAATATAATAATACTATGACTTAAATATTTTAATTTAGGGCATAATAAAAATATAAAACTTCTCTTGTTTCATCTTCCACCATTATCTTCAACTAAAAGGAATTGATTCCAATTTAATTTGGTTTAATATCCATCAATGCCTCCCATAAATCAAATTTATTTTCTCTAAAACATTGTCCCCTATTATTTCACTTGTTTGGAAAGTAACTTACTGTACAAAACTGTGATGCTACATATTTTATGATTTTATATTAGGCACACGTGTTTCATAAAAAAATGCATATAATTATTTGTCATATTCAAGTGGTCCAAGAGTTGATATTTGAAGGTGGTGGTTCATCATGCACTGTAAATATTTAGCCTAGATGTTAAGATGATATTAGATAAAGACTTGTTGAAAGTAGGGGTGAACAACGACCAGTTGTCTATAATCTAGGATCAACTCGAGGTCAAATCTATCAATGGTGGTTTAGCTAAATCACCGGTTGATCAAATCGTCAATCGACTTCTTTCGACCCAGTTCGGTATGTCTCGAATGAATTCGATTACTGTATCCGACCGAACTCCATTAACCAAAACCAAACTTGGGAAAAAAAAGAGTGAACTTTAAGCAAGAAGAATAAAAATTAAAATTCATTATCACTCTTTAAACTATTATATATTTGAACACATAAAAAATATGTTTC
This sequence comes from Eschscholzia californica, assembly GCF_041429995.1. Classification (NCBI taxonomy): domain Eukaryota; kingdom Viridiplantae; phylum Streptophyta; class Magnoliopsida; order Ranunculales; family Papaveraceae; genus Eschscholzia; species Eschscholzia californica. The sequence goes on from NW_028238198.1 coordinate 71,430,883, forward strand.
TTAGTTTAGTTTTTATGTTTCTTAGTTCACTATCCATAATAATGTATATGTAGTTATAAAGGTAAATGTATCATTTAATTACATTTGTTTTTCTTTCTTTGTTTTCTTACATCTAATAGTTTTTCTTTTTTTATTTAAGTTTTGTTTGAATTTCCTATTAATTGCGATAAATTTTTAAGAGAGAGATTAATTACGAAGTAAAGATCACAAAAATTATTTGAAAACTACATACTACAAGAATGAAGATGACAAAAACCGATGTCGCTAGTTTGTACCTGAAGGAGTTGTTGCAACTCAGCGATTATCTTTGATTGAGTTCTGGGGAAGTGATGATTCAAAGATAAACATTTTATTTTCTTACACATTTAGGTAAAAGTTTGATGTGTTCTCTAAAGTATCGGAAAAATGCCAGAAATAGTGCTGCCTTAAAGTGTCTTCACACTACGGGTTCTAAATCCTTTTCATGAGTCATATCAGAGGTAAAGCTTCATCTTTCACTTAACATAATTTTGTTAAATGTTTTGGCAAACTTACATTATTGTTATGTTGTAAAGTTATTACTTGTTAAGTATTTTTCGTTTATTTTAATTTTTGTAGGTCGAAATAGAAGAAGGCATCACAATCAATAGTCGATAAAAAACGTTTAAAGTCACTCGAACTCCTAAAGGTGCTAAAGAGATTGTAAATGAAGACTCTGCTGAAAAAACAATAAGTTTCTTTTCATATTAACATTTGATATATTTAATATCTTATTATGTATATGAGATACGTTGACGCTAATCAACTTTGTATTGCTTGACAGAGACAAATGAATGAATTAGAGGCAAGTGGAATTGCCTAGAGTACTCCAGGAGATTTCGACAACTCGCCAAGTCCAAATGACATATTTGGCGCACCGTCATGGGACGTGAGAGAGGTGGCCTTCGGTGTCTTCCAATGGTAAAACCGAAAGACCTATAGGGTCGGTAGTCATGTTCGAGCGTCATTAAGGATTTAACGGAGAAAAAAAACATTAACGACAGAAGTTGAAGTTATGAAAGTGAAGATGGATGCATTTGAGGCACTGAAAGAAGAGATGAAGTTATTTAAGAGATTCATGCAGTCACACAACGCAAGTTCATCACCGCAAGTATAATTAACTTATATTTTTATTACGTTAATTATATCATAGGTACCGTCACAGTTTTATGCCATAAGTTACTTCACAAACAACTGAAATAATAGGGAACAATGTTTTAAACAAAATAAATTTTATTATGAATGGCTTTCTTATGGCTGGTATCTTATGACTCCAAATTGGCTTTAAAATAGCTGAAGAGAGTAAGGTGGGTATGTTTTTTGTTGAAAGGGTATTTTTTTTTTGTTGGTTGGTACCATAAAACATGAAAAGTTACATGTGAAGGTGGTAGCAAATTAAATGACAATTTCACATATGTTATTTATGCAAAAACATGGGCTGGCCCCAACTTATAAGTGGCCCAAAGCGGGTTATAATTTTGGGGGGCCATAAGACTAATTTTTTTGTTGAGAGGGAGGCCACTTATTGCGAAACGTGTGTAAACACGTGATATAAGAGACGGATCAAGATGAAGAGATCCGACGATCAAGACTATTCCGAGATATTTGAAGATATGTGAAGATCCAGAATATTTACTTTAATATGTTTGAAATATCTCTGTAATATATCTAATATTATTATTAGATAAGTTTTATATTATTTCCTAGTTTAGTTAGGAGAAACTAAGAAACCCTGAACCCTAATTTCTCTATAAATAGGAGAGGGTTGTAGGGAATCAAAATTATTGAGCTATGAGTTATGTAACCGATCAACCCACATACAATTGTATGTGGTGATTATTAATAATGAAGTAATTTCTCCGTAGATGTAGGTCTTGAGTATCCGACCGAACCACGTTAAATATCGTGTCATTATTTTATGTCTATACCTCTGATTATATATTAATCGTGACCTTATCATATTTCCGATTATCACATAATCGTGATTTTAACATGGTATCAGAGCGGGTTATCGATCCTGTTTCGTCGTAATTTTTTCGAGGTTAATCAACCTTGATTCAAGCTTTCGCAAAAATTTTCGACATCTTTATTGTTCGTTGATGTAATAATCGTTCAATTACTTTGACGATGTTTTTTCAATTCTCAAGTTAATCTTGTGACTATCAAATTCCAACATCATTTTTCTTGGTTGTGATTACCTATTGTTTCATAACTTTCTTGAAATTATGATAAAAAGTTATTGAAATGAACTTAGGAAAGAAAAAAGAATGGTGTTATTGGATTTCAAACTTGGTGCATTAATTGTGGTGATGATCTTATTCAATGGAGCCAGCCAGTGTGCAACATCTTATTTATTGGTCAAGATATCTAAAAACCAATCAAAGCTTCATCTAAATCCAGCAAACATCAAATCTTTGTGGGGATGCTTTACTCCTTTATTTCCCGTCTACCAAGCATGACCAGTCCAAGCTATTTCTCTTCATGAAGCTGAAAAACACCTTTTTCGATCTCGTATTCCGTCTAACATAGCTGATTCAAGTAAGAAGCAATTTTTTAGATGTGTATTTCACTATTTTCATCAAGTCAGACACTTCAAAAGTTTCGTGTTCCGACTTGCGGGAGGGTATTGAGATACGTGTGTAAACACGTGATATAAGAGACGGATCAAGATGAAGAGATCCGACGATCAAGACTATTCTGAGATATTTGAAGATATGTGAAGATCCACAATATTTACTTTCATATGTTTGGAATATCTCTGTAATATATCTAATATTAGTATTAGATAAGTTTTATATTATTTCCTAGTTTAGTTAGGAGAAACTAGGAAACCCTGAACCCTAATTTCTCTATAAATAGGAGAGGGTTGTAGGGAATCAAAATCATCGCTATGTAACCGATCAACCCACATACAGATTTATGTGGTGATGTCAACATTTGGTAGCCCAAGTGGTTCCAAGGTGTTGACATGAACTCCAGAAATCCCTGGAGGTCCCAGGTTCGAATCCCAGATGATGCACCCGAAAAGGTTGCACACCCAAGCGGAGGTATCAAGTAGTAACCGGTAAAACCGGAGTCGATCCAAGGATAAGTTGGTAGTTTGGATAACGATGGGTCTTATCCCCCGGTCTATGTATCAAATGCTAACTTAGACTAAATAGGAAAGGAAACAAAGATAAATGGGGGTTTTAGATTGAATATGTAATAAGAGAAGAAAACAAGTAAAGCTAACTAGGTAAACTAATGTAAATGGCGAGAGAGATTCGAGAGAAGTGTCGGAGAAACAAGAGTCGGGAGACGGTAAGACTCGATTCGGGCAACAAATAAGTGAGAGGGGTGTCGAAGTCCGGGAATCCATAATAATAAACCTACGACTACGTATGATCCAATCTAATGTGTCGAAGTATAATCGATGTTCGACTCCTAAAGTGGATGTTTCTAAGTACTACGTATATCCGGAGATCATACTTAGTCAAACAAACGCCTAATTCGATTAATCCCGAGTCAATGAAAGTGTCGCCTAGTCGCCTAACTATGTGAAGTGCATGACAAGACACATGAAATTATGACTTAGACTACTATCGATATCGAATACATCGTTTCGTCTATTAACTATGTGAAGTGCTTGACAAGACACATGAAAATACGATCAAAACGATAATCGAATCAAATGAACATCAATTCATAATCAAAACATCAAATCATATTAAACATAATCACAAATTCATCACATTTCATCTCATATAATCGACACACTTGATTTAGCTAACATGGTGAATAAGTAATAAATGAAAAGAAGATGATGAGAAATCCCCCTTTTTCGATGTGGCTCGAGGCTAGGTTCGTCGAAAAGAATGAGTCTCTAAGTGTAGTCGATCTCCCCGTAGCAATTTTCTGGATTTCCCTTTAAGAGTGCACTTTGGGTGTCCCCGAGCAAAAATCAGATTTCCCCATAGCGACCACCATCATCTTCTCCATTTTTCACCCAAACTCCATTAAAGCTTCATCAAGCTTTCTCTCTCTAAAGATTTCTTACCCAAAATCAAATCAAATTACATGGGAAGATAGATCAAGACATGGGGAGTAGAAGCCCTAAGGTTTCCGGCCAAGAAAGTGGCCGGAAACCCTAGAAAAATCCGGCCAAAGATTGAAGAAATTCCGGCCAACCATGAAATCCGGCCAAATAGGTGCTGTCCCGGCCGGATGCACACTGTCCCGAGCATGCCGCGTCCTTCCCTATGCTGTCCCGTGCTATACCCGAGCCGTCCCGTGCAAGATGAGCAGATCCGAGCACTTGAAGATCCCGGCCAGCAGCTATGGAGCTCGCGTCCCGTTGCTGTTTGCGTCCCGTGCCACTGAGGATGCGTCCCGGGCCGGCCATCTCATGGAAGCTTCCGTCCTGGCCCGAGACGCTGCTGCTGGAAGCTTCCGTCTGAGCTGCTGTTCGAGCTCGGGAAGCTTCCCGAGCAGCAGCTCGGCTGCTCCCGCGACCTTGGTGTGCCGGCCAAAGTTGGCCGGCACTCCTCCTTCTTCTCTCTTGCTTCTCTCAAACTTTGAAACCTTCCTTGAAACCCTAGAACAAGAAAACCCTAGCCTCCTTTCTCTCTCCTCCTTGGTTGTTGAAAAATTGATGATGAAGAAGATGAATAGTGTCTTGACCCTCTCTTTTTTACTCAAACCCTAGTCAAGTCAAGACTTGACTTTGACTCAAACTTGAGTCCATCAAGAGGGTGCCTCCAAAATCTCTTCCTTCTTTCATCTTCTTTGGGCTTGGGTTTAAGACTTGGGCTTTAATCTTCACTTGGAAATCAAGGGGGGTGCCTTCATAGAATCTTTGTTTTAAGACCGAACCTCGACTTCTTTCTTTCACAACTTCCCCGTCCGAACTCGGAATTGACTTCCGTTTTCACCGTTGGACTCGTCTTTGACTCCTCTTCTCATATGATTTGCTTGAAGTCCTTTTCTCTCATTTTGGGCACATGAAATGATAGTGATAATTCGCTTCCTTTATTCCGAATTAGGTTCTTTATTCCAAATATGGTACCTAAACAAGAAAAACACATAAAATGTTATTGATAACACTCGAAAATAACTAATTAGTCTAAGTTAGGCTCTCCAAATGTGACATTTTCATGTCACATCACCAGACAAGGTGGAATCTTTGGTTATTTGAATTGGGGTTATTAGGGTGCAAATAATGTTGTTGGGCTTTAGGTCATGTCTTGTTGGGCTATAGGCCCGGTTCTGTTTGTATTTGAGTGGGCGATTATCGAGCTTATCACATGTATGATGTATCATGTGCCAAATGTAACGACATACGTAGATCGTAGTCGACTTCCAAAAAGAAGACACGTTTCCTATTTTCAACCTAGTTTGTGCTAGTTATTTTTTATGGCCGCGGCTTTGGGGAATAAAGAAAATTCTCCGGTGAATAAATTCTCGAGGGAATCCAGTTTTTTTTTAAAGTTCTCCGGGGAATAAATTTTTATAGGGAATACTGAATGCATTTTTTTGAAAGTTCTCCTCCATCTCATCACCTCTCTCTGCCACCTAACCTTCTCGCCACCTCATCATCTTCTCCGGCGAAGGTCGTCGGCCGGCCAATTTTTCGGCCGACGACCTTCAAACATTAGAAAGAAAAAAAATTATCTTTTCCCTCTCTCCTCTTTCTCTCTCTAAATTTCTTTTTTTTTTCAAAATCCCTCTTCTCTCTAGATCTAGTGAACATACCTTGTTGAAGGTCTGTTCACAGACCATTAAAGGTCTGCAATCAGACCTTGTTGAAGATCTGTTCACAAACCATTAAAGGTCTGCAATCAGACCTTGTTAAAGGTCTGTTCACAGACCATTAAAGGTCTGCAATCAGACCTTGTTGAAGGTCTGCAATCAGACCTTGTTGAAGGTCTGCAAACAGACCTTCAACCTGTTCACATGCCATTAAAGGTGTGCAAACAGACCTTGTTGAAGGTCTGTTTGCAGACCTTTAATGGTCTGCGAACGGACCTTCAACAAGGTCTGTTCACCGACCATCTAGATCTGGTAAACCAGATCTGGTTCACCAGATCTAGAGAGAGAGAAGAGGGATTTTAAAAAAAGAGAATTTTAGAGAGAGAAAGAGGAGAGAGGAAAAAGATAATTTTTTTTTTATATCTAAAGGTCGCCGGCCGGAAAACTGGTCGGCCGACAACTTTCGCCGGAGAAGATGATGAGGTGTCGAGAAGATGAAGTGGCAGAGAGAGGTGATGAGATGGAGGAGCCTTTTTTTTATAGGATCTTCTAAAATTAGAAGCCCCTTAGCAATAAAAAGAAACATAAAAAGTCAATCTTATTTGACAAGTTTTAAGAAAAGTCTTTATTTTCCGGAGAATTTTCTTTATTCCCCAAAACCGTGGCCTTTTTTCTTGGTAAAAGTGATCACATGTGCTACTTTATAACATTGCATGAAATAGTAACTGGTGGTGTGCTTTGCCTCCAAAATTTTGCCTCCAAAATTTTCACGTTTTCAGTATACAATTAAAGGACTCTTTCTCTATCTTCAACCTAATTTGTCGTGCTAGTTATTTTTTAAGGAAATTGGGTCGAAAGGCCCAATTTCATGTTTTTTTGGTTAAAAAGACAAACCATCTTTTTAACTAGCTAAGACCCAAGTAAGTTTTAAAAATAGTCTTGAAGGACAATTTTAAAGACACTCCTATTTTCTAAGTCAAATATACCCTTTGTTTATCTCAAAATACCAGGAAACCCTAGAATCTCAAATTCTAATAAACATGAACGACTGAAAGAGAGAAACGACCGTGAGTTATTTGGCGATTTTGTCGAGCTGGTTGAAGTCGATTCTTGCTATAAGATCATAAATATATTTTAGGTTTTGGTGATTAAATCTCTTTATTTGTTGTTTGAAGATGATTTTGAGGGGTTTGAGTTAAGTTTTTGGTGAATAATTTTAGAGAGAGAAAGTTGTAATTTCCAATTTTTGAATCTTTAGTGATGAAGTAATTTTTTTACTATGTTAGTTTGGATGTTTTGTCAGTTTTGATGTTTTGTTCAAACTTATTTGTTGGATTTGTATGGAAGTTGTGGAAGTATAGTTGATGCAAAGAATGTGTTTGATAAAATGCTTGAAAGAGATGTTGTAGCGTGGAATGCAATGTTAGTTGGTATACAATATTAAGATTGGTTGAAATAGCTATAAAGTTGTTTGATGAAATGCCCGTGAGAAATGTTTCTTCTTCGATAATCATGATAGGTGCTTATGTTCAAATTGGGAATTTTACGAAAGCTTTGGAAGTTTTTCGAAGAAATATAAAAGGATGGTGCTAGAGCTCAGCAAGGTGTTTGCAAGGCTCTGCAAGGTGTGGGGATTTACACCCTTCTACTAGTGTTTATAGCGGAAATATGACATCTAATGTCTACACTAGTATTCCCAGGATCACATGCAAAACTAGTAATTAATCTAATGGAGATAGTAGATTACCTTAATCGCTTTTCCCTCGAACTAGTTGAATTGATTGAAGAAGACCAAGAGCTTCAAGTGTAGCTCCTCTACTTGGGACACGAGCAATCAATTTGATCTCCCACCTTGTTGTATAGCTAGCACACCAATGGTGGTTGGAAAAGAAGAACTCCTTTCTTCTTGACTAGATAGATAGTTAATGGGAATTAGCTCACTTTCTCCTCTCTACTTGATGTGGTAGAGTAAGAAAGCTTAGAGAGAAATTCCACACCTTATTCTCTGCCCTTAGAGTGTTTATATAGAACCCTAATAAGAATCCACCTCCTTTTAGGTTTCCTAAAACACCCTTTAGAATAAGATTTAGGGAAATAGTCGAAAATAACAACTATTGGTATTTTCTCAATTCCCTAAGGAGGAGGTGCCCAAACACCACGAAAATTGGCAGATATAATTTTTATTATATCAGCAACTAACCCTCCAAAATTCAGCCCAATCCGAGTCCTAGAAGTACCCGAACCGGTCTAGGCCCAAAAACCCTGTTTTTGGCCTTTTTGTACTATCTTTGCCTAATTCCTTTTTAGGCCTATGAGATATGTTTATGGGGACTCCCATGATTATATCTCACTCCCACTAGTCATATCCTAGATCAATTTGTCACTCTTATGTGTAACCCGTTGTAGGATCCGATCGAAGTTAGCCGCGAATTACTTCGTAATTCGACGATCGTAGTTGGTCTCTAGCTACAACTCTACGATCCCTAAATCAATCGGACTTGATGATCTTCCACATCAATTGTCCTATCCGACAATTTGTTCGCATTGTCACCTTGGTCGAAGGACATCTCCTTCAACTCCTTCAGACTCCCACTTGGACTTAGAACAAGTGCAATGCCTCGATTCCCGTGTCAATTTAGTATCCCATCTGATACGTCACATCATTCAGACTTTCTTGATATCCGAGTACAACTGTAAAAGACAAACGATTAACTTTAATCCGTTTGAGCGCGGCCACGCATTTTCAGTTGCTACTCATCAAGTGGCCTTGAGACACTTTGTACCTAATGTGATTAGGGTGACACAATCCATTCTTGCGCTCCCACTTAACTTCATGTCTATCCTGTCCTTCCCAGTATCCGTCTTTATAACCTCCTTTTACGGCGCGGCGTTTAACGGAACCAAAGTCGGGCATTCCTTACATAAGATGAGTGGAGCACTCATGTTTTGAGGAATCTCTCCAATTGTCTTTATGAGAAGTATTGACGTTCATCACGAGTGACGTACTTTTCATTTGAGGGTTATCCAGTGTATAAACCTTTTACACACCCACGTAGTCGAATAGAATATACTATTCATATAGCCCATGAAACTGCGCTATCCCATCGACTCCCGTGCTAGTCTTCGTGAGTCATTGTTGTCCATGCAATGACCTGGACCAGGGATTTTTGATAATAATTATTCCAAGTTCACTTAATAGGGTTTCATTCATCAGATCACGTATCTGACAAACCTATTCGGAACGTTTTATTATCGATGGACTGTCGTTTAAACACTAAACCAAGTTTAGACGACTGGTGAAATAATTCTTATTATTTCTGATAACGAGAGTTGTAAATCTGAGCCTCTTCCGTAAAACTCCTTTTACCCACTCAGTTTTACTTGTCGAGGTTTAAAATTATACCTCATGCCTTAGACTGTGTATGAATCTCATACTATGTCTAAGGTGACAGTTTAGTTTGACTACCGTGGTAGTCGGTTTTAAACTTTGCTTATTATCAATTAATTTGAAGATTACTATCTTCAACCTTGATAATATCTAGTAATCTTTACTAGAGTTAAGGCCTTTAATTCTTTGTGTAGTATTTGCAACAGTTCCCGGCTTAAAACACTTTTAGCCTACTTTCCTTCCATGTCTGGAAGTTTGCTACGATGACATGTTCAACTTTGTACTACTTCATCCTTTAGCCTTCTAGGATGTACTAAGTAGTGTTTCGGTTTTCCAATCCGAATTCGGATGTTTAAATGCTAATCATGTCCAACATGATTGACTTTATGTTTTCGAACATAAATGTCTCTCTCATGCGTGCTAGCTCATCGGTGTCTTTTAGACTCCAAGTTTTGCAACGCCCTCTGTCATGAGTTTTGGGTCGAAATTCTTTTAGACTTTCCGAGTCTTAGATTTTCTGTTTCGGATCTCAAGCATCTCAGCGTACTGAGTCTCTCTAATCCTATCATCCTTTTGATCTATGCTTATAGATCTTCAGATGCCCAAAATGGCATTTTATCCTTTTGTGTGTGGTCCTTTATTGAGTCAGTTCGTTACTGTTATACAACACCTTATGTCGTACTCAATCTTTTGTATGTACTCTGCATACGGACCCGGAAGGTTTGTTTACTCCCACTTACCTTCTTGAAACTCGTGATTCAAGATTTTCTTCATTCTCCAGGAATCAAATTTCTCTGATTGCCTTTTGAATCGAAGATTCTAACTCTTGCGTGCTTTTAATCCGTCGATAGATTTCTGAAGCATGCTTGTGGACATAACTTGATTGGAAGAATCTTTATTCTTCTTGTCTCGTTTCGGGAAACACGAATGTTTCCATCCTTCTCAGTTTTCTATTTTGGAAAACCAATTTAGGTCTTTTGTTGACTTAAATTATCAAGCTTCATGTCTTGACGAGATATGGATTCCACGATGATTTTGGCTTCTAGCCAAAATCTAGAGTCAGTTTCCGTTTCTGCGTAGGTCTTTTATCTCTTCAGAAATAACCTTTATTTTCTGTGTCTTTGAGATTTGACCTTTTAGGGCTTTTGAACAACAATTTGGAATTTTCTCAACTACTTTGAGATATTCCTTTAGAGACACTTTCACTTGTTTTGAGAGTTCTCCGGCGAATGACATTCGCTTTTGTGCGGTGGGTTTATTAGATCATGTCTTTAACCTTTCCTTTTCCGAGGAGCCGCAGTTTGTTGCTCTTGGTCGAATTTAATCGACTTGTACAAGTTTCATGATTGTTCTTCATGACCCTCCATGATTTTTCTCATGATCGAATTAAATCGACTTGTACTTTTCTCCCACTTATTCTTTTAATAATTAGTGTTTTCTCCCAGACTACTAGGTGTGCTAATTATTAGAAGAATACTATCATGAGCAACAAACACTTTGTTCTCTTGATTAGTTATGGAAGAAGCCCAAATTTCTTTTAAAAGAAATTGCGTCAGATATTAGCTAGTTTTGTAATGCTTTTACAAGCTTAGCTGTTAGACGGAATTTTGGTAGTTTTGTGAGAAGCTATGTCTAGACTAAATGGATTTTGGAGGATAGAGTTTGATTCGTGTTCTTCATCTTAATCCTTTTGGACACTCCAAATATGGATAGGTTAGAAGTACGTTTGAAGATCAATCTCTGTTTTTGACTCAAGGCTTTCTTTCTTGTCAGTTTGATTCATGTTTTGGTTATAGTGGACTTGTTGTCCTCATCCCTTTCGATTGGGATGAACCTATCTTATAGGTTTTTGACCAAGTTTAGAATCTTTTGGTATAGTTTGTTAAACTTAGCACTTATTAACATCTCAATTTAGAAATAAAATTCTTTATTGATTCTCCATAATACTTAGTACAGAGATGATGTTAAAAAAAACTAGAAAAACGATTAATCTAAAATAGTGCCTAAAGTAGACTTCGATCCCTTTCAGCATCCTTAGCAGTCGAGGCTTCTGCTCCCTCTTGGATCTTGTCTTCGTTAGCCAAATACTCAGTTCCCAGCTGCGCCTGTACATTCACAATGAAAGGGCAATTTTAGGTATTACATACCATAATTTGGGAATTTTACAGTATTTGATAAGTCAACTGTTTATACCTGAATTGGAAGCTACTGTTCCATTCTTTTTGTCCTCCAAGAACTTAGGGCAGTTTCTTTTCCAGTGGCCCTTGCCATCACAGTAGAAACATTTGGTGTCAGGAGGAGAACCTTTGTCTTTAGGTTTGGCAATTCGTTTGCTTTTACCTTTTGACGCGGTTTTCTTCTTCTGTTTTCCACCTTTCTTGAACCCTTTGTCCTTTTGTACCATAAGAACGTCCTTCTTAGTCTCCACTATAGCGACGTCCTTTTCGGCTGTTAGAAGCATAGAATGAAGTTCCTCCAACGTTTTATCCCATCCATTCATGTTGTAGTTCATCTTAAACTGATTAAAACCACTATGGAGGGAGTGAAGGATAATGTCGGTAGCCGTTTGTTGGCTATAAGGGAAACCTAGTTTAGCCAGCTTGCCTATGAGCCTGATCATTTGGCGAACATGAGGCCCAACTGGTTTTCCCTTTTCAAGGCGCATGTCCATAATTGCTTTAGAGGTTTCAAACCTCTCCAATCTCGACTGTTTCTGGAACATTTCCCGAAGTTGTCGCATCATGGAGTAAGCATCCATGTCTATGAACTGCTCTTGCAGAGTCGGTTCCATGGTTGCTAGCATTAAGCAAGTTACGGGCTCTGCCTTTTTCCGCACACTCCTTTCTTCATCTATCTCTTCTTTAGTCGAATTATCATCCAATATGAGAACTATTCCTAGGTTCCTTTCCCAGTCAAGGAAGTTGTGCTCATTCAGCTTCTCCTTGTCGAGAAGTGAGCGGAAGTTGAAAATATCTTTTGTCATCTTTAAAACTACATAAAGTAATGACAAAGTTTTAAAACTCGTTATCGTTTTTGAAAAACATTAGTTTTCCCACATTATTCAATAAAAATCGTCCCCGATTGAATAAGTGATTCCAAGACCCCAGTTCTTCGAAGTAAAGCGGACGAAGGCCCTACCCTTTGACTCCGTCGTTCCGGGTGAGTGAACTACTTCACTGATCATACCTTATGACTCTTGGTTGATAGATTTCATTAATGAATGACTAATCTATCCTTTTGCCTCGAGTATCCAAGACTCTCTTGCTGATCTCGTTGAGTAGAACCATTTAGACGTGTAGGCCTCTTCTATAGGCCTACCCGCATTGTCCCAAGGTAGAGGAGGTACTCTGCGAAGGCCGACCCACCTTCCTCGAACAAGGGCGCAACGAGTGTCTTAATCTGGATAGTCGATTACTCAAGATTACTTTTGGGGACTTTTACGCTAGTCTGGCGTTTGTTATAGTGAACTATTTAGCCTAACTAACATCCACGACATAAAGCGTAAATAAGTAAGTAAATGCGCGCGAGAAAGTAAATCAAGCAGACATGGATCCTAGTATGGCCCCTAACCTAGAAGATCTAATCTCCCTTGGTTTTCTTCTTGTTTCGCCTTTTGGTTCGTCTTGGATCGCCATCTTTGAACCTCCATTGATTTCTCCCACTCGCCTTTGGATTTCATCCTCGAGTTTCTTCAATGGACTCATAGACCCTAAACTCTAATTACAAGACTCTAACGATTCGCAGATCGTATAAACTTGAAATTAAAATTAATTACAAAGCATGCACCCATCCGTGCTTAAAACAAGAATAAGGAAATAAATCTATGGCCATACTAGTTTCCCGCATTCACATCACATGCAATCATATAATATATCAAGGCTAAGAATTATATATGCATGATTATCTTGGGAGATACTTTTGTTGACATCACATGTCACATTGCGGACCTTAAGTCTAAATTCGAAGAATTCAACTAATGGTGCTTTCCGGTTTTATGTTTTATGATTAAAATCATCTTTTAGAAAAACTCCGTTTTGGGCTAGAGAAAGCCCGGGTCAATTTCGGAAAAAATATTGGTTCGATTCTTAATGATTTCATAAATCAATTTAAATTGAAATCCGTTTTGGGCTCTTGGATGGCCCGGATTGATTTTGGAATTATTTGGTTGGAATCGGAAAATAATTTTTGGCAAAAACTCCCACTCGAATGATGGTCCCTTTTCGTGGTCCGAAAAGCCTCAAAAAAGCCCGGGACAAGTCCTAGACAAGTCCCGGCCCAAGCCCAAAAAGGGCTCGGACAAGGTCCGGACATAGCACGGCCCATAGGGCCGGCATGTCCTGGCCGAGGGCTATCAAGGCCTGGTCTCGTCCTGGCCGGAGCCAGGACGCTAGTCCATGTACCAGACGCGTTCTAGACGTGTCTGGTACTGGACCGGACCAGCATTAGGTGTCTCGGACTAGTCCGAGACACCCAGAACCTCCCAGACGCGTCTCCAAGACGCGTCTGGTCGAGTGCTCTGGACGCGTCCTAGACGCGTCCAGGAAGCTCCTTCGCAGCTGCTGGTCGCGTCTTAGACGCGACCTGGACGCGTCTTCAACACGCGTCCTTAGTAGCTGCTCTGGACGCGTCTTCAAGACGCGTCTCAGCAGCTGCTCTGAACGCGTCCAGAGGACGCATCCAGGAGCTTCTGGTCCGGCCAGGAAGCTTCCTGGCCGGACATTAGGGTTTTTCAAAACCCTAGTTTCCAAAAAGAAATTTTTTTTTTTTCTTATGCAACTTTAAGTTGCTATTTTCCAATTTTAAAACTTTTCTTAAATTTTTGAAATTCCTTTTAGAACACTTCTAAAATTTTTCAAAACTTTTAGAAACTTTTTAAATTTTTCCAAATTTGTTTTGAGAGTTTCCCAAACTCAAAACTACTCCTTTTAGAACACTTCTAAAATTCCAAATCTTTGTTTTTCAAAAGTTTCCAAAATTTAAAAAACAACTCTTAATCAAACCAATTTTGGATCAAAATCTAGGTTTTTGAAAATTTTCAAAGAACAATTTTGAAATCAATTTTGAAAAATCTTTGAATCCAATTCAAAATTAATCAAATTTTATGTTTAAAATCTTTTAAATATAACTATCAACATAATCAAGCATGGATTAGTTTGAAATTCAATGAAATTGAGTCTTTTAAAACACTTTTAATCATCAATTTGATTCTCAATTTGAAAATTTATTGAATCCCATCAAATTATGAGTTTAAAATACTTTTAAAAACATCTTTTAAAATACTTTTATAAACTCAATTTTCAAACTATTAAGCATATTAATTAGGTCGATTCTTAGCAAAAACTAGTTAATGGCAAGAGGCTCTGACGCCACTGTAGGGATTTACACCCTTCTACTAGTGTTTATAGCGGAAATATGACATCTAATGTCTACACTAGTATTCCCAGGATCACATGCAAAACTAGTAATTAATCTAATGGAGATAGTAGATTACCTTAATCGCTTTTCCCTCGAACTAGTTGAATTGATTGAAGAAGACCAAGAGCTTCAAGTGTAGCTCCTCTACTTGGGACACGAGCAATCAATTTGATCTCCCACCTTGTTGTATAGCTAGCACACCAATGGTGGTTGGAAAAGAAGAACTCCTTTCTTCTTGACTAGATAGATAGTTAATGGGAATTAGCTCACTTTCTCCTCTCTACTTGATGTGGTAGAGTAAAAAAGCTTAGAGAGAAATTCCACACCTTATTCTCTGCCCTAAGAGTGTTTATATAGAACCCTAATAAGAATCCACCTCCTTTTAGGTTTCCTAAAACACCCTTTAGAATATGATTTAGGGAAATAGTCGAAAATAGCAACTATTGGTATTTTCTCAATTCCCTAAGGAGGAGGTGCCCAAACACCACGAAAATTGGCAGATATAATGTTTATTATATCAGCAACTAACCCTCCAAAATTCAGCCCAATCCGAGTCCTAGAAGTACCCGAACCGGTCTAGGCCCAAAAACCCTGTTTTTGGCCTTTTTGTACTATCTTTGCCTAATTCCTTTTTAGGCCTATGAGATATGTTTATGGGACACTCCCATGATTATATCTCACTCCCACTAGTCATATCCTAGATCAATTTGTCACTCTTATGTGTAACCCGTTGTAGGATCCGATCGAAGTTAGCCGCGAATTACTTCGTAATTCGACGATCGTAGTTGGTCTCTAGCTACAACTCTACGATCCCTAAATCAATCGGACTTGATGATCTTCCACATCAATTGTCCTATCCGACAATTTGTTCGCATTGTCACCTTGGTCGAAGGACATCTCCTTCAACTCCTTCACAAGGAGCATGCATGGTGTTTGCAAGGCTATGCAAAGTGTCTGCATGGCTATGCAAGGTGTCTGCAAGGCTATGCAAGGTTATGCAAGGCGTTTGCAAATGTTTTCCAAGTTCTAGCAAAACTTTGGAAACTTTTCTCATGATTGATCAAAATTACTTGAAATAACTATGAACTTTATTCACATCATGGTCGTCTTCATTTTACGGCGGTTCAGGGGCGGAACCCCCTTTTTTTTGAGAAATTTATATGTATTTTTATATTGTAATTATTGTCGATTTTTTTTTCGGGGGTTCCGCCCTCGTTTTTTTTTTTGAAGAAATTTTCAAAGAAATTCATACAAAAATATGTAACTTTAGAATTTGAAACTTTGTAAGACATTGCAAGTACTTTGCAAGGCTATGCAAGGTGTTTTGCAAGGCACTGCAATCACTTTGCAAGGCACTACAATCACTTTGCAAGGCAGTGCAAGGAGTTTGCACTCTATTCAAAACATGTAAAGACAATATGAGAATAAGAAGACACAAATATTGTTCAAAAATGTAACTATAATATCCAACCAATCAACAAAATATTAACAAAAATATTCATTCATTCATCAAAATATTCATATTCAAGAGACAAATTCAAACTTTTTCTCTTTTTTGACCAACAATAATTCTCATCAGAAATTATATCAACAACTATCTTTCCTCTAAATTTTGTTATAAGATGGTTTGATCTGCATTCCTTCAATATCACCACCCTTCGTAATATTTGAAATAATCTGGCCTACGTATAAAACACAATCGACTTTGTAAAGGAAAGACAAGTCATTAAGTTGATAAATAACCAAAAGTATTATTTGCTATAATAAATAAATGATGATTTTATACTTACGAAGTTTCTAATTGTTGTGGACAGTTTACTTGCATTCTCGTTATTCGTAAAGGAGGTTTTAGACGCGAATTGTTGCTATTGTAAGCATAATAAGACAGTCATCTACAATATAAAATAAATACTTAGTTTTCATGGAGTTTTCAAAACTTTGCAATCACTTTGCAAAGACTCTGCAAGGCTCAGCATGGACTTTGCAAGACAATGAGTATGCAATCTATTTAAAACTAATTGTAATGACAAACATGAAAACAAATACTCAGTTTGAACTTTCATTTCGGATATGCAGTTGCATAATCCATTTAAGCTCAACCGAATTGATAAGTTTCTTATTACGACGCTTTAGCATTTGATCTCTTTCATTTTTTTTTTGTATCCTCTTTACCCATACTGTCCATCAAAAGAATTTTATGGTTAGTCAAGAGATTATAAACCTTAGAAAGATATTATAGGATTCTCTAATTATAAAACATAAATTAAATAGAACAAGGTGCTTGCAAGCCTCTGCAAGGTGTTTGCAAGGCAGTGCAAGGTGTTTGCAAGGCAGTGCAAGGTGTTTGCAAGCTCATTGAAGCATTTTGTCGAGCAGCTCTTGTGCATCATTTAAACAAACTAATTTCACCAAAACCTAATTTCATGCTGGTTAGACAAATGAATCTAACAAAAAAGTTGTAACAAAAACACCATCTACTGTATACTACCATCTTGGAAATCCAAACCCTAGCTTTAATCAAATACTATTGAGATTGAAGAAGTCAAATACTATTGAGATTGAAGAAGTATACCTTGTAATTAGGTTGAAGAAGTTGTGGTAAACCCTAGCTTTAATCAAATTGTAAAACTGAAACGGTCGTGAGGTTAGAGAGAGAGAGAGAACTGTCGTGGGGTTAGAGAGAGATGGAGGGAGAGAAACTGTTGTGGGGCTAGAGAGAAAGAGAGAAAGAAAGTGTGATTATTTAAACTAGGGTTAGGTTGGTCTTTTCACTATCATAGAAAATTACCTAATTGCCACCAGGGAGGTGAAGCCTCAAAAAGTTTGATGAATATTTTCTAACCAAAGTCCTAATTTCATAGGGAGTTATGGCCAAATTTCCCTATTTTTTATTGGGAAAAATGATCACATGTGTCACTTTATAACATTGCATGAAATTAGAAAACACTGACCTCTTCACATGGAATAGTAAATATGGTGGTGTGCTTGCCTCCAAAGTTTTCACATTTTCAGTATACAGTTAAATGTTGCCACTCTATAACATTTCAACCAAAATTGAAATAAAGTTCAAACACTAGAAAGGAAAAAAGGTGAATCATCTGCCATCAAGATTCTTTTTTTTTTTTTTGTTGAACTAGCTTTGCATTAATTTATAAAAACGTTATTACAATATTTATCAACTAAAATACAAGGAACATTCTTCCACGTCTTGCTTTTGTTTCTTTTCCTTGCCCATTTCGCTAATTTGTCTGCATTCGAGTTGGGTTCTCTCTTTGTGTATTTGAATTGGACCGCATCGAATCCTTTTCTACTTTCTCGAATTCTTCTGATGTGGATATGAGATTGCCAGCTAATTGTATGATGTTTGTTGTGAAGGTGTTTGATGAGATTGATGTTGTCACTTTCAATGATTATTGATTGAAATCAAATACATTGCATGTGTAAGTAAGGTGAGGGCCCATACCCCACGGCCCACTCATAAACTCTTTCCATATGACTCCAAAGAGATAAAGTTCAAATTCATAATACCAGGAGTGTAGTGGCCTAAATTTATGTATAAAATGTTTGGTAAACAATTTCTTAACGACATTTCACAGTTGTGATAGGTGTTTCAAGACGTAGAGTTTACTTTCTTGTACATGTAAAATATTATTTTATATAATAATGTATATTATATTGTATAAAAATATTCTATTATGAAATTAAGATACACATATATATACTATACTGTATAAAAATAATATATTTATTATTATTATTTTTTGAAACCTATTATTATGAAATTAAGATACACCTATTATTATTTTTAATATTATTATTATCATCATCATCATAGTTAGTTACATGCTCAAGAACGTATTGTTTGGATTTTTTTCTACCTTTAAATTTATGTTACCTATTGTTGTGGATAAAATGATCGGGTCTACGCAAATTGTTCATTTTATGAAACTATGAATTTCTAAATGACAATATTCAGAGTCGTGAGTACATGAAAGTTATATGAACAAACAAAGTAAGAACGTATCTAGTGGTACAACAATCTACCTACAATGAAAACGAATTCCATTTGTATCGTTTATTAATTAAAAAAAAGAACATTGAGTTGTATAGTATGCAAATAGGCCGATTTGTGAACTCAAATTATCAGCTCCTGACTCCTGGCCTAATAAGTTGGACATATTTAACTTAGTTTCGGAAGAGTCAGACTCAAGTGAGTCAAATTCGGACGACGAGAAGAAAAAAAAACAAACCATTTTTTTCCATTAGACACCAAATGGAATTTTTTCCACCTTGTTTTACAAATAGGATTTGTTATTAAAGTAGTCGTCGGAGTGTTATTGTGGGAACTAGGTTTGTGAATGTGTTTCGAACATGTTGGCAGCTTTATACAATTCCGGCTACAAAGCCCAGGCATTTATCCATGTAAAGGTGAAAAATCCATTTTTTTTTTTTTTTTGAAAAGAAGGATTTTTGAGTGGTGGTCTCATGTAGATGTTACCATCCCCATAACGTTTCAATTACAACCTTTTGATGTAGCAAAAATCATTTTATGGCTAATGGTAATTGTATGAAGTCCTTGCTTGAAATCTTCTTATGACATAGGGGCTAGATAGAGGCCTCTAATGCCAAAGTAATCAAAAAGTGCAAAAATGGACTCTGTTCTTTTTTACCCCTACGACAACAAAAACACTACCGGAGAGATAATTGATGCACCCGAAAAGGTTACACACCCAAGCGGAGGTATCAAGTAGTAATCCGGCAAAGCCGGGATCGATCCAAGGATAGGAAGGTAGTTGGGATATCGAAGGGCTTATCCCTCGGTCTAGATTTTACAAGCTCACTTAGACTAAAAAGGAGAGAAACAAAGATAAATGGGGGTTTTGTAATTGAATAAGCAATAAGAAAATAAAGTAAGTAAAGCAAACTAAGATATCAATGTAAACGGCCAAGAGAGATTCGAGAGAAGAGTTCGGAGGAACAAGAGTCAGGGAACAACAAGTAAGTGAGGTGTCGAAGTCCGAGATTCCGATGTGGTGGACTAACAACTATGTACGGTCCAATCGAATGGATTGATGTAAATCTAGTCTCGATTCCTAAGGTGGACGTTCATAAGCACTACGTATGCCCGGAGATAATACTTAGTCAAACAAACTACCTAAACGATTAAAACCGAATCATCGAAAATGTCGTCTAGTCGCCTAATTATGTGAAGTGCATGACAAGACACATGAAATTTGAATCTAGACTACGGTTGATATCGATCACCTTGCCTCATCGATTAACTATGCGAAATACTTGATAAGACACATGAAAAACGATTGAAACAAGTAATCAAAATGAGAGAACATCAATTTATTATCAAAACTTTAAATCATCACATAGATAATCACAAATTCATCACATTTCATCTCATCAACAACACACAAGAGTTAGCTAAAATGTTGAATGAATAAAAAATGAAAAGAAGATGAAGAGAAAATCCCCCTTTTTCGATGTGGTTCGAGGCTAGGTTCGTCGGAAAATTTGAGTAGTTGAGGTTCAGCCGATTTCCCCTTAGCAAATTTGTGGATTTCCCCTTAACAGTGCATAATGGGTGTCCCCGAGCAAAAATCAGATCTCCCCTTAACAACCAGACTCATCTTCTTCATTTAGAACCCACCACCATTAAAGCTCAACTCAAGGTTTCTCTCTCTAAGATTTCGCCACCAAAACCAAATCAAACACAAGGGATAGCTAGCAACTAGTGAGGGGAGTAAAAACCCTAAGTTTTCCGGGCAAAATGATAACCGGAACTAGCCTCAAAGTCCGGCCAAGAAAATGAAAGAATCCGGTCAGATTTGATGAGGTCCGGCCAAGGTGATGTTGTCCCGGGTTGCTACAACCAAGTCGCGTCCCGTGAAAGCTTTCTGGTGAGATCCGAGCAGCAGCTATGCAGATTCCAAGCAGCAGCAGCTGTACCCGTACTGTTGAAGCTATCCCGAGCTCATCAATGGCCATCCCTTGCTAGCAGCCGCGTCCTCCATTGCGGCAACTCGGGCTGCTGTTCGAACTAGTTGGGGACGCGTCCTTGCTGTTCCCGTGTTTGCAGCCGAGCTGCTGTTTATTGCTGCTCGAGCTGCTTCCGGCCAAGACTAGGCCGGCCCTAGTGTTGGCCGGCCTAGCTTGGCCGGCCTCTTCTTCCTTTCTTCTCTCTTTCTCTTCAACACCAAACTCTAGAAACCTTCTTTGATCAAGAACACAAAACCCTAACCTCTAGCTACTTTCTCTCTCTAACTTGTTTGGTGAAGAAGAAGATGAATAGTAGATCTTTGACCCCTTTTCTCTAACTTGAGTCAAACCCTAGACTTAGTCAAAGTTTGACTCAGTCTTTAGACTACTTCAAACCCTTGACTTTGTCTATCATTAAAGACTCTTGACTTGGACCATAAAGGGTGCCCATAGAATCTCTATTGTTCTCTTCTTCTTTGGACTCTTTGGTTGGGCTTCTTTCTAAAGTAAGGGAGTGCCTTCATCTTGTCTCTACATTTAGAACCAAGGGGTGCCTTCATAGAATCCTTGTTTCAAGACCGAACCTCGGCTTCTTTCATTCACAACTTTTCCGTCCGAACTCCGAATCGACTTCCGTTTTCACCGTCGGACTCGTTATTGACCTCACTTGTTGTTTGACTTCTGATATTGACCAAAATGACCAAAATACCCCTGGTGTTCTTTTCTTCCCTTTTGCCGCATAAGATGAAAATGTGATAATTCGCTCTCCTTATTCCGAATTACACGCCAAACCCCAAATAAACTACCTAGCAATGAAAACACATAAATAATCAGAAATAAAACTCGAAAAGAACTAACTCATCAAAGTTAAGTGACCTAAATGTGGCATTTTCACGCCACATCAAACATCCCCAAACTTAGAATTTGCTAGTCCTCGAGCAAACAAACAAAACAAGACAATAAAGTAAACCTAGCTCACTTTCGGAGGACTCCCGGTTGCATTTAGCGTATGCAACAAGCCTTTAAACCCTTAGGTTACCCCTAAAGGACGAGTTTTGTCTCGTGAGGGTTTCCAGTGAATACACCCACAAAGTTCTAGATTTCCAAGAGACATAAGGGTTCAACTATCGATGCAAATAAGGTGATGATCAACAAGTGAGAGACTTAAGTATGTCAGACATATGAATCAAACCAATAAACACAAAAGCATGCTAAGAATCTCCTCACTAATAGTTTTATACTCAAATGTAAGTATCCCATCATCATGAGTATCATCTAAGGTTAAAGTAACAAAACCTTGTTTCCTATCATAGCACATTTCGCCTCGACTTTGGCCTCACGGTCATACGCTCTTAAACATGAAATCACTCAAAAACGAATCATGATGGTTTACTCTCATGTGTGAGTATGGAATGAAGTAAACTCAACACATACAAAATTAAATGAGGATAACAAGTTATAAAACGAAATGATCTCTTAGGAATGGAAATAACCACTAACGAAATGGGGAAGCTCACTCACTCTTCTCACCCACTCTTCCCTCTAATAGTGCCTCCTAAAGGTAACAGATACAAGTGATGGAATGAAAGATGATGAAATCCCGAGAATGTCGACGCCTTCAATGATAAAAGAACACTCAAACAACCTTTAAACTTGACTTCTTGCATTGAATACTTTATTTTCATAACACTTACACAAACACAAAATAACACATAAACAAACTTTCTTTCTTTCTTTCTTTATTTTCTTTTTCATCTCTTTCTTTTCACTTTTCTTTTTTTTCGTTTTTCCTTTTTCACTTTCTATCCTTTTCTTTTCTCTTTTTTTTTTTTTTTTTTTTTTACACACATATCCAAACACCAAAACAAAAATGCAACTAGTATTCTCAACAAATCACCTTTACTTTCACATTTTGCTTTCACATTCTTTCTTCTTTACTTTTCATGTCTTCATTCTCGGGAGTAGTATGATAAATGGATGGTGGAGTATCTGTTTCCCTAAAATTGACACTATTATCGGGTTTCATGGACTACAAGAGTAAGGTTTATTCGCTATCCTGATGTCACTCCTAGTGGCTAAGGAAGTTGAGCTCATGAGATCGTCTAAGCTCTTTTGAAAGTTGCGAAGTTGAGTAGCTCTTCATTCTACTCGGAGTTAGCGCGGAAGAGTACACTCAAAAGCAATAGAAAGGCTCAGATATCTCACATGGGTTGAAGTCTCCACTAATGACTATTTTAGGTCACTTAGAAGTGTTCCTTCTTCCTTAAGATGCTACTCACATGATAAGACACCAACACCAAAGGACTTAACATTCATGAAAAAGACTAAGAGCATGCATAAGATTTATCAAGAAAGAGCCACATGTATCAACATACTTAAAAATACCACTAGAGTCATACCAAATCTACCCAAAAATTTTCAAATTTGGTCAATTTGTTGAACCTTCTTGTCTTTTGAAATCTAAGGTCATGATGTCATGCGACTAAATGGTCGTATCCCCATCCCCAAACTTAAAACTAACATTGTCCTCAATGTACTAAGCATATACTCACCAAAAGATAAGAGGTACAATAAGTTAAAGAGAAGAGTGGAAGGATATTACCATAGCCGGCGGAGATAGAAATTTATACTACCAAGACTTGTGTATTCGAGTTCCAAGTTGATGATAAGCCCATCGCCATCCCCAAACTTGGAACGAACCACGTCCCAAAAGTATACAAAGTGAGAAACACTCCTAACACATCAATATAAAACATAAGAATGAAGCATAAGCATGACCACATAAAAATGACCACTCACGCAGGATCACTCGATTGCATTGAACCATGCAATTAGTCATTGATTCTCTTGCTTTCACAAGAGCACGATTTAGGTCTCGTGGAGGGTTTCCAGAGATGATACCCACAAACATCAAACCCATCTCAATAGACCAACCAATCATATAACAAAAGACGAAATATTTGGGGGTCTACCCATACGAAAGTTTTAACTGGTAAGAACCGTCTCACAACAATGTAATGGTATGGGTTTATATGTGAGACGGCAAAAAATAAGAGGTAATCCCCAAACTTGGATGATGACAAGGCAACAAAGTTTGATAAAATAACAGAGGGGGCATGCATTTCACCAAAATGATCTACAAAGGTCTCAGGAATCAAACTAGTCATGTTGTTATGGTCCTCCTGAGCATTAATAGTATTGTCCCTTTGAACTATCGGTGCAAGCATATATATATATCACAGGTAGGCAATAATTGTTTAGAGAATGAGGGTTTAGGTCTATCAACTGGTTTAGACTCAGATTTCGACTGAAAAACCTCGTTATGCCCACCACCATTCTCAAAAATCGTACGATCCTCGGGTATGTCTACCGTCATGGGAGTCTCTAAGTTAATCATTTCATCACTTCCGAGAATGGAGTCGGACTTAACATTAGCACTAGGTGTATTACCCTCACCTGTACCCTTAGGATTT
Organism: Eschscholzia californica; assembly: GCF_041429995.1. NCBI lineage: Eukaryota > Viridiplantae > Streptophyta > Magnoliopsida > Ranunculales > Papaveraceae > Eschscholzia > Eschscholzia californica. The sequence goes on from NW_028238198.1 coordinate 71,454,892, forward strand.
GTTGGAGTTTGGGGTTGTGAAACCCCTTTCTCGATGTCTTTCAATTTTGCTTCCATCTCTTTAAGGGCGTGCAAGGTGTTTTGGCCAATCTGAGTTTCTACCTCATAAAATGATTTCGAAACATCTTCAAGAGTCCTCTCATGATGAGATGCATTAGTGAAACCAACTAAGGGCTCTTGAAGATTCTCATAATCATTTGTAAAGGCATCACTCCTTGAACCTACGGGCTTCATATACGTGTCTACGACATTTGTGCATCCTAATGAGACATCTCGACAAAGAGAAATAGGAGGGCATTCACCCGTTAGGTGATCTCGACTTGCACAAATGCTACAAACACTATCAATCACTAAATCACCATCATGCATATCTGTAAATTCTTTCCGAGACACGTTGAAAATTCTATCATGTACTTCCCCATTTTCCTTGAAAAAGCATATGCCTCCTTTTGAGTAATGGTCTCCTTCGGCTATATCTTCGTCACTCTTAACGGGTGTGTCCCAATCTTGGGCCTTGTCCGCTAAGAGGTCGAGATACTCCCAAGCCTCATTAGGACTTTTACTCATAAACTCTCCGTTGCACATAACTTCCACGAAGTGTTTCATTTTGGAAGTCAAGCCATCGTAAAAGAATCCGATGACCCTCCATGTTTCGTAGTTATGATGTGGGCATGCGAGAAGGAGGTCTTTAAATCTCTCCCAACATCTAAAGAAGGTCTCCTCTTTGTCTTGCTCAAAGTTCATAATTTCTCTTCTTAAGGTGGTGGTTCGATGAGCGGGAAAGAACTTTTTCAAAAACACCCTAGTCATCTCATCCCAACTTCTTATAGTCCTAGGCCTTAAAGAATGAAACCATATCTTCGACTTTTCTTTTAATGAAAACGGAAATAATTTGAGCTTAGCGATTCCCTCAAGTTCTCCATTGATTGGGAGTATCGAGCAAATCTCATCGAACTCTCTCAAATGAAAATATGGATCTTCATTCTCTAAGCCTCGAAATATAGGAAGTAATGGAATAATCTCAGGGTCTATGTCTAAATTACACACATTACTCGGAAATATGATGCATGAAGGTATGCTAGCCATATTAGATTCAAGGTAGTCCCTAAGAGTTCTAAGCGGTCGATGAACCTCATACCCATCATTCCGACTATCATTCCCATTAACATCCATTGAAGCACAATTAAAAAAATGCAAGCAATCACAAGTGTTCAATTCGACTACAACTATCAATAATAGACAAGATGCAAATGCACTTAAGCTGCTCAAATAGGTAAAGGTTAGAGAACGATACTAGAGGTGGCGTTTGTTACCACAATTGGATCCTCTTCCCTTTTCTTGTCTCTACCTTTTTATCCCCAAACTTGTTTGCTTTCGTCCTTTAAAGCTCCTTGGATGAGTACCTCAAAGAAAACAAGAATTAAAAAGAAACTAAAAAAAACAAAGAAAATAAACGTCCAAGTAAGCAAACAACACTAAACTAATGAATAAAACACGTAAACGATATCTAAACTACTAAACCTATCCCCGGCAGCGGCGCCAAAAACTTGATGCACCCGAAAAGGTTACACACCCAAGCGGAGGTATCAAGTAGTAATCCGGCAAAGCCGGGATCGATCCAAGGATAGGAAGGTAGTTGGGATATCGAAGGGCTTATCCCTCGGTCTAGATTTTACAAGCTCACTTAGACTAAAAAGGAGAGAAACAAAGATAAATGGGGGTTTTGTAATTGAATAAGCAATAAGAAAATAAAGTAAGTAAAGCAAACTAAGATATCAATGTAAACGGGCAAGAGAGATTCGAGAGAAGAGTTCGGAGGAACAAGAGTCAGGGAACAACAAGTAAGTGAGGTGTCGAAGTCCGAGATTCCGATGTGGTGGACTAACAACTATGTACGGTCCAATCGAATGGATTGATGTAAATCTAGTCTCGATTCCTAAGGTGGACGTTCATAAGCACTACGTATGCCCGGAGATAATACTTAGTCAAACAAACTACCTAAACGATTAAAACCGAATCATCGAAAATGTCGTCTAGTCGCCTAATTATGTGAAGTGCATGACAAGACACATGAAATTTGAATCTAGACTACGGTCGATATCGATCACCTTGCCTCATCGATTAACTATGCGAAATACTTGATAAGACACATGAAAAACGATTGAAACAAGTAATCAAAATGAGAGAACATCAATTTATTATCAAAACTTTAAATCATCACATAGATAATCACAAATTCATCACATTTCATCTCATCAACAACACACAAGAGTTAGCTAAAATGTTGAATGAATAAAAAATGAAAAGAAGATGAAGAGAAAATCCTCCTTTTTCGATGTGGTTCGAGGCTAGGTTCGTCGGAAAATTTGAGTAGTTGAGGTTCAGCCGATTTCCCCTTAGCAAATTTGTGGATTTCCCCTTAACAGTGCATAATGGGTGTCCCCGAGCAAAAATCAGATCTCCCCTTAACAACCAGACTCATCTTCTTCATTTAGAACCCACCACCATTAAAGCTCAACTCAAGGTTTCTCTCTCTAAGATTTCGCCACCAAAACCAAATCAAACACAAGGGATAGCTAGCAACTAGTGAGGGGAGTAAAAACCCTAAGTTTTCCGGGCAAAATGATAACCGGAACTAGCCTCAAAGTCCGGCCAAGAAAATGAAAGAATCCGGTCAGATTTGATGAGGTCCGGCCAAGGTGATGTTGTCCCGGGTTGCTACAACCAAGTCGCGTCCCGTGAAAGCTTTCTGGTGAGATCCGAGCAGCAGCTATGCAGATTCCAAGCAGCAGCAGCTGTACCCGTACTGTTGAAGCTATCCCGAGCTCGTCAATGGCCATCCCTTGCTAGCAGCCGCGTCCTCCATTGCGGCAACTCGGGCTGCTGTTCGAACTAGTTGGGGACGCGTCCTTGCTGTTCCCGTGTTTGCAGCCGAGCTGCTGTTTATTGCTGCTCGAGCTGCTTCCGGCCAAGACTAGGCCGGCCCTAGTGTTGGCCGGCCTAGCTTGGCCGGCCTCTTCTTCCTTTCTTCTCTCTTTCTCTTCAACACCAAACTCTAGAAACCTTCTTTGATCAAGAACACAAAACCCTAACCTCTAGCTACTTTCTCTCTCTAACTTGTTTGGTGAAGAAGAAGATGAATAGTAGATCTTTGACCCCTTTTCTCTAACTTGAGTCAAACCCTAGACTTAGTCAAAGTTTGACTCAGTCTTTAGACTACTTCAAACCCTTGACTTTGTCTATCATTAAAGACTCTTGACTTGGACCATAAAGGGTGCCCATAGAATCTCTATTGTTCTCTTCTTCTTTGGACTCTTTGGTTGGGCTTCTTTCTAAAGTAAGGGAGTGCCTTCATCTTGTCTCTACATTTAGAACCAAGGGGTGCCTTCATAGAATCCTTGTTTCAAGACCGAACCTCGGCTTCTTTCATTCACAACTTTTCCGTCCGAACTCCGAATCGACTTCCGTTTTCACCGTCGGACTCGTTATTGACCTCACTTGTTGTTTGACTTCTGATATTGACCAAAATGACCAAAATACCCCTGGTGTTCTTTTCTTCCCTTTTGCCGCATAAGATGAAAATGTGATAATTCGCTCTCCTTATTCCGAATTACACGCCAAACCCCAAATAAACTACCTAGCAATGAAAACACATAAATAAAACTCGAAAAGAACTAACTCATCAAAGTTAAGTGACCTAAATGTGGCATTTTCACGCCACATCAATAATCAGATTCCTTACTTACAAGTCCAAACCACAGTGACAAGTTCCAAAGAACGAAAGTTTGTAAATGTATAATGTAGTTGCGAATGGTCTCAGGGTGTCAACGAGTAAGAAACCAGCAAAAAATTTCGCAGAGACAAGAGTGAAAGAGTTTAACAGAAACATATATCATCATTACTTCATAAACACCCCTATCCGATTATCACAAATAACACACAACCTGGGAACACACACACATACACAAAGCTAAACCCACGTCCACATGGAAGTAAAAAACACATGAAAAGACACGTAAACCGCTAGAGTTACACTACTCCTAAACATAGGGGACTCTTTGGGGGTTTTTGCTCCATTGTTGCAGGCATCAAGGTTGAAGATTGCAACAGCTCTTGTTGTACCTATTGCAACATGGGCTTAACTTTTGGATCTCTCTTGATGTTGTTCCTAGCACCATAAGTAACAAAATCATTATAAAAATAATAAGGAAACGAGTCATAGTTTTCTCCATAGTTGATGTAGGAATTTTTTTAAGCAAACAAAAAGAGGAATGCAGTGAAGAAGATGTTGTTGGAAGGGAAGAGAAGAAGAGAATGAATTTGATGTGTAAAATAAAATTATAATATTGTTTTAATTAGACTCGTTTATGTACGTTGATGTCAATCCGAACCACATTTTAAACGAACTAGAGTCAATCCGAATTGATCTTCTAACAGATCCGCTACAGAACGAATAAGTTTATTTTTCAAGTGATTCATATCATCAAGTGTACCCTTTCCAAAATAATTTTTTTTTTCTGTTTTAGATGAATGTTAATGAATGTAGTAACTAACTACGTATTTGGTGTTTGAAATTAATTTTAGAATTCCATAAATATGGTTCTTAGGTGCCTAAGAGATATGACACCTACCTTGTCAAGTGGAGTTGCAGTGTGGGCAATGACATGCCCCCACCATCCATAAATTTTTGTATTAGCATGACTTGGGTATGGACACATAGAAAGAGGACTTGTACGAAAATGGCCATTCATCATCAATTCAATTAGTTCTGATGGAAACCTCCAAAGTTTTCATCTCTTTAGGAATGCAAGTGAAAAGTATCTTTTGCTCCATTTGCTTCCATTTGAGTAAAGAAGTTAATAGCTTCTTTAGGGTTTGAGGTTCAACATAACCAGCAATCATAACTTTCCTTCAGGACTTAGATCAAACAAACATGTGCAGTCTCGCCCATCTTTTTTAAATGATTTTGAGTGGTTTAACTCATGATTATCTCCATAATACTAAAGGTTGTATGTTTAGTTCTTTAAAGCATTCGATCTGTACCCATTAACATTGGTTACACCCTCGTAATTTTCTCAACCAAACTCGTACAACATCGACCAAACCACTACATTGAAACATATGAATAATTGTATTCTGAAGAAACAAATTAGATTGAAATCCTAGTATGATGTACCCTGAACAGTTTTTTCATCATAAATGTAATACAAGATTCCATTTTCTTTGTCCTTACTATATTAAGGCCACTTGTGTTCAGAAACTAAGCTAGACACATGTGACTGTTGATATTTGACTTTGACTCTGTTTTGGTTGTTCCATCCTAGATCATAATTTATTATCAGTGTCTCAAATAACCACCACTCTATTTTGTAAGTGTCATCTTTTGGCCTGAATTTTGTGTCTGTAAAGACATCCGGAAGAAGCAAACGATTGGTTATGGTGTTAGGCGAGGAAAGTTCGATTACATGGATTAGGTATCTGAAAGTTTTAGTAAATTGTGTTGGGTATTAGCAGTGAACAGTTCAGAAATAAAAAATAAAGTTGTTAATATGGTTATGGCATCGACGTTTAGGGCAAGCCTCCTATTATGATCTTACATTCTGATGTTTGGGGTCCATCTAAGATTCCTACTTTGGTGGGTCACGGTGGTTTGTTATCTTTATTGATGATTGCACTAGGATGACTTGGGTGTGTTTGATGAAATCTAAAAGTAACGTAAAGTTATTGTTTCAGATGGTTCATAAACCTTTAGTATTCAGTACAACGCAAATGTCCAAATACTTCGTAGTGACAAGGAAGAAGAGTATATGAACCATGAATTTCAAATTTATTTTGATTCTCATGGTATTGTTATTCAAACTACTTGTCCATATACCCTCAACAAAATGGGGTCACTGAAAAAAAGAATTGTTACTTTTTAGAAGTTATCAGGGCTATGCTGACCGACGCACATATGCCATTATCTTATTTGGGAGAAACACTTCTTGCTGCAACCTATTTAATCAATAGAGTACCTTCTAGTACTATTGAGTTTAAGACTCCTTTTCAAGCTCTATCAGATGCTACAACCTCTCCGACACTTTCAAGTTTACATCTCCGTATCTTTGGGTGTGTAGCATTTGTTCATCTTCATGAGCACCAACGTACAAGATTAACTCCAAATGCATTAATATATGTATTTGTAGGGTACGCGACAAATCAGAAAAATTACAACTAAACGAAAATTTGGTACATTAGATGTTATCTTTCATGAAGATTCCAAGTATTTTTCACTTGAGCCTGAACTTCAGGGAGGAAAAAGCAAGCGGGAATTTCTGACTCTTGATTATGAAGAAATAGATAATAATGTAGAAGAGGATACCATAGGATCTAACATTGAAGTAAATTTGATTCCTGAAGAAACAATTAGAGCTGAAATTGAAATTCCAGAATTACCATCACCTGAATCGGCAATGGAAGAAAGTGTTATTAAAGTCGTTGAACCAGGGGTTAATAATACACCAAACCAATTGCTTGTCGAGGATATTCCTGAAGCACCTTCTGAACCACCTTCTGAACCACCTAGAAAAATATTACAATTGCGTAAAACAAGAGGTATCCCTAAGCCGACATATGAACCTGAGTTGTCTAGTAGAGTCAAATATCCTATGAGATGTACCGTAGTTTAATTCTTACGATTGCGAAATAAATTAAAATATAAACTTCATGTTCGGAAATTTATAAAACAACTTAATACATAGCGCATTCATAAGATGTACTGCAACTCAATTCTTACGATTGCGAAAAAAATTAACATTTGTAACAATTTTTTGAGTAAAGGAACATGAAAAATGGTTAGTAAACATTCAAATTAAACAAAAGATAATCTCCATCAAACCTAAAAAATGTTGCAAATGAACAATTGTAGAAATTCTTATCAAATAAAAAAGGTTCAAGGCTACATACAATAACTAGTTTCGGACTACTAAAATGTCAGGCCGACCCTTGCAATATGGGAAATCACTTTCTTTATCGTTTGACGGTGTTTTGGGAAACAATAGAGTAAGAAGAATATTTAATTAGGGAAGGAGATGATACTTTTTATAAGAAGTCGGATAAAAGTCGGAGAAAATGAAAATGTCCCATGTGAAAATATTCCGACATGATAAATGATAATCTTGAAACGGAATATATAAGGGAGAGTTTATAGTTGTTTTTTACCAAATAATAGTGATTATTTCTACCAAATTATGAGAAGTAATAAAAGAGAAGAGAACATACTACATAAGTCTGTATGTCCGTATGATTCTAACATTTTAGGTGCAACCTAAGTTACCCAAGGTCGTTTCATTAGACCGCTAACCGCTACGTTGGTAGCAGGTTTATAGTACACGTTTTAGTCCAGCACCCAAAATAAATAAATATTAAGAACAAGGCAGGGAAAAGACAGAATAAAATACCCTGTTAAATTCACGATTATATAATAATCGGAGATATGAACATACAATAATGACACGATATTTAACGTGGTTCGGTCGGATACTCAAGACCTACATCCACGGAGAAATAATTCTTTATTATAGTTCACCACATACAATTTTATGTGGGTTTGATCGGTTACATTGGTCAGACATAACTCGATGAGTTTGATTCCTAGAACCCTCTCCTATTTATAGATGACTTAGGGTTTAGGGTTTCCTAGTTTCTGATTACTAAACTAGGAAATAAGACAAAATCTATCTAATATTACCATTAGATAGTTACAAGAGATATTCTGAATATATTATACTAATATTACATATCTTCACCAATCTTCAAATATCTTCAAATATATTCCGAATTCTTCTTGATCGTCGGATCTCGTCTTCTCGATACGTCACGTACATACATGTGTTACACACGTATATTATTTCTGCAACTCATCTTCACCGCCGGATCTCTTATTTACGATCCGTCTTATATCTTGTATTCTATTACCCCCCCCCCCCCCCCCCCCCCCCCCCGCAAGTTGGAACATGTAAATTTTGAAGTGTCCGACTTGGAGAGAGAAAAATGAAATGTTTCTTGATTCGTCGTATTCTTGCAACTCTTAGATTATGGATGCGTTGGAAGATGATTGAACGATGATTAAGTCACAACCAAAAGGTTGGTATATGCGGTCAAAAAATTGAGCGAAAACCAATGACAACGAAATGACATGTATTTTTCTCATGTATATAAAGTTGGTCATTGTATGAGGAAAATGTCAGCAATTAAAAAGTTGTGATGAAAAAACGTCAAGTATGAACTGAAGAAGTGACAACATAATAATGTTGTTTTGTTTAAAATCGACAATAAATCATTGTCGGAATACCAAAAAGTATTGGATAAGTAACAACCAAAACGATGGTCGACATGAAATTCATTGCCAAAGAAGGCAAGATCGCGGATATAATTCCGGAATTAAAAACACTTTACAGTTTGTGTTAACATTTTAAAGGATGTGTGAACATTTTGAAAAATGTTCACCACAATTTCGTATTAAAGATGTTCAGATCATTCTAACGTTTTCTAAGCATTTTAAGCAGTGCCCAAACATTTGTTAAATTGCAAAGCAGAATTCAATTTAAAATACCTACACTTCTCCGCTGATGAGAGAACTTTTGATTTTGAAACGGACACACTCCGTCGTTGTGTAACATTTTCCAATTTGCCTTAACATTTTATAACATCCCCAAAACATATGTTAACAAGTCAAAGACATTTCCTAATGAATCCAAACATTTTACGGCATGCTAAAACATTCGCTGTAATGTCAGTAGCATTTGTTCATAATCCTAAACCATGTATTCATTTTGTTCCTTCCATTTGCAGAATTAGCAACTATGGAACTCGATAGATCTCTTTCCACTTCTCTCAAACAATGAGAAGAATAAGTGTGAATCATGGGGAGACATATTTACTAAGATTCGGCAAATATTTCCTGGTGGTGTCAAAACTTTTCGTAGGTGCAACCAACATTCTTATCACAACAGTGCGACATGTCGACCCCAACTTTAGTTGTCATTCTTCACTATGTCCTGAACACTATTTTAGGATGTTTGCATATGTGTTCGGTTTGTCTTCGCAAATTCTCTTTTTGTCTTCACATTTTGTTTACTTCCGTAGACATTCTGAAAAACGTTGAATGAATGGATTGTGCCTTCATATATTTTCTTAAACAAAAATGATATTTATTTATCTTAATCAAACAATGTTACAACATTCCGCAAAATGTCTAAACATCTTCGGTGTTGTCGTCACATTTTATTTATTTCTTAACACATTCCGATAAATGTTGAAAGAATGGATACTTACTTGGCTAAATATTCTTTTGTAGATTTCTTTTTCATCCAAAACAAAGGTAACATTGTACATTACATTCTTAAGAATGTTAGAACATCATCAATTGTACCTTCATATATTTTTAAACAAAAATGATATCTATTTATCTGAATCATATAATGTTAACAACATGGCCAACATTTTGTCACCATTTGTCAGCATTTTGTCAACAAAAGTGAATATTGCCATCACTTTTGTAAACATTCTCAAGAATGTCTAACATTATCTATTGTGTTTTCATATTTTGTTTCCTTTGTCAGACAAAATATTTATTGTCTATGCATCTCATATTTTTTGAAGAAAAAAATATATTAAACAAATTTTCTCCATATTGTTTACACATCAAGATCCCAGAGCAAATCAATGTCACTACTTAACATCACAAAATAATTTACCACTTCATTTTTTCTTTTACATCCTTCCCAAAAAACGTTGTTTCTGCTACCACACTTTCAATCAAGGTTCAACCTCTAGTATAGCGTATTTTTCTCCAATATCTTGTGGGTTAGCTCTGCCCTCTTCTTTTGGGCCAATATTTGCCAATCTTCTTCTTTTGTTTCTTTTTTCTGGCCGCTCTCAGACAGTTTACCACCACTTCTTCGATTTTTAAAATAACAAACAGACCGCAGTCTGAGCTGTTGACGACATAAAGGAAATGTTACCGACATAATAAAGAGTGCTTCAACATTCTCATCAATGTTACCAACATAATAAGAAATGTCACAACATTATGAGGAATGTTTTAAGACATTTTCAAAAAGATGATAACATAAACACTGATGTTTCGACATTATGAGAAATGATCACATAATAAAGATTGATGTTCTCACATTGAACAAAATCATAAAGAGTTAAAACACTTACTTTTCACCCTGTGAAGGGAATGTCGATGCCCTATAAATTCTACCGTACTTTCTATTGCTACCAAACGTTGTAAACCCTGTCTCTTCCATGACATTTTCAACGTAAGCTGCAAATTCTTTTGCATTATACATAATGCTTGAAGAACAATTTCTGCAATTCTTAAACATTCTTGTATTTATGTCAACATTATCAATAATGATTTAACATTATTCGAATTATTTGAGAAGCTATTTTTGTTATCACCTTGCACACCTAAACATTATTTAAAATGCTAGAACACTGTCAATAACGCGAGATCATTTTCCAAAATGTGTACCAAAGAAATCGGGTGCCACTGGTTTCCATAACTTTACACAGAAACCTAGGAATAATGTCGCTGGTTTCAAAATGCCAAAACACATACATTAATGCAGGAACATTCATGAAACATACTCCAAAATGTTTTGAAATTATGTAAAATGCTTAAAGAATATCTTACCTTGGTATGTGATTCAGTCACCTTTAATATTTTTTTTGCCTTTTTTACTAGGCCCTGCATTGTTGTCTCTTCACTAGCCCTCTTTCTAGGGCTAGCTCTTTGTACAGCCTGTTGTCTTGCTGATGCTTCTCCTTTTTTTGTTGTTGTTGCTTTCACGATCTTTTTAAATGTTCTGCACGAAATGATATGTTTGTAAGAGACCCCCAACATGTTGACAACAAAACCAAAATGTTACTACACAACCCAAAATGTCTACAACATATCAATATTTGAAATGTGACAACAAAACATTGTTTGAAATGTTTAGAGAATATCTTACCTTGGTATGTGATTCAGTCACCTTTAATATTTTTTTTGCCTTTTTTACTAGGCCCTGCATTGTTGTCTCTTCACTAGCCCTCTTTCTAAGGCCAGCTCTTTATACAGCCTGTTGTCTTGCTGATGTTTCTCCTGTTTTTGTTGTTGTTGCTTTCACGAATTTTTTAAATGTTCTGCACGAAATGATATGTTTGTAAGAGACCCCAACATGTTGACAACAAAACCAAAATGTTACTACACAACCCAAAATGTCTACAACATATCAATATTTACTTAGTAAAAACCACAAAATCCATCAACACCCCACTAAATGTTAAAACATAAACCAAAATGTCTGTAACATTGACCAAGAACATCACTGTAATAATCAAGTAAAACCCCCAAAAATCATAAACAAAGTACTAAATGTCTCCACATAACCCTAATTTTTGGCACACAACCCAAAATGTTAAAACGAACCATTCATTTCATCAACAAACCAAACCCAAAAACTGGACTTACAAACACAAACCCCCAAATGTTAAAACATAAACCAAAATGTCTGCAACATTGACCAAGAACATCACTGTAATAATCAAGTAAAACCCCCAAAAATCATAAACAAAGTACTAAATTTCTCAACATAACCCTAATTTTTTCAACACAACCCAAAATATTAAAACAAACCCGTAATTTCATCAACAAACCAAACCTAAAAACTTGACGAAGAACCATAAACCCCAAAATTAGCTACTGTAAAGATGCATGCTTCAAAATCTCAAAAACAAAATCCATAAATGTTAAATCATAAACCAAAATGTCGTCAACATTAACTAAGAACATCAAGTTAAGAGCAAGTTAAACCCCCAAAAATCATTAAACATTTTACCAAATGCTTGAGAACCATAAACAAAGTGCTAAATGTCTCAACATGACACTAATCATCAACAAACCAAACAAAAAACTTCACTTACAAACACAAAGCCCCAAATTAGCTTATGTAAAGATGCATGCTCAGAATCTCAAAACAAAAGCCATAAATGTAAAATCATAAACAAAATGTTTGAAAGAAAACCCTAATGTTTGTAACAAAGTCCAAAATGTTTGAAAGAAATCCCTAATGTGTGAAACGAAACCATAACGAAGAACGCCCAATTATTATCAACAAAGTCCTAAATTTTTGAAACAAAACCCTAATTTTTGAAACAAAACCCTATTTTTTGAAACAACCCCTTAAATGTTTAAACAAAACTCCAAAAATTTCACTTACCAGTACACCCAAAATAAGCTTCTGTAAAAAAAATAGAAGAATCCTATTGGCTCTTTTCTACCTTACGAGCCGATGAATGCTCCCCCACTAAAACCCCTAAGTGTTCGTTTCAAAAAATGCACCTTTTAATTAAAAGTAACAACCCTAGACAGACGAAGAAGATGGATACGATCGGATGCCTTGAAACGTTAGAGAGAGAAAGAGAGGAGGTGGAAACGATGAAGAAGCTTTTGGGTTTTTCTTTTTCTGAGTTTGTGTTTGAGATGGGATGTGGTAATGAAGAGAGAAAAATGTTGGGTTTAAATGTCACTTCGGCTGACATGTAGCATGTGGGTAATGGCTGGAAATTTTGAGAAATGGAGAAGGATAGGAATGGGCGGGAAATGGAGTAGGGACACAAGAAGGCAGGTGAAATGTTATATGAGGTTAGTAAGGTATTTTCATCTTTTGGGTTTTTTTTTAGATATTATTCCGAGGTGGGTTTTGTTTAGTATTTTGAGCCCAATTTTGGGCTTCAAAATTTTCCTCTCTATTACAATATGAGAAAGAAAAGATTATCAGGTTTTTAAGAGAGAGAGATGAAGAAGAGTCGAAAAGAAGAAAGAGGTGAATCACCATTAATAACCTCAGTCTTCAAAATCTTCTGTAACCGAGATGAAGAAGAGTCGAGAAGAAGAAAGAACAAAAAAACCCTAAAAATTTATCAAGTTTTTAAGAGAAAGGGAGACTTTAAGTAGGAAAGGGTATTTTGAGAACCAGAAAATTAGAAAATGACCTTATTAATAATTTCTCATATTATTTTAGAGTTGATATCCTATATGGCCCCCTACTTTGTGACCAGCTTCCTTTATGGCCCCCTTTTTAAAACATTAAAAAAAAGTTATTTCCACCTCACCCTCTCTCTCTCCACCTCATCTCTCTCTACAACTCACCCCTCTCTCTCTCTCCAACTCACCTCTCCCTCTCTCTCCAAGTCACCATTCTCTTCTCCGATGAAGGTCGCCTGTCGGAAAATTTTTCAGCCGGCGACTTTCATCGGAGAAGAGGGCGGGGACTTGGAGAGATAGGTGACGTGGAGAGAGATGAGTGGTGGAGAAGGAAGTGAGGTGGAATTTAGGTTTCGTTTTTTTATTTTATTTTGAAAATACATTAATAAGAGGGGTAGTTATGACATTTGTCTGAAAATAGGGGGTCATATTTGAATTTACGAAAAAAATGGGGCCATAAAGGAAGCTGGTCACAAAGTAGGGGGCCATATAGGAATTAACTCATTATTTTAAGGGTTAATTCCATTTTGGTCAGTTGGTCATTTTGGCCCCCTAAAGATGACCAACTGACCAAAATGGCCCCTAAAGATGACCAACTGACCAAAATGGCCCCTAAAGATGACCAGCTTCTAATTTAGCCCCCTTTTTCATTTTTCCGTCTATTTCTCTGTTTTTCATTAACTACTCTTTACTTACATTACCAATTTACCCTTCTTCCATTTACTTTTCCTTATTTATTGTCAGATATGAGAGAGAAAGAGTTGTTGGAGAGAGAAACTACACATTCACTTTAGTCCTAACTTTTTCTCTCACTAAAATCTTTTCTCAATTACTGTTCAAGAATCAAATTTGTTTATTCCTAATTTTCTCTCACTAAAACTCTTGACCATCTCTTTACTTTCTCTCTAAATACACTCATTTCACTTTAGTCCTAACTTTTTCTCTCACTAAAACTATTGACCATCTCTTTAGAGAGAGAAAAAACAAAGATGGAATTTTACTGTCATGTACTTTGTATAAACTAGCTAGTTTAGTAAAAAGCGGTTCCCTTTCGGCTTTTGTCTTTCAGATTTAGGGTTCTTCACTTTTTGTTTCACACTTCTATATACCAAAGGAATTGGTTTTGATTCAGAATTTTAAGGCCTACACACAACTAAGAAGAAGTTCGATTTGAATCCCTTAAGACGGAGATATATAATCAAAGCCCTAATTATTCTCTTTCTTAACCCATAAAGTGTGAGTTTCTTCTCTCTCTATGTCTTTACTTATTTCGATCGTTCTTTTGGTTGCTTTTCATTTTTGACACCTTTTAGTACTAGTTTGGTGGTTGTGTTTGGTGTGATTCTAATTATTATTATTGTTATTATACTTCAGTTGGTGAAGTTTGGTTAGAAAAATGGAATTTGATTTTTCAGTAAGTCCTGGTTGATTTGCTTTTTCCCCTTTCTATGAATCCAAGATTAGAACTTATAAGATATAAATCCATGCAAAATGTGGAATATTGATTCAATTTAGTACTTATTGACTTCAGAGTATCAGTTTGAGTTTGGATTTTTTGTGTGAAACAAATTGCTGTGTTCAAAAACTCGTTTTAGGGTTTGGGTTTTCATTTTGGATTATCCTTGAGTGGTGGGTGGTTACTAGATTTAGGGTTTCTTTTGAGAATGGCATCAAGAACGAGGAGATTAGAGAAACTATTATCAGCTAGGAAATCTTTGAAGATTAGCCTAGAATAATCAAAAGCTCTTGGTTTTGCATTGGAAAAAACTGGGCCAAGATTAGAAGAAATTATCCAGAGATTACCATCTCTAGAAGCCGTTGTTCGTCCAATTAGAGCGCATAAAGATGCTCTGGTTGAAGTAGGAGGCCACATTGATCAAGCAGTTGGTCCAGCTGCTACTGTTTTGAAGGTTTTTTATGCCGTTCATGGACTCGAAAAATCTCTCTTACCAGATCCTCGTTCCGATTTCCCTGGTCAATAGTTTTAGTGAGAGAAAGTTAGGAATAGACAATTTGATTCTTGAACAGTAATGGAGAAAAATTTTTAGTGAGTGAAAAAATTAGGACTAAAGTGAATGTGTAGTTTCTCTCTCCAATAACTCTTTCTCTCTCATATCTGACAATAAATAAGGGAAAGTAAATGGAAGAAGGGTAAATTGGTAATGTAAGTAAAGAGCAGTTAATGACAAACGAAGAAATAGACGAAAAAATATAAAGGGGCTAAATTAGAAGCTGGTCATCTTTAGGGGCCATTTTAGTCAGTTGGTCATCTTTAAGGGGCCAAAATGGAATTAACCCTTATTTTAACCTTATACATCAATACCCATGTTATTTTGCCAACTCTTAGTTAATACATAATGTTACATGCTTTTTAGTTATTATTAATAATATATAAACCTAAACAACTATTTTCCCTTTATACTAATAATAACTCAATAATAACTCAAGTTCAATATTCTTCAGATTTGCACTTCCAGTGGATCGAACCTGAGACCTCTGTATTGTAGAATAATGAACTAACTAACTAAACTACCAGTTACTGGCGAAAATTCGGTGGAACTGTAGAAGCAACCAATCACATTTACTTCCAAACTTTTGGTTAGAGAAGTGGGTCAGGGCCTCCGCTAATAGCCCCAACCCCTAATAGTATTTTGGGCGGATGCTTTTAGCAACGCCCATCACAACTCCTAATATTAACATTAATGTTGTTTAAAAGACCGGGTCGACACAGGTTGGGTCCGGGATTGGCCAACGGATCAGGCCGACTCAGGTTCTTACCCAATTTCGGGTTAGGCTTCTGTTTTGTGCCCGACGGGCCAGGTCCGGTCCGACAAAAGTCTGAGTTCGGCCCATCTTTTTTTTTTCCTTCCTATGTTATTTTTCCATGAATTTTGAAAAACCTATTTTGAATTTCTCTTTTTTAAATTAGCTTGAAAATTTGTTTCTATAAAAAAAAAGTTTTGGTGGGCAAAAATAAGTTAGTTTGCTAGAATCCTTAAGCTTAGGAGCAATTGAATTAAAATTTCTTTCCAAAAAAAAAAGTCACTCATAAAAATCATTTTCAAAAAATCTTTCCTATTCGTATTTATTTAAATCATGCCTATTAATTATTCTCAAAAAGTCATTCCTAAAATCATTTCAAAAAAATCATTCTAGAAAATCTTTCCTAAATTATTTATATAAATAATGCCCTATTTATTATTCCCAAATTTTTTTTTTCAAAAAATCATTCATAATCTTATTTAAGTAAATCATATCTTACTAATGATTCTCAAAGAGTCATTCCTAAAATCATTTCCAAAAATCTTTTGTACACTTATTTACTTAAATGTCCTATTAATTATTTTCAAAATCATTTATTTCTGAAAAGTAATTCCTAAGAATCATTTTCAAAAATCATTTCAGAAAATCTTTCTTAAACTTATTTATTAAGTCATGCCTACAAATTATTCCCAAAATCATTTTAAATTTCTTTTTCCGAAATATCATTCCTAAACAGTTTCGAGTAAATTTTGTAAGTAAATCAAATCTTATTGATGATTCCCAAAAGATTATACCTTTACAAAAAAAATATTTCATCAACAAATTTGCTTTAAACAGTGGTGTACTAACTACTAAGAGACCGGACCGGGCCCTATATGAATTTTGTAATTTTCTTACCTAATTAGGTGTAATTTCGTAGTTTTGACACATACTATTTTTTCTTTAAAGACTGAGGGTTTTCAACTGGAAATTTTGGGATGAACACAAACATTACATAGAAAAAAAATTGGTTTTGGGAGATATAGAAGAGAGAAAGAATTTTAGCTACAGTAATGGCAGTGGGTAAAGATATAAGATCGCTTCTCGTTACCAAGGATAGAGACTTTCTTATGCGTAACAATGGTGACAAGGTACATCCATTCTATCTCTCTCTCAATTATTTTTTTCTCTCGTTCGTATGATGATTTTTAATTGATTATTGAAGAATCGTTCTAGGTCGAAAAACAAATACTTCAGTAACCAAGAATATAGTATTTGTATTTTCTCTCATTATTTCTAAATTATTTTGTTTGGTATGAACACAAACATTACATATTTAAATGTTTTGTTTTGGAGAAATTGTTAGAGTACAAGGATCGAGATAAATCGAGATCCGAAGATATCTGTATCAACCATCCAAGATATATAAAGATATTATTTGTACTTATCCTATGCAGAGTCCTGGGAAAATAAGATACCCAAATCACTCTATAAATTGAAGACTCAATACAACTCAATTCAATATAAAATAGAGTTAATTCTTATATGGCCCCCTACTTTGTGACCAGCTTCCTTTATGGCCCCCAAATTTCTGTAAATTCAAATATAGCCCCCTATTTTCATGTAAATGTCATAACTACCCATCCCATTAATATATTTTCAAAATAAAATTAAAAACAAAAACCTAAATTCCACCTCACTTCCCTCTCCACCACTCATCTCTCTCCACGTCACCTCTCTTTCCAACTCACCTCTCTCTCTCTCCAACTCACCACTCTCTTCTCCGATGAAGGTCGTCGGCCGGAAAATTTTCCGACCGACGACCTTCAAACTTAAAAAAAAAAAATCTCTCACCTCTCTCTTTCTCTCTAAAAATTCCGGCGAAGGGAAATCCCTTCGCCGGAATTCTAGTCTGTTCTTCGACCAAAGCAATGCCCTTTTATGTTTTGTGTGACCCGAGGCCATATTTGAATTTACAGAAATTTGGGGGCTATAAAGGAAGCTGGTCACAAAGTAGGGGGCCATATAGGAATTAACTCTATAAAATACATGGAGGTCAATCGATTCAATATAAAATAAATGGAGGGACGAATAGAATTTTTGTTTTCGGTTTTGGTTCTCCATATTATTTAGTTAAAAGATTTTTTAGTAAATTTATTTATTATGATACATGGCAGGTTCTAGTATCAGAACTAGAAGGAAATATGGTAGCATTTTACTTTGCTACAAAGGAGTACCGATCGTGCCATCAATTTCAGCCAATCCTAATAGAAATGTACGAAAAACTAAAAGAGAAGGGAGAAAAATTTGAAGTTATACTTATTAGTATGGATGTTGATGAAGAATCGTTCAAAAATAATTTCACGGAAATGCCATGGCTTGCTCTGCCATTTGAAGACAAATGTGAATACGAAATTATCGACTATTTTAAACTTCAAGCAATACCAACAACAGCTGTTATTGATAAAGATGGAAAAACTCTCACTTCCGATGCATCAAATTACATTTTTCTTCATGGAATTGAAGCATACCCATTTTCTACTGAAAAGTTGTTGGAATTGGATGAGGTTGAGAAGTTGAGAATGGAAACACAAACACTGGAGTCACTTCTTGTTTTAGATGAACTTGACTTTGTTCTTGGCAAAGATGGTAACAAGGTATGGTTCTAATTCCTTGTTTGTTTAAGAGCCACGAATAAAATAGCGGTGTCCATCGTACTAGGCTGACCCCACATTTACGAAGCTTGGCCTCGCCCGAGTAGCCTGGTCTATTTTACACCAATAGGTCAAACATTAACAACATGAACTTGAGAAGATTGGTTCCGTGCGACATAGTAACAAGAGACTATGATCTCACTGGAATCATTTTTTTCTTATGCAATCTTTAGTTTTGTTTGCACATGTTCCCAAAAAGTCGGTTTGGTTTAGTAACGGTGCTAAATTCATGTTAAAACGTTAACAAGAGACTTTATCAACAGTTATTAACATGGCTATTTCAACCACTGACTTTGTGTTTTTCATCAGATTCAAGTAACTGAACTCGTGGGGAAAACTGTTCTCTTCTACTTCTCCAGAAAGACATGCCATCAATGTGTAGTTTTCACCCGGAAGCTTGTCGAAGCATACAATGCTATCAAAGCCGAGCATCCTAATGATTTTGAAACAATCTTTGTCTCGGTTGACAATGACGAAAAATCATTTGAAGAATACTACTCTGAAATGCCCTGGTTAGTTCTTCCTTACAATGACAAGAGAGAAGCTTCATTAAGATATAAATTGAGAAACTTCGGTCTTCTGCCTCACCTTGAAGCAGTAGGACCAAATGGAAGAACTATACTAAAAGAAGCAAAAGAGTTAGTCCTATTCTTTGGATCGAAATCATATCCATTTGATGAAAATCGAGTGAAGGAGATGGAGGAAATGGTTGCGGAAATGGGGAAGGATTGGCCGGAGAAAGTGAAGTTTAAGCTCCACGAAGAACATGAGCTCGAATTAGGTAGAACGAATATGTATGTGTGCCTTGGATGTGAAGAAGCTTGTCAAGGATGGGCATATAAGTGTGATGAGTGTTACTTTTACATTGATCCTAAATGTGCTTTAGAAGAGGAAGAAAAATCCAAGGATCAGAATGAAGGTAAAATTAAGGGAAGGGTATGTGAAGGGGGAGTTTGCTTATTTTGAAGTTAAAATCACGATTTTTTTTAATATGTTTTTTTGTTTCCTTGAAACTTGCCAGCTAGAACACAATAATATTATTGTCAAAGATTAGGCATCCTCAAGTAATCACCTCAATGGATTGCGTATTCATCTTCAGTGTTAAAGTATGCTTATGTTTGATGGCTTGTAATTAAGTCTCCACTCTTTTTTTTTTTATGAGAACGTAATATTCCTATAGTAGAGCGTTCATGCGCATGTTGGAAGAAATTCCAATATATGTGGGCTCACATATATATAGACATGTGTATGGCTATCTCAGTAATTGTCAAGTCGTAAAGTGGTCTATATGGATTGACTTGACTAGTGGGTATCAAATTGTCATGGAATAAACGTGTAGAGACCATTAAGTGATTTCTAATTTGATGAGGGGCCAAATTAGAAATAAAAGTCTATAAATAGGGGTTATGGTCCCCATTTGGGCTTCTTCCCTAATCTCTACAAGTTTGGTTAAAGTGTGAAATCCCTTCATCACAAGAGAGGTTCTAAAGGAAGAAGAACTAAGTGGAAGATCAACCCTATCCAACATCTTCAAGCTATGGATCAAGGTACGCTTCCGTGATTATTTCATCTCTATGAATCTTTTGGAGTTTATGTAAGTATGCTTGTTCATGTTATTTGATTTCATCATAATCATCTTATAACATGATTAGTTTAAGCATGTAAGGTTAAATATATTTACTAACAATTGGTATCTAGAGCCACTCCAATTTTAAGGTTCATTGAGAAATTTAGGAGTCTATGGTATTTGATTTATCTTTTGAACCATATGAAGGTTTTATTGTGTCCAAAATTTTGGTTATCTTGATCTTCCATGAAATTAAGTTCGGATCATTTTTAGATAGATTATCTTGACATATAATATTTAGATCAATATAGATTTGATGTGGTTCCAATTGATTATTTTTTTACAATCAATTTTTGGCTATGAAATTGAGTCATATTCATATTACATATTTGGATCAAAATTAGCTTTATAGATTTGGTGAAAACGTAACATACTTTAGTGAGATTTTGATATTAGATTAAATCAAAATTTTGCTCTAAAACGAAGGTTCGGTTCTGTTTTTTATTTATTTATTTATATTTATTAATAAAAAAAAAAAAAAAAAAAATTTAAGTCCCCACTTAATGTGGGGAATGGAACGGCCCCCACATTAAGTGGGGTGCGTTACATACCCAACCCCACTTTTTTTTTTTTTTTTTTTGAGAATTCGACTACGGTTTACGTTAGTCGTTACAAGGCATTGATGCATCATAGAGATGTAATGAGCACGATAACCGCCTACTTTAAACTGAGACTGAAAGAGGCCTAAAGCCCGACAACGAAGAGGCCTAAAGCCCGACAAATTATTACATTATTCATAGCCTACATTACATAGGATAAATCTTGATGGTAACTGCTTCCACCGAGACTCGATCCCACGACCTCATGGTCTTAAGAGGGGTGTCCAACCGTTACACCAAAGGGTGGTGGACCCCAACCCCACTTTAAAGTGGGGTTACTGTAAGAGTAACTCCCCACTTTAAAGTGGGGTGGGGGTGGGGCCACGTTCCATATTAAATGGAACGTGGGCAGACCAGTCAGTTGGTCTGAAACAGACCAGCTGACTGGTCTGAATCTAGTTTGTCTGACTCGGGCTGAGTCAGACAGACCTGACTCGGCCGAGTCAGACAGATCTGACTCAGATCTGACTCGGGCCGAGTCAGACAGATCTGACTCAGATCTGACTCGGACCGAGTCAGACAGATCTGACTCAGATCTGACTCGGCCCGAGTCAGACAGATCTGACTCAGATCTGACTCGGGCCGAGTCAGACAGGTCAGACAGATCTGACTCAGATCTGAATCGGGCCGAGTCAGACAGATCTGACTCAGATCAGAATCGGGCTGAGCCAGGTGTCATGTTTGTGTGTTAGACCGGTCTGAGTCAGACTGATCTGACTGGGTCTATTACAGACCAAATTAAAGGTTCTTTTTTGAACATTTATTTTGTAAAATTTAAACAACTAATAACTGATACATCCCTCAAATAATATCCGACATTCGATAGAACTAATTGAAGTAAAATGTCGCCAAAGTGACCTCTTTTATGTAGATTAGTTCCATGACAATGTTGGAGTAGGTTGTGTGTATGTAAATTCATGCGGATATTAAGTCGACCCAACGGTAGTTTAATATTTGGCCGAACTACATATACACCTGCGGTGATAAATGTGAGATGATTGTAAGGTGTCCATGTGAATAATGAGTCGGTCCAAAGATAGACTTATTGTTTGACAGGATTTATCGTCTATGTTTGATTACTGCAACAGAGATACCACTTACAAATTAGTATTACTGTCCAAAGACTTGATGCTAATGTTGTGCTCGGTATTCTGCTTTGTATCTAGTTATTGTTTAAATTTTAAATCTCACTTTAGTTATGATGTGAACATATAAATTTATTATGTTTATTCTCTGTGTAGTTGCTGCAAATATACCAATGAATGCTAACAACATTCACATTCTCAATGGGAACAACTTTAAGGACTGGAAAGAGAGCGTTCTGATCGTTCTGGGCTGCATGGATCTGGATCTTGCACTTAGGGTGGAGCAACCTGCCCCTCTTACGGATGATAGTTCTCCTGATGAAAGGAGACACTATGAGAGGTGGGATCGCTCCAATCGCATGAGTCTCATGATCATTAAGCGCGGCATTCCAGAAGCTTTTCGAGGCGCAATCTCTGCTGAGGTAACTAAGGCCATTGATTTCCTTGCCGAAATCGAAAAAAGGTATGAAAAGAACGATAAGGCAGAAACAGGAATGCTTTTGGCGAACCTGACTTCTATGAGGTATAAAGGCAAGGGAAACATAAGGGAGTACATCATGAAGATGTCTCATATAGCTTCCAAACTTAAGGCACTGAAGCTCGAGCTGTCTGAGGACTTACTCGTGCATTTGGTAATGAATTCTCTTCCTGCACAATTTGGTCAATTTAAGGTCAGTTACAACTGTCAGAAGGAGAAGTGGACTCTTAATGAGCTCATTTCAAATTGAGTGCAAGAAGAGGAAAGAGTGAAGCATGAGAACTCTGAAAGTGCTCATTTGGCCAGTACCTCAAAAGGGAAGGGCAAGAAAAGGAATAAGGATAATGAAGCTGCTAAGGGTCCAGAGCAAAAGAAGCCTAAGGAACAAAATGGTTGTTTCTTTTGCGGAAAACCTGGGCATATGAAGAAAGAATGTACCGAGTATGCCACTTGGCGTGCCAAGAAGGGGTTGTCTGAGCTACCGAAAGCCAATTGATGGTGAAAGATACATCTATGTGGGAGACAGGCAGGCGGTAGAGGTCAAGGCAACGGGTCATTTCAGGATATTATTAGGAACTGGTTTTTATTTGGATTTGAAAGACACTTTTATTGTACCGTCATTCAGACGAAATTTGGTTTCAGTTTCTGTTTTGGACAAATTTGGTTATCATTGTTCATTTGGAAACAATCAGTTTAGTCTTTCTTTAAATTCAAATAAGTGTGGTACTGGTTCCCTAAGTGCTTATGATAAGCTATACATCCTTAAAGACAACAGCTTAAATCCTTAATAGAGTACCATCTAAAGCAGTTGCTAAAGCCAAGTCTAAAGTATCTACATATTTGGGGATGTCCATCTGAGGCAAGGCTTTATAGGCCGAACGAAAAGAATTTGGACTCCAAAACAATAAGCAACTACTTTATTGGATACTCGGAGCGATCTAGGGGCTACAAATTTTATGATCCCACAAGAAAGTCTATTTTTGAGACGGGAACTGCAGTGTTTTTTGAGGATGTTGAGTTTGGGGGGAGAAATAAGGTTAGAGACATTGTCTTTGAGGAGGAATCAGTTATGACATTGTCTTTGAGGAGGAATCAGTTATGATTCCTACTACTACTTCTGACAATGTACCAATCTTCCTGCGTACGATTGTCGAAGAAGGAGATTTGAAACCCTTAGAAGACAATGTTGAACAACTCCCCACTCCAGTTCAGGAAGTTGTTCCTGAAGGACAAACTCAACAACCTCAAGAGGAAGTGTCATTAAGGGAATCCAACAGAGAGAGGAGAAGTGCTATTTCGGATGATTACGTGGTATATCTCCAAGAACATGAGGACACTGGTGGATTGACAGAGGATGATCCAATCAACTTTCGTCAAGCCATGCAGGATTCTAACTCTGAAAAATGGATCAACGCCATGAATGAAGAATACAAATCAATGCAAGACAATCAAGTTTGGGATCTTGTCCCATTACCTGAAGGTAAGAAACTCATTGGTTGCAAATGGATTTTTAAAACTAAAAGGGATTCGAAAGGTAATGTGGAGAGATATAAGGCTCGTCTTGTGGCTAAAGGCTTCACTCAAAAGGAAGGCGTAGATTATAAAGAGACTTTCTCTCCAGTTTCTTTGAAAGACTCTTTTAGGATAATTATGGCACATTTTGATCTTGAGCTACATCAGATGGATGTCAAAACGGCTTTTCTCAATGGAGACATTGATGAAACAATATATATGGTGCAACCCGAAAACTTTGTATCTGGTGATCCAAAGAATATGGTTTGCAAATTAAAGAAATCCATCTATGGGCTCAAGCAGGCTTCCTGACAGTGGTACTACAAATTTCATCAAGTCGTAGTCTCATTTGGTTTTGAGACAAATATTGTTGAGGATTGTGTGTATCACAAGTTCAGTGGGAGTAACTTGGTATTCCTGGTTTTATATGTCGAAACCAGGAGACCCCCCAGTCGTTAAAGGAGACAAATTTAGTCTAAACTACTGCCTCAAACCAATCTGGAAATTAAAGAAATGCAACAGATTCCTTATGCTTCAGCAATTGGGAGTCTGATGTATGCTCAAGTATGTACACGTCCAGATTTAGCATTCATTGTCGGTATGTTAGGCAGATATTTAAGCAATCCTGGAATGGATCACTGGAAAGCAGCCAAAAGAGTCTTCAGATACTTGCAGAGAACTAAGGATTACATGCTCACATACAAGAGGTCAGATCACTTGGAGATCATAGGGTACTCGGATTCTGACTTTGCTGGATGCCAAGATAGTAAGAAATCTACATCAGGTTACATTTATCTACTGGCTGGTGGAGCTATATCTTGGAAGAGTGCTAAACAAACACTTGTGACTTCCTCCACCATGGCAGCGGAATTTGTGGCTTGCTATGAGGCATCAAACCATGGACTATGGCTGCGAAATTTTGTCACTGGGCTGCGCATTCTGAATGGTATTGAAAGACCACTAAAGTTATACTGTGACAATAACTCAGCAGTTCAATACTCCAACAACAACAGAAGCTCTTCTCGGTCAAAACACATTGACATAAAGTTCCTTGTTGTAAAAGAAAGGGTACAAAGTGGACAGTTATCTATAGAGCATATTGGGACAAACTCCATGATTGCGGATCCGCTGACTAAAGGATTGACACCTAAGGTCTTTCATGAGCATGTTGCTCACATGGGTGTTGCACCACTTAAGGATACTTCGGTTTAGTGGGAGTTTGTAATGTTTGGGTTGATGTAATTCAGACGTTGCTCTATTTTCTATTTCAGACAGCATTTGCTGAACTAAAGTATTTCTGCAGAAATAAAGTATTAAGTACATTCCACTTTGTTTTTAAGTTAAGTATGGATCTCAATAAAGTTTCGGTAGGACCAGTTGGGAATAGGCATGGTAAGATCACATTGCATGTAATTTCCATGCTACGCGTCCATGATTGATCTATGTCATTTGGTTATGTTGGTATGTGTGACTACTGAAGGATTTAGTGACGATTGAATGTTACGAAAGTCCCTTTAATCCCATACTAGCACAACTGATGGACCAGATTGTTTGGGATACCTAATATTTGATAGCACATTTTGAGCTCATAAGGATGTACACATTTCTAGATAGCATATGTGGCCCAAGTGGGAGATTGTTGGAAGAAATTCCAATATATGTGGGCTCACATATGTATAGACATGTGTATGGCTATCTCAGTAATTGTCAAGTCGTAAAGTGGTCTATATGGATTGACTTGACTAGTGGGTATCAAATTGTCATGGAATAAACGTGTAGAGACCATTAAGTGATTTCTAATTTGATGAGGGGCCAAATTAGAAATAAAAGTCTATAAATAGGGGTTATGGTCCCCATTTGGGCTTCTTCCCTAATCTCTACAAGTTTGGTTAAAGTGTGAAATCCCTTCATCACAAGAGAGGTTCTAAAGGAAGAAGAACTAAGTGGAAGATCAACCCTATCCAACATCTTCAAGCTATGGATCAAGGTACGCTTCCGTGATTATTTCATCTCTATGAATCTTTTGGAGTTTATGTAAGTATGCTTGTTCATGTTATTTGATTTCATCATAATCATCTTATAACATGATTAGTTTAAGCATGTATGAGGATTGAAACGGGTGGAAAAAGCATTTCTCTGAGTCTCAGAACCAAGTAACTTATATATCTCTGTAACAACTTGCTCGTGAACCTAGGGTCTGGGTCACTTACGGATGTTTGCAGGAAACACAGCACAACCCCAATGTTAAAACATGCTTCATAAATAACCTAGCAGCTTGTTTGATTGTATAATCCTTTGGGTTAAGAAAACTAAATTTGATCTATCAATGTCAAAATACATGTTGTGGTAGTATAGTCTGACTACACTTTTTTTTTTTGATGAGATAGTTTGACTACACTTATTCAAAATGTTTTGGTTTCAAAAGAATTGAGGTGTGAATAGTTCTAGCATTGATTCTCATAAGGTGAAAATGAAAAAGGATGAACTATTTTTTTGGTGTCCCTCTAATAATTTTGATACTGAGATTCGAAATTGTATTTCTCACTTTGAAAATTCAATCTTAATTATTTTGATATTAAGATAAATGAACTAAAAATTAACACATCTTGGTCATTCTTTGAACAAAAAAAGAAAAAGAAAAAGGTAGGTAGGTAGTCATTAGAGAAAATGGAAAAGAAGTTATGATCCATTTAGGAGGCATGTGCACCCTCATGCATTTGCTACTACTTATACATTGTAAATGTAATTGAATGAGAAATCGTTCCATTACAAGTAATACACTGTAGATATAATTGGTTACAACTGGAGACGACTAAATAAGAATTGAGAGGGAAGTTTTATAGCCGCCTCCGATGATTGTCAAAGGCGCCTCTTTCCTCCCTAACTCCCTCTTGAATTTGTCTTGAGGGAAAACACTTACACGGTGCCATTAAAAACTTCCCATCAATCTCCATCATTTACACTTTTTTTTGGTTCAACCTCCTACAGAACTAAGCCATATGAGTTATCATCATCAAATGCTATTATTATTTTTTTATTCCTACCTCCCGAAGTGAATGAGGGAGTAGACCCACTCTATGTAACTACATGTGCAAGGAACATGTTTTTATTGCTACTTAAAACTCACTGGACATGGGTTGGCTGTTCAAGACCCAGTCTCTGGTTGGACCAGGGTACAAGCTAACTTGGCCCGGCCCAGTGTGAGACTATTTCGATTCGGTTTTGTTGGGCCCAAACCCGAGAAACACCAATACATGTCACTATGCCAAATCAACTCAGAAAACGATTAAGGTCTTTTCCTTCATACACATTGCAATGACATTTTTTAGGACCTTTGTATTTTATTTTAGATCGATTAAAGGTGATTTTTGAATAAACCATGATTCTAACTAAATCATAAGTCGTCTGTTTATGGAAACTAAATTGGCGCTTTTTTTGGAACACCTAAATCGAGGCGGACGTGTGGTTCCATAACATCTTCTGACGAGAAAAATACCGGCGCAAATGATAAAGAGACCATCCGAAATATTGGGGAAGTAAAAACTATTTCCTCACAAGGACCCTTTTTTCTGTGTTTAACCAAATTGATGCTAGTTTTTTTGGGGATAAAAGTGATCCCTAGGTCATTTTTAAAATTAAGAATTTCTTGATGTCAATATTTAGAATTGTGAGTACATGAAATTCATATGAATAGACAAAGTAAGAATAAGTTTATAAGTACGCCAATCTAATGGCAATGAAAACAAATTCTATATGTATAACTAGGTTTATTATTTTTAAGAATATTACGTAGTATCGTACGCAAATAGGTCGGTTTATGTATTTTTTTCGTTATGACAAAAAGCCTCCAGGGCTTTCAATAATAAGCCTTCAATCTAATCCGATTAATGTTAATATTTTGGGTTATGATTTACTCAAATGTCTGAGTACATGCCTAGTATATGAATAGACAAATGAGGAATAATTCTATTGTTACAACTATATGTATCGACGATTAATATATATTATGTTTATATGGTTCATTATTGTTAAAATAATATTACATTGTATGGTGCACGAGTAAAGTAAATTAATGATTTTTTTGTTAGGGCGAGAAGTTTCATGATTTCAGCTAGGGTGAGCAAACGTTTGGGTCCAAATTAAATTTTATTATCAATGGCTTTCCTAAGCCTCCATGTCTATGGGTCCAAATTCTAGAGTGGCACGGGAGATATGGGTAATAGTAGATACAATACAACATCAAAAGTTGCATGTGAAGATAGGCATAGTCTTTTATTGTTTTTTTTTTTTTGGTAAAAAAAATATGTAAATGAGGAATTAATGATAGTGGAATACATTTAAATATATTAGACTTGATTGATACAAGACAAAACTCCCCAATATGGGATCTGAAAATGTATTCATAAATAGATAGAATTGCTACATAAATTATGGAAATAAGTTTTTTTTTTTTTTTTTGAAGGGAAATAAGTATTAGTACTTGAAATGGTGATGTTTTGAAGAGGTAAGACTAGTAGTATTATTTATGGTTTCCATGTGATGTCCTCATTCCTTTTGTGTATCTAAACTAATTTGAAATACTTTCAACAAAAAAAAAAAAAAAAAAAAAACTGATTTGAAATATTCTAAGTAGTGAACCCTAAGAGCATTATTCTATGAACAA
This sequence comes from Eschscholzia californica, assembly GCF_041429995.1. NCBI lineage: Eukaryota > Viridiplantae > Streptophyta > Magnoliopsida > Ranunculales > Papaveraceae > Eschscholzia > Eschscholzia californica. The sequence goes on from NW_028238198.1 coordinate 71,483,329, forward strand.
AGAAATGACCAAATTAAGCCTTGTAAACAATTTTGGCTTAATAAAAGGTGATTAAGGGAATTTAGCTTCATGAAAGGTAAAATTATATACTTAATAAATAAATAAAAAGTAGTTTAATAGCTTGATTCAACAAAAGCTGTCATCCCATTATTGAAGAAACACTAGCTAGCATTGTGTTGAGATATAATGAAGATGATACAATTAGTTTCTTAATGAAATGTGATTAAGGAAGTTGATGTGAATTAAAGGAAAGAAATATCATAATTTAAATGAGTTATGATCCCTTGAAAGAAAAACAGAAATTAAGAACAAAAGAGAGGAAGAAAGCCATTAAGCCAACACAAACATTTCATTCATAATAAACATGACCAAAGTACAAAAGAGAGGAAGAAAGCCATTAGGAGCATTGGTTTGATGAAATCTATCAAAGAGATTCTTCCATATATCGGATGTCGTCTCATCATATAAGATAGATGATCGAAGAGGTGGGTCTACCGAATTAATAAGCCAACTAAAAACGAGATCGTTACATCGTCCCCATTGTTCTAATTCATTAGGATCGGTGGGTTTATCGATGCTTCCATCTACGAAACCTAGTTTGCCTTTTGCTCTTAAAGCTTTTGACATTCCTCGAGACCATGAGGAGTAATTATCACCGGTTAGAAGTGGTGTAATAAGAATAATAGTAGGAGAATCCGAATGGTGAACATCAAACGGCCCACTATTGAGATTAGTGTGAATTTGAGAAGTTTTCGAAGTTTCGGGAGTAGTCATGATTCAAAAGAAAAAAAAAAAAAAAAAAAAAAAAAAAAAAAAAAAAAAAATTGAAGGCTCTTATACCATGTGAAAAGGTTAAACCTTTGAATGATAAACACACTCGAGTGGAACCGAGTGAAGATGAAGGAGATGTTCTTCTCGGTTGATAACCGAGAGAGAGTGAGAAAGATATTAGTCTCGGCTATAACCGAGAGGGTATGTGACAACTCTCGGTGAAGCCGAGAGTGATGATATGATACTCGGGTACAACCGAGAGAGAGATGAGTGGAGCTCTCGGTTATAACCGAGGATTGTTGATGATGATCTCGGTTGAAGCCGAGAGATGAAGATCGGTGAGCTTGTTGGTTGTTGTGTGTGAGAGAGAGAGAGATAGGTAAATACCTTGTTTATTAACACTACAACTTGTATATTACATTGTGTATGGATCTCTTTATATAGGTTTACATGATAGAGTTTAAAAATAACAAAACTAATCTAAACTAATCTAAACTATAATCCTAATATCTAAGGAATCCTAGTTGTAGTAGGATTCCTATTTGGACCAAGTCCACTCGGTTTGGCCGAGTGGAGTGGACCTTCCAACATTATAAGCATGCACAAAATTTAAAATGTCGAGAATACAAATGATATCCAGTGCTCCAAATATTTGAACCGTAACTTATTCATTTGATTACACTTATAATAACTCATTCGTCTTTTATTACAAAAGATATAAAAGATTTGTAGTTATGATTATTAAGAGTTGTAGTGTGAAAAGAAAGGAAAAAAAGTTGAAACCTAAGTGAAAACTTGGAAATATAAAAAGGCAAAAACGTTTTTTCCAATATGTTGAATTTGGCACAAAAGGTTATGCCAAACCAAACATGATCGTGCTTGGAACTTTAATTGGGAACATAAAGAAAGAAAAAAAAAAATTGGCACACATAATTAAGCCTAACTAAAAATGACCTTGCTTGGAACTCTAATTGGGAACCAAAAAAAAAAAAGAAAACCATGCACGAGGTAGTATACTCTGAAGTCTCGAAAACATGACCTCTAGGCGAAATCGCCTCCCAACTTATTGAGCATTGGGGCAAATTAAAAGGCCTGGTGGTGGTATCTGTGATTCAGTGGTGGTGGTAGTGTGCAGAAAAGAAGAAGAGATGTGTTTAGTGGCGGTGGTGTGTTATGGGGTGTTCAGTGGTGATTGTGTGTGTTCAGTGGTGGTGGCGTGTTCGGTGGTGGTGCTTTATTCCGTGGTGGTGAAGTGTGAGGTGGTGGTGGTGGGTTCGGTGGTGGTGGTGCTGGTGTGTTATGTGATTCAGCGGTGGTGGTGGTCTGTTTCGTGGTCTGAGATGGTGGTGGTTTTATGGTTAGGTCATGGTGGTTTCCTAGTAGTGGCGACAGTCTTTCAGTGGGGGCACAAATTTTCTGGTGATGGCGGCAGTGGTTCTCTTGTTTGGAGGCAATTTATGTTCTAGTACAATAAAGTGTATGGCATTTACGGTCTTTTCATTCTCGATCTTGATGATCTTTTCATTTTCGACCTTTAGGGTATTTTTATTTTGTTAGTGTCTTGTTAATTTCTTTCCCCTCACGAACCAGTCTACGTTCGAAAGTTCTGTGTAAATCTTTACTTATGTAACTCTCATGTAGTTCTAGGAGGAATAATTATTTTCATACCATGTAATGTTGTGGATTGATATTCTTACTTATGAATGTAATTATGGTGTTATTAAAAAAAAAAGTAAAGGGCCTCATTTGGAAAGGAGTGCCTGTAGAATTTATTTCAAACTAAGTTTTAAGTTGAGGTCTTATGGGCCACATTTCGTCATTCCTTATCCTGAGCTCTTTTACAAGTGAAAGCTATCGGAGTGAAGTTCGTCATAAAATGAAAATGACTTTCTTTCGAAATAATCTTCGTGCCTTTGTTTTATTCGAATGAATTTTTTTCGATTTTTAGAGTGTTAAGTAATCTTTCTCGTATATTTGGTTGCTTTAATGAAGGTTGTCTTGTTCTCTGACACATATCTATAGCAGTAAATAGAATTTTTCCTCAAATCCTTTATGACAAACTTGACTTTCATTACGAGGAGTTTGATTTTTATTTAAATTTGTGTCCTCCCAACTGAATACCAACTAAGTGCAAAGAAGAATTTATTTATCTATAACTTTGTGTGTTTTTTTAGCGGTTTTTTGGTTTTTTTGTTGTCGAGAGTATAACTTTGTTAATTAATTCATTTCGCAAACGTAAGAGTTGAGGCGCAATATAGTACCGCTTACGTATGCGTCATGTACCAAGTTGTTTTATAAATTTTCAAACTTGAAGTTTATATTTTAATTTATTAAAGACCAAGAAAATATCATTCAGACGCAAGTTTGTCATATTTCCCAAGTTTTTGCTTATAGAGTACAAAAAGAATAAATTAAAACCGTGGTGAACTTATAAATATTTTCATGTGGGGCATGTTTTAGCATTCGTAGATTAATACATTTTTCTTTATTATTTTTAGTTATCCAATGTAGAAAAAAACAAAATTAATTAAGAAGTTTTGATAAACTTTGACATATTATATTCGAAAATGATAGTCTACCCGAAATGGCCGGCCGAAATCTGACCTGGCCGGCCACCTCGGACAGAGTTGTTTATACGGCAAAAATATGGGTGGTTTTGAGAAGCTCGAGATTAAGTCCCTGTACAATAAGTCATTTAATGGGCAGTCATTCCGAACAAATGAGGTGTTCATATAATCAAGAAGAACGATAAGATAAACAATTGTTCCTGGGTCTTCCGAAGGCCCAAAACAGAGTTTTCTTCATATTGGTTTTGGACATCATAAAGGATAAACAATTTTTTTGAAAGTTGATACGGGCCATCCGAAGACCCAAATGGATTTTTTCAAACAAATTGATTTTGGAAATCATTAATGATAAAACTGAAACTCACCATTAGTCGAATTCTTCAAATATAGACTTAATGTTGGTATGTGACATAGAGATGTCAACAAAGTATCTCCTGGATAATCATACATATATAACTGAGTGTGTTGAATATTATATGAATGCATGTGATGTGAATGCGGAAACTAATGTGGATCAAGGAATGAAACTTCGGTTTCGGTAGAAATTTCGGTCGGTCCAAAAGTGGAAACGTTTCGTGGAAACGTTTCGGTCTGTGTGGAAATTTTACAAATCTGCAGAATTGTTAATATCCTTACTAACGTTTGTTTAATATGAAATGTGGATGTCGTAGGGGTCTTATAAAAATAGTTCAGTTAGGAGCCTAAATTGAAAATTTCACCCCTACTAACCCTAAAATAAGTAAGTTAGGATAAAACAGTCAATTTCGGGGGTAAATTGCACTGTATTTTAACTATTCAGTTAGTTTAGGGGCTATATTCAGTTAAGAAATTGTTTAGGAGTTAACTAAAAAATATAATTTAAAAAATAATAAATATTAGATTTTGTAGATTCTTTTCCATTCGTATAATGAAACAATATTAAATTAGAAATCTTGATAAACTTGAATAAATTACATTTGTTTGACAAAGAGTAGTTCAACCTAGAAGTCTCCACCTAGTTAAGAAAACTAAATTTGATCTATCAATGTCAAAATACATGTTGTGGTAGTATAGTCTGACTACACTTTTTTTTTTTTTGATGAGATAGTTTGACTACACTTATTCAAAATGTTTTGGTTTCAAAAGAATTGAGGTGCGAATAGTTTTAGGATTGATTATCATAAGGTGAAAATGAAAAAGGATGAACTTTTTTTTTGGTGTCCCTCTAATAATTTTGATACTGAGATTCGAAATTGTATTTCTCACTTTGAAAATTCAATCTTAATTATTTTGATATTAAGATAAATGAACTAAAGATTAACACATCTTGGTCATTCTTTGAACAAAAAAAGAAAAAGAAAAAGGTAGGTAGGTGGTCATTAGAGAAAATGGAAAAGAAGTTATGATCCATTTAGGAGGCATGTGCACCCTCATGCATGTGCTACTACTTATACATTGTAAATGTAATTGAATGAGAAATCGTTCCATTACAAGTAATACACTGCAGACTGGAGACGACTAAATAAGAATTGAGAGGGAAGTTTTATAGCCGCGTCCGATGATTGTCAAAGGCGCCTCTTTCCTCCCAAACTCCCACTTGAATTTGTCTTGAGGGAAAACACTTACAGGGTGCCATTAAAAACTTCCCATCAATCTCCATCATTTACACTTTTTTTTTGTTCAACCTCCTACAGAACTAAGCCATATGAGTTATCATCATCAAATGCTATTATTATTTTTTGATTCCTACCTCCCGAAGTGAATGAGGGAGTAGACCCACTCTATGTAACTACATGTGCAAGGAACATGTTTTTATTGCTACTTAAAACTCACTGGACATGGGTTGGCTGTTCAAGACCCAGTCTCTGGTTGGACCAGGGTACAAGCTAACTTGGCCCGGCCTAGTGTGAGACTATTTCGATTCGGTTTTGTTGGGCCCAAACCCGAGAAACACCAATACATGTCACTATGCCAAATCAACTCAGAAAACGATTAAGGTCTTTTCCTTCATACACATTGCAATGACATTTTTTAGGACCTTTGTATTTTATTTTAGATCGATTAAAGGTAATTTTTGAATAAACCATGATTCTAACTAAATTATAAGTCGTCTGTTTATGGAAACTAAATTGGCGCTTTTTTGGAACACCTAAATCGAGGCGGACGTGTGGTTCCATAACATCTTCTGACGAGAAAAATACCGGCGCAAATGATAAAGAGACCATCCGAAATATTGGGGAAGTAAAAACTATTTCCTCACAAGGACCCTTTTTTCTGTGTTTAACCAAATTGATGCTAGTTTTTTTGGGGATAAAAGTGATCCCTAGGTCATTTTTAAAATTAAGAATTTCTTGATGTCAATATTTAGAATTGTGAGTACATGAAATTCATATGAATAGACAAAGTAAGAATAAGTTTATAAGTACGCCAATCTAATGGCAATGAAAACAAATTCTATTTGTATAACTAGGTTTATTATTTTTAAGAATATTACGTATATAGTATCGTACGCAAATAGGTCGGTTTATGTATTTTTTTTCGTTATGACAAAAAGCCTCCAAGGCTTTCAATAAGCCTTCAATCTAATCCGATTAATGTTAATATTTTGGGTTATGATTTACTCAAATGTCTGAGTACATGCCGAGTATATGAATAGACAAATGAGGAATAATTCTATTGTTACAACTATATGTATCGACGATTAATATATATTATGTTTATATGGTTCATTATTGTTAAAATAATATTACATTGTATGGTGCACAAGTAAAGTAAATTAATGATTTTTTTGTTAGGGCGAGAAGTTTCATGATTTCAGCTAGGGTGAGCAAACGTTTGGGTCCAAATTAAATTTTATTATCAATGGCTTTCCTAAGCCTCCATGTCTATGGGTCCAAATTCTAGAGTGGCACGGGAGATATGGGTAATAGTAGATACAATACAACATCAAAAGTTGCATGTGAAGATAGGCATAGTCTTTTATTGTTTTTTTTTTTTTTTTGGTTGAACTAGTCTTTCATTGTTAGGAACTTGGAAAAAAAAATATGTAAATGAGGAATTAATGATAGTGGAATACATTTAAATATATTAGACTTGATTGATACAAGACAAAACTCCCAATATGGGATCTGAAAATGTATTCATAAATAGATAGAATTGCTACATAAATTATGGAAATAAGTTTTTTTTTTTTTTTTGAAGGGAAATAATTAAGTATTAGTACTTGAAATGGTGATGTTTTGAAGAGGTAAGACTAGTAGTATTATTTATGGTTTCCATGTGATGTCCTCATTCCTTTTGTGTATCTAAACTAATTTGAAATACTTTCAACAAAAAAAAAAAAACTGATTTGAAATATTCTAAGTAGTGAACCCTAAGAGCATTATTCTATGAACAAAGAAATGACCAAATTAAGCCTTGTAAACAATTTTGGCTTAATAAAAGGTGATTAAGGGAATTTAGCTTCATGAAAGGTAAAATTATATACTTAATAAATAAATAAAAAGTAGTTTAATAGCTTGATTCAACAAAAGCTGTCATCCCATTATTGAAGAAACACTAGCTAGCATTGTGTTGAGATATAATGAAGATGATACAATTAGTTTCTTAATGAAATGTGATTAAGGAAGTTGATGTGAATTAAAGGAAAGAAATATCATAATTTAAATGAGTTATGATCCCTTGAAAGAAAAACAGAAATTAAGAACAAAAGAGAGGAAGAAAGCCATTAAGCCAACACAAACATTTCATTCATAATAAACATGACCAAAGTACAACATAATCCCTCCCTTGATTATTTTTTTCACTAGACATAACAGTAACACAACTTGCAAGAAAAAAAAAAAAAAAAAACTAGAACATAAACTAGACACAACCAGGAACATAAACTAGACACAACAGGAACATAAACTAGCAAGAGAGGGGTTGTTTGGTCATGCTCTTTCTCCATGAAGCCATTAAGGAGAGTCATTTCCCTGGGGGAATATGGGGCGGCAACAACAGATCCTCACAACCTTGTTGCAACAATGGCTGTACCCACAGCCTTCAACGTGTAAGAACATGATGATCATCATGAGGATGAAAAGCATGGTGGAGGATAAGTTCTTGCTTGACTTCATTTGTAAAAGAAGAATATGATGAGCTAGGGTTTTTTTTTTTTTGATATGAAGTAGATGGTGGTTGAGTAAGAGATGCACCACCCCAGCTGCCCTTTTTATAGTGTGGGAGTGGGGACAACCTATTCTCTGGTATTAATACTCCCCTACCAAAACAATAACACTGGAAAGAAATTGCCCAGCTGGTTTACGCATTTTTTTTCAATGCCTATATAAGGTCTCGGGTTCGAATCACCCCCTCCCTATGCCATAAGATTTTGATTGTTTTAACACATCCTCCTGACTGCAACCCCTACAAAGGCGGAAGGCCACTTGTGGCTCCGCCTCTAGTGCTTCGTCTTACTATATAGCTCTTTAACCTAGCTAGCTGTAAACATCATCCGACTAAATAGATGACTTGCTGAAAGCTTAGAATCCTTTGGTCGTAATAAAAATAATACATACATATTTCTATGTACGATTCTATATGATATTTTCTTATATCGTACAAACATAATATACTTTCGTCGTCGATTTATTATTGATCCACTAAAATTATTCTCTCTATATTGCTTTCATGTATTACTACAGTTGAGTAAACCACAACACCCCAAAATATTAAACATCAAGAATTTCTTAATTCCCAAGAATGCACAGTTGAATGAGTTTATAAGGTTAAACAGAGGAAAAGGGATATGCTTACATTACTAGCACAAAAAGCCATATCATTATAATTTTGTTGCCTACCTTCAAACTTTTTGGGCATTGGGGGACAAAAAATTCCACTTGGGCTTTTATACTATTCTAAGTTCTAACCAATTAATAGGGCCGGACTTCCTCAATTCTGCCACGAAATTGAAGGGCCTCAGTTGACGGAAGTGCCTGTAGAATTTATTTTAAAACTAAGTTTTAGTTGTGCTCTTGTGGGTTTCTCAGGCCCACTTTTTTCCTTTTTTCATAGCAACTGGACCTTTACCTCCATCTTCCTTCAAATGTTCTACATTCTCCCTCACTGACTCATTTCTTTTTTACGACATAAACATTGCAAGATTTTATGGAAAAAGAAATTCCTTAATAAAAGAACATTACCTAATCTTTTAATAGTTAATAATTTAACGTACTCATTATATAACATTTCAAACTAATTGGAAATCCTACTTCTGCTCATATGATATATGAAATTATATGTGAAAAGGTTAAACCTTTGAATGATAAACACACTCGAGTGGAACCGAGTGAAGATGAAGGAGATGTTCTTCTCGGTTGATAACCGAGAGAGAGTGAGAAAGATATTAGTCTCGGCTATAACCGAGAGGGTATGTGACAACTCTCGGTGAAGCCGAGAGTGATGATATGATACTCGGGTACAACCGAGAGAGAGATGAGTGGAGCAATCGGTTATAACCGAGGATTGTTGATGATGATCTCGGTTGAAGCCGAGAGATGAAGATCGGTGAGCTTGTTGGTTGTTGTGTGTGAGAGAGAGAGATAGGTAAATACCTTGTTTATTAACACTACAACTTGTATATTACATTGTGTATGGATCTCCTTATATAGGTTTACATGATAGAGTTTAAAAATAACAAAACTAATCTAAACTATAATCCTAATATCTAAGGAATCCTAGTTGTAGTAGGATTCCTATTTGGACCAAGTCCACTCGGTTTGGCCGAGTGGAGTGGACCTTCTAACACTCCCCGTCAAGTTAGAGCGGGAATGGAAGTAACGCCTAACTTGCCAATTATGTTCTTGAACGGTTCTGCCCCAAGTGGCTTTGTGAAGATATCCGCTAACTGATTTTCTGTACTGGTGAAGCGTGTGGCAATGACGTTGTCTTTAATCTTTTCACGAACGATGTGGCAATCTATCTCAATGTGTTTTGTACGTTCGTGGAAGACGGGATTATCAGCAATGTGGAGAGCGGCCCGATTGTCACAGTAAACTGTCATCGGGTCAGAGTGGTCGATTCCAAAATCAAGTAGTTAATACTTGAGCCATTGTAATTCGCATGTGAGGATGGCTAAAGCTCGATATTCTGCTTCTGCCGAAGATTTGGCAACTGTGGGTTGCTTTTTTGATTTCCAGGAGAGAGGGATGGATCCCAACATTGTGAAGTATCCAGTAGTGGATCTACGGGTTGAAGGGCAGCTAACCCAATCTGAATCACAGTATCCTGTAATATGGAGAGGGCTGTCTGCGGATAAGAAAACTCCTTTATCAAGAGTACCCTTCAAGTATCGTAGAACGCGATGAGCTGCGTCTAAGTGTACTTGGCTAGGTGTTCGCATGAATTGACTGAGGTTGTTTACCGCGAAGGTGATGTCCGGCCGTGTAACCGTTAAGTAAAGTAATCTATCTATGAGACGACGGTAAACTGACGGATCTGGTAAAGGTGTACCGTCGGTGGGACTGAGACGGAGTTTTTGTTCCATGGGAAACTCAGAAGGACGTGCAGCGGTGAGTCCAGAATCTTTCAAAATATCAAGAGCATATTTCCTTTGACATAGAAAAATGCCTTGTGATGAGCGAGATACTTCGATACCAAGGAAGTACTGTAGACGGCCCAGATCTTTTAGTGAAAAGGCTTTATTCAGAAATATTTTTAACTGGGAGATATCATGATCATTATTTCCCGTGATAATTATATCGTCTACATAGACAAGGACATAAATTTGAGTGGAGTGAGATCTAAAGGTGAAAAGAGAATAGTCACTTTTAGACTGAGAAAAGCCACGTTCGATGAGAACGGAGGAAAATTTGGAAAACCATTGTCGGGAGGCCTGTTTGAGACCATAAAGAGATTTATGGAGACAACATACTTTAGACTCCCCCTGAGATGAAAAACCAGGGGGTAATTTCATGTAAACTTCTTCATTAAGATCGCCTTGAAGAAAGGCGTTATTGACATCCAATTGATGGAGATTCCAACCTTTAATGGCGGCAAGCGAAAGAAGAACACGAACGGTTACTAATTTAGCAACTGGAGCAAAGGTGTCATTATAATCCAACCCTTCGATTTGGGTGTAGCCTTTGGCTACTAAGCGGGCTTTATATCGTTCTATGGATCCATCGGATTTGAATTTAATTTTATACACCCATTTGCAACCGATGGGCTTTTTGCCTGGTGGTAAATTAGTGATTGTCCAGGTTTTATTTTCTTCCAAGGCTGAGATTTCCTTGGCCATGGCCTCTTTCCAATGAGGGGACTTCATTGCTTGAGTGAAAGAGGTTGGTTCGGTAGTTGATAATACCGAAGAGAGAAATTGTTGATGAGAATTTGAAAACGAATTTATGGAAAAATAGTTTTCAAGAGGATATTTTATAGTGTTTGTATTGGAACACACATAGTCATCAAGATGACTAGGTGGGCGGCGAGACCGAACTGGTCGGCCGGAATCGGCAACGACAGAGTCGGAGCTCCTATCGTCGGATGAAGGGTTCGGCAATGAGGGGTCATTGCTCGGTGGTGGGTCGGACTGTTCTGGAGGCACACCAGAACCGGGATCCCCATCACGGTCTGCTGAAGGCACCCCTGATGGGGAAGACGGTCCTGTGCAAACAGGGCCTGTAGTCGGGTCACCAGGGGTGTCTGAAGGCACCCCTGTTCCTGGTTCCAGACTCGCGGGAACAGCGACAGCAGATCCATCAGTGGATCTGCTGCTGTCCGGCGGTGAGATGGATTGAAGTTTATCGTATGCCGGAAAGATGAACGTGTCGTCGTCATCGATGAAGATGGAGGGTGCCGGACGTGAGCTAGAGGGTTTGTCCGCCGGTTTGGATGACATCGGGAATCGGTTTTCAAAAAAGGTCACATCACGTGAAATATATATATACGTCGTGTGGATATATCATAAATTCGATAACCCTTTTGTCCATTTGGATAACCAAGGAAGATGCCGGCGGAGGAACGAGCGTCCATCTTAGTTTTGACCAAAGGGATTCGGGCATAACAAAGACATCCGAATACACGTAAGTGTGAAAGATTCGGAGGAGAACCCATGAGGACTTCATGAGGTGATTTTCCATCAAGGATAGGCGTAGGTAACTTGTTAATGAGATAGACGGCGGTTAGAACGCATTCTCCCCAAAAGGAAAGAGGGAGATGAGCTTGAAGACGTAAAGATCGTGCCACTTCAAGAATGTGACGGTGTTTGCGCTCAACAACTCCGTTTTGTTGAGGTGTATAGGTACAACTACGTTGGTGGGAAATTCCTTTTTCAAGAAACCAACGTTGTAGAGAATTATTCATAAATTCGGACCCGTTATCCGATCGAATTGTCTTAATGTTGCAATTGAATTGTGTGTGGACGTAATTAGAGAAATTCATAATTAACGTATTTGAGTCCGATTTGGAACTCATGAGAAATATCCAAGTACAACGTGAAAAATCGTCAACAAGGGTTAAAAAATAACGACACCCGGAGGTGGAGGGAATCGGAAAGGGACCCCATAAATCCATATGTATTATGTCAAAGATACGTGAAGAAGTAGTAGTACTATTTGGAAAAGGTAAGCGACTTTGTTTTGAAAGAGGACATAATTCGCACGGTACTTTATTCGATAAAAAATTAAAATTCAAACATGGAAGTCTAGAATTAAAATATTGAAAACGTGAAAAAGATGGGTGGCCAAGACGGCAATGCCATAAAACAAAAGACTCGTGACTAGAATTATCTCAAACTAGATTTGAAACTGAAAGGATGGGACGCTCCGTGCGAAGGAAGTAAAGGTCGTCATGAAGACTACCATGCCCAATCTCCGTCTTCGTTTTTCGGTCCTGAAAAAGACACAAATCACGGTCAAATAGGACGGTACAACGAAGTGATTTAGAAATCTGAGATATAGATATGAGATTAAATTGAAAAGAAGGGATGTGAAGAACATCCTTTAAATAAAATCTATTCGTAAAATAGATGGTACCAATATGATCAACCTTGACTCGGGAGTCGTCCGGTAATCGGACATATAAATCCGGTGGTGCAAGGGAATAAGAAGAGAATCTTGAAAGATTGGAACAAATATGTTTAGCGGCTCCCGAATCAATAACCCATGGAGGATGAGAAGAAGAAGAGTACTTACCTGTGAGATTGATGAGGGGATCCTTGTTGGTGCCGTTAGAGTGGTCGGTTGGTTGCCTATTTCGGTCCAATAATGCTAAAATACCTTGATATTGCTCATTAGTAAAAGATGACGCTACAGGCACCCCCGAACCGTTATGGTTCATGGCCGAACCATTGTTGTCCATAACCGAGGCAGTCACGACATCTTGTCGTGTTCGGTTCCTTCCACGTTGACCATAGTTGGGTGGATACCCATGTAATTTGTAGCATGAGGAAACATCATGTCCATGAATTTTGCAATTTTCTCAAAAAGGTCGAGGACGTTTAGTACGTTGTCTATCGGAACCGTTGACTCGGTTATGTGAGTAATCGTTGGAACCAACGGCAAGGGCAGCAGAATTAGAGTCAACATTCATGGGAGTAATGAGATTTTGTTGAACCTCTTCTTGCTTGATAAGTGAATGTATTCGAAGAATTGAAGGGAAGGGTTCAATTAACAAGATTTGACTCCGAATTGATGAGAACCGGTCATTAAGACCTTGAAGAAATTCCATAGCTCTATCTTGGTTGGTTCTTTCTACCAAAGAGCGACCATGACCACATATACAAGGCTCGGTGATTAGCAAGGAATTGAGTTCATCTTGAAGAGCCTTGAGATGTGTAAAATACGTAGAAACGTCTAAATTCTCTTGTTTGAGACAAGAAATAGCTCTCTTTAATTGAAAGATTTTAGGAGCATTGGTTTGATGAAATCTATCAAAGAGATTCTTCCATATATCGGATGCCGTCTCATCATATAAGATAGATGATCGAAGAGGTGGGTCTACCGAATTAATAAGCCAACTAGAAACGAGATCGTTACATCGTCCCCATTGTTCTAATTCATTAGGATCGGTGGGTTTATCGATGCTTCCATCTACGAAACCTAGTTTGCCTTTTGCTCTTAAAGCTTTTGACATTCCTCGAGACCATGAGGAGTAATTATCACCAGTTAGAAGTGGTGTAATAAGAATAGTAGTAGGAGAATCCGAATGGTGAACATCAAACGGCCCACTATTGAGATTAGTGTGAATTTGAGAAGTTTCCGAAGTTTCGGGAGTAGTCATGATTCAAAAGAAAAAAAAAAAAATTGAAGGCTCTTATACCATGTGAAAAGGTTAAACCTTTGAATGATAAACACACTCGAGTGGAACCGAGTGAAGATGAAGGAGATGTTCTTCTCGGTTGATAACAGAGAGAGAGTGAGAAAGATATTAGTCTCGGCTATAACCGAGAGGTTATGTGACAACTCTCGGTAAAGCCGAGAGTGATGATATGATACTCGGGTACAACCGAGAGAGAGATGAGTGGAGCTCTCGGTTATAACCGAGGATTGTTGATGATGATCTCGGTTGAAGCCGAGAGATGAAGATCGGTGAGCTTGTTGGTTGTTGTGTGAGAGAGATAGGTAAATACCTTGTTTATTAACACTACAACTTGTATATTACATTGTGTATGGATCTCTTTATATAGGTTTACATGATAGAGTTTAAAAATAACAAAACTAATCTAAACTAATCTAAACTATAATCCTAATATCTAAGGAATCCTAGTTGTAGTAGGATTCCTATTTGGACCAAGTCCACTCGGTTTGGCCGAGTGGAGTGGACCTTCCAACATTATAAGCATGCACAAAATTTAAAATGTCGAGAATACAAATGATATCCCGTGCTCCAAATATTTGTACCGTAACTTATTCATTTGATTACACTTATAATAACTCATTCGTCTTTTATTACAAAAGATATAAAAGATTTGTAGTTATGATTATTAAGAGTTGTAGTGTGAAAAGAAAGGAAAAAAAGTTGAAACCTAAGTGAAAACTTGGAAATATAAAAAGGCAAAAACGTTTTTTCCAATATGTTGTATTTGGCACAAAAGGTTATGCCAAACCAAACATGATCGTGCTTGGAACTTTAATTGGGAACATAAAGAAAGAAAAAAAAATTTGGCACACATAATTAAGCCTAACTAAAAATGACCTTGCTTGGAACTCTAATTGGGAACCAAAAAAAAAAAAGAAAACCATGCACGAGGTAGTATACTCTGAAGTCTCGAAAACATGACCTCTAGGCGAAATCGCCTCCCAACTTATTGAGCATTGGGGCAAATTAAAAGGCCTGGTGGTGGTATCTGTGATTCAGTGGTGGTGGTAGTGTGCAGAAAAGAAGAAGAGATGTGTTTAGTGGCGGTGGTGTGTTATGGGGTGTTCAGTGGTGATTGTGTGTGTTCAGTGGTGGTGGCGTGTTCGGTGGTGGTGCTTTGTTCCGTGGTGGTGAAGTGTTTGGAGGTGGTGGTGGTGTGTTCGGTGGTGGTGGTGGTGCTGGTGTGTTATGTGATTCAGCGGTGGAGGTGGTCTGTTTCGTGGTCTGAGATGGTGGTGGTTTTATGGTTAGGTCATGGTGGTTTCCTAGTAGTGGCGACAGTCTTTCAGTGGGGGCACAAATTTTCTGGTGATGGCGGCAGTGGTTCTCTTGTTTGGAGGCAATTTATGTTCTAGTACAATAAATTGTATGGCATTTAGGGTCTTTTCATTCTCGATCTTGATGATCTTTTCATTTTCGACCTTTAGGGTATTTTTATTTTGTTAGTGTCTTGTTAATTTCTTTCCCCTCACGAACCAGTCTACGTTCGAAAGTTCTGTGTAAATCTTTACTTATGTAACTCTCATGTAGTTCTAAGAGGAATAATTATTTTCATACCATGTAATGTTGTGGATTGATATTTTTACTTATGAATGTAATTATGGTGTTATTAATAAAAAAGTAAAGGGCCTCATTTGGAAAGGAGTGCCTGTAGAATTTATTTCAAACTAAGTTTTAAGTTGAGGTCTTATATATGGGCGACATTTCGTCATTCCTTATCCTGAGCTCTTTTACAAGTGAAAGCTATCGGAGTGAAGTTCGTGATCATACAATGAAAATGACTTTCTTTCGAAATAATCTTCGTGCCTTTGTTTTATTCGAATGAATTTTTTTCGATTTTTGAAGTGTTAAGTAATCTTTCTCGTCTATTTGGTTGCTTTAATGAAGGTTGTCTTGTTTTCTGACACATATCTATAGCAGTAAATAGAATTTTTCCTCAAATCCTTTATGACAAACTTGAATTTCATTACGAGGAGTTTGATTTTTATATTAAATTTGTGTCCTCCCAACTGAATACCAACTAAGTGCAAAGAAGAATTTATTTATCTATAACTTTGTGTGTTTTTTTGCCGGTTTTTTGGTTTTTTTGTTGTCGAGAGTATAACTTTGTTAATTAATTCATTTCGCAAACGTAAGAGTTGAGGCGCAATATAGTACCGCTTACGTATGCGTCATGTACCAAGTTGTTTTATAAATTTTCAAACTTGAAGTTTATATTTTAATTTATGAAAGACCAAGAAAATATCATTCAGAGGCAAGTTTGGCATATTTCCCAAGTTTTTGCTTATAGAGTACAAAAAGAATAAATTAAAACCGTGGTAAACTTATAAATATTTTCATGTGGGGCATGTTTTAGCATTCGTAGATTAATACATTTTTCTTTATTATTTTTAGTTATCCAATGTAGAAAAAAACAAAATTAATTAAGAAGTTTTGATAAACTTTGACATATTATATTGAAAAATGATAGTCTACCCGAAATGGCCGGCCGAAATCTGACCTGGCCGGCCACCTCGGACAGAGTTGTTTATGCAGCAAAAATATGGGTGGTTTTTGAGAAGCTCGAGATTAAGTCCCTGTACAATAAGTCATTTAATGGGCAGTCATTCCGAACAAATGAGGTGTTCATATAATCAAGAAGAACGACAAGATAAACAATTGTTCCTGGGTCTTCCAAAGGCCCAAAACAGAGTTTTCTTAATATTGGTTTTGGACATCATAAAGGATAAACAATTTTTTTGAAAGTTGATACGGGCAATCCGAAGACCCAAATGGATTTTTTCAAACAAATTGATTTTGAAAATCATTAATGATAAAACTGAAACTCACCATTAGTCGAATTCTGCAAATATAGACTTAAGGTTGGTCTGTGACATAGAGATGTCAACAAAGTATCTCCTGGATAATCATACATATATAATTGAGTGTGTTGAATATTATATGAATGCATGTGATGTGAATGCGGAAACTAATGTGGATCAAGGAATGAAACTTCGGTTTCGGTAGAAATTTCGGTCGGTCCAAAAGTGGAAATGTTTCGTGGAAACGTTTCGGTCTGTGTGGAAATTTTACAAATCTGCGGAATTGTTAATATCCTTACTAACGTTTCTTTAGTATGAAATGTGGATGTCGTAGGGGTCTTATATGCAATAAAATAGTTGAGTTAGGAGCCTAAATTGAAAATTTCACCCCTACTAACCCTAAAATAAGTAAGTTGGGATAAAACAGTCAATTTCGGGAGTAAATTGCACTGTATTTTAACTATTCAGTTAGTTTGGGGGCTATATTCAGTTAAGAAATTGTTTAAGAGTTAACTAAAAAATATAATTTAAAAAATAATAAATATTAGATTTTGTAGATTCTAAATATGCCCCTTTAGAGTATTACTGGCACCTCAGTAGGGCAATGGGATTGTAGGGGAATGGTTGCCCATAATTCTTTGCGGGGGTGCCTTTGGATATGGTTTTAAAGAGTAAGAAACCCTAACGTCATACTCATCCCGTTCTTCTTCTTATTCAGCCGCCAGCCTCTTTCTCTCTCTAGGGTTTCAAGTTAATCTTGAAATCTCTCAATATCTTGTCAAACTTTCTTACGATTTTCATGGTGAAGAAGAAATTAGTGAAATCAACACCAATTTTGAAGAAATTAACCAGGAAATTTGAAGATTTCGGTATTGATTTTGTTTTTTTTTTTTCCTTATTCATGTTTGTATTTTAGGTTAGTTTTGGATTTCGGCCGAAATTTAAGAAAGAAATCTATGTAAGCCCCTTTTCGTATCGGTTGTTGCTAAAACCGAAATATTTCGTCAATTTCGGTCGACATAGTTCGACATTTTATTCCTTGATGTGGATATAGAAAGTTCTTTTTCTTTGTTTCTTGTTTTAAGCACAGGTCAGTGCACGTTGTAATAATTTTAATCTCAAGGTTTATATGATCTATGTATCGTTCGAGTCTTATAATTAGAGTTTAGGATCGATGAGTCCATTGAAGAACTTCAAAGATGGAATCCTGATTCGAGTAAGAGAATTCGTATAATGAAACAATATCAAACTAGAAATCTTGATAAACTTGAATAAATTACATTTGTTTGACAAAGAGTAGTTCAACCTAGAAGTCTCCACCTAGTTAAGAAAACTAAATTTGATCTATCAATGTCAAAATACATGTTGTGGTAGTATAGTCTGACTACACTTTTTTTTTTGATGAGATAGTTTGACTACACTTATTCAAAATGTTTTGTTTTCAAAAGAATTGAGGTGTGAATAATTTTAGGATTGATTATCATAAGGTGAAAATGAAAAAGGATGAACTTTTTTTTTTGGTGTCCCTCTAATAATTTTGATACTGAGATTCGAAATTGTATTTCTCACTTTGAAAATTCAATCTTAATTATTTTGATATTAAGATAAATGAACTAAAGATTAACACATCTTGGTCATTCTTTGAACAAAAAAAGAAAAAGAAAAAGGTAGGTAGGTGGTTATTAGAGAAAATGGAAAAGAAGTTATGATCCATTTAGGAGGCATGTGCACCCTCATGCATGTGCTACTACTTATACATTGTAAATGTAATTGAATGAGAAATCGTTCCATTACAAGTAATACACTGCAGACTGGAGACGACTAAATAAGAATTGAGAGGGAAGTTTTATAGCCGCCTCCGATGATTGTCAAAGGCGCCTCTTTCCTCCCAAACTCCCACTTGAATTTGTCTTGAGGGAAAACACTTACAGGGTGCCATTAAAAATTTCCCATCAATCTCCATCATTTACACTTTTTTTTTGTTCAACCTCCTACAGAACTAAGCCATATGAGTTATCATCATCAAATGCTATTGTTATTTTTTGATTCCTACCTCCCGAAGTGAATGAGGGAGTAGACCCACTCTATGTAACTAGATGTGCAAGGAACATGTTTTTATTGCTACTTAAAACTCACTGGACATGGGTTGGCTGTTCAAGACCCAGTCTCTGGTTGGACCAGGGTACAAGCTAACTTGGCCCGGCCCAGTGTGAGACTATTTCGATTCGGTTTTGTTGGGCCCAAACCCGAGAAACACCAATACATGTCACTATGCCAAATCAACTCAGAAAACGATTAAGGTCTTTTCCTTCATACACATTGCAATGACATTTTTTAGGACCTTTGTATTTTATTTTAGATCGATTAAAGGTAATTTTTGAATAAACCATGATTCTAACTAAATTATAAGTCGTCTGTTTATGGAAACTAAATTGGCGCTTTTTTGGAACACCTAAATCGAGGCGGACGTGTGGTTCCATAACATCTTCTGACGAGAAAAATACCGGCGCAAATGATAAAGAGACCATCCGAAATATTGGGGAAGTAAAAACTATTTCCTCACAAGGACCCTTTTTTCTGTGTTTAACCAAATTGATGCTAGTTTTTTTGGGGATAAAAGTGACCCCTAGGTCATTTTTAAAATTAAGAATTTCTTGATGTCAATATTTAGAATTGTGAGTACATGAAATTCATATGAATAGACAAAGTAAGAATAAGTTTATAAGTACGCCAATCTAATGGCAATGAAAACAAATTCTATTTGTATAACTAGGTTTATTATTTTTAAGAATATTAAGTATGTAGTATCGTACGCAAATAGGTCGGTTTATGTATTTTTTTCGTTATGACAAAAAGCCTCCAGGGCTTTCAATAAGCCTTCAATCTAATCCGACTAATGTTAATATTTTGGGTTATGATTTACTCAAATGTCTGAGTACATGCCGAGTATATGAATAGACAAATGAGGAATAATTCTATTGTTACAACTATATGTATCGACGATTAATATATATTATGTTTATATGGTTCATTATTGTTAAAATAATATTACATTGTATGGTGCACAAGTAAAGTAAATTAATGATTTTTTTGTTAGGGCGAGAAGTTTCATGATTTCAGCTAGGGTGAGCAAACGTTTGGGTCCAAATTAAATTTTATTATCAATGGCTTTCCTAAGCCTCCATGTCTATGGGTCCAAATTCTAGAGTGGCACGGGAGATATAGGTAATAGTAGATACAATACAACATCAAAAGTTGCATGTGAAGATAGGCATAGTCTTTTATTGTTTTTTTTTTTTTTTTTGGTTGAACTAGTCTTTCATTGTTAGGAACTTGGAAAAAAAAAATATGTAAATGAGGAATTAATGATAGTGGAATACATTTAAATATATTAGACTTGATTGATACAAGACAAAACTCCCAATATGGGATCTGAAAATGTATTCATAAATAGATAGAATTGCTACATAAATTATGGAAATAAGTTTTTTTTTTTTTTTTGAAGGGAAATAATTAAGTATTAGTACTTGAAATGGTGATGTTTTGAAGAGGTAAGACTAGTAGTATTATTTATGGTTTCCATGTGATGTCCTCATTCCTTTTGTGTATCTAAACTAATTTGAAATACTTTCAACAAAAAAAAAAAAACTGATTTGAAATATTCTAAGTAGTGAACCCTAAGAGCATTATTCTATGAACAAAGAAATGACCAAATTAAGCCTTGTAAACAATTTTGGCTTAATAAAAGGTGATTAAGGGAATTTAGCTTCATGAAAGGTAAAATTATATACTTAATAAATAAATAAAAAGTAGTTTAATAGCTTGATTCAACAAAAGCTGTCATCCCATTATTGAAGAAACACTAGCTAGCATTGTGTTGAAATATAATGAAGATGATACAATTAGTTTCTTAATGAAATGTGATTAAGGAAGTTGATGTGAATTAAAGGAAAGAAATATCATAATTTAAACGAGTTATGATCCCTTGAAAGAAAAACAGAAATTAAGAACAAAAGAGAGGAAGAAAGCCATTAAGCCAACACAAACATTTCATTCATAATAAACATGACCAAAGTACAACATAATCCCTCCCTTGATTATTTTTTTCACTAGACATAACAGTAACACAACTTGCAAGAAAAAAAAAATAAAAATAAAAAACTAGAACATAAACTAGACACAACCAGGAACATAAACTAGACACAACAGGAACATAAACTAGCAAGAGAGGGGTTGTTTGGTCATGCTCTTTCTCCATGAAGCCATTAAGGAGAGTCATTTCCCTGGGGGAATATGGGGCGGCAACAACAGATCCTCACAACCTTGTTGCAACAATGGCTGTACCCACAGCCTTCAACGTGTAAGAACATGATGAACATGATGATCATCATGAGGATGAAAAGCATGGTGGAGGATAAGTTCTTGCTTGACTTCATTTGTAAAAGAAGAATATGATGAGCTAGGGTTTTTTTTTTTTTTGATATGAAGTAGATGGTGGTTGAGTAAGAGATGCACCACCCCAGCTGCCCTTTTTATAGTGTGGGAGTGGGGACAACCTATTCTCTGGTATTAATACTCCCCTACCAAAACAATAACACTGGAAAGAAATTGCCCAGCTGGTTTACGCATTTTTTTTCAATGCCTATATAAGGTCTCGGGTTCGAATCACCCCCTCCCTATGCCATAAGATTTTGATTGTTTTAACACATCCTCCTGACTGCAACCCCTACAAAGGCGGAAGGCCACTTGTGTCTCCGCCTCTAGTGCTTCGTCTTACTATATAGCTCTTTAACCTAGCTAGCTGTAAACATCATCCGACTAAATAGATGACTTGCTGAAAGCTTAGAATCCTTTCGTCGTAATAAAAATAATACATACATATTTCTCTGTACGATTCTATATGATATTTTCTTATATCGTACAAACATAATATACTTTCGTCGTCGATTTATTATTGATCCACTAAAATTATTCTCTCTATATTGCTTTCATGTATTACTACAGTTGAGTAAACCACAACACCCCAAAATATTAAACATCAAGAATTTCTTAATTCCCAAGAATGCACAGTTGAATGAGTTTATAAGGTTAAACAGAGGAAAAGGGATATGCTTACATTACTAGCACAAAAAGCCATATCATTATAATTTTGTTGCCTACCTTCAAACTTTTTGGGCATTGGGGGACAAAAAATTCCACTTGGGCTTTTATACTATTCTAAGTTCTAACCAATTAATAGGGCCGGACTTCCTCAATTCTGCCACGAAATTGAAGGGCCTCAGTTGACGGAAGTGCCTGTAGAATTTATTTTAAAACTAAGTTTTAGTTGTGCTCTTGTGGGTTTCTCAGGCCCACTTTTTTCCTTTTTTCATAGCAACTGGACCTTTACCTCCATCTTCCTTCAAATGTTCTACATTCTCCCTCACTGACTCATTTCTTTTTGACGACATAAACATTGCAAGATTTTATGGAAAAAGAAATTCCTTAATAAAAGAACATTACCTAATCTTTTAATAGTTAATAATTTAACGTACTCATTATATAACATTTCAAACTAATTGGAAATCCTACTTCTGCTCATATGATATATGAAATTATATGTGAAAAGGTTAAACCTTTGAATGATAAACACACTCGAGTGGAACCGAGTGAAGATGAAGGAGATGTTCTTCTCGGTTGATAACCGAGAGAGAGTGAGAAAGATATTAGTCTCGGCTATAACCGAGAGGGTATGTGACAACTCTCGGTGAAGCCGAGAGTGATGATATGATACTCGGGTACAACCGAGAGAGAGATGAGTGGAGCAATCGGTTATAACCGAGGATTGTTGATGATGATCTCGGTTGAAGCCGAGAGATGAAGATCGGTGAGCTTGTTGGTTGTTGTGTGTGAGAGAGAGAGAGATAGGTAAATACCTTGTTTATTAACACTACAACTTGTATATTACATTGTGTATGGATCTCCTTATATAGGTTTACATGATAGAGTTTAAAAATAACAAAACTAATCTAAACTAATCTAAACTATAATCCTAATATCTAAGGAATCCTAGTTGTAGTAGGATTCCTATTTGGACCAAGTCCACTCGGTTTGGCCGAGTGGAGTGGACCTTCTAACACTCCCCGTCAAGTTAGAGCGGGAATGGAAGTAACGCCTAACTTGCCAATTATGTTCTTGAACGGTTCTGCCCCAAGTGGCTTTGTGAAGATATCCGCTAACTGATTTTCTGTACTGGTGAAGCGTGTGGCAATGACGTTGTCTTTAATCTTTTCACGAACGATGTGGCAATCTATCTCAATGTGTTTTGTACGTTCGTGGAAGACGGGATTATCAGCAATGTGGAGAGCGGCCCGATTGTCACAGTAAACTGTCATCGGGTCAGAGTGGTCGATTCCAAAATCAAGTAGTTAATACTTGAGCCATTGTAATTCGCATGTGAGGATGGCCAAAGCTCGATATTCTGCTTCTGCCGAAGATTTGGCAACTGTGGGTTGCTTTTTTGATTTCCAGGAGAGAGGGATGGATCCCAACATTGTGAAGTATCCAGTAGTGGATCTACGGGTTGAAGGGCAGCCAACCCAATCTGAATCACAGTATCCTGTAATATGGAGAGGGCTGTCTGCGGATAAGAAAACTCCTTTATCAAGAGTACCCTTCAAGTATCGTAGAACGCGATGAGCTGCGTCTAAGTGTACTTGGCTAGGTGTTCGCATGAATTGACTGAGGTTGTTTACCGCGAAGGTGATGTCCGGCCGTGTAACCGTTAAGTAAAGTAATCTATCTATGAGACAACGGTAAACTGACGGATCTGGTAAAGGTGTACCGTCGGTGGGACTGAGACGGAGTTTTTGTTCCATGGGAAACTCAGAAGGACGTGCAGCGGTGAGTCCAGAATCTTTCAAAATATCAAGAGCATATTTCCTTTGACATAGAAAAATGCCTTGTGATGAGCGAGATACTTCGATACCAAGGAAGTACTGTAGACGGCCCAGATCTTTTAGTGAAAAGGCTTTATTCAGAAATATTTTTAACTGGGAGATAGCATGATCATTATTTCCCGTGATAATTATATCGTCTACATAGACAAGGACATAAATTTGAGTGGAGTGAGATCTAAAGGTGAAAAGAGAATAGTCACTTTTAGACTGAGAAAAGCCACGTTCGATGAGAACGGAGGAAAATTTGGAAAACCATTGTAGGAAGGCCTGTTTGAGACCATAAAGAGATTTATGGAGACGACATACTTTAGACTCCCCATGAGATGAAAAACCGGGGGGTAATTTCATGTAAAGTTCTTCATTAAGATCGCCTTGAAGAAAGGCGTTATTGACATCCAATTGATGGAGATTCCAACCTTTAATGGCGGCAAGCGAAAGAAGAACACGAACGGTTACTAATTTAGCAACTGGAGCAAAGGTGTCATTATAATCCTAACCCTTGCCATTTAATCATTGGCGATGCTCCTTAACCCGAGCATCTTGGTAGGCTCGTGTCCCTCTTGAACACATCCGAACGTACCACCGCATAAGTTCCAACACATCTCATGCAGCACCATACGGCTTACTACACACTGTCACACTCGACGTTGTCATATATCTCTGACGATCTGAACTTGGTTCCAACTATCACCAGAATTGGACGATGCTTAATGTCACCACGACACACCATCCTGAAATCCCATAACGTGAGCTGATCTCTTCTCAGTCACCACGTATTCATTGCACACTGTAGGCTTGAACTCGATTCCAACTTACCTCCAATGCATAACTCAAACATGGGCCGATCCACTTCAGATACAACGACCCTCATATTACTTGACGGCTTGAACTCGGTTCCAACTACCATCAGTTCTGTCTTGGTCTCGTGAATCTGTCATCTAGACTTCACACCAATATGACCATAAGCTTCAATGTTGGTTTCAGCTTACAGCACTCCATGCGACATACCAATCACAACCACGCTGGCATATCCATGTCTCATCTCAAGTGAGTCCATTCTCTTTGGAACTCAAATGCGCTTAGCATACACCGTGCCGAACTCTATCGCGCACCATACCACATAAGCACAACTTGATCTAGCACCAACTTGCCCAACGATGTACTCTGTCCATCTATCTTACCCTTGACCCCTGTCTTCTGTAAGTAGCTTGAACTCACGACATCCCAAGTCACTCGATGCTACCTTCGGCTTAAGCATAAGAGAGTATCCTGCAACACCTTGTTGCCATACCCTGCTCTAACGCTCAAGTATTACTTGGATCAACATAGCTCCACTCTTGGATGCCAATCCAACAAGCTTACTCAGACTAGCTTACCACAAGCTCTCAGCCTGACTCTACTTGCCATCTTGGTACACTTCCTACCAAGCATGTTGTCCACTCCAAGGACTCTATATCATGATGTACCCAATGCGCACCAAATCGTACTGAGCATTACTGCACTAAGCTCGCACATGACTCACCGTGCCATTCTCGGTTCACCCCATCTCTGCACTTGTCCTTACCCCTAAAGGACTCAAGTATATCTAGTACCTTCTTGTACACCAAGTCACACTAAACTCTTGCCACTGGGCTTGCACATGACTTCTTGTGTCAATACGGTTCCATCTCATATTTAGCATATGTCCTTCGTCTCAAAGGAACATAGACCCAAATATAGCTACCACCGTAGCATCCGTGCACACGGCCTATTCCTTCCATCGGAACTCTCGTCGCCTTATGCACCATGCATCCCTCGACAAAGGTCCCATCCTGTACCATAGCTTCAGAGACCCTGTCATCTTGAATGCATCTCACTCTGAAAGCCATCTCTTGAAATCATGCTCTCAACGTAGCTCTTCATACACACTCCAGTATACCACATACCATAGTGGGAGAATCACTAAGCTCTTCGTCACACTCTTCGAGCATAGATACCATCTCTTGAACCTGCCCTCCAGGCTCTAGAAGTATGCTTCCAAACATACCACATGTTCTTAGGCATATCTTCATGCTTGTCTTCTCAAGCTCCCAAAACACATCCATTTGCCACTATCACTAGGCTCTTGGAACGTATCTCGTAAGCTATCGAGCTCCCAATCCATCCATCACTAGGACCAGAGCAACATATTCGTTTGCCTATCGCATAGGCTAGTATACCAATTGTTAAATGGTTATCAGGATGCAATACATCTTCAACTCGTGCATCTCCATCCTGTAGCTCAGGCTCTGACATCCATTTCTCATCTAGGATCAGAGCTCCATACTCTTAAGCTTGACCAATCAAGCTCTGATACCAATTGTCAAATAGGTATCAGAGGGTAAAATATCTTTAGTCTTTCATCTAGGCTCTGATACCAATTGTCAAATAGGTATCAGAGTGCTATACTTCTCGGCCTGTACTCTTTCAGGCTCTGATACCAATTGTCAAATAGGTATCAGAGTGTAGTATATTTCTAGCCTGCACCTCTTCAGGCTCTGATACCAATTGTCACGGCCTTTTTGTCCCGTTAGGTCGACCCAGCATATTATGCTCAAAGACACGGGTCGATAGTGCGGAATATCAAATCCTAACGTGCCGTGCGGCGTCATGTACTCCCTCCTAGTACATAACCAGTCTTCCCGAACATATTTGGAGCATCTCGACTATCAAGTCATCTTGGTTCCCAACCAATAATGCGGCATGACATCAACGTGTCCCAACCTACGAGCATAGCTCGAGCCGTCCCGTATAACGCTTCCTTGAGTCATAGACTCTCGCCCACTATAAAGGATACCAACATATGTGCGGAGCACACCAAGCCGCATATGCGGATCTTGCCATCTAGTCTCAAGCATCCGGCACCTATCATCTCGGCTTACCATCCGGACATTGGGCATAGGAGCATCCATCTCTAATTAGCTACCTCATGCCCAACATAGCACATCAAGGCTGGCCCCTTGAATAGCTCAATCCTCCTTATAGAATATGCTAGCACGACGCACGCCTCGCCATGGCATGAGAACATGTAACACCTTTTCCAAAGGAACCCGCAGTAACCTATCTCCAGGTACTGTCCCGAGCCATTTCCTATGACAAGGGAACCCGTGCAATATGCTTCTCTCGCATACGCTAGGCCGGCCTCATGGGTTGCGCCACGAGGATGCTCACTTTCGTGCATACCATGCTAAGATGGGCGAGCTCCCATCCACGAGGTCTTGGCATATGCTGGATGCATATGAGGAAGGGAGACCACCCCCTCCTAAGGTGCAAACTTCTTGTTTTGCCTATTTCCACAAGGAAACATCAATCCTTTTAACCAGGCATACTCTCGTCCAAATGACCCTTTGTATCCTTGACAAAGTCTTGAAATGCCACGGATGTCCCCGTGCATGGCCTAAGGAAGCTTGCTGGCACTCTTGCCCTACTTCGACCTCGTATTCGGCCCTACAACCTATATGCTCGTACGTGCTCTCCTAGCACTCGTCACGTCATATGCATGCTCAACAATATGTACGTGACACTAGGTCGGCCTTGTATAAATCTGTTAAACATCCTCATTATTGGTAACAATAGAATCTAATGCAAAAAACATTCGCAACTTCCAAATAGAAGTAAAAATCCTCTTTCAAAGAAAGAGCATCACACCAAGGATCAAACTAAAACCTTTTTGTAGCTCCACTTCTGTAATGAGTTTTGAGTTTTACCAACGGAATATGAAAGCGACTCCAAACACTTATGCTTTGACTAGATGTAGCTAGAGTCGTCAACCAATCTGTGAGAAGAACTCCATATTTATCACGTAATAAGAGAGGAGATAAGAGAATAGTCATTCAATTTTTACTCTTAAAACCTAGTTTGTTGGAGTCGAAGCCAAATTTGGATCGGTTCCAATCGCCAAACTCAGAAATAGAGCATGCCTTTGTAATCTTCTTGTTGAACTCCTAAGTTTAGAGAAAAGAGTCACTTGAATCCAATTCCGGATCAATAAGATATATAAGTATGAAGTTTGGACGAAATATGATTCGAGTTAGGGACCAACCGACAATAAATAAACGTTTCGTTTGGGGGATCGTTTGTGCAAAATGAGTGCGCCCTCATCGGGCGGCACACATTTTTGCTAGCCAATATTCTAACGGTTGCGCAAAGGTCTTGGTGGGACACTCGCTAAGCATTGGAGCTGCGAGGATCCAACAACCCGAGTTTCACCTGTACCGGGCATGGGGTGGGATATCACGTTCCCTCCATCTAACGACCATCAGTGCCTCCAGTTTGGCGCACTTCTGGTAGATCCAAGGTATCTCGTTTCCGCCGCGATTTGAGCCAAGATTGGACGTCCCATATTGCAGCAGACCAAGATCTATTAGAGTTAAGGGAATAGTCACATTTTCTTGACAGATGTGTCCCTAAAAACCAATAGATGTGTCCCTAATGAATGCATCTATTTGTTTCTTACAAACATAACCAAATGAACTCCAAATTTTAAATAGATTTTTCCAGAGCATCAAGGATTATTTGAAGATCATTTTAAAGAGTCTAATAAAAACATTTAAGAGAATTTTCAAGGAGTTTCATAAGAAGGGAATTCGGTCCATTCGCAGTAAGTAAGAGGTTAGTATAGTTTCGAGTTCGACTTCTTTGTGATTCGAAGTACCATTGAATCGTAAAATTAATCATTGTATCATGTGACACAAACGTCGGGTATTATACATGTCGTTGACTGTCTTAAAGAAAAAAGAATACCTCGCCTCCATTAAAATCTTCTTTTTCTAATCCTCCCCGTTTTCCTTTTCTTTTTCATTTATCTGGTTTCTATCAAGAAGTGTGTTGATCTTAAAGTAATAAATCATAAAACAGAGAAGGACTACAATACCTTTTTTTTAATCTTAAATCAATGGTGAGATTTGAATACAAATAATCTATTTTGGATAACGGTTAGAAATACGAAACATGCATGTTGGATTTTCACTCCCTTTGTCTATCTTCGCTAATTCGAAACGAAAGTTTTTTCTGTTGATTTACTAATAAAGTTAAAGCTATAATCTATTTCACCAGTGACTCGATTAGTGACTTGATGAATCCACTCGTTCAATCTGTACACCGGAAATAGCATAACTAATAGTGTTGTCCCCTTTTTTTCTTCAATTCCTAGTATCAACATATTAGCCTAGAAACGGATCGTTTCTATGGCAGAACATATTGAACTGATATTTTGTGGTTTAGAAAAGCATGCAAGCCCGACCGACCGAACACCAAAATCAAACTTAGATTTAAATAAAAGGTTCTTCTCAACAACCAACACCAAAATCAAATACCTAAATAAATTAGAAAAATTCAGATTCAAATAAAAATGACATAAACATGATCAGTATTACAAGTTTTTCAGCCCTTGTAACCATTACATCCTTGATCACCTTGTAACTAATGGGAATAACCTGCATGTCGGCCCAAGCTCCTATCTTGTCCATCGAAACCAGAGCATTTGAAATCTTCAAGACAAAGAAAACTCATATTAATATATGTTATATCATTATATGATAGGCTTACGACAATTATATGATAAATTGTAATTTTGTTTGTGCTCGTAGTTATTTTATTATTTTAACTATAAATTGATTTTCAAGGACATGTTTTTTGGCAATGAATTGGAAAGTAAAAAATGATTTTGATGAAGGAAAAGAATGAGAGGAGGAATTTGTTATCTTCACCTTAGCACCTAGCATTTGCAGCCCCATTATACACACCACCTGCAACATTTGAGCATATAAGAAATTAATCAAGTGACATCAATCAAGTGGTTCGCTCTCTTATGTATGTAATTTGGCAATTGTAAGCAGGTGTAATACTACTGAAGCCAATGGTTTCGGCGTGCGAAGCATAGTTCTAATACATTTTCTTTGTCTATGTGGTTGGACTATATATTCTCATAGTTACTATTACAATGGGATGTAATAAAGTGCATGTCAAAGGCTATTACCCACCAAGTACATACATGCTTCTTAGGTTGATGAAGGGTGATTCTAAATTTTCAATAAGATTAGTCGATGTCTTTCCTTGTCCTAACGAAATTCACCGGAAAACCACATTGCCTAAAATAACCCATGAAATTTGAAGTAAAAATAAAATTCATCCCCAAATGCTTACTTGGATTCGCATTATTGTTGTAGTTCCCATAGGCTGGATTGCCTGCATTGCTTTTGAACCCTTGGTTGCCTCCATACCCTTGGTTTCCTCCATACCCTTGGTTGCCTCCATACCCCTGGTTCCCTTGGTTGCCTCCATAACCCTGGTTGCCTCCATACCCCTGGTTCCCTTGGTTGCCTCCATAACCCTGGTTGCCTTGGTTGCCTCCATAACCCTGGTTGCCTTGGTTGCCCCCGTACCCCTGGTTGCCTTGGTTGCCCCCGTACCCCTGGTTGCCTTGGTTGCCCCTGTACCCCTGGTTGCCTTGGTTGCCCCCGTACCCCTGGTTGCCTTGGTTTCCCCCGTACCCTTGGTTGCCTTGGTTGCCTCTGTACCCTTGGTTGCCTCCATTGCCTGGGTATCCTCCGTTGTCTGGGTATCCTCCGTTGTCTGGGTATCCTCCGTTTCCGGGAAATCCTCCGTTACCTGGGTATCCTCCGTTGCCTGGATATCCTCCGTTTCCGGGAAATCCTCCGTTGCCTGGGTATCCTCCGTTGCCTGTGTTTGGCCAGCTTGGATTTCCTATATACAGAAGAAATAGTACTTAGTTTGATTAGCGATGTGAACACAAATAATTGAAACATTACAATAAGGGTTGTGTTTTTCTTGTTGTGTAAGAAACTCTACTTAGACATAATTGTCAACCTTTTTAGGTCTACTTAGACATAATTGTCTTCTTTTCTAAGAGGAGGTACAGAAGACATGAAAATTTAGTATCAGCTGAAAAATAGCAGAGCAGATCCTTTTATTCACCTCCATTGTTGGGATAGTTGGGATTCCACGGTCGTTGTGGTTGAATTTTGAGAAAATCCTTCCACCACATGGTAGAATATTTTGGAGTACGCGCATAATTTTGGCGATTGACAGAAACTAAACCGAAACGCTTGGTGTAGCCAGATTCCCATTCAAAACCGTCGAGGAATGACCATACAAAGTATCCTTTCACATTACTTAACTGATCCCTGTCGATACATACATTTCTAAGTCATTTTCTCCTTCTTATATGTGATCAGTAAAAATGAAATTTGAGATTACTTACTGATGAATCGACTGACATAGAGCAGCGAGGTACTGATCAAAGTAGTCAGATCTCTCTGAATCCATCCAAGTAGGGTTTACAGCATTTACACCATCCTCATCAGCCATTCCTATTTGAAAAAAAAAACAGAAAATGAGGGTATTGGCAGAGGTGCTACTATGGCACATAAAAACCCAAAGTTATATGTACATACCATTCCCAGTAATGTAAATTATGGGTTTGTTGTAAGTGTTGGTTATATATTTGAGAAGCTTTTGCATGAAGAAAGATGCCAAGTAGAGCCCCTGTCATTTTTGATGACCATAGTATAGAATAAGACAGTAATTAAAGGAAAGGAAAATGCTCTGGCTGCTGAAATCCTAGGTAGATTTCGGAGAAAATCCCATATCAACGGAGAAAATCCCATTACTTCTTTTTTGATTTGTGATTCCAGTTGCGAAAAAATGTCTGGTCCTTGATTTAGGATTCCCTATCAACTATGCCTAGGATTCGGCGGGTCTATCACTAGAATAAAGGAAAATCTTGACCCAAAAATCTTTCTCGAACAAGGTCGAATGACGTCACATGTCTGGGAGTAGAGATGAGCATGTCACAACTCACATTAGTACTCAGGTCATGTTCGGGCATGATTTTCGGGACATCTAGCACGATTGGTAATAGTTATTGAAGTATATTGAAGAAAAGGAAGATATCTAGAAGATATCTCCCCAAGATAGAAAGAAATACATAATATAGCAATTGTAATTTTAATTGTTTCCTCTTTGTAATATTTCCTTATTTATTATTTCTCTACAAACCCTATTGTAATCTCTATAAATATGTACCCAAGTCTATCAATGAAATTACCTTTGATAATTATATCTCTTGTGTCTCCTTCAATTTATTATGGTATTAGAGCACAATTAATATTTCCTGGAGTTTTTCATAAAGATTATTGGTTTCTTCGGTTTTTATTCAAGGAGCTCTACGGATTCTTATTATTGTAATCTTTACATCATCTTCAAAGGTCAGTTACAATTTTTTTTATTATTTTTTCCAATTTTTTCGAATTTTTTTTCGAATTTTTTGCGACAATTTTTAACCAATTTTAGGTTAAAACACATTCTGTTCTGTTCCGGAACAGGTTAAAGACACATTCTGTTCTGTTCTGGAACAAGATTAGCCCTAATCCGGATTCATCCAATACTAGAATAGACCTAATCCGGTCTGTTCCCATACCAGAACATAACAATTTTAAAACCGGAATAGACCTAATTTTAAAACCAGAACATAACTCAACACGACCCAAATCGGAACCAAAAACAAATTTTCGGTTCCCGACTTCCTGTTGTCTTCTCCGACGACCTTACCCTTTAGGGTTTCGGATTTCCCGCCGGAATAGTGTGATTCACCTCTTCAGACGACAAGACCTCCACCAATACACACCTGGACCCTCTTCTCGTCGGAAATTCATCACGAGAACTTTCAATTTTCCTACTGGCCGAGAGCAACAGTTCCAGAGAACTTTCTCTCTCTACAAATCCTCACACTTGATCACTGTTGGTGGACGAACTCACTCGATTCGAACTCCTCTCCCTTTGATTAGCTTTTTCCCTAGGTTGATTACGACTTACCTATTGGTTTCAAAGAAACCCTAAATTCGGCTGGTTAAAACAACCTACCGGAACCCTAATTTAGCCGGCGGCAATATCCCGAATCAGGTGACGGAGTCAAATCTAATTGACTCCCGTCTTGCCCCATTGACCGGACTTTTTCACCGCCCTTTGACTTTGACCAGGACCACTCGTAATTAACCCCGACTCCATTGACTTGACTAAAAGTCAGTCAACTTTGACCGACCTAATTCTGTCATTGACCGACCAAACCATCTGACTTCTTTTGTGACATTCTGGACTGTCTCCTTTACTTCCCAACACTTCTGTTTGGACTATTTATTTGAGACAACATATACTGTCCCTTTTATTCCTCGCCAACACTTCTGTTAGTTGTGCAAATTCTGAACCGTCCCTTATATATTATTGTGACGTTGATTTTAAAATAGATTATTTTCTTCTATTCTTTACAGAACAATGACTTCTGGACAATCTGCCAACATCAGTGATCTGAACTCGAATTCAGATGACACTCCACCGATGACAGACACTACTCCTCCTCTTCAAATATGTGAGGCTTATTATGTGCATCCTTCGGACAATGCCACTTCCGTTGGTGTTAATCCCGTTCTTACCGGTCCAGACTATGCTGAATGGGCTCACAGTATGCACGATGCTCTTATCATTAAAAATAAGCAAGGTTTTATCGATGGGTCGCTCCCTAAACCGACGGATCCTGCGCAACTTCATGCATGGACCCGTTGTGACACCATGGTGGCTGCTTGGATATCCAATTCTGTCAGCGAGGAAATCCGACGTAGCACGAGACGTTCGGCTTCTGCTTTTGATCTTTGGAAGAATTTGAAGGAGCGTTTTGCTACGTCTAACGCTACCTACATTTATCAGCTGAAGAAAAAGATTTCTGCCCTTACTCAGGAGCACCAGACTATTTCAGCTTATTATTCTCAGTTGAAGTCTTATTGGGACGAATTGGATGCTATCATTCCACCCACTTCATGTGCTTGCCCTGTTGGCAAAACAACTATTGAATATCATCTTACCTCGCGTACGATTGAATTTCTCATGGGTCTTCATGAACGTTATTCTGCGACTTGCAATAACATACTTCTCATGGAACCACTACCTTCTCTGGCCAAGGTATATAATTTGGTCATTCAAGAAGAGCAGAAAAATAAGATCAATGCTCCTTTTGACTTTCACGCTTTCAACGCTAAGATCACGGCTGCTAACAAGTTGAAAGAAAGTGATTTACCTCGCCCGAAAAATAAGCGAGTTCGTCCTTATTGTACTAAGTGCAACCTTCATGGACACATTGCTGACACTTGTAACAGAGATGTAATGTGCACTCATTGCAAACGTCTCGGTCATTCTGTTGATCGATGTTATCTCCTACATGGTCGCCCCCCTCGTCCAGGTGGTGCCCGTAGCACTTCTCAGGGTTCCAGCTCTTCTCCAGCTCCAACTCTTACCAGAGAAGACTATGACCGCATTATGGCAGTTATCAATGCACAAACTCCTTCCAGTTCTGCTATGATGTCAGGTACTTCCCTATCTCACCCTTCTGTTTGGATTGTTGATAGTGGTGCTTCAAACCATGTTTGCTTCTCTCTAGATGCTTTTAGCTCTTATGCTTTAGCACCACCATCTTGTTATGTTCAAATTCCTGATGGCGCGACTTACTTAGTCAAATACATTGGCAGAGTCGTCTTTTCCGACTCTCTCTCTATTGACCAAGTTTATTACATTCCTAATTTCAAATTTAATTTGATGTCTGTAAATCAGACTTGTAAATCTTTGAAATCTGGTATTTATTTTGATTCAACTCATTGCCTTTTTCAGACGATCTCAAATCATCAGGAGATTGGTCGGGCTGATGCTATTGATGGACTCTACATTCTCCGTAGGAATTTTACTGCACTTGCTTTGAATAAGTCAATCGACGTCTGGCACCGTCGACTTGGACATCCTAATTTAGGCCGTTTACGTACTTTATCAGAACGTTTCCCGTTTATTTCCTTTAATAAGTCGCATGAATGCGTTGTATGCCCTATGGCAAAACAATCTAAGTTGGTTTTTAATAAAAGTAGTAGTTTTAGTACTTTTGCTTTTCAACTTATTCATGCTGATATTTGGGGACCCTTTCCGGTTCCATCTTTAACCAACAAGCGTTATTTCCTCACACTTGTTGATGACTTCTCCAGATTTACTTGGACATTCCTTATGCAAACCAAGTCTGAGACTAAAACACATTTAAACTTCTTTTTTCAGTTTGTTTCTAAACAATATCATAAGAAGATTAAATCTATATCCTCGAGTCCTGAAAATACATTTTCAAACCCGATTGAAACATTTCGTTCTGATAATGGAGCCGAGTTCTTATCCAATGATCTCCAAACTTGGTTCCATTCTCATGGAATTCTCCATCAACGCAGTTGCGTCTCCACACCCGAACAAAATGGTGTCGTCGAACGTAAACATCGTCATTTACTCGATGTTGCTCGCGCTTTGCGTTTTCAAGCACATCTCCCTTTAAAATTTTGGGGGGAATGTTTAAAAACGGCAACCTATTTAATCAATAGAATGCCGACTCCAATACTTTCATACAAATCTCCTTATGAAATGTTATATGATTCTCCACCGGACTACTTAGCTCTCCGAGTTTTCGGTTGTTTATGTTTTGCAACCAATACCAACATCCAAAATAAGTTCGATCATCGAGCTAAACCTGGAATATTTGTTGGTTATCCGCCTGGGAAGAAAGGATACACCATTTACGATTTAGAAACACACAATCTCTATGATTCCCGGAACGTGCGTTTTTTTGAGGATAAGTTCCCTTTCGCTGAACGTCAATCGACATTCTCTGAACCTACCTCCTTCACTCCGCTTTCATCGGACGCCTATTACTTCAGTCCCATCGACGATACCCACTCGCCTCATCCGGACTTGTATACTCTCCCGTCTTTGGTCGACGACCATTCACACTCTTCCACTGACGCGACCCCCATCCCACCTATTGTGTTAGACTCCTCATCTTCCGCTGCTTCTTCCTCGGAGGAATCTCCCGAGCTTCCTTCTGACTCTGTTATTCCCTCGCAAGGTATTTCCCCTCTGCAAGGTGCTTCTCCTTCGAAAGAACCTTCACCTTCGACTTCTGACACCACCCCGGTTTCAGCTACTTCTCCCGAAGAACCTTTACCTTCTTCTCGACCAGTCCGTACAACGAGACGTCCTGCCCATCTGGCTGACTATCTTTGTTCTTGTACTACTGCACCTACGACTTCCACCAAATATCCCTTAACTGACTATGTCAGTTTTGAAAAATTCACCCCTTCCCATCGAGCATTTCTTACTTCCGTTGTCAATACGGAAGAACCAACATCCTATTCCGCCGCCAAGGCTTTTCCAGAATGGCGTGCTGCAATGGATAAGGAAATTCAAGCTCTTGAACAAAATCAAACTTGGTCATTAACTCCCTTACCCCCGGGAAAGAAACCAATTGGTTGTAAATGGGTGTACAAAATCAAATACCGCTCTGACGGATCAATTGAACGTCATAAAGCGCGACTCGTTGCCAAGGGTTATACCCAAGTAGAAGGCATCGATTATCATGATACTTTCGCCCCAGTCGCCAAATTGGTCACTGTTCGTGCACTTCTTTCCGTTGCTGCCATTAAAGATTGGCCCCTCCATCAGTTGGATGTGAATAATGCTTTTCTCCAAGGTGACTTGGATGAAGAAGTCTACATGACTATTCCACCTGGGTTTTCCAGGACTGGTGACCACAAAGTATGTCGCTTGCACAAATCCCTTTACGGATTAAAACAAGCTTCTCGACAGTGGTTTGCCAAATTTTCTACCGGCTTACAAGCTGAAGGTTTTAAACAGTCATCTTCTGATCATTCACTGTTTTGTTTTTTTGATGGTCCGACTGCCATTTACGTCTTAGTTTACGTAGATGACATCATTATCACCGGCAATAATGCCTCGGCAATTTCATCTCTTCAATTACGTCTCGAGAAACGTTTTTCTCTTAAAAACCTTGGACGACTTCAATACTTTCTTGGAATCGAAGTATCTCGTTCCCCAAAAGGCATTTTCCTTTGTCAACGCAAGTACACGTTGGACATTCTTCGCGACTCGGGTCTCCTCGGAGCTAAACCAAGTCTTTTTCCCATGGAACAACACTTAAAGTTATTACCTACTGATGGTACGCCATTAGACGATCCAACTTCGTTTCGGCGTCTTATTGGTCGACTTTTATATGTCACGGTGACTCGTCCTGACATTTCATTTTCTGTGAATTACCTTAGTCAATTCATGCAAAATCCCCACTCCAATCATATGGATGCGGCTACTCGAGTTGTTCGTTATTTGAAAGGCACCATGAATCATGGCCTCCTTCTCTCTTCGTCCAGCACTCTAACTATTTCTGGTTTTACCGACTCTGATTGGGCTAGTTGTCCCATCACCCGTCGCTCGACCACCGGCTACTTCACTATGCTTGGTTCAAGTCCGTTGTCTTGGAAGTCCAAGAAACAACCGACTGTTTCCCGATCCTCGGCTGAGGCAGAATATCGGGCTCTAGCTACACTCACTGCGGAACTGCAGTGGCTGAAATATTTGTTTCAAGACCTTCGTGTCTCAATTCCAGAACCCTTTCAGGTCTTCTGTGACAATATGGCGGCTATGCACATTGCCGCCAATCCTGTCTTTCACGAACGAACAAAGCATATCGAGATCGATTGCCATTTCGTTCGGGAGAAAATTGAATCTGGTCTTATTAAGACGACTCACCTTCGCTCTGCCGATCAGATAGCTGACATCTTTACGAAACCACTTGGTTCAGATCCATTTCATCGGTTACTCTCCAAGTTGGGCTTGATTCAGATTCCTTCCCCTGCTCCAACTTGCGGGGGGGTATTGAAGTATATTGAAGAAAAGGAAGATATCTAGAAGATATCTCCCCAAGATAGAAAGAAATACATAATATAGCAATTGTAATTTTAATTGTTTCCTCTTTGTAATATTTCCTTATTTATTATTTCTCTACAAACCCTATTGTAATCTCTATAAATATGTACCCAAGTCTATCAATGAAATTACCTTTGATAATTATATCTCTTGTGTCTCCTTCAATTTATTAATAGTATTGGATTTGGATAGAGAAAAAAGATTAAGTATAGCTTACTTGCTGGTCCCTAAGACTCTGGCCTTGTGAGTTCCTTGCTGGA
Organism: Eschscholzia californica; assembly: GCF_041429995.1. Lineage (NCBI taxonomy): Eukaryota > Viridiplantae > Streptophyta > Magnoliopsida > Ranunculales > Papaveraceae > Eschscholzia > Eschscholzia californica. The sequence continues at coordinate 71,520,810 of NW_028238198.1, forward strand.
GACAAAACAAGGTATTAAGATATAAAAAACAATAAGTCACTTGTTATATAGTTAAAAATATAAAAGCTGGAAGAGATTATTAACTTACTTAGTGCTTCTATCTGTTGTTCTCGTTCAAAAAAGTCAAGACTTCTACTATGGTTGGCGATAAACCTGGATCCATAGTGATTAATTCCCAGAAAATCAATCGACCCTTTTATTAATTTTTTATTATCGTCGGTTAGCTTTGGAAGCCGAGTGCCAATAAGTTTAAGCATGTCTTCAGGATAATCTCCGTGGATTATTGGATTCAAGAACCTTCGCCAAAACCAAAAGGCATGTCAAATATAAAAGACAAGTATATATATATATATATATATATATATATATATAGGATTTTAGAAGTTATATTAGCTTAAGCCCATTCTAAGATTTAAGAGAATTGAGCTTTTATGGGGCAAGTGATATAATACCATCCAATTTGAAAATCCATGTGCCTTTTTGCAGCTTCTATATCTTCCGGCCTGTTCCAATTATCAGGCTCTCCCCATTGGCAACCAATTGCTATGCCTATTTCACCACCTTGATGCTAAATTACACAAAGTTACAACATATATGTTATTTTAAACGACTTGCAAAGACAATTTCGACATATGTTTCTTTAAAGTATATATTATAATAGTGAACTACAAAATTATTTCCCCAAAACACAATAGAGCATAGATCAAATAGAATACCTTGAACTTAGTTCTGTAACTAGAAACGACGGTCGCATGAGCTAAAAGCAAATGATATCCAACTTTATACGGTTCAGCATTTGATTTTCTACCAGGGGCATGTATTCCAGTACCGAACCCATTTATAGCAACTGAAAGCGGATCATTTATTGTGATCCAATGCATCACTCTATCTCCGAATTTTGTGAAACACATCTCAGCATATAATGTAAAGCGAGCCCTGTTAATTGACAAAAGTTCACATTATGAGATTTGAGGACAACCTAAATGGAACCCTTTTCAGTTCACATATATGTCCATTTTCATATGGACCCCTTGAAATTCTTTTTATTTTTATGAGAATTAGTTATCATGTTACAACAAAAAAATTGAGAAGTAATTTATCACCATTTGAATTTAAATTTTACTTGTTAGATTCTAAGGATTATTGAACTATTGAATCCCTATGAGTATGATCTTCAAGATGAGAAAATCGTCCTCGGAGAAAGATATCAAATTGAATTCATCAATAGCTAGGGTCACAAATTGAACAAGGGCTTAACTTATATACTTACACAATATTGGAACATAACCATCCATTTGTTGTAGTTTGGAGATGATTAGGAAGATCCCAATGGAATAAAGTTACATAAGGTGTCATTTCTGCAACACATAAATAAAGTGGGTTAGAATATTTCAAAATATAAGATGCTCATTAACTTATGAAATCACACTTTCAAGTCCCCGACTTCATCTTATATGAAAGTTCAGCCCCATCCTATTCCTATCTATACAAGTAAAAAAAATAAACATAAGTTTTAAGAAAGAGGAGAGAAATAAATAAGAAAGTAGAATAAAATGTGGTACAAAAGGACGAGTAGGAAGAAATAAATTACTTTTCTTTAATATGGCATTAATGAGACCATCGTAGTAAGCAACTCCTGCAGCATTAACCGTGGTTCCGAGACCATCTACAAAATGTGAAATATAAATATAACAGAAGTTTTAAATGCATAAAATATAACTAAATTCCATTTGGTAAGAGACTAGATGTTATTCTTTCAACAAATAAAAAGAGACTAGATGTTATTTATTTAGCAATGATATTTTTCTTATTCATTTTGGGATAACTTTCGTAGTTCTCTCATTCTGTTAGACAACATGTAATAGTTCGACGGTTGGCCTTTTAGGAAGTTTACATTATCTACTTTCTATCATGTTTCATTTCATTACAGGAGGAGGCGGGGATAGGGTGCATCATGCAAAATGACCAGGCAAATTTCCTTGCTGCAGCAGCTTTCACTTGTCGAGGTCAGAATGCGGAAGAGTGTGAATGCGAAGCGATCTTAAAAGCAATCCAATGGGCTCTTAAAAAAAAGATTGATTTCCTTCATATTGAGAGTGATAACCTTAATATAGTTCAAAAAATCAACAAGGAAAAGGTAGACATATCTTGGCAGTCGGAAAACATTATAGAGAAAGTGCAACAGCTGGAGGCCAATTTCACAAAGGTGTTATATACTCATATCCCAAGAGAGGGTAATCACAAAGCAGATCTTTTGGCTAAATGGAGTAGAAGAAATAAAGGAACATGGGTGTGGCTGTCTTTATTAGATCTTCCGCAGGAATTGTACACTCTATTTTAGTTTGTTTTTGGTTGTACCTCAACAAAAAAAAAAAAATCATGTTTCATTTCATTAGTGAGAGCTATTCTCGCCATCCCAATATAGAGTGTAGAAATTCGTCCTGATATACAATAAGATGCTTTCATGTTGGTAAACAAAAAAAATGAAGAACTATTTACTATACCAGCAAAAATACGAGACCATGATATGGAAAAGTTATAAGCCGTAAATCCAAGTTTAGCCATAAGGTCGAGATCATCCTGCATTCGACAAAAAAAAATTAGAACATGTCTATTTCTTTCTTTAGTTGTCCATATATATATATATATATATATATATATATATATATATATATATATATACATATATATTCTTTCATTACACCAACACAACATTTACTTAAATCGCCCACCACTTCTTGTTGTAGTGCTTGGACAAATACTCCACAACACTGGGGTCGCAGGTTCAATCACATAAAGTACAAATGTAGGATCATTGAACTTTGATATAAATAAAGTTGAAGAAAATCAGATTTGTGTGGTCTTTAGGTTCAAATCAGACAGTTATAGTGCTTATTCAGTTAGAGGATTGACTAGAATCATTTTCGATGTATTGGTGATTGGCAGATGCACCTAGCTTTTACTAAGGCTGGAGAAGGTCTGATCCTGAAGAATTAAAAAACCTACAGATTGAAATTTAGTAGCCATTAGTATTTTCTTTGGCTTCCTTTCACCGTTTTTAAGAAATGACCATTATACTGAGTAATTGTGTAGGATATTACATTGTAGCGATGATATTGATCAGCTGCTGTATCACCGTTGCTTCCATCTTTTATATGTCCTACAAAAATGACCATTACACTGAGTAATCGTGTAGGATATATATATACAGGGGCGGAACCAGGATTTAATACTAGAGAGGGCAAGCCCAAAGTCTCTATAAAGTAAACTTCTACATATAATACGTATGACCTTACAAGATACAACACAAAATAAATTTTTTAAGAACATCCTTTCATATCATGATTTCAACATTTATCTTGACAATCTAAACAAAACAGCAGAAGTAATATTTTGACTTAAATTTACAAATTAACGTAACATTGGATAATCCAATTGAGTACTAAAATATGAACAAAGAAGTCACATAATTTTATTATTCATTAATCTAAGGTCGTCGTGTTATAACTATTCAATGACACTTGAAGTAGAAAATATTACTTAGCCGAGAGTGTATCCGAGCAAAACAAGATTACCCAAGAAAAACAAGATTTTTTTAATAATTGTTCACTTAATTTAGGATCCCTGTTTGAAATCAAAATGAAAATTAAAAAGAAAACCAATTCAAAATGAAAAATAAGGAAGGCCGCCAGATTTGAACCCGTGCCTGTGGGGTTGGAAGCATAAGGCCTTCACCACTAGAGCTAATAGTAAACCACTGTAAGTAATGGTAGATTTGGTTAAATTTGTTGAGATCAGGGCGGGCAGCTGCCCGGCCTGGTCTCCACATAGTTTCGCCCATGTATATATATATATATATTCAATCCAATAGTCTATATTCTCACAAATTGGAGGAGAGAGAAGATCTCGCGTGACATCAGCATCTTGCGATTTTGCTCTCTCCCTTTTTCACCCAAACCCTAATAGAAACGCCCAAATTCATAATACAATCACAGAATCAATCTCCATTCCTCACCTAAATCACAACTCAAAGATCATCTAATCATCTATTCCTAACTATTACAAGTAATCCACCCTCTTCCACCAACAAAAAACCATGTAGATCTAGTTTTTTATTCAGCCAAGTAACCCTAACATTCACGACCTACTTCAACATCCACCCACCTAATCCTTCTCATCCAAGTATCTTCACCAGGAGCATATATATCTACTACATAGTAACCTACCCACTTCTATCTACTACATAATACCTAGATCTAGATTTTTGGTTTCAAAACTATTAGACCCTAACTGCTGATTGAGGGTCTCATCCTTGTCCTCCCACTCTAAAGAAACACTCACAGAAGAGAAAGTATCCACCATCAAGCATCGTCACACACATGCAAGGGGAGTTTCTCGAACCTTTTTATCTTCTTATTCAATAGACGAGGTCAAGGGGTTATCGATAGGACACAAACGCTCTCTAATCTTATTTCTGCAACCACAACGAGCTACATCAGGGAAGTCCTCTTATCTCTACTGTTAAGTTCTTAGCTTCATTCAACCTAGAGGGGAGTCTTTCTTATTCTGATTTTGCTTCACGTTCATTTTAAATTTTTTGATCTGGTCAGTTAGAAGTTAGAACCCTTAAGATACTTTACTCATACCTTTACATTGTTGCATGCCGGTTGCATCTTGATCCGTAAGCTCATGAATTTCATCCTGATTTATTTCTATATGGTACTCATCATTCCGAAGAGAATCCTAATATCTGATTTCAATTCTGTCGGTCGTCCGGTCATGGTGAACCTTTATGCATACTTCGTTCACAACACTAATCCTCGTTACATAATGTTATCATATCGTCGATCTACTTGCGGTAGTTTTGACCAGATTTCCATGTTAGTTTCATCCTTCATTAACTGTAATCAGCTTAGGAACATTAATCGAACAGTAGCTGGCCACGTTGGCCTCTGGATCAGCCGTATAACAAATAGAATACATCTTAACTTTCCTTTCGACCCCGGACGACACTATATCTCGAATATATTTCTCCAACTTTGCCGTGTAGTTTCTGTTGTTTTTCTTCCACTCCACTTTTTGTTGATTACCTTTGAATCTGGTTATCAAATTGATTTAACTTTCTATCAAAGTTCTGTAACATTTTCACTTCCACCCTTTGTCGCAATTCATTTGCGATCGTTTGTCGGATTAGCAGGGTATTTATACTCGGGTTATGACGGCGATCCCATTTACCAGGTGTCTGACCTGATTCTACTAGGTAGAACTCAAGCGGATATGGTCTCTGTACATGGAGAATACTGGCGGGATACCTCGGAATCATCTTTTGGTTCCATCTTGCAGACACTGTTGTTTCTTATTGGAACTATAGGTGTTTGTTTAATCCATCTTCAATGTTACAGGAATTTAGATAACAGTTTCATCATTCAACCAACCAGAAGAACAGGTACTAGTTTCATCTTTCAATTAATCGGAAGGACTCTCGAGACCAATTGGCATATCATCCTCTTGAAGAGCTATAGGGCTTATAAGCTACAGAATGAAGGAAGCATCACTAAACGAAGCTTTTTTGTGCAATTCCTCTTTTCGGTTTTATGTCGTTGTACTTTGTTTACCTTTATGTTGGTTTTTATTTTGGATATTGTAAAAGACTCTTAAGTTAAATGTATTTGCTTTCAACAAAAAAAAAAAAAAAAAATATTCTCACAAATTGAAAACAGTCGAATGTACCAATTTTAAACTACCCATACATGTGGGATATTGTACGAGCGGTACTGCATAAATTTGGAAGTCACAAGATCGATATTTGGTTATAAATCAAAATTTGTATTTTGTTTGGTTAAAAACTCAAATATTTGTATTTTGTGTAGTTAAACATCTAATATTTTTTGTCAAACTCTTGCAAGCTGTTGCAAATTTTCTGCAAACAGTTGCAAACCTCTTGCAAAGTTTTCTCTTGCAAAGTTGTTGCATACAAGTTGTCGCAAATTATAAAAGTACTTAGAGATGTGAAGACTGGAAAAAAAACCGAGTGATCCTTTTTCACGAAAGCGAAAAAATCAGTGAGAGTTTTGACCGGTTTTGCCTAAGATAAAAATATGAATAATCGAGTTTTGATGCTCGTAAGGTCTTTATATTAAATATCTTAATGATGACAGTTATATCCCTTATCATATTCTCTTCATATTATATATATTCATGAGGTATATATGAACGATATGTATTGACTCTTAAAGTCTATGTCAAAAATAAAACTACCACACATTTGTTAATGGATCAATATGTGAAAGTAATCAATACAAAACTGTAAGATAAGAAAATAAAGAAAAACCTTATACTACATACATTTGTTCCTCTCATATATACGGCAAGATCTACCCATGATAGAATAATGATACCAAAATGTACAATTTCCAAGGTAAAAACGAAGCGGGAGTGCTACATGTACAAGATCCTTGACAAAATTTGTGACTGGAGACCTACTTCTTTTCAAGTCTATGAACAAGAAGTATGAGCACCAAATCTCCGTCCGAGCGATTCACCCCAATTACCCCATATGACTAAATCATTATATAAAGTAATTGGGAATAGATGGACTCTCAACCCTTGTAGAAAAACTTTAAAGAGTCTTTCTATAGTCTTTAAAGTTACTTTAAAGATATCTTAATGAAGATGCTTATTTAATTCATGATATATGTTCATATTATGTTTTTCATGATGTTCTATGTCATATTATGAACATAATGAGTTTTGGAGTGCAGGGAGAAAAATGTAGACTCATGTTGACTCCGAATTTGCGATCAACTGATCGTTTTGGTCGACAAATTTGTCGTCTAAGTTCTATAATTAGTTTGGGCCCTCATAATTTGTCGCCTAGAAAAGACTTTTCTTATCCACCTCGTCTCTCTCCCTCCTCCACTTCACTCTCTCTCATTTACTTCACATCTTTTTCTTCTTCAATATATCCGTGACGGGGCGATCGATCCTCTATTGGTGAACTCCACTAGATCCAAAAAGAGATAAAAATTCATTTCGTTTTTCTTCCTCGTTGTTGTTTTTGGATTTACGAGTTCGATTCTTGACAGTCGAATAATATGACACTATTTTAATATATAAACATGGAATAAAAATTTATCTTATTCCATGATCGAGGCGAGTGGTCACTCTTTTCTTAAAACAATTATATCCAGACGACGGTGCTAACGTACCTATGGACATTAGTCTCTCAAGATACAACGATCGCGTCGTATAAAAAGAAATATTACAATTTTATACGCTCCAACGAACTTTCTAATTACTATACTCTCATTTTCGACAATAGACGACTAAACTTTTGTCTTCAAATACTTAACTAAATGTTGTCCAAAACATTTTTTTAAAAGAGAAATCGACTTGATTATTTATAGAGTTAATCGTGACTCTACAAAATCTACAAGATACTTCTTCATTGAGTATTTATAGAGTTAATCGTAACTTGAGACTTTTCACAAGTACTTATTTCATATAATTTCACTCAATTAAAAAATTATTTATATAATAAACAGTTATCCGACACAACTTTCGTTGATCAGTTGGGTCTAACCGTGTTATCTTACTCAATTGTTGTTACTTTCTGAAGACGATTTTTGCACAATCTCAGACTGGGCATTTGACAAATCAGTCAATTCAAGATGTTTGGTGATTAAATTCTAAGTTTTTCTTCTTCTGAAAGATCAACTTCAGATACATCTACCTTCAACAAAAAAATAAAAAAAACTTCACATATATCTAGCACCCAAGTCAGACGTGGTGTGCTAGTATGGCCCATAAACAACTCTAAGTTAAAAGACCACTGGGTCGGCTTTGGCGTTTTTGCTACTATTAGTCATGTCTTGGCCCTACAAATCATGTTCTCGCTGTGGAACTAGATACTTAAAGGCCGCGGCTTCGGGGAATAAAGAAAAATCTCCGGGGAATAAAGACATATTCATTTTCAGTCCAAAAATTATTTCTTTTGATCTCTGCTCCTAAATCTTCATCTCCTTCTCTCATCCTCTTTCTCCTACTCCTCTCTATCTCTCTCTTTTTTTTTTTATTCTTTCTCTCTTACTTTTTCTCTCTCACTGTAGACACCACCAATCAATAGGTTTCGGATTTTTTCAAGAGAAATGGTTTGAAGTTTGAAGTTTTTTGTACTCAAATCAATTACTTAGAACAAAAGGGATAATTGAGACTGAAATTTCAGAGGTTTTAGTATGACATGAATTGACTTTTTAATTCTCCGATTTGAGTAACCTCCAAGTCACAACATATTCTTATGTTTGAAAAATGACGGCATCAAATTGACTCAAGAATTGATCATCCATCCAGAATTAAGTAAATTAAACAAACCCAAATCTATTAAGCCAAATAAGTGTCTATTCAGCCAGGAGCTGTGGTGTGTTTGAACAACGTGGGGGCTTGACCGAGGAATTCTCTTTCTCTTTCTCTCTCTAGAAACAAAGAAAGAAAGAAAGAAAAGGAAGAAAACCTTTTTATCATAACTCAGTCAGTTTCTTGATGGTCGTTGGTTGGTCGGTCGGTCGAGTAAATACAATTCCCACTCTCTGCGTGTGTTTTAAGTGATGATCCTACTACTAACTACAAGGGAACCCCTAATCTCTCTCTCTCTAATTCTTTGATCATTTTCTCTTTCTCTCACTGAAAACTCATAAGTAGTACCCAGCTAGCTAAGTCCCCAACTGTAAGAGGCAGTTTCTAAAAATTGAAGAGGAGGTTTAAGAGGCAGCTATAGGCAGTTTCCAAAAATTGGGATGGTTTCCAATTTTTTGGCTCAATAGGCAGTTTCCAATTTTTTGGCTTATAATATATATAAATAGGGGTTGAGTGCTTTGTAATCAAAACACCAACACAAACAACAACTCTTCTTTAGAGAGCTAGAGAGAGAGCAAGAGTGAGAGAAATTTTTCATAGTTTTTGAGCGGTGTTAAATTTCTCGGTCGTCGAAGATTTAGTATAGAAGGTTATTACTATACGGTACCATCTTGGGACGAACTTGCGGATTGTGTTAGTCGTCTTCATCTATCCTTCAATAAAGATTTCTTGTTCGCCCGAGGACGTAGGCTTTAAAGCCGAACCTCGTTAAATTCTGTTCGCATATTTGATTTTGACTTAGCTTTTAGATTAATCTTCATAATCGGATCAATTTCTAGGATAGGTTCGATAGCTTCCGCGACTTTTAGTTATAACACCAACATTAGTAGTGCTCAGAGAATGCAATCAAGTGAGAGAGAGAAGGAATAAAAAAGAGAGGGATAGAGAGGACGAGCAGGAGAGAGGATGAGAGGAGGTGAAGATTAAGGGGCAGAAATCAAAATAATAAATTTTTGGACTGAAAATGAATATTTCTTTATTCCCCGGAGATTTTCTTTTATTCCCCAAAGCCGCGACCATACTTAAATATAACACTAAATTTGATATAGAGTATTGTTGTAAAATATTGATAATAAATTGAAATAGAAACTACTGATATAATTATACTCAACTAAAAAATTATTTACATACTCCGTAATAAATAATTATTCAACAACTTCTTTGTCCACCACCATTTCGACCTCCTCCACCACACATCTCCTCATTTTGTTCATTGTTCAGGGGAAGAAGAGTCTCTCTTTTCACAGAAATCTTTCGTCTGAGAAGGATTATCCTTTTTAGATAAACATGATCTTCTTCTGAGCTTGGGGCCAAGAAGAGATGCATCTTCTTATTAAAAAAAAGGAAATTTAAACTTCATTTTTACTTAAAAGCTACCACTACTTAAAAATATGATTGGCTAGACAAAATCTTTTGTTGTTGTGGATTTCCAAAAAAAATGATTAAGGAAAATTTGATATTAGTATCCACCATTATAATGGAAACTAGAAAAAGTAAGTACGTACCACTTTGGCGTGCGAAGACATCCCAAATACTTTCACCTCTCCCACCTTCCTTAGCAGCCCCTTCGACCTTCATAACAAACAAGCAAGTTCATTGTTAGAGTTTATCACAAATTTTATGTCAACCTAGATAAAATCTAATAATCGACAAAAAAATGGTTAATCGGATGTATGAATAAACCAAATTTCCGTATCTACCTGATAAGCTGAACTTCCAACACCAAAAACGAATCTCCGATCAAAATCATTAGCAGTAACTATAGGCGCCATTTGTTGATGTTATTTGGTAATAGAAAGATCAATGCACAAATATGTTCCTGAGTTATTATTTGCCTGGTCTATGGGTCCATTTATATACTAGTTCCAAATGTGGGTTACAAAATGACATAAACATCCCTCAAGAAGATAAAGATACGTTGTTTATTATTGATGACTTCCAATATTGGGAAACTTCTATATAATACTTTTTATTATTGACCGATTTAAGTAAAAGAAATTATATCTATTTATCTATCTCTCTATTTGGTCTCTCTCCCAACTCTCCACCTGATGTGACGACATATCGCTTGAACGTATAGCAAATGCAAAAAAAATATGTTCGAGTGAATAGCCGCCACATCAGGTAGAGGTTTTCTAAACTTCTCAATATTTTTTTAGTCTCCTATCTAAATAATGACCTGCCAAGTCTTCCAGAGAATTTCAACAAAAAATATGTCTTGGAGAGAACAATTTTATAAGTAAAACGTTCTGTTAGTTTTAAGTTCTTGTTGTTATTTCAACAACAAAAAAAAAAAAAAGTTATGGTTGTTAGTTGGCATTTGTTAGTTGGCAGTAACTTTAGTCCAACTTCAAAACTGCAACTACATTTACTATTTAGAGGGCCAGGAGTAATTTTAGTCCAAGTACAAAACCCCAACCACATTTACTATTTAGATGGCCAGAGAAAGAAGTGGTTAAAAATGGAGTTCAGATAATTTTAAAGGAAAATTTATCATATTCACATCACAAACAATTTATTGATTTATTCCTGTGTTCCAACTTTAGAATATTAACAATCCGAATTTTCAATTTTTGATTGTCTAAGTGGTTGTTAGTGTTGACATAAATTCCAAAATTCTGGAGGTCTCAATTCTGATTTTTGGAGAAAGTGGAATCCGTAGTTATTGAATTTGGGTTATTAAAAGTATAAATCTATATAATAAATCAGAAGGGGAAACGGTGACTAGAACAACATCCTTTTTCTAATAAAGGATATTATCTAGAAACCTTCTCAAAATTTAAAATATAGTCCTTTTAAGAAATAAAATAACGTATTTGAAGAACAAAAATAACCGTGTCCTTAAAAAAAATAACTAATTTAAGAAAAACAAAAAGAAACAATAACTATTTCGAAAGTTAAAAAAAAATTAAAATCTCTCTCAATAAAATAATAAATAATTTAAAATAAGGAAACAAAAGAAAATAACACCAAAAAATTTGGATATCCAAAATATAACAGTATTAAATATGGAAAGTCGGGCGACATGTTTGGAGAGAGCACCTAAAACAATAATATGGGACGACTCTAGAAACACCGGGTTAGCAAAATTAAACAATAAGTTTGTCTGGATTTAAGCTCCATGTTTTTGGGCTTTAGGCCTCTTCAGTTATTGGTTTAACTTATGCGATTATTGTGTTTATCAAATTTTGATGACGTATCACCTCTCTGTAATGACTAACGTCAATCGCAGTCGATTTCTCAACAAAAAAAAAAGAGTTTTTGAGCTTACTCCTTCGTCACTAATTGGTAATTGAGTTCCCCCCCCCCCCCCCCCCAATGGTTGGTAATTAAGCTTACCCCCTTACACATTATTATTGACAAAAATAAAAAAGTTGTGTCTGACGTACGTGAAATAATTGTGACTACCAAGAACAATTGTTTTTCAATGTGATTCTTAGTAGAGTTTTTACCTTAATTTATTGTTTGATTTAGTCGCGAATATGAGTATTAAAGATTGATTTTATTTACATATTATTTAACTTAATTATTTTATTTTCACCTGCTAAAGATGGCATTCGTAGTTTTGACAAAACATCTAAATTTAAGGAGTAAGCTCAATTGTCAATTAGTTTTGAAGGGGGAAGCTGGAAAAGCCCAAAAAAATTTAAATTATTAATTCTAGATATATAATTTAAATTTGATATTATTCTAGAGTGAATTTTCAATAAAACATTAGAGAGAATTCGAAAAAAGAAGACAATGAAGGTAAGAATAAAAATTTGGGTGAATCTCCTTTGTAGGGGTTGTGAAGGTAAGAATTCGCGGGTCAAGAAGTCAATGAAGACTGGACCGTTGACCGGAAGTCGGACCTTCACTTGTTAATATTTTTGCCCACCAACGACGTCATTGGGCTTAACCTGTGACAAAAGAGACAACAACACACGTGACAGTGAGGTCTCAGGGGACACACAGGGATGGTGTCGTCCTAAGGGGGCTCCGACGGTTAAGTCAGTAAACTTGACAAATAGTAAATAGGAATTGTAAACCAGAGTTGGAGCTATCGAGTTAAATATGTTGTTTGAGCAGGACGATCGTTGGGAGAAAAGGTGATACAACCTGGTGTATGTTTGCCTAGTTCTCTGGTCGTCGAGTGAAATAAAGTACTTGCACCCCTTAGTCTTGTGGAGAGAGAAATGACCAGTCGCCTTCCTTGAACAGGTGGTCCTTAGGAGAGAGAAAGATCACCCGTCCTCTTTGATCGAGTGGTCGTCTAGAGAGAGAAAGTTCACTCCTTTCCATGGTCAAGTGGTAGTAGCAGTCGTTGGTCGCCTGCTAGAGGTTTGGATGATCGATGTGAGTGAGAAAATAAGTGGTTAGTTGATTGCCGGTGACTTTTGATGTCGGGTGTTGTTATCCGTAGTTGGGTGATTTAGTCGATTACTAGCCGATCCTTATATAGAGTTTTGTGGTCAATTGTTCGTTTTGGTCAACCGTCACCTGGTAATGAGTTGTTGCCTTAAATGTGATAACGCATGGAGCTATTACCATGAATGGGGATCTCGTAACTCCCATCCAACGGGTACATTGATGATATTTTTGGCCAACTGTCATCTTGAATAATAGTAACGCCTCAAAGGGTATACGGGAAACAAGTCTGCTTAGAAAATAGCAACCGACCGGTTTAAGCAGGGTTGACCTCTTTATCAATGGCTTCAAGGCTGACGTCTTGAGCAGGGTTGGGCTCCTCGCTTAATGTGCGCGTATTTTCTCGTTGCTCCGGATATCCGAATATGAACGGGTCAGACCCACTAGCCATTAAATCATGGACTTGGTCACTATGTAGGCCCATTAATCGTGGATTTTTTGGGGCGCTCCTGGTGACATATTTTGGCCCATACAGGGATCCACCCTAAATGTAACCGTTGGAGACCCACAACGGTTATTGGGGATGGTAGCTCCTCAGCCTAGGCTCCCAGCACCAAAGCTCCCCCGTTGTAGTCCAATGGGGCTAGGGCTCTAAGCTCCCAAATTCGAATTTGGGAGCCCACCCACATTGGACCTGGCCCAAAAACTTTTTAAAACTAGTACTAATTAACGAGACGAGTGATCCCTTTCTTCAATAAGTTAGAAACCCATGTACAAGAATTTATAATTTTAGGACTTAATGAAATTAATCAATTTTTTTTTGAGAAATCAATTACGATCTATGTTAGTCGTTACAAGGCATTGATACATCATGAAGATGTGATAAGTACGATAACCGCGTAAGTTAAACATATAATGAAAGAGGCCTAAAGCCCAACAACATGAAAGAGGTCTAAAGCCCGACATACTTATTACATTATTTATACCTTTAACAACCGAAGTTCAATCACTATGGATTCCACCTCCAATGAGAATCGAACCTAGGACCTACAGGTTTTTGGAGTTTATGCCAACACTTTAAACCAGTTGGGCAACCAAGTGTTAACAATGAGATTGATCAATTGATATATTGGATCAGTGAATAGATGAACAAAAACTTATAATAAATCTGAATTTGTATCAAAATTGTAAGAATTCATTGTTTGAAAGGAAGTAGTTGAATATGGACCCTAATAGTGCAATAAGTCCACTATTAACACAAAATAGGCCAAAAGTCCAAAATAATTACAAATTTTAAAATCTGCCGAACAAATCTTTTTTTATATACCATTTTTAGAGATTCGCCAAAAAAACATTTTAGCATGACAACGTTATCTTATTGCATTAAATAAAACGTAAATAATCTTATACATTTTACTGTTGAAGTTCACACGTTTTGACTTGTGTTGCGTACAAAACAAACATATTCTTACACATAATCTACACATTTACAAAACAATCAACAGATTAGGGATACATTTATATATTTGTACAAGAAAAAAATAAGTATTAAAAAAATTAGACTTCTTACATATTTTATATTAAGTTTAAACCTTAAACCTAATTTATTTTTTATTTTGGACTATTTGCCCACAAACTCTATTTGAAATACATATTTTCAAATGGGAGATTTTATAGGCAATATCCTTTATTGTTAATGGCAATATATTTAGCAAGCATAACTCGGTCAATTCATGATGACCAAGTTTGGTTCAAGGCAATGCTACCTTTGAGTTGTATCAACCGGCGAAATTCGTCGGCCGCCAATCTCTGGCGGGCGACCTTGATTAAAAAAATTCCTTCTTCATCTTCTCCCTTCCTTCTTCTTCTCCTTCCTTCCTTCTTGTTCTCTTTCCTTCTTCTTCTCTCCTTTTATCTTTCTTCTCTATCTATTCCGGGTGAAGGGGAGGACCCCCTTAGCCTACGGTCTGGTAAACCAAACCGTTAAGGTCGTCTGAATCTGGGGAGCACAACCTTTCGTTATATCTGATGATACATAGAATAGTCAACCGTTGACTAACATTAAGAAGTCCAAAAAATGACCATCTCTGCTATCAGTTAGGAAAAAGAGACTTTGATGTTGGATTGTCTGTTTGATTGAGCTTCTGTCTAGAAGAACAATACTGCTGCTCCTCTTAGCTCCTGCTCCTTCCTTCTGGAAACCTGGGGGAAAAACCTGCAAAGAGTTCGGAAATCTCTCTGGTGCTCAAGATAGTAAGATTGCACTTTGTAGTTAAGGTTTTGAGTATTGATTGGTCCTTGGGGAACATACCTCGTTGAAGGTGATGAGATGCCCTTTTATAGGCTGCTCCGACTATGATAGATGGTGTGTATGAAGTAGTTTTGATCCACCATTCGGGACTAAGACAACTCTTCGGTAGTTAGGAGATTTCGGGTTTTCTTTTGAGTTTATCTCGTATTTATGATAATTAGAAGTTCCTATGTTCAAGGATACTCTTACCGAGTTGATAGATCTTCTAGGAAATGTTTCCTCCTTTGAGACTCTTGAAGTCCAAGTTAATTAAACACTTAGGTACGTAGTCGAATGAGATCTTTAGGAATATTCGGGGTTAAGTCGGTAAGCGTGCATCACGCTTCTGCCTTCCCATGTTCAGGGCGTAAAGCATCGGCCTTTCTTACATGGACCCTCCCTATACTTCTTACTAATCCCATGGCAGCAGACCTGGTTGTGTTTTAGGCGGACCATAGCTGGAGCATCCTTAGATGATCTGGCCGATCTCCCGGTTCTTAGCTTAGGTGGCGGCGGACCCCTTCTTCATCTTCTCCCTTCCTTCTTCTCCTTCCTTCTTCTTTTTCCCTTTCATCTCTCTTCTCTCTATTCTCGGTGAAGGGAGGACCCCCCTCTGAATTTGGGGAGGAACCATGTCCAACCTTTCGTTATATTCATCATGCACGTGTTTTGGCTGAGAAGAAGAATTGTCAAGATCAACTTTTCGCTTGGGCTAAACTTATTTATCTATATAAACTCTGCCATATCAAATCCTCTAGTTTTCACACTGTTCATCCTACTCCCTTAAGAGGTTTTGGTTCTATCATATGAAGGAAACACAGTAGTCGTATCAAGTGGAACTATGTAAGTGTTACCTTTCATAGGGGAAATTGTACTGTTTTTTACCACATCAAAACTCCAGACCCATTTTTAAATTCTTGCTTCTAACGTCTCTATTTTAATGTTTATTTCTCTTGTAAAACTCTTTATAAAGATTTTATGTAATTGCTAAGAATATCAAATCAATTCAATACAATTCTATTTTCTTTCGAAGAAGAAGAAGGAGAAGGAGAAGGAGGAGTAGAAGCAGAAGGAGAAGAAGAAGGAGAAGAAGGACAAGAAGGAGAAGAAGGAGCAGAAGGAGAAGAAGGAGAAGAAGAAGATGAAGGAAGGAGAAGAGAAAAAAAAAAAATTAATCAAAGTTGCCGGCCAGATTCGAGCGACAGTGGCCGGCCACGCTGTTAGGTCAAACTTTAGTTGATGCACCGGATCTTAAACACACATATAGCCATCAAAACCTATCCAAATTATGTTGTAAATTGAAGGCCAAAAGCATTTTTGTGATCATCATCTCAATCATCCTCTTTCAGCAGTTCTGCCACCTTTAAATTCCAGCTATTAAGGTCGAAATAAGCATGTGGATCTTCAACAATTTGCCTCAGATTGGGAGTCGAATCTGTAACATAAGAGAAATTTGAAAGGGATTAAGAAACAGAGAGACCATCGACCTTAATCTTGTTTAACAATTAATGACGAGATTTCCATAAGTTAGTCCTTATGGGTTTTTACTCGGGGGTCAGAAGTACCTCACAAATTCAACAGTGTATACTATTCTGGACTTTGTTTGATCAACTAAAATCGCTTAAAATGAAATCAAAAGAATTACGTTTTTACTAAATGTTAGAGAATCGTACCAGAATAGCTTGTACTTGAACTTCCATTACGGTCTTCTATGCTTGCTTCATAAGTTGGATGCCTGAAAACTTTAAGAGGACCAAAATAACAAAAGTATGATTATCAATGTCTAACTAGATGATCTTCGTAAATAACAGATCGTTAGCTGTTGCTAAATATTTTGACGTGCTATACTAAGAATATCTTGTTTCGAATTTGAACCGCTGAAGATGAACTAGTGAGATCAGAGCAAAATTTTCGCTTTAATTAGGTGAAAACTAGACAAGACAGTGGTAGGAGTAACAAAGTCGATAACATTTCGGAGAAAAGTGTGCATGACGATAAGATGACAGAGTTGTATCTGTTCCCAATCGATAAGGCTTACTTGGCCAGACAAACATGGCCCGACCAAGTAAAATTTGAACATGACGCAACACTCAATTTTTGCTTCATAGGGTCAAGTAGCATTTTCCTTCCAAACTTGGCTTCCATTTAAGTACTGATTCCATTTACGAGAAGAAGGGTAGTGAAGTGGATGTTAGTAATTTAGTAAGAAAAAAGACTAGTCAGGAATGCTTACTTGCTGAACTCATTAAATTGTAGTTTCCGTAGTTTTGATCATTATCATATGCGTTGTAGTCTCTGTTATCTCTGTAGTCTCTGTACCCTCCATAATCTCCGGACCCTCCGTAAACTTCGTTGCCTCTGTATCCATTGGCTGGTTCAACTGAAACACACGTAATTTGATCAACTAGACATTCAAATAAAAGAAAAGAAACCAATTATCTATATTCACCTCGTCCTCTGTTGCCATATGATGGTCTCCGTCGTTTGGGTTTCAAAAATTCATTCCACCACATTGCGGAATATTTTGGGTGTCGAGTGAGTCCATTTTTTCTGTCCAAGTAAAACAGCCCGAAGCGCTTGGTGAAGCCTTGGCCCCACTCAAAGTTGTCACAAAATGACCATGCTAAATACCCTTTCACCTTCACACCATCCCTGACAATATATGAAGTTTATTTAGTTATACATTTGAACATAATATGACCATTCAAAAATTTTGTGGACGTAAAAAGGGATTGGAATGCGTTAGAATCACAAACAAATACAATAAATTCACGTTTTCCAAGCGAGTTATAAATGTTATTACCAGGAAAAGTAATCGTGTGATTTGATTTATGAAAAGTACGACACTTAAGTCTAACACTTTGTTGAAGTCCCCATAAAACGGTGATTCTTGTTATATACTTAAGTTGGTGCTTGACACGAAGAAAAATAGGAAAGGAAGTATAGTTTCAGTCTCCTTTAGTTATAACTTGACCAGAAGATCACACTTGTTTGCATGAAAGAGAAGTGTACAAGGAGAAACATACTATCGAAATCAAAAGCACCTGAGGGGCTTGTAATAACAAATGAATGTAATGAACTTCACTTGACAATTGAGGATTACTTACTGGATTGACCTTGCTACCGCGCCAAGATAGTCCTCATAAAAATTTGCTCTTTTTATATCTATCCAATCAGGATTTAGAGCATGCGGTTCATCTTCCTCATCCATTCCTGCAAAATTCACAAGGATCCAGACTTCACAACCTATAATAGGGAAAACACCAGTCACAATTCATCTATTCATGAAATCTAAAGATTGTTTTTGTTCATACCATTCTCAATAATATATATTGGTGGGTTGTTGTATTTGTCTGATACGTAATTGAGAAGTTTTTGCATACCCCAAGGTACTATATACAACCACTCGGATGCAGCCTGACATTACAGTGAACATAAACAAGCCGATCAACATATAATTGGGACAAAAATAATAATGCAAATATTGCAAAGGAAGGAAGACAATATATGCCCATATATACCTTATCCCCAATGTCCTCGCCTCGTGAATTTGTAACTTGCAACAAGAAAAGGTAGAAAGTAATACAATCAATTTTATTAAAAAAAAGGCTATTTGGTTGGTAAAGAGGGAAACAAAATTGTGGTAATTAACAAACCCAGTCTTTCTATTTGTTGTTCTCGAACGAAAAAGTTAAGGTCAAAGCATCTTTCATAATGAGCGACAAATCTCGATGTATAATGATTAATACCCACGAAGTCCACTGAGTTTCTTAGTAGCTCTCTGTCTTCATATGAAAAGTTGGGAAGCCTATCACCAAGTTTCTCGCGCATGACTCGAGGATAGTCTCCGTAGAATATTGGATCCAAAAACCTTCATAACGAGTCAAAGGCGGTTAAGAAAAATCCGAATGCAGGATTTTTTTAAATGTGAATGTCTTAACTAGGTGTTGGGACAAAAGAAACACCCCAACCTTAGTGACTCTCTAAGTTTCTAGGTTTTATTCTGTTTCAGTAATAGTTTTTCGAAACATTTCAGTATATATATATATATATAATCAACTTGTTTTTTTTTTGTTGAAAATATAATCAACTTGTTGAGCAGAAACATATCAAAAGCACACTGGACCTCAACTACCTTTTCATACATATCGTTATTAAGTGTGCTATTTGGGAAAATTGACAGTTACTAAAAAAAATGATATAAGTTGTAAGGGGATGGATATTAAAAGAAAGAATTGTGGAAGTTAGTGAAATTGACGAGTTAACAAATTTCATAAATGACAAAGTACGCAATAAGGAGTGGAAGAATACAATCAATCATGTGATTAGTTGGTTGTTGGTATGGATCTAAATAGAAGATATCATTCAAACAAAGAAGAAGTACCAGACAAGATGTGGGCAACTATTGAAGAACTATATCCACTTATGGCTTCGTCAACTCATGTTGACTTTCCTCTATGATGGTAAACTGAAGCAGGTCTCAATGTCTCATGAAGGACACCCACCGAAAGGGAAAACATGGATTGAAAAATCTTCATAATGACGCTCCAGTCGGAGAATTGACAAAGTTAAAGAGAGGACAAAATAGTTTACTGGTCAAACGTTTTCGGCTAACCGAACAAGTTGATCACGTGCTGGGGAAAAATGAGAATGAACCCATAATGTTTAACTGAACTTTTCTTTTGATCTATCGGGCTGAATCCCTTAACTCTAGTTTATATTCGAAAAAGAAAAGTGATACTGCAAAAGGAAATACCATCCGAGTTGAAATTCAATATGCCTTTGTGCAGCATTCTTATCTTCCATTTCTGGAGAGAAGGGCTCTGACCACTCGCAGTTAGGTGCTATGCCTATTTGACCACCTTGATCCTAGAGAAAAGTAGCAATAAATTGTTTCAAACAAATATAAATGGAAATACCATATGATATTTGTTCATTTGTGGTCACCTACAGAAACGTACCCAGACATTATATTCTTGGTTAATAGATCACCCTTCTCCTGTGTGAGACTATTCTCACGTATTCATAATAATTATCATTGCTATATTTTCATGTGTATTTGATCTGGTTTTAAAGATTACTTGGAGAAACAATTCATTTTATTTTTTTAATTTAATTATCTTGTTAGAAAAAAAAAATATTAATGATGCTTAAAAGACAATAGTACGTACAATTAAATAGAATACCTTGAATTTCTTTCTGTATACAGAAACAGCTGTTGCATGAGCTAAAAGTAGATGATGTGCGGCTAAATAAGGTTCGATATGTGAATTTTGTTTCCTTCCAGGAGCATGTGTTCCAGTTCCATAACCATTAACAACAATTGGGAGAGGCTCATTAAATGTAACCCAATGCTTTACTCTGTCTCCAAACCTTGCAAAGCATGTCTCAGCATAGATTTTGAAGTAATCACTGAACCCATGGATGTTTCCCAAATAAAAATTGTTAGATGTACATAAAAAGAAATGTAGGAAGCAAAAAGTAGATTGACATAAGTTAAAAGGGAGGCCTAGATTAAACAGATTGTCAGAAGCAAAGAAATCAAAAAGTCGGATCACCAAAGAAAGGATCTGATTCAACGGAATATACAACACACAAAAAATGTAACTCAAAGTATGTTGAAACTTACATATTTGGAGAGCATTTAACTAGACCTTAATTTTAGAGTATAAGGTTTCTTCAGTTCTTACTATAAACTTACACAATTTTAGAATTTAACCAGCCTTGCATTGAAACTTGAAGATTGTCAGGGAGATCCCAATGATATAGTGTTACATAAGGCTCCATTCCTGCAAATAAAGATATTGATCCATGACCCCAAGTGTATGTTTCATAAAGTACCTAGAATTTTTTTTATTATGGGAGGGTCTATAGGCGGCCCAAATTCCCGCCGCTCTCTTAGCACTCTCTGCGGGCCTCGAACAGTCGAACTGAGCCGTTTGAGAACCACAAACAGGGTAATCCGAGGGCACACGGACTGAACCAAGTGCAGGCAGTACAAACCCAACACAGATTAGGCCCAGCCCGAGTGCCCTCGGATTGCGCTGTCCGAAGGGCACTATTACAGAGGGTGGGCCTATGGCAAATTTTGTGGGCTCCTATAGACCATCCCTTTTATTATTTATGATCCTCTATTTGTTTATTCCTTTCACTGTTTTTTGCCCTTTGTTAAAAAAGAATTCGAACCTTTTTCCAAAACAGCATTAATGAGATTGTTGTAATAAGTAATTCCCTTTTCGTTAACGTTTGTTCCCAAACCATCTGCAAACATTGACATAGATTATTGTTATTTTCTTAGTGAGGCTTCCACGTAAATAAGCAGAAATAAAGATATATTACATACCGGGAAAAATGCGAGGCCATGATATGGAAAATCGGTAAACTTGAAATCCAAATTTAGCGATAAGGTCAACATCTTGCTGCATTTTGAAAGGAGATTCAAATAAAAGGTAAGATATTTTTTCTAATGGCTAGCTTTATATAGATGTGGTTCGGATACCTAGAGAATACTTTGAAGGAGATCCATAGAACTTCTCAATTTAGGTTGTGTTTTTTTCTTTCTTTCGCGTCTGAATATGAATTGGCTAAATTTTTTTTTTTGAAGAAGGATAATATATTAACCGAGTGCTTAGGAAGCACGAAAAAAGAACTACAAAAGCAACGGAGATTAGGAGACTTTACATATTAGAAACTATAGTCTCCCAAGAATTTGAAAAAAAAACCACAGATAAATTCTCAAAGTACCTAGTCGGCAAGCCCCAGTTGAAAATGGTGGCCTTGATCGACATAATAACTCTATCAGTGGAGTTAGCAACATCACGGAAAAGACGATTATTCCTCTCTAACCATATACACCACCAATGGCAAAGGGAGTAATCTGCTGAAGGAATCCTTTCATCGTATCAGACTTGTCAAACTTCCAAAACCTGAAGAAAGTATCCAAAGTGGATGGCATTGGAGACGGACAATCGATCACCGAGAGGAAGTATCTTCATATGGTTTCAGTAAAGCTGCAGGAGATGAGCAAGTGAGAGGCATTCTCTTCAGCCGATCTGCATAATAGGCACATGTTTGGGTATTGAAAGCCCTTCCTTTGAAGCATGTCCATAGTGGGGGCTGAATTGAGGATACAAGCCCATAAAAGGAAGGAGACCTTAGTGGGTACCTTTTCCATCCAAACTTTCTTCACCGGAATTGGGCTGGACTATGATCTTGATTGGAAGCAATGTCATACAAAGATTTTACACTAAAGATTCCATCCATGGACGATTTCCATTTCCTATTATCCGACTCTTGATTGAGAGTTGGAGGTTCTCCAATATACTCGAGAAAGCTAGCAAAGTCTTCCAAAGTCGAGTCTCTAGATGTGCTCCTTAGTCCCAGGTTCCATGCCTTGACACTTCCAACACCTTGAATACAATCCGCTAAACAACAATTCTTTTTATTTGAGTTTCGCCAAAGAGCGGGGAACTTGTTCTTTAGAGTTTCATTATCTATTCATTGGTCCTCCCAATATCTAACTGATTTTCCATTGTGAATTTCAATTGACGTGTGAGCTGCCACCATATTCAAATTCTTTGAAATGCTCTTCCAACTACCTACACCGTGGGATAAACAAATTAGATTAGGAAACCAAGCATGATCTTGTCCACCATATTTTGTTTGAATAACCTTTCTCCACATGCTATCCTTTTCTTCACCATATCTCCAAATCCACTTCCCTAATAAAGCCGTGCTAGTATTCTTAATCTTTCTAATACCCAAACCACCAAACTTTTTCTTTCTGCAAACTTTATCCCAACCAACCCAATGCATCTTTTTCTTCAAGCTGCTATCTCCCCACAAGAACTTCTTAATGATTTCCTCCATCTTAAGAATAACTGAACAAGGTGGCAACGATATAGATAGAAGGTAAGTGGATATATTATTAAGAGTGGATTTTATCAAAATCAACCTTCCACCCTTTGAGAGAAATCTTTTTTTCCAAGGAGCCATTTTCTTCTCCATCTTTTCTGGAATGGTATCCTAAATGACGATGTTCTTGATCTTGGAACCAAGAGGGATGCCCAAATAAGACAACGGCAGCGAACGAATACCGCAACCTAAAAGATTAGCACATTCAACAATATTACTCGTATCACCAATAGGGATCAAAGAACTTTTTGAAAGGTTAATCCTCAAACCTATGAATTGGCTAAATTGTTCTGTCTGAATTTTAGTCTGACAGTTGAACCCTTAATTATAAGTGAGATTTCTAATTGTTTCTATATTCACTGTATTTTGACGAGGAAGATGAACAAGTTTCAGAAGAGGGTTTTGGTCTGCTTTCTCTCATCTGATGAGAGGCATCTTAGCTCAACCAACCTGTATAATCAGAGTGCTTATTTTACTTGTATGCTTTCAACTTCTGTAAAATGATGATGAATCATTGATTTTCTTAGTTGATACCCATTACTCATCGATTTCGAAATGCAACCCAGATGGGAGAAGAAGAATATGGAAGTTTAAACCCATTCGTTCAATCAAGAAACCCTAAAACAAATCATCTTACCTTGTTTCTGCTAGTAGAGAGAGCACAATTGAACCTAGAGAGGGACTTCAATGAACCCTAGAATGAGAGTGCTCTGCACCCTAGAAAGAGAGTGCGATTGAACCTGAAGATCTCGATCAAGGTTTCATTTTTTTTTTCCTTACAAATCGACTACAGTCTACATTACTCGTTACACTGCATTGATACATTATGAAAAAGTGATGAGCAGGATAACTACCTAATTTAAATACATAATAAAAAAGACATAAAGTCCGACAACACGAAAGAAGCTTAAAGCCTGAAAATTTTATTATATTATTTACTTTATATATTGCGTAAATTACATGCGATAAATCTTTGAGTGCAAACTGCTTCTACCGAGATTCGACCCCACGACTTCATGGGCTTAAGAGGGGTGTCCAATCGCTATACCAAAGAGTGGTGGACTAAAGTTCAGTTGTTCGACTGAAGAAGACGGATGAGAGAGTCGACTTATCGAAAACATTAAAATTTGCCGGGTTATAACGGTTAATTGATACATTTCACATGCTGCCTTTAGTTTAGACTTGTTATGGAGTGAAAAGATTTTGATAACAGAGAAAACAAATATCGCAAACCCAAATTAGGACCTATATCAGATCTGAGTGTCTATAGGCGCCCGCAAATTACTCTTCCCTCTTGGCGCCCCCACAAATTGGGGCAACTCAGACTAGGCTTTGTCCGTGCTGGGCTTGAGGGCACGGACTCAGACCAGACCAAAACCCTTGGACTGCTCCCTCTAAAACCCAAAGGGAGTGCCAAGAGAAGAAAAAAGAAGGCGGTAAGAGACTCTCCTGGCCCAACCCTAGACACTCTATGATCCTTTTTCAAACCTGCTCCCATTTCGAGTCAATAAATTGATAAATAGACACATCACATTGCACAGCTCGGGGACGTTCGTAGTGACTAAGGGGTGTCGAAGACCAAGAAGCCATCTATTTATACCAAGTACTCTTCTTATGGCTACATCTAATCTCCTGGAGAAAGAATTTCACGTTCTTCTTATCGGGAAGGAAGGATTAGGTAAATCTAATTGATTGCAGCTTTCTCCAGACTTCCGGGAATAGCATGAAAAAAGGCTCGCATCATACGGTCCCTTTCTCACCCCTTTCATTCTGTGGTGATCTCGTAGTTCTTGGTATGTGGAGATGCGTTGTTAGGTGCTCCATTTTTCCATTGCGGTCGAACCTAAACCTGTGCTCGGGAGATAGATGTCCATACACTGATAAGGGATATTGAGATTTTTTCCAACACGCGATTGATTTCTAAGATCATTTCCGAATTTAGCTAGCCCTTTTACTACTTAGTCCCGGTAAAGCCCCCAAACGACGTATCTTTTTTAAACGAGGCGCTCGCTAACGAGACATAAAGACTCCTTATATTGAAATTTCAATTTACATAATAAACCTAAATTAAGACTGAACTAAACGAAAACGATAAACGAAACAAAATTTACAAAAGTATTATACTACAAAGACGAATGAGATGAATTCTATCAAAATTCAGACTCTTTTGCATATATAGCAAGGTAAGGATACTTTTCTTGATTTGTTCTGTAGAGGTCTAACTGCTCAAGTCCGTTTGTTATTCATAGTTGGAAGTTCTTAGAACATAATGGATCAATGACTTTTTGAGAAAAAAAAAGTCTTTTCAATATTCTTGAGTTCAAGGAGACATTGTCAATCATGTAAAAGTCTAAAATCCAACAAAGATAGAAAAGCCGGTTATCGAAATTGAACCGATGACCATCGCATTGCAAATGCGACGCTCTAACCTCTGAGCTAATTAGCGGGCTCACCATAGCAGAAACTGTGTTGTGCATGGGAATTCAGTAAACTATTTGATTTGGATCTTACCTGTTAGAGTTAACTAACTATTCATAATGAATATTATATTATTATATGACATTAACATGGATTAATTTAACGATAAATAGAATGATTATATGATATCCAATCTCTTTTTTTGAATTAAAAAAATGAATTGAACATTGATAGTTTTTCAAATCGCGTTGGAAAAATGAGAGTAAGAGAGGCATATGTATGTGGTACATATCCATCCACATTGAATTGTGGATACGTCAATGACAGAATCATTTTTTTATTAGACCAAATACTGAACGTCCAACTGATATGAAAGAAGATAGATAAGAAATCAATCAAATCCTAGTCAAAAGTAACATAGAAATTGTATCTAATTCCAATGATCGATATAGAATATTTATCTAATTCTAATGAATGCACAGTTCCATCATAAATGAAAGAAAGAAGGGGAAATACAACCTTACTATAATTTCTTCCAAGAAAATCCTTATTTTATTTTCAGATTTCCTTCCTAATCTTTTATTTTTAATTTCTATCTATGTACTTTACAAATTACATTTCATTATTCTTTAAAGAAAAGTAATAGTACCTTGTACTGATGATACTGGTTAGCAGCAACATCTCCACTGGTTCCATCTTTTATCTTTCCTACAAAACGCAAATGAAATAAAAACATCAAACTAGAGAATTCTAGATGCAATGGAAAAGATCTTAGTTCGGGGAAAAAACAATACTTGAAACAAAAAAAAGTTTGAGAAAATAATACCGGGTATTCGTGCAAAAGAATCCCAGATACTATCACCTCTTCCATCTTCCTTAGTACAACCTTCAACCTAGAGTCGAAATAATCAAATCAACTTTTTATTTTAGCACGAGATAGAAATTGAAATCGAATCAACATAAAGAACTATGTAGAATATAAACACAACTAACGATTCTTGTTACCTGATAAGCTGAAGTACCGACACCAAATACAAAATCATGGGGAAAATCATTTCGAGTGACATTTTTGGGAGCCATCACAAATGAATGAAAGTTTTCAATTTTTATTTGCTTGCATCAAAAACTTGGGATCTCATGCTGAAGTTAATTCTCTGCTTGTGATTATGAAAAGAAAATAGTATTTGTTTCTATTTAAAATTCAAACTACAATTTATTGTTTTTCAATTCATTTCTTTAGACCTGGTACTTTTTACTTATTTTTTAAATTTGGGGTCTAAAGAAATGCTCAAGGAAGTCTAGAAAAATTCTTAAACTAGTGTAAAAGTCAAGGAAGAGGCACATTCCAACTTGCTATATAGATCTATTTATTACTCCAACAACTTGTTACAGATATTTCATAAAAAAAAAACAGCTTGTTACAGATGGGCTCTTATATTAGCCTGTTTGACTTAGAAAATAATTAATATAGAAATCCAATTATTTTTAATTTAAATTTCGACGGTTCATAGTTTTAAAGCATCTCTAATGCAAAGCTCAAAAAAAATCTCAATTAGTTATTTTGGAAATACGCGAAGATTTGATTTCTATTGGTTAAAATTCAAATATTGATGAGTTAACAATTAGAGATATTTTAAGAGAACATTCTAGAAATAGAGTATTATCTTGAGATATCTTTATTAAACCCATGACACGTCATCTTTGAGATTTTAGTTGAGTTTTGCATTGGAGATGATTTAAAAAAAACTCCGAAAATCTTACGTAACACTTCGGGTTTCTAAGATTGAGTTTTGCATTGGAGATGCTCATATGATGGATCATCTTTATAGAACATCAGGAATTTTGGGTATTTTCCTAAACTATAGCCAAACAAACATGTACACTTTTTTTTTCTTCTTGTCTCTACAATTAACCCTATCAAACATAAAACATTCGAGATCCGTATCGTATTGGAGAATGCATCAAGCAAGATGTTAATATAGAAGAACAATTGAAGGTAGAAGATGGTGTAAAACTGGTGTCATTATCATAAAAGACCAAGAGATATAGCTATGGATGCTTGGTGTTACATGGGGGGTGCCTACTAAAGAAGATAAGACAGTAAATAGCATTAAAAGGTTGTTAAAATGTTAGTTAGTTTGTTAGAGGGAAGTTAGTTAT
This sequence comes from Eschscholzia californica, assembly GCF_041429995.1. Taxonomy (NCBI): domain Eukaryota; kingdom Viridiplantae; phylum Streptophyta; class Magnoliopsida; order Ranunculales; family Papaveraceae; genus Eschscholzia; species Eschscholzia californica. The sequence continues at coordinate 71,548,351 of NW_028238198.1, forward strand.
GAAACAAACTTTCCCAACAAACTATTTTTTTTTCTTTCTTTCTAATTCTCTATAAATAGAGACTACAAGTTTGTAATAAGCTGAGTTAGTTGAAAATCAATAAGAAATCGTTTCTCTCTTTCTCTCTCTCTCTTAAACTCTGAAATACCATTTTCATCTTCATCAAATCTATCTTCATCTCTTCTCCATTAAAATATCTTCCGCCATTAATCAAATCTCACTAAATTCAACATGGTATCAGAGCCTGTGAAACGATAAATTTATATTCAAAACGAAGTAAATCGAATCAAGCAAGTCCTAACTTTCATTTTTGTTTTATCAATATATAAATCAGATGGAATCATCGAATTCTTCTTCTCAAAATCTGAATTCAAGTACGAGTGTTTCAATTTCAAATATATCCAATTTCATCTCTGAAAAATTAGATGGATCAAATTTTTTGTTATGGAAGGATCAGTTCGAAACTATACTGTTAAGTACAGATTTATTAGGATTTGTAGATGGATCTGTTATATCACAAAGCAAATACATCATTGAAAATGGTTTAGGGGTATTGAATCCGTCTTTTCTCACATGGAGAAAGACAGATAGCTTCGTCAAAGCTTGTATGAAAGCAACTTTTACAAGAGCTGTATCTTCTGATGTTTTAGGACTTGATTCAGCTAGAGAAATCTGGAAATTTCTCGAAATGATGTATATAGAGGAGTATGAAGCTAAGATTGCTTCACTAAAAGAGCAAATTCAGAATATAAAGAAAGGAGATCTTTCTGTGAATGACTATTTTCGAAAAGTTAAGAACATAGCTGATTCATTGATTGATGTCAATAACAAGGTACCTGAATCTGAGCTATGTCGAAAAGCTCTTAAAGGATTAGGTAGGGATTACAAGCAATTTGTCATTGCCACACATCAAAGGGAATCGAAATTGTCTTTTTCAGAATTAAGAACAAGACTTATTCATCATGAGTAATGGGTCAGCACTCAAGAAAGTGAGGAGATTAATGAATCTACTTATTTAGCTAGAAGAACACAATTTAGACAGCAACCAAAATTAAACCAGATGAATCAAAATCAGTCAAGAAATCTACAACCTCCGCAACAAAAGTTTTACAACAATCAAGAACAACACAACAATCAACATAGCAATTATAATAGCAATCAACATATCAACTATAATAGCAACTACAACAACAACTATAATAGCAGCAACAATAATAACAATCAAAGAGCAAACTACAGCAATCAGAAGAATTTACAATCAGGAGAAAGAGCAACTGATGTTGATTTTACTAGCATTCCTTGTGGTATATGCAGAAAATGGGGTCATACTGCCTCAAAGTGCAGATACAGGTATGCTCCTGATGATTCTCATAAACCATATAATAGCAATAATCCAAATAATTTCTATAATAGCACTGTTAAGAATTTTTATAACAAGGAAAGACCAAACTTTGCTGGTCTTCATTTATATGAAGAAGGTGAAACCTCTGATATGATCAAAGAGGATAAACAAAGTGACGAGGAAGCTTATGATGCTCAATTTGGATATTTCCAAGATAGAAATGAATTTGAGGAAGCCTTGATGGTCTAAGTAGTTGACACAAAGGATTCTCCCTCAGCAATTTGGTTAGCTGACACAGGAGCAACAAGTCATATGACTTGTGATGTTAATGCTATTCAAAATGAGAGAACTTATTCAGGTTCAAATTCTGTTATGGTTGGAAGTGGAACTTGTATTCCCATTTCTAGTACTGGTAACACTAAACTTATCACTGATCTTCATGTTTTTGATCTCATTAATGTCCTAGTAGTTCCTAATATCAAAAGGTCTATCTCTAAATTCACAAGAGATAACCAATGTTTAGTGTAGTTTTTTCCATGGGGATATAAAGTTATGGATCTCTGGTCTGGTCAGGTATTCAATGAAGGACCTATGATTAATGATTTGTATCCTATCAATTTTCCAATACAAAGGTCTCATGAGGCTCATATTTCAGAAGTTATTCCTTCTTCTTCTATATGGCATAATCGACTAGGTCATAATTCTAATTCAGTTCTTCACTTTCTGGCTCGAAACAAAGTTATAACCTTTGACTTCATACCAAAAAATGGTTTGTGTCATTTCTGTCAATTATCAAAAAGTAAATCACTACCATTTTCTCACTCTGAGAGCTACACTTACACACCTCTTTACCTTATTCATTCAGACATTTGGGGTCCAACACCAATTTCCACTTCAAGGGGTGAAAGATATTATATTCTTTTCTTGGATGATTACAGTAGACACTTATGGATTTATCCTCTTAAGAAACGATCTGATAGTATCTTATGCTTCAAGCATTTTAAAGCTCTCTCAGAAAACTTACTTAACACCAAAATCAAGTATTTTCAATCTGATGGTGCTCATGAATTGGCTAAAGGGGATTTCAAGCTTTTTCTTGATGAATGTGGTATCTTCCGAAGCTCTTTCCCTTATACTCCTCAACAAAATGGCAAGGCTGAGAGAAGAAATAGGCAAATTACTGAAGTGGGGAATTCTCTTCTTTTTCAATCCCATCTTCCTAACGAATACTGGTATGAAGCTTTCTCATCTGCTGTGTTTATTATAAACAGATTGCCTACTAAGTTGCTAAATGGCTCTAGTCCTCATGAAGTTCTCTTTGATAAGAAACCTGACTATACTCAATTAAGGGTATTTGGCTGCTTATGCTATCCTCATTTGGGTTATACTCGACCAAATAAACTGTGTCCCAAATCTGCTGCCTGTGTTTTTGTTGGTTATAGTCTTCACCACAAGGGTTATAAATGTCTTGACATTGAAAGGGGAAAGATTATTATATCCAGACATGTGGTATTTGATGAGTGTGTGTTTCCTTTCTCATCTGTATCAACTCCTTCTCCTTGTGTTTCTTCCACAACCTTGGAGTTACCACATAGTATTAAGTTTGGGACTATTCCTGCTCCTTTACTTCATAATCAGCCTATTCAACCTACACCATCTACTCAGTTTGTTCTATCTTCTGAGCATCCTAGCACTTCTGCTTCCCCTATTCAATTTGCACCACCTACTCAGTCTGTTCATCCTATGAGAACAAGACTTAAAGCTGGTATTTCTAAACCTAAGCAGATTCCTAATGATTTTGCTCACTTTAGCAGCTGTCATCCTCTATCCATGACTTATGTGGCACTTCTAAATCAGCCAACTGAGCCTAGTACTTACAAGCAGGAAGCTAAAGACCCAAATTGGTGTAAAGCTATGCAGGAAGAATATGATGCTCTCATGATCAATAACACATGGGTCTTAATTCCCATTTCTCCTTCTCTGAATATATTGGGATGCAACTGGGTCTTTCGAATTAAATATAAGGCAGATGGTACTGTGGAAAGGTATAAGGCTAGGTTAGTAGCTAAAGGTTTTCATCAAATGGATGGTCTTGACTACTTTGAAACCTTCAGCCATGTGGTCAAAGCTACTACTATTAGAATAGTTATAACTATTGTTGTTTCAAATTATTGGGATATACTTCAGCTGGATGTTTCGAATGCTTTCCTTCATGGTCTGTTGGAGGAAGATGTATTCATGTCTCAACCTCCTAGGTTCACTGATGCAACTTATCCCACTCATGTGTGCAAGCTCCAAAGAAGTTTATATGGGCTTAAGCAAGCACCAAGAGCTTGGTTCACCAGATTTGCCTCTTTTCTCTTTACCTTGGGTTTTCGAAAAAGCTCTCATGATCACTCTATGTTTGTGAAATCACACAGCTCTTCTACTGTCATCCTATTGCTCTATGTGGATGACATTATGCTCACATGAACTTATCCTCAAAAGTTTGCCGATTGATTTCGATTCTCAAATCAGAATTCCCAATGAAGGAACTTGGCCCATTGAATTTCTTTCTTGGTATTGAAGTTTCAAGAAATTCCTCCAATGAGCTTCTTCTTACTCCGAGAAAGTGTTGTGCCCAATCGGGGTTAATGTGAACAATACGAGTAATTCAAGACAAGCAATAGGAATAGTAAAGAACAATCAAGAACAAAACACAGAGATTTACGTGGTTCGATTGGTGAGACCTACTCCACGGCGACAACGGCGCGATGATTTCCATTATGATAAGCAAACAAGTATACACAAGAGATTCGTGAGATTGTGTCTTACTGATATCTCCTTAGGGTTTAGTTTATGTAGCCACTAAACCTTAATCCCACCGCCTCACCGACCCCCTCTTTAGAACCGACATTATACACGGATACGCTAAAACTAATAACCGACATAAGCCTAGCTTCGCATTCCAGCTCTGTCTCGGAGTCCAGCTTTGCCTCAGAGCATTGCTTCGCATACTAGCTCTATCTTAGTAATCAGCTCCGCTAATGGGTCCAAGCTTCGGTAGGTTGTACCGGGTTCGATATCAATCCATATTCGAGTCACTTCTAACAATTCTCCACCTTGACTTGAATATGCTTCTCTTGACTTAGATCTGCCACCATCATAGCTCAACGCCTCTGAGCCATCGTCGCTCCAGCCCTGGTAGGGCTAACATCTGGAAATCCCAATCAAGTCTAAGCAATGCTTAAACTTAAAAGTTGTAACTGCCTTGGTTAGTATATCCGCTGGATTCTCTGTCGTAGAAACCTTCTTCATCGTGATCTTCCTTTGTTCAATCACGTCCTTGATAAAGTTATACCTGACGTCAATGTGTTTAGTTCTCTCGTGATACATTTGATTTTTGGTCAAATGAATAACACTCTGGTTGTCGCAGTAGACCTCTATCACCTCCTGCTTCAGGCTCAAATCCCGAACTAAGCCACTCAGCCATATTGCCTCCTTCACAGCCTCTGTTGCTGCCATGTACTCTGCTTCCGTTGTAGACAGCGCTACCACTGATTGCAGCACTGCTCTCCAACTAATGGCACTCCCACAGAGTGTGAACGTATAGCCCGTCAGCGACCTCTTCTTATCAAGATCCCCTGAAAAATCCGAATCTACAAATCCAAGTACCGAACCAGAAGTGTCAGCCCTTCTGTCGTAAACCAAACCAAGCTCCGGAGTTCCTCCCAGATACCGCAGTATCCATTTCACAGCCTGCCAATGATCTTTCCAAGGTCTTCCCATGTATCCGCTTACTACACTAACAACATGTGAAATATCAGGCCTTGTGCACACCATAGCATACATAATGCTACCTACTGGATTTACATAAGGCACCCGAGACATGTACACTGTCTCGTCATCAGTTGTTGGTGACAGTTAACCCGAAAGCTTGAAGTGTGCTGCCAATGGAGTACTGACAGGTTTTGCCTCAGTCATACCAAAACGTTCCAACACCTTCTCGATGTACGTTTTCTGAGACAAGAACAGTTTCCCAGCAGATCCATCTTCCCGTATCTCCCTACCCAATATCTTCCTTGAGGCACCCAAGTCTTTCATTTCGAACTCACCCTTTAACTGATCCTTTAACATGTGGATTTCCGACATATCCTTGCAAGCTTCAGCATGTCATCCACATACAGGAGTAGATACACATAAGAACCATCCGATAGTTTCCTGTGGTACACACAACTATCATACCTGCTTCTGTCATAGCCGTTTTTAACCATAAACGTGTCAAAACGCTTATACCACTGCCTAGGAGACTACTTCAGTCCATACAAAGACTTCTTCAGCAAACAGACCTGGTTTTCTTTCCCGAGAATTTCAAACCCCTCTGGCTGACGCATATATTGTTCCTCTAGCTCGCCATGTAAGAACGCAGTCTTAACATCAAGCTGCTCCAATTCCATATCATACAAGGCAACCATAGCAAGTATCACTCTAATAGAGCTATGTTTAACAGTAGGAGAAAATACCTCATTGAAGTCTATCCCTTCTCGCTGTGTAAACCCCTTAGCTACTAACCGTGCTTTGTAACGTGCATCTTCCACCCCTGGGATTCCTTCCTTCTTCTTGAAAACCCATTTGCTACCAACAATCTTCTAACCCTTAGGCAGCTCGGCTAATTCCTAGACCTGGTTCTTCTGAAGAGACTTAATCTCTACATTCATGGCAAGAGACCACTGCCATGAATCATCGCTCCTCATAGCTTCTTCATAGGTGCATGGTTCACCTCCATCAATGCTTTCTCCCACACTAAGTGAAAATGCAACCATATCTGCCATCTCAGACCTTTTCAGTGCCCGGATGTCTCTCCTTCCCCTGTTCCTCGCAACACTATACTGAACCAGATCTGGTTCAGCTTCCTCAGCTTGCTCATCTACCTGAGGCTGAACCTCTTCCGGAGTGTCTATCTCAAACTCCCCCTGCTCCCTATGATCTTCCTGCTCCACCTGTTTACCAACACCCTCCCGAGCATCTACAGACATTACCTTCTGAGTTACCATGACTAACTCATCAAAAGTAACATCTCTACTTATGAGAAACTTTTTCGATTTTCCATTCGGATTCCACAATCGATAACCCTTAACTCCAGGCTCATACCAAAGAAATACACATTTCTTAGCCCTCAGATCAAGTTTACCTTCTTTACCATGTGCATAAGCCGAACAACCAAAGATCCTCAAGTTCTCATAATTACCAGGATAACTACACCATGCCTCATTAGCAGTTTTACACTCAATAGATGTACATGGTGAAATAATCACCAGATACGCTGCCGTGTTCACTGCTTCAGCCCAGAACACCTCCGGCAGCCCTGCATTCGAAAGCATACAACTAGCTCGTTCCAATAAAGTTCTGTTCATACGTTCCGCCACCCCATCTATTGTGGGGTCTTTCTGACCGTATGGTGTCTCGCTATCCCTTCGTCTACACAGAACCTATTAAACTCGTTTCCGCAAAATTCCATGCCATTGTCAGTCCTCAAGCGTTTGATCGATTTTCCAGTCTGCTTCTCGATCAAGGTCTTCCACTGCTTGAACTTGACGAATGCCTCATCTTTGCGTATCAGTATGTAGACCCATACTTTTCTGGAAAAATCACCTATCAAGGTTAACATGTATCCACCCCCACTATTTGAGCTGACCCGAGAGGGACCCCAAAGATCTGAATGGATGTAATCCAGAGTTCCTTTGGTAGTATGAACCGCTGTATTGAACTTTATCCGACATTGCTTCCCGAAGACAGAATGTTCTCAGAATTCTAGTTTTCCAACCTTCTGCCCACAGAGTAAACCCTGCTTGCTCAGTATAGCCATCCCCCTTTCACTCATATGCCCTAACTGCATATGCCATAGCTTGGTAGTCTCAACTTCTTTGTCTGATGATGACACCGCTACAGATCCGGTAACTGTGTTACCCTGTAGCACATATAAACCATTCTTTTTCAACCCCTTCATAACTGTAAGACTCCCCTTAGAAACCGAAGAACACCACCTTCACCAACATATTTGCAACCATTATCATCCAGAGTTCCCAAAGAGATTAGATTCCTCTCAAATATGGAAATTCTTCAATGATTGCTAAGACACTACCATCATCTTCTTCGATGACTGCTGCCTCAGTTGGCTTCTTCCTAAGCTCAGGATAATTCCTTTTGAAGTGCCCCTCCTTCTTACAGTTAAAGCATCTGTACTTCTTAGGTTTCGATTTAGACCGTGAATGGCCCTTCCCATCGACCACATGCTGCGACCTTCCCCTTACAACCAAACCATCACCTGAGCTGCTTTCTTCCATTGACCTCCGTCTCAACTCCTTCGAGTTCAATGCTGCTTTAACATCCTCAAAGGTTGTAGTTGTTTTTCCAGACATAAAAGAATCAACAAAGCTTTCATATGATGGTGGCAGGGATGCAAACAATAACACTGCCTTATCTTTTTCTTCGAATTTGACATCTATGTTTGCCAAATCTAAGAATACTTGGTTGAGTTCATCCATATGGTCTTTCAACGGTTCCCCTTCTAACATCTGTAAACTAAATAATTTCTTCTTTAGATACAAACGATTAGTCAGAGGTTTAGTCATATACCTTATCTCCAGCTTACTCCATAGCCCATCGGCTGTAGTTTCCAGCATACTCCATACCCTTATGTTGTTAAATTATTTAAGCTTGTGCCACTTTGCTAACTTAAGAGTAAGAATTCTTCAAAAAAAAACTTAAGAGTAGGAATGCTAAGTTGTTTATAAAACAAGATAAAAAGGTAAAATTGTAGACATATCATTTTCTACGAGATAAAGGTAAGAATGTCATTCACACTACGTAAGAGTAAAAATATCATTTTGGTATTATATGAGGGTAAAAATGTCATTTTGACAACATAAGATAAAATGTCAATTTGATATTCTAAAAGGGTAAAAATGTAATTTTGGTTGTATAAAGCCAAAATATCATTTTGACAACTTGGTAAACATGTCATTTGTTAAGAAGGGCAAAAGTGTCATTTACCCAATGTATAAGTGAAAGTTTATTTTGCTAAGTTTTATGGGTAAAAATGTCATTTTGAACATATATGGGGATAAATATTAGATTTCAAGTATCCAAATATGTTAGATTTCAAGTTCAACAAAAAAAAAAAATCCAAATATGTTAAAATGTTTTTATTTTGATTTTTGATTTTCCACGGAAACTAATTCCTATGGGAGCAAGGAATTAAAAGTGGACTATTTCGTGGAAATAGATTCCTTAGGGAATTAAAGTCATGGAATTACACTTCGTACCAAACGGTGGAAATACCCATTTCCATGAAAAATCTTTTATTTACATGGAAATAGGAGATATCAAACACACCCTTAGTTTTCTACCGCAAAAAAAGTTTAACAAAAAAAAAAGTATCCAAATATGTTAAAATGTTTTTATTTTGATTTTCCACGGAAACTAATTCCTAGGGGGGAGCAAGGAATTAAAAGTGGACTATTTCGTGGAAATAGATTCCCTAGGGAATTAAAGTCATGGAATTACACTTCGTACCAAACGGTAGAAATACCCATTTCCATGAAAATTCTTTTAGTTACATGGAAATAGGAGATATCAAACACACCCTTAGATTTCTACCGCACACAACCAAGTTCTCTTTCTCTGTCAGGCTTCTCATAATCTACCGTCATCTTTCCCATCCAAAACCCTAACTGAAAACTCTATTTCTACCTTTGACGATATTTTCAGCCATCAATTGCTTCTGATTCTGTTGATTCAATACAAAATGTGATAAAATCTATGGTGATTTCTTCAAATACGATGAAATTAAAAGTAATTCTGGTCTCTTTGATTTTATGGTTGGTTCAATTTTTTCCCTTTCTCTCTAATCTCTCATGGTTGTTGTTGCCATGTGTCTTTCCGATTGAACTACCAACCAAGTTGCAGGTCTGATGAGTCCTCTCTTTCTCAGTCCACAATTTTTTTCGTTATCTAGATCTCTGTTTACATGTGAATCAAAAGTAATCAATGATCTATCTTTTATTATTAACCTTTGTGTTTGACATGTTCTTCTATTATTTCTACTTTAATTTCTTTCTTTCGTTCTCAACTTTCTCATTCAACAACTAAACGTAGAGAGAAAAACGACTTAGTTATCTATGATGGAGAACCAAGGAGATAGACATTAAGGTCGCCCGCTAATAGCCCCGCCCACTAATAACATTCCAGTTGGGTACTTTTAGCAAGACCGTCAACATTCTTATGAAGTTTCATAGTTTACTTCTAAACTATGAAGTTTCCTAACAAAGTTTCAAAGGTTATAAAGTATTGTTTTTGTTTAAAAATAACAAAACGTACTTGTTATTTATTTTGCTCTCGTGTTTATCTCTCATCCTTTTCTGTTTGCAACGTTTTTGTTAAAAGATCGAAACATAAACTACTGTTGTGAGAGCATTTTACTAATTTTCTATGACCTAATTTTGTTGGTGTTTGATGGCCCTAGAAAGGTTACCCTAAATAGGTCACCACCCGCAAGTATACGGGCGTCAAGTGATAGTTCCGGTAAGACCGGTTCGTTCCTCAGAGACTAAGTCAATCTATTCTGACTCCTATAACTAATTTGGATTTACTTCGGTGTAAAATGTTGTGGTGGGAAAAATAATAAATAATTCAAAATGACGGGAAAATAAAGTGTAAAGAGAAGTTTTATATGGAGAAAGTCTAGGGTTTCGGAATCCACCTAAATATGCGTAAACTATTGTCTAATTAGTGACAACTCGATCTTCTATAACTCAAGGAGAAACAAATCTATCATCCTCGGAGAATACAACTTTCTTAGAACAAAATATAATGTTTTGATTTCAAAAATAAATATTCAAGTGATAATCTAACTATTAACTATCAAATCTTAAGCATGAGACATTAAAGACACTTAGTCTAAACATGAATCATCAAAATATAAGTATAGTTAATGAAAGACATATCATGAATTTAAATAAGAAAAATCAATTTATCATTTAAAAGTACTTCGAAGATTTTAGGTATAAGTTGAAAAAGTCAGACATTTACGCGATACTAAGATTTCATCCTAACCCTAGATTAGATAAATTAGCTATTCATAACTAAAGAGATCATACTCATGGTAGGAGAGATAAAAATCAATAAAATAAGTGAAGGAGAAAGAATTGGAGAAGAAACAACCTTTTTCTCGCAAATTTTCCTTCTGATTTGCAACCAAACAGACCCTAGAAGATGTATTTTCCTGCTGTTCTTTCCGGAATTCTGCCAAACAGACCCTTAGGGAAAATAATTTTCTCGTCTTCCCGGAAACGATTTCCTGGTGTGAAAATTATTTTCCTCACCTGGTTTTTCTCTCTCTCTACTGTTTTCTCCTTCTTTCTTCCTCTAGACTTTCTCTTTCTCTCTCTATAAACCAGAAATGTATTCTCTCTTTCTCTCTCTAACCGAACAGTAAAGAAATGAAAAATAATGAAATTTTCTTTGATAAAATTGATCAATCTCTCTCTCTACAGTATATCTCTCTCTCTCTCTCTTAACTCTTTCTATCTAATTTTCTCTTTCTCACAAAGAGAAGAATTAAAATACGAAAAAGAAACAAAGACAGAAAAGAAAATTCAAACTCTCCCTCTCTCTCTTTAGCTCTCGGCTCTAACAATGGCCGACCCTTTTTTCTCTCTCTCTCTAACTCTTTTTATCTTCTTCTTTAGCCGTGAGGAGATATCCACTGTGTCTAGCTCTCTCTTTCTTTTATACCCGAGAAGAAAAGACCATTGAAACAGTCGACCTCCTCTCCTCCTTCTCTGTCTCGGTTTTCTTTCTCTCTCTAAACAATCTTTTCCCCCAATCCTCTCTTTCCTTCTGGGTTGAATCACAATTCTCTTTCTTTCCTTTCCTGCTAATCTTTCCTTTTCTCCCACTCTATTAATCTCTCTTTCCTTCTCTGTCTCTTATATCCTTCCATGTCTCGGTTATAAGAGGGCGGTTGAGAGAGTGAGAGGAAAGGAAAGATTCTTCCCAAGATTTTGGGCAACTCACGGTTAGAAATCTGGATTGGTGATGGTTGACAAGAGAGGCAGATCCGGTGCATCGCGGACGAGCTCAAAAAGTTACGGCGCCATCTCAGATGATTCCACGCGTTGCTTCGTCAGCAGGGACCGTTCGATACGCTAGGGATACTGTGACAGTATGGGATCGGGTGTACTGAAACGGTAATCCCATTGAATTCCCCAGACACACCCATGATGACCGAACATAGCCCACTTAACGTCTTCACCGTCTGATCTGGTACCATCTTGTGCGCCATGTGTCATTGAAATCCCTAGGTTGACCTGATTTTGACCACAACTTTGACTAGCTCTATTTCGTACATCCGGACTCCGATTTGACTTCCGTTTTCGCCGTTGGATTCACCTCGGATTCTACTTTCATTCGAGCATCAAAAATTTCCAATTCACCAGACTATCATAATCTCCAAATGACTAAAATGCCTATGGACCTGTCTTTCTCCCGATTTTATCCGATTTTATCCGATTTTCGCGCTGAACTCCGTAAAAGACACCTGAGAATGAGAAACAAGTAATTCATCAGAGTAACTGCTCGAAATGGACTAACTAACCCAATTTAGCAGATTCAAATGAGACATTTTCATGTCTCATCAGTGTTTATGACCTTGCAGATGAACGAACAGTTAAATGTACTCATCAGTGTCCAGAATATGTATGAGCAAAGTTCGACAATTAAACATCTTCACAAGTATCTCTACAAGGGTGAAGATTGTACGATTATAGTTGTGAAAGGAATCACAGAAGATTTGTCACAAGAACTTCTTCCAAAAGATCATACGGTTGTGGTTGTGAAAGTAACATCGAGATTCAGAAGGATTCTGTATTCTAATTTGTAAAACTTAAAACTATTCCAAATCTAAATCTAACAAAATCTTTATCATCTGTTTTATTTAGTTTATCTATAGGTTTGCTATAAGTCTAAGAAATTTATATTATTAGCTTTTTTGAGTCTTATCTACAAGATTTTCTATATGTTTTTATGGAGTATATTTCGTTAGTAAGTGGTAATATTATTTATTTTTCTCTCAAGTTATTCCAGTGAACTCTTTCGATAAATAATTGTTATATAGACTAGGTATCTCCCGCGCCCCGCGGGCGCGGTCAATCCCGTCGGGCTTGCGCCAGTCGTCAAACACAACGAGTTTAAATATTCATCGGAGTGCACATAACTCGATGCCTATCTAAATCGTTGTCTGACGTCGCGAAGACCGAGCAAAAACCTAGACGAGCTAGCATTGTGTGTTTATGTCATGCAATGCTAGCACGTCTAGGTTTTTGCTCGGTCTTCGCGACGTTAGACAACGATTTAGATAGGCATCGAGTTATGTGCACTCCGATAAATATTTAAACTCGTTGTGTTTGACGACTGGCGCAAGCCCGACGGGATTGACCGCGCCCGCAGGGCGCGGGAGATACCTAGTCCCACACAAGATGACTATCAAAGACTTTTGGATACCAAGCAAAAGTGAGACATGTACTTAAGTGATTAATATTTTTGGATTGAATTTACACATAATGAAGTGAAGCGACAATAAAAAATAAAATATGTAAGTGAAATTACACTTGAACTTGGTGATTCGTGGTTAAGACCCCCGTAACACATGTGATAAACGTTAACTTTCCACATTCTCTACGATTCATTCATGTTCATTAAATAGGACCTGAACAAACCTTGGGTCTAACGAGTAGTCTAGGAAGAATTATTCGTGTCTTCTATAGAAGACGACCTTTCACTCTGAAGCTCACATAGGTGATTTTCTTGAAGTCTACTTTTCTGTAGACAAACCCCTTATACAAGTTTTGAAATTATTTAGAACCCTTATAAGTTCATCTTCATCAACCCCGAAGAAGGTCAGGAGCCATGCCCCCCATGCCGCATAGGTCAGCCCTGTTCGGGTAGGGCAGACAAAGACGTTAACCCTTCTTTAGCAGGTCAGACCAACCTTAACAGGCACCAAACATAAGATTACTGATGCACCCGAAAAGGTTGCACACCCAAGCGGAGGTATCAAGTAGTAATCCGGCAAAGCCGGGATCGTTCCAAGGATAGGAAGGTAGTTTGGATGTCGAAGGGTCTTATCTCCCGGTCTAGATATCAAATGCCAACTTAGACTAAAAAGAAAAGGAAACAAAGATTAATGGGGTTTTAGATTGAATGACACAAAACAAGAAAGCAAGCAAAACTAACTAAACAATATAAGTAAAACGGGCGAGAGAGATTCGAGAAAAGAGTCGGAGGAACAAGAGTCGGGAGACGGTAAGACTCGATTCGGACAACAAATAAGTGAGAGAAGTGTCGAAGTCCGGGAATCCATAATGATAAACCTACGACTATGTGTAGTCCGATTTAATGTGTCGTAGTACAATCGATATTCGACTCCTAAAGTAGATGTCTCTAAGTACTACGTATATCCGGAGATCATACTTAGTCAAACAAACGTCTAAATCGGTTGATCCCGAGTCAACGAAAGTGTTGTCTAGTCGCCTAACTATGTGAAGTGCATGACAAGACACATGAAATCATGACTTAGACTACGATCGATATCGAATACTTCGTTTCGTCTAATAACTATGCGAAGTGCTTGACAAGGATTGATCCAGCGGTTGGATGCATTGGTTGTGCATCAACGGGAACCGACTTCACCAAATCGTCACTCGACCAGGGACGGTGGGTCTATGGAATATGATTCTGATAATCCTTTTGCAAGAGTTATGCGGGGAAGAAGGAACCAAACCAACCACGATTCTTGAAGGTGGGGAGCAGAGTTGAGAATTGATATCCCAAAATTTAGAGGGTGTGGTCAACTTGTATACTTCCTCGACTGGCTAACTATGGTTGATGATATTCGAGGGGATTAAGGAGGTACCTCATGATAGGCAAGTTCCTCTTGTGACTACTAGACCTCGTGAGAGGAATACTGCATGGTGGAAACAACATTAGTTAGTGCGGTTCAGAACAGAGAAATCAAAGGTCAATTCGTGGGAGAAGGTGAAGAAATATATGCATGCAACTTTTCTTCCACATAACTACACCGAGTTAATGTATCAGAAATTGCAACAACTGAAACAAGGGTCTCACAATGTGGACAATATCTATTGAGTCTCACAATGAACTTGTTGAAATAGAAGAACATTAGTCATTCGCTACATTTGTGTGTTGGGTTATGATTCATACTAGTGTTCTAAGCGGAATCTCAGACATCTCATGTTTAACACTAGCATTCCTAGGATCATCATGCATAAGCTAATAATTAACGAAAGAGTTTTAGGATTACCTTAATCGCTAGTTTTTCCCTCGAACCTTTCCAATTGAATGCGAAGACCAAGAGCCCCACGTGTTGCTCCTCTACTTTAGACACCTGAATAATCAATTGATCTCCCACCTTGTAACTATCTAGAACTCTAATGGTGGTTTGATATGAAGAACACCGTCTTCTTTATTGACTAGTTAGATAGTTTGGGAATTAGCTCACTTTCTCTTCTCTACAACTCTACTTGATGTTGTAGAGTAAGAAAGCTTCTTGAGAAATTTCACACCTTATTCAAGTCCCTAAGAGACATTATAAAGAGTTCTAAATTAGAGTCCAACCCTAATTAAATTTCTAAAAAGTCTCTTTTTGAATAAGATTAAGGAAATAGTCAAAAATATAAACTAGTTTCTATTTTCTACTTACCTTAAGTTGTGGCCTTCCAAATCCACCCAAATTGAGCAGATCTGACCGCCCCCATTAGGGAAACTGTCCAACCAAGGGCGACCCCAATCCGGGCCCAAAAAGTCACCTTTTTTTCCCCCGACCCAAAACCTATCTTTCGGGCCTTTTGTGATATCTTTGCCTAAACTTCTTTTAGGCCTATGAGACATGTTTATGGAACTCTCTCATGATTATATGTCTCATTCTCACTAGTCATATCAACCGATCAAATAGACATTCTTATGTGTAACCTGATGTAGGGTCCGGTCGAAGTTAGCCGCGAATTACTTTGTAATTCAACGTTCGTAGTTGGTTTCCAGCTAAACAATACAACCCCTAAATCTTTCGAACTTGATGATCTTCTTCATCAATTGTCCTATCCAAAAAATTGCTCGCATTGCATCTTTGGTCGAAAGACATCTCTTTCAGACTCCCACTTGTACTTAGAACAAGTGCAATGCTCGATTCCCGTGTCAATTTGTATCCCATCTGATACGTCACATCTTTCAGACTTTCTTGATACTGAGTACAACTGTCAAAGACAAATGATTAACTTTTAATCCATTTGAGCGCGGCCACGTATTTTCAGTTGCTACTCGTCAAGTGGCCTTGAGACACGTTTACCTAATGTAATTAGGATGACACAATCCATTCTTGGGCTCCCACTCAACTTCATGTTTATTATGTCTTTCCCAATATCCGCTTTTATAACCTCCTTTTATGACGAGGCATTTGGCCGAACCAAAGTCGGGCATTCCTTACTTGAGAAGGAAAACTTCTGGGCATTTCAACGAGGGATATGACATCTACAAATGGTGAGTCAACATAAGTTTGGGGCAGACTCTTTTTAAATGGAGTCGGAACCCCAGGTATGCGTGTAAGTAAGGCCTCTAGGTCTGCTAGCCTTTTTGCCAAATTCTGCTATAGAGAATTATCTCTAGGGAGTACGAGTGTGTAGGGATGTAAGTCCCATTAGCCTGCAACATAGGTACAATAAGTAAATGAGGAAAGATGAGAGGAGTGAGGTGCAACCGTGGTATGCGTTGTTGGATGTTGGTTGTCATCCAGGTCTGGTTGACTAACTGGTCGGCTTGAGGTACCGCCTACTTCCGTCTTGGTTGACTGCTCCGGAGCTGTCGAGCGAAGGATTGGTTGGTTAAGCATGCCTCCTGCTTCGGTAGCCCTTCCAGCTCGCTCTTCGGGATCTGACTCAATCTGCCTAGGGGCAGCTGGCCTTCGAAGTGGTACGGTTACAGACAACTCCGTGATTTTTTCCTGCAATAATTGATTCTCGGCTCTGACCAAGATGTTCTCCTCTTCCAAAGCTTTGTGTCGTTGCGTGTTCTCTTAAATTTGAGTTGATGGCATTGCAAGTTGGGATGCTACGTCGAGTGGAGCGTTGGTCATCTCTTGTGCCATCGGGGTAAGCTCAGTAATTAGTAGTCGGGCCCCTCCTTCTAGTGCCAAACTGTGAGGGTAAGAAATCGCGGGTCAAGAAGTCAGCTGGACCGAACCGCTGACCGGAAGTCGAACCTCCACCTGTTAATATTTTTGCGGGCACCGACGACGTCTTTGGGCTTAACCTGTGACAAAAGAGACAAGAACACACGTGACCGTGAGATCTTAGGAGACACCGGGATGGTGCCGGCCTAAGGAGGCTCTGACGGTCAAGCAAGGAATGAAATGTTGAAATATTTCGACCGAAATGGTCGAAATATTTCGGTTTTTGAAATTAGGTAGACGAAACTCTACTTACAGATGTTTCGAGCAAGATATCGTCCGACATTTACCGAAATTTTGGTTGAAACTTCAAAATATTCGAAATCAGACCGAAAACTACAAAATCGATTCAACAAAAGTAACATTTTTGGTCGATTTCTTCTTCATTTGGTTTACCGAAACAATACTTGTCATCTACTTGGTTGGAACTTGAAGAAAATTGAAGAGATTCGTTTTCTTCATCTGTAGAAATCTTAGAGAGAGAAACAACGGCAGAGAAGAAGGAAGAAGAATGGCTATGAAACCTTAATGTTACATTTTGTGGAGGAGTTTTAAAAGCACCCATTTGAAGTTTTAAAAGCACCCACAAAGGCAAATTCGTGGAGTAGGAAAGAGGTGCTTTAAACACTTATGAGAAGCGCCTATAAAACTATCATTTTGTGTATTCTGGTCCATCATTTTTATTTTTAAGTCAACATACTTGTTTGGTGTAGTAATTTATCCCCTAAAATAACTCCGGAGGTTAAAATAATTCAACTCAACCCCCCAATTTAAGTGTGAGATTGCAGATTACCACCCCAACTAACAAATTATTTTACAAATCCACTAATTTGTTTATTTTTGACCCATATGTGCTTCATAATAGTTAAAGACTCTTGTTATAAACAACTAAATCATATTTCTATCGTTTCCAGAGATTTGTAAAATTTTCACACTGACCGAAATGTTTCCACGAAACGTTTTCACTTTTGGACCAACCGAAGTTTCCACCGAAACCGAAGTTTCATTCCTTGCGGTCAAGTCAGTAAACTTGGCAAATAATGAATAGTAATTATAAACCAGAGTTCTAGCTATGAAGTTAAATATGCTGATTGAGCGAGTCAGTCGTTCGAAGAAAAGGTGATACAGCTGAGTGTATGCCTGCCTAGTTCTCTGGTTGTCGAGTGAAATAAAGCTCTTGCATTCCTTAGTCGTATGGTGAGAGAAATGATCAGTCATCTTCCTTGAACAGTTGGTCGTAGGAGAGAGAAAGATCAGTCGCCTTCTTTGAACCAGTGACCGTCAGAAGAGAGAATAATCACTCGTCTTCCTTAAGCAGGTGATCGTCAGGAGAGAGAATGATCACCCGTCTTCCTTGAGCAGGAGATCGTCAGGAGAGAGAATGATCACTCGTCTTTCTTGAGCAGGTGATCGTCAGGAGAGAGAATGATCACCCGTCTTCCTTGAGCAGGTGATCCTCAAGAGAGAGAATGATCACTCGTTTTCCTTGATAAGGTGATCGTCAGGATAGAGAATGATCACCCGTTTTCCTTGAGTAGGTGATCGTTAGGAGAGAGAATGATCACCCGTCTTCCTTAAGCGGGTGATCGTCAGGAGAGAGAATGATCACCCGTCTTCCTTGAGCAGGTGGTTGTTAGGAGAGAGAATGATCACCTGTCTTCCTTGAGCAGGTGATTGACGGGTCATGAAAATGTCCCATTTAAGTCGTTTAATTTAGCCAAGTTAGTCGGTTTCGAGTCTTTATTATAATAAAATGGTTGGTTTTCTTGATTAGGTGTCTTTTGCAGAGTTAGGTGTGAAAAAGAGTTAAAAACGAGGAAAAGATGCATGAAGGGTATTTTGGTCATTTGGAGTCAAGGACATTCTGTTAATTTGGTTAAGGTCAGTGCATGGGTGAAAAGTAGAGACCAAGGCGAGCTCGGAGGAGAAAATGAAAGTCAATTCGAAGTCCGGATGAGCAAACTAGGCAAAGTCAAAGATGGAGTCAACAATGTTGACTAGTGGGCCAGTTTCGGGCATGGTTCTGGCGCGCGGTATACAAGAAGAAATGTGGCGCGCTGTGGAGGCCGGTGTATCCAATTCCCGTGTTAGCGCTGCGCAGCAAAATGACCCTAAAGGGCTGATCCGGTGGAGCGCGTTGCAACTTGCTTCTGTGGTCCCAATCCTACGTTTTAATCTCAGCCATTCCCTTTCGCGTTTTCAAGATCGTGCGGCTGCTGTGCGTCTCCTCCTCTATTCATGTTCCGTGTTACCCGAAGCTGCGTATTAGAGTAGTCCCGGACGCGTGTCCCCTTCCCAAACCGTCCAGATCCGTGCAAGCCTAATCAAAAGGCTACTGAACCGCTTGCAACTTAATATCTTGGGCCATTTCACACGCTAGGATCCGAATTGTGACTAGCTAATCCCAAGAATTCCACAAGTGACCCTATCCTTTCTGCTTTTCTACACTTTAACCCAATAAAAACCCTAACCCTATATAATAACTCTTGATCCTCCATTAAAACCTAGACTTGAAAACCCTCTCAATCCATCTTTCTCTACTCCTTTCTATTTCTTTCCCATACCTTCTTCTTCCTTAGCTTTAGTATTAGTAGTAGTAGCTAGTCTTCTTCTTACTACTCCTTCCTCTTCTTACTAATACTACTACTACTACTACTACTTCTTTACCACTATTATTCTTCGAGTAATAGTCTTCTCCTTCCTTCCATATTCTTCTATCATCTTTATCCCATTTCATCTCTTCTTTCCAACTTCTTTCTACATCTAATTCTTTCTTCTCTTTCTTTTTCTTATTTGGGTAACAATAAAATTGATATTACTTGGATTTCTTGGAGTAAAATTCTTGAGCACAAATGGAGCAAATCTTGGACAAAATGGAGATACATTTGTATATGGATTTTGAACATTCTTGGTGATTTCTTTCCATTAATTTCTTAGTATTTTTATTTATTTTACAATGTCAATGAATGTTACTCTAGATTCCATGTATAGTTAACTTAGCAATCTAAGGTTGTAGATGAACACATTTTGGATCTTTGTAATACTTGTTCTTGATTAATTAAATCCCTTGATGTGCTTTAATGTCTATTGATTGTTTATCTATATGGATTGGATTTTTTTTCCATTACTCATGCCTCATAATTAGATATTTCATACTTTCGTTAAGTTGTTAGATAAAGTATGCTTTTTAGATGATGAATAATAGTTAAGCAAACCGAATCTCTATAAGGAAGACAATTAGAATTAGTAATTATAAAATTGTTTTATCTAGAAAATCATCCGGGATCCAAATAGTTCATTATATTGGATCCCGAGTATATACAAATGAGATTTAAGTAATTAAGTGTTTGTTTTATAAAGTGAAATTATGCGGGGGATTTTATAACCTTAGATATCCTCTCACCTCTCACTTAGATGGTTTAGTTAGTTTTATTTGTTTTCTTATTTCTTACAAATCAATCATCAAATCTATGAAGTGGGGTGTGTTTGTTTTAGTCTAAGTAGCTATTGACATCTTGATTATTGGGTTAAACTCGCCTTCAATATCCGAAGTTGCCTACCTATCCCTTGGGACGATTCACGAATTTTCTAACATACTATAACTTGACCCCGTATACTTGCAGGAATAGACCTATTTGAGGCCTATCAAGTTTTTGGCACTGCTGCCGGGGATAGGTTAGTAGTTTGGATATCGTTTGTTTGTTTGTTTAATAGTTTAGTGTTAATTTCTTACTTAGACATTTTTTCTTTATTTGTTTTTCTATTTTCTTAAGTGTATTTTCTTTTAGGTACCATTTCAAGAAAATAGCCAGAAGAGACACAAGAGCGAAGGAAAGGAAAGAATCGAGAAGTAAAGTGAAAAGTCGATAGTATCGCATTCTATCTCTTCCTTCTTACTTGTGTGTGATTGTTTAGTTATATAATTGTTAGTTCCCATTTTGTGATTATGTGTTACCATCTTTGAATACTGTTAGATCATGACCCGTTCTTATAACGGTTGGTCATTCGATGTTGATGATGATGAGCTTATTTCGAGGATTCCCCGCACTAACCGACCTGATATGACCTTAGGTGAATACCAAAGGATGTGTAGGGATGCTCCGATTAGTGAGGAGAATATACTATTTGAGCATGACCGATCTCGTATGACCTTAGGAGAATACTGATGGATGTATAGAGATGGTCAAATTAGTGATGGATATAATCTGACACTAAATATGTATGAGAGTCCTTATAGTCCACACTATTCTGAGACCAATGATTTTAGAGGCAGGTATGATCCTAGTATGTACGGTGGGAGTTATTATCATGAGTCTTCATTTAATTACACTTGTGAACCTTATCATGAAGAGACTCTTGAAGATAAATCTCAATTAGAGTCTGTGAGTCGTCTGACTGAAATGATGTTACAACTTGAAGAGACACAAGATCGATTTCAACATACGCAGATTCAAATGCAAGAAGAGTTACATCAGAGGTTTGAGTCTCTAAATCATCAATTAGAGTCTCTAAATCATCAATTAGAGATGATTGCTCCACAGTTACTAGCCGACGAGGAAGGGGTTTTACCACCCCAAACTCAAGAGGGTACTAGGTCCGATGGCGAGGGTAATAAGTCGAACCCTAGGACTAAGTTAAATGTCGACGAATCAACTGAGAAGACCTAAGAACTTGAACAAACTAATAACCTTGTTGTCTCGTTTCCTCACCATGTGTCGTCTCATCTTGATAGGACTACATTAGACTTTGAGATTCAGGATGATGGCTCTATGAACAAGTTTGGGGATGACACTATTTTGAACTTTTCGATTTTCGACACTTGCAGGGAGTCAGTCTTAGATGCCAGACATGATGTTATAGCAGATTATGAGGCTTTAGATGCCTTTGAGGACATCGATGACATAGTACCTAGAGACATGTTGGATAGCTTGTCGGACCATTTACCTAAGGAAACCATGGACCTTGACTTTGTCCCTGAGCCTATTGTCTTACCCTTAGAATCCAGTTCAACCTTTCACGTGATCTCAGACTCGGTCGTTGATCCCTTTTGGGACATTTTAGACGTCTTTCCTAGAATGTCTATGGACTTAGTGGATGTTCTATCCACTAAGCTTGCAGACGACTTTTTGCCTTCGACTGACCTCTTAGCTCTTCACTTGTATGTCGATCCTTTTGACGACTTCTTAGTCGTCGCCCCTAGCATTTATGCTTACTTAGTGGACCGTGCATCCACTAAGTTTGGGGATGGCTTATTTTCTTCAATCGTCTTACTTGCACTTTATAATTTGTACATAGTTGTGAGACGATTACTATTTGTATATAGCTTTATTTGGGTTGACCCCCAAATTTTTTGTCTTTTGCTTTATGATCATTAGGCCGATTGAGATGGGTCTTGATGTTTGTGGGTATCATCTCTGGAAACCCTCCGCGAGACATAACTCGTGTTCTTGTGTCAAATCAAGAGAATCAAAGGCTAATTGCATAGCTCAATGCAATCGTGTATACCCACGTTAGTGGTAGATTTGTATGTGGTCATGTCTTTTATGTGATTCATTCTCATGATATTTGTTGATATTTTAGGAGCAATTCTTATATGTTTTGCTTCTAAGGCGTGGTTTGTTCCAAATTTGGGGATGGCGCGAGCTTGACATCAATTTGGAACCTCTTTATACATGAGCCTTGGTAGTATCATCTTTTATCTCCTTCGGTTATGGTAATATCTCTCTACTCTTCTCTTTAGATTGATGTGTCTCTTTATCTTTTGGTGAGTGTATGCTTAGAACATTGAGGACAATG
This sequence comes from Eschscholzia californica, assembly GCF_041429995.1. Taxonomy (NCBI): domain Eukaryota; kingdom Viridiplantae; phylum Streptophyta; class Magnoliopsida; order Ranunculales; family Papaveraceae; genus Eschscholzia; species Eschscholzia californica. The sequence goes on from NW_028238198.1 coordinate 71,570,766, forward strand.
TTAGTTTTAAGTTTGGGGATGCGGGATATGACCATAACCAATGCATGACCATGGGTTTCAAAGACAAAAGAGTTCAAATTAGCCAAATTTGAAAATTTTGAACATTTTGAGTAGATTTGCATGTGATTCTAGTGATAGTTTTAAGAATTTTGATGCATATGTGTCGAGTTGATGAGTTTTGTGATTGCTAATGGCCTTTGCATGAAAGTCGAGTCTTTGAGTGTCTGTATTATACTATGGGAGTAACATCTTAGTGAAGAAGAAACATCTCTAAGAGACCTAGAGTAGTCATTAGTGGAGACTTAACCCATGTGAGAGCTCAAAGCCTAAATTGTCCTTCGATTGTACTCTTCCGCGCTAACTCCGAGTAGAATGAAGAGCTACTCAACCTCGTAACTTATAAAAGAGCTCATTTGATCTTGTGTGCTCAATTTCCTTAGCCACTAGGAGTGACATTAGGATAGCGAATTAACCTTGCCCTTTTAGTCCATGAAACCCAATGAGAATGCCAACTAGAGGAAAGCGGATACTCAATCACCATCCATCATCTTATATCCCGAGAATGAAGACATGAGATAAAAGAATGAAGAATGTCAAAAACAAGTATGAAATGAAAAGTTGATTGCGAGAATAGAGTTATGTGTGTAGTATTTTATTTTGGTTGATTGAAATTGTGTTATGAAAAGAAAAAAAGAAGAATGAAAAAAAAAGTGATATGAAAAAAAAAAAAAAAAAAAAAATGAAATAAAGTGATTTTTGTGTTGTTTGAGCATGTGTTAGCTCTTTTGTGTGAGTGATGTGATTGTATATATGTGTTGGTGTTTTTGTTCATGAATAAGTATTCGAAGCAAGAAACAAATGTTGATATGCTTAAGAGGTTCTACCATAATGAAGAGGTCAAAATTCTCGGGAATCCACCATCACCATCCATCTCTAGTATCCGCTAAACTTTAGAAGGCATTTTTAGAGGGTAGAATGGGTGAGTAGGGCGAGTGAGCTTCCCCACTCTATTTAGTGGCTAATTCCTTTTCGAAGATCATTTGTTCCAAAATGTTGTCCTCGCTCCTTTTTATGTGTTGAGTTCAAGTTAAGTGATCACACTCACACATACGAGCGAACCATTCTTGAGTGATTTGATTTTTGGAGTGTATGTCCGTGAGGCCGAAGTCGAGGTGAAATGTACTAACTCTATTTAGTGGCTAATTCCTTTTCGAAGATCATTTGTTCCAAAATGTTGTCCTCACCCCTTTTTATCTGTTGAGTTCAAGTTAAGTGATCACACTCACACATACGAGCGAACCATTCTTGAGTGATTTGATTTTTGGAGTATATGTCCGTGAGGCCGAAGTCGAGGTGAAATGTACTAACTTGGGAATCAAGGTTTTGTGACTTCAGAACATAGATGTGCTCATTATGGTATGACACTTGCATTTTAGGGTAAGACCATTAGTGACACTACAAAAAAAGCGTCCAATAGGGACATGCATTTTTACTTCTGTCCCTAATATATTAAAAGTAGGGACAATTTTTTACTATTCGTCCCCAATAAAATTGCAATAGGGACAAATTTTAGGTACAACTGAAAAATGGCGCAAAATTTCGGACAAAATAAAAGATTGCGCAAAAAAATTCCCTCTTTTTTTTCCTAAAAAATCAAATCCCTCGTTTTCTTTAGTTTTTCTTTTCTTTCCTTTTCTCTCTCTTCTTTTCTCCTCGGTAGGTACAGAGAAGAGGAACGATTTCTCCTCAATAAAGAGAAGGAGATTTCTCCTTTTTCTTCTACATGTTATAGATTTTTATTCTTCCTTTGTTCGATCTCTTCTTCAATCTCTGTCTCCTGGGTGTGGGTTCTTTTTTACCTCCACTTCTAGGGTTTCACCACCAGGTATGTGTTCATCCTCTTCTTCAAATAAATCAATGAAAATTTTGGAGTACCATGAAACCCTTATTTGTTTTTGCAGAAAACCGTTTCAGTTCAGGTGTTAAACAAAGTTAGATTGTTTCCACAAGTCTTGCCACAACCAAGTTATATTTTTCTTCATATTCGTCTTCTTCTTCGAATTAAGCTACTAACTATTTATGACATAGTTCCTGATTCAATTTTGCTCCAATGTTATTCAATTTAGCATCAATTTTATTCAATTTTGCATCATTTTGGCATCAACTTTATTCAATTTGACTGTTCCAGGTTAGTTGGTATTCTTCCTCTTCTTCCTATTCCTCAATAGTAGAAATCAAGAGTTTATGGTTGGGTGAAATCAAAGTATTTTTGTTAGCTTCATGTTTCTACTATTATCAATAGATGTTAAGACTGAATTGGTCAAGAAATCGATAGAAAGTTCCTTCTTTAACCATTTTTTGTTGTCTTCCTAGTTTTTGTTATCTTCCTATTTTATTTGATGGAGTAAACTTAAATGAAAAATGTATACCAAAAAAAATAATCCTAGTCATGTTGATAAAGGAATTTTAATCATTTTCTTTTTTCGCTCGACTTGTTTCATCTTTCAGACGTTAGAGCTAATTGAACAAGAATGCGTCAGTGTATCTGCTAAACTAAAACTAAAAGTGAGGCGGTAATATCGAACTCCTTACACTCCGGACTATTAGAGGAAGTGTATTATAGATTTTAAGCTTTATTTATACAACTATGTTATCGAACAGAAAAAACTACATGATGGTCATTGAGGATTTGAATGCCAAGTTTTTATAATGCTTTTATCTCCCAAGCTGTAAATGATAATCTCTGGCTTGTGTTTGTATAGGACTTGATTAAATATGAGAAGCTTGGGATACAGGTTAGTCGTACTTCGATGTAGTTTGCCTGTTGGATACATTTGAGCACTCGCGAGAACGGTTCTGAATAATGAAGAAGTGCTGAAGCCGAGGTCATTGTTGTTTCTGGTTTAACATCTTTTTGCTTAAATATTTTTTAATGTCCTAGCCTTACTAACCAATGAAAGGTTTAGCAGATCCAATGTTGTGAACACTTGTGAGGTTTAATTTGATATGAAACTTAAGTTCAAGGAGACAAACGCTGTAACTTCTGTTGACTTTTTTGTAGTTTTTGTCGTGGTTTCTTTACAATCATATTACTCACGTTGGTTAGATCTTTTTCGGTCCTTAATTTATCTTACTTTATATGATAGGTTTGATATTTTGTACATTCTGAGCTCATGTTCTTTGCTACCATACTGACTACTACAGGTCCAGGGAGATTTTGGTGAACAAACATGCAAAATTGAAGGTACTATCTTGATGATTTTGATATACTATTGATGTTATAGTTCTGAATATTTTTCGGAAACTAGTCTCTTGATTTGGTTGGACAACATATTACCATGTGAAACTTTTCAAATCTTGGGTTGACTTTCACCATGAGAGTTTAGTTACTGGTTGGGCAATTTCTGATTTTATTTTTCTTTTCCAGGGGAAAATTAGGCAAATCTCTAATATGTTTACTTTGTATTTCGCCTTCTTTGTACAAAAGACCTATTTTATATCAATGTCTGAAGGACAAATCATTTTGATGTTTTGGCTTACAAAAGGATTTTTGCTCTCTCATATCTTTCAGGTGCAAGGGAGGGTACCTATCAGATCCATGTTGTTAGTGATAATCAGGTATCATCATTTAAACCTGAACAGTTTGGATTTCAAATACCAAATAGTTGATGCCTATCAGGAATATGAAAATAATAAGGAGTACCAGGATCTACAGACAAGCTGGACCCAATGAAAGCTAAGCACGAGGAAATAAAAATGAACAAATCAAGTCTTGTTTCAGACAATATAAAGGTATGGTTCTTATTTGAAACTGCAACATTGTCCCAGTTTAGAAAAGTGTTCTTTCTTAATCTTATTTTTGTCATATCAAGTGGAGCAGTCAATTCAGGAAAGCAAATCTAGGGTGACAACTTTCCGGTTTGTTAGTTGTCATATGCGTGCTGGAAGTCTGCAGTTAAGTTCTTAAACACTAGAAATTAATGGTTTAGCAGAGATCATTTAAATCTCAAATAATACCAAGACTGGGAAGTCCTCATTGGTGAATGGGTGAGTGAAGTTGTTGAAACTGTCGATTTGTTTATGTACAGTTTTCTGTTTTATCTCTCAGTGATTCAGATGTATGATGGTTAGATTTAACTTGAAATTTAGGAATAACCCTTATCTAGGATCCATTGGATAACGACGTTATCAATATTCACATTGCAACTCTAGGTTTCCTGATTCAGTACATGTACTTTACCTGTCTGGTATTTTTTTTTGTATTTGTACCTTATATAAAAGTCTCTGACTGAGGTTTACGCTATGTTGTTTCTCTTCCTTTCTTTTTCATTCTACTATCCTTTGATTGGTGTTAACAGGCAGAGCTTTGTGCTATGGGTATGAAGACCTTGAAAGAGGAACATCAAGCTCTTTTATCTGATAAGGCTGCGGAAAAGGAGTACTTGCAGTCTCTGCAACATCAGATTCAACAACTGAAGGTTACTATAACTGAACTGATTCTTCAAAAGAAGCTTTAGAGTTAATAGTCAAGTTATGAATTACAAAAATGATCAAATTGACTGCTGTTCTGGGCCTCTGGCCGGGATCTGGAGCCTAATCAAAATGACGAAGTGCTAATAAAGTGGTTTCCCTTAATTCGACATTGGAAGTTGGAATAGGGTCGACTTCTCCAATGAGGGCTTATTCATTTGATTCATTCTTCCTAGCAATCTTTGTCTAGGATCAAAACCCAACTTTCACCGTCTCACATGATCTAGGCCAAATTGTTCGCACGTCACGGAAGATGATGGTTATTCTCGTATTATAGAGAACGAGTGACTTCCCAATCTGGTTGTCCTTTTCTGCTAGTTTGACTTTAACCCTTTGTTATCTTACTCTATTCCTCTGTTTTTGGATAGAGCATCTCTCACATAAATTATACTCAAATTATACCATTGTTTGGAGATAAAGGAGAACTTTGGTTGATCAAATTAGGACACTCAATATGAAACGTTATTTTTTTACTGAATTATAGCAGTGTTTCTAGAACTAATGCTGTATTACAGTGACCTGGACACTTAATATGAAACATTATTATGTACTGTAAAAGAATTCTCTTCTAAATGCAACGCAAAGACCCGTGAGGGTATGCTCGTTAGATTACTAGAATAGTAAACACAAACTTATTATGAAGCTACGACTTTTAAGAAGATTTTATTTGTGAATGTTTGCTCTTTTAATAATTTTATAGAAGTTTTAACATGTTTGTATATTTGTCGTGTCCTAATTTTGAAAAAGCTAATAAACTAATGGCTTTTGTTCTCTTCTGTTTTTCGTGTCCATGGCACAGGGATATGATGGAGCTCTGCTGAGATGATGTGCTAATAGTGTTTCTACTTTTTCCCTACAACATGAGAAACAAGATGGGAGGATGAAGTTAGGGTAGTTTATTTTTCATACAATGTTATCTTCTTGTGGAAAAGTTATTAGTCTATTCTCTTATTTTGGTTTGACCTTTTTTTTCGTCCACGCTTGTGAATTTCTTCGGGAGGTTTCTCAAAACATGTTAATGTGAATATTTGTTTTTTAAATTGTTTAGGGAAAATTTTCTCTTTTGTATGCACTAATTATTGTTTGGAAAACTTCTAATCAAATTTGTAGGGACGAATATTAACTGTATCAGGTACAGGCAATAGAAAATCACAATCGACCTTATAGGGATGACTATTATCCGTCCCAAATGCTAACGAGGGAATTCTCTCCAAATTTTTAGGGACGGATATTAATTGTCCCAAATGCTAACAAGAAGGAATCACGCCGAATTTTTCAGGGACAAATATATGTTGTCCCTAATAATTGTTGATACAGGGACAATTACAAACCGTCCCAAAAATATATTTGGGACAGATGCTATCTGTCCCCATATCCGTCCCCATTATTATTTGGGACGCCACTTTCTGGGACAGATTTTAACCGTCCCCAATACACTTTTAGGGACAGTTTTCCCATATTTGGGACGGTTTTTGGCCGTCCCTAATGGACCTATTTTTTGTAGTGTGAAGAGATCTTTAACTTTCACATGAACTTGTTTACTTGATTCATTATGTTTTGACATGCTTAAACCCTTCACTATATGAACCATGCTTATCTATGATTTGGATGTTGGACCCTTTTGTTTAATGAAAATCGACGTTTGTGGGTATCATCTATGGAAAACCCTCACGAGACCACACTCGTCCACTAGGGCAACCTAGGGGTTTAACGGCTTGTTGCATATGCTAAATGCAACCGGGATTCCTCCGAAAGTGAGTTAGGTTTTTCTTTTATTTTGTTTTGCTCGAGGACTAGCAAAATCTAAGTTTGAGGATGTTTGATGGGTCATGAAAATGTCCCGTCTAAGTTGTTTAATTTAGGCAAGTTAGTCGGTTTCGAGTCTTTATTATAATAAAATGGTTAGCTTTCTTGATTAGGTGTCTTTTGCAGAGTTAGGTGTGAAAAACGGTTAAAAACGAGGAAAAGATGCATGAAGGGAATTTTGGTCATTTGGAGTCAAGGACATTCTGGTCATTTGGTCAAGGTCAGTGCATGGGTGAAAAGTAGAGACCAAGGCGAGCCCGTACGAGAAAAGGGAAGTCAATTCGGAGTCCGGATGAGTAAACTAGGCAAAGTCAAAGATGGAGTCAACAATGTTGACTGGTGGGCCACTTTCGGGCATGGTTCTGGCGCGCGGTATACAAGAAGAAACGTGGCGCGCTGTGGAGGCCGGTGTATCCAATTCCCGTGTTAGCGCTGCGCAGCAAAATGACCCTAAAGGGCTGATCCGGTGGAGCGCGTTGCAACTTGCTTCTGTGGTCCCAATCCCACGTTTTAATCTCAGCCATTCCCTTCCGCGTTTTCAAGATCGTGCGGCTGCTGTGCGTCTCCTCCTTTATTCCTGTTCCGTGTTACCCGAAGCTGCGTATTAGGGTAGTCTCGGACGCGTGTCCCCTTCCCAAACCGTCCAGATCCGTGCAAGCCTAATCCAATGGCTACTGAACCGCTTGCAACTTAATATCTTGGGCCATTTCACACGCTAGGATCCGAATTTTGACCAGCTAATCCCTAGAATTCCACAAATGACCCTGTCCTTTCTCCTTTTCTACAATTTAACCCAACAAAAACCCTAACCATATATAATAACTCTTGATCCTCCATTAAAACCTAGACTTGAAAACCCTCTCAATCCATCTTTCTCTACTCCTTTCTATTTCTTTCCCATACCTTCTTCTTCCTTAGCTTTAGTATTAGTAGTAGTAGCTAGTCTTCTTCTTACTACTCCTTCCTCTTCTTACTAATACTACTACTACTACTACTACTACTTCTTCTCTACCACTATTATTCTTCCATTAATAGTCTTCTCCTCCCTTCCATATTCTTCTATCATCTTTATCCCATTTCATCTCTTCTTTCCAACTTCTTTCTACATCTAATTTCTTTCTTCTCTTTCTTTTTCTTATTTGGGTGGCAATAAAATAGCTATTACTTGGATTTCATGGAGTAAAATTCGTGAGCACAAATGGAGCAAATCTTGGACAAAATGGAGATACATTTGTATAAGGATTTTGAACATTCTTGATGATTTCTTTCCATTAATTTCTCAGTATTTTCATTTATTTAACAATGTCAATGAATGTTACTCTAGATTCCATGTATAGTTAACTTAGCAATCTAAGGTTGTAGATGAACCCATTTTGGATCTTTGTAATACTTGTTCTTGATTCATTAAATCCCTTGATGTGCTTTAATGTCTATTGATTGTTTATCTATATGGATTGGATTTTTTTTCCATTACTCATGCCTCATAATTAGATATTTCATACTTTCGTTAAGTTGTTAGATGGAGTATGCTTTTTAGATGATGAATAATAGTTAAGCAAATCGAATCTCTATAAGGAAGACAATTAGAATTAGTAATTGTAAAATTGTTTTATCTAGAAAATCATCCGGAATCCAAATAGTTCATTATATTGGATCCCGAGTATATACAAAAGAAATTTAAGTAATTAAGTGCTTGTTTTATAAAGTGAAATTATGCGGGGGATTTTATAACCTTAGATATCCTCTCACCTCTCACTTAGATAGTTAAGTTAGTTTTATTTGTTTTCTTATTTCTTACAAATCAATCATCAAATCTATGAAGTGGGGTGTGTTTGTTTTAGTCTAAGTAGCTATTGACATCTTGATTATTGGGTTAAACTTGCCTTCAATATCCGAAGTTGCCTACCTATCCCTTGGGACGATTGACGAATTTACTAATATACTATAACTTGACCCCGTATACTTGCGGGAATAGATCTATTTTAGGCCTATCAGTGATTGTCAAGAGATAGAATGACCACTCGTCTTCCTTGAGCAGGTGATCGTCAGGAGAGAGAATGATCACCCGTCTTCCTTGAGCAGGTGATAGCCAAGAGAGAGAATGGTCACTCGTCTTCCTTTCAGGTGATCGTCAAGAGAGAGAATGATCACCCGTCTTCCTTGAGCAGGTGATCGTCAGGAGAGAGAATGATCATCCCTTTTCCTTGAGCAGGTGGTTGTTAGGAGAAAGAATGATCACCCGTCTTCCTTGATTAGGTGATCGTCAGAAGAGAGAATAATCACCCGTCTTCCTTGAGCAGGTGGTTGTTAGGAGAGATAATGATCACTCGTCCTCCCTGAGCAGGTGCTAGTTGACTGCCAGGGGTTTGAATGATCGAAGTAAGAGAGAAAATAGGTGGTTAGTTGATTGCAAGTGAATTTGGATATCCAGTGTTGTTATCTGTAGTTGCACCGATTACCAGTTGATCCTTATATAGAGTTTTGTAGTCAATTGTCCGGTTTGGTCAACTGTCCGTTTTGGTCAACCGTCACCTGGTGGTGAGCTGTTGCCTTGAATGTGGTAACGCATGGAGCTATTACCATTAATATGGATATTGTAACCCCTTAACGGATATATTCGGGATATTGTCATCTTAAATGACGGTAACGCCTCCCCAACGGATATATGAACGGAGGTTTGCCGAGGGGGTGAGGACGGACCTCTACATCCAGAGGTGGATGTACTTCCATACTTTAATTTGCTGGTGAGGACGGACCTCTTTATCAAGAGTTGGACGTACTTCTGTACTTTAACGTAGCTTCGGGATGCCTGAAGGTGAATGGATCGGGCCCATTAATTCATGGGCTTGATCACCGCGTAAGCCCATCAATCGTGGATTTCTTGGGGCTCCCCTGGTGACGTATATGCAAATCCATCCCATGGACAATCACTTGCTTTATGATCATCATGACCACACTAGTAGCATTTTGAGAATGAAGACCCACTTGTTGTTCCAATAGTTTCATTTAACCATTGGAATCCCCCACACGTAGGAAATTGACATTTTAGATATTTTAAGCCTTTAAGAGGTGTTCCTTCAAATTACAATAGCATTCTAATACCAGTGCATCATCTCTGATAGCATTTAGAGTACACCCAACAACAGGATATTGCTGAATGAGAAGCTTGGTCACACAACTAACATATCTTAACATTAGAAATAAATTAGACATAAGTATATCTGTTTATGCATAATGTTAGTATTTGGATAAAAAATGACAGAAATACTTACCACTATGTTGTTTGATTTCATTTTGGTTCTTTCACTCCTAGCTACTGATAGCAACTAACGTTGAGGTTTGTAGAGTTCTGAATTAAGGAAAAAAAACCACAAATTAGTTGTTCAAATCCAAAGATGAAATTAAGGTATGGGTGAAAAGTGGGAAGATGAGTATTTACAAGAAATTGGGGATAAACTAGTATAATCTTGAGATAATCTTGGTCGTTCAATTCGACGATCCAGATCTGTTGAAAAAAAACGGTCGAGTGACGTCAACAGACGACCGTTAATCTGTCATCAAGACGTCGTTAACGTTTTTTTGAATTCAGATGGTGGTTAACTATTGTTGGTAGTCAACTGGTTCAAGGGCTACTCCATGACCTAGACCCTATAACGCACAAATTAGTGGCCCAAACGCTAACTCCAATACTTTTCTTTGACCCAAACGTTAAGTCTGTTAGCCGCATGGAAAAGTCTAATGTCTAAGTCAAAGGTTAGAGTCAAAGACGGTTGACCAAATCGGCTAGAATACATTTGGCGTGTAATCTGACGGCGCGGGTAAAATTTTCAGTACCCTGGTGGGTCCATGCAGGTGATTTTCGAGATCAGTTCCTCATGCTAACACCGTGCGACGTGACTCTTGATATATTTGTACTCTTGTACCCGTTATGCCAGATCTGAATGTCGACTTAACCCCCGAATATGTGGTGTAATCCGACCATGAGTATCGCACAAGTTTTATCCTCCCCTGAAGTAAAGATTCGTGTCGCCCTCACTATTCACTCATCAACCATTTGACCTACCTTTTCCTCCAGCTTTCAAATAAAAAAGATAACAGAGAAAGGAAGTTTTTTATTATTGGAAATTTTTCCTTTTCTGTAACCAGGGACGGAACTAGGAGTAGTAGTCAAGGGGGGCCGAAAAAAAAAAAAAGTGAAAAATCTAAGTCTACCAGTGATCGAACCCAGGTCTCTCACGTCCAAAACTCGGACCTCTACCATCTCACCCACGCTACATATGTGTTAAGAGTATGACTCGAACTTTATTTATGCGATAAACCAGAGAGCAATCAGCATTTCTAAAACAATTTACGGCAAGTCAAGGGGGGCCATGGCCCCCTTTGGCCTGCATGTAGATCCGTCCCTGTCTGTAACAAAGAAAAGAAGAGATCAATTGAGATTCTTTCAAAGATGAAAAGGAAAGAGGAGGATTGGGAAGGGATTGAGAGCTCGGTTGGAAGATAACAGAGATGGTTTTCTCTCTTTATAGGAATCCACACGAAATCTGCCGATGGTAAGGAGAATTTCTGAACCCGTTGGTAATACAGAGGCGACATCCTTTATTCCGTCGGCAGAGTCGTCGGCAGTACTACTGCCTACCCCTTTAAAGCCGACGGCCTGGTTCCGTCGCCACAGAGTACTGCCGACGGTCTTTCATATGTTACCGACAGTGTTTTTCCGTCGCAATAACCTTCATTTTTGTAGTGAGTAGAGAGTGAAAACTTAGATATCTCTCCTATTTGCAGTAGAGAGATAGAAATTTGATTTGAAGATCTAAAGACAGAAAAGATATTTTAGCTAGAGAAGAAAAATCAGAAAGAGATCAAGAGATTTTATCTAGAAAGAGAGGTCGGAGCGGCTATTTAAAGATCTCTTATCTCTGGGCTGGAAAAAAAATAAAGAAAACAAAGAGTTTAGATCAGATTTCTATCACCTTCTCTTTGGGGTGGGGGGGGTAAAGAAACCAGGGAGCATCATCTTCATATTAGTTCTTCATGTTAAGAGAGAGAGTTCTGAGGAGAGAATTATTGTTCTTGACTTTGACTGTTATTTATGAAGCAATTTTTATTCTTCATCATAAACTTCATCATCTTATCTCATCTATTCCCTTCACTGTATCAAGGATTTTTCAGAAAAAGTTGCTAAAAGAAAGAAAGAGAATAAGAAAGAAAACAAAGGATTCTAGAGGAGAGCTCGGTTGAAAGTGCTTGAACAGAAATTTAAGTAAGAAAGAGAGAGGATTCTTCACCATTTGTGCTTCATCATCAAATATTTGGTGATCTCTAGTTTACTCTTTCTTAATTTTGATCCGTGTAATGAAATTCTTTATGATATCCTTGATGAGTATGAATAGCTAACCTTTTCTAATATTGAGTTTTGATGATATTATAATTTTGCATGAGAAATAGACTTGTGATTTTATTAGTTTGTTAAGCATCTCGTATGCATTGATTTTCGATACCATTCGTGATTCCTTCGTCAATTACATTTCCGAGTTGATTCGTCGTATTTAGAGTAGCATCCATAATGATCTATATACTTCTTAGTTGATAGTTGATTATTGAGTCATGTCTAATCTTTCATTACTTATGCTACTTGAATCTTGATCCATCATGTTTAGGTCATTTAATGGTGGATACTTGTTAGTTGATAAGTAATAGTTAGAGTCGTTAGAAAGTTGATCATATTGAACCATAAAAGATATGAGATTTAAATCGACGTCTATGCATGATTAGAATTGATATAAAATCCTAAACTTCTCCCCCATTGATTATTTTACCCTTAATATTTATCTCCGTTGTTTACTTTAAATAATTTTTTTATTTTATCACAAAACCAAATTTAAATAAAAAATCGTGTTAGTTCTAAGTTTTAGAATAAGTTTGACTTAGTCTCCGTGGATTGACCTCGGTCTTACCGAGATACTACTTGACACCAGTATACTTGCGGGTGGAGACCTTTTAGGGACCATCAGTAATCCCCATCCAAGTGCTAGCTAGCAAGTACCAAATAACAAAAACCTTGACAAGTAAACACAACTGATTCACCACCCAATCAATTAAATACCCAACAAAAATCAAAGACATAAAACCTAGGCAACTTCCAAATAGAAAGGAAAACCCTCTTTGAATTTGAAAGCAAATAACTGGTTAACAAACAAACAAAAGCAAATTGTTTACCAAAATAAACTTAACTTTAATTATAAATAAAAGTTTCTTTTCCACAACCAACAACAAAATCAAATACCCAAATAAATTAGAAAAATTCAAATTAATTCACACATTCATCATGACACAAACATGATCAGCATTATGACCTTGTGAAGTTTGATCAGTATTATAAGCTTTTCATCCTTGCAAAAATTACATCCTTGCAACTCTTACATCCTTGACCATCTTGTAGACTAATGGGAATAACCTGCTGGCCCAAGCTCATATCTTGCTCCCCCCATAACCCCAGCATTTGAAATCTTCAAGATAAAAATAAACTCACATTAATATATGTTATATCATTATATAATAGACTTAGGACAATTTTACAATTGATTCAATATCTGTATACTACTTTATATACATATAAAAAAAAGAGTTACGTTCTTAAAATTGATGAAAAATATTTCGTCTATAAGAAAAAATTCATCTGTATAAATTATAGTAATCTTGTTTGTGCCCGTAGTTTTTTTTTTTAAATTGTCAGTGTGCCTCGAATCCTTGACTTCTAAAGTGCAAGACTAAACCGCTTACGACTCCTACCAAGGGTTGTTAGCAAAATTAAACTGGCAGATGTGGAGGTTAGACCCACGACCCTTGAATCCTGAGATACAAACAACACCGGTGAACCACATGCTTTGTCTGTGTGCCCGTAGTTGTTTTATTATTTTAACTATAAATTGATTTTTGATAACATGTTTTTGCAATCAATTGGAAAGTAAAATGATTTCGATAGAGGAAACGAATGAGAGGAGCAATTTGTTATCTTCACCTTAGGAACTAGAATTTGCAGCCCCATTATACGCACCACCTGCAACATTTGAGCATAGAAGAAATTAATCAAATGACATCAATCAAGGAAGGTCTAAAATTAAAGTACCCATTAGTGTCCAAGAATCAAATGATGAACCAACTATAAATAAATATATATATATATGTGTGTACTAGTTCTGTTTGACGAACTACTGAAGCTAATGGCTACCGAACGTGAATTTTTCTTTGTCTATGTGGTTGGACTATATATTCTCATAGTTACTATTACAATGGGATGTAATAAAGCGCATGTGAAAGGCCTATTACCCACTAAGTACATAAATGCTTCTTAGGTTTATGAAGAGTGACTTATTCTAAAGTCTCAATAAGACCAGTTGATGTTTTTTCTTGTCCAAACGCAATTCACCGGAAAACCACATTACCTAAAATAAGCAATGAAATTTGAAGTACAAATAAAATTCACCCACAAATGCTTACTTGGATTCGCATTATTATTGTAGTTCCCATAGGCTTGATTGCCTGCATTGCTTTTGAACCCTTGGTTGCCTCCGTACCCTTGGTTCCCTTGGTTCCCTTGGTTCCCTTGGTTGCCTTGGTTGCCTTGGTTGCCTTGGTTGCCTCCGTACCCTTGGTTGCCTCCGTACCCTTGGTTCCCTTGGTTGCCTCCGTACCCTTGGTTCCCTTGGTTGCCTCCGTACCCTTGGTTCCCTTGGTTGCCTCCGTACCCTTGGTTCCCTTGGTTGCCTCCGTACCCTTGGTTGCCTCCGTACCCTTGGTTCCCTTGGTTGCCTTGGTTGCCTCCGTTGCCTGGGTATCCTCCGTTGCCTGGATATCCTCCGTTGCCTGGATATCCTCCGTTACCTGGGTATCCTCCGTTGCCTGTGTTCGGCCATGTTGGATTTCCCATATACAAAAGAAATAGTACTTAGTTTAATTGGCTGTGTGAAAACAACTAATCAAAACATGACAATAAGGGTTGTGTTTTTCTTGTTGTGTAAGAAACTCTACTTAGACAAAATTGTCAACATTTTTAGGTAAACAAAAATCATGAAATATTTTGAATTTACTAGACTTTACATAAAAAAGAGAGTAAAAAAAGCACTTCCTGAGCGATTCCATTTTCTTTTCGAAAAGGAGGTACATAAGACATGAAAAATTAGTATTTCAAATCAAAAATAGCAGAGTGGATCCTTTTATTCACCTCCATTGTTGGGATTCCATGGTCGTGGTGGTTGAATTTTGAGAAAATCCCTCCACCACATGGTAGAATATTTTGGAGTACGCGCGTAATTTTGGCGATTGACAGAAATTATACCGAAACGCTTGGTGTAGCCAGATTCCCATTCAAAGCCGTCGAGGAATGACCATACAAAGTATCCTTCCACATTACTCAACTGACCCCTGTTCATACATACATTTAAAAGTCATTTTCTCCTTATATTTGATTAGTAAAAATGAAATTGTGGATTACTTACCGGTTAATCGACTGTAATAGAGCAGCGAGGTGCTGATCAAAGTAGTCACATCTCTCTGAATCCATCCAAGTAGGGTTTGCAGCATTTACACCATCCTCATCAGCCATTCCTATTTGAAAAAAAAGAAACAGAAAATGAGGGTTTTGGCAGAGGTGCTAAGATGGCACATAAAAACCCAAAGTTATATGTACATACCATTCCCAGTAATAAAAATTGTGGGTTTGTTGTAAGTAGTCGTTATGTGATTGAGAAGCTTTTGCATGAAGAAAGTTGCCATGTTGAGCCCCTGTCATTTGGGATGACCACAATATAGAATAAGACAGTAATTAAAGGAAAGGAAAATGCTCTAGCCAGAGTAATTAAAGATGCTTGCCTGTTGTTTGTCTGTGAGACTACGACCTTGTGAGTCCTTTGCTGAAGACAAAACAAACAGTATATTAAGATATATAAAAAAAAAATTACTTGTTATATAGTTAGAAATATATAAAAGTTGTGTGAGATTATTAACTTACTTAGTACTTCTATCTTTTGTTCCCGTTCGAAAAAGTCAAGACTTCTATCATATTTGGCGATAAATCTGGATCCATAATGATTAACTCCCAGAAAATCAATCGACCCTTTTATTGCTTTTTTATTTTCATCTGTCAGTTGTGGTAGCCGAGGGCCAATAAGTTTACGCATGTCTTCAGGATAATCCCCGTGAGTTATTGGATTCAAGAACCTTCGCCAAAACCCAAAGGCATGTCAAATATAAAACACAAGTATATATATAAGATTATAGAAGTAATATTAACATAAGCCCATTTTGCGATTTAAAAAATTGAGCTTTTGTGGGTAAATGATAATACCATCCAATTTGAAAATTCAAGTGCCTTTTTGCAGCTTCTACATCTTCGGGGTTATTCCAATCATAAGGCTCTCCCCATTGGCAACCAAGTGCTATGCCTATTTCACCACCTTGTTGCTAAATTACACAAAATTACAACATATATGTTAATATTATGATGATCTATTGAGAAACAGTATTTGTTTTTCCGGTGACTTGTTTACAAGGTTTAAAATTTCTGAAAATTATTAACGATTTATCAAAACATTTTTGACATTTGTTTTTTTGAAGTGTTTGAAAAATGAATTTTATTTTAGTGCAAAAACATAATAATTTGTAATAAAATAGTGAACTACAAACCTATTTTCCCAAAACACAATAATAGAGCACAGATCAAATAGAATACCTTGAAGTTGGTTTTGTAACTGCCAACGACAAGTGCGTGAGCTAAAAGTAAATGGTATGCAACTTTATACGGTTCCGTCGTTGGAGATGAATTTCTACCAGGAGCATGTATTCCAGTACCATATCCTTTTATAGCAATAGAAAGAGGATCATTTATTGTGATCCAATGCATCACTCTATTCCCGAATTTTGTAAAGCACATCTCGGCGTATAATTTAAAGCGAGCCCTATTAATAAAATGCACTTATCAATTTGAGTATGACATTCAAGATGAGGAAATCGTCCTCAAAGAAAGATACTTCAATAGCTTAGCTGGGTTTAACTTTTATACTTACATAATTTGGGAACATAGCCATCCATTTGTTGTAGCTTGGAGATGATTAGGAAGATCCCAATGGAATAAAGTCACATAAGGTGTCATTTCTGCAGCACATTAATAAATTGGTTAAAATATTTGATATTTGGTTCATCTTTAAATGAAGCTTCACCCCTATCCTAACTATATAAGTAAAAGTAAAAAATGAGTTTTAAGAAAGAAAAAATAAATTTAAATGAGCTCGTTCAAATAAATGTAATGCTACAGGGATTATAGTCTCACTTTTCTTTCAACACACGTATTGTAATAACACTCCGGTTTATTAATGCAGTTTGTGTTAATTGTAACATAAAAAATAAATAGAATGTGGTATTGAATCATGAGTAAGAAGCAATAAATTACTTCTCTGTATTATAGCGTTGATGAGATTATCGTAGTAGGCAACTCCCGCTGCATTAACTGTCTGTCCGAGACCATCTACAAAGAGTGAAACGTGTATAAATATAATTTTTAAATGCATAGAATATCAAACTAAAAATCAATTGATGATACTATTAGTGACACTAGATATTATTTATTTAGTAATGTTGATGCTTCTTTTACTTCGATTGAAAGTAACATTGGTATTAGCATTATTGCCCATGATGCATATTCAAAATTTATAGCAGCACAGGTATAATCTGCCAGAGCCCGTACTAGTGAAGAAAGTGAAGTCATGGCTATATTACTAGGCCTCATATGGGCAAAGGAATATCAACACAAAACAGTAATAGTCGAGAGTGACAACATCAATATCATCAAGCATCTGAATCATCCCAAGCACATAATCCAATGGCAGACTATGTTACAAGTCAAAAAAATCAAAGATCTTAGGAAAAAGTTCGAAAGCGTTAAGTTCATCCACGTCAAGAGGAAATGCAATGCTAAAGCGGACAAACTAGCCAAATGGGCACGTACGAAGAATCGCCCAAAGTTATGGAATATTGTACCATATTTCTTTGCGAGTTTTTACTGTAATGGCACCTTAGTTGGTTAATGCGATCTATAGTTCAACAAAAAAAAAAATAGTAATGAGATTTTCTTGTTCATATTTACTGTTTACGCCTTTTGTTGTATCACATTTCTACGTGATCGTTGGTCTGTTACGTGTAGACGTTGTTTTGATATGACTCCAAACTTTACCCATCAAACTCAAAGCTAGTCAGGCAGAAAGCAAAATTTTGCTATATAGACCTATCCTTGCCGCACAATTCATGTACGTAAATAAAGAATAAAGTTACAGTACCGGCAAAAATACGAGACCATGAAATTGAAAAGTGATAAGCCTTGAATCCAAGTTTAACCATGAGGTCGAGATCTGCCTGCATATGATAAAAATAAATTAAGAAAGACGACAAGAAAATTACTTATATTTGTGTTTTGAAAAGATGTAAGATCTCCAATCCACTTTATGGATAAATGGGGAGGAGTTCTTCGTGTTTAATGACTCACTGTTGGTTCCTAATATTTAAAAACCAACAAATCCGAAAAGAGTAGCCACTAGTTTGTTCTTTCGGCATATTCACCATTTTTGTAGGAATCTGTCATTGTAGTGAACGTAAGTAGGGAAATTCTGGGAAATACTAAAGTTACTTAGAATTTCTTACTTAGAGGGTGATATGTTTCTTCGTCTAGATAAAAAGCAATCCACATCGTAGTCAAATTTTGAAAAAATTGTTTTTAGTGAAAAATAAGTCATTGTGCCATCCTCTAAGTGATTATAGCATCTCCCAAGTAAGTATTATGTAGAAAATAGTATTACAATGTAGTGATGATATTGACCAGCTGCTACATCACCGTTTTGTGAATCTTTCGTCCGTCCTGCAAATATAACAATAACATTGAGACAATGTGGTCAAGTTGTGGTCGGTATAATATATATATACCACCGTTTAGCTTAATGGCTGGACACCCAGTCTATGTGGCGGAGGTTCCAAATTCGATTTTCATGGAAGTGAAAATTTATGATTTATTGAACTTTAATATAAATAAACAGATTTAGAAATAAGTGGGCTCATATATAATGGTCTTCAGACTGTTCACTCCATATCAATATATATATAATATATACATATGTATATAATGGTCTTATATATGTTAAAAAGAAAGTAAATTTAAGGAGGCCATTATCACCCTTCGTTAATCAGCAATATCTTGTAGTAGTAAACAGAACATCACATTAAAATATAGACAAACTTTTAACTACATACATTTGTTCCTCTGGTATACGATCGCAAGATCTGCTCTTGACATAGTGTAGCGATACCAAAATGTACCGTCTCTAATGTTAAAACAAAATTAGTTCAGCAAGTATTGTCCGCCTTTTTTGCTGTAATAGTTGGACACCTCATTTTTTTAACCCATGAGGTACAAAGACCAAATTTCAGTTGAAGCTATTTGCCTCAAGATTTGCTCTATATAATAAAGACATTGAATAAACTAAATGTAAGGATATATTAACTCTGATGCTCGTAGGAAGGCCTTAAGAGTCTCTATGTAGCCTTTATAGCCTAGATGTCATAATGAGGACGCTTATTCAATTAATGACATATATTAATATTATCCATGAATATTATATCTGTCATTTAATGAATGTAATGATTTTGGTGTCTATACCCGACAATTTTGTCTTGCAGTTCATTTTGGCTCTGAGAGTTCATATATTCTGCTTTTATGGTTGCTTTCAGGGGCGGATCCATGGGGGTGCGAGGGGGTGCGACCGCACCCCCAGGATCCACCCGAAAAAAATTTATAGTAGCAGTACCAAATTGTTTTATGTATATAGGTATATAAAATAGATGTCTTCTGATGTTAAACAATAACACAAAGGTTGACTTGGCTTAGTGGTTTAGGTGTTGACCGGATTTTGGCTACAACCTAGAGGGCGTGAGTTTGAAGCCCGCTAGAAGCATTTTTGGTGTTTTTTTTACTTTTAGTGCTTTTTTATGTATATATTTGTCTATGTCTATATATATTCAATCGTGAGAATTCATTTCATCTACTCTATAGAATTCATTTTATCTACTCTAAACCCTATGAACTTCAACCCATCTACCATAAATTCTATAAATTTTAAGAGAAATTTTTCTTCGGGTTCATCAAGTTCAACACCCGAAGTTCTAGACTCGACTCCAACGTTATTTTTCATTCTAACACCGGGACCAACTCTAATTTATCATCTTTGCCAATTGATCTTGGACTACCAATTTCAAGTTATGAATACAAATACAAAGATGAAATTTGTAGATACTATTTACAACGTGGTCGATTTCAACCAAAATACCACAATTTTCCCGAATTTTTTTTTAGTAAAATTAAACTCTCGTAGAGGTCAATTGCGTTTGTAATCGTTGATGTAATAATATAATTAATAAATATAAATATTTTATTAGTTACTGTGTTTGAAAAAAAAAAATTAAGCATATAAATCCGCACCCCCTAAGTGAAAATCCTAGATCCGTTCCTGGTTGCTTTCCTTAAATTTCATATAACTTTTTTATCCACTTCATCTCTCTCCCTCTTCCCAACTTCACCCCAGTTAAAAGAAAAAAAAAATTCTCTTCTTCTTCTTCTTCTTCTTCTCTCTTCTTTCACAACCATCACTTTCATCATCACCTCACTCACTCTCATCCTCCTTTCTCCACCACCACCACTTGAACTGCATCCAACACACATCTTCTCTTTCTCTTCATGGCTCAGGCAAAGGAGAGTCTCCCCTTTCACGTGAATCTTTCGTTTGAGAAGAATCGAGGGGGAGGATCCTTCTCAATCTCATGCAACACATCTTCTTTTCGTCTTGCATTTTCTTATTAAAAAACAATTAACCTTCCATTTTACTTAAAACCATGTGGCAAGAAAAAACCTTTTGTTGTTGCAATTATAAGAGGTGATTTGAAAAAAAAATGGATGTAGGAAAATTTGATATTAGTATCCACCATTACTCAAACACAAGGCAGCTGTTAATAAGATGAAAACTAGAAGAAATATATACCACTCTGACGGGAAAAGACATCCCAAATACTGTCACCTCTCCCATCCTGCTTAGGTGCCCCTTCCACCTTGATAATAAACAAGCAAGTTTTTCATTAGAGCTAATCAAAAATATTAATTGTATTGAAACAAAATAGTGATAAAATCTAATAATTGACAAAAAAGAAAAATTACATTTAATCAGATTGATGATAAAAGCGAATTTCAATATGTACCTGATAAGCTGAATTACCAACACCCCAAACGAATCTTCGTTTAAAATCATTAGCAGTAACACTAGGCGACATTTCTTGATGTTATTTGGTAATAGAAAGATCAATGCATAAATGTGTACCGAGTTATTATTTGCCTGGTGTATGGATATATTTATATACTAGTCCGAAATGCCAGTTTTTTTTTTTGTTGTGAATGAGATTAACATCCCTGGAGAAGATAAGATACATTGTTTATTAGGATGACTTTGCCCATATTTGGAAACTTCGATATTTTATATCATTTTATATTATTGACCGATTAAAGTAGACTTCTGAACTTTTCTATCATTTTTTAATCTCAGATCTAAATAATGACTTGAGAAGTCTTGGACAAAGAATTTTTTTAAAACTAAATTGTTATTTTAGTTCTCAATTGTTGTTGTTAGTTGGCATTAATTTTAGTCTACTTTATTCTAACCCTGAAAATATTAACTATCAACATGGCCCTGTCAAGTTTGATTACAAATTGAGTTGTAAAAATATTCAATCGAGCAACTATTATCATAATTAATTAGTTGTTAGATTAGGATGTCTAGGATTAAACTTATAATCATAATTAATTAGTGAAAATAAAGTTGAAAAGAATCATCGACCATTGCATCTCCTAAAAAGTCTCATGTAATAGCCCACTTGTTATATTTTTAATTTTTGGGTATATGTGTTAGAGAAGACGATGGTGTTATTGGAGTGTCAGCATAACTTTAGTTGTTTCTTTTATATGAGTCTATAGGCACTCCTGTTAGTGTTCTGTTAGTGTTAGTTAAAACATAACAGAATTTATCTTCTCCTTTCTCTCTCTATAACAAACTCTATAAACACTATAAATAGAGTAGAGATGTAAACTTGTGATTACGCAATAATACACAATCTCATTACTACTGAAATTTCTCTCTCTTAGGGTTTCTATCATGGTATCAGAGCATCTAGGTTAGAGAAGCTCAAATTGAATTTTAATGGAGTCGTCACAGTCTTCGTCGTCAATGAATCAACCAAATCATCATACACTCAATATAGCAAATTACATTTCGGAAAAGTTAGATGAATCTAACTTTCTTCTGTGGAAAGATCAAATTGAAACAGTGTTAATCAGTAATGATCTCTTAGGATATGTTGATGGATCAATTCAGCAACCTGAAGTTTTCATTATTGAAGATGGAGAAGAAATCATGAATCCAGCTTATCAGATCTGGAGGAAACAAGATAATTTCGTCAAATCATGTCTTAAAGCAACATTTTCTCGATCTGTTACTGCTGATGTTCTAGGTTTACAAACTGCTAATCAAATTTGGAACTATCTCAACTTGATCTATGCTGATGAATTTGAAGCAAAGCAAGATCTATTGAGAAGAGAATTACAAAATACTCGAAGAGGATCTGCATCAATTACTGAGTATTTACGCAAAATAAAGTCTCTCTCTGATTCATTAACAGCTGTTAATGATAAAGTATCTGATAAGGAGATGATCAGAATAGTGTTAGCTGGATTAGGCAAGGAGTATAGTCAATTTGTGATAGCAATTGATAGTCGAACAACAAGAATTAATTATCCTGAGCTTCGATCTCGTCTTCTCCATCATGAACAGTGGCTCTTATCTCAGGAGAAATTTGAAGAACAATCAGCCTACTTTGTGAAACCTAATAAATCTTCTAATCCATCTCAAAAACAGTACTATAATCGACAATCAAGTCAGTACAATACAAATAATAACAGATCAAACTATCATCAATACAATAGATCTCAGTCAGATCAAAACAGATCTCAGTCAGATCATCAACCAACACAAGCTTATACTAAACAAGGTGATCGATCAACTTCAAAATCTCAGGTTCCTATTTCATCTACACAACAAAATCAACAACAATTACATAATCAAAAGGCTATGAATTTTGATTTTTCAACTATTCCATGTGGAATTTGTCATAAATGGGGTCACCAAGCCAGTAAATGCAGATTCAGGTATGCTCCATCTCGAAATTCAGCTTCTAATGAATTTGCTGGTTTACACTTAGAAAATTCAAATACAGAAACTTCACATAACAATGAGTCTCAACACACACAAGAGGAATGTAATTTTGCTACACATAATGAGTGTTTTGTAGCACACACTTCTAGTTTTACTAAACCTAAGAGATGGTTAGCTGATACAGGGGCTTCTAGCCATATGACAAATGATAGTGATATGATTACCTCACCTAAACCATTCAATGGTGGTGAATCTGTCATGGTAGGAAGTGGTACATCTATTCCAGTTAAGAGTTGTGGTGATACCAAGGTTGTACACTTAGATGTTCCATATGATCTTAATAATATACTCCTTGTGCCTAAATTGACAAAGAATTTGCTGTCTATATCTAAATTTACCAAGGATAACAGTTGTTCAGTTGAGTTCTATCCTTGGGGATATAGTATTAAAGATCTTTTATCTCACATTACTCTTACTCAAGGTCCTATGGTGAATAATCTTTATCCTATTGACTTTGATACAATAAGCAAGCCTCAAATTGAGGCCTTATCTGCTACTATAGTTGCTTCTCCCACTCTTTGGCACAGGAGATTGGGTCACACACCCAAAGGCATTCTTGATCAACTTAAGAGGTCAAACCTTATTGATTATGATTCTAATGACTTCTCCTTTTGTGAGACTTGTCCACTTGGGAAGAGCAAGTGTTTACCATTCGAACTATCTTCAACACTTACACCTGGTCCATTACATCTTATACACTGTGACATATGGGGTCCTGCACCTGTACCAACAGCTACTGGTGCTAGATATTTCATTTTGTTTGTGGATGATTTCACTAGATTCTTTTGGATATATCCCATGACAGTGAAGAATGAAGCTTTATCTTGTTTTAAGAAATTCAAGACAGCCTATGAGAATCTCTTAGAAACTTCAATCAAGTTCTTCCAGTGTGATGGTGCACCTGAGCTTTGTAAAGGAGATTTCTCTAAATTTCTTATTGAATCTGGTATTCTCCTACGAATTTCATGTCCATATACTCCTCAGCAGAATGGTCGAGCTGAGAGAAAGAATAGACAAATTACAGAGATGGGTAACACATTAAGGTTTGAAGCTTCTGTTCCAAAAAGGTTTTGGTTTGACTCTTTTGCTGCTGCAACTCATATCATTAATAGACTTCCAACCAAGCTACATAATGGTGCTTCTCCCTTTGAAATGTTATTCCATAGGGTACCAAATTATACTTCTATGAAGGTCTTTGGTTCAGCTTGTTTCCCTCATCTATCTGCTGTGAGACAAGATAAGCTAAGTCCTAAGTCTACTAAGTGTGTGTACTTGGGTATTAGCTCTCTACATAAAGGTTTTAAATGTTTGGACTTGGTAACAAACAAGGTGCACATCTCTAGACATGTTATGTTTGATGAAGAATGCTTTCCTTTCAAGGAGGTTCCTTCATCCTCTTCATCTGCTGAGCTTTCCATTTCATCTCCAGTGGTGTTAGACTTTCAACCTGATATTCCTCTTGCAGTTGAGCCAGAAGTGGTGGTTGGTTCTCTTCAGCCAGAGGTAGTAGTTCCTTCTTCATCTCAGGTAGCTTCTTCTTCTAATACTCCTATTAATATGTCCACTCAATTGGTACAAGATGATATTGTGCTTCCTGTTACTTCTGCACATCCTATGATCACTAGAGCTAAGGCTGGTATACATAGACCCAAATATCTACCTGACTATGTTGCTAATTTCTCAGTGTGTCATCCTCTCTCTGAGACATATATGGCATTATTAGAACATACCCCTGATCCTACATCATTCACACAAGCATCTAAGGTTCCTAAATGGTGTCAGGCTATGTCTGAGGAGATTAGTGCTTTAAAACAGAATGACACATGGGTGTTGGTACCAGCAACATCCTCTATGAACATTCTAGGATGTAAGTGGGTGTTCAAAACTAAACTTAAGGCTGATGGGAGCATTGAGAGGTACAAAGCCAGGCTAGTGGCTAAGGGATTTCATCAGCTAGATGGGCTAGACTATTTTGAGACATTTAGTCCAGTTGTTAAACCAACTACCATAAGGTCTGTTCTCACAGTTGCTGTTACCAAAGGCTGGTCCATCAAACAACTTGATGTGTCTAATGCCTTCTTACATGGGGATCTTGAAGAAGATGTTTTTATGAAACAGCCTCCTGGTTTTATAGACAGCTCAAAGAAGGATTATGTGTGTCACTTGAAGAAGTCATTATATAGCCTGAAACAGGCTCCTAGAGCTTGGTTCACCAAATTTGCTGACTTTCTTTTGGATTATGGTTTTCAAAAGAGCTCTACTGATCACTCCTTGTTTGTATATAGATTGGGAGTTGATACATTGGTGTTACTTCTATATGTGGATGATATAATATTGGCTGGGTCTTCTTCTTCTATGATGGATATTCTAATCACTGCCATGAGCTTGAATTTTGCTATGAAGGATTTAGGAGCTCTTCACTACTTTTTGGGTATAGAAGTTAATCCCATTCCTTCTTCTTCAGGTCTCTCACTTACTCAAAAGAAATACACTTTAGAACTTCTTCAAAAGGCTGAAATGCTTGACTGTAAGTCCATTTCTACTCCTATTCCTTTTGGTCAGAGATTATCAAGTCAGGAAGGTGATCTTCTTGAGGATCCTTTTCTATATAGAAGTCTTGTGGGTGGATTACAGTATTTAATAATGACCAGACCTGATATCTGTTTTGGAGTAAATTATGTTGCTCAATTTGTCTCAGCTCCAAGAACTTATCATCTTCAGTTGGTTAAGAGGATTTTGAGATACCTCAAGGGTACTTTGGGTTCTGGAATTTCTATTTTACCAGGTGATCTTTCACATTTAACTGCCTTCTGTGATTCAGATTGGGCAGGTTGTCCGGATTCCAGAAGATCAACCAGTGGTTATGGTGTTTTTCTTGGGTCTACCTTAGTGGCCTGGTGATGAGACATGAAAATGTCCCATCTGAGTCTCTTAATTTGGACAAGTTAGTCTATCTAGGGCAGTTACTCTCATGAAATTACTCCTTTTTCTACTCAGGTACTTTTTTCAGAGTTATGTATGCAAAGCGGATAAAAGTCGGAGAAAACGCAGACTAGGGGTATTTTGGTCATTGGCTGATTCTGATTTCATGATCAGTATTAGTGCTCGGATGGAAAGTAGAGTCCAAGACGAACCCGTACGCGAAAACGGAAGTCAAATCGGAGTTCGGATGAGTAAAATAGAGCGAGTCAAAGTTTGGGTCAAATTCAGTTGACCAAAGGTCAAGAGGGACACGTGGCGCGCATCCAGGAAGTCATCGGAGGGACCAGAGAAGTCGCGGGACACCTTCTGTCACGGTCAGGAGTACACGAAGCTATTATCAAAACACGGGATTATTTAACGGTCCCGATTTAGCCGAGACATGTGGCGACATCCAAGAGCAGGAGCCGTACCATTTTCCGTCCGGCCGCGACGCACTGGATTAGGAGCATATAACCTCCTCAACGGCCGGCGTCTTCTCATCGGGCTTTTCTCTCTCTTTCTAAAAAACCGAGAGTTATCAAAAGAGGGTTGTTCGGATTCGATGGGATTCGATTCAAAATAACATCAGAAACAAAGGAGGAGAGAAGGAGAGCCCGGTCTATAAAGAACAGTAGAGAGAGAGAGAAGGGGATCTCTCGGCTGGGGGGTTCATGCTCCTCGGAAGCTCAACCCTAACAGAAATTATTAGAGAAAGAGAGGGAGGAGAACAGAAAAGGGAAGAAAACAGCTCGGTTTTAAAGAAGAAAGTTAGAGAGAGAGAGAGAGAGTCGATAGAAGAAAACAGTAGAGAGAAGGAGAAGTAGAGAGAGAAACTGAGCCGAGCTTTGATTCAACTTATTTTAATTTCTCTTTTGTTTCTTTGATTTGTAATCTTGATTTCTTAGTGAGAGAGAGAGAGAGATTACAGAGAGAGAGAGAGATTACAGAGAAGGATATTGTAGAGAGAGAGAGAAACCCGAGAGCTTTAATGGAGGTAACTTTTGATTTCAATTTTATATCTCTTTGTTTTTAATTACTTTGTCTTTGTGAGAGAGATAGAGAGAGAGAATTAACAGAAAGATTAAGAAAAGAGAAAGAAACTTAAAGATAAAGAGAGAAACAGGAGGTTGAAGAAGGTGAGAAAATTATTTTCCAGAGAGGAAAATATTTCCGGGAAGACGAGAAAATCGTTTTCCCAGAGGGTGCGTTTGGCAGATTCTCGGGAAAAACAGAAGGAAATCAACTCCTTAAGGGTCTGTTTGGTGGGAAAATCGCAGAAAAGTAAGTTTCTTTCATCTTTTTCTTCTATTACTTCGAATATTTATCGTTTCTAGCATGAGTAGCTAAGTCTTTTATATCTAGGGTTTAGATGAAGTTTAAATAACTATTCTAATAATAAATTTATTACAGTTTTTATTGTTTTAACGATAATATCTTCCGGGTTTTTAGACCGTTCATGGACTAAAAACCTGAGTTATACAAAGAACTATCAAATTAGACCAAAATAAATTTGTCTTTAGAATTGTTAGGAAAACGGATTCGAAAACCCTAGGTTCCCTTTCTCTGAATATCGAAATATTTATTTATTTATTTATTTTTCTTGAGTTTTATATTATAATTCTATTTTATCACCATCAAAACCAATTTTGAATCTCAATAGTTTTAAGGTTAGAATTAGTTTAACTTAGTCTCTGAGGAACGAACCGGTCTTACCGGAACTATTACTTGACGCCCGTATACTTGCGGGTGGAAACCTATCTAGGTAACTTTTTAGGACCATCAAGTTTTTGGCGCCGCTGCCGGGGACTTAGTTTAAATTTGATCTAATTTTATTTCTATTTTTGGTAAGTTTATATTTTTGGACACTTTTACTTGCTTTTCCGTTTTTGGTGTAGAAAAAAAACACTCAGGAGCAAAGGAGAAGGCGCAACAAGGAGAGGAGCTCAAGAAGAAGAATTTACATTATTTTTTACTTTTTTATTTTTATTTTATTTTTTTATTTTTGGGAGAGAGAGACTTTTAGACTTTCTAGTTTTATTTTTTTATTTTTTAAGTTTTGACCCTAAATTGGAGGGCTTAATTAAATTGTAACCGAAAACCAAAACGAAGCCTCGGGTCGGAACATTCGCGGGTCATCTACAAAGGTCATCGCCCGTCTTGAACGGGAGGTAAATTTCTTGAACACCCACGAATCTCCTGTCAGTGGGTATTGGTGTGAATTTGTGTGCCTAATTGCTGTGACCGAACTGTTTAGTGTAATCATTCTAGTAAGGGCACTAACCCAGTTACAAGATAAGAAACGGATTTCATCACCGTTCTCTTGCCCACATAGGTGACAACATTCACGAACCCAAACCTCACTTAAAAAAGCTAAAATATTATTTAGACATCAGCCCCTAAGGTAACGAGCTCATAGGACCCTTCAAAAACAACTCGGGAAATTGACTTTTATCTAGGCATTCTCAGAGGAAAGTTTGTAAACAATTCTTGTCAAAAAGGCCGCCTCGAGAAGAGGAAACGTTTGCCGAAGGAAGACGGCTGTCACAACGTTCATCGTTGGTTGTCTTCCTGGAGAATTGTTTACCGACTACTCTGATCGAGTAACCTTTATAACAGTCAAAGTTCAAGTGTTGTGGAGAAGTAGGAGCTGTCTAGCTTTTTAGGTGAATCTGACAAACCCACTCATTGCTAGATTTTTTTCTAGGTTGCTTGGTGGAGTCAGCCTGATTGTGTTTGCTTTCCTATAGGATCTTCGTAGGGCTTCTTCGGTTCTCGGTCTCAAAAAAAAAAAAAAAAAAAAAAAAAAAAAAAAAAAAAAAATTGAGTGATGGATAGATCGTGGTCCCAACATAATGGCAGAAGGGACGACAGTTCTTCAAATCTACCATGGTGGTACTTAGCAAATGGGCAGAATAGTAGTAGTCATCCTAGAGACAATGTGCATAATGATGGTCGTAGGGATTATTACCAACCTCAAGAAGGTTATGAACCATATTATAGATATCCTGACAGATCATCTTACATGCATTATAGTAGAGAGTCTTATGCTCCGAATGTGTCCCAACCTCAATGGGAAAACATTGAAACTAATGACTCTTACATGCATTATAACGAAGAATTTTATGCTTCACACGTATCTCAACCTCAATGGGATAACGGTGAAATTATTGATCCTTCATCTTCAGCATCACCTTCGTTGGCCGAAACTATGAGTATGTTAAAAAAGGTTCATGAAGAGTCTATGAGTGAGCTAAGGAGGATTTGTGGAGAGTCTTCTGCTCCACACGTGTCTCAACCTCAATGGGATAACGGTGAATCTATTGACTCTCCATCTTTAGGATCATCTTCGTTGGCCGAAGAAATGAGTATGTTAAAAAAGGTTCATGAAGAGTCTATGAGTGAGCTAAGGAGGATTTGTGGAGAGTCTTCTGCTCCACACGTGTCTCAACCTCAATGGGATAACGGTGAATCTATTGACTCTCCATCTTTAGGATCATCTTCATTGACCCAAACTGTTAGTGATCTTCAAAAGAGTACTTTCGAGTTTTGTCAGACTTTAGAAGAAAAGAATGACAATACCGATAGAACTCTAAAAGAAATAACAACTAGTATTATAGAAGAAGATCACCATGAGAATGTAGAGTACGATCCACAATGTCCTGTGTACTATGATGACGAGGATACAATTTTAGAGGAGTACAGTTCTCCCGACAACATCGTTATTGAGACTAAAGTCTCAGAAACGATGGAGCCCAATATAGAGATATCCTCTCATTGTACCGAACTTGAGATCCATTCAGACCATAATGAAGAGTTCACTAGAGCTGAAGATAATTTGAAGTCGTTTGACTCAACCGAGGATGATGAATCATGGTTGACCAATTTGCTAAATGAGAGGATTGACTCGCCTGATTTAGGCGAAGATTTAGAATTTTTTAGGGACACCGATGATAACGTGGTAAAAGAAATTATAGAAGGACTATCTAACTCGACTTCTAGGGATTGTGAGTCTGATAGTAGGGTTTCTCCATTGAAGGAACCCGAAGCACCTGTTTTAGAGAACCCTAGTTTAAGTCCGAGTGTCATTGATAGTCCTCTAGATTGCTTTGTATTTTGTCCCTCGAAACCATGTGTAGATTTTGAAGCACTCGTTCCCTCTGTCTACCGTCCATATGAAGACCCCTTCTATCAGGTATGTACTCTCTCGGGTGCAGTACCAAACTTAACTCCCTTATTGTCGTCTAAGTTTGGGGATTGCCCTTCCTTTTTGATAGTCTCACCTACACTATCACCAATTTATTTAAGTGTGAGACTATCGTTCACTGAAAACTTTGTGTTTTGGGTAGACCCACAGATGTATCGAATATTGGTTTACAGTTAATCACATATCTGTAATCCAGTAGGTTAAATCTTTTCTATTTTTTGAATCATCTGTTTCGTCTGGCTGAAGACGTTAAACTTAGCGCTTTCTGGGAGGCAACCCATGCATAGGACGCTGAATCGGGTAATATCTCTCCCTTCACCCTGTTATTTTTGCATAGTCTTCAGAACATTGAGGACAATGTTCGGTTTAAGTTTGGGGATGGGGATTGAATTTTTAGTCCTTATTTCAAAAATTCAAAAGGGTTTAAAAATTTTTCAAATTTTTTTAATTTTTGGATTGGAAACGTGAGTCTAGTTGTTTTTGCTTGATAATAGTTATAGAGTCTAGTTGGTTGTACTATGCTTTTGCTAAAGGTTTTTCCACGAATTTCGAGTCTTGAAGTTGTCTGTGCACTGGCCATGTGAGTATTAGATAGGTGAAGAGTAGACTTTTCTAAGAGAACTTAATCGATCATTAGTGGAGACTTAACCCATGTGAGATTCTGAGCCTTTCTTGTTGTTTTGAGTGATCTCTTCTGAGCTCATTCTGAGTAGAATGAAGAGCTACTCAACCTCGCAGTATTCCTTAGAACTCAGTTGATCTCTTGAGTTCAAATTTTACAACCACTAGGGATGTCATCAGGAATGCAAACCTTCTCTTGTAGTCTGAGAAACTTGAAAACAGTGTCAACTAGAGAAAGATAGAACGCCATCATTATTTAGAACCCTGGGAATAAGGCATGAAGCAAAATGAATAGAATTTTACCAAGGAAAAAATAATGTGAAGAAAGTATGTTATGTATTTTGAGTTTTATTACCTGAGTCAAAAAAAAAAAAAAAAAAAAAAAAAAAAAAAAAAAAAAATGAAAAATGAAAGAAAAAGAAAGTGTTTGATTAGTTTTGTTGTGTTTATCCCTTGAAGTAGTTCTTGAAGTAGTTCTTGAAGATTTGAAGACGTCGAGTTCTCAGGAGTTCTAGTCAGATCCTCATTAGTGTCTATCTACCTCTAGGAAGCATTGTTAGATAGTAGATCAGGTGAGAAGAGTTGGTTAGCTTCCCCATTCCATATTAGTGGTTGTTTCCTTCTTTGAGATCAGTCGTCTACAGAATTTTAGTCCGTCTTTTTCATGTGTTGAGTTTTCCTTCATATTCATACTAACACATAGAGTGAACCATTCTTGAGTGACTTTGATTTTTGAGTGTATGACCGTGAGGCAGTAGTCGAGGCGAAATGTATCGAGACGGTAATCGAGGTCTTGTCTTTTCAGAACCGAAATGATACTCATATTGGCTGGTCACGTGCACTTCGAGTCTTGATTACTAGTGAAGGGATTTTTAGCATTTGTATGGTTTGGTCGACTTAGATTTCATGTCTATTAACTTTCGAAAATCTACCGGATGAACATTTTTAGTCCACATCATATTTAGACCCTTTTGCATTTTTGATCTTTGAATTTTGTGGGTATATTCACTGCAAACCCTCACGAGACAAAACTCGTCCTCTTGGGTAACCTAGAGGTTTAACGGCTTGTTGCACGTGCTAAGTGCAATCGTGATTCCCTACGAAAGTGGTGAATTAGGTTTAGTTTTATTTTTTTGTTTTGCTCGAGGACTAGCAAAATCTAAGTTTGGGGATGTTTGATGAGACATGAAAATGTCCCATCTGAGTCTCTTAATTTGGACAAGTTAGTCTATCTAGGGCAGTTACTCTCATGAAATTACTCCTTTTTCTACTCAGGTACTTTTTTCAGAGTTATGTATGCAAAGCGGATAAAAGTCGGAGAAAACGCAGACTAGGGGTATTTTGGTCATTGGCTGATTCTGATTTCATGATCAGTATTAGTGCTCGGATGGAAAGTAGAGTCCAAGACGAACCCGTACGCGAAAACGGAAGTCAAATCGGAGTTCGGATGAGTAAAATAGAGCGAGTCAAAGTTTGGGTCAAATTCAGTTGACCAAAGGTCAAGAGGGACACGTGGCGCGCATCCAGGAAGTCATCGGAGGGACCAGAGAAGTCGCGGGACACCTTCTGTCACGGTCAGGAGTACACGAAGCTATTATCAAAACACGGGATTATTTAACGGTCCCGATTTAGCCGAGACATGTGGCGACATCCAAGAGCAGGAGCCGTACCATTTTCCGTCCGGCCGCGACGCACTGGATTAGGAGCATATAACCTCCTCAACGGCCGGCGTCTTCTCATCGGGCTTTTCTCTCTCTTTCTAAAAAACCGAGAGTTATCAAAAGAGGGTTGTTCGGATTCGATGGGATTCGATTCAAAATAACATCAGAAACAAAGGAGGAGAGAAGGAGAGCCCGGTCTATAAAGAACAGTAGAGAGAGAGAGAAGGGGATCTCTCGGCTGGGGGGTTCATGCTCCTCGGAAGCTCAACCCTAACAGAAATTATTAGAGAAAGAGAGGGAGGAGAACAGAAAAGGGAAGAAAACAGCTCGGTTTTAAAGAAGAAAGTTAGAGAGAGAGAGAGAGAGTCGATAGAAGAAAACAGTAGAGAGAAGGAGAAGTAGAGAGAGAAACTGAGCCGAGCTTTGATTCAACTTATTTTAATTTCTCTTTTGTTTCTTTGATTTGTAATCTTGATTTCTTAGTGAGAGAGAGAGAGAGATTACAGAGAGAGAGAGAGATTACAGAGAAGGATATTGTAGAGAGAGAGAGAAACCCGAGAGCTTTAATGGAGGTAACTTTTGATTTCAATTTTATATCTCTTTGTTTTTAATTACTTTGTCTTTGTGAGAGAGATAGAGAGAGAGAATTAACAGAAAGATTAAGAAAAGAGAAAGAAACTTAAAGATAAAGAGAGAAACAGGAGGTTGAAGAAGGTGAGAAAATTATTTTCCAGAGAGGAAAATATTTCCGGGAAGACGAGAAAATCGTTTTCCCAGAGGGTGCGTTTGGCAGATTCTCGGGAAAAACAGAAGGAAATCAACTCCTTAAGGGTCTGTTTGGTGGGAAAATCGCAGAAAAGTAAGTTTCTTTCATCTTTTTCTTCTATTACTTCGAATATTTATCGTTTCTAGCATGAGTAGCTAAGTCTTTTATATCTAGGGTTTAGATGAAGTTTAAATAACTATTCTAATAATAAATTTATTACAGTTTTTATTGTTTTAACGATAATATCTTCCGGGTTTTTAGACCGTTCATGGACTAAAAACCTGAGTTATACAAAGAACTATCAAATTAGACCAAAATAAATTTGTCTTTAGAATTGTTAGGAAAACGGATTCGAAAACCCTAGGTTCCCTTTCTCTGAATATCGAAATATTTATTTATTTATTTATTTTTCTTGAGTTTTATATTATAATTCTATTTTATCACCATCAAAACCAATTTTGAATCTCAATAGTTTTAAGGTTAGAATTAGTTTAACTTAGTCTCTGAGGAACGAACCGGTCTTACCGGAACTATTACTTGACGCCCGTATACCATTTTCCGTCCGGCCGCGACGCACTGGATTAGGAGCATATAACCTCCTCAACGGCCGGCGTCTCCTTCTCTCCTCCTTTGTTTCTGATGTTATTTTGAATCGAATCCCATCGAATCCGAACAACCCTCTTTTGATAACTCTCGGTTTTTTAGAAAGAGAGAGAAAAGCCCGATGAGAAGACGCCGGCCGTTGAGGAGGTTATATGCTCCTAATCCAGTGCGTCGCGGCCGGACGGAAAATGGTACGGCTCCTGCTCTTGGATGTCGCCACATGTCTCGGCTAAATCGGGACCGTTAAATAATCCCGTGTTTTGATAATAGCTTCGTGTACTCCTGACCGTGACAGAAGGTGTCCCGCGACTTCTCTGGTCCCTCCGATGACTTCCTGGATGCGCGCCACGTGTCCCTCTTGACCTTTGGTCAACTGAATTTGACCCAAACTTTGACTCGCTCTATTTTACTCATCCGAACTCCGATTTGACTTCCGTTTTCGCGTACGGGTTCGTCTTGGACTCTACTTTCCATCCGAGCACTAATACTGATCATGAAATCAGAATCAGCCAATGACCAAAATACCCCTAGTCTGCGTTTTCTCCGACTTTTATCCGCTTTGCATACATAACTCTGAAAAAAGTACCTGAGTAGAAAAAGGAGTAATTTCATGAGAGTAACTGCCCTAGATAGACTAACTTGTCCAAATTAAGAGACTCAGATGGGACATTTTCATGTCTCATCACCTGGTCCTCTAAGAAGCAGCCTACTGTGGCTCGGTCGAGCACAGAAGCTGAATACAAATCAATGGCAGTGGCTACTTCAGAATTGCTATGGATTTCTTATGTTCTTGAAGAATTAGGCATTCCTTTATCACTTCCTATGGTTCTGAAATGTGATAATATGGGAGCAAAACATTTGGCTATGAACCCTGTTTTCCATGCTCGCACCAAGCATGTTGAAATAGATTATCATTTTGTTCGAGAATTGGTTGCTAATGGTGTTATTCGTGTGGATTTCATTCCTTCTTCTGCTCAGCTTGCTGATGTTTTCACAAAGGGATTGTCTGATCCACTTTACTCTCATCTTCTTTCCAATCTTATGCTTCGAAACTCTGCCTCAGATTGAGGGGGAATGTTAGAGAAGACGATGGTGTTATTGGAGTGTCAGCATAACTTTAGTTGTTTCTTTTATATGAGTCTATAGGCACTCCTGTTAGTGTTCTGTTAGTGTTAGTTTAAACATAACAGAATTTATCTTCTCCTTTCTCTCTCTATAACAAACTCTATAAACACTATAAATAGAGTAGAGATGTAAACTTGTGATTACGCAATAATACACAATCTCATTACTACTGAAATTTCTCTCTCTTAGGGTTTCTATCAATATGGCCCAAAAAACTGACCCTAATAAGAGATTTAGTCCCCTCTAATCCCATAAAGGGTATAAAAACCAAAATAATATTACAAATAGATACCTAGTCCTTTTGGTTCAATCTAGAGAGCAAACACAAATCCCTAGAATAAATATACTTTATTAATACCCAGACTAACCTTTCTTAAATATCTAAACAGTTATAAGCTCAAAATCAGTTAATATATTTTCCATTTTTATCTCACTGTTTCTCTCTCCAATCACGTTTTATATTAAGCAATCGTGATCTTCTCATAATCAGCAAGTTTTGTAACTGATATCGTATTGTTTCTACTCATCTATCTCTCTCTCTCCCTTCATCTGATTCGAACGTAAATCCTCCATTAAAACAGAATCATTTGAGTTGCAGCAATCATAATCACCATTCTTAATCAGGTAAAACATTCATCATTATATAACTTTCTTTGATTTTGTTTTAGTTTATGAAGATGTTGATTATCTATCTACATCTTCCATTAAAGTCATGAAATTGTTAAAACTTCATTAGAGCTAATCAAAATCAGTTCCCTAAGTTTTAATCAGGTTTTCAATCTTCTTATTTAATGTTTCTGTTTCATATGGATATGAAATTAGGATTTTCTTTCTCTCTCTAAGGATTTATTGAATGATAGTATCTTTAGATGAATTAATTCTTCATTACTGAATCTTACAAATCCAGTTTAATACAGAAAGATTCAATCATCTAAAGATATGTGGATTAAGCTTAATGAGATTTGTACTTTTTGTTCAGATCCGGTTTTCAATCCGATTGGATAATTGAATCGTGTTTTACCGTACGGTTTCTCGTAACAGATTTATCAGTACCTGTAATTTATCATAAATAATCATATATTATTGTAAATCATGAAAACATCAGAACTCCAATGTTTTTGAGCTTGTAAACAAATTATATATAATTTATCAAGCTTTTAATGAATCTGTCATTATGACTCATAAATTACCTGTTTGTAATACAACATTACGTATGCTTTAATATAAATCAGTATTCGTTTCATTAACATAAAACATTCGCACTATTGTTCCACCTCATGATTGATTTGGGATAAATTATACATAATTTATTCTAATGTATCATTGATTTATGTTACATCAATATACTTTGTTCAAAATTTATTTGTATTTATTGTATTTCAACATGTTATCACAGATGGATTTCCAGGCAGAATCAACAAATCAAATTAAGCAAATCAAATTGAAATCAGAGGGTTGGGATAAGATATTTACAGAAGTAGGACAGCTCTTTCCCGGTGGTGCCAAAGCATTTCGATATGCTCTTAGGCAATATAGTATTAACATAGGACATGATTTCAAATTCATTAAAAATGATACAAAGCGTGTTACTGCTGTGTGTCCTGTGGAAGATTGCAAATGGAGAGTGCATGGATCGGCACCATTAAAATGCGAATCGATGTTCATTTTGAAAGATTTGAAAATGAAACATAACTGTGCTGATTTCATTAAGAAGATCAAAAAACCCAAAATCAACAGTTCTTTTGTTGGTAAACTTATTCTTGATGATGTAACAAGAAGTCCAGATCGGTCCACTAAAAGTTTGAAGAACGATTTCTTGAAAAACTACGACGTCCAACTTCCATATTACTACACTTATGAGGGGAAGAAAGTTGCAATGAACGAAGCATTCGGCCAGGAAGGAGATTCATATGCAAAATTTAAATGGTATACTGATGCCTTTTCACGTACAAATCCAAACAGCATAGTCCAATTAGAAATCGACGATGTTAGTCGTCGATTTCAAAGAATTTTTATAGCACCACATGCTTGTATGGCTGGATTCAAATATTGTAGACCTGTTATATACGTTGATGGAACCTTTTGCAAAACTCGTTTTAACGGTTGCATTCTAGCTGCTGTTGCTAAGGATGGAAACAATGGTTAGTTCCTAAACTCACATAAATACAATATATTATGCCTTCAGTTTGTATACTTTATTGACATTATTCATACTTTTAATATTCCCTTCATAATTTAGCATAAAGTTTATGCATTCAATTTACATTACCTATTCTTTACGTGTAATTTAGACATACATGATTACAGTATTATAGATTTATCTAACATAATTCGCAATTCCAGGTCTGTTTCCCTTTGCTTATGCTGTTGTTGACGCCGAGAATGACATTAATTTGGAATGGTTTTTAAGTCATTTACGCAATGCTGTGGATATGGAGAAGACATATACTTTTATTTCAGACCGTCACAACGGTATTATCAACGGTGTTAAGAAAATTTTCCCTACAGCCAACCATTCTTTTTGTGTTTGGCATCTAAGGAACAATCTCAATTTAAGACTCGCTAATGGAGCTCGAAAATCTAAGTTCTTTCAATCTTTGATTTTCAATGCAGCCAGAGCTATTCCCGAGTCTGAGTATAATAATACTATTAATCAGATGATACAGATGGGTGGTTCCAAAGTTGCTGCATTTTTTCAATCCTTAGACCCTGCATCATGGGCAGATTCATTCTTCCCCGGTCCAAGGTTTGATTAATATAACTATACAAAATACATTGGTGCTAATCACATATGTTTGTTAATACATTTTTCATGATTTAGGATTTTGAAATCATATTATACCGACATTATGTATAATGTCAGATACATCATCGTAATTTTGACTTATTAAATTATAATGTAAACACCTTTTTTAATTCTTTAGATCATGATATAACTATATTATTTTGTTTTGTTCAAACAGGTACACAACAATAACTTCTCAACTATCGGAGTCCTTTAATAATCAAATCAGATATGCTCGTGTACTCCCAATTACAACAATGTTGGATGCAATACGTACCCATATAATGAACAAGATGAATGTAGCACGTGAATTGTCCAAGAAGTGGACTACGTTCTTGTGTCCAACCATCACTGATCTTTTGAAATCTAAACATGATAGTGCAGCTACTTGGAATTATGCACAGGCTGCACCATTCATATTTGAGGTTTATTCTGATCCATCACATTGTGTTGATCTTCTAAATCTGACTTGTACAGGTAGAAGGTGGCAGGTAGATGGGGTTCCTTGTGAGCACGCCATGTTGTGCATTAAAACTTTGGCTGACGATCAACAAGATTGTTTCTATGATCCTATATGGACAACTGAGTCTTATGTTAAGACTTACCAGGAACATATAATGCCAAGCCCAAATTTTGATGAGCCTCGTTCATTTGATGAAGAGTCAAAAACACTTCCACCGTTGATTCGTCGTAGACCGGGTAGGCCAAGAACAGTACGTATCGAGAGCTCAGGGAACATTCCCAGGAAATTGAGGATATGTGGTAGGTGTAAGCAACCTTCCTACCACAATCGATCCACATGTAGGGTTAATATTTGATTTTATTTCTTCAGTTACAGTATAAACAATGTATCATTGTTCTTATTAATGACAAACAAATTGGTAAAATTTCATTGTTTATGATAAATGTGTCATTATGTTTCATTATGTTTGCACAATTTACTATAAAGTATACATAATTTAGTAGAAACATTTTCTAGATTTTACATACATACAATAATTTGTCCCATAAATTATAAAAATTTATAGTACATCATGAATTCTTCTGTATAAATCTTACTTAGTTTATATCAGTACACTATATAAATTGCTTTATCTGGATTTTCACTAACATAAATTACTATAATTTAAATCACAATCCAAACATTTATATAATATAATCATATAGAAATCTGTCATTAAATTGATTTTGGGTTCAAATACTTCGAGATATTACATTTGACAAATAATTGTAGACCTTCCAAAAAAAATTAAAAACTCAACTATTATAAATTCTTTCTCCACTGATCTTTCGTTTCATTCAGAAGCTCGTACGTCACTTGCGCCCTCTTTCGTTGTGCTAAATCTGTCCAATCATCGCTAAGAAATTCTTTTTGTACTCCCCATTTGAAATGTTTCATGAACAACAACTCCATTTGTAACATTATAAATGGACCACAATCCGCACTGTCCATCATTTTTAAATTATAGTAAATTACATACCATGAAATAAGTAACACCAAATCAAGCTGTATAATAGTAATATGTAAAATAATATAACAAGGTTGTTACTTACTTCTCTCCTTGTTGATGATCATACGGCCTTTTCAACTCCTTACATTTCTTTTTAAATTCAGGACTTACATATTGTATTTCATGAAGCACATCAAGTATTTCCTGCGCATACTTCTTAGCATTTTTTTCGCAAACTTTACGTAGTTTGATGTCGAAGAATAACAAGTTGTAGTGTGTCCAAGTTTGATCATAATAATAAAAAAAAAGCAACGTCCAATGGATACCCCTACTTACATCTGTAATCATCGCATGACACATTGGTGCAACTACATACGACAGCAGCCCTCTATCAACCTCATTTAAAATCCGATCTTTGAATAGTGCGTTTATGTTTGCTTTGGTTGCCTTGCATTTTATCATTGTCTGCACAATAACCATTCAAGATTTGCACACCAAGTTTGCATCTTATCATATAAAGATTAAATTAAACATTAAACAATATGATATATTTCATGTAAATCTTAAATAATTTACAGTCTATAAAATAAAAGTTATGGTCTGAACATAACTTTACACATAAATCTGCACCAAGATGTTTACTGTTTTAGTGCAGCAGTCATGTTGTTTGGTAAATCATGACTACTTTATCATACATTATGCATATCATAACATAACCTCACTGACAATTTCATGTAAATTATGTATACTTTATAAATATAGATTCATAACATAATAGAATGTATCTGAACACTTACCCATAACTCTACTCCAAGAATGAATACTTGTCCAGCTCCAACCATTACTTCAGAAAATAAATGTTTTCCCCACCAATTTATAATCTGAGCATCTGTCTCGCAATTCATCATTAGTAGGTCCAACTGTCTCCCTCTGATCTCACTCATGATTTGATTTGTCCAAACAAGTGTTCTGCATGTTTTATATTGTTAGTCAATATAGAAATATTTCTAAAACTCATAAATATAATATTTCATAAAGCTCACAAAATGTCAGTTACAAACACAATACTAATACTTCAACAACATAACATTGTTCACAAAATATAACATCTTTAATATCTATAAAATCAATTACGTGTTTTTTCCTCCTTTGCTAAACTCTTCCAACAGCCCCTTTTCATCATCTTTAACTTGTTTTCATACTTTGCTCTTCTTCCAGTTGCAGAGTTTCTCGTCATCATCTGATGCTGGTTTCTTCCCTTAGTATCTTCCACAGTTTCGACATTCACGACCTCCTTTTTCGACATTGTAGCATTCTTCTTAGTAACCTTACCTTCCATTAATTTTGGATCTGCCTTTTCAGTATGCTTTCTTGTCCTAGGGGCTTCCTTCACTCTCTTGATAAGAGAATTTTGCTTAGGTGTTTTAACAGCATCATCTTGTTTTAATCCTACTCCTTTTGATGCTTTTGACTTTGTCCTTGGCTTCTTTATTGTCTTTGGTGAAGGCTCTACAAAATCATCATCTTCATCTATTTGTACATCTTTTCCTTTGTAAGATTTTGCAAGTTCTGCTATACCAGCAAAGTCATTTGGCTCATTATCATCAATACCCAGGTCAAATGTTGGTGTGCTACTAAAAACTCTATCTTCAACCATTTGATACTTGACTATGGTTGTGCATGGTACATTTTCATCAGCTTCTGAACAAAAAATAAATATAATTTTAGATAAATCATACATAATTTTACATTTGTATTGAAATAAATCATGTAAACAAACCATAATGTCTCATAAAGTACCTATAATTTATGATATCGATAAATAATAGGTGTTGTAATTATGCATACTGTAAGTAATGTTATACCATCATTTTAATAGAAAATGACTCACCAAAGTTGTTGCCACCATCATTGTTATTCTCACTCTCCTGTTGCTTATCACCATCATCACCAACATTTCCCTCAACATCTTTATCTTCTTCTTTTTCACTATTTTCATAACCACCTTCCATTCCACCTTCTTGACCTACATCTTTATCTCCCACATTACTTTCAAGACCAAAATTACTTTCATCATTTCCATCATTGCCTTGATCTTCACATTCCTCCACATTAATTTTTTCCTTCAACTTAAGTTGTTCCTTCAACTCAGCTATTTCTTTTCTCAACATCTCTATTTCAACATCTTTAGACTTCATTCCACTCTTTGAAGTTTCTATCATCTCCAGCATATCAATTTTCTGATCATAGGTTAATTCAATATCAACCTTTTCAGTAAATTTGAGCAAACCATGCTCTTCTTCATTTTCTTCTTCATCAACACTAACAATTACCTGTATTCGAACATTAATCATCATCCCAAAATTTCCTGGCCAAACTTATTATTTAATGTAAAAGATAGAAACCAATAATGTAAAATTAACATTATTTTATATAAATTACATATACTTTATGATAAATATAAAATGAGTTATATAAATTATACCTCATTTTCTTCAAGTCCGGCAATATCGCTCTCCATTCCATTACTAAAAGCATCAACTGACCACCTCAAGAACCTTGGATATTTTGTTGCATTCAAAGGATTCTTAGGATAAAGTGATGTGTGCATGCATATCCAGAACTATAAAACAAAATGTAAAATTTCAACATCAAACAACTATTATAAGACATAATTTTATGTAAAGTATATTATCTCTAAATAAAATCTGACAGAGATCATGTAAAGAATGCATACTTACAGGTAAAAGTAACAGACAACCAGATGCTTTGGTTGGTTCTTCAGCATGTTTGTCAATGGTTTCTATCATGTAAGAGTGTATGGCTCTTGGCCATGACACCCTATTGATAGCCCTTCTCGACATTATGTTCTTATAAATGCTGGGCAAAACAGTGAAACCAGCCAAAGTTGCAAAAAGGAAATTGGCTGCTAACAACATGATTAGAAAACTTACAAATTCGCTTGCTGGTTCCTGTTTTCTAATACATCTCTGAAGTGCCATTGCAACATAAGCACTTAAAATCTCCTTGTTTTTGTTACTTGACTTTTTTATTGGTTCCTCAAAATATTTCATTAGAAATGAACACTTGAAGGGATCTTATTCACGAAACCTTGGGAAAGCTTCGTATTCTGCACCCTCCATTGGCATGCCAAGCAATAGGGATACATCTTCTGGTTTAAACTCTAACTCAACCCCTGATGTGACATGAAAATGTCACATTTGGAGAGCCTAACTTAGACTAATTAGTCTTTATCGAGTGTTATCAATAATATTTTATATGTTTTTCATGTTAGATACTTATTTTGGAGTTAAGCGTGTGCTTCGGAATAAAATGAGCGAATTATCACTATCATTTCATGCGCTGAAAATGAGAGAAAAGGACTTCAAGCAAATCAAATGACAAGTATAGTCAATGACGAGTCCGACGGTGAAAACGGTATTCAATTTGGAGTTCGGACGGGGAAGATATGAAAGAAAGAAGTCCGAGGGTATTCTAGTCCTTTGTGAGAATTTGAAGATGTAGAGACAAGGACGGAGGCACTCTCTTGATTTCTAAATCAAAGCCCAAAACCAAGTCCAAGCCCAAGAAATATTAAGAGAAGAAGAATTGTGTGGATATTTTATGGGCACCCATTTGTGGTCTAAAGACTTAGTCAAGTTTGACTAAGTCTAGGGTTTGACTCAAGTTAGAGAAAGGGGGGTCAAAATCTACTATTCATCTTCTTCTTCAATCATCTTCTAACTTGGGCAAGAAGGAAGAGAGAGAAAAGAGGCAAGAGGGTTCTTGAGTTAGGGTTCTTCATCAAGGGGGTTTGAAAGAGAAAGACAAGAGAGGAGAAGAAGGAGGATCCGGCCAAAGCATAGGCCGGCCAGCACACTAGGCCGGCCTAGCTTTGGCCGGCCGAGTAGCAGCTCGGGCTGCTCGGGAAGGTTGCTCGGGAGAGCTGCAACAGCAGCAACAGCACGGCAGCAGCAGCGACAGCACGGCAGCAGCAGCAGAGCTGCTCGGCACAACAGCAGGTATGCTCGGGTAGCTGTTGCTCCAGCTCGGGATGAGCAGCTCGGGATCCGGCACTAGGGACGCATCTGCAGCTCGGGACGCCTTCACGGGCGCGACTGCAAGCATGGGATGCACGGATGGGACGCGGCTGCGGGCACGGGAAGCTTCCATGGGAGCTGCTGGCCGGAATTCTTCTTTCTTGGCCGGAAGTTCTTTTTGCCGGATTTCTAGGGTTTCCGGCCACTTTCTTGGCCGGAAACCTTAGGGCTTTTACTCCCCCATCATCTTGGCTAGCTTCCCACATGGTTTGATTTGATTTTGGGTTACAAATTTCTAGAGAGAGAAAGTTAGGGTTAGCTTTAATGGAGGTTGTGTTCTAAATGGAGAAGATGATGGTGGTCGCTATGGGGAACCCAGAATTTGCTAAGGGGAGATCGGCTGCACTTTAAAGACTCATATTTTCCGACGATCTTAGCCTCGAACCACATCGAAAAAGGGGGATTCTCTCATCATCTTCTTTTCATTTTCTATTTAATCACCATGTTTAGCTAACTTTAGTGTGTCGATTATATGAGATGGAATGTGATGAATTCGTGATTATGTTTAATGTGATTTGATGTTTTGATTATAAATTGATGTTCATTTATTTCGATTATCGTTTTGATCGTATTTTCATGTGTCTTGTCAAGCACTTCGCATAGTTAATAGACGAAACGAAGTATTCGATATCGATCGTAGTCTAAGTCATAATTTCATGTGTCTTGTCATGCACTTCACATAGTTAGGTGACTAGACGACACTTTCGATGACTCGGGATTAACCGATTTAGACGTTTGTTTGACTAAGTATGATCTCCGGATATACGTAGTACTTAGAGACATCTACTTTAGGAGTCGAATATCGATTGTATTTCGACACATTAGATTGGATCATACGTAGTCATAGGTTTATCATTATGGATTCCCGGATTTCGACACCTCTCTCGCTTATTTGTTGCCCGAATCGAGTCTTACCGTCTCCCGACTCTTGTTCCTCCGAACTTTTCTCTCGAATCTCTCTTGCCCGTTTACTTTTATTGTTTAGTTTAGTTTACTTGTTTGCTTTATTCTCTTATCGCTCGTGCAATCTTTAAATCCCCCATTTACCTTTGTTCCCTTTTCGTCTTAGTCTAATTAGCTAGTAACACTTAAACCGACGAATAAGACCCTTCGATATCTAAACTACCTTCCTATCCTTGGATCGATCCCGGCTTTGCCGGATTACTACTTGATACCTTCGCTTGGGTGTGCAACCTTTTCGGGTGCATCAACCCCACCAATAATAAATTTTTTTGTCGATTTTTTGTATCGACATAGAATATCTAGTATGGCACTTATTGGACGAGTGTTATAGTTTTCCCTAAGGATGAATCCCTCTGCCATGGAATCAAATAGCTTTGAGAAAGGTGTATGGCCAATCTCTTCCTTCATTTCTTCCGTCATGTATTGACGGTGGCTTGTTATCAACTCGATCGGTTTGCTCAAGCTATATCTGAATGGATTGAAAGTCTTCCCCTCTGGTATTATCTTTTTCTCCCCAACTATGTCAACAGTACGGCAATTATTCTCTTTTTCCTTCCATTTCCTTGTTGTTGAGCTTGCTCCCACCTGTTGCAAAAATTTGTTCAATTTATATGTTAGAATAACACATTTCATGTAAATTATCAATACTTTAACATAAATTACAAGAATCTTCAGAAATTACTAAAACATTCTCATAAATCATACCTCTTTGAAAGAAAGTGTTTTGTTTTTCGATTTTTTAACAGTTTCACCTTCTACATTAGCCGAAATTTCTTTGTTTTTCGATTTCTTACCAGGAACCACTTC
Organism: Eschscholzia californica; assembly: GCF_041429995.1. Classification (NCBI taxonomy): domain Eukaryota; kingdom Viridiplantae; phylum Streptophyta; class Magnoliopsida; order Ranunculales; family Papaveraceae; genus Eschscholzia; species Eschscholzia californica. Next base: position 71,615,501 of record NW_028238198.1, read on the forward strand.
TTACTCTGATGCTTTCCTTTTTAATGGACTTCTCCTGACTGGTGTGGAATCTTTGGATGCTTTAGGAGCCATTTTTGCTTTTGGTGCCATTGAATTCTCCTGCAACAAAAAATTATAATGTTTTCATTCCTCAAGAACCCTAAAACACTATTTATAAGAAATTTCTTGTAATTTATACATCATAATCAAAAGAAAAGTAACATTATGAAACCTAACAACTTAAATAACATATCAAAACCCTTACAAAGTCACATAATCGGCCAAAACACAATACTAACCCTAACCCCCAAAAAAAACCTGGATTCATAAACTATTCTTCATTATCACATAACATTATGCATAATTTATCAAACAGATATCAAAATTATGATGTATTACTAAGAGATTAAACCTAAATATCTAGATCAGAACATAAAAAACCCTAACAATATATCACACCAAAATCTTACCATAACGATGCAACTATCTTCTTTATGATGTAAATTTAACATGCAAAATCGTTTTTATAAGGGTTTTGAACTGACAGTAACGATGGTTCAAAAATCAAACGACGAATCTAGACGATGAGACATTAATCACAACAATACCTTTTCACCTGAACCTGAAACCTCAACCGGAATGTTGAAAAGATGAAGAAGGTTGATGAACAGCAAGATTTCTTGGCTCTTGGAAGATGACGATTCAGTGGTTTAGTTAGGGTTTTTCACCGTTTCGTTTTAGGTAAGATTTCGTTTTTACCAAATCGGTGAAAAGTAGAGAGAGAAAGTTGGGTAGGTGAAAATAACTATTTCCTATTAACGACCCCAGCAATCACGCTTTTATTCCGTTACCAATATTCTCGCTGGGTCCACAAAGATAAATTCGGCTCTTTTAGTTCAGGGACACACGCGTAAATCTTATATGATTTATAAGGTTTTTTTGTCCAAAGTGTAAAAGGACTAAAAATCCATGTTTTAACAAGATTGGACCCTAAACTTTTTTTGGTTATTATTTTGGCCTATATACCCACGGACCCTTATATTTTTCCTCTATTTTGTTTATTGTCATTATGGACAAAAAAATATGAAATAGAAAATAAAAGTTGACTTAGTATTTAACCACCGGCTATAAATGGTTAAATGATTTATAGTACAACAGGCCTCACCACCCATTCAAATTAGGTTAGTAAGTATGAAAATGTGGAGCAACAACATAAATCTTACCTATAAGGATTTATCGACTTTATCTACGTGATAAATAATACATACTTATACACTTCGCTTACACTGTCTTCGACCTTTATTTATTTAGTTGGATCTCAACCTTCATTGACTAGGTGAGTCTAACAGTATGATCTTCTACCATCCAGGCAAACCAGTATGAAATTTGTAATGTCTGGGAATTGATAGAATTAAAATTGTCAAAAAAAGTGAAGGAGATAGACAAGACACATTCTGGACAAGTCAGACTGAAATATGTTATAAATCTCCGGCGGACTAGTCCAGAACATATTTTTTTCTTGGAGAGGAAAGACAAGGTGTGCCTTCTGATCTGGTCACAAATTTGTGTTATTGAAGGAGTGTTTTTAAAGAATGGGCGTGTTTAATAGAAACTTTGGGTGCCTACTTCCTATCTGTTATCTATCCTATCCTGCTCATCCTTGTGAGTCCTGCACGACCATTAGTGAAGAGTCCAGCCCATCACAGCCCGAACAATGTCCCAAACCTCGATATCCTAACTAGAAAACCCTAAGCCCATATGGTCATGTTATATCGATATTCCCTCTAATCTCATTCTAGGGTTTTATATTAAGATCATGTCCAATGCAAAACTCTATTAGTCCTGCTTGTGATTCAGATTCTCTTAGCTAGAAGACATTATTGAGATCCTTCAATTTTTGTATTTCTCCAATGGAAATCTCTAAATCTGTTATTTTACTTACGTGGCGTGATAGTTTTTGTAAATAAATATTTAGTTAGTTTGAAGATATATTGTTAGTACTAAAAGTCGCGGAAGCTATCGAACCTATCCTAGAAATTGATCCGATTATGAAAATTAATCGAAAAGCTAAGCCAAAATCTAAATATGCGAACAGAATTAACGAGGTTCGGCCTAAAGCCTACGTCCTCGGGCGAACAAGAAATCTTTATTGAAGGATAGATGAAGACGACTCACACAACCCGCAAGTTCGTCCCAAGATGGTACCGTATAGAAATTAACCTTCTATACTAGATCTTCGACGACCGAGAAATTAAACACCGCTCAAAGCTATGAACAAAATTTCTCTCTCACTCTCTCTAGCTCCCAATTGAATAGTTGTTGTTGAGTTGTTGTGTGTTGTTGATGATGTATCAAAGCACTCAAACCCCCCTTATATTTATATATAATATAAGCCGACATGGGAAGTCACCAATTTAAAAATTCAATTTGAAACCGCCTATTGTAAAACCGCCTTTCAAATCAATTGTGCAAATCACCTCTATCCATGAAACCGCCACAAGCCATGCCAATTCAAAAACCGCCTCTTACAATTCTCCACCTCGTACACAATTTGATACCATTCAAATTTTGGACGAACACCAGGATACTCCTTGTAAGATATATTTGCTTCTTGTAGCTTCATCCGACTGCATCATATGACCATGGCTGCCTACGTACCCTTTTATAGGATCAAGCCTACCGTAGTTCTACCAACCCTTCACATAAAGTTTACCTTGTCGCCATTACGCCCTTTCGGGCAACTTAACACGAGCCGGTTTGTAGCAATTTCAAGCAATGCTGAAACTTGCTACAAGTCACCACTTTAGTCAACATGTCCGCGGGATTCTTGATGCACCCGAAAAGGTTGCACACCCAGGCGGAGGTATCAAGTAGTAATCCGGCAAAGTCGGGATCGATCCAAGGATAGGAAGGTAGTTTGGATATCGAAGGGTCTTATCCCTCGGTCTAGATATTAAAGGCTAACTTAGACTAAAAAGGAAAGGAACAAAGATAAATGGGGGTTTTGATCGAATAAGCAATAAGAAAATAAAACAAGTAAAACTAAACTAAATTATCAAAGTAAAATGGGCGAGAGAGATCGATAGACGAGTTCGGAGGAACAAGAGTCGAGGAACAAGAGTCAGGGAACAAGAGTCGGGAGACAAATAAGTGAGAAAGGTGTCGAAGTCCGGGAATCCATAACGATAAACCTACGACTATGTGTAGTCCGATCTAATGTGTTGAGGTACAATCGATATTCGACTCCTAAAGTAGATGTCTCTAAGTACTACGTATATCCAGAGATTATACTTAGTCAAACAAATGCCTAAATCGGTTAATCCCGAGTCATCGAAAGTGTTGTCTAGTCGCCTAACTATGTGAAGTGCATGACAAGACACATGAAATTATGACTTAGACTACGATCGACATCGAATACTTCGCTTCATCTATTAACTATGTGAGCTACATGACAAAACACATGAAAATATGATTGAAACGATAATCGATATAAATGAACATCAATTTATAATCAAAACATTAAATCATATCAAACATAATCACAAATTCATCACATTTCATCCCATTATCGACACACAAAATTAGCTAAACATGGTGAATGAATAATAAATGGAAGAACAAGAGAAAAAGTGGAAGAAGGTGGAATTTTCTCAGCTAAAATTCGGTTTTCTTGCTTACACCAAACACACCCTCGAAGAAGAGAGATTTCCCAGCTGAGAACACCAAAACCAAACGCACCCTAGCCACCAAAACTACCTCCTTCACCAACCAGCTACTGTTTCTCCACAATCCAGTGAAAGCCGCCTTTAAATTTCCAAAACTACCACTTCTTAATGATAAAAGACCGCCTCCCAAATAACCAGTCAAAATCACCACTTTTCACCAACCATCTTCCAGCTTTTTCTCAAACCGGCCAAGTACCAACTCCCCAAACCCGAGTAGCTTCCTGTGCCTCCTATGTGCCGGCCGAGCTTGGCCGGCCTTGAGTGCTGGCAGGCCTAAGCTTGGCTGGCACTCCTCTCTTTCCCTCTCTAGCTCAAACCCTAGAAACCTTCCTTGATCAAGATTCAAGAACACCAAACCCTAGCCTCTAGCTTCCTTTTTCTCTCTCTAACTTGTTTTTTGTAGAAGATCCTCCCAAAAAGACTTGGTATCGTTTCTCTTAACCAAACCCTATGTCCTATGACTTAGTCAACTTATTTAGACTTGTTGACTTGGACTCATAAAAAAGGTTGCTCATAGAATTCTACTTTGGACTTTTGAACTTTGGGTATGGGTTTGGACTTTGGGCTTTGATTTAGAAATCAAGGGAGTGCCTATATCCTTGGTCTCTACAAATCTAATTTCAAGAGGCGACTTTGGCTTGCATCTTTCATAATTTCTTCATCTGAACTCCGATTCAACTTCCGTTATCATCGTCGGACTCGTCATTGACTCCACTTGTCATTTGATTTGCTTGAGGTTATTTTCTCTCGTTTTGGGCACATGAAATGATAGTGATAATTCGCTCATTTTATTCCGAATTTCATGTTTAACTCCAAAAATGATACCTAACAAGAAAAACACATAAAATATTATTGATAACACTCGAAAAGGACTAATTAGTCTAAGTTAGGCTCTCCAAATGTGACATTTTCGTGTCACATCAATTCTCATCTGTGTGAACTTTCATGAGAGAAACATCACCTTCCTCTATGACATCTCCTACAAAGTGATATCTGACATCGATATGCTTAGTACGAGCATGATGAACCTGATTCTTCGCCAAGTGGATCGCACTTTGACTATCACACCATACATCTACGCACTCCTGCCTAATCCCTAGATCATCCAGAAGACCCCACAACCACAATGCTTCCTTCACACTCTCGGCCATAGCCATATACTCGGCCTCCGTAGTAGATAACGCAACTGTAGATTGTAACATCGATCGCCAACTAACTGGAGCACCATGTACCTTAAATACATAACCAGTAGTAGTCTTCTATCTAGATCGCCAGCATAATCTGAGTCAACATAACCGCTTACCTGACATGTGTCTCCACCAAAGCACAAACCCGTATCAACAGTACCCTTCAAGTACCTCAAGACCCACTTCACAGCTTCCCAATGTGTCTTCCTCGGGTTAATTTGCCATAAACCTACTAACCACACTGACCGCCTGTGAAATATCCGGACGAGTACACACCATAGCGTACATCAAACTGCCAACTGCACTAGCATACGGTACACGATCTATATGATCCTTCTCCACCGCCTTCGCATTCTGCATCCCGAATTGAGAAACTACTTGTTCGATGTAACCTTTCTGACTCAAGTACAGTTTCTTACTTGACCGCTCTCTCTTAATCTCCATTCCTAGTATCTTCTTTGCAGCGCCCATGTCTTTCATCTCAAACTCTTGACTGAGTTGAGATTTCAACTTATTTATCTCCACCATGCTTCTAGAAGCAATAAGCATGTCATCCACATACAAAAGGAGATAAATAAAGTCACCTTCACAAAACTTCTTGATGTATACACAACAATCATAGTCACTTTTGCGAAAACCATGCTTTAGCATGAAAAAATCAAATCGTTTGTACCATTGGCGAGGGGATTGTTTTAATCCGTAAAGAGACTTCCTCAAACGACATACTTAATTTTCTTTACCCTGAACCTTGTATCCCTCAGGTTGAGCCATATGAATTTCTTCTTCCAAATCACCGTGCAAGAAGGCGGTTTTAACATCGAGTTGTTCCATCTCAAGATCACTATGAGCAACAATACTCAATAGCACCCGAATAGAAGTATGTTTCACGACCGGGGAAAAAATCTCATTGTAGTCGACCCCTTCTTTCTGTGCATAACCCTTGGCCACTAGTCTTGCCTTATAACTTTGTACCCTTGATCTCGGAAGAATCCTCTTTCTTCTTGTACACCCATTTACAACCAATAACAGACTTCCTTTCGGGCAATGGGACAACCTCCCATGTCTTGTTCTTGTGAAGAGACTCCATCTCTTCTCGCATAGCAACCAACCAACTCTCTCTTTCCTCTGCGGTAATAGCTTGTTTGAAGGTGACCGGCTCGTCGTCTTCCACCGAGAGTGCATATTCAACCACATTGCCTGCCCGTAATGCCTAAGAGGTTTGTCTGACCCTAACCTCTGTACCAGCTTATATAACCGTTTCGGCCTAGTGTGTACCGAAACATCCTGTTGTTGTTGTTGTAAAACTTATGTACCTTCCCATTGAACCTCCTCATGATCGGGTTCATCAATTTCCTCATCCTGAGTATTATCCTGATGCTCCACCTGATCATGATTCCTAAAAACCAGTTGATCTTCGGCTTCTACTTCCACTACTTGAGCTTTAGTAGACCCAACATCACCACAACTAGGCACCGTAGTTTTCGCCATAGCTACAATAGATGACTCATCAAACACCACATCTCTGCTGATTACAAACTTCTTGTCTTTCATACACCATAGCCGATAACCCTTGACTCCTGTAGCATATCCTAAGAAAATTGTCTTCTTTGCTCTATTGTCAAGTTTGTTACCTTTAACATGGTAATAGGTCGTACAACCGAAAACCCTAAGTCTCCCATAATCTGCATGTTCACCTGACCGCAACTTGTAAGGTATGCCGCCATCTAAAGAAGAATGTGGAGAACTGTTCACAGTATAACAAGTTGTAGCAACAGATTCTGCCCACCATTCTACGTCTAATCCTGAATTGGAGCGCATACATCTAGCCTTCTCAAGTAGTGTACGGTTCAATCTCTCTGTGACTCCATTCTGCTGAGGTGTGTTTACTACTGTCCAGTGCCTCACAATGCCTTCCTGATTACAAAACTCCTTGAATGCCCCATCCGTGTACTCGGCCCCATTATCCGATCTTAACGACTTCAGCTTTCGACCAGTTTTGTTCTCAACCATTGCTTTCCACACCAGAAACGTGTTGAATACCACATTCTTATGCTTCAGAAAATAAAGCCAGATAAATCTCGAATGATCATCAACGAATGTAACAAAATACCTGGAACCACCCTTGGAAGCTAACTTTGTCGGTCCCCATACATCGGTAAGTACGTAGTCTAATACCTCTTTGCTCGTGCGCTTGCTTGTAGAGAACGTCACCCTGTGTGCCTTCCCGAATACACAATGCTCACAAAACTCCATGCAAGGCTTCTTCATGTTCTTCAACAAGCCTTTCCCGCACATCAAAGATAGACCCTTTTCTGACATATGCCCAAGGCGCATATGCCAAAGCCTCGTACTAGTCGTTGGATCCCTTCCACTGATTCCTACTGCTACATCTCCCGTAATTGTTGTCCCCAAAAGTTTGTATAAATTACCGTAACGGGTACCTCTCATTACCACCAAAGAACCATTAACGACTTTTATGGAGCCATTCTCTATAATTATCTTACAGCCGTTCCGCTCTAACACACCGAGGGAAATTAGATTTTTCCGCAAATCGGGTATGTGTCTTACGTCCGTCAATGTTCTCACCACTCCATCGTGCATCTTGATACGTATTGTTCCGAGTCCCATAGTTTTACATATATTATAATTACCCATTATAACTGTACCACCATCTATACTCCTATAAGTAGTAAACCACTCCCTATTTGGACACATATGGTGTGACGCCCCTGAATCAAGCATCCACTTATCGGAGATATTCTCAGACACCTCTGTCACTGAGAAACATTCGTCAGGGTCTTCTGACACATATCTCGCCTCTTGCATCTCTTGTTTTCCCTTGTAGCCTTCGTTCTTTTGCTTCAACTTTCTCTTTGGACAAACCGCTTTAAAGTGGCCAAGCTCACCACAACTAAAACACGTTTTCTTGAAAGAGTCTCTAGGTTTGGATATAGATTTCCCGCCCTTTCCCTTTCCCCGTTCATTACTCCTCCCCAATACCCTTGTGCTTGATCCTTGTCTACTCCACCTGACGTCATACCGCTAGTAGCAACCTTACGAAGGTCATCCGTTAATAACGAATTTCTCGTCTCTTCCATGCTTAGACTATCACCAACAAGCATCAAAGTTTGAACAAGGTTCTCATAGGATTTAGGTAATGAAAGTAACAATATGAGGGTTTGGTCCTTATCTTCAACCTCAACATCAATATCCTTCAAATCAAAGATAATCCTGTCAAACCTATTCACATATTCCTTAATAGAAGAACCCTCTTCCATTCTACATGTGAATCATTTGGATTTTAAGTAGACCTGATTCGTTAAAGTTTTCGTCATGAAATTGCTTTCTAGCTTTAACCACACACTCGCCGCCGTTGTTTCTTCGTCTACTAGGAACGCCACGTCTCTCTCAAGACAGAACATAATGGTTGCCCGTGCTTCGAGATCTAACTCTTCCCAATCCTCATCTGACATATCTCCTGGTTTCCTTCCCGTTAACGTCTTGTGTAATTTCTGCGAGATTAGCAGATTCTTCATCTGCATCCGCCAACAAGAAAAATCATTTTTCCCACTTAACTTCTCTATCTCATATTTCCCTGATTTGACCGTACCACTTCTCGATCCCATCTTCTCTTCGTTCAATCTCAGCAAGGCTCTGGTACCAATTGTTAGTACTAAAAGTCGCGGAAGCTATCGAACCTATCCTAGAAATTGATCCGATTATGAAAATTAATCGAAAATCTAAGCCAAAATCTAAAAATGCAAACAGAATTAATGAGGTGCGGCCTAAAGCCTACGCCATCAAGCGAATAAGAAATCTTTATTGAAGGATAGTTGAAGACGACTCACACAACCCGCCAGTTCGCCCAAGATGGTACCGTATAGAAATTAACCTTCTATTCTAGATCTTCGATGACCGAGAAATTAAACACCGCTCAAAGCTATGAACAAAATTTCTCTCTCACTTGCTCTCACTCTCTCTAGCTCCCTATTGAATAATTGCTCTTGAGTTGTTGTGTGTTGTTGATGATGTATCAAAGCACTCAAACCCCCCTATATTTATATATAATATAAGCTGACATGGGAAGTCACCAATTTAGAAATTCAATTTGAAATCGCTTATTGTAAAACCACCTTTCAACTCAATTGTGCAAACCGCTTTTCAACTCAATTGTGCAAACCGCCTCTATCCATGAAACCGCCGCAAGCCATGCCAATTCAAAAACCGCCTCTTACATATATAAAGGCTTCATATTTATTGGTCAAATTTAAAAAAATAATGAGTTGGAATATATCTCAAGACGTTACTCTATTTCTAGAGTGTCTTTTTTAGATATCTCTATTTAACCACCAACACATCATCTTACAGACTTAAATTGAGTTTTACATTGGAGAGACTACTTCAGAAAACACTCTAAAATTCTTGTGTGAAAATTAAATTTTCCAAGATTGAGTATTGCATTTAAGATGTTCTAAACCCGTGATACAAATGTGTCTTTTCTCTTAGAAACTCGAAAGTTACAAGTATGGTAGATAGAGGAGAGTGTCTCGATCTTCAACAATGGTGATAATCATACAACTTTAACCTACATCATTTCTAGAGTTTCTACATATCTCTTACATCTTTTCATTTAGGTTTTGTTTGACAACTGGTTTTGACCGATTTATTGATCTTCAAGATTCCGATTTTTCATTTTCATGAAATATTAGTAGATCTGGAACCATATCTTACCATTGTTTCTATCTCAAGTTTTTTAAGCTTTAGGTGTAGTTAAATGTGTGTATCAAGCATTTTCTAACAATTTCCTTCATTTAGGTCGTACCACCTGAGTTTTTATTCAAAACTTCATTTATCCTTCTCTCCACCTCACCATCTTCTCCGACGAAAGCCGTCTTTTTCCTCTATTTCTCGACGACCTTCCAATTTAGAAAAATTATATATTTCTTCCTCTGTTTTCTCTCTCTCTTTCTCTTTGTCTTTTTCCTCTTTTTCTACTTCTTTGTCTATCTTCTTCTTCACTTCTATTTCTTTTCCTCTCTCTTACTCTCTCCAGAGCTCCCTTCGAGAGTGGTCTAGCCCAGAGAAGAGAGCAAATTAGAAGAGTGAGAAGAAGAAATAGAAGGAATAAGAAAAAATAGAGGAAGAAAGAAAGAAACAAAATTAGTTGGAAGGTCGTAGGAAAAAGTGGTCGACTAACAACTTTCGTTAGAGAAGATTGTGTGAGATGGACAGAGGAAGAGGTGAAGTGGAGGAGAGAAGTTATGATTTTGGCAATAATGCGATACAAAATATTACACAAGGATATAGGTCTGTAATCAACCGGTGTTTCTGGTGAAGAAACTTTTGGAATCAATGCAATAAAAAGTATGTTTTAGATCACCTGGCAAAACTCCCTTCTCAAAAATAGTTCCTATTTGATTTGTTACCTCATCTCCTACAACGTGCCAACACTTTTTAAAGAATAGTGTGGAAACCATCCGGTCCAGGTACTTTACATGCTTTCATCTTCTTAATAACGCCCCATATCTCATCCCTTCTTAGAAGTAACCCATTCTCTGATGGCGAAGTAGGTCGACCGGTCAATTCAAGTTCTTCCGGGAGAGAGGTAATTGGCTCCACCCTAGAGACCCTGTAATAATGATTAGTAAACACATTAGCAAGTTTTATCGGGTCAACAGACCAAAAATGGTCTACCAACTTGACTGCATTAATATTATTTTTCCTTCTTCTATTTAACACTGATAGATGAAAAAATTTCGTGTTTCTATCGTTGTTCAAGATCCAGTCTTTCTTAGCTCTTTGCGCCCATAAACGTTCTTCCATCCTTCGAAGTTCCATAAGCTCCCCAATAATTCGATTTTCCTCTTCCAACACCGTTAAGCTAGGGGGATGATTTTATACAGTCAACAACTTAGACTCGACCTCTTTTATTCGGGTAAAGATTTGTCCCACTCTTTTTTTTTTTTTTGAGGTAATCATCAATCTATTAAATAACATTAATGTTCATTACAACTTGATGATCATCAGGATGTATCTCATCCACATGGATAGATTGACCTGTTTTCCTAGCTAATTTAACTATCATATCCGTTCTATTGTTTGCAGTTCTTCCTATGAGGTTAAAATGCAACTCGTGAAAATGTTTTTGACTGTTCATCAATTGGTCTATTGGAACCTTCGCTGTCCAATGGTGTTCTGAATTTCTTATTACCTCCTCATGTTCTGTCCAATCAGCTTCAAAACGGAACGGGATGCCTCCTTTAATTCTTGTTCTTACCATACTGAGGATAATGGGTGCGTGGTCACTAGTAAATCTTGGTAGATGCTTTACTTGAGCGTTAGGAAATCGTAATCTCCAATTTGGACTGACTAATGCACGATTTAGTCTCTCCCGAATATGATTCTGAAGTTCTCTTTCATTTGTCCAAGTGTAAGCTAGCCCAGAATATCCGATATCTGTAAAGTTAGAATCCGTTATCACATTTCTGAGTTGTTCTGCCGTTCTGTGATTTAGTCCTACACCTCCCCATATTTTTGACCCATTAGTTACTGCATTAACGTCTCCCATCACACACCATGGGTCTGGTATTTGAGCTGCAAACCATCTCATGAAATCCCAAAATACACTTCTATCATTTAGACAAGGGGGACCATACACCATTACTAAGCTCCAACTTTGTTCATCTCCTACTTCTTCAATTATAGCATAAATGTGATTTTGCGAGCTAAAACTCACTGTTATCTTAATCTCTTCATCCCATAATAACCACAACCCACCACTTAGTCTAATGGATGGAACTATATAATGATATTTATAACTCAATTTCTGAAGCCAAACTTCTAACAACCGTTGAGAAAGCTTTGTTTCGGACAAGAAAATAACAGAAGGTTTAATTCCCCGGAGGAATGTGTTGACAAACAGAATAGTCGGAGCATTCCCCACTCCCCGACAATTCCAGCTTTGCACAGTCATTTAGTTTGCGTCCTTGAAGGGTTGGCCGCCTCTACCCATACTTCAACCAAGTTGTTCATAGCAAATTTACCTCTCTTAATATCATCGTCCCTCGGATCTTCATCCTTTAGATTTAATGACCTGTTCCTCTTATTATTTTTGAAACCCTATTTCTTTTTTAACGAGTTTCCATTTGCTTTTTGTGATCTCCTCCACGACCCCTTCGTTGTTATGTCATGTTTCTTGCCTTTCTCTACTTTCCCTTACTGTTAGTATCCATAGTCAACCATTTCTTACTTACCTCCAACTCCTCTATTTGTTGGGTTCTTTTCCCTGCTTGATAACGTGTTTTCACCACACCAAGAGGGTCTTCTATAATTAGACTGTTTGTTGGCAAAGATTTGGTCTGAGTTATGGATCCTACATCTTCGTTTTTTCCTATTGAATATTCATTCTCTTCTGCAAGCTCCAACCTTCTTGTTTTAATATTCTTTGTGGTGGGGTCTTTCGGATTGAACTACTGGGCCTGCTGCTAATCCCCTTTCGGCCCACTACCTCCATGTTAGGGGTGAGCAACGGTCGGTTTTTTTCGGTTTTGGCTCGAGCCGAAGTCGACCCAATAAGTGGCGGTTTGACTAAATCGTAGGCCGAAGTCGAGTCGATCATTCGGCCGGCCGACATGGTTCGACTCGGTTTGGTTCGGCTCGGTTGAGTTCGATTGATCGGTTTAACCGATCACAATTTAGAGAAAATTGTAAAGTAATGTTATTCATTTCATTGCATATACCGAAAATAAAATTAAGAACTCATCATACTTTTCCGCCATTACATATTGCCGATAATAATAATTTAAAATTCATCGTACTTTTCCACCATTACAAAAAAATAAATAAATAGAAGTGTGAATACAAAATTTATAATTTTAAGTTACTAACTAAGAATAGGTGTGTGGTAAATAGAAAATCAATGAAGACTTACTTTTAAAACCTTTCAATCAAGTTGAATAGGTGGTTGCTGAAACCGATAACAACAACTAGGAAGGATGACGGATAGTAGTATGGAAGACTTGATTAGGAGTTTTCCAATTTTTTCCTTTTTAGTTTAGCACTTTCTAACTTTACGAAATTATTATTTCATTTTTCCTGAGGGTTCGGTCGGTTCCGTTTGGGCGGTTTCTAGAAACTCAAGTCGAAGCCAAACCAACCGATTTTGGGTTGTTCGGTTTTTCGGCCGAACCAAGTCGAATGGTGATCGGTTCGGCCCAAAAATCGATCGGTGCGGTTCGACTTGGTTTGGTTCGGCCAATTGGTTCGGTTTTTGCTCACCCCTACTCCATGTAATTCATTTGTTCCACAACTTCAGCCAATTTAGAATTGATGGGTCCCATTTCTTCAATTAATTGCACCATATCTACATCCATACTAGCCGTTACTGGCTTCCCACTAACTTTGGCAACTCCCTGTTGATTAGGTTGGGAGAAGATTTTAGCTACTTCTTTGATTTTGGTACTTTGTACATTATTCTTTCCCAAAACCGTTTCATAAGCGCTGACATTCAATTGCCTTGATTGCTGCTCACCATCTAAGGAATGAGAATTATTGTGGGAAGTGTTTGAGGCTAAGTTAAGTAAGTTTCTTATATATATTGCTCGATTCTATTACCATATTATTGCGCTTCCTTCGACCCTCGTCGGATCTCCGTTCTATTCTGGCCAACCTGTTCTCCGCCAGTTTCCCTTGACCGAGCATGAATTTTCGTATTGCTTCTGAATTCTGCTTTCATGGGATCATTGAATCTTGGAGATAATAATTTTTTTGCTTTCTCTTGGGTATCCGAAGGCCATTTATCAGAGATATTCTCACGAATTGCGGCTCGAGTTGCACAGTCTGCCATGAGATGGTCAATCTTTCCGCAAAAATAACAACACTTCACTAATTTTTCATATTTAATTTGAAGAGTGCTTTGGCGTTTGTCAGATAACTCAATAGTAATTTCAGTCTTCAGAGATTTGTAACATTGATATTTACCCGCACTCGAGCATATTTTCCCCATTTCTTTTTCGTCTTGGAAGGGTTTAGCATCACCAATCAAATTACCAATCTTGTTTAATGTTTCTTCAGTTAAGTACTCTTAGGTAATCCATGTATTTGGATATAGAACTCGGCTTTATCAAAACTATAATCCGATGGGATTTTGTTCCTCTCACATCGTTCCTAGATCAAAAGATCATCATTAATGTACCACGGAGACCCGACTTCTACCTTCTCCAGATCCGATGTAAGTTCGAAGGTCACCAGGTATGAGCTTCCATGAAATTCTTTCAGCCAAATCTTCCTTATCGGTTTCCATGTACCCAACAAGATTTCATTCAACACGTACATACTCATCGTTCTCTCAGAGATAAGTTTAATGGAAAGACTATTTCTAGCTTCATCTTCAGATTCGGCATCCTTGTCCGAGAGTTTCAATATACTATTGTCTTCTTTCCCCATTAATGAAATCATAGAATCGTAATCATCTTTTATGGATTCCGTAGTGTTGTTGTGCCGATCTTCCATTCCCAAGTAATGGATTCCGGCGAGAAGATTTTCTTATCAACAGGGCCGTGCCTGAGATTTTGAGGGTCCAGTGCCAAATTTTGTTTTGGGCCTCTCGCTTTTAACAAAAAAATCAACTCAATGTGTATTTGTGTGAAAGTTTAAAATATTAACCCTAAATCTAATTAGATCTTTACAAAAAAGAATATACTAAATACAATATTTAATTTGGTAGACACAATTATGATGGCTGAATGTACTAAAAAGAAAAAAAATCTTACCGGTATACTATGGTCTTGATAGAGTTGTCTTCAATTTTGTTGATAAAAAATTGTAAATAAACAAAGAATTTATGTCAAAAACATAAAAATAATTTATAAATTTAATTAACCTAAGGCTTACTAATTAAAATTAATACCTAATTATTTTAAAAAGAAGAAAGACACGTTACTTACTATTGATTAATATACTGCAGATAGCTAACTATTAAATGTAATAATTACTTGGTGAAACAACGAGAAAAATAAAAAAACAATACAAAGAAAATTGACATGACACTAAAATTAAGAGAAGACGAATATACAGATCTGAAACTAAATGATTTTTTTTAGAAGTTAATTGAGACTCGTTAACTTGAAAGAAGATGATTGAAATTATAAAATTATATTGGGTGAAGTCAAACCTTTTCAAAAAAAAAAAAACTCTAATCTTTTTACCTTTGTTTTTGGAAATATAGAGAAAATAAAGGGAATAACTTATAACATAGAAAGAGAATAAATAATAGAGTAGATAGGAAGAGACCATTAAAAAATCGAAAATTTATGGAATTCAAATTTCACTGGCAATCATCTATATCTATACGTTTCACTTTGGATGTTGATTTGTGAGAGAAAAAGGAAGGGAGAGAGAGAGAGAGTGAGAGAGTAATAACGTACAGAGAGAATTGAAAGTAGAGAGAGAAAGAGCTATTTGTCACTCAGGCTCAGGGAAGAGAATGGGCCCTACTTGCTTATCTAAATATGCCCAAACTTGCTTTTTAAATTTGACCTTTCAAACTTTGTTTTTTTCTGAATTAAAATAGTACTACAATTACAAAAAAGTGGGCCCATCAGGGCGGGGGGCCCAGTGCTGGCGCCCTGCCCGCACTGGGCACCGCATGACCCTGCTTATCAATAATCGCCTCCTGTAGAGACCTTTAGTGCTCCATTTTAATAAGTAGAGATAGTTTAATTGGGGTTCAGACCCTTGTCTAAGATTCCTTTAACTTTAAATAATAATAGCTCAAATTGATTAGAAAACATCTCTAAAAAATGAAAATTATTTGGTATAAAACTGAATTAAAATTTTATATCGTAAATCTAACTTTCTATCCAAATTTGATTTGTAATAGTTTAAAAATAAGATATAATTTTCTCGAAAACCATGAAACTCCTAAAATAGTAGAAATCGAGACTGTCTATGCCTAAGGCAAGCATAACACTGTTGAGCCATATACGTCGTTGATGTTAAAGAATCTTTGGCTTCTAATAAATTCATATCATAAGAAGTCGTTGTACTAATTCAGATCAGGTTATATACATACCGCTCCTCGGGTACAAGCGGGTAAAGACTCACTTCGAAATCCCAGGACCAAAGGGCCTCACATAAAGTCTAAAAAGAAATAATTAAGGGGGGTCATTTACTATACCTTTATAACAAAGATTACCAAATTGAACAAGTAATCTACTTTAACTCAATTAGTAGCAAGCATGTATGAGATCCTAGATGACCCAGGTTCAATCTCAAACATAAGCATTTTTTCTACTTAATTAGTATTTTTTTTGTAATTACAAGTGATACTTTTACCACCACAATTACTAAACCTCTACACTTTCCCTCTACTTCCGCCACCACGAAATCTATACTTCTAACACTATACTTCGACTACTACCACCATTACTAAACTTCAACACCACAAGCACCGCCATTAAATTGTACTTGTTCAAATTACTTTGTTTGACACTTGTACCACCAACAACAAGATTATTAAGCCTCTCCCGTTGTACCCACGTTACTAAACTTCAACACCCCAACCGCCACTAATACTAAACCTCCCCCACCATCATCAAACCACCACCAAAAAAAGAAGGTTGAAATTTCTTTTGCCTATTTTCTTAGAGGATAGTTTTTTAATATTTTTTTCAGTTTAAAAAGGAAAGGAAACTGAACAAACTACTGGCTCGTCGAGTTCCTTGCTGAACTACTTGATCGGGAAATCGACTAAGGACCGACAAGGACTCTCTCCGAACCCAACCCGTTTTCCCGAGTAACTCAATCAGATTGTTTCATTGAGACTACAAATTATGAAAACAAGTTTCGTGTTTAAACCTCACATTATGTGCAAGGAAAATATAGAAAGATTCAATATCCAAATCTTTTTCTTGTGAAACGTGTGTGAACCACGTTCTTAAAACTCGCCTCTGACCTCCGAAAACTCAAGGCCGACATTGGATATATATCACATGTTGGATATGAGTTATATCACTATACTGTTGTTCGATAACTACGTGGTTTACCAGGAAACAAATATTTGAATTTCAAAACAAATAACAAGTTAACAAACAAATAAAAGCAAATTGCTTATCAAACAATTACTTAAATTAAAAGGTTCTTCGACAACCAAAGCCACAAATAAATTAGAAATATCCAGATCCAAACACTAATAACATAAATATGATCAATGTTATGAGCTTCTCTAGTTTTATTGGTTTTATAAGCTTTTCAGCCGCTCAATCAGCTCATACTTGATGGCCTTGTAATAATATGGGAACATCAACATAAGCCACAATTTTGCCCACCAAAACCAGACCATTTGAAATCTTCAAAACAAAAAGAACTCATTTTAATACATGATATTAATGAAGTAATATTCCCATATCAAACACAAAGGATATCTCCTTCCCAATTCATATTTCCCTATTTGTAAACAATATCTTAGTTTCCATCCTTTGTAATTAGTTTCATCTTTTGTAATTAGATTTCCTAATTCTGTTTTATTCAATTATGCTAAGTTCTCTCTTTGTAAATGATATAACTACATGAATACTCAATCAATAAAGTTCACCTTTGATTCAATTTGTTTGTGCTGGAGTTATTATTATTATTATTTTCACATGGTATCATGAGCACAAGGATTTTTTTTCGTCGATATTTGGGATTTCTCGTCGTTCATTATAACTTATCTCTCTCCCAGCACTCAAAGGTCAGTATAATCTCTTCCATCCTATCATTATTTTCCTCATTTCCTTAGTTTTCGTCTTTTCTTTTATCAAAATCAGACTATTCAAAATCTGATCCGGCTACTGTTCAACCATTTTTTGTTTTCTCCTTCTTCCGGAGACTCTTTACAGCCAAACCCTAAGGGTTCTTTGGCTACCACCGGCACCACCCCCTGCCACCGACTTACCTTCATAGTGACTTTCCGGCAGCGATCTTATTTCCCTTTGGTCCATTCGACCTAGGTTTATCCCTAGCCGCACTTTCTCTCACTAGCTTCTTCACAGTAGCGACTTCACAGTCACTTCTCTCACTAGTTTTGACCTAGGTTTATCCCTAGATACTTGGCGCCTGCTAGTCCTCCTACGTGACTTTCCCGGCACCGACAAATACTTTTATTTGTCACATTTTGCTGGACTACATCTCATTCGTGACATATTTTCATTTGTCACTGTTTTCCTTTCACACCTTAATCATTTTGACTGTTTTTGGCTATCCTTAACAAACAAACAAACAAACAAACAAACAAACAAACAAAAAAAAAAACTGTTTTTGGTTAATGCTGCCAATATATCACTTATTTCCAACTATTTGTGACTATTACAAAATCGTCTACTTCACCCACTGCACAATCTTTTTTGATGCCATTTATTAAGTCATTGACTGACCCTCTTCTATTCACCAGCCACCTCACAGTGATTCTTGTGTCGGCTACATTTATGATATCAATTACGATATTAATCTTTGTGTCAATTGTAGACACATTTCCGACAATGCATCATTTGTCGAAAATTACCATGTCATCATCATTGTGGTTGTTACTCGTCATCCAATTTTTTGGCATTTCGACAATGTCTCTCTTGTCAACTATAAACACAACATTATTTTTGTTCTCATTATTTTTGTTCTCATTATTTTTCAATTTTTACATTTCCGATTTTTCCAATCGCGATTCTTCTTTTTTTAGAAACATTACTACAGTATGTTCTGACTTCATTACAAAATTCTTAAAAGTTATTCTCTTGAGTTTTTCAACTAAATTTTGCCGACCCATGATTTCTATACCTTCTTGTTCATTGAGAACGATTCTTTTCCCTGGCACAAATATTGGTAATCCTAGCCCTACGGCTACGACACTTCTCTCGGGAACTATTCTCTCCATCCACTCTACTTCGTGGATTATCGACAGTGGTGCTTCAAACCACGTCTGTTTTTCTTTACAACATTTCAGTTCTTATGAACCTGCTCCTCCATCAGTTTATGTTCAGATTCCTGATGGAAGCACATTATTGGTTACACATATCGGTAAAGTGGTATTTTCCGAATCTCTACATATCGATAATGTTTATCATATTCCAAACTTCAAATTTAATTTGATTTCTGTACGACAGTTATGTAAATCTCTACATTGTCTTGCGACTTTCTCACCTTCTCAATGTGTTTTTACGGACACCGTGACTACTCGCCTGATTGGTCAGGCTGATGAAGTTGGCGATCTATACATTTTACGCCATAAATCTTCAGCACTTACTCTCCATAAGTCGATTGACCTTTGGCATAGACGACTGGGACATCCTAGTTTGGATCGTCTCAAACACTTATCTCAACGATTTGATTTCATTCGCTTTGACTCAACGCATGACTGCACAATTTGCCCTATGGCAAAGCAATCTAAATTGCCTTTTCATAAAAGTACCACCGTTAGTACTTTTCCTTTCCAATTAGTTCATGCTGACATTTGGGGACCTTTTCCCGTACTTTCGCTCACAAATAAGCGATACTTTCTCACCTTAGTTGATGACTATTCCAGATACACTTGGACATTCCTTATGCAGTCCAAGTCTGAGACTAAGAAATATTTAGAATATTTTTTTAATTTCACAATTAAACAATATCAAAAGACTATTAAGTCAATTTCTTCTGATTCGGCAACCAGCTCTACCTGCCCTATTCAGACTTTTCGTTCCGACAATGGAACTGAATTTCTCACTAAAGACTTACAATCTTGGTTCCAGTCGAATGGTATTATCCACCAACGCAGTTGCGTTCATACTCCACAACAAAATGGGGTCGTTGAACGCAAACATAGACATTTGTTGGATGTTGCTCGTGCCTTGCGATTTCAAGCTAATCTCCCCCTCAGTTTTTGGGGCGAATGTTTAAAAACGGCAACTTACTTAATTAATCAGATGCCAACTCCAATTTTATCACTTAAGTCACCTTATGAGGTTTTATATGATACTCCACCAGACTACTCGACCCTCCGTGTCTTTGGCTGTCTGTGCTTTGCTCATAATTTTAAAGCTACTACTAAATTTGATATGCGTGCTAAACCAGGAATTTTTATCGGGTACCCTTATGGAAAAAAGGGTTACACCATTTATGACCTAGAGACTAAAACTCTCTATGACTCTCGAAATGTAACTTTTTTTTAAAACAAATTTCCTTTTGAGTCGGTTACTGACGTTTCGTCTGACTCACACATTTTTACTCCTTTGAATATTTTGGATGACCATGTGCCTTCTCCCAACACTTTTCAGACTTCGTCGCGACACAATATTTTTCCACCTCCACCTTTAGTCGAGTCTTTTCCCTCGCCTTCGGTTGATTCTCCTCGTTTGCCTTTTATTGAGACGACGCCTCCTATTTCAGGTAGGCCCCTGACTCCCTCTGATCCCAGCAAGGATATACCTTCATCATCTCCTGTAGAGGTGCCTATAGCTTCTTCTGGTAGTGCATCTTCTCCAGACTTTTCAGCTTCCGCTTCTCCTCGGCCTTTTACCACCAGTGGCACTTCATCACTCGACTCTCCCGTCGAGGAATCTGGTAATCCTACACGACCAATTCGTGTTAGGAATCCGCCTGCTTATTTGGCTGACTATATTCTTTCTAGTTCAGAAACGACATCTTCGCGCACTCCTTATCCACTGGCCGACTATATCAGTTTTGACCGTTTTAGTAATTCTCATAAGACTTTTCTAACTTCCGTTATCACCACAGAAGAACCAAAATCTTACAAAATCGCTTCTGCTTCTCCAGAATGGCGTGAGGCGATGACTAAAGAGATTTCAGCTCTCGAGACTAATAATACTTGGTCTCTGACTTCCTTGCCACCTGGCAAGAAACCCATTGGTTGTAAGTGGGTTTACAAAATTAAATATCGTTCGGATGGATCTATCGAACGTTATAAGGCACGCCTCGTCGCCAAAGGATATACCCAGGTTGAAGGTGTCGACTATCATGATACATTTGCTCCAGTTGCCAAATTGGTAACTGTTCGAGTCCTTCTATCCCTTGCGTCTATCCAAGGATGGTCGTTGCATCAATTAGACGTCAATAATGCTTTCCTCCAAGGAGACTTGGAAGAAGAAGTCTATATGACCATTCCTCCAGGTTTTAGTAGCAAAGGTGACACTAGAGTTTGTCGCTTGAACAAATCATTATATGGTTTGAAACAAGCCTCCAGACAATGGTTTGCTAAATTTTCATCCGGTTTAAAAGCTGAGGGTTTTTCTCAATCTTCGTCAGACCATTCTCTTTTCACTTATTTTAATGGTCCGACTGCTATCTATATTCTTGTCTACGTAGATGACATCATCATTACAGGCAATGACAACAAGGAAATTGACCTCCTTCGACAACGTCTCGAGAAACGATTTTCTCTTAAAAATCTCGGACGACTTCAATATTTTTTAGGCCTAGAAGTATCTAGGTCCCCTAAGGGTATTTTCCTCTGTCAACGGAAATACACTTTGGACATTATCCGTGATTCTGGACTTCTCGGAGCTAAACCGAGTTTATTTCCTATGGAACAACACTTGAAATTATTACCTACAGATGGTACACCTTTAGACGATCCCACTTCTTTTCGGCGTCTCATTGGTCGACTTCTCTATGTCACTGTAACGAGGCCTGATATCGCCTTTTCAGTCAATTATTTAAGTCAATTTATGCAACATCCCCGTTCAACACATATGGATGCTGCGACTCGAGTGCTAAGATACTTGAAGGGCACCCTCGATCATGGGATTTTTCTTTCGTCTTCTAGCTCTCTGACACTTTCGGGTTTTGCCGACTCTGATTAGGCCAGCTGCCCCATCACACGTCGTTCCACCACCGGCTACTTCACAATGCTTGGTGCGAGTCCGTTGTCTTGGAAATCTAAGAAACAACCGACAGTCTCCCGATCATCTGCTGAGGCAGAATATCGTGCTCTTGCTTTCCTTACTGCCGAGCTCCAATGGTTAAAATACCTCTTTCAGGACCTTCGAATTTCCATTCCAGAACCTTTTGAGGTTTTCTGTGACAATAAGGCGGCTATGCATATCGCTGCTAATCCAGTTTTTCACGAACGAACAAAGCACATTGAACTCGATTGCCACTTTGTCCGTGAGAAACTTGAAAGTGGTCTTATCCAGCTATCTCATGTTCGCTCTGCAGATCAGGTCGCTGATATTTTCACAAAGCCCCTTGGTTCTGACCAATTCCAACGTTTAACTTCCAAGTTAGGCTTGACTCAGATTTCTTCCCCAGCTCCAACTTGCGGGGGGGTAATGAAGTAATATTCCCATATCAAACACAAAGGATATCTCCTTCCCAATTCATATTTCCCTATTTGTAAACAATATCTTAGTTTCCATCCTTTGTAATTAGTTTCATCTTTTGTAATTAGATTTCCTAATTCTGTTTTATTCAATTATGCTAAGTTCTCTCTTTGTAAATGATATAACTACATGAATACTCAATCAATAAAGTTCACCTTTGATTCAATTTGTTTGTGCTGGAGTTATTATTATTATTATTTTCACAGATATATGACAGATATACAATATTTAACTGATTCTATTTCTGTAATCCGATTTATTTAAAAAAAAAAAAAAAAAAAAAGTTCAAATTTTCAAATTAATATAAAGAATGTTGTCTACTCTTTTTTTTTTGTTGTTGAAAGAATGTTGTCTACTCTATAAGAAAAAATTTATTTGTATATTTTTTTTTTGATGAGATAAATTTATTTGTATATTGTTGTAATTTTGTTAGTGCCAGTAGTTATTTTATTATTGGAAAGTAATAAAGATTTCTATAAAGGAAAGGAATGAGAGGAGCAATTTGTTATCTTCACCTTAGGAGATAGCATTTGGGGCCCCATTATGTAACACACCACCTGCAACATTTGAGCACAGAAGAAATCAAATGACATCAATTAAAGAAGGTCTAAAACTAAAGTAGCCATTAGTTCAAATCCAACACTGATTATGCCGGTATGTTGGAACGCTAAGAATGAAGAACCCCTATAGACGACCCTCTCGTATTCTTATACAAACTCTCAAGTGTTTAGCTCTCTTACATATGTGTTTGGCGATTCGGTGTAGCTCTACTGAAGCAAGTGGCTTCGACACGTGAAGCGTAGTTCTAAGACTTTTACCATTAAGTACGTGCTTCTTAGGTTTATGAAGAGTGATTTATTTTGAAGTCTCGATAAGAGTAGTCGATGGCTTTCCTTGTCCTAACGAAATTCACCTACAAACCTCATTGCCTAAAATAACCAATGAGATTTAGCGTATTAAATAAAATCCATCCGCGAATGCTTACTTGGATTCACATTATTATTGTATTTCCCATAGGCTTCATTGCCTGCATTGCTTTTGAAGCCTTGGTTGCCTCCATAGCTTGAATATCCGCCAGTATTTGGGTATCCTCCATTGCTGGGAAATCCTCCGTTGCCAGGATGTCCTCCGTTACCCGGATATCCTCCGCTGCCTGGGTTTGGCCAAATTGGGTTGCCTATATACAGAAGAAATAATACTTAGTTTGATTGGCTGAGTGAAAACAAATAAGAAAAAAAATGACAATAGGGGTGTGTGTTTTCTTGTGTAAGTTTTGAACTCTACTAACACATAATTGTCAAAGGAGGGAATTTACCTCCATTGTTGGGATGGTTGGGATTCCACGGAAGTTGTGGTTGAATTTTGAGAAAATCCTTCCACCACATGGCCGAATATTTTGGAGTACGTTTATAAGTTTGGCGGTCGACCGAAACTAAACCAAAACGTTTTGTGTAGCCAAATTCCCATTCAAAGCCGTCGAGGAATGACCGTACGAAATATCCTTTCACATTACTTAACTGATCCCTGTTCATACATACATATATAAGCCATTTTCTCCTTATATTTGATCAGTAAAAATGATTGGAGATTACTTACTGATTAATTGACCGAGACAGAGCAGCGAGGTGCTGCTCGAAGTACTCAGATCTCTCATAATCCATCCACGTAGGGTTTACAGCATTTACACCATCATAATCAGCCATTCCTATTTGCAAAAAGAGAAACACAAAATGGGGGTTTTGGCGGAGGTTCTAAGATGGTACGTAAACCCCAAAGTTATATGTACATACCATTTCCAGTAATATAAATTTTGGGTTTGTCGTAAGTAGTAGTTATATATCTGAGAAGCTTTTGCATATAGCTAGATGCTAAGTAGAGCCCCTGTCATTTGGGATGAACATAGTATAGAATTAAGACAGTAATAATAGGAAAGGAAAACGATATAGTCACTGAAACCCTAGGTAGATGTGGGAGAATTCCTCGTTAACGGTTGGGATTGATTCATTAACTTCCTCTTGATCCAAATCGCGAGGAAATGTTGGTCGTTTAATTGGGATTCCCTCTCAAATCTGTCTAGAATTTCAGTGGCTCTAATACTACTATAATGGGAAATGATACTTGAGCTGAAAATCTTGCTCCAACATGGTCGGGTGCTGACATGCCATGTCTGGGAGTAGAGATGAGCATGTCACATCAGTACTCATGTCATGTTGGGGCATGATTTTCGAACCATCTAGCACTGCTGGTAGCTAAATTGGTGAGGAAGTATAGGATTTGTGATAGAGAAAAAAGATCAATTAGCTTACCTGCTGGCCATTAAGACTCTGGCCGTGTGAGTTCCTTGCTGAAGACAAAACAAGATATTAATATATAGAAAAAACATAAGTTACTTGTTATACCGTTAGAACTTAGAAAAGTATAAAACCTAGATGAGAATATTAACTTACTTAGTACTTCTATTTGTTGAGCTCGTTCGAAAAAGTCAAGACTTCTAGTATGGTGGGCGATAAATCTGGATCTATAATGATTAATTCCCAAAAAATCAATCGAGCCTTTTAACATTTTACCAATGGTCATCAGTGGAAGCCGATCCCCTATAAGTTTAAGCATGTCTTCAGGATAAACCCCGTGAACTATTGGATTCAGGAACCTTCGCCAAAACCCAAAGGCAAGTATATAGGATTTTAGAAGTAAAATAACTTAAGCCCATACATAGATTTAAGAGAATTGAGGGTAAGTGATATAATACCATCCAATTTGAAAACTCATGTGCCTTTTAGCAGCTTCAACATCTTCTGGTTTATTCCAATTATGAGGCTCTCCCCATTGGCAACCAAGTGCTATGCCTATTTCACCACCTTGATGCTAAATTACACAAAATTACAACACATTCGTTATCATTACGTTTATTCAAAGAGAATCAAATTTTGTTTTCTCATTAACTCGTTCGCAAAGTTTATACGTATTCATGGAGATTCTCTAAATATCTCATTCCAAAAATAAAAAGTGCGAAATAGTTGGGAATTTTCTGAATGTAGTTACTGATTCATGATCGGGCATGTACATAATGAAAACTTCATTCTCTTAAGTGTTTAAAAAACGAATATATATTGGAAAAAACAGAGTAATAATTTGTAATAAAACAGTTAACTACAACCTATTTTCCTAAAACAGAATAGAGCATTGATCAAATAGTATACCTTGAAGTTGCTTCTGTAAATATTAACGACGTCTGCATGAGCTAAAAGCAAATAGAAAGCAACTTTATACGGGTCATTAGTTGATTTTCTACCAGGAGCATGTATTCCAGTACCATATCCATTTATAGCAATTGCAAGTGGATCATATATTGTGATCCATTGCATTACTCTGTCTCCAAATTTTGTAAAGCACGTTGCAGCATATACTTTGAAGAAATGCCTAATAATTGACAAAAATACATAGTAGTGTATTACTAAAATGTGCATGAGATTTGAGGATAGCCCAAATGGAACCTCCATTCAGTTCAAATATATATATGAAGTTTGGTGCAGCTTCTTATTGTTGACGTTTCATTTGTTTTTCGAGACACAGTTTGGGGCAGTTTCTTATTGTGATGATTTTTTCGGGACACATTATGTCTTAAAATGTGGGGTTTTTTTATCCTAACAAGTATCTCTTTTTTTCAGGGTGGTGTGGAGCGCGTGTGCCTATCACGTGTAGGCCTACCTTTAATAAAGGATTTCTAAGGAGTGTATTTTAAATTTTGGGAAGAGTTTCTAGACATTTATTAAGAAATGATGTTTGTTCTAGTCAGCATTTTCCCCTCTGTTTTATTATTATATAGATTTTATTAATTTAATTGTGAGATTAATTAATATTTATAATTATTTAATAAGTAAGATTAAGAAATTAACATAATTAAATTTCGATCAAGACGAGAAACTGACAGTAAAAGTTATTAAATTTATACCAGTGTACTTGACGACTGCATATGATTTGCAGCTATCATTTACAATCTAGTTAATCTTAGTAATGTGAGGCATTACCTTGTCTACATTACCTTGTCTAGTCCATAAATGGTCAACTAGAGCTTTCTGTAGTGCCAACTGCCAAGTGAGTCTATTTATCTTTAATTTTTTTGTGTTAGGATAAAAATTGTTGAAAACGTTCTATTTCGATCGCATGACAAATACGTATGAAGAAATCTCTGCGTAAAATTATCTCTGGAGATGTTGGATTATCTAAGAAATAGGTGTTCCAAAGTTTAAGATGTCCTTCTCTTCCACGATCAATCGTTACATGTTGAATTACGGAGATAACGTAATAGGTGGTCGGTTAGTCATCTTATTCTAGTCATACAATTACAATAACTTCAACCAACATACAGTGGAGATGGAGGTGGTTATAGTGGTGGCTAGGATGACAGAGATGGGGACAACTATGAAGGTGGCTATGGAGGCGCATACTTACCAATGTACTAGTAAAATAGTTTCGATCAGTAGTTTTGTAAGTGTTATAATGTATTTTGCATAATGTAGCGTGTTAATTTATTTATATTTTCGCTTTCAAGTTTTAAGCAAATGTTGTATTTTGTTTGAATTAAATTTAGTAAAGAACGCATTATTTTCTTAAAAATATATATGAGTAAAATATGATTAAAAAAAGGTTTTTTGACTTCACCCCTCAACACTTTTTTCTGTTGAGACCCCTCAACACTAATTGATTATTGAGTTCCCCCCCCCCCCCCCCCCCTCAGTTTATCCCTTTCAATAATTGATAATTGAATTTACCATCTTTAATTTATTATATTTGTTAAAATACTAAGGTCTGCCATAAAGCAGTTAGTTACATAAATTACATAATCTACTGAAAAAATAAGTCTTTACAGATCATATTTTTGACTAAAATCCAACACTAAAGTAAGGTATTACAATTACTAAAATCATATTGTCTGGTCATAATTCTTTGTAGTCATCTTTTTTCTACGCATCAAATATTGTCTTAGTTTTCTTAACAAAAGCAGTAAGCCCAAGAGGATAAAGTCTATTACTAATTATAGGGGGGATAAAGTGAATTATTGAGGGGAATAAACTTAATTATCAATTACTATTGAGGAAATAAACTCAAAAATTCTATAAAAAGTAGTTACAAAATTATTTTGGAGGGATAAACACTGATTTGGTGAATTTTGGGTTGAAGTTTGTTTGGTGAAAATACCAAAAATATGATACTTTGTAGAAATTTTTTTTTATGAGAGTAAAATTTTTTTTTATGAGAGTAAAAAAATTATGATTATATATAAATATTTTTAAGAATATAATTTTAAAGGAAATTACTAAAAATCATAATCTGCTATTTATGCTATGTCTATATGATTTCCTCTAGTTTAATTCAATGAATCAATTGGATTCTCGAGACTTAACTGAAAGTTCTATAAAGAACTCCGTAATTGAAGAGTTTGACCAAACTAAACAATTAAATCAATGGACCATACCCGCAATAAAATCAAATAAAATCTATAAAAAAGGATTTTTTGATTTCATTAGTCAAAATAATATCAAGACTCTTGAACAGTCAATCGGACTTGACCAAGAAGTAAAAACCCTTAGACTGTTGAGTCTTAAAGATATTGAAAAGTATTTAAAATCTAAATACAACTACCTGCACGTTGGATGCATTCAAATAGCATTCAAACCTTTGACTTTGGCCGGATTAAATGCCAGTATCTTATCCTATTTGCGAGATGCTAGGTGTTTGGATTTCTTACCATCTTTAATGGGAATAATCCAAACTAGTTTATGCCATGGACCGGTTTATTTTAATGTTTACCCGAATTTGACCTTATCTTTGACAGATAGAAATCTGTTTGAGGCCGTGTCCCTGCATATTCAAACACAGGGATATAATTATCTCCCTGGATCTGAGACAATATCAGTAATATATAGGATTCATTATAAGGTAATGAATACCTTGACTCCTAACGCAATACTGCGTAGTGAACCAGGCAAGACTATAGTAATAGATAGTAATTGCTTGACTACTAATATTGCAATTCCGAAGTTAATTAAATGGGAAGAAATTGACTTTCCACATGAATGGGTTGTACAGGATGCTGTACCACCTGTCAATATTATGAACAGGAATTTAAATCAAATAACCCAAACACCTGAGGGAGATGTTGAAATAACATTTGCCCCTAATAAAATCAGTAAACTAAGCTTAACTAGAAGCTCTTCCGCCAAAAGGATAGAAGACTATAAAGTCTCATATCCTAGTAGTTTATCTAGATACTCTGTATCAAATGATGAACTTAAAGAGCAGATCATCCGAGGATTAAAGATTTCTGATCAACAAATTCCACATGGAGTATATGTTGAACAGACAACTGAACAGGAGAAAGAACAAAGGACTTCTCCGACTCAATCTGAAATGAGTTTCCATTTATAAAATTTTATGGATTATAGTCCAGGATCAATACCTAGACAGTGGCTTAATCAGGAGCTCATGATGACAAAACATGAAGCTTTCCGAAATTGGTTTTTTGCAGCCTTTAATAGTAGGACTCTTGAAAATATTAAAAATATTTATTATCAAGAGTTAGAAAGGGATCAAAAAATGACAACCTTTACTATTTGGTTTCATAATTGGTACCCTAATCAGAAAACTATCCATGTTATAGAAGATTATACAAAAATGTGGACTAAGAGTGATGGAACTAAGATTAATTCTATTCATCCTCCACCTGAAGCCTTGACTCTTAAAAATGACAATGAAAGTAAAGCACTAGAAGCAGTTCCATATGCTATACCTAGTGAATCAGTAACTACCGTCATAAAACAGCACAATCATACCAATCTAAGTCTTCAGACTATTGGTAGTCAATTAATCAGAATTGAAAATACTATTCATAATCAATTGAGTAGTATTGAAGAAAAACTTAAGGATACACCTAAAGTTTTATCTACCAAGGTTGAATCCACTTCAAAAAATAAAGACAAAGAAATTGTTGAAGTAGATGTTAAACCTAGTCCAGAAATCAAAGACTTTAAACTGTCTGATAAACAGGATATAGACTTTGCTAATTTAATCATTGAAAGAATGAGAAATTTAAAGATTAATATTATTAGCCAAGATTCTAGTACTGAAAACTCTGATCTTGAGTCTGGACCAGATATCAGTAAAATTCAAACCATGTTATATAAACTTGGTAATGAACCTAATACAGGATTTAAGACCTATTATAAAAGACCTACTCCTCAAGATCTCCTCTTTGAGGAAGACTTTTATCAAAATCAGAATTCTTATAATGGTCGTTCCATTTATGAATGGAATATTGATGGTCTTTCAGAATATCAAATTTATGAAGTTGTTCATAAAATGTTAATGTATGCCAGCATTTGCAAAGCTAGTGGTAATGATGATTCGGCTGTGGCTAAATTCATTGTTACTGGTTTTGTTGGTGCCCTAAAAGGATGGTGGGATAATGTTCTCACTGTTGCCCAGCAGACTGAAATTTTCACAGCTACAAAACCTGAACCAAATACTGCACAAGTTAAACCTGATGCAGTTTATACTTTACTTCAAACTATTCTTTTGCATTTTGTGGGGAGTCATCCTCAAAGGCAAGAGAAAAGTCGAGAACTTTTACAGAACCTTAGATGTCCATCTTTAACCCATTTTAGATGGTATAAAGATGTCTTTATCTGTAAAGTTATGCAACGCAATGATGCTAATTCTGAATATTGGAAGGCTAAGTTCATTGATGGACTTCCTCCTCTTTTTGCTGAAAAAGTTAGACAAAGACTAAGAGATCAAAATAATGAAAACATCATCTCTTATAGTTATCTAACTTATGGACATATAATTACTACTTGTGTTCAAACTGGATTAGAAATTTGTAATGATATGAAATTACAATACCAATTGAAAAAACAGAATTTGCATGGGAAAAGAGAAATTGGTGAATTCTGTAGTCAATTTGCATATGATATGAAAATTGATTATCCAAAATCTCATAAAAGGAATTCTAGAGATTCGAAAGAGTATTCTCGAAAATCTTATTATAAGAAAAGAAGAAAATACAAACAGAATAAAGAAATTTATTATCAGAAGCCTCGACATAAGAAAAGATTTAAAGGAAATTATATTCCTAATAAATCTGAAACAAAATCAGGACAAAAAACAAGTAACAAAACTTGTTTTAAATGCGGAAAAATAGGGCATTATGCTAATAAATGTTCTACAAGAAGAAAACTGAATGAATTAAAAATTGATGACAATCTAAAAGCTGAATTAAGCAAAGTTTTCCTGACCTCTAATACTGAAGAAGAATCTTCATCTTCTAGTGACTCTGAGGATGTTAATGAAATTAACTTTCTATCTTCTAGCCAATCAGAAGATATATCTGAAAAGGAACCTTGTTCAGGACAATGTTCTAAAAACCAAGACTATTGGAAAGCCATTGTAGAAATGAATGGCTTGAGTATTAATGTTTTAACAGATACTCAATCAGAAATAATATCTATGATAGATAAGGTAACAGACCCTCTGCTAAAAAGTAAAATATTACAATTTTGCTTAGAACAGACAAAAAACTCTCCTAGTTCCTTTGAGAAACCGAATATTACTAAACATTACAGTATGAAAGAAGTACTTCAAAGACTTGAAGGAAAACCAGAAACTTCTTTAAAACCTTCTACTTCTCAAGATTTAAGAAGTGAGGTAAATATAGTTAAATCTGAAATAAAACTCATCAGAAAAGAGTTAGATAACCAGAATATCAGACTTATTCAATTAGAAAGTCTAGCTGAAAAACATCAATCAAAAGATAAATCGATTGCTATTCTAAACACAGAACCATCTAGTATTTTAGATAATAATCTTATCTTTTTAAATACTATGCAGAAAATTACCTATCAGAAATGGTATATAAGTATTAATATTGTTATCAACAAAGAATATACCATTACTAATGCAGTAGCATTGGTGGATAGCGGAGCTGACATGAACTGTATTAGAGAAGGTTTAGTTCCGACTAAATACTTCGAAAAAACCGTACAATCTCTACATTCTGCAAGTGGAGATAGAATGCCAATTAATTATAAGCTACCTGAAGCTTATATTTGTAATAAAGGAATCTGTATTCCACAAACCTTTATTTTAATCCGAAATTTATCTCAAAAAGTTATTCTGGGAACTCCATTTATTAATTTATTTTTCCCTTATGACAAGATAGATGAAACCGGATTGTATGCTAGTTTTCAGAATCATAAAATACATTTTGAATTTATTACTAGCCCTGAAACCAGGACTTTAAATGAGTTAGAATATTTAATTAATTCTAAAACTGCTCATTTAAACTTCTTACAAGAAGAAATACATAATTTGAATATTTCCGAGAAATTGAACTCCCGAGAAATAAAACTAAAAATCAAAGAAATTGAAAATCAATTTCTAACCGAAGTTTGTAGCAATATTCCCAATGCTTTTTGGGAAAGGAAAAAATATATTGTATCTTTACCTTATAAACCTGAATTTGATGAAAAAACTCAGATTCCGACTAAGGCTCGTCCTAGTCAAATGAATGCTGAATATCTTGAACTTTGTAAGAAAGAAATTCAAGATTTATTAGAAAAGAAACTTATCAGAAAAAGTTATTCACCATGGAGTTGTACCGCTTTCTATGTGAATAAAGCAGCTGAAAAGGAAAGAGGTGTTCCAAGGCTTGTAGTAAATTACAAACCTTTGAATGATGCTCTGAAATGGATTAGATATCCTATTCCAAACAAAAAAGATCTTTTAGATAGATTGCATTCTGCAAAAATATTTTCTAAATTTGATCTTAAATCTGGATACTATCAGATTCAACTAACTGAAGAAGATAGATATAAAACTGCATTTACTGTACCCTTTGGGCATTATGAATGGAATGTTATGCCATTCGGTTTAAAAAATGCCCCTTCAGAATTTCAAAATATTATGAACGATATTTTTATTCCGTATTCAAATTTTACTATTGTCTATATAGATGATATATTAGTATTTTCATCTAATATAGATCAACATTTTAGACATCTTAGAATTACAAAAGATGTTATCAGAAAAAATGGTTTAGTCATATCTGCACCTAAAATGAAACTCTTTCAAACTGAAGTTAGATTTCTAGGACAGAATATTAGTCAAGGGACAATAATCCCTATTGACAGAAGCATTGAATTTGCCTCTAAATTTCCTGATGAAATTAGAGACAAAAATCAATTGCAAAGATTTTTAGGAAGTCTTAATTATATAGCAGACTACTACCAGAATATAGCAATGGATAGTGCTATTTTATATGATAGGCTTAAAAAGAACCCATTACCTTGGGATGATCAGCATACCCAAGCAGTCCGAAAAATCAAACTTAGAGTAAAACAATTACCATGTTTAGGGTTAGCAAACCCTCAATGGTTCAAAATTGTTGAAACGGATGCCTCTGATATTGGTTATGGAGGTATTTTAAAACAGAAAAACCCTTCTACTAATAAAGAAGAATTACTTAGATTCGCATCTGGAATGTGGAAGAATGCTCAGAAAAACTATTCCACCATTAAAAAAGAAATGTTATCAATAGTCAAATGCATTTCTAAATTCCAAGATGATTTATTAAATCAATCTTTTCTACTCCGTATTGACTGTAGTGCTGCAAAAGATATTTTGCAAAAGGATGTTAAAAATTTAGTTTCTAAACAAATTTTTGCAAGATGGCAATCTGAATTATCTGCATTCGATTTTAAAATTGAATATATTAAAGGAAATCAGAACTCTCTTCCTGATTTTTTAACCCGTGAATTTTTGCAGGATAAAGATGGAACCACCTGATAAAGGAGCAGGAGGATCTAGATATCCGAAGAAAGTAAATCAGAAAAAAGGGAAGTTTACTTCTCTATCAGAATTCCCTGTAGTAGGATCATCCTCTCAGGATAAACCCAAGCCGAAACTAACTGCTAAAGATATCCTAAAAAAGGAAATCATTTATGCTAAAAAGTTAATAACTGAAAAAATTCTATCTGTATCCTTA
The DNA here is from genome assembly GCF_041429995.1 of Eschscholzia californica. NCBI lineage: Eukaryota > Viridiplantae > Streptophyta > Magnoliopsida > Ranunculales > Papaveraceae > Eschscholzia > Eschscholzia californica. The sequence goes on from NW_028238198.1 coordinate 71,648,781, forward strand.
GAAGATGTCCAGTGGAGACATGATCCATGGCACATCAAAGAACGGTACTTAGGAGTACAAAACTATCCTATCCAAGATGGCAAGCATAGATATATCTATGAAGCCATTCTGAATGAAACAGAATCTGTACAAATGGTACACCACCATTTAAATCTGAAAGACAGTAAGTCTCCTATAACACATTCTAAGTGTTATATAGTAAAAGTCTTACATATAACAGAATGGGCTCTTGACCCCTCAAGACCCAGAAGCCTGAAATTGAATGGTCAAAACTATAATTATTGGGATTATGTTTTGGCATGGTCATTCATGTTCTATTATCAGAATCCGATCAGAAAACACTCCTGGTTTATCAGTATTAACCCTGAAATTGTTAAAGGAAGAGGTTTCCCTCTCTGGTTTCTGCATTGGTGGGAGAAATTCGGTCCAGAACTGAGTTTCTTACCAGATACACTGAAAGACCCTTGGCTAAAATGGTATGAGTATCATCCAAAGCTCAAGGGAAAAACTGCAGAAAAAACCCCAAAAGGGTTATCAGCACTCTGTTATATGGCAGAGTTCAAAATACCATGGATATGGAGATGGGATCTAGAATTTCACTTTGATGATCTATTAATTCCATGTATTAGCAGAACTTTTCATTACAAATGGTGGGATGGATTTCCTATTACAGATACCCATAAACTCATTTGTCAAACTGTAATTGAGTATGAAAATGCCTATAAGGCTACTCAAAAATCCGTATCTATTTCACCTGCTGATAATATTTTCCAATTTTTATTGGATGATATTCAGAAAAAATATCCGAACCTTTCATCGGTAGATCAACAGATTAAAGCTATGGAAATAATTAAAAATCAATTCCTAGCTCATCATCAGAAGCAAGATATAGAGACTGAAATGCTAGATGACTCGTCATCTCAAGAAAATCAGTATGCGGTATTGGCTGGAGAAAGCCAAGATCCAAATGAGGATTTAGATGACTCAAAATCAGCAAAATCGGATACCTCAATGGCAGATTACTGGGATGCTATCATCGAAGTGCATTCTCAGAAGTTACTAAAATCTGCAAAAGGCAAACAAAAAGATCAGTAGTTTGCTACAGTTACTGTACAATTGTACAGTAAATCCGTATTTCAGTATTATTCGACAGTATCAGCATCTAGAAGACACTATTCAAAATATTGATTGTCAGCTTAAATAGTAAAGGTCAAGACTGTTTCGACAGGAAGAGTCAAGAACTATTTTAACAGGAAGAGTCAAGAACTATTTCGACAGGAAGAGTCAAGAACTATTCTCAACAGTAGATGGCGGCTTACTGTGACAAATAGTAAAAGGCAAATAGTAAAAAGTCAATTTTACTATTCACTATTCATCAGAAGACGACGAAGTAGACCTGGAAACCGGAACTGTTCCGGTCATCTAAAAATTTTTATAAATTCCGAATGTTGGTTCATTCTGAACCCAAGTTATTTTCTTCTAAGTTTTTCTTTTCAAGTTTTTAGTTTCTGTCAAGCACTGTAATAGTAGTTTATAAATAAAGCCGAAGTATTTTGAAGATTAAGTCTGGTTTCTGCTCTCCCATCTTTGTAAGTTTTCTCTGATTAAGTCTGGTTTCTGCTCTCCCATCTTTGTAAGTTTTCTCTTTACTCTTCTGTTAAACGATCCTTCTTAATAGATTAAGTCTGGTTTCTGCTCTCCCATCTTTGTAAGTTTTCTCTGATTAAGTCTGGTTTCTGCTCTCCCATCTTTGTAAGTTTTCTCTTTACTCTTCTGTTAAACGATCCTTCTAAATTGGTATCAGAGCCATGTTAGCTTAAATCCGAATTGGAGGAGAATATGTAGATATAGAATAAATCCGAATTATGATAGTTAGAAATTTCCTTTTAGAAATTTGTACTTAAAAATAATTTATTATAATCCTTGAATTATGGTACGTCACCCAAGTCGCGTATGGGTTTAGATCCGTTGTTGCCGGGTAGGCGTTGAGGATCGTTTGATACCCTTTAAACCGTTGACAGACGTGTAATTTAATGATTATATATAAATATTTTTAAGAATATAATTTTAAAGGAAATTACTAAAAATCATAATCTGCTATTTATGCTATGTCTATATGATTTCCTCTAGTTTAATTCAATGAATCAATTGGATTCTCGAGACTTAACTGAAAGTTCTATAAAGAACTCCGTAATTGAAGAGTTTGACCAAACTAAACAATTAAATCAATGGACCATACCCGCAATAAAATCAAATAAAATCTATAAAAAAGGATTTTTTGATTTCATTAGTCAAAATAATATCAAGACTCTTGAACAGTCAATCGGACTTGACCAAGAAGTCAAAACCCTTAGACTTTTGAGTCTTAAAGATATTGAAAAGTATTTAAAATCTAAATACAACTACCTGCACGTTGGATGCATTCAAATAGCATTCAAACCTTTGACTTTGGCCGGATTAAATGCCAGTATCTTATCCTATTTGCGAGATGCTAGGTGTTTGGATTTCTTACCATCTTTAATGGGAATAATCCAAACTAGTTTATGCCATGGACCGGTTTATTTTAATGTTTACCCGAATTTGACCTTATCTTTGACAGATAGAAATCTGTTTGAGGCAGTGTCCCTGCATATTCAAACACAGGGATATAATTATCTCCCTGGATCTGAGACAATATCAGTAATATATAGGATTCATTATAAGGTAATGAATACCTTGACTCCTAACGCAATACTGCGTAGTGAACCAGGCAAGACTATAGTAATAGATAGTAATTGCTTGACTACTAATATTGCAATTCCGAAGTTAATTAAATGGGAAGAAATTGACTTTCCACATGAATGGGTTGTACAGGATGCTGTACCACCTGTCAATATTATGAACAGGAATTTAAATCAAATAACCCAAACACCTGAGGGAGATGTTGAAATAACATTTGCCCCTAATAAAATCAGTAAACTAAGCTTAACTAGAAGCTCTTCCGCCAAAAGGATAGAAGACTATAAAGTCTCATATCCTAGTAGTTTATCTAGATACTCTGTATCAAATGATGAACTTAAAGAGCAGATCATCCGAGGATTAAAGATTTCTGATCAACAAATTCCACATGGAGTATATGTTGAACAGACAACTGAACAGGAGAAAGAACAAAGGACTTCTCCGACTCAATCTGAAATGAGTTTCCATTTATAAAATTTTATGGATTATAGTCCAGGATCAATACCTAGACAGTGGATTAATCAGGAGCTCATGATGACAAAACATGAAGCTTTCCGAAATTGGTTTTTTGCAGCCTTTAATAGTAGGACTCTTGAAAATATTAAAAATATTTATTATCAAGAGTTAGAAAGGGATCAAAAAATGACAACCTTTACTATTTGGTTTCATAATTGGTACCCTAATCAGAAAACTATCCATGTTATAGAAGATTATACAAAAATGTGGACTAAGAGTGATGGAACTAAGATTAATTCTATTCATCCTCCACCTGAAGCCTTGACTCTTAAAAATGACAATGAAAGTAAAGCACTAGAAGCAGTTCCATATGCTATACCTAGTGAATCAGTAACTACCGTCATAAAACAGCACAATCATACCAATCTAAGTCTTCAGACTATTGGTAGTCAATTAATCAGAATTGAAAATACTATTCATAATCAATTGAGTAGTATTGAAGAAAAACTTAAGGATACACCTAAAGTTTTATCTACCAAGGTTGAATCCACTTCAAAAAATAAAGACAAAGAAATTGTTGAAGTAGATGTTAAACCTAGTCCAGAAATCAAAGACTTTAAACTGTCTGATAAACAGGATATAGACTTTGCTAATTTAATCATTGAAAGAATGAGAAATTTAAAGATTAATATTATTAGCCAAGATTCTAGTACTGAAAACTCTGATCTTGAGTCTGGACCAGATATCAGTAAAATTCAAACCATGTTATATAAACTTGGTAATGAACCTAATACAGGATTTAAGACCTATTATAAAAGACCTACTCCTCAAGATCTCCTCTTTGAGGAAGACTTTTATCAAAATCAGAATTCTTATAATGGTCGTTCCATTTATGAATGGAATATTGATGGTCTTTCAGAATATCAAATTTATGAAGTTGTTCATAAAATGTTAATGTATGCCAGCATTTGCAAAGCTAGTGGTAATGATGATTCGGCTGTGGCTAAATTCATTGTTACTGGTTTTGTTGGTGCCCTAAAAGGATGGTGGGATAATGTTCTCACTGTTGCCCAGCAGACTGAAATTTTCACAGCTACAAAACCTGAACCAAATACTGCACAAGTTAAACCTGATGCAGTTTATACTTTACTTCAAACTATTCTTTTGCATTTTGTGGGGAGTCATCCTCAAAGGCAAGAGAAAAGTCGAGAACTTTTACAGAACCTTAGATGTCCATCTTTAACCCATTTTAGATGGTATAAAGATGTCTTTATCTGTAAAGTTATGCAATGCAATGATGCTAATTCTGAATATTGGAAGGCTAAGTTCATTGATGGACTTCCTCCTCTTTTTGCTGAAAAAGTTAGACAAAGACTAAGAGATCAAAATAATGAAAACATCATCTCTTATAGTTATCTAACTTATGGACATATAATTACTACTTGTGTTCAAACTGGATTAGAAATTTGTAATGATATGAAATTACAATACCAATTGAAAAAACAGAATTTGCATGGGAAAAGAGAAATTGGTGAATTCTGTAGTCAATTTGCATATGATATGAAAATTGATTATCCAAAATCTCATAAAAGGAATTCTAGAGATTCGAAAGAGTATTCTCGAAAATCTTATTATAAGAAAAGAAGAAAATACAAACAGAATAAAGAAATTTATTATCAGAAGCCTCGACATAAGAAAAGATTTAAAGGAAATTATATTCCTAATAAATCTGAAACAAAATCAGGACAAAAAACAAGTAACAAAACTTGTTTTAAATGCGGAAAAATAGGGCATTATGCTAATAAATGTTCTACAAGAAGAAAACTGAATGAATTAAAAATTGATGACAATCTAAAAGCTGAATTAAGCAAAGTTTTCCTGACCTCTAATACTGAAGAAGAATCTTCATCTTCTAGTGACTCTGAGGATGTTAATGAAATTAACTTTCTATCTTCTAGCCAATCAGAAGATATATCTGAAAAGGAACCTTGTTCAGGACAATGTTCTAAAAACCAAGACTATTGGAAAGCCATTGTAGAAATGAATGGCTTGAGTATTAATGTTTTAACAGATACTCAATCAGAAATAATATCTATGATAGATAAGGTAACAGACCCTCTGCTAAAAAGTAAAATATTACAATTTTGCTTAGAACATACAAAAAACTCTCCTAGTTCATTTGAGAAACCGAATATTACTAAACATTACAGTATGAAAGAAGTACTTCAAAGACTTGAAGGAAAACCAGAAACTTCTTTAAAACCTTCTACTTCTCAAGATTTAAGAAGTGAGGTAAATATAGTTAAATCTGAAATAAAACTCATCAGAAAAGAGTTAGATAACCAGAATATCAGACTTATTCAATTAGAAAGTCTAGCTGAAAAACATCAATCAAAAGATAAATCGATTGCTATTCTAAACACAGAACCATCTAGTATTTTAGATAATAATCTTATCTTTTTAAATACTATGCAGAAAATTACCTATCAGAAATGGTATATAAGTATTAATATTGTTATCAACAAAGAATATACCATTACTAATGCAGTAGCATTGGTGGATAGCGGAGCTGACATGAACTGTATTAGAGAAGGTTTAGTTCCGACTAAATACTTCGAAAAAACCGTACAATCTCTACATTCTGCAAGTGGAGATAGAATGCCAATTAATTATAAGCTACCTGAAGCTTATATTTGTAATAAAGGAATCTGTATTCCACAAACCTTTATTTTAATCCGAAATTTATCTCAAGAAGTTATTCTGGGAACTCCATTTATTAATTTATTTTTCCCTTATGACAAGATAGATGAAACCGGATTGTATGCTAGTTTTCAGAATCATAAAATACATTTTGAATTTATTACTAGCCCTGAAACCAGGACTTTAAATGAGTTAGAATATTTAATTAATTCTAAAACTGCTCATTTAAACTTCTTACAAGAAGAAATACATAATTTGAATATTTCCGAGAAATTGAACTCCCGAGAAATAAAACTAAAAATCAAAGAAATTGAAAATCAATTTCTAACCGAAGTTTGTAGCAATATTCCCAATGCTTTTTGGGAAAGGAAAAAATATATTGTATCTTTACCTTATAAACCTGAATTTGATGAAAAAACTCAGATTCCGACTAAGGCTCGTCCTAGTCAAATGAATGCTGAATATCTTGAACTTTGTAAGAAAGAAATTCAAGATTTATTAGAAAAGAAACTTATCAGAAAAAGTTATTCACCATGGAGTTGTACCGCTTTCTATGTGAATAAAGCAGCTGAAAAGGAAAGAGGTGTTCCAAGGCTTGTAGTAAATTACAAACCTTTGAATGATGCTCTGAAATGGATTAGATATCCTATTCCAAACAAAAAAGATCTTTTAGATAGATTGCATTCTGCAAAAATATTTTCTAAATTTGATCTTAAATCTGGATACTATCAGATTCAACTAACTGAAGAAGATAGATATAAAACTGCATTTACTGTACCCTTTGGGCATTATGAATGGAATGTTATGCCATTCGGTTTAAAAAATGCCCCTTCAGAATTTCAAAATATTATGAACGATATTTTTATTCCGTATTCAAATTTTACTATTGTCTATATAGATGATATATTAGTATTTTCATCTAATATAGATCAACATTTTAGACATCTTAGAATTACAAAAGATGTTATCAGAAAAAATGGTTTAGTCATATCTGCACCTAAAATGAAACTCTTTCAAACTGAAGTTAGATTTCTAGGACAGAATATTAGTCAAGGGACAATAATCCCTATTGACAGAAGCATTGAATTTGCCTCTAAATTTCCTGATGAAATTAGAGACAAAAATCAATTGCAAAGATTTTTAGGAAGTCTTAATTATATAGCAGACTACTACCAGAATATAGCAATGGATAGTGCTATTTTATATGATAGGCTTAAAAAGAACCCATTACCTTGGGATGATCAGCATACCCAAGCAGTCCGAAAAATCAAACTTAGAGTAAAACAATTACCATGTTTAGGGTTAGCAAACCCTCAATGGTTCAAAATTGTTGAAACGGATGCCTCTGATATTGGTTATGGAGGTATTTTAAAACAGAAAAACCCTTCTACTAATAAAGAAGAATTACTTAGATTCGCATCTGGAATGTGGAAGAATGCTCAGAAAAACTATTCCACCATTAAAAAAGAAATGTTATCAATAGTCAAATGCATTTCTAAATTCCAAGATGATTTATTAAATCAATCTTTTCTACTCCGTATTGACTGTAGTGCTGCAAAAGATATTTTGCAAAAGGATGTTAAAAATTTAGTTTCTAAACAAATTTTTGCAAGATGGCAATCTGAATTATCTGCATTCGATTTTAAAATTGAATATATTAAAGGAAATCAGAACTCTCTTCCTGATTTTTTAACCCGTGAATTTTTGCAGGATAAAGATGGAACCACCTGATAAAGGAGCAGGAGGATCTAGATATCCGAAGAAAGTAAATCAGAAAAAAGGGAAGTTTACTTCTCTATCAGAATTCCCTGTAGTAGGATCATCCTCTCAGGATAAACCCAATCCGAAACTAACTGCTAAAGATATCCTAAAAAAGGAAATCATTTATGCTAAAAAGTTAATAACTGAAAAAATTCTATCTGTATCCTTAGAAGATGTCCAGTGGAGACATGATCCATGGCACATCAAAGAACGGTACTTAGGAGTACAAAACTATCCTATCCAAGATGGCAAGCATAGATATATCTATGAAGCCATTCTGAATGAAACAGAATCTGTACAAATGGTACACCACCATTTAAATCTGAAAGACAGTAAGTCTCCTATAACACATTCTAAGTGTTATATAGTAAAAGTCTTACATATAACAGAATGGGCTCTGGACCCCTCAAGACCCAGAAGCCTGAAATTGAATGGTCAAAACTATAATTATTGGGATTATGTTTTGGCATGGTCATTCATGTTCTATTATCAGAATCCGATCAGAAAACACTCCTGGTTTATCAGTATTAACCCTGAAATTGTTAAAGGAAGAGGTTTCCCTCTCTGGTTTCTGCATTGGTGGGAGAAATTCGGTCCAGAACTGAGTTTCTTACCAGATACACTGAAAGACCCTTGGCTAAAATGGTATGAGTATCATCCAAAGCTCAAGGGAAAAACTGCAGAAAAAACCCCAAAAGGGTTATCAGCACTCTGTTATATGGCAGAGTTCAAAATACCATGGATATGGAGATGGGATCTAGAATTTCACTTTGATGATCTATTAATTCCATGTATTAGCAGAACTTTTCATTACAAATGGTGGGATGGATTTCCTATTACAGATACCCATAAACTCATTTGTCAAACTGTAATTGAGTATGAAAATGCCTATAAGGCTACTCAAAAATCCGTATCTATTTCACCTGCTGATAATATTTTCCAATTTTTATTGGTTGATATTCAGAAAAAATATCCGAACCTTTCATCGGTAGATCAACAGATTAAAGCTATGGAAATAATTAAAAATCAATTCCTAGCTCATCATCAGAAGCAAGATATAGAGACTGAAATGCTAGATGACTCGTCATCTCAAGAAAATCAGTATGCGGTATTGGCTGGAGAAAGCCAAGATCCAAATGAGGATTTAGATGACTCAAAATCAGCAAAATCGGATACCTCAATGGCAGATTACTGGGATGCTATCATCGAAGTGCATTCTCAGAAGTTACTAAAATCTGCAAAAGGCAAACAAAAAGATCAGTAGTTTGCTACAGTTACTGTACAATTGTACAGTAAATCCGTATTTCAGTATTATTCGACAGTATCAGCATCTAGAAGACACTATTCAAAATATTGATTGTCAGCTTAAATAGTAAAGGTCAAGACTGTTTCGACAGGAAGAGTCAAGAACTATTTTAACAGGAAGAGTCAAGAACTATTTCGACAGGAAGAGTCAAGAACTATTCTCAACAGTAGATGGCGGCTTACTGTGACAAATAGTAAAAGGCAAATAGTAAAAAGTCAATTTTACTATTCACTATTCATCAGAAGACGACGAAGTAGACCTGGAAACCGGAACTGTTCCGGTCATCTAAAAATTTTTATAAATTCCGAATGTTGGTTCATTCTGAACCCAAGTTATTTTCTTCTAAGTTTTTCTTTTCAAGTTTTTAGTTTCTGTCAAGCACTGTAATAGTAGTTTATAAATAAAGCCGAAGTATTTTGAAGATTAAGTCTGGTTTCTGCTCTCCCATCTTTGTAAGTTTTCTCTGATTAAGTCTGGTTTCTGCTCTCCCATCTTTGTAAGTTTTCTCTTTACTCTTCTGTTAAACGATCCTTCTTAATTGGTATAGAAATTTTTTTTGATACTTTTATGAGAGTAAATGTATCATTGCTTTTATTTTGATTTCACCAGGTGGATGCTGTGGATGACTGAAATATTGAATTTCTATGAGGAAGAACGTCAAGATATATCAAATTAAATTCTTCAATAGCTAAGGTATGGTTACAAATTTAACAAAGGGATTAGTTAATATACTTACGACATATACCCATCTGACCATCCATTTCTTGAAGTTTGGAGATAATTAGGAAAATCCCAATGGAATAAAGTTGCACAAGGTGTCATTTCTGGAACACATTAATAAATGGGTTAGAATATATGAAAAGGTATTGATGCTGGCTAACTTGTGAAATCACTTTATGTCCCCCACTAATAAAATTCTGACTTTTTTTTTTTTAGGTCAACAAACAAAAAAATATCAAGCTTCACCCCTATCCAAAATATAAAACAAAACAAAATAGGATAGAATAGAATGTGGTATTAAATCATGAGTAAGAACCAAGAAGTTACTTCTCTTTATTATAGCGTTGATGAGATTATCGTAGTAGGCAACTCCCCCAGCATTAATAATGGAGCCATCTACAAAGAGTGAAACATGTATAAATATAATTTTTAAATGCACAGACTATCAAGCTAAAAATAAATTAGTGACCGATACCTATAGTGACACTAGATTTTTTTTTTTTTAATTTATTTAGTAATGAGATTTTTTTTTGTTATTTTTACATGTATTTTGCTGTGTGACGTGTGTGCCTAACTGAGTTATGGAGGGCGTTGTTTTGGTATGACTCCAAATTTTGCCCATCATATTTAAATTCCGTCAGACGATTTTTTTTATATTATTTGCTTCCTCAGTTTTATCACATAATTTTTGCATGTATCAACCGATCGCATAACACTTCAGCAGATAAATTAATAAAATGGGTTAGAACTCAAGTCGAAAACAAAATTTGAAACGATATACCAACTTTAATTTCCCGCTGATATTGCAATAAATCTCTGATATATTAATAATATTTTTAGCTTTTCAACAAAAAATATATATAGAGCTATTCTCACGGTCGCATCATATATGTAAATAAAGAATGAGAACCTATTTACAGTACCAGTATAAATACGAGACCATGAAATGGAAAAGTGATATGTTGTAAATCCTAGTTCAGCCATAAGGTCCAGGTCATCCTGCATTTGATAAAAAGAATCAAGCACACATTAATGGAGGATGTTATATTATGGAGATGTACTGTAACAGCTAAATTGTCCAGTCGAAAGACGAGACAAAGCACTAAGCAGAGCTAGTGATCTTTTAGATTTTGCTTTCGGAAACATATTTGGTTGAGCTAAAGTATTAATCCGACAGAGCTACTGGTACCGTGAAACTTGACTGGTCATATTCAAGATCTTTTTACTCGTTTGGACTTTGATCGATAGTTGGTAGCATTCACTGCTAACTATGAATGTGGCTCATTAATCCAATTTCGACATTTTTCGAGTCAAAAGCAATTATAAGTCAAAAATATTTATATGTAGTACTACCAATTTTATTATTTATGAAAATAAAACAAATTACTTTATAGTTAAAAATAGTTCTTCCATATAAAGAAAAACAAATGATATTATAGTTATTAATTAATATTACTTGGTTTATGGTAGAAAATTAAGAATTATATTTACATAATTGATTTTTCTTAAAAAGAAATGTCATAGTGGTCAACCCCCTGATGCATGGACTATGCCAAAACCTATATGTGCTAGCACTTTGGTGCCCGTATTTTACCCATGTGAGCACGTCTAAGCCTACACTCGGTCTGTGTGACTCGACGACAATTTACGTAAACATTGTATTACGTTCACCCCGAGCGAAAGTTTGAACCCATTGTGCTTGCACTACTAAAATTTTCGACCACGACTGGCGCGGGAGATACCTAGTCTATTATATATGAATAATGATAGGGAACAAGAAAAACTAGACACACTCTTGACATACATCCTATGTGGTTTTCCTTCATTCGTTGTTTATTAGATTAGAATCATCAAAAACACGAATCACAGCAAGCCATATAGGATGTATGTCTAAAGTTTGTCTAGTTTTTCTTGTTCCTTGTCTTTACTCTGTATAAAAAGGATGGTGAGTGTTGAATATGACAAACTCAGTGACAAACCAAAGATAAATCTAGCAGTTTGTTGTCATATTGACCCTCTATTTATTGAAGATCAACAAAACAAATAACACATGCATAACTCTAATTTATTTGTAATAACATTGGTTATTTAATGGGTTATAATAAGTTTCAGTAATAAATTTCATGAAGAGGAAATATTTCGGTTACAAATCAAATAGGTTTCAGTAATAAATTTGATGAAGAGATAAAAAGTTTCGGTTAGAAATTAAATATTTTCATTGTAGTAATTCGTTACGGTCGTAATTCTCAACAAAGTTCATGATTTATAATATGAAATAATGTATGTGTGGAATCAAATATTTTGTCGTGGGTAATCTATCTAAGGATATGGGTATGGGTTTCTTCTTACAGTAGTTAAATGATAATCCTTAAGATCAAAGATAGCATTCATTCTACTCTGAGATGATTGCACCGTCGTAGGTGCTCAGTGACACAACTATGTGATTGTGTCTTTCTCTCTTACATTTAGTTTGAAATTTCTATATATTTGATTTGTTTTGGCTTCTTTTTTGTTTATATTTTTTTGCAGGGTTTAAATTTCTGCTCATGTTGCTTCAATTTGCAGAGGTTCCTAACTTATTTAATTATATTCCTAATTATATTCAATTAGTATTAGGGTTTAAATTCCTAACTATGTTCTTCTTATTCATTCTGATTTTGTTTATGATTGTAATTACAATTAATGGATTCCTATTAGTATTATATTAGAGTGCCAGAGATAGTGTGTTTGTGGAACGAAAGAAAAAACATTTCGATGAAGGTGGATGTTGAATTTGGAATTCGTTGATGCATTCATCGAGCATTTGCTGAAGTTGGCTTCGTTAAATTCATCGGATACACGCACAGGTCAACATGTATGGCCACTTTTGTCCAGATTTTCAAATTTTTTTTAACTTGCTGGATTATTATTATTATTATAGCTACTAGAACAAGTGCGAAGATGTTCCTAAATATTTAGATACTTGTAATGGCTTAATGTTACTTTAAGGATTTAGTATCTGATCTTGATTGTATTGGTTCCAGTTACAAAGTGGGTTTGTGATATCCATTTTTTTTGTAGGGTTTCCTTTTCGTCCCAAAATACAACAACTATATGAAAGTTCTGAGGCAAAAAAAAAAAATATACGAAAGTACTTAAATGAAAACTAGTCTAAATAAGAAAGTGTTGATCCATTCACTATCATGGGTGCGCATACAGTGATGTTTGATATATTTTATTCATGTTATTTATCTTCCTCTCTCCTGTTTTTTCAGATTCAACCATTATTTTCCTCAATGGTTAGATATGTTTATTTTATTGTCAAACTTAAGCAAATGGGGATTCAGAATTTTGCTAAAGTTTGGAGTTATTGATGAATCTACTTAGAGTTCTCTCGGTGCAAGTTGAAAAAAAAAAACTTTTGAAGTTTATTTTTTGTAGGCGACTTCCGCTGTTTATATATGTCTCTAATTTGGAGCTTATTCAAAGTTTACTTTCATGTGTTCTCTTTACATAAATTCCAATAACTTTGATGTCTCACCCAAACTAATTTAGCTAAAGTTAATCAGAATAGCTTCAATTATTTTCTTGGTCGGTGTCTAATCATGACTGATGATTTAATGTTTTGCATCTTAATCATATTACTTTACTGTTTATTTCAAGCTTTTGAAACTTTATTCTATCTAACTGTCTTTTTTCTTATTTGCGCACTACAATTTGCACACGGTATTTTTATGATGTCTTTAGGTTACCATGATATGTTTCTTTATCACACAAATACTTATGAATCATAAAGTTTTATACGATAATACCTAGATCACATATCACATTTGTGTTACGGGTACTGGTACCTTGTATACCATGTATATCTTTCTTTCTTTTTTGTTGAACTAGTATACCATGTATATCTGGTAAGATAGTGTTAGACCTCTTAACTATGCTACTTTTAGTGGCGCTATTTTTTAACGTATTTGTAGGGTTTTGTCAATCAATACAAAAAAAAATATATTGGTGTTTGTTACATAGGAAATGCACAACATAGGTTCAAATCATTGCAGGTTAGTAATGTTGGTTATAGTTTGAGATCAATTCATATCCTTGGCTATTATGTTGAAATAAATCACTAAATGATAATTTAGTTGGAAAACAAATCACGGTTTTAAAATTCAACCTCATTATATGAAAATTGTCTAACAAATGTTGAATATTTGATTTTTTACTTGGAAAGTTCTTGATGGAATTCGCCTATAACGAATATATATTTGGATCACATAACGATAGTTTTCTTATGTAAAGTAACATAATTGATTGCTTTTCCACATAACTGACTCAGGAAGAGCTTCATGATTTCATCAATTTCAGATATTCAACTTCTTATTTAGTTGAGTATGAACACATAATTTTTTATATTTAACGAACTGCTCCTGCCTTATCTGTACAGGTTACATCCCTTATAACGCTAATATGCTCAGCAAAATGGGTTATATCTAGTATATATATAACAGATAATAGTACATTACTACATATAAGTATGATGGTAGACTGTGGATGTGACGGTTGTAAGGTAATGGTGATCAAGGTGACAAAATATGGTAATGACCCGGTGATATGATATATAAAATAGGTTAAATGTTCTTTGATATTTTTTAAATATTTTAAGTATATAATAATACATTTATATATTGTTGTCCAAGCGCTCTTTGACAAAACTTAATTAAATTTTTGTTTCGATGGAAATTTCGGTACCACAGAAATAGAAATAGTTTGATCATTTCTATCGAGATATTTCAAAATTTGGGTGAAAATTCGATACCGACCGCCCGATACCCAAGAAACCAGAAAGGTTCGACAGACTTGGACAGGTTTTGGACACTAAAACTTTTTAAATAACCCGCTCGATTAAACCTGATAACCCGAATGTACAGAGAGTTCAAAGCCCGACCAGTCTAACCCGATAAATGACATGAACCCGACCGACCTGGACCGGCCCGACCCATACCGATTCCCAACCCTACCTAAAACTATTAGGTCTTAGGCTCCGTTTCGTTCGTGTGAAAGCTTTTGGATGTAAAAAATGATTTTTTCCTGATGAGAAAGAAAATGTAAATTTTAACATGTCAAATTATGTTTCAAGTGTTTGATAAGAGTGAGAAAAATGAAGGGTATTGATGCAGGCGCATGACATGTGGGCCCACGTCCACGCGTGCCCACATCCTATTCGGCCATAATAGTAGTTTTAATTAGTATAGGATTAGGAAGTTACTTTAATTTGATATTTCTTTATTTTGAAGTTTCTATGTTTTGAGTATTTTATTATTTTAGGAATCCTAGTTTGAGTCTATCTAGAAAAGTCTATTATCCTATAAAAGGAGGTCTAGTCTATTTTGTTATTCAGATTGAAGAGAGAAACCATTGAAGTTAATTAAGTTTTAGTTTATTTATCGTTTTCTTTACAGTTCTTCGTTTATTTTATTGTTCTTATTTTAATTCCGCTGCGTCTACATCAAGTGGTATTCAGAGCCAAATTTTTTTTTTTTAACCAATCACAATGGTTAATACTACCGTTCCTGCTACAACAATCAAAGAGAAGACACCAACTTTTGCCTCCGAATGGGACAACATCAACAAGAAGTTATCCTCGGTTACAAAATTGGAAGAAGCTTTCGAAAATTACAAGAAAGAAAATATGGAAAAATTCGAAAATATCAATCATCGATTCGATCAAGTCAATGATTCCATCATGAAGTTATCTAAACAACTCGAAGGCATATGTAAGTCTCCCTCTTCTACCACCACTCCTTCATCTTCTACTTCAATTCAAACATCATCACAACAACCACCTCCAACCGCCACAAACACAACCGTGGACACCACCACACCAATTCCAATACCCCTATTCGGTCACCCTATCACCAACCCATGCCCGACTACAACCCTACCACCGATTCACATCAACCCTACACCACCACTCTCACCGGTTTTTCCATTAACATACATAAACCCTACAACCGTTCCAACCACACCACCTTTCTCCTTCACCGATCAACAAACATCAAACCGACCCGAGTCGTTCTCTCACCAATCTATTACCAACCCGAGTATAACCCAACCATACCCCTTCCATACCCCTCGGCAATACTACTCACCAAACACCCTTCCACTCGAGACTCACCACCCAAACCGCAACCTCGAATTCTCAAGAACCAACATTGAAACACCCACTCGCCAACACTCTCATGTCGTATCTCCCCACCTCACGCCAAACCGAGGTGCCTCTTCTTCGAACCATCGAACCGAAACCCACCACCCCTTTCATCACCAAGAACCGGAACCCCTCACTCACCACGTCCAACAATTTTCCGACAACTATCCACCTTCCCGAACCCGGCTAACCGAATCGATTATTAACCAACCCACCGATTTCCCGTCTCCTCCTCATAACCGAGACCCAGATTTCCCCTTGACCCATCACCATAATCGAGAGGAACTTCGTGAACAAAACCGACAACACCTCGTTGAACCCGAATACCCACCTTACCGTCATGAAACCCGTCCTCAAAACCGAACCCACCCTTATGAACCGGATCGATCCAGAACCCGTCCCAACTATCAAGAACCGAACCATAATAGGTCCATGCAACGAAATCGTATTTCTTATCCACCACATCCCACTTATCACGAACCCGACGACCATCATCCCGATGATGATCACGATTCTCCACCGGCTTATTCTTCTTGGATTATATTGCTCGATTGGAAATTTTCTTTGATGTTATGCAGGTATACGGACAAGAACAGGTAAGATGTGTTACCGGATATCTTTCAAAAATAGCTTTAACATGGTGGAAACAAGAATCTGAACAACGACGGTTATCAAATCTTCCTCCCTTATCCTAGTGGTCTGAACTTAAACCACTTATGATGCCACGTTTCCTCCCTCCTGATTACGAAAATCAGTTATGTCTGGAATATCTTCGTTGTCGTCAAGGACGACGTTCAGTTGAAGAATATGCTTCTGAATTCCAGCGTTTGAGTACTAGGCTTAATCTCCCAAATACTGAGTCTATGAAATTGGAAAAATTCAAAGATGGCCTTCAAGGTGACAGTAAGGATCTTGTCAACCTCCGTCCTTTCTCTTCTGTCTCTGAATGTATTAGTGTGGCTCGTTCTTTTGAGTCAGATTCTCGATCAATCTATAGGGGAAACTACAATTGTCCTAATTATGTTCGACCACCTACAGATGATACTGATCTATCAAAACCAATGGATGACGCATCTAAGAATATTCCTGAGAATCTATACAAAAAACAACCTACGGGAAGTGTTTTCGTTGTTTTGAAACAGGTCATTATTCTAATAATTGCCCGTTACGTGGTAAGGCAAACTTCGTGGAAAAACAAGATCACTTGGATTCATTCTCTGAGGAGATCGATCATGTCAATATAGACCCTGATTCAGGTGACCGTGTTATGCTAGTAACTCGTAGGGTACTTTTTACTCCTCTTGAACCCGATCATTCTCAACGGAAAAATTTATTTGTTACACGAGGTACGGTTTTGAACAAGGTTTATACGATTGTTATTGATAATGGGTGTGTGGAAAATTTGATTTCATCTAGACTAGTAGCTTACTTGGGTATTCCTACTACTCCAAAACCACATCCTTATCGTACTGTTTGTATTCAATCTGGTATTGCTACATGTGTTGATCGCATGTGTACCTTTTCACTCTCTATTGGCTCTTTCTATTTGTCTGACATTACTTGTGATGTTACCGATATGGATCTTTGTCATATTATTTTGGGACGCCCTTGGCAGTCAGATGTGGATGCTATTTACAAAGGACGTTTGAGTGTTTATGAGTTTCCATGGAAGAAGAAGATTATCACTTTGTTGCCGATTGCGGAAGGATCTGCTGAACTTACCTCCATCCAACAATCGGTTCGGGACGAACCTTCTGGGGAACAGGGTGCTGATGCAGGCGCATGACCTGTGGGCCCACGTCCACGCGTGCCCACATCTTATTCGGCCATAATAGTAGTTTTAATTAGTATAGGATTAGGAAGTTACTTTAATTTGATATTTCTTTATTTTGAAGTTTCTATGTTTTGAGTATTTTATTATTTTAGGAATCCTAGTTTGAGTCTATCTAGGAAAGTCTATTATCCTATAAAAGGAGGTCTAGTCTATTTTGTTATTCAGATTGAAGAGAAAAACCATTGAAGTTAATTAAGTTTTAGTTTATTGAAGTTAATTAAGTTTTAGTTTATTTATCGTTTTCTTTACAATTCTTCGTTTATTTTATTGTTTTTGTTTTAATTCCGCTGCGTCTACATCAGGTATGTTTAGAAAGTATTTCATTGATTAGACTGTTTAACGAGTGCCTTCAAAAAAGTAACACATAAGTTGGGTTGTTTTCTTCCCGAAATCTCATTTCCTCTCTCTAGATCAATCTCTGGAGACTAAAACAGAAGAAGAGCATATAATAATCGATCAGTATTTCCGATCGGTGTTTTGGGGACCTTCATACTCGATGAAGCTGTTATTTCAGTGTATCATGTAAATTTCTTCTTCGTGAATCAATTAGGATTCACAGAATCTAGGGTTTTCTTTTAATTTCACTTATTGTTTGCTACTCTTAAATATGTTGCAGATAGAGGTTTGTTGAAGAATCAGAAGAAGAGTTTTCAGGGAAATACGACGAATATAGTCCAAGAATTTTTTTGCTTCAGTGTGAATTATTGGGGTTGACCTACTGTTAATTCTTTTAACTATTATTAATCCTTTATTGCTTGAATGTGATTTTTTTGCTTCAGTCCAAAAACTTTTTTCTTTCATGAATCAATCGAAATATAGAGGATTGAATTAATGTTAATAGTTGAATCTTGAGAGAATGCAATAGAGATTCAAAGATAGTGCAATAGAGACTGATAAAGAGATAGATAGTTACGAGATGTGGAGGTCCAAAACTAGGGAGAGGCCTAGGGGTGCGAATCGGATGGGTGGGTACCCAACGGGACCTTGGTTTCAGGCTCGGGATGATCGGGAAATTATGCTCCTTGACCACTCGGACACTCAGGTAAATCAGGCGGGCAAATTTAAATATTCCAATGGTCAAAGCCTGCCCATGCTCAGTTAGTAACACGGGTAAGTCGGGCTTCGGTCAAGCGCCCTTCAGGTGAAGAAATTTAAGTGTATACTCACAAGCCCATTACCCAAGTAGGCCGCCTGTAAAATTTAGCAAGAGTTGATGCGATATTACTGGCGTTGTCTGAAATTCAAAGGTCCAAGAGTTCATTTTATAAAGTTCCCACACTCTTCTCCAATCTAAAGTAGGTTATGTGGGACTATCAAGTGTATTGGATTCTAATCTTCTCAAAGACTAAGATTTAGTCCGACACTAAATACTCAGTGTAAGAATCACATGGATCTGGTTTTATAATCCCAAGTCCCAATGCCACACTCCATGCCTCTAACTCTACCTTAAATGTGTAGACACAGTCAGCCTAGAAGAGGTTGATTGATATCTATTAAGTGGGTGGGTATGTTGATTTCTAACGGGTTCACCTAATGTGCTTCGGACTTGGGCGGGTGAGTTGTAAGGGGTTCAACTCGATCCCATCCACCAATATTCATCGGGCCGGCCGGGTTGTACCCAACCTCGGGCACATGCGTCCTTAGTCCTCATCGAGCTCGGGTGTACGCGTCGGGTTCTCCTATGTAGCAAACACGCCCTTATTTATTAACTGGGTCACTTATCAAATCCATTTGTTCTGGAATCATTGAAATAAAAGGTTGAGAATTTTGGGTGGTTTAATGGTTATATCTCTTCGGCTGGTTTTTTTCCCGCTCAAAGGTCAGATTTTAATGAAATTTCTTCCAGGTAATTCCAATCAACGAGATCTATATAGCATTCTAGAGTTTCATATTTCGTCTAATTTTGATGGTTATATGATAATTTATATCGAGAACTCTATAGTTGGGTCTAATTTGGATTTTACTAACTTAGAATTATGTGGATAATTATAATTCAATTTCTTCGATTGATTTATGTTGAGGAACTTGTATAGGATGTTGTAGATTATTCCGGAGTGTCCATATATTGACGAGGTGTTGCCGAATTGTTTTACTGCTCGAATTTCATATTTGAACAAGTTTTGGAATGAATTCGAATATAGAAGATTACCCGAACTTTGTCATATTTTACATGGATGAACAATTTGAATTATAGATTCATATTATTGAGTTTGTTGTATGATTTATCATCTTGTGGAGATTCTGGACTGTAATACAAAGTTCATGCTTAGTTGGTTGGTTCGTAATGCATATCAGTTGTTCAGTGGAACGTCTCAGTGAACTGTATAGTTCCGATAGGACATTCTTAGCCTACTTTCATGCATTCCTAACATTCTTGCTTTGCAAGAGTACTCTAGACAGTTATGTGACTGTCAAACGACTGTTTTGCCTTTTTATATTTTAGTTGGACTATTGTACAACAGTAGGTAGTTTGAAGGGAGGTGGAGTCTAGTCAAGAGACACCGTTGGCGGCGCAAGAAGAGGTAGGATCCTATGAATCTTACTTCGAGCACGGGTATTCTTTATTTTACCATTATACATATAGTATTTTCTTCTTTTTATCGTTTTGTAGTTTAAATTATGACATGATGTGATATGAATGTATCTGGTGTGCTCTGTGTTATGAATGTTTACCTTTGCAAAACAAACTTGTTTTTTTTAAAACAATCACGTAGTAACGAAATCGCTTGAGCTACGTGTTTTTTTGTATGAACTATAAACACTCAGTTGTGGAGACTGGAGTCGTTTGAGTTGTGTGATAACATAGTGGCGAAATCGCGTAGACCGTGTTAAGTGTAATGATTGTTCGAAGATGCATTGGTTAGTCATCCCCTTGTTTATTTTCTGTTATGTACTAGCCAATAATTCATGTTAAGTGTTACACTTGGTATGTGGTCAGCCGTTTGGTAACGACCATTCCAGTTTACCCATAATGGAGTCTGAGGGAGATGAAAGTTGGGGGTATTTCGACCCTTGGAGTGATTAGGTGACTGACTAGTGTTATATTCGTTTATTTATTCTGCTAAGCCATTAGGTGATGTGGTTTGAATTATAGTATGATATGTAATTGAGATTTACAATGTCTTCACCTAAATGGAAAAAGAGTATTTACTCGAGTTTTCTTAATACAAAAAATACTTCATTCCTGAAAGTGAAAACTCGTAAAAGATTGACTTTAAACAGGGTTTACCCTACCTTAAGAAACAAAAGTAATCTTCTCCTTTGGTGGATGTTACCTATTAGGAAGACTCTGTTGTTGTAGCTTTGAGAGTCATCCAGACCATTTAATATTATTATATGTTCATGCATATATATATATATGTTTGGGTATTCGAATAGTTATTAAATTACCTTGCGAGGTAATGTCATATCTGCAGGAGATGGGACGTTCCTGAGGACAAGATAGTTGTATCGTCGTGGGTAAATGGCTTTGTTATACGACGATGCTCTTATAGTGGTCTAATTAAGTGACACATTCTAAGTGTATCATTGTTTGGGTGGGAGTTATTATTCGATGTGTATTGGGATCACAAGGTAGCCCGATGGGTGATGATGACAAATGGAGAGTTACGGAAGCTCTTAATGGATTATTACGTGGATCCACGTATACACAGCAGTATCAACTGTTCGATAAGGTGTCTCTTGCCTCCATATTAACCAAGCCCTACCGGCTCTTCCTAGCTGAATAGGAGGTCCCACCGTCTGAGGGTATACTTACTCGAGATCTTGGTAAGCTATAAGATTATATTGTTGTATTGTCTTGTTTGATGTGCGTATTGATATATATATATATATATATATATATATATATATATATATATATATAATCAATACATACATATATTTAATATACATCAGTTATAATTATTCATATATTAACCTATTGATGTGTGTGGTGCAGTTAGGATGTCTACATATCTTACAGAGTCAACTTACGAGTTATCTCACTCTTTTGTTTGTTTTTCTTCAGTTACTGTAGACTTCGATCGATCTAATCCTGCTTGTGAGTAACTTGAATGTAATATCGATTTGCTTTTTGATATTTTAAAGTTATGTAAATTATCACAGAACAAACAGTATATATGTATGACTATAGTATCTAGTTACGTGTAAGATTTTTGGAATTTGAATTTCGTAGTGTCTTGGTATGAAGTTTATGTGGGTATATTTGAACGTTTGGACAAATTTTTGAGGTTGGGTGATTCCAATTTACAGAGAAGACTCTTCCAAAATTTAGTCTCAACTATGAACATTGTTACGATTTGCGACCCACTTTATGGATAAGTAGAGCAGTTCTTAGTTTTTAATGGGTTCCTAATATTTTACAAACCAACAAATTGAAAAACAGTGTCCACCAGTCTGCTTTCTCGTTTTATTCAAGATCTTTGTAAGAAACAATCATTATAGTGTGAGTGTTGTGTGGTAAATAGTATTACATTATAGCGATGATATTGATCAGCCGACACATCACCGTTGCTTCCATCTTTTATGTTTCCTACAAATACAACAACATCATAATAAGAATATGGAGACAATTTGGTCAAATTGTTGTTCGTATATAATATGTATATGTACACCATCATTTAGCTTGGTGTGTGAACACCCAGTTTGCATACTAGAAGTTCCAAATTAGATTATGTGAAAATGAAAATATAAGATTTATTGAACTTGGATATAAATAAGATATATTTTGGACTAAATGGGCTCTCATGCCGCATATGATGGTCTTCATATAACCTTAGGCCCAAAACGTCTTTGAGATAGTAGTTATTGAATTTATCAAATTCTTGGTTTAATATGTGTACGATATATCTATGTCATACTAATGACTATTGTAGTTGGACAACACATTTTTAAGTCCATGGGGTACGAGGAACAAATCTTGGTGGAAGCCATTTGCCTCAAGATTTACTCCACAAAATTAAGGTATTAAATAAAGTAATGTAAGAAAATATGAACTCTCATACCTATAAGAAGAGTGTCTTTATGTAGCCTTTAGAACCCAGGATATTTTAAAGATGATGAAATTCATCACTTACGTTCATATTATTTATCAATTTTGCATTTATGTCATATAATAATGTAATTCCTTTTGGAGTCTATGACAAAAAAAAAAAAAAATTGACTCCATTTTGACCTCGAATTTGTGGTCAACTGACTGTTCTGGATGACAATTTTGTCCTATAGTTCATTTTGGCACTCGAAACCACTTAAAATAATAATCTGGTTTTATCTTTGTGGTTGTTTTCCTTAAATTTATTTTAATTTTCTATCCACCTCATCTCTCTCCATGTTCTACTTCACTCTCTCTCATCTACTTCATATCTTCATCCTCTTATATATGTTTCTTTTTCAATATATCGTCGATAGTAAAAGGTCGTCGACCGACTCTCTCCCGACAAACTCCACTACAGTTAAAAGAAAAACAAAGTTCATTTCTTCTTCTTCTTCTCTTCTTTGAACACCACCACCATCGTCACCTCATTCTTTCTCTTTTTTCTTTTCCCCACGCTTTCTCCACCACCATTTCAAACAGGGACAGATTTAGGGCATGTGAGGGTGTGCGGTCACACCCCCTAGATCCTCCCAGAAATTAATAGTATTAATATTGTATATAGTTAATCAGGTGAAGACATTAACATTTATTAATGTCTATTTCAAGTTATGAATCCAAATGTAGAGATGACATTCGCAGATACTATTTGCGACGTGGTACGTTTGAATCAAATGACAATAATTTTCCCTAAGGAAAGAATGAAGGCGATTCATTCCGTCTTGGTTTAATGATCATCAAGGGTGGTAAGTGTTGATGTCGAAAATTGACTTTCCGTTAATCAGTCAAGAAATAGAGACTTGATGCATGACAGTGTGTGTTATGAAAAGATATTCGGTTAAGTCGATTGAGATTCCTTCTTCCTGCTCCCGTTTCTTGCTCCCTGTTCCTTGCTACTTTCTCCTGTGAAACATGGATGGAGAATCTGCAAAGGGTTCGGAAACCGCTC
Source organism: Eschscholzia californica (assembly GCF_041429995.1). Lineage (NCBI taxonomy): Eukaryota > Viridiplantae > Streptophyta > Magnoliopsida > Ranunculales > Papaveraceae > Eschscholzia > Eschscholzia californica. Next base: position 71,672,498 of record NW_028238198.1, read on the forward strand.
CGACGCTCAAGATAGTTAGATTGCTCTTTGTAGTAAAAGATTGAATACTGATTTAACCTTTTGGGAACGAGTTGTGGTAACTCAATATAAGTGATCATGTCTTATGGAAGACGACGGGGTATAGGCTGAATTAGACCGATAGTGATAGACAGTGTAGATGAGCGGTTGTGATCTACTGTTTAGGGAAGTTTCATACTATTCGTAGTTAGGATTTCCCTTATAGTTTATCTCTATATAGAAGTTCCTAAGTTCAAGGATACTTCGTAGATATCTTGCCGAGGTGATAAATCTTCTAGGAGAAGTTTCCTCCTTCGAGACTCTTGAAGCCCAAACTTGCTTAAACACTTAAGATCATTAACCGTCTGAAATCTTTAGGAAGATATTGGGATAAAGTCCATAAGCGTGTTGCGCGCTTCTGCCTTCCCATTTGTGTAAGGCATCGACCATGCTCGTGTGGACCCCCTTATTCCTTTAGAGAATTCCAGGGTTGATCTGCCCGTGCCTTAAGCGAAACCGGATTGATACCTCTTAGCTGATCCTGGTCGACCTCCCAGTTCTGGGCGTAGGTGGCGGAGCGTTGAAGGTTCAGCAGTCCTGTTGGACTTCAGGTATATTCTTGACTTCTTGACGTCAGTCAACGTCTAGACATTTTGTGCATCATCAGTTAGAATATAGTGTTGAAAAAGATGTTGTTTTTTGTTTGTTTTGTTATTTTGTTTACAAAGGTAAATCGAGACGTGATATCTTTGTTAACAGAGGTTGGAATGGTTGGAGAAAACATGACCAGTTAGTATAACATGTTGGCCAAAAAAATAGGCAATTGGACCGGTATTTCCTAAATTTTTTGGCCAAAAATAGGCAATCTGCTCTTTCTAATCATCGTTCTGACGAAGGAGAGTCTCCTCTTTCACGTGAATCGTGTTGGAATCAGCACCTAGCTCAAAAGCAATTGGACCGATATTACCTAAATTTGAGGGAGCTAGATTCATCAAATCTCAAGCAAGATGTCTCGTTGGATTCTTCTCCTGGTGTGATGTGACATGAAAATGTCACATTTTAAGTGCCTAACTTAGACTAATTAGTCTGTTTCAGGTATTATTTATAATAGTTTATGTGTTTTTTATGTTAGGTATCTAATTTGGAGTTAGGCGTTTGATTCAGAATAAAATAAAGCAATTATCACTTTCATCTCATGTGGCCAAAACAAGAGAAAAAACTACCAAAAGGATCAAACGACAAGTGAAGTCAATGGTGAGTCTGACGGAGAAAACAGAAGTCGATTCGGAGTTTCAAACAGAGAAGTTATGAAAGAAGGAAGTCTGGGATATTCTGGTCTTTTATGAGATGTAGATTTGTAGAAAAAAAGATGAAGGCAGCCCTTTTGTTCTAAGTGAAGACCAAAGCCCAAGTCCATAACTCAAGAGCAGAATGAGAATTAGAAATCTATGGACATCCACCTCTATGTCTAGGGTTTTAGTTGTTGAAAGAAAGAACGCCAAGTCAAAGAAGAACTTTATGGGCACCCATCTTTAAGACTAGTCAAGATGACTAACCCTAGGGTTTGATTAAAAGAAAAATCATCAAGTTAGAAAGATCATTTTCTACAACACAGAACAAGTGGAGGAAGAGAGAGGTGGCTAGGGTTTGGTAGTTCTTAAGGGAGGTTCTCGGCCAACACTCAAGGCGGGCCAAAGCTTTGGCCGGCATACGAGCAGCAAGGGTTGAGAGAGCAGCAAGCTCGGACAATAGCTCGGGATAGCCTATGATGTAGCTCCTCAGCTCGGATCTTCAAGGGGACAGCTCAGGACGGCATCAAGGACGTGCGGTCGTGGCTTGGGACGCTTGGGAACGTGCACGGGAGCTTGCTATGGTTGGACCTTCTTGGATTTTAGCCGTAGTTAGTCATATCTTGGTCGGATTTTCAAGAGCTTTTCGGTAAGATTTTGGTCGAAATGTTAGGGGTTTTACTCCTCACATCAAGAACTTGCTTCCCATGTTGTTTGATTTGATTTTAGTATAGAAATTTCAAGACAGAGAAAGTTTTGTGAAGCTTTAATGGAGTTTCGATGATAAATGTAGAAGATGAGTCTGGTTGCTAAGAGGAACTCTAAATTTTACTCTGGGGCACCAATTTTGCAATTTTAAAGGGAACCCAACATTCTGCTAAGGGGAGATCGGATGCACCGTAAAGACCCACATCTTGCGACGATTTTAGCCTCGCAATACATCGAAAGAGGGAGATTCTCTGATCATTTTCTCGTCATTATTACTTATTCGCCATGTTTAGCTAACTCTTGTGTGTCGATTATGGGATGAATTTTGTTATTATGTGTGAATTATGAAACGAGGTTTTTTTTAATTTGATTATCGTTTCAATCATACTTTCATGTGTTTTGTCATGCACCTCACATAGTTAATAGATGAAGTGAAGTATTCGATATCGATTGTAGTCTAAGTCATAATTTCATGTGGCTTGTCATGCACTTCATATAGTTAGGCGACTAGACAACACCCTCGATGCCTCGGGTTTAACCGATTAGGATGTTTGTTTGACTAAGTATGATCTCCGGATATACTTAGTACTTAGAGACATCTGCTTTAGGAGTCGAACATCGATTATACTTCAGAACATAAGATCGGACCACACAGTCGTAGGTTTATCATAACGGATTCCTGGACTTCAACACCTCTCTCACTACTCTTGTCTCCCGACTCTTGTTTCTCCGACTTTTCTCTCGAGTCTCTCTCGCTCGTTTACATTAGATTATTTAGTTTAAATTTACTTGCTTTGTTCTTTTGTTGCTTCATCGATCAATATCCCTCGTTTACCTTTGTTCTTTTCTATTTTTGTCTAAGTTAGCTAGTGACACCTAGACCGGTGGATTATACCTTTCGATATCTGAGTTACCCTTATGTCCTTGGATCGACCCCGCTTTGTCGGGTTACTACTTGATACCTCCACTTGGGTTTGCACCTTTTTGGGCGCATCAGGGAGATCTTGAATGTGGACCTGATTTTTGTCCAAATCTGATTCCGTATGAATGAGTTATTACAAAAATAGTTTGATAAAAGAGCGTTGACTCTCAACCGAGATTTTAAGTTAGTACCACATCTAAGATATATGAGAAGTAGTACTTCCTTATATAGACTCTTCCATATATTTATGGTATATTCGTTGAAATGGAAAGGTGTTTTTTGTTTGTGGTTTGCTCCATACAAACCGCACACGCGCGACGTGGGCAATTAGGGTGCATTGGGCGCTCACGCGCACTTTGCACGTATGCATCATCGCGAGGAGAGATTGGAGTCTTCTATTTTAATATCATATATTAGATTGACAGTCAAGATGTTGGGTGTCCCTTAAGCAGATCTGTTGAGGGTTTAATGGTTGGCATTCAGGGTGCGAGATCTAGATAGATTTGTTGAGATCTGACGGTCAAGATGGTACTTGAAAGCCAATAGTCAAATATGACTGTTGTTAATTCGTCAATAGGCACTACCTAAAGTGTTGCTAATACTCCTATTAATACCAAAAAGATCACGAAAATTTTACCATTCTAAGTAACATGAGCCTTTTGAGTTTTTAAAAAGTCAATTTCATTTCTCGTTCTTACTATTTGTTCAAAGTTCACACTCTTTCAGAAATTTGAAGTACTCTTAGTCGTCAGACTGAAAGATTTAATCATTGTATCCTAAGAGACAAGCATCTTATTAATTTTAGTTCTAATACCAGGGTGTTCATTGTCTTAAGAAAATAGCAACTCGTTGACTTTCTCTCTCTAAATTTATATCAGAAGACAATATAAAGTGTATCCCTGTTTTCATAAGACATGAAGATCAGATTCTTGGCTTTCATAATGCCAGAGAAACAACAATCATTCGTTTGAGAAGGATCAAGGGGAAGGATCATTCTCAATCTCATACAAACATCTTCTTGTTCTTCTGAATTTGGGGCGAAAAAGAGGCGCATCTTCTTATTAATGAAAACAAATTAACCTTCTATTTTAATTAAAACCTAAAACTATTAATATTTAGAAATATTATGGGAAGATAATATGAAAAGTTATATAAGACAGATTGAGATGATGAGATCTCACGAATAAGATGAGTTCAAGAAGTGACCTACGTGTGTAACACGTGTATGTACGTGACGGGTCGAGAAGACGAGATCTGACGATCAAGATGAATTCAGGATATTTGAAGAAAACCATAGATATATGAATATCAAGAATATTTACTCTCTTATATTTAGGAAATATCTTGTAACTATGTAGTTGTAATATTAAATAGATCTTATGTCATTTCCTAGTTTAGTTAGGAGAAACTAGGAAATCCTAAACCCTAATGTCTCAATAAACAAAAGAGAATTCTACGAATTAGATTATCCAGTTATATCTGACCAATGTAACTAATCGAACCACGAATTGTATGAAACTATTATTCCCCGTAGATGTAGGTCGTGATTATCTGACCATCATCGTGATAATTATTTCAATGTTTATCTCCCAGTATCACATAATAGTGAATTTTACCACAAAAAAAAAAGACTTTCATGGTTGCAATTAGGTATTTTTGAAAAAATAGATCTAGGAGAATGTGATATTAGTATCCACCATTACTTGAACACATGGCACCTATTTATTCCATTTTTTTGGGACGGAGCCAGGTGAATAAGATAAAAACTAGAAGAAATAAATACCAGGTTGATGGGCGAAGGCATCCCAAATACCTTCACCTCTCCCACCTTCCTTGGCTGCCCCTTCGACCTTGATATTATACAAACAAGTTTAGCATTAGAGCTAATAAAAAGTATTAACTGTAAACAGTGATAAAATCTAATAATCAACAAAAAAAAAAAAAAGGTAAGGTTTATTAGATTGATGATAAAATAGAATTTTGATATGTACCTGATAAGCTGAACTACCAACGCCCCAAAGGAATCTTCCATCAAAATCATTAGCAGTAACTATAGGTGCCATTTCTTGATGTTACTTGTTATTTGGTAATAGACAGATCAATGCATAAATGTGTATCTGAGTTATTATTTGCCTGGTCTATACATACATTTATATACTAGTCGGAAATGTGAGTTAAATGACATTAGCATCCCTAGAGAAGAAAAGATACCTTGTTTATTAGGATGACTTTGCCCATATTTGGAAACTTCGATCAATTTTTTTCTATTATTGACCGATTAAAGTAGACTGATAAACTATTCCATCTTTTTTCTAATCTGAGATCTAAATAATGACTTGAGAAGTCTTGTAGAAAGAAGTTTTTAAAAATAAATCGTTATCATAGTTCTATATTCTCGTTCTTAGTTGGCATTGAGCCATTGATTTTAGTCCACCTCAAAACTGCAACAAGTTTTATTTTTTTTTAGATGGAGGAAGATAGTTTAAAGGGATAATGTCAATCAAGATAGACTTGGTAGGTATATTTATAATTAATTCCCCCCCCCCCCCCCCCCCCCCCCCTCCCCCCCAAGTACTCCGTTTAAAAGCTTGGGCCATTTGGGCTTTGATAGAGAAAGGAGAAGCTTACTATAACTTGACCCACTTGGACATGAGAAAGAGATAAGAAAAAGTATTGGTTGCTTGGCCCATCTGAATTTTAACAAGAAAGATTTGTAAGAGATTTAAATTGAGAAAGGTAAAGTATGAAAAAGATTTTAGAGGCACACTTGAACACACACCTCGCATCATCACACCAAGTTATAGACACCACAATTCCCGTGAAATTTAATTTTTTTTTTTTATGAAGCACCAAGTAGTTCTAGAGAACATCACACTCTTAAGAGCACACAAGTGGAGAAGCCCAACAACTTTAACCCTTATAATCCGAAATCTTAAAGACACCACAAAATAAGAAAATGAAGTGGAAACCCTAAGAGCATCTCCAATGCAAAACTCAAAAAAAATCTCTATTCGTCTTATTTGTCAAGTTCCAATTGAGATTCTCACTCCTAGGTGTCGAAAATAGAGATCCTCAATTCTTATATGTCTCCAATGCAACACTCTAAACTCTTTTATTTTACTTACGTGTCATGGTTATTTTTTTTAAAAAATAATTAGTTATTTTGGAAATATACGAAGACTCGATTTCTATTGGTTGGAATTTAAGTTTTGCATTGGAGATGATTTTTTAAGAAAAACTCAGAAAATTCTATGTGACACTCCGAGTTTTTTAGATTGAGTTTTGCATTAGAGATGCTCTAAGCAGCTGGCCTTCTTCTTCCCTCACTGTATTTCACCCGAAAATGAGCTCTTTGTAGAGAGAAAGAAGTGAAATGCATCAAAAACCAAGAACAAAACCATATCTTCAAACCCATCCAAACTCACAAGACAAGTCATGAAACCGATTAACTCCCACCATCATACTGTCTGCTATAAGCAAATAATGTAGTCTTTGTCCCTCTTAAAAAAAATTACTACAGGGATTTGGAACAAACTATTCCCATCACCACCTTCTTTAAAAACCGTTTGAAAAATAGTAAAAAACTTTGAAGGTGTTTAAATAGCAACTTAGAACTATTTTAAAAAAAAAATAAAGAAATTTTAGAAAATGAAGAAGATGAAGTAATATAAGAGCAAAGAAGATGAAGATGGTATCTTAACAGTGAGATTAAGAAAATGAGTGAAACTCAAAATTCGAATCTGATTTATGGATGGATGAAGAGAGGAAATTAATAGAAGTAGTAGTAGTAAGAGAAGTGGGAAAATAATTGAAGAAGACATTGAACCATGAGGGAAAATAGTAGAGAGAGATAGAGAATCATGGATTTTAAAGATGGGTTTAGATTAGAAGATTAACTCTCTCTGTGTGTTTTGGAGTAAATATATTTTATCGTCAATCATGCCATGAGAGAAAGAGAGAGAAATTAAGGGAGAATCAGATTGAGAAGAGAGATAGATTTTTTTTTTTCTTTTGAAGGGAGGCAAATATTTAATATTTGGGTTTTCAACTTTGAGAGAGAACTTTTACATTTGGGGTTTGAATAAGGGAAATAAGCAATTACAAGAATCTGAGTTTGAACATGGTTCTATTGTGGATTTTGAGTTTTTTTTTTTTTTTTTTTGAAGAACATTTGTGAAAACAACCATCAAGAAGAAGAAGTTCATGGGGTAGAGGTTTGTTTTTGACATTGTAGATTTGAAAGAAGACCACCATGAAAGTTTAACAAAATATAGTTGTTTGCATTACTCTTTTAGACCATCCTCTCCTACTATTAATAAGTAGAGATAGATAGATCTAAGAGTTAGAGATTGATCTTCAAACCTTCAAACTTTTAATGGTGAAAACCATACATTGTTGAAGACTTACATGAAGAATCAAAAACTCTTAACCTAAACTTGACTACTAAAAAAATTTAACTTATTTAGGTTGAAAAAGTAAACAAGATAACCTAAACGACAATACTCTGGCGGACGGTAGCCATTAACGGACTACCGCCGCAGGTTAATCGAAACCCTTGTTGTTGACTATATGTATACTATATTATCGTCTTGTTTCTTTCAACAATGAATGATAATATCCTTCTGAAATTTTTCCAGAGATAAACAGTTAGTATGTTAACTAAAATTCCTTAAATGAAAAACAGAAGGTTAGTACTCTATTTTTTAAATTTCAGATACAAAAATAAAATAAGAAAGAGGATAAAGAACAGAAATTATATTAGTTAGAACCGAGGCGAGTGATCTCTTTCCTTAAGACAATAATTCGCCCTGTTTATTGTACCAACAGTATAGGCGATTTGTCTCCCAGGATACAACGGATTACCTTTTCGGATCGGAGGTACTTGGATCTGAAAACTCTTTCGAACGTCAGTAAGTATTGAAAACTCTTGAATGCCTTAAACTCTCTTAATTCGAAGTGAATCTTGAAGTCTGGTTTCATGGCTTATTTAAAGGTGAGAGGTGACTGTTTGTTAACAGTCACATTTGGAGGGAAAAGTCACAACCCTCACATTTGGGGGGAAAAATCACAACCCTCTTGAAGAAAGGAGGTACTGATCCACGGGTTTAATCTGGTCCGTCGGATGTAGATTTAATCTTGTCCGTCGGATTGCCTTTGGTATTTAAATAAAAATAAAGGCTTCTATGCTCCTAGCGACGATGCGCACGTGCAAAGTGCGTGCGGGCGCCTCTAAAGCACCCAATGCGCCCTAAACGCCCATCGCCCACGCGCGTGCGCGGTTTGCGTGGTGCAAACCACGCAAATCGTTGGACCTTTATTTCATTCATACTATAGTATGGGAGAGCAGCTTATTATAAACCCTACATATTCCTTTAACTTACCCGATATGGGACTTTCCTTAAATATATCACATATTTCCATATTTAAACCAAAACTTCGAAAATTAATATCTTATTCATACGGATCGGTTTTGAGCAAACCAAAGCTTGAAATTCAAGCCCTCGACGAGACGAACGCAACGGTACGTTATTTGAGTTGTTTCGACAAAGAGAACCTTGTCAAAAGGGCAAAAAACGCTCCTGGTGGAACGTCGATTCCAACAACCCTAAGGATCAAATTCTTTAGAGTATATAAGCTCTTGATACCATATAAGATAAAATAAGAAGAGGGAGAGAAGAGTTGTATTGATTGAGAATTAATTACTTAGCTATTACACTTGAAGCCTTTATATAGGCTCTATAAGAGAGATCTAATATTAGCCCATCCAATGTGGGACTATCTAAGATAACTCATATGTTCTCTATTATCTAACACTCACTTCGTCGGTTTTAACCCCTATTGCTACCTCTTCTCAGTCCTCTCTTCTTCTATCTCATTCTCTCCATCTCTGTTGCTCGTCTTTCTCTCTCTCTCTTCCCCCCTAATCTAAACTTAATTATTTGGCAGAAAAAGTTTTACGTACTCCTTCACTTCTTCATATTCTTCCTATCAAGTTTTAGAGAGAGAAACTCTCCTTCCCAAAAACATTTGAAACCATCCTTCAAATCCAAGCAAACATATTTCCCTGAAAATGACAAAATCACGGATTCCCTAATTCCTTCTTCCCTATGATTTTCACTTCCTTCAAAACCTCACTCAAATCGATCTCTATTTCTTCTTTCACTCTCGAAAACCACATGTACCTCACCAAATTGATCTTCTTCATAGATTAATGGCGATTCGGTTCAGTTCTTGTACTAGGGGAAACCTATGTAATCTTCTCTTTCCTTCTCAGAAGAAATTTTTTCAATTTCCACTTCGTTTCAAAATCGACAACACCAATAGGAAACAGAGGAACTAGAAGTTATGAAATTAGGGATGGAGTTGGAGATTCTTATCTTGAAATGTGTAAACAAGCTACTGAAAGAGAAAAAAAGGAAATTGACTTTAAGAGGGTCGTTGAGAATTCGAATAGTGTTGAGAAAGTTTATGATAATGATAATCTGGAGGTATTGGAGCGAAAGAGTGACGAGTTTAAGAAGATACTTGGAGTTCCTAAAGAAGGGAGAGATCAGAATCAGACAATGCAAGTTAGTGATATTGCTGCTCAAGCTCTTCTTAAGGAGACCCCTCCACTGAAGAAAGTTTTTGATGAATAGTGATGATGATCAAATTTTGGCCTGAGATCAAGTGAGAGAGAGAAACCGAGAGAATAAATTCAACGAGAGAGAGAGATAAATGAGCAATATAGAGAGATAAAGAGCGAGAGAGAAACCAAAAAAGAGAAATACAAAAGATGAGAGATAATAAGAAAGGGGAAAGAAGAGGTGGCTATGGTTGTCGTGGTCGAAATGGTGGTCGGAAATTGTGGTGGTGATGATAACGAGAAGATGAAGATTACGGGCAAAGTTCGATCAAGTGAATATTTGGGACGAACAATAAATCTACCCCTAAGTCTATCTAGATTGAATTATTTCTGGAGATTTTTTTTATGCCCCAAAGCCGCGGCCTAATTTTATCATCAATATTCATATCACAAAATCAGTATATTCTAACCCTAAAATATTAACTACCAAAATTGCCCTGTAAAGATTAATCACAAGCTAAGCGGTAATTCGATCAAAAGCTTTATTTTTGTGTTGAAAGAATAAATATTCAATCGAGAAGCTATCGATTGGCATTTTCAGTTTTAATCAAGTTCTATTGTATCCACTTACCAAAAATAATTTGAGTTATTGAAAGAAAGATGCAGATGATTAATGTTAGATTAAGATGTCTAAGATTAAACTATAATCATAATTTATTAGTGAAAATAAAGTTGAAAAGTATTGCATCTGTGAAAGAGTCTCATTTATAGACGACCTGAGCGGCTGAATAGGACCTACAAATTTAGGGGTTCCAATATTTATGTATTTATATAGACAATATTATTATATGCATTTTTTCGTGCAAACATATATCAAGTTCGATTGGACATAACAACGTTGGTAAAATAGTTGGTCAGAGAACCTAAGGTCAAAGGTTGTATTTCATCGAAAAAAAAAGGTCAAAGGTTGTAACATACATCTTTAATATAATAGATTATTTCTTTCTAAAAGAGGCACTAAAGACACTACGTAGACCCCAATATCAGTATGAATGTGGAGCAAATAAAAAATCTTACTGTAAAGACTTATGTACTATTCCTGTATGGTATAATAGGAAACCGGACCTAAGTCTGAATAATAGTTGAAACAAAAAAATAATTTTGTAAAAGTACAATTTTACCCCTGAAATCAACGTGAAAAATATTTCTAAACAAATCTTAGTTTACTCTCAACAATTTTGTAAATTTTTGAATAAATTCGTTTTCGCTCAAATTATTTTACAAAAATATTTCGAATTTTGTCTTTTGTATTTGACAAACACAGGCTTACAATTGAATTTTGGCTAAAGCAAGATAAAAAATAGTTTCTGCGTTTTGCTTTTGATAGAAACATTTAGACTAATAGATTTTTTATTTGTCTTTCGCAAACAATAAAACGGTATGCATATTATCCTTTGTATTTGATAAACTCATCAACCACCAAATAATATTTTGGCTAATGCATTGTATATGTTGTTAACAAAATAATTAGGTATGTCGTCAACATTCTATAACAAGTCAGAACAACTATATATATTGTCAACATTATAACAAGTCAGAACAACTATATTGTTGTCAACATTATAACAAGTCAAGACATTATTGCATATGTTGTCAACAGTTTATAACAACATAATTATGTATGTTGTCAACAATTTAAAAAATGTTAGAAAGTGCGTTTCTTTTACATTATTATTTTTGGATGGATTTCTTCCCTATTAGGATCGAAATTTTGGGGGGTTTCATTTATTCTTTCTTATTTACTTTGCTAGTCTTCCACGTTCATTAATCATTTGGGTCTGATTGTGTTTTTTACAATCCAGACACTACAATGAAATTTGTAATATTTTTCGAATAGATAGGACTAAATTTGTCAAAAAAAGAACAAAGACACAATTTGGAGTGGTCAGAGTGAAATATGTCACAGATCTCGGACTGACTACTCCAAGATATGTAACATATTTTTGAAACTTCTTAAAATCTATTCCCCCGTCAAGTCAAATTTATCTTTCTACATATCGAAACTTTTTTCTTGTTCTATTGCCTCTTCTTGTTTTTGTTTTTCTTCTTGTTTTGTTGTTCTCCTTCTTCCCTCCTTTATCTTCAATTTGATATTTATTTCCATCTTCTTCTTGTTCTAGGGGGTTTGTGGGGGTGGTTTTGGAATAAACTTGGAGAAGAAAGTCAAGGTGTGCCATTCTGGTTTGGCTACAAAATTGTGCTATTGAAGGAGTGCTTTAAAAATAAAAACGATTTTAGTACTACTTTCCATCTGTTTTCTGTCCCTCTCCTGTCTAGCCCGGTGAGTCCGGCACGCACGACCATTAGTGAAGAGTCCAGCCCAACCCAACCCCAACCATACCCGAAACCTCGGTTTATAATGACGAAAACATCCTCCGGTACCCTAGCAATAAAACCCTAAGACCAAATGAATCTGAGCCGTCGATATCTCCCTCTAATCTCACTCTAGGGTTTTATATTAAACCCGTGATAAAAATGCCTCTCTTCTCTTAGAAACTCGAAGGAGACGAGTCCGGTTGGTAAAGGAGAGCGTCTCGATCTTCAACGATGGTGAGATAACACAACTTTAACCTACGTAATTTCTAGGGTTTCTACATATATCTCTATTGTATTTAGATCAGTCAATTAAGTCTTTCCTCACTTTTTGACAGTGTTGATATAGCTTACATCTTTTCATTTAGGGTTTGTTTGATTACTGGTTTTGATCCTATTTGGGATATGATCATTCTAAGCATGGTTTTCTTAGTTTTCATCTTAGTATTTGTTGATCTTCGAAAAATTGCTTCTCCTTTTCATGAAATAGCAGTAGATCTCATACCATCTCTTGCCATTGTTTCTATCGCAAAAGCCCTAGCTTTGGATATAGTTGAATCTGTGTATTAGGTTTGTTGAACGAGTTCCTTCGTATATGAGGTAGCAGCGTAGTCTAGAGTTTCATTTGGCTGTTTTATAGCGTGTTTCTGGGTGCACATTATTTTCATAGTTGGCACATAAGTATGAACAAGCTTATTGATGCATATCTATAAGTTATCGATGTGTTTTGAGTTTCAAGTAGCTGCCTTTCTTCTCCAACGTTACTCGTAAGCCATAAGCTTGCTCATTTTTGGATGATAATGTCGTCTCGGCATTTGCTTTGTGTCCTTGGATATTCGCGTAATTAATTTCTTTTGCATTTTAGGCCTTTGTCAAAGCTCAGAAGTCGAGGGCTTACTTCAAGCGTTTTCAAGTCAAGTTCAAGAGAAGGAGAGGTATGGTACTCAAGATTTGTGTTATATCTATTACTTTATCTTTGATCTGTTCTCCTGAAGTATTTTTTTCAATTATGTTGAAACAGAGGGAAAGACTGACTACAGAGCAAGGATCAGGCTCATCAACCAGGACAAGAACAAATACAACACCCCAAAGTATCGCTTTGTTGTTCGATTTGTAAGTGATATATTTTAACACTCTTGGGTTTTTTTTTCGACTCTTCATTATTTATAATTGTGGTACTAGTAAAGTGAATTTGCCTTTTGCAGTTCCCCCCTGCAAAATTTTTGCATTTCGGACCTGTTATCTGCTAAATTTAGGCTTATTGACACTGTTAGACTTTATGAGTATGCGTAGGTTATACCTAATAAGACCCATGTTATTGAGTTTTAGGGATGGTTTGTTTTCTAATTTGTTTTTGCGAATTGGTGATGGGTACAGACGAACAAAGATATTATCGCACAAATTATATCTGCTACCATTACTGGTGATATGGTACTTGCAGCTGCTTATGCACATGAGCTTCCCCGTTACGGACTAGAAGTTGGGCTTACCAACTATGCCGCAGGTATAGACTCTGTAATACTTCATTCTTATTTATGTTTCAATTATTGGAGGCATTCTGACAACAAATATGGGCACTCCAGCTTACTGTACTGGTCTGCTTTTGGCTCGCCGTGTCTTGAAAACACTTGAGATGGATGACGAGTATGAGGGAAACGTTGAGGTAAGTTTCGGAAGTTCTTTTTTCCACTTCATTTTTCTTACTTGAGTAGTTTTACGAACCTCATTTTTTGGCAGGCCACTGGTGAAGATTTTTCAGTTGAACCAACAGAGAGCAGAAGGCCCTTCCGTGCCCTCCTTGATGTTGGTCTTCTTCGAACAACTACAGGGAACCGCATTTTTGGCGCTCTTAAGGTAATATTTATTTGTCCGAATCTAATTGTAATTACTGTTTTAGGGCTTGTTTGCTTGCAGAATAATTTTTTCTTGCTTTTGGTGTATGGTGTATATATTATTTTTGTAGACAGATGGGTTTAATGCAAGTTTCATTGTAATGTTATGTCAGTAACCTATGGGTGGTGGATTTTAGAATTCCCAAATGCTACTTCGTGTCGATCTTTGTCATGAGATTTTAATTCTTTCACCATTTAATTATTGATCATATGAACCTTTCTTTTGTCTCTTCGCATATTCTTGTGCCTTAAACAATGTACCTCTGCTATCCAAACAACAATTTTTGGTATTTCCATACAACTCCATTGCATTAAACTATCTTCTATATACACCAAATCAGGGAGCCTTGGATGGTGGACTTGACATTCCCCACAGTGAGAAGAGGTTTGCTGGGTTCAAGAAGGATGATAAGCAGTTAGATGCTGAGGTTCACCGAAAGTACATCTATGGAGGTCATGTTGCCACATACATGAACGTAAGTCAGATTAAATTCTACTATCACTGGTTCATATATAATAAAGAGAACACCTTCAACTTTCTTACTGATTTATGTTTTCTTTTGACTGAAAAATTCTCCAGACTTTGATGGAAGATGAGCCAGAAAAGTACCAAAGTCAATTTAGTGAATACGTGAAGAAAGGAATTGATGCTGACGGTATTGAAGCGCTTTACAAGAAGGTACATGCTGCAATCCGTGCTGACCCAACTGCTAAGAAATCTGAGAAGGAACAGCCCAAGAAGCATAAGAGGTAATTTTTTGTTCTACGATTTTTAAGTTTTGATTCTTTTGATCATAATTGCATTAAACTTCGGTTTTTGACGGTTTGTGAAGATCCATTGATTTAAGGATACATGTTCCTCACTTTGTTTTTTGATCAATTTCAGGTATAACTTGAAGAAACTAACCTATGATGAGAGGAAGAACAAGTTGATTGAGCGATTAAATGCCCTCAACTCAGCTGCTGGAGGGGAAGACGACTCTGAAGAAGACGACGAGTGAACTGTTTTATAAAAACCCTAGATAAAGCAACAGATTTGGTGCTATCTTCCTTGGTCTTATCACAATTTTTTGTTTTGTCTCAGAACCTATTTTGTTCTTCAGTTATCTTTCTCGTATTGCTTCGTTTTTGTATGTTTTGGTTTATTAAACTTTTAGTTATTGGGATATTTAGAAGCTGAGAATCAATTATAACTTGAGTTTGTTTTTGGTTATCTTTTTCTCTTGATGCTGTGTTGCCAAATCCAACGTTTTTCAGTTGATCAAGTGATAACTTAACTGCATCACATATCTATTTTAATGGTTTTGTGGCCATAACTTTCAGCAGAGGGATATAGGAATTGAGATTTGTTAGGTTTTGAAAAATGAAAAAAGGAGGCTAAAATGGATGTTAACATCAATTGATTGATGATTCTCACTCAAAATGTTATTTCTACCTTTATACACTTTTAACTTGTTATTTAGATGTTTTGCAATAATGATTTTCGCCATGTTTTAAATGTCAAAATTGATTTTACCTTGGTAACACTTCTGATATAGTTGGTTAATGGCATTTACCCGAATTCTCTATAAGCATCGGTTTTGAATGTGGGTGACCTTCACAATCAGGCACCAACCTTGACCCTTTGTTCATTTTGCCACATTAGGGTTTGGGTTAGATGGAGATGTTCCTTCAACTCGTTTTCGACTTGACCCTAACTACAAGATTAACACCAAATTTTAGCATTTTAATAGATCTCTTCACACTTTCCTCCGAACTAACAGACGGTTGCTTCATTTAATCCACAGTAGCTTCACCGGAATCAACACTCACCGTTGCAACCTCCATTTATTCCACTACAACAAAAATACCCCAAAATTTCTGCCCTATTCAAAACACAAAACTTTTCTAGGTTTGATGAACAGTAGAAACTCAACAACACTATAAAAAGGAAAATTAAGAACTTCAAAAAAGGAATAAAAGTGAAATTATTGATCAGAAACCACTCAAAACCCTAAAATATCACTGAAATCCCATAAACTATCATCTTATTAGTCGATTTAAGAGGCAGAATTTAAATCTTGCCCAGAATGCAGTTTACTGAACTAAAATCAGAGTTTTCAAAGTCGATCTAAACAACATTACTTGAAAAGGAAAGTTGAAATATGCAAATGTACGTGGTAGTAAAATCGAACTGACTATACTATTTATGATTCTTACCTTCACGTTTCTTCTCTTTTAGTTTCAATGAGGCATCAACCATTTTAGGAGGTTGAGGTTGGAGAAGAAAACCTGAGACGATTTGAACTTTGACCGGTGCCTACATAGTTGGACGGTGCTAACAGAAAAAGGAGCAGTTGGGCCTGGTGCTGATAAAGTTGGATGTTAACAGCCTTTTGGCCCGGTGCCTTTAGAAGCACCCATTAACTATTATTAGTAAGAATTGTTATCTTTTAAGTGTTATGTCAAAACGTTATTCCATTTACTCAGGAACACTGAGTAAATGTTACTACTCCCTCAAACTAATAGTTTATGGTAATTCGTTAGAAACATCGATTTCGTGGTTCATTATGGTTTAATAATCTTGTTCAGACCCTCCATAAGAATGTTATTTTTATGATTCCTTATCTTAGTAATAATTTACAAGAAGGAACAAGTAGCTCACCTTGGTTGAGATGGTAGAAGGCAAGTTAGAATGTTCAAATAACCCAAGTTGGATCCAAACTAAAACATTTCTTAATAAAATTATATAGTTTTTCTTTTATTTTACTTTAGTTCGCAACTTAACTTGAGACGTTGTCCTCTCTCTCTTAAACTATTGCTTTTGAGATCCTATTTACTCTAAAAATTAACCGCTTTCCTTCCGAGAAAAATCGCAAGCATTTTGATTGTCTTTCAGGCGAAGGAAGATCTCCTTCGCAGGAATCTCATTTGATTGGGGAGATACCTCTTTTAGTTTGCTGTCTTTTACACACTTTTGGAGTGAAAAGGGAAAATAAGTGGGGAAACGAAGTTTGTGGATGCATCGATCTGGATAAACCATTCACTGTGTAGGTGAAAATGTGGTCGGGTTTGAGGGGATATTGCTTTTACCATGTAGTATTTAACCTATCAACAACATGACTAACGATTTTGAAGAAATTAGATGTGATTCTCATGGTCAGCAATGGTTTATATTGATCGTGATATTAACTAAATCGTCAAGAGAAGATATGAAATTTGTCTCTAGTAGAGGTTGGGCATGTTGAAAGTAAAACTGATTTATTGAAAAGTTTATCATCTCTACTTATACACATTCAGATGCAAAACAAGAGAGAGAAAGTAATTATAGAGAGAGAAAGTAATCTTAACTAATTTGTTAGTTACATTTAACAAACACTTAACATACCAATCTAATTAGCTAAGCGTGTGAGCCGTGTGTGTGAGTGGAGTGCCTTTAGACTTCTTCAATGTAACACAACTCAGGTCTCGCACTGCCCATTCATCAACTCGGTTCAAGTGACCGTTAATTCAGTTAGGCCGAGCCATCCTTCAGCTCCTTCTCCTTTTGGTCCTCTGTCTCAATGCCCCCCTCAAACTCATGGGGTGAGGAAGGAACAACCATGAGTTTGTCTCTAATGAAGACCAAGCTTGAATGCAAAAGACCCTTGGTGAAGATATCAGCTAGATTTTCTTCTGAGGAAACAAATTGAACTTTCAAAGTGCTTTGCATCACCAAGTCTCTGAGAAAGTGAAAATCAATCTCCACATGTTTAGTTCTAGAATGAAGGACTGGGTTAGATGCCAAGTACTGTGCCCCCATATTATCACAGTGAAGGTACATAGGAAGTTGAAGCTGAACATGAAGTTCTTTCAAGAGATAGGAAACCCACAGTAACTCAGATGTGGCAAGAGATAAAGCCCTATACTCAGCTTCTGTAGAGGATCGAGAGACCACACTTTGTTTCTTGGAGGACCAGAAGACCCAAGAAACACACAATACCCACTGGTTGATCTTCTCGAATTTGGACAACTACCCCAGTCTGAGTCTGAATACCCAGATAGAGTAGACAAATCTCCTGGGGTAATGGAAGTGCCAGCACCAATGGTGCCCTTGAGGTACCTTAAGACCTTTTTGAGAAGCACAAGGTGTGTTGTTCTAGGATCATGCATAAATTGAGCCAGATAGTTAACTGCAAAAGTGATATCTGGCCTTGTCATGGTGGCATATTGAAGGCCTTCAACAATGCTTCTGAAGAACAATGGGTTGTCAATAGGTTCACCATCAAGTTCTGAGACCCTTTTTCCATGAGACACAGGGATAAGACTAGGCTTGCTATCAAGGAGGTCAGCTCTGTGAAGTAAATCAATTATGTACTTTGTCTGAGTGAGGTGAAGGGTGGAGGTAGAAGAGAAATGCTGAACCTCTATACCTAGAACGTAACTGAGTTGGCCTAACTGTTTCATTGCAAATTCCTTGCCCAAATCACCAATGAGTTTCTTCATGAGGTTCTTACTAGAACTAATTAGGATGATATCATCCACATAAAGTAGAAAAATTAAAATGTGATCACCTGAATGGTAGATGAACATGGATGTATCTGAAGTACTCTTTAGGAAACCCCATTGGAGGAAATAAGAAGCTATCCTTGTGAACCAGGCTTTTGGTGCCTGTTTCAACCATAGAGGGATTTATTCAGAAGACAAACCCAATCAGGGTTGGGAAGATCCTCAAACCCAGGGGGTTGTTTCATATACACCTTCTCATTCAAGTCTCCATGAAGGAAGGCATTTGATACATCAAGCTGTTGGATAGGCCACCCATGAGTAACTGCCATGGTTAAAGCAACCCTGATTGTTTGAATTTTCACTACTGGACTAAAGGTCTCTTGGTAATCAATTCCTTCTTGTTGGTTATAACCCAAAGCCACCAACCTTGCTTTGTACCTCTCTAAAGTACCATCAGACCTATATTTAACCTTAAACACCCATTTACACCCAAGAATATTCATAGAGGGATCCTTGGGTGTGAGTGTCCAAGTGTTATTATGAATAAGTGCATCATATTCTGATTGCATAGCCAACATCCAATTCTCATCTTTGATAGACTCCTTATAAATTCTAGGTTCAATAATAGAGGAGACTGCAGCTATATATGAGGTGGGAAGGGGATGAGGGATGGTAAAATGGGACACATGGTCTGGAATCCCTTTAGGTTTAGTGATGCCACTTTTGAGTCTAGTTTGCATAGGATGTTTGTTTGTAATAGGAGAGGAAACCACATCAGAGGGTGAGGTTGGTGTTGGAACAGATGAGGAAGGTTGGTCATCCATATGAAAGGAGGGTGTGGAAGTGGATGGCAGAGAAGGAGGGATAGCAGAAGAGACCTCCTGGTCAGTTTGGGAGTATTCTGTATGATAAGAAGGGATTGATAACAAGGGACTTTGGGAAAGAGATGGTAAAGGCAGTATGTGATAAGTTGAAGAGGGTTCTAATGGTGCAGCTGAGGTAGTAGGTGTGATCTCAGCAAAGGGAAAACATGATTCATCAAAAATTACATGTCTTGAGACATACTCCTTTTGAGAGGAGATGTCAAGGCATTTGTAGCCTTTATGAGATGGGCTATAACCTATAAAGACACACTTAGCAGACCTAGGACTCAGTTTATCATGTCTAATATCACCTAAGTAAGGATAACATGCTGGCCCAAACACTTTTATCATAGAGTAATTTGGACTTTTATGAAATAAGACCTCATAAGGAGTTTGATAAGATAGTATCTTACTAGGAGTTCGATTGATGAGATAAGAAGTTGTGTCAAAGGCATGGAACCAGAAGCTTTTTGGCATAGAAGCTTTTTGGCATAGAAGCTTGAAATAGCAAGGTGTTGCCCATGGATGTAATCTGTCTATTCTTCCTCTCAGCTTTCCCATTTTGCTCTGGGGTGTAAGGACAAGAGCATCTAAATAGAATACAACATTTGTTTAAGTGTGATTGGAATTCCCCTTTTGCTAATTCAGGAGCTCCATCACTTTGAAAACATTTGATTGTAGCTGAGAGAAGCTTTTCATAATGTCTTTGAAAATGTTGAAAACACTTCAAAGAATCTGATATTAGAAGCATAGGATAGATCCAAAAGAACCTACTGAAGTCATCCATGAAGAGAATGTAGTATCTTATGCCAGATTTGGTGGTGATTGGGGCAGGTCCCCATATATCACAATGTATAAGCTCAAGAGGACCATGTGTAATGCTTTCAGAGGATAAGAAAGGCAATCTCTGGCTCTTACTAAGCTGACATGAGGAGCAGACAGAGAGAAAGTCTCTTGAAGTCAGTTTGATCAACTTCTCCTTATCTAAGCCCAAAATTATGTCTTTAGAAGGGTGTCAAAGTCTGTTGTGCCAAATTTTTGCAGATGCACTGACTGAGTATGTTACTTCAGAACTCTTTTGTTTTGGATCATAGGGACTAATAGTGAAATCTATGCTATATAAATTATTTACCATTGGCCCATCAGCAAGGACATCCTTTGACCACAAATATCTAATAAGGAAACCCCAAGGTAAGAACTCAACACTACAAAAGTTCTCCTTTGTGAATTTTGAGATGGATAACAAATTCTTCTGAATGGTAGGAACATGGAGTACCTTTTTGAGTTGAAAAGCAGTTGTTCCAGCAATAACAGTGGCTTCTCCTATGTGGTCAATGGACAAGGACTTTCCATCTCCTATCATCACTCTATTGTTACCTTGATAAGGAGTGGTATCCTTCAAGTTTTCTTTAGTATGTTTTATATGGCTGGTTGCTCTTGTGTCAGCTATCCAATTCTTGTCTCTTGTATTTGAACAAGACAAATGCACTTCATCAATGATTGGTTGCTTTTCAATCACACTGTAGTGTGCTTGTTCTTCTTCTTCCTCTGTAAATTGATCAGTGAACTCTTCTTCTTCTTCTTCTTCTTCTTCTTCTTCTTCTTCTTCAATTTCTTGCAAATGCAAGTTAGCAAAATTCCTTTGGGGTGGTTTGCTTGAAGTTGCTTCTGAGAAGTCCTTGAACCTCATTTTACACTGTCTTGCTATGTGTCCCCACTTGTAACAAATTCCACAGGGAACAGTTGTATAATTAAAGAAAGGGTTTCTTGGTTGTGAAACATTAGACCTCACAGGTTGCCTATTCTGGGTTCTTGGGTAATTACCATCAAAGGGTTGATTTTGACTCACCATTCTTTGGTTTTGAAATGGTGATCTCAAACCACTTTTAATTGGAAACTTTTTCACAAAATAGGACTCAGTTTCTTCAGAGATTTCTTGTTCCTTTAGCCAATGTTCATGATGTATGAGTCTACTTCTAAGTTCTGCAAAATTAAGAACTACATCTCTATTTTGGATTGCTATTACAAATAGGGAGTATTCTTTTCCTAAGCCTTGTAATGCAATCCTAGATAACTCTGAGTCACTAACTCGATCATTAACTGCTACTAAAGAATCAGCAAGATTCTTTATTTTACTCAAGAACTCAGAGATAGAGGAAGACCCTTTCTTTATGGTTTGAAGCTTGTTCCTGAGAGAGGACTTCTTGGCTTCAAATTCTTGAAGATAGATGAGTTCTAGGTATTTCCAAATTTCTCTAGCAGTTTTCAATCCTAATATATCTGAGGCAATGGACTGATTTATAGTAGCCTTAATACATGCCTTTACAAAGCTATCATTCTTCCTCCATTGAAGAAAGGCTGGATTAACCACATCCCTTCCTTCAATGACAGTCAATTGAGGTGGCTCTTCGAAAGTTCCATCAATATAACATATTAGGTCATTACCCATGAGAGCATTTTCAATTTGATCTTTCCAAATTAGAAAGTTCGATCCATCTAATCTAGTGGAAATTAAACTGGTAATGTTAGCGTTATGAGAGATCTGACCTGAATTAAGGCTTGCGAACTCCATTATGAGTGATTTCTTTCTCTGATTCTGTGATACAGAAGATGAATCCTTTTCTTTCTTGGTGATTTGTTGATTAAATTCCTAATTGAATGACTGATTCTTTGAAGACAGATGATTCAATTTTAATTTTCTTTGAGAAGAGATTGAATTGTTGTGATGGGTCATGAAAATGTCCCATCTAAGTCATTTAATTTAGCCAAGTTAGTCGGTTTCGAGTCTTTATTATAATAAAATGGTTGGTTTTCTTGATTAGGTGACTTTTGGAGAGTTATGTGTGAAAAACGGTTAAAAACGAGGAAAAGATGCATGAAGGGTATTTTGGTCATTTGGAGTCAAGGACATTCTGGAAATTTGGCGAAGGTCAGTGCGTGGTTGAAAAGTAGAGGTCGAGACGAGTCCGTAGGAGAAAACGGAAGTCAATTCGGAGCCCGGATGAGTGAAAAATGCAAAGTCAAAGTCAGGTCAACATTTGGTCAGCTTTCGGTACAATGTCGGGCACTATTCTGGCGCGCGGTACACCAAGGAACACGTGGCGCGCTATGGAGGTTGGTTCATCTAAATCCCGTGTTTCCGCTAAGCAACGAAATGGAACCTATTGGCCTGATCCGGTGGAGCGCGCAGTAACTTAACTTGGTGGTCCCGAGCCAACGTCTTAATCTCAGCCGCAACCTTCCGCGTTTCCATAATCTGACGGTTGTCATTGATGCCGCGCCAAGTTACCAGCAGCCGACACATGTCCAGTTATCCACCGTCTAGATCCGTGCGCGTTACGATCTAATGCTCCACAGTTGATGCCGCACCAGTCTTCAGCCGCCGCGAAGCACTGAATCGCGTGATTTCTAAATCTAACGGCCAGATTGCTCGCCCTTCCCTCCTTGCGACAAGTGTCCATCATTTCCAAATAATGGATGCCCAGCCGACCGACTACATGTGGTTGTGTTTTAGGGTTTTTGTATTTGATCCCTTTAACTCCCAAAATAACCCCTTCTTTTCATTCTTTTTACCATTTAATCCAACCAAAACCCTAACCCATCTATAAATAGCACCTTTCTCCTCCATTAAAACCTAGACTTGCAAACCCTCTCAATATCCCTCTTCTCTATATTCCTCTTCTCTACTCAACCTATACCTCTTCTTACCTATTTTTTTCTTTCTTCTCTACTATTAAATCCATCTTTTCCATTCTTCTTCCATCTTTCTCTACTACTTCTTCTCTACCACTATTCTTTCTTCCATTAATAGTCTTCTCCTTCTTCCTTCCATATTCTTCTATCATCTTTACCCTCTTCATCTCTTCTTTCCAACTTCTTTCTAGATCTAATTTCTTCCTTCTCTTTCTTTTTCTTATTTGGGTGGCAATAAAATAACTATTACTTGGATTTCTTGGAGTAAAATTCTTGAGCACAAATGGAGCAAATCTTGGATAAAATGGAGATACATGGGAATATGGATTTTGAACATTCTTGGTGATTTCTTTCCATTAATTTCTTAGTATTTTCATTTACTTTATAAATTCAATGAATGTTACTCTAGATTTCATGTATAGTTAACTTAGCAATCTAGGGTTGTGAATGAAACCCATTTTGGATCTTTATAATATTTGTTCTTGATTAATTAAATCCTTTGATGTGCTTTAATGTCTATTGATTGTTTATCTATATGGATTGGATTTTCTTTCCATTACTCATGCCTCATAATTAGATATTTCATACTTTCGTTAAGTTGTTAGATGGGGTATGCCTTTTAGATGATGAATAATAGTTAAGTGATCCGAATCTTTATAAGGAAGACAATTAGAATTAGTGATTATAAAATTGTTTTATCTAGAACATCATCCGGAATCCAAATAGTTCATTATATTGGATCCCGAGTAAATACAAAAGATATTTAAGTAATTAAGTGCTTGTTTTATAAAGTGAAATTATGTGGTGGATTTTATAACCTTAGATATCTTCTCCCCTCTCTTAGATAGTTTAGTTAGTTTCATTTGTTTTCTTATTTCTTATATATCAATCATCAATTTTATGAGGGGTGTGTGTGTGTGTTTTAGTCTAAGTTAGATATTGACATCTTGATTATTGGGTTAAACCCGCATTCAATATCTGAAGTTACCTACCTATCTCTTGGGACGATACTCGATCTTATTATAAATACTATAACTTGACCCCGTATACTTGCGGGAATAGACCTATTTTTAGGCCTATCATGTTGATTCTTTGATAACAGACAATCCAACTCTTATGATTACTTTCACTCTCGTCCCAATTTAGGGTTTTTCAATTTCGATCGAAAACACTTAGGGCTCTGATACCATGAAAGTAAAACTGATTTATTGAAAAGTTTATCATCTCTACTTATACACTTTCAGATGCAAGACAAGAGAGAGAAAGTAATTATAGAGAGAGAAAGTAATCTTAACTAATTTGTTAGTTACATTTAACAAACACTTAACAGACTAATCTAATTAGCTAAGCGTGTGAGCCGTGTGTGTGAGTGGAGTGCCTTTAGACTTCTTCAATGTAACACAACTCAGGTCTCGCACTGCCCATTCATCAACTCGGTTCAAGTGACCATTAATTCAGTTAGGCCGAGCCATCCTTCAGCTCCTTCTCCTTTTGGTCCTCTGTCTCACACATGTAAATTGGTGTAACCACAAGAAGATTTTTCGTACTTTTCTCACCATAAATGTCATGGTGTTCTTATATTTTCTCTAATTTGAAAGGTGATTGTAAATTCATGTGATGATGAATGATGATGATGATCAAGAACCTACAGTTATAATTTGAATATGGTTTCGGAGGAATGTTTCTGCTTCTTCATCATGATGATTTGCTTTACCAATGATCTTTACTTTAGGCTGACAACCGATTCAGTGTTGGAGATATCCTATTCAATCCGGCTAACTCGCACGATCTCTATTTCTCTACTTGGTTTATAATTTATACCAATGTCCTGGTATAATAAAATTTTATGACCTTTAGAGTCTTTTCATTCGCGATCTTGATGATCTTTTCATTTTATGACTTTTAGGGTCTTTTCATTTAGTTTTTGTTGTGTTACTCATTTCCCTTCACGAGGCACTTTACGTTCGAAAGTTCGATACCGTATTTTACTTATGTAACTCTCATGTTGTTCTTAGAGGAGTTAAAATTCTCGAACCATGTAATGTTCTGGATTGATTTCCTACTTATGAATGAAATTCTGATTTTACTCAAAAAAAGAACTTGAGACGTTATGGGTAGTGTGAGAAACATTCTAAATAGTGTGAGGGACATTCATCAATCTATGGTATGCTTGATATTTTATTTTTAATCAACTACTTTATGATTATGAACCCAAATATTTTTACTAATACAACATTAAAAAAATTATTTTTAAGTTCGAACCAAGTTAAACGACAGTGTCAATCATCCTTGTTCTCTTTTTCACCCTCTCAGATAATCATAACTTCTTGGTTCTTTCATTTTATAATTGTGACTTTTTCATACGATTTAAAAAAAGACACAAACTTAATTGAACTGAGTCAAATGAGCTACTTGTAGATATGCATCAATAAGAGATTCGGCTATGAATGGGCTCGAGCACTTTTCGAGTGAGAGTCCACCCCTTAGTAACTCAAGCGACTTGTTTGAAGCAAACTTCATAGTCATGAACACAACAATCATATTTAAACCCGAGATTATGTGTAAGGAGAATGTAGACGCTTTCCATCGACACATTTTTTTCTTCTGCAATGAATGTGGGCCACATTCTTCAAGCTTGCTTTGGGCTTCCAAAGTCATAGGACTGACCATGATCTTGATATATATAATTACATCATATTTCTATTATTTCTGTAAATTTGTAAAATTTCCACACTGACTGAAACGTTTTCACTTTTAGACCGATCAAAATTTCCACCGAAATCAAGATTTCATTTTTTGATTTAAAGGTGAAAATCTATGTGATAGCTACATATGTAACTGTTATAACAGTTATTTTAAAAACTGGCTAAAATCCTTTTTCATTGTATCACTTGGTTTTTCTTGTGTTGCAAAGTTGTATCACTTGGGTGGATATTGTGAGGAATTATACTGTTGGATTCCGAAAGGAGAGGCCCACAAATTATAAAATCTTATCTCAAACCAACCAATAAGACCTAACCTTTCAACTCCACCAAAATACTATCCTTTTGTCTAGGTTTTGCACCCCAAAAAAGTTAAAACTTATATTTCAATTCATAGAAAGAAATCAACAAGAGAAAGGCATGGCTCATTCATTGACTTCATCGCAATTGATTTCTGTACAAGCGTTCACGAACGGGCCTAGACAGAGGAAACCATCGCCACGCTTAGGGTTTCAAGGACACGAGAAGAACCTGCCAGATAGAACTCATCATACCCTAAAACATGATGATGCACAACATTCTCCATGCCTTATTAGTCGAAGGTACATTCTTTTGCTTCTACAGTTCGATGGTCAAAAATAGAAATATTTTAGAACCGATTTTTTCAATTTTTCTCTGGTTAAACGGTTCGCTAACGGTCAAGAAATAATAATCATTGTTATATTGGCCATTTAGCTCAATATGAACTTTCAAATAACGGAATGACTATAGAGGTCGTTTTTTTAACAATACAAAAGAACCTCATTCCGATTATGCGGTGGGTTATAATGATGCAGAACTTTGATTGGGAGCTTAACTGGCGCGATATTGAGCTCAAACATAGGTAACGAAGCAGCAAATGCAGCTAAGAGACCGCCTCCACCTCCGCCAAAGGAGAAAAAAGATCCTAACGTAAGTGGTGTTCAAGCAAAAGTTCTTGCTAGCAAGAAAAGAAAAGAAGCCATGAAAGAAGCTGTTTCAAAACTAAAGGAGAAAGGGAAGCCCACTGATCAATCTTCTCAATGAGTTCATGAAAACAAAGTTATCTACTTCTTGGTCAATTTAATATCCTCATTCGGATAATCTTAACATGTTCTTTATGACATTCAAAAGGTTGATGGTTCAATTTAGGCAATTTGTCCATGTTGTTATAGTATAATATATGTAGTTGCATCAATAATGAGAAACAATAGGCAATTTCTGGAAATAATGTGAAGTCATGCTCCTTCGTGTAATCTCAAACTTATCTATGTTGCCCTTTCTGAAAATAACCCTACAAACTAATGACCTAGGTTCAGAGAAGTGCGAGGGCGGACCCTAGGGGATGCTTATAACTGAAAAAGAAGATTAAAAGTAGCGTTGTTCTTCAACACCTAAAATATAACTTGGGAGATATAGAGAAGGGCTCTTGATAGCATAGGTCTTTCAGATCAACACATGTTAAAATCATATTACAAATTGTCTGATGGGTATTTTTTATAGATACAACCGAAGGATTAGTCTGTCTAGAGAAGTAGAGATCACTAAATGTAACCCCTGGCCAATTTTCTGAAGCTGAAAAACCTTCACTCTTCAGTAACCATGGAAATTGCAGAGTCAATCCCTGAAAAAATAGACAATAATTTGTTAAGGATAGATATTCCAATCGATCCCCTGAAGAATAACAACATAACCAATCCGTCCTGGTTCAAATTCGTGTGATGTTCGTGCAGAAATGCGCCAATAAATAAAAAGGTACACCAATCAAACTCTCTGCAACGAATTTACGAGTAAAGAAAAGGAAAAAGAAATTTACACATTGGAGTGTGTTCGGGAAGGCTGACGTATCTGGGGCAAGAGCTTTTTGAAGTAAGCATGTTGTCACCGCTCGAGTGCATCACGCAATCACGTGGCTGTAAACAAATGAGACATTTCAGAATCTCAATAAAAACGCGGGTTGCTTTTGTTATGTCATAATCTAACTTTTAAATCTGGTTCAGATTTATGTTTAAGTAGGGGTTTGTATGTTTCTGAAAATTAGTCTGCGTTTAAAAGAGAAATTATCGGAAGATTTGAATTCATTCGAGAAGAAATGTATTCAAGCATTCATCTTAAACAAGTGCTTTATATAAGGCTCGTAATTCATATCCAATAAATATATCAAGACTGTAGTTGAAACTAGTGTAATATGGATGCATGAGAATGAACAAAAGTGTAATGGCAACTGCAAATATAAAAAGTTGAGGACTAACCTTGAAATCTTTGTGAAAACATAACCGGAGCTCTTCTATTGCACCATGTGAGCAAACCAATTCTGGAGTTGCCCCAACAGCGTTTTGGATGGCTGAAATAATGCCTCCCAATGGGTATTTTTCATAGTTCGAAGCGACATACCCCTCCTCGCTCAGAATTTTCTGTCGTTGAAGATTTCATGGTAAACTTATAAAAGAACAACATAGACCATATCTAATAATGGAAGATCTAGTGAATACCAAATGAAGCCTGCAAATTATTAATGGATACAGGAACAAAGAGCACTTCTAAGACTAACCGTGACATTGTACTTGAAGTAGACATTAAGGGTTGTTATGAAGTAACCGTATTCATCTCGAACAACTGGGGAGGAACATGTTCCGTGTTTTTCTGCAATATAAATGTTATACAGCAGCAGTTATTATTGAAATTGAAGTTATATCATACCCAGATTTACACGTATACAACAAATAAACGTGCATATTTCAATGAGCTTGAAACTTGAGTCGTATGAGCAAGATGTATCTCTGTTTCAAGGCTTGAAACCAACTAAGGGCTACAATGAAGAAAAAAAGCAGCAGGATGTGATTGTAGTAGAGTAAGCTTTTGGAGTTTTAGGAAGTAAGGAACTTCAAAATTTCGTAAGACAACACAATGAATACTATAAAACGCCTAGTAAGTAGAAGAGGGGAAATGATTACCCCACTGCCGATGTGCGTTCCCCATTTGATTCATTATGAAATCATTCAAGGAAATATTGTTAGATATTTGCATAAGAGATGGTAGAGAAGAAAGAACACAATTTTTTTATATTCACCTCATGAGCCCAAAAAAGTCCTCTTCCACCGCTGCAGGTCGATGGCTTCCCACAACTTAAAGATGGCCAATACTTCTCAAGCGCTCCTCGTAATGTTGAGATCTAGATATATAGAAGAAACAACTGGTTATAACATTACCTTTAGCAAACCTTAGATTAACTGAAATCATTAGCTATCATGTATCTATTTGAGGAAAACGAGTCGCAGAGAAGTATTGGCCAATCCCAAAACATTTTTTTATGAAAAGAAATCCCAAAACATCATTAGGCCATTTTGAGGAAAACGAGTCGCAGAGGTATTATGAAATGATTAACTGAAATCATTAGCCATCATGTATCTATTTGCTAAGTGTTTTAAGGGAAGGAATCCGAACCCAATCTTCAAACAGAAAGATAGAACTCAAACATGAAAGATGCAGACCTCGTTTTCATCAAATCTGGATTGAGTGCAACAAGCTGGCCAGGTTCCGTCATTGTAGTCAGGCCATAGTCCATCTGCCACATGAGAAGATATTTTGAAACAAAATGAAGTTAATCACGCATAAAGACCTCATACGCTTGAGCAAAACACTTTAGGTTGCCAAGGAACAAGAGCCAATACATGATACTCTAGAATTCTTATGTTATAATATGTTAACCATTTTGTAGCTGTGATGTTACCTGTCTGCCAATGATACTGTAGGGGTTACCAAGGGTATAAGCGGAAAAAGTAATCAAGATTCAAGAAGCTATTTGACATGACATTAATTGATAAGTAGAACAAAATTAACAATTTGATTCAGGTTTTCAACTCAAAGAATAAGAACCTAATCATACTTACGGATTGTGAATTCAGTTGGAGCACCGGACCTGCAAAATGGGTAAATGATCAGTAATTTCCTTTTAGAAATGGCTAAGGCCCAAGAGAACTGATATATGCAAATAATCTGTTGACTAAACGAAATAGTGCCATTAGCATGCAGGACCAAGTTAGACCCTAATACGTATTAAACTAGTTACAATTCAACCAGCTTGATCTCGGTGAAGTAAATAGTTTAATATATAACATGATAATTGGCGACGTATCAGCATTCAACACTAGTAGGACATGAGATGAGGCAAGTGTGAAAAACAAACAAGACTATCAGCTATATAGATATTCCCTTCTCGTAGTTATTAAGTCCTCTATTTTACTTGTGTAAGGTTATACACAAAAGACGTTAACCTAGAGATGTATTTTACGATCCTAACACAGTTATACGCAAGTTCACACTAAATGTACATACAAAACCATACATAACACCTACTTAAGGGGCTGGATTCTAAGATAAGGGTATCCGAGTATCCGAAAACCCTAAATGGCACAAACTTGCTACCATCTTTTAGGCAAATGGACTAGATTATATCTTGTTTGATTGATCAAATCAATCGAAAAGAAACGATTTCATATTTTCATCAACTGATATCTCTTCATACATCAAACTAAAATAGAGAAAAAGAAATTTAACCCTAAGTTCTTATCTATCTTTAGTGTTATAACTCAGATGGGAATTCACCATCAAAAGAGAAAACTTAAGCTACTATTCCACCAAAAAAAACATAAATCAACCAATCCTAATACAGCAATTAGTTGAATAAACTAGACTAAAGCAAAACTAACCCAGATCAAATAAACTAAAACAGATAAATAACTGAATAGAAAAAGGGAAAGTTATTAAAAGCAAATAAAAGGGGAACCAAACAAACCCCCCAAAATTGAAAATTAGGTTAAAAAGGAAGGAACTTTACTTTCTGCAACAACCATTTGAAGCACAACAATGTCTTGTATTACGACATAGAGTACCAGGCCATTGAAGAGACAATGCAAAGTAATCAAATTCTCTCTGTTCTACTAAGAAACTTGCATGAATCTCAAAGAAACAAAAGGTCAATAGGATCAATAGAAAAGAGAGATGGGTTTTAGAAAGAGAAACCATTTGTTATGATTTTTTCTGTTTCTATCTCTCTTGAAATCAGATTAAAAACAGGAGGAGCTGAAATTTATATTTTTATAGATGTCGTTTTAGAGAGAGAAAGAGAGAAGACTTATACGGCAAACAATTGTTAAATTACTCTATTACCCCTTAGATTTTTCATTCATTCTTTGGGTTAATTGCAATTTGGCCTCCCATTTTTGAACAACTAGAGAATTTAGCCATCACATTTGTCTAGCATTTATGAAATGATCCCCAAAACATTTTCTTGCCTTCTTTTTTATCGAAAAATAGTTGTCCGAAGAAGTTTTGTTGGCCATCTGCCGGTGATCTTCAATCCTAAAGATAATTATTTATTTCATATCTCTTCTTCTTTTCTCCTTTCACTGCCATCACCATAATCTCTCTTAACTCTGTTGGGGATTCTTCTTGCTGAAACCCCTACATGGTTTCACGACTTGTGACACTCACCAAGGTGTGTAGTTGTTAGGATGAAGTTACTCCCTCAATTAACATTCATCTTCTTCTTCTTCTTGTTCTTACACTCCTTTATTATATTTTTTTTACTTTATTTTTGTTTAGTATCCGAATGTGCACTTTGTAATCTGAAAATTGTGACTCTACTTGTTATTTGAATTTTCAAGGATTTACACATACATACCTACTTGACATGAATTTATTTGTTAGGATTTTTTAGTTCATTTCAAACTCCAATAAAAACTCACACGCATCATAAAATAACGCTAGTCTCCCACATTCTTAAGGGATTTACATACCTGACTATCTATATGTCTAGAATTTTGAATTTTAATTTTTGTGAAAAGGTCATCGTGGACAAGCAAACGTACCCAAAAGTGTATCCCTCTACATAACATAAAAGTGCACAACTTTTACCAAGTTCAATGCCATATCTTAGGAAAAAATTGTAGTGTACTAAGTGTCAGTATTTTCTCTCCCATTGATTTTAGGATCCAAGTTACTAAATCACTTTGAACCCAGACCAACCCTGGATACTTGTCTATGCAATTCATAACTATATTACTCGGGTGCTGTTTTTTCTTAATTCAGATTTGACTCATCTAAAATGGTTTATTCAAAGGTGGTAATGAAGACGTAGGTTTGTAAATAATTTATGTAATGCATAATACGCTCAATTGGTCCGAAATAACACTTACGAAACTAGCGAAGTATCAAAAAAGTTCAAATGGGCTAGTATCAATCTCTTGCTTAATAAATAAGAATTCAACCAAGTTCAACAGAAAAAAAAAAAATTCAACCAAAAACTAAAATAAAAAGAGAAAATAGTCCGCTTTTTGTCACTCATATGTATTCAATAATAACTAAATGTAAATAATACTCTAGTGTGACCAGGGGATGTAGACATTTAGGGGAAACTTTGAAGTGAAGTAAACCCATCAGTTTTTGGAAGAGGTTGTAGAAAAGAATATAGGACGTCCAAATAAAAGAGATATTTTGAATTTGAGTCTTACATACCCGTAGGTAGGGGGAGGACTCGGTCTGGCTCGGACCGGTCAGGTTCATATCATTTCTCGGCCCGAGTCGGGTCGATCGGGCTTTCAAACTCTCTGCTCATTCGGGTTCTCAAGTTTGATCGGGCGGGTTATTTTAAAAATCTTAGTGTCCAAAATCTGTCTAAGCCCGTCAAACCTTTCGGTTTTCTCGCGTATCAGGCGATCGCGTATCGAGTTTTCACCAAAAATTCGAAATATTTCGGTCGAAGTGAGCTATTTCTATTTCCATGGTACCAAAATTTCCATCGAAACAATTTAATTAAGTTTTTCTTAATAATGTTTTGTCAAAGGACACCTCCGACAATAATATATGTATATACATTTATTATATATTTAAAATATTTTAAAAAAATGTCAAAGTACATTTAATCTATTTTATACATCATTTCACCAGCGGTCACTACCATATTTTGTCACCATCGGCACCACCACCATATAACCGTCACATTCACGGTCCACCATCAATACCTATATGTGGTAATGTGTAATTATGTGTTATTTATATCTATTATATAAAACGCAATGTTTTTTGCTGACTGGGACAAGTCGAAAGACAAATCTGGTCGTTCGTTGCGATTTCTATTAAATCTCGGTCATTAGATATATTACCCACCCAGAAAAAACAAAATTCATTCACCCACTGAATGGAAGAGAGTAAACAAGATGGTGAATCCAGACCGTTCACCTCCCCCGTTAATGAGGAATCGTGGGTTCAAAATTCATTAATGAGAAAGGCTTTGATAACACACTCTCTCTTTCCATTTACTACCTACGTTTTTTAGAAACGGAAGTGGGATGCCTCTCTTATTGTCTTGCTTTGACTACCCTCTTCTCCCTCATTGAAATCAGTTTTAAAATCCTCCATTGAAATCAGTTTTTAAAACCTTTCGTTTCGCAAGTATCATTTTGGTCTTCTTCAAGAATGAAATTTTAGGTTGTTGAGGCTGATTTTAGGTTGTTGATGCTGATTTGAGGTTAGTTTATATTTTATAACAGTAAATTTTTTGAATAGGTTGTTGGTGTTGATTTGAGGCTTAGTGGATTTGCATGTCATCCGTCCTTTAAAAATCAGTGAAAATGAGTCATTAAGTCAAGAATTTTGTCCAGAATTTTGTCATTGTAGCACTCCCCTTTTCTAATAGTGAGTTTCTGAGATTATTTCATGGTTATTAGAGATTTTAATCTTGGTATTCGTTTCCTAATTTTCCTTAATAGCTAATTTTCTTCAGTTATGATCTAAAGATGAGTTACGATCTAAAGATCAATGAGTTGTTTCATGTTTGGGGGGCGCCAATAAGTAGTTTGCAGGTAAGATATTTATTTGAGGTTTATTCGGTAAGTTTCTCATATACGCATTTGGAGGTATACATTACCATTCTATTTAGATTGTTAAGTTTGTTATGAATTGGGGTTTTAAAGTGTGAACATCTTGGTTTGTAATAGTTTTGTTGGAGCTGCAGAAGTCGCAGGAACTGGTTTTGCTGCTACTATTACTGGTTTCTCTTATATTGTAGAATGCATTTAGAGGTATGTCTTACCGCACACTTAGTGTTCTACAAAATTGCTAGCTGAACTCATTACATTACCCCTTTTTTCTTATAGTTTAAGAGGAACTACATATGACTAGAATTTGTAACCATTTGCACTCTTGAGAATACGAAAAGAACTTGGATATGATTAGAATAATCAATTTTAGGAGTTTTGCTGTGTTGTGGCGCAGTTTCAATTCAATTTTTGTTCTATGATAATCTTTGTGTTTCAAAGTACTGATAACATATTACCGTCGAAAAACAGGAAAATGGTCATTCATCAATGTGTACTTGGATATTGGGCACTGGTTGGTGGAAATCTTGAGCTCCTGTCGACCCGGACGTTGTCTTTGTGGTTGGATTCTTGTGTATTTGTTTACTAGGAGGCTTCATTTACATCAACAGGTTAGAACTCTTTCAGAATACATTTTACTATTTTTCTGTCTAGGAATAATACTCTTCATTATGGTCTTATATGATATATAAATCTCATTTGAAACTAAGACTACCCATTATATTCCAAACTCTAAACGGGTGACCACACTTATCACCTGATACCTGAATAACCGACTGAGTTGTGTACAATGGTGAAAGCTTTCCTCCGTGGATATCATAGAATTACGTGATTTTCATATGAAAAGGTTATGGTATCCACAAGGTGATTTTGTTTTGTAAAATTTAGTTCTGACCAATATGAATGGCCGATTCGGATTGATTTTGGATTTATTTGAATCAGAGAACAATAAGTCTTAGTCTAGAAGTTTATGAATCTACCAAGTATATATCTTTATGGGTTTAAAATGTAGTCGAGCTTGTTTACTCAAAACAAAGAGTACTGTATCATTTGCTACTTGTGATCATCAGCGAAAAAAAGACTACATCCCGCTTCCTATTCTGAACAGACATCATTCTTCCTTCGAATCTAAGACTAAAAACAACATGTAACATTTTACCACATAAAACAAAAAAGTGGATGACTAGAATGGTTCATATAACCTTTATTAACCTTAAAGATGTCCATTAGAAAAGAAAAGATAATCATAAGTTTACTTGTATCAAGACAGTAGTATAATATTTTGACAAACTCTTGGAGTTGGTAAAATGAAGAATTGCTCATCTGGGGCTTCACCAAGTACACGCCTATATATAGAGGAGACAATATGGTGTTGTGCTTAACTAGGTTTTGTTGGGACTGCTGGGTCAAGTTATGCAGAAAGTAGAGGTTAACAAATTCTCACTTAGAATCGGGAACATCTTAACTGTCATGTCAGTTAAGATGGCATTTTCTGGTAGATTTGGGAGGTCTTATAAGGTAAAGCATGTCACAAAATGTTGCATCGACTCTTCAGTCTCCTTTAGCTATAATGCTCAATGTTGATAAACTATGCAGGAAAAAGAACCATATGACCTGGTTCAAGTTGATAAATTGTTCCAGAAAGCTTTAAAGCAAGAAGTTGATTATTTCTTTGTTCATCTTTTTTTTTTAATTAATTATCTGATTTCTAATTTTATTTGGACGATAATGTGTTCAGTGTTTATGAAAATGGAGAACCATCTAAATGAACATAAGATTTGAGTTGCAGATTTTGTTTCGGATGGAAATACTCTGGTTAAAAGTTGGGGATTTTATGAAGAGATTGTATAACAGAAAGTTGTGAAGCCGATCTGCTCTCTGTTGGATATCATTCAGTGCCATCTTAAGGGAGTCTTTTTGGAGACGTTAGCCTTGATGCATATGTCAAAAAGAATATAAAAGACATGTAATTTGAGCTGATTCTGAAAATGTTAAATAGGTATATGGGTTTAGTAAGCGTGAATATTATTGTATCGATGAATTAATTTTGTTATGTTTCGTTATGATTTATTCTACTTTTTTTTAGCGTTGGTAGATGTAGGATTGGTGGCTTTGGTGGATGGTTGTGTAGAATTGGAAGATCAAAATGAGTTCGGAAGAGAGAAATGTTCTTTCCATTTAGGAATCTAACTACTGACTATCTCTTCTTTTAGGGACATTTAAGTGTTCAATTTGAAATTCTTTTTGAAGATTTGTCTCTTTTTTCTTTTGCTAGGTTATAAAGGAGTTTGTTTCCTGCATGAGGGTACCAATCCAGCCTTTTTATTTGATATATAAGATTTGACAAATAATTTTATTTTCACGGATTTGAATAATTTAGAAGGGATGTAATATTCTTTCTTACAAACTAAATGCATTAGACTATAAGATTATTGTATTTGCTAACTAAGTAATGCACCCAAAGATATTCGCCGTGCCGGAGGCACGGGTTATACCTAGTCTATATAACAAAACAGAAAGGGTTTATAGTGACTGGGACAAAATAATGAAAGCGCTGACTAGGATAAAATAAATGAAAACTGACTGGACTAGTGCTGACTTGGACAATGTTATATCAAAATCCAATGGTCACTTCCTTCCAAAAGTCCAACCCATTAAACCAAAATTAATGATCGTAAATGTGTTACAGACCATTCATCTCCTCCCTTTTACTTTAACATCCTCCATCTTCAAGGGACATATCCTAAATAGCTTCTTCTTCTTCAATTTCATGGTTGTCCAAATTTCCATTCTTAATGAAAATTTAGAGAGAAAAATTACAAAATTATACAAAGAGGTATAGGATTAAATTTCAATTTTCTTCATTTTGGTCTTCATTTCTTGCATGTATTCTTTTTGTTTTCTTTGTTCCAACTTGAATGAAAATTCGCTCCATTTCGATCATAATCTATGCATTTGGTTTAGAGATAATTAGGCTTTCGATGAATGTGTACCTAAACCCTTAATATTGCCTTCTCAATTTGATTTTCCTTTCACGACAATTGCTTTATTCACTCTCAGCTATTTTTGTTTTTTCAATGCAAATGTTTTTTATGATGGTTTTGTTACACCTCTCTTTTCTAATCTGTTTTGTAAAAAAATTTAGTCGATGGATCTGTGATGAGTCATGAAAATGTCTCATCTGAGTCTCATAACTCAGGCTAGTTAGTCCAATTCGAGCCTTTACTCTGATAATTTGTTTGTTTCTCTTTCCAGGTGTCTTTTACGGAGTTCAGTGTGAAAAACGGATAAAAACGAGAGAAAAACACGTGCTAGGGGTATTTTGGTCATTTCTTGATTATGGTAATTTTGGTTAACGATGCTCGGTTGAAAAGTAGAGTGCAAGACGAACTCGCAAGTGAAAACGAAAGTGGAATCGGAGTCCGGAAGAGAGAGTTAGCCCAAGTCAAAGTCTGGGTCAAATCAGTTGACCAATCTGTTAGAGGACATGTGGCGCCCGTCTAGCAGGATGATATGGTGTAATCTGACGGCAATGGTGAATATTCGGGATACTATTGGGCATTGCGGGTCATACTCGGGAATTTTCTGGGGACATGATTCGGTACCTGCTAGCACCCAAACTTCGTTGCTCCACGTGTATATCTAACGGACAAGGAGATGGGCAGGCAAGATCGGACGGTGATGTAATCTTTCTTGGTTGCTCCGTGATGTAGGGAATCATCCCTTATTGACAGCTTTAAACCGATTGGTAATTCCTTCCCCAAATTAGTAGGAAATCCCATCCTTTATCTCTTTCTATCTTTATCTCTTCTCTACCCTCTCGTCATTCATAGTAGAAAGAGAAAGAGATGAACCGAGAGGAGTGGATGAAGATAGAAAGAAATCAAGAGCAGACTCCTAGAAGGGAAACTAACAGAGAGAGATCAAGTGAGATTTTAAGATTAAAGGAAGGAAGAATCGGCTGGAAATTTTGGGATAAATTTAGAGAGAGAGATTAGTGAAATATTTTATTTCTTATCTCTCTCATCTCTATCTTCTGGAGAATGAAAACAGTAGAGAGAAATGGATTGACAGAGATGAAATCAAGGACAAGATATTAAAGAAACAGTTGGAGATTCATTTCAATCTCTATTTTCAGAGAAAGATTTCACACAGTAGAGAGAGAGAGAGAGCTAAACAGGGTATTTACAAATGAAAGAGATGAGATTGATGGAGATATTTGATGAATAGAGATGGAAATTTTTAGAGAGTAATCACAGGAAGATTTCTCATGGTGATTGGGAATAGAAGAAAGAGAAAGAAACATATTAGAGAGAGAGAGATTGAAGATATTTGAGAGAGAGAAAGATATATGACAGAAACAGAGGGTATTGGATTAATTAAGAATCTCTTCTTCTTTCTTATCCTCTCTCTATATAAAGAGAGGACAGAGACAGTTCAATCTCATCTCGGTTTTGGGGAGATCATCACCCTCTAAAGCTCAACAAAATCAGAAATACTAGAGAGAGAGAGAGAGAGAGAGAGAGAGAGAGAGCATCTTGGTTTGTAAAGAACACAAGAACAGAGTCAGTTTCTATCATCTCTTAGGCTCAATAAAAACAGGAATTGGAAACCGAATTATTACCATCTTCTATTTTCAATTCTTTTCCTTATGTAATCCTATCTTTTTTGTGAGAGAAAAGAGAGAATAACAGAGAGAGAGAAAGAGTGATTGTAGAGTGAGATTAACAGAGAAATCCAATGAAATCAGAGAGAGAGAGTTTGTTTCTATTTCTTAATTTAATCAATATCTTCTCTTTCTATTGGGTTGGTGTTTGATTTCTGGATCGAAAGGAAAAGAAAAGAGAGAAACAGTAGAGAGGTTTGAAGAAGAACAAAACAGTAGGATAGAGGAAATTTTGTTAGAGAAGGAGACCCTGTTTGGGTCGGAACTTCTGCTGGAAAATAACAATCCAACTTTGCTGGAAAGTTATTTTCTCCAGGGGAGTGTTTGGTTCACAGAAGGAAAATCATTTTCCCGCGATAAAAAGTTTAGTTCATCTCCTTTTCCTTTCCTATTCATCATACTTATTAGTTACTTGATCATGATTAGCTAAACTCTCTTTGACTTAGGGTTCTTGGTGAAGTCTGAAAATATTTTGATGATAATCCTTTTCATGGTTTAATATCTTAAATGCCTTAATAGTTATAATATTAAATTCTTAGTGTTGACATAGGGAGATTTCTTCATTAGCTATGCATTTGATTTGATGGCTCATGTTTAGGTTAAGTCCTTTAATGAGTCATGCTTATAAATTGATAGTTAATAGTTGCGACTTTTTATTTTAAAACTTCGAGTTTAGACTTTAGTGTTATTCGGCTTTAACTAGAACATTTTCCGGGGTTTGGTACATTCGGTTACCAAAACTTGAGTGATAAAGAAGATATGCTTGATTAGATCATCATTAATACATGTTAAGATGGATTCCAAAAACCCTAGGCCCATTTGAGTTCATACATTTGTTTTAGTATTTCATTATTTTATCTTAAAAACTCAATTTTAAAAAGAAAAACCGTGACACTTCCAAGTCTTAGAATAGGTTCACTTAGTCTCTGAGGAACGAGCCGGTCTTACCGGAACTATTACTTGACGCCCGTATACTTGCGGGTGGAGACCTATTTAGGAAACTTTCTAGGCCCATCAATCTGCGGAAGAAGTGATACAGGCTCGTCCAATATATATTGTCGTTGTGGATTTGTAAGTTTTGATTACGGATATAATATATATGTATATATTTTTTTTTTAGAAGATAAAATAGTATCATTAATGAAAAAACAAAACAATGCAATGGTAGAAGCCTAGATGGCTAACCATCCATTACACAGACAATAGACAAGAAACTTTATATTTTCATTGATCACTTTATATTTCAATCTTCGCTCCGTAGTCAAAGGGAGATGTATACAACACATGTTAATTCTTGAACTTGTATGCAGGTTCCAATCTTTGGAACTTACCAGGATCGTTATATTATTAGCATTAAAAGGTACGCACATCTTCAGGAAAATGGTGATATTCTATGTACAATATACTTTTATTATTTGAGTTATATGCTTAGAAAGTTGGTTTACGTTGTAGTTAGAGAATTATCGTCTTAGTTTTTCTTAATGAATTTTCAGTTTGGTTTACGTTGTAGGTTGCGTGATTTTGGAATCAACCAATGGGGCCGAATATCAATTACTCATATGTGCTATGAAAATCCAAAATAGTTTTTTTTTTCTTGAAAGCAAATCCAAAACAGTTTGGGTTATAGCATTGTCAAAGGATACATTTGCGTTTCTTGTTAAGAAAACTCAAAGATAAATTATTCAATTTACCTCAACTTAATTCTTTTGATAGATCATTGATGACTTTCTCTTCCCATGATGTTTTTATTTTATAGATGAGAGAACAATTGATGGCTGAAAATAAGCTGAAGTGTAAGAAAGTGAAGGTGGAATCTTTTACATAATTCTCTCTATTCAATTTCTTTGTTCCTAACTAGATTATTGTATTTGTGATCTTCTCATCCATCATATGAAGTATTTCTAATTCTCGGTAGGTATGTTTTTCAAGCAGGTTTTTGTAACAGTTAGCATCGCAAAAAACCATAAATTTCGAGTCTATAGTTGATCCCATTGATGCACATATAAATGGGTTTAAATGTGTCTTCGTTAATTTTCAATCTCTGAACTTGTAAATGATAAGTTTTCATTAATTTTATATCTCAATCTTTCTCTTCATATTTCTTTGTTGAATAGACAAACAGATAATTTAATTTATTCAATCGATTCTATCCCCTCGCTTCGTATCCATCAACTATCTCTCTAACATTATCTACCTTTATATTTCCTCATTGAACCAGACAAAGAATTGAATTTATTCGATAACGCCTCCCAACGTATTCATTCAACTATCTCTTCATATTTTTTAGTTTAACAAATATTATGGAATTTGTTCAATAATTTTGTCTCCCGCTCCAAACGTATTCATTCAATAAATTTCCTTTCTTCAGATTTCTTACTCCCTAGATTGGGAATTTTAATCAAGAGAATTCAATGAAAAGAAAAAATATCATTGATTTGAAAATATTTTGATCAGAATTGTGGAAGTGTTTCTCCTCCGAGTGTTTCTCTCGCGTCTTCCACAATTTTCTTTATGGTCTTTTCTTCCATCAAAATTAACTCACAGTGCTCCCTTGAAGTCGTAAGCATTTTCTCTTTACCTCTTACGAACAAACACCATATCTGTTTTGTTTTCAGGTTTCAGAAGAATTGCACTAAACCTTCATCAATTGACATGAAAAACAATATGGAGGTTAAGTTCACATTTAAAACATGTTTCTGTGTGCTGAGTGTTTTGCTCTAAATGAGAGGCATTAAGAAGCAATCTATCTGTAATATATGTAGAAGCAAGGATAAGAAACGAAGGCAACATTTTTTGTTCGTGGAAGTGAAACCGAAAATAAAAATCGCCAATCACTAGCGTCTATACAATTTACAAAACATTGACACAACCTTGGTGAAGAAATTACCTTCAAGTAGTACTAAATTAGCAAAAAGTAATAGAAAATAGTTGGCAATTCAAATTTTGTGGTGTCTTGGGGAAGAAGAAGAACAATGATGAGACTAGACGAGTTTCGGCTATTCAACATCCTTCTTAGAGGCAACGTATAGTTTGATCATTCAGGGATGCTCATAGTTATTGCTTCATGTATATTTTCGAAAGAAAACCTTTGGAGCCCAATTTTGAAATGTGACCACATATTGATTCAGCTGAACCCATGGTTGAAGAATTGCATTACAGATTGGATTCCAAAATTTAAAGTCATGCAAAGTTTCTTTCTTCATCATTCAGTCACCACAACCATTATTTGAAATTGATGTTGATTTTCTCATGCTTATAAGATATAGA
The DNA here is from genome assembly GCF_041429995.1 of Eschscholzia californica. NCBI lineage: Eukaryota > Viridiplantae > Streptophyta > Magnoliopsida > Ranunculales > Papaveraceae > Eschscholzia > Eschscholzia californica. Next base: position 71,713,797 of record NW_028238198.1, read on the forward strand.
TGCATCAAAAGATGGGACTTACACAAAACCAACAAGAATCATATTAGCACTCTAATATCCATGAAAATAAATCATGACTAGCCATGTTAACAAAGATCATCAAAATTTACCTGAACTTTATTTTTTTAACGATGATCCTATTAAATCAAATAAAAAGATCCTATAGAGATTTAAAACCTAAAAGAACCTAAATATGTTAACTACAGATGAGACCAGATTTAGTTATTCATGTTAAGCTACCAACTCCGTGACAACTAAAAGATGAGGGGACGATTCGAAGAACTGGAGTAATATAGCACGGTGACTTGGTAGGCTCTTAACCGACCAATTACCTTAAACTTCATTTAATGTGTGTATATATATAAAAATGTAACTATAAACTACAAAAGATATGTAGATGGTAAAATGTCACTATAAATCTCAAGTTTGTTAGTACTTATACTTGATTACACGTCATGAGTTGGAGATATACTTTTGCTCTTCATTTGCCTCACTTAGAGCATCTCCAATGAGTTAGAAGTCTACTTTAGTCATGATCTTCCTCCATTTTTATGACGCACAAAATTGCTTGTCGGAGGCACAGGTCATGCCTAGTGTTATACATAAATACATACAAGCAAGCATACATAGAATGTACATAGGTATTATCGCATAAATGGATGACATTATTAAGCGGGTTACGTCGGGTAAATATTAACAGACGGGATGTCGGGTATCACTTCGAAACCCGAAACCAACCCGTTTATTTCAACGGGTCGGTCGGGCTAAACCCGTCTTCGGATTTCAGTGAGTTCTAACATACTCAGGTACCCGTGATGGGTTTCAGATTTTCAGACTTTTTTCCTAGACCTACCCCTAGGTTGGCAAAGGGTCAAAGAGTAACATAATACTATTTTGACTTGGTTACCTTCGACATCATTGACTCCAACTTAATGTTGTTAGAAGCTTTTGATGTTCATCTACTACGCTCTTTTTTTTACATCGAGTCATTACATCATACATCATCGATACATCTATTATAATAAACCAGCTCAGTCAGTTATGAGATGTATAAGTTTGACCGTCCATTTTTGTTGGGAGTTTATGATGAAGTTTTATCATAATTTCGGTGATATTTTCTTCATGCTTTAATATCTTGATCTAGTTTAAATGTAAGAATATTGAATTCTTAATTTTGATAGATAACGATATCTTCATTGGCCATGCTTTTGATTTGATACACCATACTTAAGTTGAGTTCTTTGATGGTGTATGCTTATAGATTGATAGTTAATAGTTGAAATTTTAATGTATCAAAGCTTTGGATTTAGATTTTGATTGTTTTCGGCTTTAACTAGACTATTTTCGGGGTTCGGTATATAGGTTACCGAAACTTGAGTGATAAAAAGATATGTGTGTTTAGGACGCCATTCAGACGTGTTAAGATGGATTCTAAAATCCTAGGCTTCTACACATCGGTGAGAAGAAAAAAATTCATAAAAAACAATAGTTTCTTTAGTTAGTTTATTATTTTATCAGTTTCTCACCAACCATTTGAAAGAAGAATCGTGTTAATTCGAAATTAAGAACGAGTTTGACTAGTCTCTGTGGATCGACCCCGTTCTTACCGGGTTATTACTTGACGCCCGTATACTTGCGGATGGAGACCTTTTAGGGTAACCTTTTAGGCCCATCAGTACTGCAAGTTCGTTGGGGAATTATTCGGGAGCCGACACGTTGGTGGGATGTAAAGACAATGAGTGATATCATGAAGACATGTATCATAATGCATAACATGACTATTGAAGATGAAGGACCGCTACAAACAATATTTAAGGATGTGAAATGGGTCCGATATATCGTGGAGAAATTTTACCAGACGAAGTGCTTGATTGTCTTGGTCGAATTAGAAGCCAGGAAATTCATATCCGATTGAAGTCAGATATGGTTCAACACTTGTGGAATATGAGATCTAACGATGACAATGAGTAGATTTGGACCGTTTGATTATTAACGTAAAAATTTAATTAGTAATGTATTTCATTTAGAGTTTAATTAGATTAATAATGTTGCGGTCCTCTTGAGGCTGAGCTCAGCCCCCAGATACGCCGACTAGTGTTGGAGTTGCTCTAGGGGCGCTCCAAGTTGTCTTAATTTCTTACCTGAATCTCACGACCCGATGAGGAAATAGGCCAGCGGTCACGTGGCACGATCTCCCCGACTCCACGTACAGTCTAGTCAACTAGCATTTGAAGAAAAAGAGCCGTTAGATGGATGTCCCCACTCTCCCAACGGCCATAAACTCCTCAAAATCAAACTTTCCATCAAATATGACCGTTGCTCACATTTCTCCTCTTTCTATATCTTCTCCCCCATTCTCCCCATTCCCTTCAACATCCCTCTCTCTCTCTCTCTCTCTAGACTTTCCTCTCTCTATCTCTCTAGATTTTCTTCTCTCTCTAGAGATCACAAAGCATTCACCAAACCACAGGTTCTGAGATTACAAAAAAAAAAATAATCTGAAAATGGGGTTCTCAATCAACAATGATTTATCATCTTCAATGACACAATCACACTACCGAACTCAAAAAATCTTTCTTCTATCAAATTACATCCTATTAGGAGCATCATCAAGTTGCATCTTCCTAACTCTTTCTCTTCGTCTAATCCCATCTCTCTCTGGTTTCTTCCTAATCCTCCTCCAAATTCTTACAATTGCAGCTGCAATCTCCGGTTGTGCCGTCGCCTCAGTGAGAACTAGTCAATGGTATACTACCCACATGATTGGAACGGTTCTAACAGCTATATTTCAAGGTGCAGTATCAGTATTGATTTTCACAAGAACAGGGGAAGTTCTTGGAGATTTGAAATCTTATGTTAGAGAAGAAGATGGTTCAATGATATTAAGATTATCTGGTGGGCTTTCAATCACAATATTTTGTTTAGAATGGGTTGTTTTAGGGCTTGCATTTGCATTAAGATATTATGCTTATGTTGAAGGAAGTGATGGGAATTCAATCAAGAGAAGTGCTAAAGTTCAAGAAGCAGAGGAGATGAATGAATGGCCACTGGCTTTGAATGTGTAGATTGAAATTCTCATATAATTAGACTTGATATGTTGTTGTTTTTTTGGAATTGTTTTTTTTTTTTTTAATTGTTCAGCGTGTGCCTCGAACCCTTGACCTCTAAGGTGGATACCTCTTACCACTCCAACCAAGGGTTGTTGGCAACTTGATATGTTGTTTGTGTTTGTTGTTCGATTTCGACTCGGATTGATGAAAACTACATTATAATTATTATGTTGTTTATAATTGAAGTTCTTATTTGGTTCTAAATTTTAATGGTGTTTGTTCCCCCTTTCTCTCCTTTTTCATATTTTACAATTTGTTTTTTTTTTTTTGAGTAAAATTCCTTTCTTTTTTTGAAGAGTTAACTTGTGGGTGTGGTTATACTTGTCCCCAAGTGGTCTTGGTCTTCCCTCCACAAACTACAATGGACCTGAAAGGCTTTGGTGAACCCGGGCTTTGATACCATTTTCGTCGGTGTGGTTTTTGGTCTTACTTGCCTTAAGTGGATGGGGCCTATCTCACCTGAAAAACTAGCTCAAGAAGTGAGGCTTTGTCTTACACTTATAAGACGACCACTACCACAATGGACCTGAAAGGCTTTTGGTGAACCAGGACTTTGATACCATTTTTGTCAGCGCGGTTCTTGGGTCTTACTTGCTTTAAGTGGGTGGGGCCTATATCTCACCTCAAAAACTAGCTTAAGAAGTGAGGCAAACACTTACAAGGCGACCATTGTGTTACTTATAATATCTAACATTGCCTTCCTAGCTAATACGAAATTGTTATTAAACTTTCTAGCTATAATGCGTTTCTAAAAAAAAATGTCTTGTCTTCAAATAACTACGCTTTCAATCCTTTTGAAGAAGGACTAGCAAAATCGCTCGACACTACGAAGTGCAGTTGATGAGTTCTGATTCTGCAATTGCAAAGAGTAATTTGAAAACTATAATTTTTTTAAGAACAAAGTATAATCCACTTTCCCTCTCCCTGTTATTACTAACAAAAAAGATTCAATTCAGTTTCATCAAGTTAGGAGCACAAAGGGCAAAGCTTTAAACACTTCAAAGTGCAATAGCGAGTCATCGGTATTAAGAGAGGAATTTAAATTATTGCATAAAGAGACAGTGAAGTTTCTTGTTTTTCTGGTGTCTCTAAGGTTAGGATGAAGTTTTATGGTCAAGATTTTGTTAACAATTTGTGGTTCACAATTTGAATTTCCTCTCATTCAAGGATACTGTAAGAAATTCTAAGAACTCTATTTTATTTCCAATCAATGATTTTCTAGTTTATTACAAGTTTATTTATACTAATGAAAAACAAAGAAGAAGAGAAAGGAAAGATTAGAAAGTTAGTTAGACAACTAAAACAGAATTAGTTGTAACTAACTTTAGTTGTTTATTCTTGTTGTAGGTTGACTGGTCAGAGGTCTTTGCTTGACTCGGTTTGACCAGAGAGTTTCTTGGTCTTCACTTGACTTGACATTGGTCTTCTCTTGACTTGACTTTGACTAGGGTCTTGGTCAGGATATAACCTAGATATAAAAGGCAAAGTTTTGCCCTAAACTCTCATTTCGACTTCTCTCTATTTCTCTGTAAAAACCCTAGATTCACACCCCCCTCAAACTCATAGGGAGGAGCTGCGATGAAGCATGAGTTTGCTTCGAAAATAGGTGAACAGATCAAGTGAAACCCCTTTGGTAAATATATCTGCGATTTGTTCCTTCGTTGGGAGATGATGAACCACCAAAGTTCCATTCGAAACTAGATCTCTGACATAGTGGAAATCGACCTCTATATGTTTCGTTCTGGCATGAAATATGGGATTTGAGGCTAAGTATTTCGCACTAATATTGTCACAGTAGAGAAGCAATGGTTTCTTCAGAGAACAACCAAGTTCATCCATAAGGTACGTAATCCAAACCATTTCTGTAGCAGTGTTAGATAAAGCTTTATATTTTGCTTCCGTTGAGGATTTTGCTACTGTTGCCTGCTTTTTCGAGCACCAAGAAATTAGGGTTTTACCTAGAAACACACAGTAGCCTCCTGTTGACTTGCGTGAGTCAGGGCAACCAGCCCAATCTGAGTCTGAATAGGCTGTTAATGTTGTTAAATCTGAAGGAGAGATTAAAATATCTGAACCCAAAGTCCCTTTTACATATCGCAAGATTTTCTTGACCAAAACTAAATGAGTATTTGTTGGTTTGTGCATGAACTGAGCGGCGTAATTGACTGCAAAGGAAAGATCAGGACGGGTCAAAGTGAGGTATTGTAAAGCCCCTACTAAACTCCTGTATTCTGTTGGACTTGGTAGCTCATCTCCATCTGTAAGTGAGACTCTTTTACCATCTGATACTGGTAATTTTGATGGTTTTGAATTCAATAAGTCTGCTTTCTGAAGTAGTTGAAGTGCATATTTGTTCTGTGTGAGAATGATAGACCCTTGCTGTTGAGTATGAGTTACTTCAATACCCAGGAAATAAGCTAATGACCCCAAATCCTTCATTTTAAAAACCATACTCAACTCCTTTATGAGACAATTGATTTGGGAGTCAGAGCTGCCTGTAAGGATGATATCATCCACATATAGTAATAATATCATGTTGTCTGCACTAGAGTGATACACAAACATGGAGTGGTCTGTCTTGTTCTTGTGAAAACCATATGAGTATAGAAAGGAAGCAAATTTGTTGAACCATGCCCTTGGTGCTTGCTTTAGCCCATATAGGGCTTTGTGTAAATGACACACATAAGATTCTTTTTCAGACTGAATAAAACCAGATGGTTGGACCATAAAAACATCTTCATCAAGAGTCCCATGAAGGAAAGCATTTGAGACATCTAACTGCTTGATGTGCCGTGACTTAGTAACAGCAATTGTGAGTACTATTCTAATGGTATTTGATTTGACCACTGGACTGAAAGTTTCTGCATAATCAACTCCCTCTTGTTGATGAAAGCCTTTAGCCACAAGTCTGGCTTTATATCTTTCTATAGTACCATCACTCTTTTGTTTGAGTTTGAATACCCATTTGCAGCCTAGAACATTCATACTCTTACGATATGGTACTAGTGACCAAGTTTTATTGTCTAAGAGTGCTTGATATTCATCTTGCATAGCTTTTGTCCATTCAATGTGTTTTGCTGCCTCTTTGTAAGTAGTTGGCTCAGTGGGTAATTGTAGAATAGACAAATATGCAACATTGATAGTGTGAGGTGATGTAAAATGGGCCACAAAATCAGAAGGAAGGGTTTTACTTTTGATTATACCATTCATTCCTCTAGTAGTGACCTGTCTAGTCTGCTGAATTGGAACTAAACCAAGCTGAGATGCTGGTGTACTAGTTCTAGAATTAGCAATGCCCATCTCACTTGGAGATTGAGTTCTAGTAACTGAATTAGCTGGTGAACTAGTAGATGTACTAGGTGTCCCTAATTCAGTGATATGTCTGTGCTTTCTCTCTGCCTTTCCATTCTGTTGTGGAGTATATGGACAAGAACACCTGAATATTATCCCATTTGAGTCCAAAAACTTTCTGAATTCTCCATGTTTCAATTCAGGAGCCCCATCAGACTGAAAATATACTATCTTTTCCTTCAAAAGATTTTCAGCTGCAGCCTTGAAATGAATGAAACACTTTGTGCTATCAGATCTAGCTTTCATAGCATATATCCAACTAAACTTGCTGAAATCATCTAGAAAGAGAATATAGTACTTTGCCCCATTTGGGGTTGCAACAGGGGCTGGTCCCCATATATCACAGTGAACCAAATATAAGGGAGTATTAGTGGTAGTAGTGGACTCCTCAAAAGGCAGACATTTGCTCTTGCCTAAAGCACAAGATTTGCACAAAGTCTTCTCATTAGTAGTTGATAATGCTATCTTCTGTTCATTATGTAGTTGAGTAATTATACCATTGTGGGAATGACCTAATCTTGCATGCCATATATCATATTGAACTGCAGTAAGAGCCATATGAGCTGAGATGATTCTGTCTTTTAATATCTTGTTATGAACTTCAATAGGATATAGATTTTGTTTCATAGGACCCTCAGCCAATATCTTTTTGGTGCATAAGTCTTTTATAGTATAACCCCATGGTAGAAACTCAATTGAGCATGAGTTATCTCTTGTAAACTTTGACACAGATAAGAGATTCCTTTTTAGATTTGGAACACACAATACCTTGTTTAGTTCAAATGAATGAGTGGCAGTAGATAAATCAGAAGACCCAGTGTCTGTAATAGGAAGAAATTTGCCACTACCCACCATGACTGCCTCTGTCCCTTTATAGGCTTGAATTGATTTCAATATAGAAGCACTATGAGTCATATGACTACTTGTTCCTGTATCTGCTAGCCATGTTGTATTTTGATCAGTTGTAGTTGTAGTGACAACATGACATTCTTCTGCTGTACTGTTAGATGATTCACAATCAAAGAATACATCTTCTGCCATATTTTGAACAATAGCAGTGTGACATTCTTGAAATACCTCATCATCATTTGAAATATGATAACTTTGAGTCATATTAGAATCATATAATTCAGCATTATTACATTCTAATAAGACCTCATCTTCATAAAGATATGAATGTGAATCTGGCATATGTGTAGAATTTTCTAAGGAAAGATCTTGCTTATCTTGTGATTCAGAGTGGTAACCCATATGATTTTTATTTTGTTGATATCTAAAATAACAGACACCTGCTGAATGCCCCCACCTTTTACAAATTCCACAAGGAACTTTTGAGAAATCAAAATCATCTGCCCTTTTTCCTTTATAGTGTTGATTTGAACCTCCTGACACTTGAGAGGATGATATATTCTCATCTTTTTTTACTAAGGGTTGATTCTTATAATAAGAAGGAGAGGGTTTATAACTCTGTCTAGATTGTTGTTGTTGGTTATATCTCCTCACATAATTAGCCTCATGGTCTACTTCTCTTGATAATAACCATTGTTCATGTTGTATTAACCTAGATTTTAGTTGAGCAAATGTTAAGTGCTCATTGTTTGCTCTCACAGCAATGGTAAACTGATCATAATCAACACTTAACCCTTGAATAGCAATTCTTACTAGTTCTGTTTCATTTACTTTGTCATTAACAGATAGTAAAGAATCAGAAATTTGCTTTAATTCCCTGAGATAGACAGATATAGTAGAGTTTCCCTTTTTTATATTTTGCAATTTCTTTCTCAATTGGTCTTTTTGAGACTCAAGACCTTCATTGTGTGTAAGAACAAGATAATCCCATATTTCTTTAGCAGTTTGAAGGCCATAGGTATCATAATAAACAGATTTGGAGAGAGTACTTTTGAGATATGATTTCACAAAGTTCTCTTTACTCCTCCACTGTTGGAAGTCTGGGTTTATTTGTTCAACTCCATGAATGAAAGTAAGTTGTGGAGGTGCTTCAATTGTGCCAGTGACAAACCCTAGTAACTCATAAGTACTAAGAAGGGTTTCTATTTGGTCTTTCCACATAAGAAAGTTAGAATCATCTAACTTTTCAGTGATGAAACTAGTAACTGATGAAATTGGGGGCAGATTACCTATATTTGAAGTCATTTGCAGAAAGCTTGAAGAAAAGCCTGAAAAAACAGTAAGTAATGTTGTATTTTGTTGTAGTTTTGATGATAATCTTTGAAATCTTGATTATAATGTTGAATCTTCTGAATTTTGATATTGAGTATTCTGAATTTTGATATTGAATGTTGAATTTTCTGAATGTTGAATCTTTTCTTTGATTGCGAGATGATGATGATTGTTATTGAGCTCAAAGAACCCTAGCTTTTGGATCACAAAAGACCTAGTCTGATACCATGTAAGAAATTCTAAGAACTCTATTTTATTTCCAATCAATGATTTTCTAGTTTATTACAAGTTTATTTATACTAATGAAAAACAAAGAAGAAGAGAAAGGAAAGATTAGAAAGTTAGTTAGACAACTAAAACAGAATTAGTTGTAACTAACTTTAGTTGTTTATTCTTGTTGCAGGTTGACTGGTCAGAGGTCTTTGCTTGACTCGGTTTGACCAGAGAGTTTCTTGATCTTCACTTGACTTGACATTGGTCTTCTCTTGACTTGACTTTGACTAGGGTCTTGGTCAGAATATAACCTAGATATAAAAGGCAAAGTTTTGCCCTAAACTCTCATTTCGACTTCTCTCTATTTCTCTGTAAAAACCCTAGATTCACAGATACTAATGTTAGAATTTGGCTCTTCGAGACGCCCAAACTAATCCACTTCCTATATAAATTCAAAATGATATGAATTTGATTAAGATATTTTATAGTGAGATGAGATATTTTATAGGTTCGATCGTTCTCGGAGTTGCCCCATACGTTTGAGATGAATTTACGAAATTGAAATGGTCGGTCGGAATTGAAGGGTCGTATCTATGTCAAATGTCTTTTCTCTCTAGAAAATATTGAGAATCTCTGTCGTCCACCCTAGTTTCATTTGTTATGTGACAAATTAATGGTGATATTGTAACATGGTTGATGATCTAAATACTCGACTTACTTCCCTTTGACATAGACTTCTTTTAACTTATTATTGGCTTACATCAATGATAGAAGTGGGCCAACTTAAGAAAAGCTTAGGCAGTAGATAGGCTTTTGGAGTTTCGAGAAATTGCATTGAATAGTGTAACAATATGTGACAAGAGTTTCACACAAAATGTCAAAAGTGGAAAAGGTACTAAAAGTTTCCACTAAGGTATGGACCTATTGCCACATAAAATCTTCCCCATAAGGTGAAGAAATGCTCATACATATATAGGGATGAAAATCACTTCCCTCAAGTAGGATGAGGAGGAATATTGCAATTTGAATGGTGAAAATTTAAGATGCCTTCTTTATCCTTGAAATTCTATTGTTCAAAGAATTCGATAACATTAGTTGATCTTTCGGTAGCAACTTTTATAAGTCACATATATTTCCCTAAGATTCGAACGATAAAATCGATTTCACATCACTAAAGATGCTAGAAGCATTCCACCACTAATTTCTCGGCCGACTTTTTTTTTTCTTGTCGAATTCTTATTGTAACAACTCATTTTAAACAATAATAGGCACTCGAAAAATGTGACATAAAATGCTACATATATCCTACTAAGCAAGAAACAGAGAAGAGTTAAGAGTGTTATTAGTGGCTTGAGAGAGATAGAGAGGGAGTAAGTTATACTAACTAGCAAGAACAAAAACAATGGCTTCTCTCTCTAGAACAATGACTTCTCTACCCAAATCAAGATCAGGGTTTTCTTCTGATCATCAAATACTTAAAATTTATCAGCTTCCTTCATCCATGAACTCGAAAATATCTTTTCAAGTTGGGAAAAACATTCCATTACCACTTGTATGTAAAGCTATTTCTCTCAAGTCACAAACAGAGATTGAAGCTTTACAAACAAAGTTTGAAGCTTCACAAACGAAGTTCGAAGCTTCACAAACAGAGATTGAAGCTTCAAAAACAGAGATTGAAGCTTCAAAAATAGAATTTGAAGCTTCACAAACAGAGATTGAAGCTCCTAATATTGCTAAAGATGTTTCTAAGGTGCAACTTCCATTAACAATTCACTAAATCTTTTATCTAGTTTTGTTAATTTGATTGAAACCATATGAAGTTTGAGTTTTTGTGATATTTTGTTTCTACCATTTGATTGATTTTAGTCTATTCATATAAAGATTAATCCATTTTCTTCTTATTGATAAGCATTTGTTTCATATCTGTTTTCTCCAAACCTTTCTACTGAAAAGTAGATAAGTTCACTTCTATAGGTTGAGTTTGTGGTCATCCAACTCAAAACCATTTGGCAATGAGTGGAGAGGACCTACACATTATATTGTTAGTTACTAGATCACCCTTCTCCAATATGGGACTATTCTCACACGATAGATTTCATGTTAGAAAAAGGAGAAAATATTTCACTTGCTAGATAGTAAAGAAATAAGTTTTGCTACTTCAAGTCTCTAGGTAAATTGTGATAGATCCTTATCGCTTTGAGGAACATTCGAAATCTAGTGCTGTATCTGGGTCCTTAATCTTAGTAAGCCGACGCCTTTTCCCTTCGCCAAGAACAAAGCCTTGTGTTCGGAGGCGAAAATAGGAACAATGTCATTACTGGCAGGCCTTGAGTCCCATGAATGGCAACAGAGCCAAGGACTCTCGTCTTAAGGGTGAGCGCATGTCGTAGTCTGATATCGCTTTCGAGAACGTGTAGGGGCCTTTTGGGTGAGTGGGTTAATCCGGAACAACACCTTGTGCTCTTTAGCGGTCTTAGGTCTTGGTATCAAAAGAAGAAATGATATTTGTAATTGCTTTAGATAATGGTATCTTTTGTGGCGTTGTGCTTGATTAACAGCTTATAGGGAAGACACCGATGGTATACCTAAATAAAATCGCGAAGGGTTCTGAAGCAAAAATTGCCGCCAAGCTTGAAATTATGGAGCCATGTCGTAGTGTCAAGGACAGGTATAGAACAACCTAAACATACAAAAACAAAACAAAAAAATTGGTTATATATAACGTTGCCTTACTAATGAATGTTTCTCAATCTTTGCTTCAGAATAGGTAACAGTATGATATCTGATGCCGAAGAGAGAGGACTTATAACACCCGGAAAAGTAAGTAACTTAATTTACAATTTCATATCTTATTCTGAAATAGCGATCCTTTACCTAAGAAATACACATTCTTTATATCCTAAAGACCTGAAGAGCCGAGCTATGAGTCGTTAAGAGGACTCGCGGTTGATATCGCATTTACATTTACATTTTGTAGTTTTATACACTTAAAGAGGCTAGCTTTTGTTCTGATTCTTGTGCAAAATATTTGTGCTTTGGTATATTTTGAAGAGTATTCTGGTGGAACCAACCACTGGCAATACGGGTATCGGTCTTGCATATATTGCTGCTGTGAAAGGATATAAACTCATCATAGTAATGCCTGAATCTATGAGTATGGAAAGACGAATCATTTTGAAAGCCTTTGGAGCTGAGGTAGTTCTTACAGAGTCGACAAAGGACATGAAAGGAACAATTCAGAAAGCTGAAGAGATTCTACAAACGACACCAAATTCGTTTATGCTTCACCAATCGAACAATCCTGCAAATCCAAAGGTACCCAATGTTCAAGCAATCTGTTCCTTCTATTCCTTCTCTAGTTTTACGTCATTCGACATAACATAGTGAATCAATAAATCTTCGCTTTGACCTCGGCCCAAGTTCTCGCACTTGCTCTTTTGTGCCCCCTTCTTGTGCTCGTCGGGGTACTGGACTACTGGGTTGTTGGTCTACCAAGCACTTGCACATTGCTCTTGTCGCCAGCTGGGTAGGCGGAGCGCTCGTTATCCTTATTATTCCTTGTTATTATCTTCTTTTTTTCATTCACCGTGTATGACAGTCGAGTGCCAAACACGGGAGTACGCCCTTATTAGTGTCTGTCTTGCGTACGGAGAAAAAGGACCATTTAATATAATTGAGCTCTCGTTAATGTGCTTCGTGCAGATTCACTATCAAACAACTGGTCCAGAGATCTGGGAAGACACAAAAGGCAAAGTTGATATCTTTATTGCAGGGATAGGAAGTGGTGGAACTATTTCAGGTGTTGGTAGATTCTTGAAAAAGCAAAACCCTAACATAAAGGTAAGGTTCATAACATACCCATGTCTAGGGTTGATATGAGTATCATAGTGGGGAGGTTTTCCTTCCCAAACAAGTTCTTGTGCTCTGATTTCTAATTGAGTTTATGATTTAGGTTATTGGTGTGGAACCAAAAGAAAGTAACATACTTTCAGGAGGAAAACCTGGTAAGGCAACACATTTGCATCCTGTGAAGTTTGGTTTAAAGAAATGTTAATTTGGAGATAGGATTTTATTTATGTCTATGGGTCTATAATATATGCAGGTCTACATAAAATTCAAGGTATTGGAGCAGGTTTTGTGCCAGGGAATTTAGACCTAAATGTAATCGACGAAGTCTTAGAGGTCCTAATCTTATCTCTAATATGTGCTTATTTTATTTAATCATATTTCGGTTCGTAGTTATTTTCCTCTTGTATTCATCTGTCAGGGGTGTTCATATGATTTTCTATACGTGTTAGGTGTAACTGGTATACATCGTGTCAGATCGCGGTGACATATAGGCTAAACTTTCATATTGTTTTGCTCCTTAACAGGTATCTGGAGATGAAGCGATTGAAACAGCAAGGCAATTGGCACGACAAGAGGGCTTGTTGGTGCGTACTACTTACTAGTTTGTCTCAAGTTCGATTTACTATATGTATCTATAAAAAGCCATGTTTAAAACTGACGAAACAATTGCTCGTTGTATCTGTTTCGCGTCTAAATGTGGTGTTGTACACAAATGGTTATAACATAAGAATAGATAAAACTATCAAAGTTATAACAGTACATTTACGAAAACTTGTTACATATACGTGGCTATGTATGTATTCTTTTTTTTTTTTTTTGGAATCGCTATGTATGTATTCAATAGCTAACACACTTTACCTAAATTCTAATGTGTCATGTAGGTTGGCATTTCTTCAGGTGCTGCAGCAGCCGCTGCTATTAGAGTCGGAAAGAGACCTGAAAATGAAGGAAAGCTTATCGTGGTAAGAAAACTTTCGTTTCTCTTGGTTATTTGATCCGAAGCTTCTATCTCCCGAATATAAAATGAAAAGTAAGACTAACAATGCAAAATAAATTGAGTCTGAGTCAAGGAATGACTTGACTTGTAGTCAACTTTAATAACACATATATTAGCATAATAGTTAATTCTTACTTTTCTCTTAATTTAAATGGTCATTAGTGTTAATTCTTATATTTGCAAGTAATTGTAGTGGGGGGCGGAACCCGAATTTCAAATTAGGAGTTGACATAAAGCTAAGATTATGGGAATTAAAATCTATATATTTGCGTATGCTCATAGTCTGCCCAACCCGTCTTCAGATTGGGTTTTGCGCGACTGATGTGGCCGGACAATATTGAAAGAGAGATTAAAGTCTTTATTTTTCTCTCTCTAAATCTTTTCCAGTTACATCACCCGATTGAGTCCAGCCAGAAAATGAGTTGGTCAAAATGTCATTTTCATATGTTTACCCCCTTTAGTGCTTGCAGATAGGCAAGGAGTTGTTGTAAAGGTTAAAATTATGAACTATTGAATGCATTGAAAAGAAGAAAAGAGAGTAGAAAATAAAGAGGGGGATTCAAACCCCATATATGTAAACTTGCTATGTTGTGTACTTCGTTGACCAAATTTTTTTTTATAAGACCATATGATAGTTTGGCATTTCTCCCAATCTTCTTAAACCTATAATGACTATTGAACAACAAAAATAGTCACATTTTTTAAAAAGTTGTTAAAACAGTTATATATCGACAAATTATTTAACATGTCCCCCCACTTCGTGGTTTAGTGGTTGGATCCGGAAGTCCTAGGGTCGATTGTTAATAGAGATTTATTGAACTTGAGTTATTAGGGATATAAATTAAGTAAATGTTGAAATAGATGAACTTGAAGTCCCAAAAGATAGTCATATGGGTCTTTATATGGTCTTTGGGATTCAAAATGTCATTTATAATGACCGTTATATGGCTTATGTAATTCATAATCAACTACTATACTATATGTTCGTGATGTATCGAGTCTATGTCAACAAAAGAAAAAGAAATTATTCAACATAAGTTCTATTGTAGAAAATGCATAGTTATGAGTTTGATCCATGTTTATGTATGTTTACAGGTTGTATTTCCAAGTTTTGGAGAAAGGTATCTGTCCTCTGTTCTTTTCCAATCAATCAGAGAAGAATGTGAGAATATGCAGCCTGAACCATAGAAATGGAAACTACTCATGTGACCCAAATAATTGGGAGTTCACTTCCTCTTCCTCTTTATTTCTATTAAAAATGCAGGCCTACCCAAAGGAAATGAATAAAGTAAACTATTTAGAGCTATATACCACTATCAAATGAATGAGTCTTTCTATATTTAAATGTTAGATCTCATGGCTCCCTGTTTGGGTAATTTGACATTTGACGGTTAGTTTGTGCTTCGTTATATATGTAACATTGATGAACTATAATAATTACAGTAAGAATAATGCTACAAGAGACTACAAGTCCAAGTATATTCTATGTCTACACGAAATCAATCATTTCCATTTTTGAGTCAATTCTCTTTTGATGAACTTTTTCACTCTTGATGGACGGTTGATTCCTATTCTGGTCTCGCGTATGGCTACTTTTGTAGTCTATTTTAGTCTCGGGTATGGCTCCGGTTGACGACCTTGACCAATTATAAATGGCTATCTGTAGAAAGTTTATTTTTGCAAAGACATGTCTAACCTGACGAATGGGAGGATACTCTTCGCTGGAACGGATAGAGAAAGAGAAGGAGAGATAAAGAAGAAGAAGGATGAGAGAGAAATAATGGTGGTGGTAGACGAAGGTGAAGAGAGAAATATTTGAAAAAGATATTAAAAGTCGCCTACAATGTGAGTTTACAGCGACCCTGGTCGGCATGGAGAAAAAGTGGTCAACTAAAATTGTTACCCTATAACAATTAAAAAATAAATTGGTCAACTATAGCCGACTAATTTTCGACGATGTCCGAAAAATATTCTCAATTTATTTGGACTCATAATTCTATAACTATACACATTCTTATTGTTGAAAGTGTCTTGAATATGGGTTGACATCTAATCCAGTTACGCCCCGCCAACCCGCTTATTTCTATTTTGCCACGAAATTTTGAACTCGCTAACAGGGTTGATCACCGAGGCAAAGTTGGTATATGAAGCAAGGCTCTGATGTAGAGTAAGGCTCCAAGACAGAACTGATATGCAGAACAGGTTTTTTATGTCGGTTATATGTTAGCGTATCCATGTAGATTTCAGATTTAGAAAGAAAGAGTCGATGAGGCAATGCGTCGGTGGAGTTAGGTTTTAGTGGTTATATAAACTAAACCTTGGGATATCTTAGTAGATTTTTCTCATGAATCTCTTGTGTAACTAGTTTGCTTATCATAATGGAAATCATCGCGTCATTGTCGTCGTGGAGTAAGTCCCACCAATCGAATCACGTAAATCTCTTGTATTTTATGTGATTATTTTTTATTTCCTGTTACTTTTCTTGATTTAATTGATTGGGTCTCAACACTTATTATTTTTTTTATCAGTGGCGTGATTCACAATAAAAACACCAACTACAATAGTTTATTTATTGTGTAAAAGTATTAGAAAAACAAAAATGTGCATCATATTATATTTGTGTACATGGTAGTAGGATGACTTGGTCGCATTAGTATTTCAACCTTAAACAATAGGAAAGGAAATTATTTCTTTTGCTTTTCATCTTAGGGCAGGGGAAATAGACCCCCACTCATTAATTTATTCCAAGATTTAACCCAAAAATCAAATACAATACTATTTTCAATTACTTTAGTAGTTATGGATCCACTAGTTTTCCCTGTTTTTGGTTGAAATAATGAAGAGTTAATTCCTATATGGCCCCCTACTTTGTGACCAGCTTCCTTTATGGCCCCCAAATTTCTGTAAATTCAAATATGGCCCCCTATTTTCATGGAAATGTCTTAACTACCTTTCCCATTAATATATTTTCAAAATAAAATTAAAAACAAAATCTTAAATTCCACCTCACTTCCCTCTCCACCACTCATCTCTCTCCACGTCACCTATCTCTCCAACTCACCTCTCTCTCTCTCCAACTCACCTCTCTCTCTCTCCAAGTCAGCACTCTCATGAAGGTCGCCGGCCGGAAAATTTTCCGGCCGGCGACCTTCAAACTTAAAAAAAAAAAAAAAAAAAAAAAAATTTCACTCATCTCTCTCTCTCTCTAAAAATTCCGGCAAAGGGGGTTTTCCTTCGCCGGAATCTGGTCTGTTGAAGAACAGACCAGATCGGCCTGTTCTTCAACAGACCAGTTCGGTCTGTTCTTCAACAGATCCGGTCTGTTCTGTTGAAGAACAGACGGTCTGTTCTTCAACAGACCAGATTCCGGCGAAGGGAAACCCCCTTCGCCGGAATTTTTAGAGAGAGAGAGAGATGAGTGAAAAAAAAAATATTTTTTTTTTTTTTTAAGTTTGAAGGTCGCCGGCCGGCGACCTTCATGTGAGTGCTGACTTGGAGAGAGAGAGAGAGAGAGAGGTGAGTGAAAAAGAAATTTTTTTTTTTTTTTTTTTTAAGTTTGAAGGTCGCCGGGGTCGCCGGGCGGAAAATTTTCCGGCCGGCGACCTTCATGAGAGTGCTGACTTGGAGAGAGAGAGAGGTGAGTTGGAGAGATAGGTGACGTGGAGAGAGATGAGTGGTGGAGAGGGAAGTGAGGTGGAATTTAGGATTTTGTTTTTAATTTTATTTTGAAAATATATTAATTGGGAAGGATAGTTATGACATTTCCATGAAAATAGGAGGCCATATTTGAATTTACAGAAATTTGGGGGCCATAAAGGAAGCTGGTCACAAAGTAGGGGGCCATATAGGAATTAACTCAATAATGAGTAGGAAACTTGAAGTACTTGACCTATAGATTGACCAATTGTCCAATGAAACCAGTCAAATTCATTATTTATGAGGCTAAGTTAGTAGTTTATCATCTATAGTCTCAGAAAATAAAATTGCAAATAAAATAATTTCACTTCATACAGAATTTTGCAGATGATCATAACGAAAAGTTGTAAATACACGTTTTTAGCCTAAAAACCGAAAGAGGAAATACATAAAGTGTGAACATCAGCTTGGTCGGTTGAAAAATGATTTTCTTTTTGTTAAATGTAGAGAAACCACTTTTCACTTTGTTAGGCATAAAAATGCTAAGCACAAAACGTATATACTAATAATTAATATACGTGATCTTTACTTAAAATAATCAAAAGTGATTATTTAGTGCATTACTTGTTTAATTCGTGGTTAAGAAAATGGAAGAAAATGTAGTTAGGCATAAGCAGCGCCGTCCTATCCATAAAAATATAGTGATAGTACTATTAGACATTCTTAATCACACTTGATTAGAAGAGATTTTTTTTTTTTTTTTTTGAGAATGATTAGAAGAGATATTGTGAGTATATGTTGTTTAAAGTTCATAATATTGTAGTAGGGAAATTAATATGTGGGGAGACTAAGGGCAATGTGAACCCACTTATTTTGATTAATATTTTGGGTAGTTAGAAGTGAGGAGTTCCATTCACTTCTACAACAATGGATTTAGCAAAGAATGAAAGGGTGAAAAACAAAGTGGGGTGGAAGAGAAAGGCATGTTTACTGTTTATAGAGAATACAGTGAAGGATCACCTATCAGTACGAAGAGAATTGATATTTCTTTAAAGTTGTGATGAAAACAAACAAACAAATAAGTTTGTCTTTGGTTGAACAATATGAATAGAGTTTAAATCTTATCGTTTCGAAAATTGTAGATGAAAACAAACAATCATTTCAGATTTCATATGGGATCTACAAAAAACAAACACCACCTTATACTAATACACAATATTCATCAATGAAAACAAATAATGGTTGAATGGGCCATATAACCATAATATATTTAATTAATGAATATAAACATAAATATATAGATTTAAAGTAAACTTATAAATGTGGAAGACGAGAAATGTGAATAATTTTCTATTTAAACTTTTCAAATTTAAAACTCAATTTACATATACATATATGATATATATATATATATGTGTGCGCGCGCGCGTATTTGTAAGACATTGTTTAGTGTATGTTATTTTGACAAAAGCACTTGTTTTAAGACATAACTTCATTATAAAATAAGGAAAAGAAAAACATCACCGCCTGTTAAATATAAAACTAGATGTAAGGCATACATCATACATGAACATTTATGGTGTGTTTGGACGACGGAATCATGAATCCGCGGATTCATGAGTCTCTGGAATTCATGATTCCACGGATTCATGAATCCAAGTTATATATTTTGGTTTGTTTGACAACTAATAAGAATCCTATGACTTATTATTATTTGAGTATTTTTAAACGTTTCTTTAGAAAAAATATCGAATAAACTTTGTTCTCGAAACTCGTTTTATTCGAGGAAATATCAACTTTTGGAAAAAACGGGTTTCGGGAAAAAATAATTTCTGAGAAAAATAGTTTTCGAAGAAAAAATGATTTTCGGGGAAAAAATTGATTTTTGGGAAAAAAATGATTTCTGGAAAAAACAATGATTTTCGGGAAAAAAATGACTTTCAGGGGAAAAAATATTTTTTGGGAAAAATAATGATTTAAAAAAAAAATATATTTTTAAAATAATTATTTTGTCGAAAACATTTTTTTGTTGATTTTAAATTTGAAATTTGGATAAACTAATCCAAAATCCTAGAAAAATTAGGGGGTAGGGTGGGATTTTGGTCCAATACAAATTTTGGAATTAGGAATCCTTAGGATTCAAGAGTCTTGAGATTCTTGGTAGCCAAATACACCAAGAATTCATGATTCCTACCAAATCCCACTTTTGATAGGAATCCTACTTAGGAATCTTGCAACCAATCACACCATTATTGTTTTTTGTTATAATAGACCTCTTAAAAAACAAATAAATGCTACTTATTTAATGGATTTTTTTTAAATGTATTTAATGGATTATTATTACTTTTTAAAGTATTTATAGTAGATCAAAAATTTGCTTAGGAAACCCCAAATAGCAAAAACATCGTCAAATCCAACTTCCAACTAAAATATCCAAGGTTGTGTTTGATAGCAATTTGGAGAAAATAAAAAAAATAGGATAAATTTTACTCGGAGAAATTTTTTCTCTGAGAATAATTTTCTCTTTAAATCTTTTCATATTTTCCACTGTTTGGTTTGGCTAGAGAAACAGTCCAAAATTATCTGAATTATCTGCAACTATACCCAAACACAACTGATTCATCTTCTTAAGATGGAGAAAGGGTTAAGAAGAAAGAAATTGATTTATGGTGTTAGAGTTTGATCTGCTACTTTAGAAACTGCAAAAGTAGCATCACAAGCTTATGAAAGAGCTTCAAAAAGTTTTAGTTAGAGAGAGAAAGCATCAATTGTAGCCAGAAGAATAAGAACATCAATGATAATTACCATATGATGGATTCTTCTTCTCTCTCTGTAGGAGAAAAGTATGGATTTCTTTCAAAACATGAAGAAGACTATTAGAGAGAGAAGTATTATTATAGGTTAAGACTTCATTGTCAATGTAATGATACGAGTTATTTAATAGATGGTATGAAATATTTAACATTAGTTTTGACCCAAGAATCTGTTTCGGATCGATCTTTAGTCATGGTTTATAGATATTCGTCATGGTTTATGTTCCTCTTGCGTTTGTGAAACAGTAAGTCAAAGCTGATAGTTGTGAAACCGTAACGGCATGAATTAGTCAGCGAAACTCCTCTTGCATTTCCAACCTTTGAACTTTTTTTTTTTTGTTGTTGAAAGACCTTTGAAGTTATTGGTAGTAGTTTAAATCACAATTAGAGGTTCAAATTCTAGACAGGGAGTGACTAATGTAGAGAGAGATTGGCAACTGAAAATAGGGATTGGAATGTAAGTGAGAAGGGGTGGTGAATACTAAATTAACTTAACAGCTCGACAAAGTGGTAAGGTCACACTCCCTTTCTCACACTTTGCCAACACACTCACGTTAGGTTAGGTTAAAAAATACAACCCCCTTCCCTTTATTCTGTTCTTCATGGTAAAACCATGCCTTTCTCACCCTCTTATTTACAGCTTCATCCTTAGAGAAACACAATTTTAGAGAGAGAGAGAGAGAGAGATTCGTTGGCTGTAAAGCAAACCAATCTCAAATTCTCTCTCTCTCTCTCTCTCTCTCTAGAAGATTGGAATGTAAGTCGAGAGAGATGGAGAGACTCAGTTGGCTGTGAAGCATCAGTGCATCACCATATGCCGATCAAGCATTAGTACTCTAAAACCTACTTTTTTTTAGTAGGTTGAAAAAAAGTTTCTCTTATAAAAAGTGGGTAAAAAATTCCCCGTGTTGGGAGAAAAAATTGGATAAAAATGTCACGTGATGTGGGTTTCCCTTTTCCCCTATTTGCCTATCAAACATAAAGAAATTTTAAGTTTTAGATAAACTTTTTCTCTTTTCCCCGAGAAATATGGCTATCAAACAGACCCCAAGTCTCATGGTTTTTCACAAGTCCTTAGAAAACTTCATTTGTAATTTTTCTTATTTTAAATAGTAAAATATGGTTATTAATTTTATATGAAACCACTTACACAAATTACAAGTCCATAATGGTCATTCATCCATGAGTTAACTAAACTAATAACCCTTTTTTTCTAGTAATATTTTCATTGTTCTCCTACGAATTTTTTTTTGGTTGATCATACACAACTTTATTTTAAAAATGTTGTTCCATGACATAATTGGTGGCTTAATCTAGTACTTTAGACGTCTGTACATCTTCTACAAGCAACTATGCTGATTCTTTAGAGTTTATATTGGTGATTTTAAATTTTGACATTGTTAGAAAAACAGGTACTTAGAGCATGAGGTTCTACGTTCGATTCTTAAAAGAAGTGAAATTCATTGTTATTAAACTTGATTTATAAAAGGTGTAAATAACAAGTTTGTTGGGCTCTAAGCTCTTTAGTATATTGTTAGGCTTTAAAATCCCTTTGATTAGTAGTTTAACTTAGGCAGTTATTCTGCTCATGCCAGATTGAAAATTTCATTCTGCTTCTCACTCTGTCCACCTAGTGGTGGTCAACGATTTGTGTCGGTCCGGAAACGACCGGCACAACCCGTTTATAAGGCAACGCAGCACAACACGGAACAACGCGTGTCGTGCCGAACCGTCACGAGTCGTGGCGGGTCTGGGATTTTAAGCTCCCGGACCCGTCAACCACGACAGTTTAGGAACGAAAACACGACCAACCACTCGTGGCGTGCCTAACCCGCCACAGAGACGACATGACAACGACTGGACCGCTGCCATGGGATGTTTCTATGCCCAGTCCCACGACTATGTCCACCCCTATTTGGACGTTTACATGTGGGAGAGAGGAAGGTGGGTGTAATTTAAACATTTAATATCAACTGGACTTTCAACATTTACATGTGGGAAGTCTGAGTAGGGTGTAAGTGTTTCAACAAAAAAAGAGTAGGTTGTAAGAGAGAGATCTGGATTATATTTAATATATGTATATATATGGGCCATTTCCCAAATGGCCCCCAACTTTGTGATCAGCTTCCTGCCTAGCCCCCTACTTTAGCAAATATTCTCATATGGCCTATTTTTTCCGTTATCTTTAACTGTCCGTTACTCACTCCTCCACCTCATTTCCTCTCTCTGCCAAGTCACTTAAAATGCCACATCATCATCTTCTCCGGCAGGGGTCGCCGGCCGGCCATATTTCCGGTCGGCGACCTTCAAACATTAAAAAAAAAAGTTTTTTTTTCTCTCTCTCTCTAAAATTGAAGGTCTGCTCCGGTCTGATTCGAACAGACCTTTGAAGGTCTGTTCGAATCAGACCTAGATCTGGTTCATTGGCAGAGGGGGAACAAAGACTTTTTCTTTTTTATGTTTGAAGGTCGCTGGTCGGAAATTTGGTCAATCGGCGACCCTTGCCGGAGAAGATGATGATGTGACATTTTAAGTGACTTGGCAGAGAGAGGAAATGAGGTGGAGGAGTGAGAGTAACGGACAGTTAAAGATAACGAAAAAGGGGGTCATATGGGAATATTTGCTAAAGTAGGGGGCTAGGCAGGAAGTTGGTCACAAAATTGGGGGCCATTTGGGAAATAACCCTATATATATACATGTCAGTTTGTTTTCATTCACCACCTAGTTTTGGCATTTCTTTCATTTCATTCCACTAAAGAAGCATACTCTGACTTTTTTGTCCTCCAATTTGCTGGGTCTCTCTCTCTCTCCAAATCAACTTTGTTTGAAACATCTCTCAATGGCATCAAAGGATCCAGCAGCAACTGAACCTTCTTCCTCAACTAGGTCATCTCTCTTCTCCTCTCCTCTAACTGTCTTTCTCAGTCTCCCACCCACCCACCCATCTCTCTCTCTCTCTCTCTCTCTCTCTCTCTCTCTCTCTCTCTCTCTCTCTCTCTCTCATATATATATATGATAGGGTATGACATGGTTGTTATTGTATGTGCAGATGGTGGTCGGAAAAGACAGTGGCAGTGGTGACGGGAGGAAACCGAGGGATAGGGTTTGCCCTGGTAAAGAAGCTAGCAGAGTTGGGAGTAATGGTGATTCTAACTTGTAGGGATGAATCAAAGGGAAAAGAAGCAATTGAATTACTAAAATCTCAAGGAATTGAAAATGTTGAATTTTTTCAATTAGATGTGATGGATCATAATTCTATCATGGAGTTTGTCTCATGGTTCAAGCAAACATTTGGTCTCCTTGATATTCTTGTAAGTATATATTAATTAATTAATTATTCTCCCTCTTCTTAGCTAGGTTTAGCAAAGGCTCCTATCCTAGCTCTATGAACTACCACCCTAATTTCTTTGGGAAATGACACTATCCCGACCCTTCCCCAGTTGAATCCAGACCGACTGACGTATCGAGCATAGATTCACATAGAGAAAATTACAAAAAAAATTCCCTCTAGATGTATTGTCCGACACATCAAACGCTCGAGAGAAGTGTTGGACATAGTATCACGGTTGAATTTCTTTTGGCATTGTCATCCTTGACCTTCACTATCTTGCCCTAGTTCCACTCCTTGTGGAGTCAAATGTTCTAACATTGGTAAACTCAATGCGAATATTAAACGATTTTAATTACCATATATGACGGTGAAATAACAGTTGTTACAAGGGTTCTTAATTCAGATATTAGTATATTGACACCTTTCGCGGCACATGGTATCTATTAATTCGTAAACTCCCTTTACCTACAAAAAGCAACTAGAAGAAATAACCTAGAAGTTGACTTTAATCTATTATATAAAATACAATGGACCTTGACTCCTTTTTTGTAATTTGATTAGGCAAAATTTTGAGGTGCACTCAAGGGAGAGTTGGGTATAATACATCATTTATACTATCTAATAAGAAGTTTCAAAAAATGATGAATTTTCACCTCCAACTAATTGAATCTGCCGCCTAGCGAGTGTCCAACCGCTACACTAAAAAGTGGTGGACAAGTACTGACTATACTTGTTTAAAAAAAATGTATCTTGATCACTATTAAAACGACTTGATTGTATCTTCAAAAAGTTCGATAATTATAACAGAAAAATACTTGATCGTATTGATTTGATTGCACCTTGTGTGCCTATTCTGATTATTTCAAATAATTGCGTATGTATCATATTACAACTTGTGTTGGTTGTATGAGAATATTTTCTTGTTGAGGTGTATCACGTAATAACTTACATGACTTGGCAAATGTGTCATTACTTTCCTAATTAAATGATTATAGTATACATTATTTATGGAAGAAATTTTATTAGTAATTTAATTTTCTTTTACACTATCTAAATTAATTTTGTAATATCTTTCTTTGTAGGTTAATAATGCAGCAGTATCATTCAATGATATCCACGAGAATTCGATTGAGCATGCGGACACGGTTATTAAGACCAACTATTACGGACCCAAATTATTAACTGAATTCGTTCTTCCCTTGTTTCGACAATCTGAATCTTTCAGTCGAATTTTAAATGTCAGTTCCCGTCTTGGATTATTAAATGTAAGTAAAAGTCCAATCTCGATTAACTTGATGAGTATCTATTTGACAATGGTTTAACCTAATTTTTTGTGGTTATGTAGAAAGTTAGCAACCCCATAGTAAGGGGCATATTAGAGGATGAAGAAAAATTATCAGAAGAATGTATTGAATTCATTTTAAATAGATTTCTAGAAGATATAAAAGGTGGTGTTTGGGAGGAAGAAGGATGGCCAAAGGTTTGGACTGATTATGCAGTTTCAAAACTTGGATTAAATGCTTATTCAAGAGTTCTTGCCAAACGCTACCTTGGAAAAGGTTTAAGTGTTAATTGCTTTTGTCCCGGGTTCACTCAGACAGAGATGACTCGGGGGAAAGGGAATCATTCTGCCGACTCAGCTGCTGAAATCGCTGCTCAGATTGTCTTGCTGCCACCGGATAAGCTACCAACTGGCAAATTTTATATTCATAATAAGCCCTTCTTGTATTCAAAAATTTAGAATCACAAAAAATGAAGTAAGTTTTTCATTTGTATTTGTATGTTCCCATATAAAGAAAATGCTATTTGATCGGACAAAAAGAGGTTTGAATGATCCGACAAGGCTGAATTGTTGATGTCATGTGCAAATGTAGTTTTATCGAGGAATATTAGACCAGGTCGGATCAAGTAACATTGTTGTTGATATAGAACGTACTCTTAATTTTTATTTTAAGTGTGTTGCTTAACATGTGAGTCATTAGCATGATGTAATTAAGCTATGATTAGTCTATCTTTGCCTTTGTAAACTATCCAGTTCATCTGTGTATTCATTTGTTTAAGATTACAAAATCGGAGAGTTGGTCGAAAGTCTTACGGATGAATAACTAGAGAAGAAGAACAAGAAGACCAATACGAGATGATGAAGATGGAGGTTGGACAAAAAAAATTTAAATCAATTTTAAAGTTGACTGGGGATTGATTATTCAAGTTTGAGAGGGTTATAGTTAAGTTCGAATGTGATAATGTCACATCTCAGGAGATAAAAGTTTGTATCAAGCGAATATAAGTATGGCGGGTGCGCATAGGTTTAAGTCAGCACACATTAGTTTATGTCAGTGGATATAGGTTATACCAGACAGAAAATATTAGATAACGTATAGGACATTTGAAAATGCAGTTTGCATTGGCCTTTATGCATTACGCGTACGCTCTTATACATCACCAAAGTGTTCTAATAAGCAAAATGCACAATGACTTGTATATAATGTAAATTATTTGAAGTACAAAAAGAAATTGTTACGTACAAGAGTTTATGTTTTATACAATAGAGTTCGTGTACCAGATCAGACAACTTTTTTTGAATCAAATATATAACGAATAGTAATTCTAACTTCCAGATATGTATTATATTTTCTTGTGACCTTGGGCTCTTCTTTTATTAACCCTTTCTTTTAGACATTTTGACCAATTACCATATAATTGTAACTTATTAGCAAATTTTCTGTTTTTTTTTTGTTGAACTAGCAAATTTTCTGTTGGGCTAACAAAATTAAACATCATCAAATTAGTTGAATACCCAATTTTTAAATTCTTATTAGTTTAAAAACATATCTTGTTTGTTCAAAAATCTAAATATTTGTTTGTTTAGTTAAAAACTCAAAAATTTATATTTTGTTTGGTTAAAATCAAAATTTTTTTGCAAGTAGTTGCAACTCTCTTGTAAGTTGTTTCAAATTACGAAAATATCTAAGGAGTTTAAGCTTAGAAAAAAAATGAGTGACTACACAACCCGCTTCTTGGGACTCCCACTTGAACCGTCCGTGAGAGAAACAAGGGTTTCTCTCTCCACGTGACTGGACATGTGAGAGGAAAGAGAAACCCTTGTTTCTCTCACATGCTGTTCAAGTGGGAGTCCCAAGAGGCGGGTTGAATATACTTTTTGTTTTCGATAGCAAAAAATTTAGAAGGAGTTTTGATCAAATTTCATATTAAACAAATTCTCTAGAATTTCTTTCTTGGGTGTGTCTATAGGCACCCCTCCTTGGGCTTCAGACAGTTCACTTCAAATCCTTAATAATTGACTCCTATAGATAGACGCACCCCCTCTTTCTTCCCTTCAAAATCCTTAAGTGACTGACTCCCAAATCGATTTCTTTCGCCGGCGTCAGGTGACTTACCTAAGCCTTTCTCTCTCTAGAAATCTCTCTCTCTCTCTCTCTCTAAATTGATCGATCTGAATTTATCTCTTTTTTTTCTTCAGTTTTCATTTTAATCAATAACAAGATGGCTTTTACTATGAGAAGTGTGAAGGTTCCCCCTAATTCAGCAACCCTAGAAGAAGCGAGAAAAAGAACTTTCGATTTCTTCAGAAGTGCATGCAGATCGATTCCCACCATTATGGATATCTATAATCTTAATGATGTCGCTACTGTTTCACAACTTCGATCCACTATCTCTGCTCAAATCCGAAAGAACGCTCAGATCACTAACCCTAAGGTCCTACCTTTTCCCCAATTCTTTGCTAGTAATTCTTCGATTTTCAACTTTTTTTTTTCTTTTCCATGGTTGGGTTCTTCATTTTTATTTAGGGTTGTTAATTTTTTTGTGATCAGTTAACGAAAATTAGGGTTTTTAATTGGTTTCTTAAATTTATGATTCTAGGTTTTTAATAGTAGATTATATGATGGATGGGTCTATTGAAGGAAATATTGTTGTTTCTTTTATGAAACTTCTCTCTAGGAACCAAGTACAGCTAAAAGAAGGCGGAAATTAACATGAATTTAGTTTAGTACTAACTTTTTTATTTGTTTTAGAATCTGGGTTGTGTTAGAGAAGATTTGTTCTTTGTGGAAGGAGACTTGTTTTATTGAGTCTTCAGGTCGAAATTCCTTTTTATCCTTATTTTCCGCCTCATGACGGGAGTTTGTATAAGGTTCCAAAGACTAGTTAGGGATTTCAATTGGGGAGATAGAGGAAGGACTATACTCAAAAATTGATGGATTAGTAAATTTGTTTGTTTCGACCGAGAAGGTGATTCTTCTAGGGGCATGTAGTATAGTATTGCAAGGGTCCTAAGCATGAAACACCTACGAATTTTATCTATCACATTTGAAAGCTTAGTGTGTGATCAAGTCCTCATAATATATATGGCATATATCATATCCTAGCTTTCGGACTGTAAACTTTATATCTCTTCCACTTGATTACCTTGTTGTTTTTATACCCCTTGTGGGAAGGTTAGCGAATTATAGTATGCTTCTGATTGCAAGAGCTCTTTTCATTTTCAGTCACTTTCGGATATTTCCGACTGAAATGTTGTCAACCATTTTATGTTTGAAGATTCATGGAAATGAGAAATGGCGACTAGTTTTGGTTAACAAGTTTGTACCAAAATTTCTGCCTCGCCATGCTCATAAGTCAGATGAACATTAATCTTTTAGTCTTCATATGCTTGCACTCTGTCAAATCTTGTGTTTTCCCTGGTTCCAGTCTTTTAAGGGTCGAGAAATTGCTCCGTTCTTCAACTGTCTCTAAACTAGAGCCTAGTATTACTTACAGATTAGATATTACTGAGTAACCCACATTGTCAAGTCACATTACTAACTCTTATTGATGAGTTTGTGGGTATCAAGTACTATAGCCTGTCAAGTTATGAAAGGTACTCCATCTTGTGTGAGAATATAATGGCAGTCATTGTTATTTGTAAAGGGTGCCGTTTGCGCTATAGAGTAATTGTTCTACGGGTTCGTGTTTTTTGGTTGTTAATAGTTATAATAAAATAATGTTGGAGGGGCGACCATTCGTAGCTATGAAATAAGCAGTTTTGTTCCAGGAGTCTGCCCCAGGGCCAGGACTTTAAGCCTCCAAAACCTCTTGCTTTATAATCAGATAAACAAGTTTTCAGAAAACGTTGTACACTACCCACTACGTGTCTCTGCCAGTCTGCCTGTACTACTATATCTTCTTTTAGCAGTTGTTCTTCAAGAGTTTTTCTTTCCACACCAGAGAAAAATGTAACACTGTCTATTTCGAGTTTCATGAATATTTGTTCTTATTTGTCTTATAAAGGAAGCATAATGAATGATGCAGGTTATTGATATGTTGTTGTTCAAAGGAATTGAAGAACTGAACAACATTGTTGAGCATGCAAAACAACGGCATCATATCATCGGCCAATATGTGGTCGGTAACGAAGGACTTGTTCACGACGTAGGCACCAAAGATCAAGGAGTCTCTGACTTCCTTAAAAAGTTCTACTCCAGCAATTACTTCTGAAGCTTAAGAGGGAGAGGAAGTGTCCGGACACCTTTCACTGTGTTCTAGACGTTATGGGTAGTTTTTGTTTGTGTTCTCTTCGACTTGTTGAGTCCGAGGAAGAGGAATAATTATGTACACAACTGAAACAGATCTTGTTTCTCTATTATGTCTTGAATCAATTTATGTTTTAAGTTGTTCTCTTGGTTACTACAAGATCATGTTGAAACTATATGGTCAGTGTACTGAAGTATGATTATAAAAGAAAATGTTTCTGTTAATAGCAATTCTAAACATGAATTACGGTGGAGTTACCATCGAACTATTCCTATTCGGAAGCTAAAATGGGGAATTCCTTTTGGGGTGACAGGGAGGAAACACGGAGAAATCATTGGATGGCGGCTCGGGGCAGATTGTGCCAATCCTCAAGCTCTTTGACTCGTGAACCAAACCTTGGTAAACGTGGCTTTGAGATAAACATTCAAAATGGGGCGGTTGAGAAACGAGGACCAACTTCATGTTTTCGACCACAAGACTTTCCTAATGTCAATAGATGCATTTTGTGCAAGACCTGCCTAGATGCATTTTTGTGTAAGACCTGCCTAAATTCAGGCACAATCTCAGTGGATACGAGAAAAAAGGGGAGAGAGAAGATAGATGGTGGTGGCCGGCCAGCCGGTCATAGAAGGAGAAGAGGAAGAAGATATATTTTATTTATTTCTTCCTAACGAAGGGTGGTTTGAGGAGTCGCTTGAAATAGAGATAACGGTTAAAGTTGACTAACAGAAAATTGAAAAAGAGACTATGTCGGAAGTTAATCATCTTTAAAGGACCATTCCATTCAGGGGCTAAGTCTCCAACTACAAATTTTAATCTTCAACTCGAAGAACAAGATGGCGATGATATAATAATTGAGATAAACATTCAAAACAAAAAACCACAAGGTTTATTACAACGACATCGACATCATACAAACTTCTATCAAACTACACACTCGCTTCATTCCCTCTTACAAAAAAGAAGAGTTAAAATGGAAATTTTTATATAAAAATGCATTTTCAGAAGAAATTCCCATTAATATATCTCTATAATTGTAAGAAGAGATTGAAGAGTGCAACTGGCCCTTAGCTTTTTTTATACTTTGCTCACAGCAGTACTTCTCTATCAAATATCCAGCTGAAAGGAGCGTTTCGCTCTTCCTTGCTCTTTTTCGCTTGAGCTCTCTCCTCCAACCTTCTAATTCTCGGTGTTAACCCACATACATATTCTTGAGCTTTTCGTCCCTCTGCCGAAAGACCTGTGATTTTCTCCACTTTCCATCTCCCCACTAGAAATTCGAGTATATCAGCATAATCTTTAGCAGTGTAAACACCAAGTCGTTGAGCCACCGACGAGAAGTTTTCGAAAAGGTTGTCTTCTTTACCATCATACATTAAGTGGGCTGGCATTGATATTTTCTTCTTCATCATATCTGCAAAAGCTAAGATAGTACCATCTGCATCAATCTCGAAAAGCTTTTCAACAATCTTGGTGTAAGCTGTTTCATGTCGCTTTTCATCTGCGGCAATGATTCCACATATCTGTGCTAGCTTCAAGTCTCCATGTTCCTTTGCGTGCCTAGCTGTGTTTCCATGGGAGATGAAAGTTGCTCTCTCCTGGAACGAGGTGTAGATGAATCCGAGATACGGGTTGTTCTCGGTTCGAGGATCCTACATCATTGACAAAATATAAAAACGAAATTTCCCGATTATAGATCAAGACTCAACAGAAACTTTTATCCACAGTAGAAGAACTTGAGGAATGAAATTTCATAGTAGCTGAAGCAAAATAGATGATACAGTTATATTACCATTCCTGATCCAATTAAATACTGAATTGTCTTCTCAATTTGTTTCATGTCGACTCGGCCAGATAAGTAGAGATACTTGTTGAGAAGATCACCATGTCTATTCTCTTCAGCAGTCCATGCCCTTGTCCAGACAGCCCAAGAAGTTGGGCTTGCACCTGTTTTTTATATTTATTTTCGAATCAACCCCATAATCTTGAAGAAGATAATGAATACAAGAAAAACCCTAAGCTGGTTAAACAAGCTCTAGCAACCATGACCTCTAAGCCGAGATAATCGAAAGGCAACCAACCTATGGGTAGGTCGTGAATTTGATCCTTAGACCTCCCGCTTTGGTTTAGATATTCCCACGAGAATAAATAACAATAAATAAGATCGAGGAAGATTAAACTAGCTGTTACCTGTTTCATCCCTGACCCCATCTAATGTGTTAAGCATGGTTTGATACGTGGGAAGGGCTTCCTCTGTAATCATGTCTCCAACCAAAACAACGAAGTAGTCGTCTGGGATCTCCTTCGCTCTCTTTCTCAGTTCAGTGACTTGGTCATAGAAACCATCTGAGGCCGGTTCCGGAAGAAAGTCTTGTGGTTGCCAACATTTCTCGACGGGCTTCAAATGTACCAAGATGTTATTATCTGCCCAATCCTCCAAAGATTTGAAGATTTCCATCTTTTCTGGTGGCATTGAGTGGCTGACCTGAACATGCACCTCACGAGGAGGGGTAAAGGGCTTCTTGAGAGTCTCCGTCCCACTGAAACAAGTATAAGAGTCGAGTTATATAATGATTTTCAAGAAAACCTTGTTAGTTACTAAATATAACTTCAAAGCTTCGAAAGGTTTCAAAGATAAAAGTCTCTCCTTAATCAACAAAATTAAATATTTGACCATAACCGAAAGCTTCTAACAAACCGTAGAAACACAGGTAACGATATTCTTAGGATCAATTTTACAAGTTCGTTTTTCGATTATGGTCGTTCGGGAAGATTAAGGAACGATTAGGTGGCAATGCAAAATGAAAGCGAAATGACTGCATAAAAAAAGCTGATATATATATATATATATATATATATATATATATATATATATATATATATATATATATATATTTTCTATCTAAGGGCGTAAATGAAAATGAAGAAGAAGCCGATCCTTATTGTGGAGACACAGGAAGAGAAATATGAGAATAAGATCCCATTGATGAAGTCATTAAACTTCTAAAAATGAAAATGATTTAGTAGATATCCAAGAAAAAACAGACTCCACCAAAAACTAGTCTAAGTACCAATCTTTAGAGTAATCATAACTAGAGGCAAATCTCGGCCGAAACGAAAATCCTCTCCACTCCCTTCTAACTAGATGAAAAGGATAGATAGAGAAGTACTTTTCCTAGTATAAGAGAAATAATGACAACCAAACAGAAAACCAAGGTCATGCATGAATGAGTTATATTCAATTGAAGATAGGTAAGCAAAATCATAGTTGTTAGTAATAACCTCTCCATTTTAGTGGTTTTCCAATGTGGGACTATAAGATTTGCCTTTGAAAGCCATTTCCTCAATAATTGTAACCCTTAAGAACAAGCTAACTACAAAAATCAAACCTAATTTTACAATTCAACAA
This sequence comes from Eschscholzia californica, assembly GCF_041429995.1. NCBI lineage: Eukaryota > Viridiplantae > Streptophyta > Magnoliopsida > Ranunculales > Papaveraceae > Eschscholzia > Eschscholzia californica. The sequence continues at coordinate 71,746,219 of NW_028238198.1, forward strand.
AATTAAAGAGAAAACACCATGTGCCCCAACCATCCCCACACAATAACAAAGAAAAATTGAACACCCAATTTATGAACAAATTAGTCTATTTAATTATGAAGAAGATTAGGAACATTATTCATATCCTAATTACAGAGAAAATTAGATTAACTATGTGAAATAATCAATAAGAAATTAAACAATTACATGACTAATTTCAAAGAACATGCATAAGTTGAATTCAGATTCTCAAAATGGAAGAAAACCCAGATCACGATTCAACAATTTTAGAGAGAGAAATGATGAAAAGCTTTAAAAACCCACAAAATAAAAACGATTTCTCAACTTAATAAGAACAAATTAAGAATACCCAGATCAGAAAAAAGAATTAAAATTGAAAAAATTAATGAGATCTCAAACACATTCATTCATGATATTAAAGAGAAGTGGGAAGAAGTTTACTTAGATGAGGTGGTACGAAGGGTGGAAGCCATGAAAACCTTGGGAGATCTAACATTGGCAACATTGGGGAAACCAAAAGATGGAAGCTTTTGAGATTGATAGGTTAAAGGGTTGAGTTTCAGAGCCATTTTCTCTCTCTCTCTCTCTCTAAACACACTTTGCCTTTCTTGTTTTTTTTGCTTTCCTCCTCCACAGAAGAGATCAATATATATAAACGGGACAACAGTTGCATGGAATCACCTAACCTCTACTTTTTGTCAACAATTACCACTATACCCTTGGTTCATTTTCAAATTTATTCTAAATTTTTTTTTTTCTATTTTATGTATTTTTTTTTTCCTTTCTTGTTGATTTTCTAAACTTCATAAACAATGTTATATCAACGGTGAGGGGAGTTGTCCCATCTAGGGAAATGGTATGCTTTTTAACCTATGATTACGTGGCCTTAAAACGTTTTATTACGAGCAGAAATTCAATGATTTCTGTGGATCGTCACCAGTAATATATACATTTCGATTCAAGGTTAGATACTTAGATATAAGTATGGTATGTCATTAATGTTTACATATTACATAATCAACGGTCAAATTGTTGTTTTTTTAGAAGTTGTGGAAAAATGTAAGACATTTATCACAACATTGAGGGGTAATTTAGGCAAATGATATTCATTTACCTAATCTCATGATATTTTGTAGTTTAGGTAATTTAATTTAATTTATAATTAATAAATATTTGATAAAAGTTAGATGGTAAAAATGGGTTCAAAGTAAAGGTAAAATGAGTATTGGGTAATAATTTTGTATTGTTATTAACGTCAATAAAGGTAAGAAGAACGAGAATATTGGCAAGTGATAGGTAATAAGAAGGATATATACAACGTGGCATCCCCACCTCAGCATGAAATCCACCCTTCATCCCATTGTCTCTTTCTCTCTTTAAAGTCCAAATGAACCCTAGTTTTAAGTCAAAGCTAGAATCAAGAGAACAATATTATTAAAACCCTAATTAGATCTTGCTTTGCTTCCCAAACCTACCATCATTACCCACAGATTTGCATTTGCCTTGATAGACTAAATATGACTATTCATGTAATCATGTGTCTTTTTTCTAAATTATTAGTACTAAACAACAACTAATCTAATTTTTTCAAAGGATGACATATCATAAAATGATAGAAATATGACTTTTAGGGCTCATCACAAAAAATTACCAATGAAACACGAATACAACTGCTATTAAACTATCTTACAATTATGAAAGAATCATTAAATGTGGTTGTGATGTTCGTGTAATTACTAACTTTTGGTTTGTTACGTTTTGAACACGATCAAAAATTAATATTTTAGGACTGAAATTAAAACGTCAAAATCTCTGAACTCAAGTTATTCGGTGTACATTTTAATTATTGGAATTGCATTGATATTGAGTGGTGGCTATGTGATTGAAAATAAAGCTAGGCTTAACTCAAAGTAGGCCATAATGTTCTAGTGGAAACGAAAATTCAATATATTATTTGGGAGGACCTACTCCAACGCCAAAGAAATTGAGCAAACTAATAGTGGTTCCAATAAAACAATATTAAAGAAACTCAAAATTGATATTTCTTATTATAACTTGGCAAGTAATTAGAAAATATGTTTTGGAACTATTTCATAAGCCAAGTAATCTCCTTTTATCACATTCAATGCTTTTTTTTAGTTTAAAATATAAGTATAGGTACTTCCATGCAGAAACAATAGAAAAAAAAATTGTAATTTACATAACTTTAAGTAAATCGACCAAATACGTGTGGAAATATACAACGAACTAATTTTGTATCACAAACAAAACATTTTGTAATCACACCAACACATTTTTCGTATGTGAAAGAGTTCCATTAGACTTGGAAGAAGGTTTCTTCTCAAATACTACAAATTAATGAGGAAAACAAAGAAGCAAATGACTTGATATTTTGATAGACCCTGTTTTCTTTTCATCTATTTATATAGGATTTTTAACTTTTCAAACAGTACACTAAGAGAGAGGGTTTGGACTCGAAAAATTGGATAAACAATTAGAATATGGAGTAATTATTTTTGTAATACATATGATCTATCCGGTGTATCCTCTTTAATAATGTTCATTAACTCCGGTCTAAACTCCCATAGGAAAACCTCAAACAAAAATATATTCCTTACCAATTAGCTTTTCAATCGGACTCCTTATTTACTTCTCTAAGTATGCTCAATTTTGAAGTATTGGAAGGACTCATTAAAGTTCATAATGATTTTCCTATTCTCCAATATTTGCATGGAGGGTGTGCACCAACAGAATTGAAATATGAGAGGATTGTTTTTTGTCTGATTTCACTTGAATTTGTGAATCATTTAGGGCGCAACCTTCTTTAACCCCTGCTTCAATGCATCTTCAATTCTTGATCATGATCGGAGTTGCTACCCTTGTAACCGCACTTCTAACATTTCACCAATGCAACAAGGCATCAATGTTTATCTTCAGAAATCTCAATGTAGTAGTTCCATTTCCATACATTATTTTCGAGATTGAATTATAAGAGGCGGAAATACCAGCACTCTCAAAGAACTTTGTGTGTTCTTTTAATGACCTTCCACTTATTTTCATGCATGTTGTTGGTTGTTTCACTTCTCAAACCAAATGTAACTTTTCATATGAAATCGATCACTACTACAAATATTGTTGTAGCTAGTTTCGTTGCTCGTCCAGATAATAATTTCGTTGCTCGTCCAGATAATAACACTCAATCACAAGTTTATTGGTCATTTGAGTTTATTACTTTATAACGAAATTCAACTACGAGAATATGATCTGGATTTAGTCTGATACTGATGTTGCAAGGAAGAATTGTAGAGAAGTGCTTATTTTAGAACTTGATATTTGTGTGACTTCTATCTCCAAATCGAATGTGAATAAGATAGAAAAATGATAGAAGAGACTACAAAAGTAAACCTACCGCAAACCTAAATAAGAGTTTGCCGTCCATTTAGAGTGAAAATGTTCATCAAGAGAGAGTATGAGAGTTTTTTTTAAAATTGCCAGCGTGCCTCGAATCCTTGACTTCTATGGTGGAAAACTAACTCTTACCACTCCAATCAAGGATTGTTGGCCGAGAGAGTACGAAGAGTTGCTTCAAAAATATAGACCGTTAATTTTGTGCAAGTTTCGATTAGACCTTGACTTGTAGCCTTTGTTAACATTGTTGAATCATATATGTGTTTTTTAAAACACAATAAAAGAAACGAGCCTTTGAATTCATGAATGTCATTTTCATGATAAATCCCAATCGGCATCTAAGAATGAATTGAAAGTGAGGAATTTTAAAATATTGAATCTTATGGATAATAAGCAATGAATAGACCCTTGAAGTTGTCCAAGTAGTTTATATGCTAAATGCCTAAATTTCTATGTGTACCCCATCTAAATTTAAATTTGGAAATGGAATGTTCCACTTCCACCCACCCACCCACCTACCATTTCACAATAAGTACTTCATTTGTACTCTCTTATTTCCCTAATGGCCCCCTACTTTGTGACCAGCTTCCCGCCTGGCCCCCTAAATTAGCAAAAATACTTATATGGCCCCCTTTTTCCGTTATCTTTAACTGTTTGTTACTCTCTCTCCTCCATCTCATTTTCTCTCTCTGCCAAGTCACCTATCACGGCCACATCATCATCTTCTCCGGCATTGGTCGCCGGCCGGCCAAATTTCCGGCCGGCGACCTTCAAATATTTAAAAAAAAAAGGTCTGTTCAACGAACAGACCTAGCTCCGGCGAAGGGAAACCCCTTCGCCGGAGTTTTAGAGAGAGAGAGGGTGAGGAAAAAAAAAATCTAGAGAGAGAAAATAAAAAAAAAAAACTTTTTTTTTTAAATATTTGAAGGTCGCCGGCCGAAAATTTGGCCGGCCGGCGACCAATGCCGGAGAAGATGATGATGTGGCCGTGATAGGTGACTTGGCAGAGAGAGAAAATGAGATGGAGGAGAGAGAGTAACAGACAGTTAAAGATAACGGAAAAAGGGGGCCATATGAGTATTTTTGCTAATTTAGGGGACCAGGCGGGAAGCTGGTCACAAAGTAGGGGGCCATTAGGGAAATAACCCTTACATTTACACTCAATGTTTATGTCACTGTCTAAACTAGGAAGATTGGGTTTCAAAAAAAAAAAAAAGTAAAATTATGTACAAAAATATTGGTTTCTTATGATCTAGGGCGTAAATAGGTGTAAGAAAGGTGCATCTAAATCACTCAAAGGGGTAAATAATACTCTTTCGAAGGGAAAAAAAGAGAATCAAATTAATGTTACTAAAATATGATCAGCCGGCACAAAGAACAAAATGGGGAAATTATTGGGGGCTAGATAAAGAAAAAATTTTGTACATACAACTAAAATCGACAAACACATAGAATTTGGTTGTAGGCACTCAACACTTCGAAATTTAATTGTATGAACTATGAAACAAGACAATCGATAATGTAAGTGGATAAAGATGTTAGGGCACTCCTTGGAGTACCCACCCTCTTAAACCTCTTCCTAGATTTATATACAAATAATGCTCGCTAAGCCTTTAGCAGGCCAATAAGCAGGACCACTTGGCTAACTTATGAGAATTTTGTAAGCAGGACAAGGTCAGGCTCGAGCCACTTTACCAAAAAGACACACCTAGGATCCCATAATGAAGATAGTAGCATCACGCATAAAATAAATCTTGATTTACAATCCACTATCAAAATTAGGAATACGCCTGGTGGGGCACAACGCCAAAACAAGTTGGGTCCAAACGGTTCATATTCAAATAGTAAAATTCAGGCGAGTTGCATTCATACAATCAGATCAAAAGCACCACTTACATTCATTACCAAATAGTTGTTTGATGGATAAATTTTCAAATGTAAGAAATCAGAACCTTGGGTCTAATTGGAAGCAAATGTTTGTTGCTTATTTCAAGTTTAGACTCGTCAAATTTGACTGGCTACATATATCTTTACTGATCACTAGTACAGACCCATTACACAAACTTCTATCAAGTCTATGAAAGATTAATCGAAGTTACTATTCTATCATCAATGTGATCCGAAAAGATTCATATCGACTGAACTCAAAAAAGTTTGGTTCATATGGACTAATGGAAGCAATATGACAGGACTATGAACGCTACTTTGATTAGATAAAGTTTAACACTATGATTCACAATACCATACGAAAATTGTCGTACATGATGTAACTCATTTATTTCTCCCTTGAAAATAATTGAGCAATAATATTCAGACCCTAAATCGGAGATCATGGCAATGAGTAAAAGAGCTATAAACTACCCAGTAGCAGAAGCTCAAGCACTGAATAGAGTCCAAAATGGCTTATGGTACCTGTCACTTCGAGCAAGAAGTCTCTACAAAAGGTTTTCTGTGCCGCCATTTTCATGAACACGTTCAGGTTTACGACATGGTTGAGGTGATGCATTTTCTTTCTTTATAGTTTCAGCACCTGGAGGAAGACATCTTTTCGAGAAAAAACTAGCAATAGTTTTTGTTCTTGCGCGAGGCTTCTCTGAAAATACAAAAATTCTATCTTAATCTCCCGGAACAAAAACACGACTTAACTTGAGATACAATCATACAAAAAACGTAGTTCGGAACTTAAATGAAGCTTTAAAATGATCGGAATACCTGGAGTGACAGACAATCCAAGCTTGTCCAAGATCTCTTTCTTCACCTGAATATAGTATGAACATCTTTTAGTTATTACTTATTAGATAATGTGAAGAGGTGCGTACCTTTTGATAATCAACTCGGATGAAGCCGAGGATGACGAAGTAATAACTCGGTTGAATCCGAGTAATGGAAGAAGATGCTCTCGGTGTGAACCGAGAGGAAGGACAGCAGCTCTCGGTTGAACCCGAGAGGTATGAGAGTGATTCTCGGGTGAAACCGAGAGTGGAAGAATAACTAAACTCGGTTGAATCCGAGAGGAGGCAGCAGCAGCTCCGGTGAGACCGAGAGATGAAGTGAGATAGTTTCGGAGAGAACCGAGAAGAAGAAGATGATATGTTAATTGTGTGAGAGAGAGATTAAGGTAAAACCTTTTGTTTATTCACAATAACATATTTATTACATTATGTATCGATCTCTTTATATAGGTTTACATTGAAGAAGTTTTAGAAATAGAAAATAGAAATAGAAAAACTAATTAATACAACATTCCTAATAGCACTAGGATTAGGATTCCTAATTATAGTAGGAAATCCTTGCCCTAACAATGGACTAATCCACTCGGTTTAGCCGAGTGGAGTAGACTCTCTAACACTCCCCCTCAAGTTAGAGCGGGAATGGAAGTAACGCCTAACTTGCCAATAATGTTCTTGAACGGTTCTGCCCCGAGTGGTTTGGTGAAGATATCTGCAAGCTGAGAATCTGAACTTGTAAAGCGCGTGGCAATGACGTTATCTTTGATCTTCTCACGAACGATGTGGCAATCTATCTCAATGTGTTTGGTACGTTCGTGAAAGACTGGATTATCAGCAATGTGGAGAGCGGCTTTATTGTCGCAATAAACTGTCATCGGATCCGAGTGATCAATTCCAAAATCAAGTAATAAATACTTGAGCCATTGTAATTCACATGTGAGGATGGCTAAAGCTCGATATTCTGCTTCTGCCGAAGACTTGGCAACGGTGGGTTGCTTCTTTGATTTCCATGAAAGTGGGCTAGAACCCAACATTGTAAAATATCCTGTAGTCGATCTACGGGTCGAAGGACAACCAGCCCAATCTGAATCACAGTAACCTGTGATATGGAGAGAGCTGTTTGCGGATAAAAATACTCCTTTATCAAGGGTACCTTTCAAGTATCGTAGTACGCGATGGGCGGCGTCTAGGTGTACCTGACTAGGTGTTTGCATGAATTGACTAAGGTTATTCACAGCAAAAGCGATATCTGGCCGTGTAACTGTTAAGTAGAGAAGCCGGCCAATTAGGCGACGGTAAACTGACGGATCCGTCAATGGTGTACCGTCAGTGGGACTAAGGCGAAGTTTCTGTTCCATAGGGAACTCAGAGGGACGTGCAGCGGTTAGTCCAGAATCTTTTAAAATATCAAGTGCATATTTTCTTTGACATAGAAAAATGCCTTGTGACGAACGAGAAACTTCAATACCAAGGAAGTACTGGAGACGTCCTAAATCTTTTAGGGAGAAAGCATTATTTAAGAATGATTTTAACTTGGAAATAGCATGATCATTATTTCCTGTGATAATGATATCATCCACATAGACTAGAACATAAATCTGAGTGGAGGGGGAACGAAAAGTAAAAAGTGAATAATCACTCTTAGATTGAGAGAAGCCACGTTCAAGTAGAACGGAGGAAAATTTGGAAAACCACTGACGGGAAGCCTGTTTGAGACCATAAATAGACTTGTGAAGGCGGCATACTTTAGACTCCCCCTTAGATGAAAATCCGGGGGGAAGTTTCATGTAAACCTCCTCATGAAGGTCGCCTTGGAGAAAGGCATTATTAACGTCCAATTGATGGAGAGACCAGCCTTTAATGGCGGCGAGAGAGAGAAGGACACGAACGGTTACTAGTTTAGCAACCGGAGCAAAAGTATCATTGTAGTCCAAGCCCTCTATTTGAGTATAGCCTTTAGCCACTAAGCGAGCTTTATAACGTTCTATGGAGCCATCGGGCTTGAACTTTATTTTATACACCCACTTACAACCAATAGGTTTCTTGCCGGGTGGTAAGTTGGTGAGTGTCCATGTTTTGTTTTCTTCCAAGGCCGAAATTTCCTTAGCCATGGCTTCTTTCCAATGAGAAGATTTCATTGCTTGTGAGAAAGAAGTTGGTTCGGTGGAAGATAAGACCGAGGAAAGAAATTGTTGATGAGATGTCGAAAAGGAATTGATAGAGAAATAGTTTTCAAGTGGGTACTTGACAGTAGTGGTGTTGGAGCAAACGTAGTCTTTGAAGTGACTAGGGGGTTGACGAGACCTAACCGGTCTGCCGGTGTCAACGGCGGGAGCGCCGGAAGGGAGATCGCCGGTCGGTGGAAGAGAGACGACCGGGCCGGGATTGTGAATGGGGGTTGCTCTCGGTACCCCTGAAGTGGGTTGGCCGTCAGAATGATCTGACGGCACCCCTGAACCGGGAAGCCCGTCAGAGAGATCTGTGGGCACCTCCGTAGGAGAAGCCGGAACCTCTGTCGGCACCCCCGAAGGGATAGCAGCAGGGGTGTCTGCAGGCACCCCTGAGGCTGAATCCACAACCGGGACGACAGGGACAGTAGGTTCTTCGGTGAACCTGCTGCTGTCGGCCGGTGAATTGGTGGAAGACTCGGCTGTCACCGGAAACTCAAAGGTTCCGTCATCATCTAAAGAGAGAGATGGAGACGGGTCGGCGTGAGGAGCTTGTGCCGGAGATGGAGAAGCCATCGGAAAACGGTTTTCGAAGAATGTGACGTCTCTTGAGATGAAAATACGTTTAGTAGATAAGTCGTAGATACGATAACCCTTTTGTCCACTTGGGTAGCCAAGAAAGATGCCGGCGGATGACCGGGCATCCATCTTGGTTTTGACCAAAGGTATACGGGCATAACAAAGGCATCCGAAGACGCGTAAGTGTGAAAGATTCGGAGGAGTACCCATGAGAATTTCATGAGGGGATTTCCCATCAAGGATTGGTGTGGGTAGTTTATTAATGAGATAGACGGCGGTTAGAACGCATTCTCCCCAAAAAGAAAGAGGGAGATGAGCTTGAAGTCGTAAAGATCTAGCGACCTCAAGAATATGTCGATGTTTTCGCTCTACAACACCGTTTTGTTGGGGGGTATAAGTACAACTTCGTTGATGGATAATCCCCTTCTCAAGAAACCAACTTTGAAGAGAATGATTTATGAACTCGGAACCATTGTCCGATCGAATTGTTTTTATTACACACTCAAATTGTGTTTGAACATAATTAGAGAAATTCCTAATTTGGACGGTAGAATCCGATTTAGAATTTAGGAGAAATATCCAAGTACAACGAGAAAAATCGTCAACAAGGGTCAAGAAATAACGACACCCGGAGGTGGAGGGAACCGGAAAAGGACCCCATATATCGGCGTGAACCAACTCAAATATATGAGTGGAAGAAGTGGTGCTAGTAGGAAAAGGCAATCGACATTGCTTAGAAAGTGGGCAAACATCGCACGGCACTTTATTAGATAAAAATTTAAAATTCATACATGGAAGTCTTGAATTAAAAAATTGAAAACGAGAAAAGGAAGGATGGCCTAAACGGCAATGCCATAAAGAAAAAGACTCATGACTAGATTTATCTTGGACTAAATTTGAAACGGAAAAAATTTGACGCTCCGTGCGAAGGAAGTAAAGGTCGTCATGAAGACTACCATGCCCAATCTCCATCTTCGTTGTTCGGTCCTGGAAAAGACATAAGTCATTGTCAAATAAGACGGTACAACGAAGAGATTTAGAAATTTGAGATATAGATATGAGATTAAATTGAAAAGATGGAATATGAAGCACATCTTGTAAATAAAAATTATTGGAAAAATAAACCGAACCAATATGGTGGACTTTAACTCTTGATCCATCGGGTAATCTAACAAATAGATCCGGAGGAGCAAGGGAATAGGAAGAAAAACGGGATAAAACCGAACATATATGCTTAGCGGCACCGGAATCAATAACCCAAGGAGGGTGAGAAGAAGAAGTATACTTACCGGTGAGGTTGACAAGTGGATCCTTGTTGAGACGGAGAGAGGATGTGGGCTGTTTGTGTTGATCCAACAAAGCCAAAACCGATTGATATTGCTCCGGAGTTAGGGATGTTGCTGTAGGCACCCCCACATCGGTTTGATGTGTGACCGAATTGGTGGCCGCATCTTGCCGAGAACGTGGTCTTCCACGTTGACCATAGTTTGGTGGATAACCATGGAGTTTGTAGCATGTTGAACTATCATGGCCATGAAGTTTACAATGATCACAAAACGGTCGTTGGCGTTTTGGTCTTTGTTTATCGGAACCATAGGACCGATTTTGATTATATTCATTGAAACCAACGGCTAGGGCAGCAGCGTTGTTATCTATATTCATAGGAGAAACAATGTTTTGTTGAACCTCTTCTTGTTTAACAAGAGAATGAATTCGAAGAATAGAAGGGAATGGTTCAATCAACAAAATTTGACTCCGAATTGAGGAGAATCGGTCATTAAGACCTTGGAGAAACTCCATAGCTCTATCTTGATTTGTCCGATCAATCAAGGATCTACCATGACCACATGTACAAGGCTCGGTAATTAGCAAAGAGTTAAGTTCATCTTGAAGAGCCTTGAGTTTGGTAAAGTATGTGGAAACATCGGAATTATCTTGTTTTAGACAAGAAATAGCTCTCTTCAATTGGAATATTTTGGGAGCATTGCTTTGGTGAAAACGATCATATAGATTGTGCCATATATCAAAGGCCGATTCATCATATAAGATTGAATCACGAAGAGGTGGATCAACGGAATTGATGAGCCAACTAGAGACGAGATCATTACATCGTCCCCATAATTCTAATTCTTTTGGATCGGTGGGTTTTTCAATGCTTCCATCAACGAAACCAAGTTTAGCTTTAGCCCTTAAGGCCTTAGTCATTCCTCGTGACCATGAGGAGTAATTGTCACCGGTTAGAAGCGGTGTGATGAGAATAGTAGTAGGAGAATCCGAGTGGTGAACATCAAACGGCCCACTATTGGTGCTAGGATTAATTTGAGAGATCTCCGAAGATTCGGGGGTAGTCATCTTTCAAAAAAAAATTGAATTCTTTAGGCTCTTATACCATGTGAAGAGGTGCGTACCTTTTGATAATCAACTCGGATGAAGCCGAGGATGACGAAGTAATAACTCGGTTGAATCCGAGTAATGGAAGAAGATGCTCTCGGTGTGAACCGAGAGGAAGGACAGCAGCTCTCGGTTGAACCCGAGAGGTATGAGAGTGATTCTCGGGTGAAACCGAGAGTGGAAGAATAACTAAACTCGGTTGAATCCGAGAGGAGGCAGCAGCAGCTCCGGTGAGACCGAGAGATGAAGTGAGATAGTTTCGGAGAGAACCGAGAAGAAGAAGATGATATGTTAATTGTGTGAGAGAGAGATTAAGGTAAAACCTTTTGTTTATTCACAATAACATATTTATTACATTATGTATCGATCTCTTTATATAGGTTTACATTGAAGAAGTTTTAGAAATAGAAAATAGAAATAGAAAAACTAATTAATACAACATTCCTAATAGCACTAGGATTAGGATTCCTAATTATAGTAGGAAATCCTTGCCCTAACAATGGACTAATCCACTCGGTTTAGCCGAGTGGAGTAGACTCTCTAACAGATAAGCATTATTTTAAGATATTAAAACATAATTACAACAGTTATACGACAATATTCTTTTTTTGTGGACTTCCACCTCATTTTCGTTTATTGCCTTTAAGGTTTCAAAACTTGTTGCTAAAACCTTGATCACAGAAATGGAATCTGCTGTATACTGTTGTAAGGTCATTTTATTTTATCAATAAAATTACTCATTAAAATTTGAAACTTTTGATACAAATTGATCGTCTAGAATGCGGTTTGAATCCCATAACAAGGAGAAGCTTACAATTAGTTACTATGTCATGCTAGGTATAAGATATTGTAAGTTTAAGTCGAACACAAAGAGGCTAAGACCCAAGTACAACAACCAAACTCTACTTGATGACTTGATAGATTGATGACTTTTATCTGACTTTTTGGTAGTTAATATCATATAAATCCATTTAGGAATGGGATTTGAGTATATGGGTTATACTGAGATGAATAAAATTCTATTTAGAACTTACAAATGATGTAAACATAAACGTGACTCTTCGAAACAACAAATAGGTGATTTGACAATGTTCTTAATAAGCATATAAAGGATAATAATAATAATAAGATAAAAATGGTTGGAATTTACCTGCCACCGGTTATCCACAAACTCAGCTGTTTCGCGCACTTTGTTTCTTAATTGGGTCTTCGAGACACTAGGGAACTTCCGTTGCAAAGAATCTATAACCTTGCAAATCCCTTGTGAGAATTCTTGGATAGACAACACCTGAGAGCAGGAAAAATGTTTCAAGTAAGTTAACTGGAGTAAAGACGATTTGTGGGTGAATAGATTCATTATCATATTTTTAGTGTCTATAGTAAAAAAAGGTATAATTTACTTACAACTTCAAGCAAGTCATTATCCTCTAGTACCGGTACAGATCTTGAAGGTATAGCGCCATTCTTGTTATGTGACACGCGAACCTCATGATCTTCATCTTGTGCACTATTGCATGTGGATATATTTATAGGTGTGGCACTGGGGAAAGCACGTATGCTCAAAGATTGAAGAAACATCTGCTCAATCTTAGCAGTGCCGTTGAGACCTTCCATCATCATCATCAGTGTTGTTTTCTCATTTGTTAAGTTTGATATGATCAACGGCTGGTTCTTTCGAAGTGCATGCTCAGTCAAATTGTTGATATATTTCTGCTGACGAAGCAATACCAAAAATTCCTCATTATCAACATCTAGCTTGCAACTAGATGAACTTCGGGCCTCATCTTCAGGGCAATCAACCTCCATGCTATCAACATGTACACCCTGGATGTAGAATAAAAAAAGATAGACTTAATTTAACCCATAGAAGTTGTTCCTAGGTTGTAACGAGAGAAACCAATAGATAGACATATTCTGTTGTTAGTGTGGAACTGGTCTACAAGGATAAAACAATTGAAAATAGATTATAATAATACATTTGATTTTGGTGTTAAATAGTACCTCATTCTCGGATAGATATCCATCAGGTACAAGAAAACTATCTTCAGTTTCATCTTCATCATCCATCTTTAGGTTTCCCTCCTCCGAAATGTCTTCCTCTTCGTCTTTGTCACAGTCAGAAAGATTTTCACCAGGATCTTCCTGCATATTGCGTAATAGATTATTAATTGCAGTTACTGAACTACTAACAGAGTTATTTGTTTGGATAATGAACCACAAATACCTCTTCCCATTCCTCATCACTGTCAATTTCGTAATCCAAGTCAGGGTCCTTCTTAAAAGGGTGGCGAGGTCCAACAGCATTACTGCAATAAAACATAAAAGTTAGTTAAGCATAAGAACGTCACATAACCCAATGGGCAAAAAAGTCTAGGGCACCAAGAGCTTGAAAAGCTAGCTAGATGGTAGTAAACACCAAATTAAACAGTGTATGGTGCAAAATGGCAAAGATCTGGTTTGCATTTCAGGTGACCTAAGTGACACATTACACGGAAGCAACCATGGCCAAACACAGGTTACACTTCCAAACAGTATTCACAGTGACATTCCATCTTAAACTTCCTTCAGAACAAGTACTCGTACAGATAAATATTGAACAGGTAAATGCAAATTAATAAACTATAACTTGCCTTTTTTTGGACATAGTCCCATAATATGCTGGCCTGTTGCTCTTGTCAAATTGCAGTAACTTTTTTACTCTATTGCATATCCGGCTGCTATCTGCATTATCTCCACATTTATCATCAGGAACAGTTTCCTCCCAATCGTCAACAAGTTTCTCAATGTTCGACTCCTCGCATAGGATGAGCCCTTTCCTAGAAGATATGCCTTTTGCTGAATGCCCAGCAGACTCAGAAGATGCCCCCTGTAATTTTAATTCCTTGACTAATGCAGTCTTAGGTTTCTGACGTACACCCCAGCGCCTTGATCTGTCCGACCGGGTAGAATGACCTAATCTAGTCCAAGCATCAACATGCGACCTGGTAATCATTATAAGTAAAGCGCTCAGATATTTCCTGTGATATTCATTCATGAAAAACAAAGCAACAAAAAAAGAGGGGAACTTACTTCCAGAGATCACTGGTATTAGTACCATCCGTCGACAAAAGGACGCCATCCATTGACAAGGTTACAGCATTAAGCTTACATTCATCGCTTTCTTTGGGGAAACTCAAAGTTTGCAACTTGGTAGAAGGTAAATCATCCTTACTAGTTGAACTGTTACTTTTGTTTTTAAGAAACCGCTCCATGATTGTTGCCTGCTTTTGCAATGCTTTTTGCTTTTTCATATTAATGACTTCCTTCTCTCGTCTTCGCTGTTCCTTCTCATCTTCCTCCTGCTTCCTTTTGAGTTGCTTCTTCATCTCAGCTTCTTCTTTTTCACGGCGTCTTGCTTCCTTCTCAGCCTCTTCTTGCAACCTCTTTTGCTCCTTCTCCTGTAGCGAATGACCAATTCAACATTGAAATGAAACACCTCCCAAAATGTGAGCTAACAATAAAAAGCTCCACACTAAGACCCATTAAGCTATCATAAAGGTTCACTACAGAAGTATACCACAAGAAGAATCCTAGAAACACTGCTATTTACATAAAGAGTTGGATTGCAAAGTGGAACACTTGAACTTACATTTTGCAATTTATTTTTCTGGCTTTCACGATCCATTCTCTTCTTTTCCTTCTCAGCCTCCCGTTTATTTCTTTCCAACTCCTTTGTTAGCTCTTTTTCTTTTAATTTTGCTTCCTTCTCGGCCCTAATATAATAAAGAACAGGAACATACTGTTAGGGAAGAGTGTAACTTGTTATTAAATCATAGCATACAGAAAACTATAAGTATTTATTCTCATACAAGTCTGCTCCATTCTTCTGCACCATGCTGTCCACCAAGAGACGAATATCTGCCTCATTTAACACTTTTACAAGCTTATCTGAGATTTTTGTCAAGTCCGTCTTGTAACTCGGATGATTAAGAGGGGTTTCTAATGCACTTATCATTGCTGAAATGCAAACAGTAACAAGTATGTATCAGCAAGCTAGAAATGAAATTAAAATCCAAAACCATACATTTGTTTGTGATTGGCTGATTTCTTAGTAAGCACTTACCTGCTTATAATCAAGTCTACACGCTAAGAAAAACGCATTCCTTCAAACATTATGTCCCTAATAATTAAGGCACAAGGCTCTATATACCAAGTAGAACATGGGCATCCACGTCTCGGGTGGATGAAACTGTGCTCGACTCTTTTGTTAATCGTTTTCAGCAGGGTATGGCATTTAGGACGGAAAAACCTTTTCTACCAAAATAAAGGTCATATAAGGAAATGAATTTTGTGTGAACTCAGAAGGCAGCCCAATTATAGATAGTAGAGCTTCAAACAATGCCAATACCGCCCAGTCACGTCTCTTGGGTCTGAGAGACACTAGAATAGGGGATAAACACAGTGCGAGGGGGGAGGGGGGAGGGGGGAGGATGTGTCTGGCGGACAAATCTATAAAGTGAAACTGCAATCAACAATTTTATTTCGTACTTTTATAGAGAAAGGGACTCTTGACTGGTCCAATTCTGAATATCAGTTCATTATTGGAAAGAATCCTCTCCCACTTTTTGAGTTGTGGAAACATGAACCTTATGTGATAATGGAAGCCCCAAACGGGGAATTGAGATTTTTCTCTAATAGGAGATCAGGAACTATTCACTAGAATTAGCAACAATCCTGTTTGCTACAACCCACCGGCCTCATTTAACATGTACGTGCAAGAATTTCGATTGTGAGGTATAAGATAATAAACTAGAACGAAATATCTCAGAACAATCGGCTGTGCTTGCCAATCAAAGAGTTACATATAAAGACACTCATAAACAAGGACAAATATTTACAACTACGCGGTTCTCAACAAATTCTCTCGTGTATATATAGACACAACACCTAAACTCAGCCTACTAAAAATACCAAAGATAAACAATTAATGCACTCCGAATGATCATCTTACCTGAAACAGCAGTAATTCTCTCATGGATTTTCTTCCGGCAAACCCGACGAACATTAAAAAGGCCTCTTTGTGTTTTGGGAAGTAATTTTAAGTCTCTTGTCTAAACATCAAACAA
Source organism: Eschscholzia californica (assembly GCF_041429995.1). Lineage (NCBI taxonomy): Eukaryota > Viridiplantae > Streptophyta > Magnoliopsida > Ranunculales > Papaveraceae > Eschscholzia > Eschscholzia californica. The sequence goes on from NW_028238198.1 coordinate 71,762,599, forward strand.
AAAGGAAAACAAGTTAAAATCAATAAGGACAGGTAAAGAAATAATAACCAAATGTCAACAAAATTAATCACCTCCCAACACCATAAGCATGTTTCACTATCGTCTTCCAACACGTCGGCATCAGCATTACCAATGCCATACATCGATCTTTGCCCAACCAAGAGCACAGTACTTCTCACAGATGCTAAAGTAATCCCTTCTTTAGTCTTAAGCTTTTCATAAATCTCATCAACTAACTTCGAAAATGGGAGATTACTCTCTTCCAGTAAACAAGCAAATAAAGAATTACCAGAATAGGAATTTCCTATCTCCTCAAACTGCACCTTTTGATCCAAAACTTCTTTAAAATACTGAAATAAACTACCAAGTTCTCCACGTAATTCATCAATCTTAGTTTCTTTTTCTTCTCTACTCAAAGGTTCGGGAATCAAAGAGACTCTCTTTCGTTTCAGTGTTTTCTTAACCTTTTTCCCTAACTCATTATCTTCGTTAACAGGTGAACTATCTATCATCGTTATATCCGCCATTAAACCCTAAAAAAACATAAAGAAAGAAGTCTAGGTCAGACACTAAATCGTTCATTTAAGATCCGAAACCAAGGAGGCTAAATTATAACAAATAACATTCAATCTTTTCTTAAATCAAGTATTATAGATCGAATAAAAAAACCGCATTTACCGGATGTAAAGAAGAAATCAAAGAACAAGAAAGAATAAAATCGAAGAAAATGAAGAGAAAAAACTTACCGATTTGATCCCAATCTAGGTTTCTGAGTGGTCTCAGAACAGTAAGAATCAACTAAAAGAAGCGGATCTTCACAGCGATCTATGAGACTTTTGAGTGATTTTGCAAAAATATGACTGAAATGAAATCTCCTCTTTGGTTTCTGTGAATATGAAATCTCCCCTTTGGTTTCTAGAGAGAGAAAATGAAAAAGGGTCGAAATTGAAATCTCCAAATCAACTATTTTTATGGGTTTGGAGTAGAGAGAGAAATGGTTGATGGAATTTCGGGAGTTCATCCAGCGGCTGGAAAAGAGTTTGAGGGAAAACGAACGGTGGATTAGAAGTGAAATTTCCCGCCATGTAGAATTGAGCGAAAAATAAATGGCGGCTTCTTTTCGCGCCTCTTCCATTTCTTTACTAGGGCCAACCCTAGTGACGGGCTAGGTTTAGGGTTGGTCGTCCATGATCAACCTGAAAGTTTAGCCCTTAAAAAAAGATTTTACTACCCGCCCTTAAAAGTTAAAATTAATCAGTTATTGAGTGTACTCCCCTCTTCAATTGGTTATTGAGTTTACCTCCTAGATTTTTTTTATTGGGAGATTTAGTAATGGATCCGCACTTATTTAGCTATATTAGGACTACGTCCTAAAATGAACTTACTTATCCATATTAGGACTACACCCTAAAATGATTATCGTTTAGGCGTGCTTTTTTTTTTCGTTATTGAAGGATCGTTTAGGCGTGTTAACCCACACAGGTTGATTTTCCGTTAAATGGTCGTTACATGAGGGGAGTCCTAGTAACATGTTTCATCTCTGACGAAATTACCTCCTCCAAATCTGACGGTCAACACATGCATAAGAATATCAACGGGTCAGATCAATTCCTCCCTTCTTCTGGTTGTTGGAATATTATTCCAAGTTTGCCCTTCATCCTCTCTCCGACGGTCATTCTCTATAAAGTCAATGCATGCCCTCCACTCTTTACTTTGAAAATCTTGGGAAAACTTGGCAAGCAAATATAAGTGTTAGTCGACTAGTTCACGCTAAAAATGACGGGAGGAGGGTCAAAAATAGGTTTAGGTAGTCAAGTATTGCAAATCTGAATTTCTTTCGAATTGGGGGTTTTCACTAAATATTATATTTTACCTAACTGCAGTTGTTATTGTTTAACAAGAAATTTCGTATGTAATGAAGTTATCTTCTTGTATAACTCATTTGTTTTATGTAAAGGTGATAAAGTTCTATGAAGTTTTATCAAGTTCCATTGCATTTCCTGCCATGACAAAACTATTAAAACACAAGAACCATGCGTTTTCTCTTTCATTTCCATATAAGTACACAAAGAAAACACTTGAAGTTTCATTCAAGTTTAACAGTACACGTGCAACAAAAACCCAATAACAAGTCTATTGCATTTCCAAGACAGAAGTACACAAAGAAAACACATCATAGGTATGATAAAATCAACCAAACAACAAGCATAACTCAAACTTCATTGCATAAAAGAAACAGTAGCAAACCCCATCTCTTCTATTTACAAACAATTCAGAAGGAAAGTTTCAAACTCTCCATAAACAATAACAACTATAGTTAGGTAAGATACCTCATTGTAAATATAGTATTTAGTGAAGGTCCCCCATTTGAAAAAAAAATCCAGATTTGAATTCCTGACTACCTAAACCTATTTTTGACCTTTCTCCCACCAGTTTTAGCATGAATCGATCGACTAACACTTGCATTTGCTTGCCAAGATTTCCAAGCGAAGAGTGGAGGACATGCCTTGGTTTTATAGAGGATGACTATCGAAGGGTTGGAGGGATGAAGGTAATCTATGAATAATATTCCAACATCTACAAGAAAAGAATAACTGATCAGGATTGCTGATCTTCTTATGCATGTGTTGACTGTCAGATTTAGAGGGGGTATTTTCATCCTAGAAGAAGCATGTGACTCACACGCCCCTCACGTAACGACCACTAGACGAGAAATTATCTTTTGGGGGTTAACATCTAAACGGTAATCATTTTAGGGGTGTACTCCTAATATAGTTAAATAAGTGAGGTCAATTACTAAAATGCCCCTTTTTTTTATTTTTGTCAAAAACAGTAAGATTACGTTGGGTGCGCGAAAACGAATATAATTATAAAGAATAACGATCTGCCAATGTGATTTCTAAAAAATTGTAATGCCTTATTTTATAGTTTGGCTTTATTAAGATTGTGTCTGATAGAGATTGGTTTTGTCAGTAGATTGTTGAATCTACGATTGCAGTTGTCATACGCCAATGTGATTTCTAAAAATTGTAATGTCTTATTTTATAGTTTGGCTTTATTAAGATTGTGACTGATAGGGATTGATTTTGTCAGTAGATTGTTTAATCTACGATTGCGATTGTCATACGCCAAATTTAGATTTAGTGGTTTTGATAAAAAAACAGTAAGGTAAACTCAATTACCAATTAGTTCAGAAGATGGTGTATAGTTAGAAAATCAAAAAAGAAAAAGTATAAATAATATCAAATTTATCTTGGAAAATGTATAGGGTTAGGTAGTATTTGTTTTTCTCTTTCATGTTTTATCCCTACAAATATTTGTTTTTTGTTTCTAGTTTAACATAAAAAGTTTAGAGAGAAAATAATATGAGGGTTCGACCTCTCTCTAGACGGAGATAATCAACTACAAGAGAGGTAACGCAACACTGATTTGCTCCCTTGACCTTTATACAATCTTCCCTTTACCATTTTCATCCACTTCGGCCCATTTTTTCTATTCAACTTCACCTTCACTTTCATCCAAGATGAAATGTAAAAACATATCAACCGGTAATTGGATACACGTAGACTAGATTACTTTATTCATTTACTAAATCTTTATTTTTAACTTCAACTTTAAATATATTTAACTCTATTGCTATGTGTTGGATGATAGATGAAAATTGTATATTTTAAACACAATATTTACTTCCTTCAAAAAAAAAAAAACAATACTTACTTTTTATTTTTCTTTTTGTTTCCGTAGAAATATCTTACAAGTAATGTTGTCGACATTAATAGAACCTTCGCAAATAATAATTTTGCAAAGAATGAAACGGTTGAAAACAATTTTTATGAAAGTCTAACTTACACAAAGTCAATTGCATGCGTCGCATGTGGTTGAACAAGACGATCAAAGTAGGCATTTGGCGGGCCTAGTGATAGTTTTATATTAATCTTTGTTATATGTCCAAAGTTACCAAATTGCTCATGGTTTAGTTTGGTTACCATCTAAACCCTCAATGAGCGGTTTGGAATTTGGATACTATTTCATACCAATCCATTCCTGTAAACAATTTGTCCTCCATGAAAATTGACGAATCGGGTTGCTTTTTTCATATATTGACGCATAAAATCAAGACAACACTCCATAAAAACTCGGAGAAACAATCAAACTAACATAATGCGACAAAAAACAATATAAACACGGAGGAAATTCGCAAACCACAATTTCACCAAAGAAATGTGCGACGAATAAAGTGAAAAACGTAAATAGCTAAAGTCAAACATACACCGTAAATCATGCAAAGTAAAAGAATAAGGAAGATGAAGATTGAAGTGGGTAAGCAGCTGCTGCTAGTTTCACGGGCAAACCAAAAGAATAAGGACAACGAAGGGACTTAGGTTAGGGTTATCATCTCATCTTGATCCTTCTTCACATTAATATCATATGATATGAATTTGATAGGTTCATTTCGATTTTAATGGTTTTGAATCCACTTACTGAACCAAACCAGTCTTGTTTTGAAATTCTACAACTGTACCAAACCATTCGTTGTTTGGTTCGGTTTGAAAACCGACTAGTCATGTTTGATATATTTTTGGACACCCTTATACATACATTCTAAAAGTTACTCCTTATCTAACGATTATTATAAGTCCGTTATTAGCCGGGTTTTGCTGTGGAACCTAAACCTCAATTAAGGCTTTCGTTAAAAGCATCCGTATCAAGCCACTACAAATTAACAAGTCGGACGAGCTGTGAACACTCCAGACGGGCATCACTTTGGAGAAATACAAATATTTTCTAGGGTGTAAAATTTTAACGAAAAAAATGTGAATTTTGACAACTTTTTAGGGTAAAAAATTTTAGAGGGAAACAAAACATATTTTTTTCTTCTCCTTCATCTCTTGCAACCAACTCCAGTGACCACTACCTCCAACTCCAGCCACCACCACCACCACTTTTTTTTTCATTACAAAAAGTTTAAATAGTGAAAGCGAGAGATAGAACCTTCGTCTTTTTAGGTTTCGGATTTGAGGGAGTTTTGTTATGAAATTGTGAAAGATACAAAATATTACAGAACTTTAGGGATCGATTCTTTCGCTACTTAATAGGATACATTATATAAGATGGATCAAAAATAGGAGATCCGGCGGTCAAGATAAGTTGCAGAAATAATATACGTGTGTAACACGTGTATGTACGTGATGGATCGAGAAGACGAGATCCGACGATCAAGAAGATATTTGAAGATATGTGAAGATTTAGTTTCTTATATTTAGAATATCTCTTGTAACTATCTAATGGTAATATTAGATAGATTTTGTATTATTTCCTAGTTTAGTAATCAGAAATTAGGAAACTCTAAACCCTAAGTTATCTATAAATAGGAGAGAGTTCTAGGAATCAAACTCATTGAGTTATGTCTGACTAATGTAGCTGATCAAACCCACATACAATTGTATGTGGTGAATTATAATAAAGAAGTTGTTCTCCGTGGATGTAGGTCTTGAGTATTCGACCGAACCACGTTAAATTATCGTGTCTTTATTTCACGTCTATATCTCCGATTATTATATAATCGTAATTTAACATGGTATCATGAGCAGGTTATTTGTTCGTGTTTTATGCTTCCGCAAAATTCCAACTATTTTTGTAGTTGTGATTCTATTATTTTTCAATCGTGTATACGATTTATTTTCCAAGATTAGTCTTGTGATTATAACGAGAAAATCAAGTAAAAATAGAAGATTTTTTTTAACCAAGAATAGGAGATTCGAAATCAGCGATGATTTTATGGGATTACTCAAGTTTATCGAAGACACACTTCCTCTCCAACAAAGGTATGATTCTACATTTATTTTCAATTTTTTCGGATTTTTTTTTTCAATTTTGGAACCAAAATCACGGATCTGGTTCACTTTCTACTAACCAGATTTCCCGTTCCAGAATAAAGAAAACCCGGTTTTCACAAATAGACAGTAATGGCCAAGTTTGACTGACGTCATGCTGATGTATTCATTGACTCCGTCAATACACTTTGACCCGAGTTATTTCACCTTCTTCCCGAGAGAAACCCTAACAGCTTCCTACCGCCGCCGACAGCTACCCTAGGGTTCGATTTCCGGCTTCCTTCCTTGGATTTTATGGCGAGACTTTCTTACCAATCGATCGCTATCATCGATTTGGACATGATATACTAACCACCAGAGATTCCCCTTTCGATTTGGTGAAAAGCCGATTTTTTTTCTCGGTTTTAAACAACCTTCGAACACTCTCTCTCTAGAGTTTTCTGCTGCAACGTTTCAACCTTGATTGGCCATTTTATTTCTTTCTGAAACACTATGTTGACGAACCTTAGAGCTATTAAGTCTCTTATCCCATTCGTGCTACATAAGCTTTACGATTTCCAGCAAACCCTAGAGTTACCAGAACACATTGTCTCACCCGAACCCTAATTTTGCTGGACACTATTTTCCCCAAATTATATATTTTTGACATACTTTTTTGCCACCGTTTTGTGTGACAATGTTTTGCCACAGTTTCTTTAACTGTCGGAAATTATTTTTTGTGACAGACATTTCTATACTGTCACTTATATCCAACTATTCATAGTTGTGACCCAATTTTCTACTGTCACTTATATCCATCTGTGACGCAATTATTTTGTCACCTTTTCTAGTTCGATATGTGACACTAAATAGATTAACATCTTCAATTTTTCTTCCGGATTCATCCGTGACATTTCCTAAACCATACATTCGTTATGATGACTTCTCTTTCTTACCAATATATGTTGGATTTTTTCTACGACAAATAGAGTATTTCTATTTTGATTTTTAATCACGGATTCACCCGTAATATTTTCAATATCATACTTTGTCTATGATAATCTTTATTTATTTCCAAGTTCAATTTTTGGAAATTCCTTTCACCTAATAGAGTATATCTTCAACGAATAGAGTATCTCTTTCACGAATAGAATATCTCTATTTTTTCCGGAATTATATCCGCGATCTTGCCTTTTTTGACAATGAATTTCATGTCGACCATCGTTTTGGTTGTTCCATATCCAATATTTTTTTGGTATTCCGACAATAATTTCTTGTCGATTTTAAACAAAACAACATTACTTTGTTGTCACTACTTAAGTTCATACTTGACGTTTTTTATACGACAAGATATTGATCATCACAACTTTTTAGTTGTTGACATTTTCTTCATACAATGACCAACTTTACATACATGAGAAAAATACATGTAATTTCGTTGTCATTGATTTTCGCTCAATTTTTTTACCGCATCTACCAACCTTTTGGTTGTGACTTATCATCTTTCAACGCATCCCCAATCTATGAGTTGCAAGAAGATGAATACGATGAATTGAAGAAGTATTTCCTTTTTTCTCTCTCCAAGTCGGAGACTTCAAAATTTACGTGCTCCAACTTGCGGGGGGGGGGGGGGGGGGGGGGGGGGGGGTGGGGGGGTGGTAATAGGATACGTTACATAAGATGGATCGAAAATAGGAGATCCGACGGTCAAGATAAGTTGCAGAAATAATATACGTGTGTAACACGTGTATGTACGTGATGGATCGAGAAGATGAGATCCGACGATCAAGAAGATATTTGAAGATATATTGAAGATATGTGAAGATTTAGTTTCTTATATTCAGAATATCTCTTGTAACTATCTAATGGTAATATTAGATAGATTTTGTATTATTTCCTAGTTTAGTAATCAGAAATTAGGAAACCCTAAACCCTAAGTTATCTATAAATAGGAGAGGGTTCTAGGAATCAAACTCATCGAGTTATGTCTGACTAATGTAGCCGATCAAACCTACATACAATTGTATGTCGTGAATTATAATAAAGAAGTTGTTCTCCGTGGATGTAGGTCTTGAGTATTCGACTGAACCACGCTAAATTATCGTGTCTTTATTTCACGTCTATATCTCCGATTATTATATAATCGTAACTTAACACTACTGAAGATAAATAATTTGAAAAAGCTTATTACAACAAGATACTTTCAATTTTTGTTATTTTATATTTCTTCATCAATTTTATCATCTCTCACTCAATTAAGAAAGAAAAATCAATAGTCAGAGAAGATCATTGTGATTATCACTCAAATCTCAATTAGAATATTTACCCTTCACAGCTTCACTATATGATGACCTAACACTTCTCAAAGGTTCGGTGGTGAAGATGCTACCTTAATGTTAGCCGTAAGATCTATAAGTTTATTTGGGGATTTCTAATTGGGACTTCAATGAAAGTTGGGCTTCTTTTTGGCGTTAGTTGGGAATAGTTCCTTTTTTCTAATAAATACCTGTTAGGGTGTGTGGAAAACGTGTGTGATTTTTTGTGGCTGTTTGGAAAACGTGTGTGATCTTATGTATGAGCGAAACACGTATTTGAACTATTTTCGAAATATTTTTTTTTTTCACAGTTGGAGAATTATACGGAGACCGACACGCTGGTAGGATGTATTTTAATTGTTAATGTGTAGAGTTTAAAAAAATATTTAAACTAATTAAAGTTTGTAAAAAAATTTAAAAAGAAAAAAGAAAAAAAAGGAAAAGATTTAGCCGTTGGATTTGATCCAACGGCTAGAATCACCCCCAACAGTCATGTTGGGGAACTTCAGTCGACCCTAATCTTAGGGTCGACTGAAGTGGTTGGTTGGGGCTAAGCCCCAACCGACCGTGACTAGAGGACCAGCCAGGCCCGCACTGGAGAGCAACTCCAACCTCAGTCTATCTTAGGCCGAAAAAATCACTTTTTCACTTAAAAATTTTGGCCTCAGCTCAGCCTCTAAAATTCAGCTCCAGCCTCAGCCCCCCTTGAGGCAGAAAATTTGAATTTCCCTCTTTTCTACCATATTAAATATCTCTAACCATTCAACCACCATATTAAATATCTCATATTTCTCTATAAATACATCTCTCTTTCTATACAAACTCATCAAACTTCATTTTCTTATTCCTCTACAAACTTCATCTTTTTCTTTCTCTACAAACTTCATCTTCTTTTTTCTCTACCATGGATCCTCCGCATCCCATAAATCCTTTGAATCCCATGAATTCTAATTTTATTTTATTAAACTCGATGCTTGAAGAAGATGAATGGGATCAACAAAGAGATGACGATGATCGTAGAATGTTAGATTTTGGTTATTTTAGTAATGTGTTTTGGATCGTTGGATTATTACTAGTAATATGTTTTGATCGTTGGATTATTAATGCAAAAGTCGGTTTGTATTAATATATTTTTATTATTAATGTTGGTTTTGATTTGTAAGTTATTTTTTATTTTTTTTTAGTATTTTAATTTTACAAAAAATAAAAATAAAAAAATAAGTGAGACCTGGCCGTTGGATAATCCAACGGTTATCCAACGACCAAGATCAGCCCCAACAGGATCGTTGGGAGTCCCCAACGGTCCTGTTGGGGAGCCTTCAGTCGCCCCTAATGTTAGGGGCGACTGAAGCATCAGCTGGGACCTCCGCCCCAGCCGACTGTCGTTGGATGGCCAGGCCAGACCCGCGTTGGAGATGCTCTTACACCAAAAACATTCTTATTTTCCCAAAGCCCTAGTCTTTACTCTTTACCACCGGACTAGGAACTCGAGATTAAAGTGGGTGCACTAGGCTGAATTCCCACGCCTAGGTGTAAGACAAGTGTGAGAAGTACAATATATAAGCTTGTTAAAAAAAAAAGGCGGTCAATACGTGGACAACCAATTTTCTTATATGGACAACTATTTTCGGGTCCGGTACGAGTTAACTATATTTGACTTAGTTGACTTCGATTTAATAAGGAGGCAACTCCATAACACCTTAAATATTAAAAGTTATTAAAATGTGGACCATTAACAAAACAATAGTTAAAAATAGAAAACCTAATTGTCATCTTCATCTTCTTCTTCTTCTTGTTAGTTTTATTCCTATAGTAGTTGATCTTTGTGAAATTAGGGTTTGGGGAGTTTGAATTAGGAGGAATTTGAGACATGTTAGATTGCTCAAATTCATTGAGTTGTGTAAAAGTGGAAGCTTTCTTGTAGATTTTCTAAGTCTCTTTAACTGGCATATCTAAACAAGTTATAAAGTAACCCTCTCTCTTACCCAATAGTTTATTATCAAAAGTTGAAGACGGGTATTTGTAACAAGAGATGGAATTGTCATTGCATTAGAAATTATAAAGATAAAGGTTATGATTCCTCTTACATCATGGGTATCCTATGTTTGGGTTTGAAATAAGGCCATTGATCTTTCCTGGTGAGAATATCTCACGAAACAGTAGCAATGTAACTACTACTGTTTCGGGAAAATCCACGAACTGTAGCAGTTCGTGGGTCTTAACCGATCTACTCGTATTTCATTGGTTTTCCGCGAAAAAACGAGAAGATCTACTTCTTTGTTACACAAATTTGGTTTTTAGGTTTTTAAAATTTTCAAAAATTGATTTATAGGTTTCACAACTTTAGGGTTTATGAAGAAGATTCGGATTTACTTTCTTTTGGGAAGATTTTTCAACAATTTCCTTTCCTTTTTTTGATGCTATAATCAACCATGTCTTTCTAAAAATTTTCTCTCTCTAAAAATTTGTTAGTGATGAAGTAGTAGAAGAAGAAGACTGGAGCTATGTTTTATGGAGAAAAGAGGGAGAAATTAAAATAAAATTCTAATTCTTGAAGGACTTGAGTGAAAAATAATATGGAGTTGTCCATGTAGAAAATGTTGTCCGTATAAAAAATTTAATTTTTTAGTTATCCATATAAAATAGTTGTCAGTATAAAAAAATGGTTTTCCACGTATTGCCCACCAAAAAGAACTGCAATGTATAAGCTATTTTGATAGCGTTAGAAAAACGTGCGAAAATTCCCGAAATATATTTTATAACTTTAACAGTGGTTGGAGTTTCAATTCAACGAGATATAAATCGAAGATCGCAAAGCTTGACTGTCAAACCACTTCTGTTGTATCATTGAAGCTATCTGGGAAACCCTAATTTTTCTTCATCATTTCCGATTCTTCTCTTTCAAGAAAAACCAATCTGTAAGAATTGCGTTTAATCAATTCTATTCGTTAAGTGAATCTTTAGGATAATAAACCGCATATGATTTTAACCTGCAGATTGAATAGAGTATGATTTTCATTTGCAATTTTCGGTTTGTGGAACAAATTTGTTACAGGAATTAGGGATTTATTGGGTTTGTACTTTCAGTTGATTCATTTTGGGTATTGAAATCTATGTAAATTATATCACTTCAATGAACTTTTGCCCGATTTTGATGCCCTATGTTTATTGGGATTTAGGGCATAATACTTCTCAATTCTTGTATTCGTACGGTAATTTACAGTGATTTCTCTGGATTTTAGCATATTTCACTTAAAACTTGTCATTGTAGGAGTCTGGTAATTCGTATAATTTTTGTTCATAATTAGTTTGAATTTAACCTAATTGTATGGACAGGTAACAGAATAACCGATCCCGTGAGAACCATTTCATTTGCAGTAGGATCCGAGAGATTATCTGCGGCATAAATAGTAAGATGGGAGATGATAATGATTTCACATTTTGTCAGGCAAGTGTGAACTTTAAATTACTTTTCTTGAATTGGTCTAGCCGTCTAGTCATGGGTTTACTGCACATAGGTCACTAATTGAAACCGCGAATAGGTCCCGACCTGGCTTGTTAATTTCAGGCCTGCGATTAGTGCGCAAATTTGGAAGGGGTAACCACTGTCATCAACAATGAAAGCGAGAGATAGAGAGAAGACTACCTTAAAAGGGTGGTGCTAAAACTGTCGAATAATTAGGCATATTGAGTTTCCTGTGGTGCATTTCTAATGATGGTCTTGAATCTTGATTTACTTGTTATGTGATGTAATGCTGATAAAAGTTAGTATTTGTTATGGGTAGACCTCGTAATACTTATAGAAGTTATGATTTCTTACTATTCTGTTGATTGTATTTTGATCCAGGTTGGCGTTAATGTCGATCAAAATCATGTCGAAGTACCTAGTGCCGTGCTCGATATTGGTGGTGTGGCTATAAAGGATGATCTATTAGGCAGTTCTGGTAATCATAAAATGTTTTCAGTCGAGAAAGGGAATTCATCAGAAAATGCTCCAGTTCAGAATCAGGGAAAAGTTGGTTCTCTTGCTTTTACGGTTGTTGACATGTCTACTACAAAACCTTCAACTGAACTGCCAAAAAAAGTTGTACCTTCTAATGTGAAAGATCCAGCTATGAGTCCAGAGGAGCAGCTGATTTCTACCAGAAAGCCTATAGTGCGAACAAAGGTCCCTTTTGAGAAAGGGTATAGTCAAATGGATTGGTTAAAGCTCACGAGGACACATCCTGATCTTGCAGGTATTTAAAGAGCTTTTCTCTCAGGATTGGAGATTTTTTTTTTCTGTAGAGCAAAGTCTTAACTTATTAATAACTTTAAATAAAGAAAGTAGGGAACAAGAACTAGTTGTGAGAATAGTCCCACATGGGAGAATGGGTAACTAGCAACCAAGAATATAAAGTTAGTTCCTCTCCACTCATTGCCAATTGGTTTTGAGTTGGATGACCACAAACTTAACATGGTATCAGAGCTAGGCCCACACGTGATAGGCTTAAGAGCCACTCGTGCTCCACGTCACCCGTAAAGAAAGAAAAACACACGTGTTAGGCTCAAAGAACGCCACACGTGAGGGGGCGTGTGAAAATAGTCCCACATGGGAGAATGGGTAACTAGCAACCAAGAATATAAAATATAGGTCCTCTCCACTCATTGCCAATTGGTTTTGAGTTGGATGGGCACAAACTTAACACTAGTTACGTTAATTGTAGGCTATGTAGGATAATACTTATTGGGTATCTGTATTTAACTTCGGTACTTACATATACAAGTATGGACACTTATTTACTTTAGTTTTAGATTATCTATTGTATCGTACACTTTAAAGTGACTCTTAGTATGTTACAAGTTCGGAGTACCAAATATATACCTGGACATGGCTTCTCCGTAACTTCGATCTATAAACTAAAGCTCTTATTAGAAATACAAACTTAATTAGTTTTGGATTCATCTTCTGCGGAATTTTATACCACAATATCTCTAGGAGTTTGTATGATGAATATATACATCACCTGATGTAAGGAAATGCTCTTGACTAGATCATGGTGTTTGAATACTAATCTGTAATTGTGTCCTTGTAAACGTATATGATTTGAATTGTTCCTCTATTTCATGTAGGATTGAAAGGAGCCTCTAATAAAAGGATCATTTCCATGGATGAAGTAAAGCAACACAGAGCTGAAGGTTCAATTTGGACCGTTTTAAAAGGGCGAGTTTACAACATAACACCGTACATGAACTTTCACCCTGGAGGTATGTACAGGTTTCCGGAGATTTGCTGCTACTTTAATTCTAGGTTCGAGAATTGAAAGCTGTCAAATAAATGTGTGAAAAAAGAAGAGGGTGCATTAACTATAGACACGAGTTATATAATAAGATGGTAAATAGATTACGATCCAATAGCAGTCCGTTTAAGTCCTTCACCGTACATTTATGATTCAAGGATCTACAAGCATAGGTTGGCTCGTAAACTATAGTAAAATATATGGGGTCTTAGATTTGACCAATTTCTGACTGCACCACTAACAGAGGATAGGTTGAGGTCAAAGACCAATAGGTAAACTACTATGGTTATTTGTGTACGAGCAGGTTGTTTTTTACCTATTGTTCTTGCCATCCACGATAACTAATTGCTAAAGCTTTTCTAGAAGTTGGATTTTTTTCGAAAAGTTTCGCCAAAAAGTTTACAAATTTTGACAAGTTATCAACTTGAGACCTTTTGAATTGATTTCAATGCTTTGTAGTCGATGCATGCTCAATTCAGTGAAGTTTACCAGTTTAGCATGTCTAGCATTCAACTTTGCTAATGCAAATTGCTTTTAAATAACATTGCTGAGTTGATTGTGTCTGTATTCTAGGTGTTGATATGCTGTTAAAGGCGGCAGGAAAAGATTGCACTTCTTTGTTCAGTATCCTTCACTAATTTAGCATAGTAACTCTATATTCTTTATCTTGATATGGTTCTGAGTAAAACTAGCAAAACATTAGTTCGAAAATCAGATTAATGTGGAGTATATACCATATTAGGTACCGCCTGATGTGTTAGTCAAGTGTACATGCCACTTCAGCTGATATGACCAAAATTATGAATCACTAATTAGTTGACATGGCATGTATGAAACAGCTTCAAAGTTTGTCGTGGCCATGGTAAGCTAATTTGGTTGATCACTTCTTATTAAAACAAGAACCTTAACACCATTATAGATAAATATCATGCCTGGGTGAATGCTGATTTCTTATTGGAGAAGTGTCTCGTCGGAACATTAGATGAAAGTCGATAAAGGAGCAGCGTGCCAATTCCTGCAGTGATACAATTTGTTGCCCGCCGCAGAATTGTTGCTAAATTAAACGATAATTGTAAATCACATTATATGATGTTTTCAATTCACATTTTCGGGTTGTACCGTAGTTTTACTCATTTCTGTGAACCCATAGTAATTTATTCCGCTGGGCGGATACTGATACAACTAGGGTTTCCTGTATTACATTTTTAAACAGAATTCATCTTATATATAAAGATAGCTTCTGTTTCTTTCTAACTATATTTATCTTTTCGTTTAGAATTTATTTTATAACTTTTATTGCTTGTCAAATTAGGTCAAGAATTAGAAGTACACTAATTTATCTGTTAAATACTACTTAATAGTGTTGTAGGTTGCTCTATTGGAGTTCAAAGAAAGCACCCCACTCAAAATCCAAAAAAAAAGGAAAAAGAGAAGAAACCCATATCAATAAAAAGAAAATCACACAAAGAGCACTCATATTTATTATTTGAATGACCTCCTACCACTCTACCAGCAAAAGAAATTGTGAGAGTCGTTGGTGAGACAGTGAGACTCCAATTGTAATTCGGTTTAGTGAGAATCTAATTCCAAATTGGACTAAAAATTGGAGATAAGCATGTCAATGGATATCCGAATATTCGACATCCGATCCGCATCTGTATTCGAAATTTAAAAAAATATCCGAAATTTCGGATTCGGATATTCCTTATCGGATATCTGCTTATCGGATATCGGGTACGGATACACTCATATTCGATCCGATAAATATCCGTATCCGATAATTAATATAAAAAATTAATAAAAATTTAAATTTATTCATAATATTAAATAAAATGTATGGTTGAGATTTATTATTTAGATCTAATGGTTAAAAATTTAAAGAGAAAACTTGAAATTTTGGTAAAGTTTTGGATATCGGATATTATCCGATATCCGTTAATATTATCAAGAATCGGATTCAGATATTGATTTCTAATATCCGTCGGATAATTATCGGATTCAGATATTCGGATAGCTTATCGGATTCGGATACGAATATGCCTATATCCGATCTGATAAGCTACCGTTTACAGGCCTGAAAACTACTCAAAATTTAGATACTGCTCAAAAATTTGGAAACTGCTCAAAACTCAAGATTGGAGTCAGTTTTCAATGCTATTTATAGGGGGTTTGAGTATTGGTAAAATGCACAATAACACAAACAAAACAACTATTCAACATAGAGTTTGACCAAGTGAGAGAGAAATTTTATTTATTGTTTTTGAGCGGTGTTTAATTTCTCGGTCGTCGAAGATTTAGTATAGAAGGTTAATTTCTATACGGTACCATCTTGGACGAACTTGCTGGTTGTGCGAGTCGTCTTCATCTATCCTTCAATAAAGTTTTCTTGTTTGCCCGAGGACGTAGGCTTTAAGCCGAACCTCGTTAATTCCGTTTAAGTATTTAGTTTTTTGGCTTAGTTTTCGATTAATTTTCATAATCAGATCAATTTCTAGGATAGGTTGGATAGTTTCCGCAAACTTTTAGTAGTACTAACAGAAGTTGTGGAAGCGACAACCAAAGTATAATACAACATTTGCACGATTCCAGAAAATGATACATTGACATACTCATTCAACAAATAAAAACTCCCATCAAAAAGTTCAACAATATTTAGTTCTCTTACATCATCGCCATAAATCACAATATCTGTGCTGATAAGCTAACCAAATGAGCAAAGAAAACTCAAGATTACCTATCGAATGAAGAGTCTAGACTTTGATCTCCTTGTTTGAGAACAAAGATCCCTTGCTGTTCCATCTTATAGAACCAATGCTCCGTGTAAGAGGAAACAAAAGCCGTTTTTCTGGTCACAGGAGTCGGACTTGCAGACAATCTACTCATATTTCCCACCTCCACTTTAGGTTTTCTCGGGGGTGTCTTTTCTCTACTTGAGAGAATAAGAGATAGAGAGAGATACAGTGGTTGAGTTACCATCTTCATCGGATTCTAATCTCCTTCCCATCTCTTTGAACACATCAAATTACAAACATCGGAAGTTCAGCTCTCTCAGTTACTTCTCTCATTCAGATCTTTAGGGTTAGCCTTCCTCTTATCTATAAGTAATTGCTTACTGATTCCTAATATATTGTGTTCCTAGTTAATTTAATGATTTGGGTTGTTTCCAAATTGTAACTTGTTTGAGGGTTCTCTTGATCTGTTCTTGGAAGTTTTCAAAAAAAATTTCTATTGTTTTTGATTCATTTTGGTCTTAACGATCATGTAAGGGTAGTCTTGTATAGGCTAACATCTTAGTTAGATAGATAGATTATAGCAATATCGCTATTTTGGAATTCGATTTGGTTATATTAATATATGTGGATTCAATTTATGCATTTTTAGTTCTGCAGATTTAGAATTTCCAATTTATTTTCAGAATGAAACCATGTCTTCCTTTGTTTTTTTTTTTTTTGGGGAAATCAAACTTCATTTAAAGGCCAAAAGGCTAATGAGAATTACATCATGAAGTTGAAAACAAAGACACAACTAAAACCGAACAAACAAGACAAGTTATGCCCACTTGGGGTGCCTCTAGAGCTGCCTGATCTAACTGGTGGGCTACTTCTGGTGCAGTCGCCACTAATCATCTGATGGTAGTTTTAACACCGATGCTTCTTTCACCTTCTTCTCTTCTCGCCGTCAACCGTCGGCATGCAGATCTCCGGTATGCGCCTCTCAATCCGGTACATCGGTAGAGAGAGTTGTAAGTTGATGAAGAAACTCCCAATAGTAGTCCATGATCAAAACACTCGGTCTAATTAAAAACGAAATAACAAAAGGGTCCTAAAGACCAACAAAACAGGCTCTAAAGACCAACAAAGAAGCATAACCTTTATTGCACTAAGTATATAGAACAACTGAAAACACTCTCTCCTGGCATGACATTGTTCATCATAGATAACATCTCTTGCATGAACTCAGCAAATCCATTTTCTTCTTCTTCAAACGGATCGTATAATCCAACATCATACATTTGATCCTTTTTCTTAACCCGAGAAAACTGAATATGCCTCTTGTATTAGTTGAACTCGTTTCTCAGCATCTCCTGTAATCGACGGATTTGTTCCAGACTTATCTGGATACCGTTTCAATCACCAAGTTCCTGGTAAGCGGATTTGATCTCAGAGAAGGATGCTCCTTTACGAATACCTAGGGCTGAGTAATAAAAAAGTATTAGTATTCGATCCTCCTTTCAGATCCATATGCGTCTTGTATTTGTTGAAACCATTTCTTAGATACAGAGTTAGAGCAGATCGAAACCCTAGGGACTATGATTAGAATGCAAGCAACACAAAATCTCTTGTGGTTTCGGTTGAACTCCAAGTAAGTGGAAACCCTAACCCTTAGTGTTTAGATCTCTTCCGAGTTTGATTGAATCTTGTTGGGGTTTCGATGAAGCTTCCAGAGATTATAATCTAGGGTTTCACTGTCTATGAAACAACATTTAGAGAGGCCCAAGTTTCATTGGCAAGCAAAGAAAGAACAATCAACAAACTTCATATACTTAGTAATCTAGTATATAATAAAGAAATTGCAGGACGATTTCTCAGTTTCTCAAGGTCGGCCTCCTAGAAACTATATATAGAAAGATAACAAACTACTAAAGAAAGGTAAAAGGGTTCCGGGGAAGGGAAGACCCTTCGCCGGAGGAAAAACTCAGATCTGAGAAAACGGTTAGAGAGAGATAACTGAGTAAGAAGAGAGAGAGAGAGATACTGGACAAAATTCTGGTCCATGTCTTCCTTTGTTGTGTTGCGTAGTGAAGTTACATTTTGTTAAGTTTGTTATACGAGTTTACAAATGTAATATGTTTCTTGTTTTGTTGCTTTTTGTATAGGATAGTGGAAAAGTGCGAAATGAAGTTGAAGGTTGTCTGTAGGAAAATGTACGATTATGTTCGATATGATCTAAAGGAAATCGCCTTTCTTTCATCTTTGCCAGATCCACCTCATATCAAAAAGCGAAGAAAATTGACTTGGAAAGAACGTTTAATGTAATACCATAGTATATGAGAAGTAAATTTTCTTGGGGTGCCCAACATAAACCGTGTCGTTTGTGATATGAACTTTCAAAAGATGGTTGATTATCACTTGTCCTAGCGGTGTGACCTTAGGCAATGCTAGTGGGTGTAGAAATTTTGTGTTTACCTTCTAGGTTTTCTTATGTTCTCTAGGCCTTGAAGGAAGCTTCTAGGTTTTACGCCGCAAGTTGGGTAAGGGGCATTGACCCCGAACTTCGGCCCAATAACTACAAAAAGTATGAAGAGAGCGAAAATAAGCGCGATGGAGTTAAAACAACAGCTAAAGATAAGGAACCCTCTCCACTAGAGGATCTTGGTGAGCATCTCTAATCTCTTAAATACTCATATTGCTTATTTCCAAAACTTAATTTCTAAAATCACTTCCACAAAATATTTTCAAAAATCTTTCTCAAACTTATTCACCTATTTATGTAAATCATCCTCTATTAATCATTTTTAAAAAGTAATTTCCAAAATCACTTTCCAAAAATCTTTTCAAAATATCTTTCCTAAACTTATTAGTTTAGTCATGTAAATCGCCTTCTATTAGTTATTTTCACAAAGTAATTTCTAAAATCAATTCAAAAGAATCTTTCCAACAATCTTTTCTAAACTTATTTATGTAAATAATATCCCTTTAACTACTAACTATACCCAAAATCTTTCCAACAATCTTTTCTAGATCATGTCATATTTATTTTTCTCATAAAATCATATTAAATTCATTCCCAAAATTATTTGAAGAAAATCGTTTCAAAACTTTGGCTAGGCCCGGCCGAACCTTTTAAACATCACTAGATGTAACACACACACACACACCAAGATTGAGAACGATGCGATTGGTAATAGTTAAGAAATTTTGTTTAGTGCTATCAAATTTGACATTTAAGTCGAAGTTTGAAAAGACTCATTAGGGATGAAAAGTAGAGGTTAAGGAACAAACCGGAGAATAAAACAAGAACAAGAAAGAAAATATTGGTGAAGTAGAATTTGGCCATTCCAATAACTTGAAAAAACTGGAGGAAAATACTTTTTCAAGAACTCGAAGTTATAATTTTTCCTGTGTGTTCAAGAATCTAGTCATTCAACTCTATTTGTAGGGCTTACAACAATCACATTGATCTCCTAATATTCTATAGTAGATATTGTTTTAAAAGGAGAATCAAAGGATAATCAATTTGAATGTTTAAATTTGATTAAAAGAATAGTCGTGACAATCACATTAATTTCTAGATATGCTATCACTCAAGTAAATCATATTTTATTACTTATTAAAACTATAAAAAAAATTATGATTGACTTAGTTGACCGGTTCGAGTCAAGTCAACTATGCTTGACTTAGTTGACTTTGATTTAATAAGAAGACAACTCTATAAGGACTTGAATATTAACACTAGTTAATTTGAGGACCATTAACATAAAATAGTTAAAAATAGAAAACCTAATGTTCATCGTCTTCTTATTCTTCTTTAAACCTTTGTTTCAAATCTATACAGTAGTCGTTTTCTTTCTGGATCGAACTTAAGCCTTACGTTAGGGTTTTATCCTGATATCAACCTTTGATTCACCAGTAGTATTTCTAGAAGAAAATACAACCAGTATTCCACTCATCCACCAACGGATGGACAACATAAAAGGTTTGTCATCTTATGAAATTCTTTGTAAACAGAGTGAAGCAATTGTATTTGGATGTCAACAACAAGTGTTTCCTTTTAAATTAAAGTCGATCATCAAACCTCCATGGAGTCAAGGGAAATCGAAGTCGGCCCACGTTGGCTCTCCTATAATGGAGTAAAGGGCAACAAATGGTTTCAGGAATAAAGATATACTTGGGTTTAGTGGATGTGGTAAAGTTTATAGAAGAATTTGTTTTTTAATTATATTTAGGATTTCTGTAATGGTAGCGATAACAATAAGGATGTTCTTATCATTGGCTTATGTGTTGGGTGGATTGAAAGAGGAGATGAACATGCATTAAAATGTGCAATTTCAAAGGTTTTCTCTCTCTAAAAATTTGTTGCTCATGAAGAAGTAGTAGAATAAGAAGACTAAATCTAGGGATTATGGAATAAAAGAATGAGGAGTTAAAATAAATTTCTAATTCTTAGACTTGAGTGAAATATAATAGAGTGTTGTCCCTTTAAAAACTGTTGTCCACATAAAAAAATTAATTTTTCTGATTGTCTATACAAAATAGTTGTCCATATAAGAAATTGATTGTCCACTTATTGACCACCACGCATACATCTGTATAATCTATTATACAAAACACATCAATATGACTAGGATAAAATTAATGTATGAATGAGATGACTAGGACATGAGTACGATGACCTGGGTGTTGGGTCATGATGGTGTGTACTAATTTTGTTAGCGGAATCTCAGTCATCTCATGACTAACATTAGTATGCCCAGGATCATCATGCATAAACTAATAATCAACTAAGAGTTAGAGATCACCTTAATCGCTAGTTTTCCCTCGGACCTTTCCAATCGCTTTGAGAAGACCAAAAGCCTCAATTGTAGCCCCTCTACTTGGGACACCGAATGGTCTACTTAATCTCCCACCTTGTAAGCTAGTTAGAACCCCAATGGTGGTTTGATAAGAAGAACATCTCTTCTTTACTTGACTAGTCGATAGCTTTTTGGGAATTAGCTCACATTCTCCTCTCTACTTGATGTTGTAGAGTAAGAAAGCTCTTAAAGAAATTCCACACCTTATTCCTTGATGAAGGGACGTCCAAACAAGATCAAAACTGGTAGATCTGAGCTTCCCTATTAAGGGAACCGTCCCTAAAACTTTCAGCCATATCCGAGCCTAAAAAGTCACCTTTTTGTTTCCGGCCCAAAACCCCTCTTTTGGGCCTTTTGTGCTATCTTTGCCCAAATTTTTTTTGGGTCTGTGAGACATATTTATGGGACTCTCCCATGATTATATATCTCATTCCCACTAGTCATATCATCAGATTAAATAGCCATTGTTATGTGTAACCCGTTGTAGGATCCGGTCGAACTTAGCCGCGAATTACTTCGTAATTCGACGATCGTAGTTGGTTTCTAGCTAAACATTACGACCCCAAAATCAACCGGACTTGTTGATCTTCTTCATCAATTTTACTTTCCGAAAAATTGCTCGCATTGCATTCTTGGTCGAAGGAAATCTCCTTCAGACTCCCACTTGTACTTAGAACAAGTGGAATGCCCGATTTCCGTGTCAATTTGTATCTCATCTGATACGTCACGTCTTTCAGACTTTCTTGATACCGAGTACAACTGTCAAAGACAAACGATTAACTTTTAACCCGTTCGAGCGCGGTCATGTATTTTCAGCTGCTACTCATCAAGCGACCAACAAATGACCATAATGCCGCTAGCATGTCTTTCACATGATTTTAGCTATTTTTCGAGCTCAATTCGGTAGAAGACACCTGGACGAAAGAGACAACACTTCATCAGAGTAACTGCTCGAATTGGACTAACTAACCCGAGTTAAGAGACTTAAATGGGACATTGTCATGTTTAATCAATAATTCATCTTATGTCTCTGTTTTTATTGCTTTAGCTAATGAAGGTACAGATGTTAGGGCTTTATTTGAACTCACTCTTGTTGATCAAAGTGGGAATGAAAAACATAAAGTTCATAGTCATTTCGATCGATCTTTAGAGAGTGCTCCATATGCTTTGAAACATCGAGGCAGTATGTGGTCAGATTCATTGAGTGATTAAACACTGAATTTATTTAATTGAATTAGGGCATTTATATTATTCTAATGTCGTGTTATCATTATCTGTCAATTTTGCAATCAAGAGGTTTTTTTTACTTCATTTATGGATATTTAGATAATGGGTAAGTTTGATTTGTCCACATTTGTTTTCTTCGCAGACCGCCATTGAAGGTCTGCGAGACATTCAATAGTCTCCACTCTCTCTAGATTTGTGATCTAGATAGAGAGAGGAGAAGAAAATTAGTTTTTTTTACACTTTTCTTAGAGAGAGAGCGGAAAGAAAGGATTTTTTTTTTTATGTTTGAAGGTCTGCGCCCGGAAAATTGGCCGGCGGCCGACCTTCGTGGTAAAGACGATGAGGTGGCAAGTAGATGAGGTGGCACAGAGAGATGGTGAGATGGAGGAGAGAGAAATGATGACTGGTTAACGGAGTTATAACGAAAACTCAAAAAGGGAGTCATCTGGGTATTTTTTATAAAGTAGGGGGCTAGGCAGAAGCCGGTCACAAAGTTGGGGGCTATTTGGGAAATAACCCTAAAATATTCATTTTGGATCAGTTGGAATAAAGAAGAATAAGAATAAGACACATAAGGAAAGGAATAGAACATAGATAACTAAATATTCATGAATTTATTCATCTTAAGCATAGAACATATAAATATTCTATTTGAATTAGTGACAATCATAGCGACAAACACATTCGTGGTCGTCACACCTTGCAATTCCATCTTCATGCTTGTCATGGCAAAGTTGGGAACATAAAACGACGTTACAATTATTGTCATTGGAAAGTACATCTTCTGTGCATGCTTCTGCTTGTGTTTGTTGCACCACCATTGCTGAAACTACACCACAAAATGAGATAAAATATTAAAACCAGACACAAACTTTATGAACAAAACTAATGTTTTTGTATTGCTCGTCTACACATAGCCTTCTCATAGGAGGAGGTTTTTGTGGGTCGAAGTTGAGCGAAACATGTCTATGGTCGTCAAGGTGAGATGTCCAGAGAAGTTTATACATACATCATAATCCTGTAAAAAATTGGTACTTGTAAAGTAGAGGTTAAGGAACAAACCGGAGAATAAAACAAGAACAAGAAAGAAAATATTGGTGAAGGAGAATTTGGCCATTCCAATAGCTTGAAAAAACTGGAGGAAAATACTTTTTCAAGAACTCGAAGTTATAATTTTTCCTGTGTGTTCAAGAATCTAGTCATTCAACTCTATTTGTAGGGCTTACAACAATCACATTGATCTCCTAATATTCTATAGTAGATATTGTTTTAAAAGGAGAATCAAAGGAGAATCAATTTGAATGTTTAAATTTGATTAAAAGAATAGTCGTGACAATCACATTAATTTCTAGATATGCTATCACTCAAGTAAATCATATTTTATTACTTATTAAAACTATAAAAAGAAATTATGATTGACTTAGTTGACCGGTTCGAATCAAGTCAACTATGCTTGACTTAGTTGACTTTGATTTAATAAGAAGACAACTCTATAAGGACTTGAATATTAACACTAGTTAATTTGAGGACCATTAACATAAAATAGTTAAAAATAGAAAACCTAATGTTCATCGTCTTCTTATTCTTCTTTAAACCTTTGTTTCAAATATATACAGTAGTCGTTTTCTTTCTGGATCGAACTTAAGCCTTACGTTAGGGTTTTATCCTGATATCAACCTTTGATTCACCAGTAGTATTTCTAGAAGAAAATACAACCAGTATTCCACTCATCCACCAACGGATGGACAACATAAAAGGTTTGTCATCTTATGAAATTCTTTGTAAACAGAGTGAAACAATTGTATTTGGATGTCAACAACAAGTGTTTCCTTTTAAATTAAAGTCGATCATCAAACCTCCATGGAGTCATGGGAAATCGAAGTCGGCCCACGTTGGCTCTCCTATGATGGAGTAAAGGGCAACAAATGGTTTCAGGAATAAAGATATACTTGGATTTAGTGGATGTGGTAAAGTTTATAGAAGAATTTGTTTTTTAATTATATTTAGGATTTCTGTAATGGTAGCGATAACAATAAGGATGTTCTTATCATTGGCTTATGTGTTGGGTGGATTGAAAGAGGAGATGAACATGCATTAAAATGTGCAATTTCAAAGGTTTTCTCTCTCTAAAAATTTGTTGCTCATGAAGAAGTAGTAGAATAAGAAGACTAAATCTAGGGATTATGGAATAAAAGAATGAGGAGTTAAAATAAATTTCTAGTTCTTAGACTTGAGTGAAATATAATAGAGTGTTGTCCCTTTAAAAACTGTTGTCCACATAAAAAAATTAATTTTTCTGATTGTCTATACAAAATAGTTGTCCATATAAGAAATTGATTGTCCACGTATTGACCACCACGCATACATCTGTATAATCTATTATACAAAACACATCAATATGACTAGGATAAAATTAATGTATGAATGAGATGACTAGGACATGAGTACGATGACATGGGTGTTGGGTCATGATGGTGTGTACTAATTTTGTTAGCGGAATCTCAGTCATCTCATGACTAACATTAGTATGCCCAGGATCATCATGCATAAACTAATAATCAACTAAGAGTTAGAGATCACCTTAATCGCTAGTTTTCCCTCGGACCTTTCCAATCGCTTTGAGAAGACCAAAAGCCTCAATTGTAGCCCCTCTACTTGGGACACCGAATGGTCTACTTAATCTCCCACCTTGTAAGCTAGTTAGAACCCCAATGGTGGGTTGATAAGAAGAACATCTCTTCTTTACTTGACTAGTTGATAGCTTTTGGGGAATTAGCTCACATTCTCCTCTCTACTTGATGTTGTAGAGTAAGAAAGCTCTTAAAGAAATTCCACACCTTATTCCTTGATGAAGGGACGTCCAAACAAGATCAAAACTGGTAGATCTGAGCTTCCCTATTAAGGGAACCGTCCCTAAAACTTTCAACCATATCCGAGCCTAAAAAGTCACCTTTTTGTTTCCGGCCCAAAACCCCTCTTTTGGGCCTTTTGTGCTATCTTTGCCCAAATTTTTTTTGGGTCTGTGAGACATATTTATGGGACTCTCCCATGATTATATATCTCATTCCCACTAGTCATATCATCAGATTAAATAGCCATTGTTATGTGTAACCCGTTGTAGGATCCGGTCGAACTTAGCCGCGAATTACTTCGTAATTCGACGATCGTAGTTGGTTTCTAGCTAAACATTACGACCCCAAAATCAACCGGACTTGTTGATCTTCTTCATCAATTTTACTTTCCGAAAAATTGCTTTCATTGCATTCTTGGTCGAAGGAAATCTCCTTCAGACTCCCACTTGTACTTAGAACAAGTGGAATGCCCGATTTCCGTGTCAATTTGTATCTCATCTGATACGTCACGTCTTTCAGACTTTCTTGATACCGAGTACAACTGTCAAAGACAAACGATTAACTTTTAACCCGTTCGAGCGCGGTCATGTATTTTCAGCTGCTACTCATCAAGCGACCAACAAATGACCATAATGCCGCTAGCATGTCTTTCACATGATTTTAGCTATTTTTCGAGCTCAATTCGGTAGAAGACACCTGGACGAAAGAGACAACACTTCATCAGAGTAACTGCTCGAATTGGACTAACTAACCCGAGTTAAGAGACTTAAATGGGACATTGTCATGTCTAATCAATAATTCATCTTATGTCTCTGTTTTTATTGCTTTAGCTAATGAAGGTACAGATGTTAGGGCTTTATTTGAACTCACTCTTGTTGATCAAAGTGGGAATGAAAAGCATAAAGTTCATAGTCATTTCGATCGATCTTTAGAGAGTGCTCCATATGCTTTGAAACATCGAGGCAGTATGTGGTCAGATTCATTGAGTGATTAAACACTGAATTTATTTAATTGAATTAGGGCATTTATGTTATTCTAATGTCGTGTTATCATTATCTGTCAATTTTGCAATCAAGAGGTTTTTTTACTTCATTTATGGATATTTAGATAATGGGTAAGTTTGATTTGTCCACATTTGTTTTCTTCGCAGACCGCCATTGAAGGTCTGCGAGACCTTCAATAGTCTCCACTCTCTCTAGATTTGTGATCTAGATAGAGAGAGGAGAAGAAAATTAGTTTTTTTTACACTTTTCTTAGAGAGAGAGCGGAAAGAAAGGATTTTTTTTTATGTTTGAAGGTCTGCGCCCGGAAAATTGGCCGGCGGCCGACCTTCGTGGTAAAGACGATGAGGTGGCAAGTAGATGAGGTGGCACAGAGAGATGGTGAGATGGAGGAGAGAGAAATGATGACTGGTTAACGGAGTTATAACGAAAACTCAAAAAGGGAGTCATCTGGGTATTTTTTATAAAGTAGGGGGCTAGGCAGAAGCCGGTCACAAAGTTGGGGGCTATTTGGGAAATAACCCTAAAATATTCATTTTGGATCAGTTGGAATAAAGAAGAATAAGAATAAGACACATAAGGAAAGGAATAGAACATAGATAACTAAGTATTCATGAATTTATTCATCTTAAGCATAGAACATATAAATATTCTATTTGAATTAGTGACAATCATAGCGACAAACACATTCGTGGTCGTCACACCTTGCAATTCCATCTTCATGCTTGTCATGGCAAAGTTGGGAACATAAAACGACGTTACAATTATTGTCATTGGAAAGTACATCTTCTGAGCATGCTTCTGCTTGTGTTTGTTGCACCACCATTGCTGAAACTACACCACAAAATGAGATAAAATATTAAAACCAGACACAAACGTTATAAACAAAACTAATGTTTTTGTATTGCTCGTCTACACATAGCCTTCTCATAGGAGGAGGTTTTTGTGGGTCGAAGTTGAGCGAAACATGTCTATGGTCGTCAAGGTGAGATGTCCAGAGAAGTTTATACATACATCATAATCCTGTAAAAAATTGGTACTTGTAAAGTAGAGGTTAAGGAACAAACCGGAGAATAAAACAAGAACAAGAAAGAAAATATTGGTGAAGGAGAATTTGGCCATTCCAATAGCTTGAAAAAACTGGAGGAAAATACTTTTTCAAGAACTCGAAGTTATAATTTTTCCTGTGTGTTCAAGAATCTAGTCATTCAACTCTATTTGTAGGGCTTACAACAATCACATTGATCTCCTAATATTCTATAGTAGATATTGTTTTAAAAGGAGAATCAAAGGAAAATCAATTTGAATGTTTAAATTTGATTAAAAGAATAGTCGTGACAATCACATTAATTTCTAGATATGCTATCACTCAAGTAAATCATATTTTATTACTTATTAAAACTATAAAAAGAAATTATGATTGACTTAGTTGACCGGTTCGAATCAAGTCAACTATGCTTGACTTAGTTGACTTTGATTTAATAAGAAGACAACTCTATAAGGACTTGAATATTAACACTAGTTAATTTGAGGACCATTAACATAAAATAGTTAAAAATAGAAAACCTAATGTTCATCGTCTTCTTATTCTTCTTTAAACCTTTGTTTCAAATCTATACAGTAGTCGTTTTCTTTCTGGATCGAACTTAAGCCTTACGTTAGGGTTTTATCCTGATATCAACCTTTGATTCACCAGTAGTATTTCTAGAAGAAAATACAACCAGTATTCCGCTCATCCACCAACGGATGGACAACATAAAAGGTTTGTCATCTTATGAAATTCTTTGTAAACAGAGTGAAGCAATTGTATTTGGATGTCAACAACAAGTGTTTCCTTTTAAATTAAAGTCGATCATCAAACCTCCATGGAGTCATTGGGAAATCGAAGTCGGCCCACGTTGGCTCTCCTATGATGGAGTAAAGGGCAACAAATGGTTTCAGGAATAAAGATATACTTGGGTTTAGTGGATGTGGTAAAGTTTATAGAAGAATTTGTTTTTTAATTATATTTAGGATTTCTGTAATGGTAGCGATAACAATAAGGATGTTCTTATCATTGGCTTATGTGTTGGGTGGATTGAAAGAGGAGATGAACATGCATTAAAATGTGCAATTTCAAAGGTTTTCTCTCTCTAAAAATTTGTTGCTCATGAAGAAGTAGTAGAATAAGAAGACTAAAGTCTAGGGATTATGGAATAAAAGAATGAGGAGTTAAAATAAATTTCTAATTCTTAGACTTGAGTGAAATATAATAGAGTGTTGTCCCTTTAAAAACTGTTGTCCACATAAAAAAATTAATTTTTCTGATTGTCTATACAAAATAGTTGTCCATATAAGAAATTGATTGTCCACTTATTGACCACCACGCATACATCTGTATAATCTATTATACAAAACACATCAATATGACTAGGATAAAATTAATGTATGAATGAGATGACTAGGACATGAGTACGATGACCTGGGTGTTGGGTCATGATGGTGTGTACTAATTTTGTTAGCGGAATCTCAGTCATCTCATGACTAACATTAGTATGCCCAGGATCATCATGCATAAACTAATAATCAACTAAGAGTTAGAGATCACCTTAATCGCTAGTTTTCCCTCGGACCTTTCCAATCGCTTTGAGAAGACCAAAAGCCTCAATTGTAGCCCCTCTACTTGGGACACCGAATGGTCTAATTAATCTCCCACCTTGTAAGCTAGTTAGAACCCCAATGGTGGTTTGATAAGAAGAACATCTCTTCTTTACTTGACTAGTTGATAGCTTTTGGGGAATTAGCTCACATTCTCCTCTCTACTTGATGTTGTAGAGTAAGAAAGCTCTTAAAGAAATTCCACACCTTATTCCTTGATGAAGGGACGTCCAAACAAGATCAAAACTGGTAGATCTGAGCTTCCCTATTAAGGGAACCGTCCCTAAAACTTTCAGCCATATCCGAGCCTAAAAAGTCACCTTTTTGTTTCCGGCCCAAAACCCCTCTTTTGGGCCTTTTGTGCTATCTTTGCCCAAACTTTTTTTGGGTCTGTGAGACATATTTGAGGTGTGTTTACTACTGTCCAGTGCCTCACAATGCCTTCCTGATTACAAAACTCCTTGAATGCCCCATCCGTGTACTCGGTCCCATTATCCGATCTTAACGTCTTCAGCTTTCGACCAGTTTTGTTCTCAACCATTGCTTTCCACACCAGGAATGTGTTGAATACCTCTTATGCTTTAGAAAATAAAGCCAGACAAATCTCGAATGATCATCAACGAATGTAACAAAATACCTGGAACCACCCTTGGAAGGTAACTTTGTCGGTCCCCAGACATCGGTATGTACGTAGTCTAATACCTCTTTGCTCTTGTGCTTGCTTGTAGAGAACGTCACCCTGTGTGCCTTCCCGAACACACAATGCTCACAAAACTCCATGCAAGGCTTCTTCATGTCCTTCAACAAGCCTTCCCGCACATCAAAGATAGACCCTTTTCTGACATATGCCCAAGGCGCATATGCCAAAGCCTCGTACAAGCCGTTGGATCCCTTCCATTGATTCCTACTGCTACATCTCCTGTAATTGTTGTCCCCAAAAGTTTGTATAAATTACCGTAACGAGTACCTCTCATTACTACCAAAGAACCCTTAACTACTTTTATGGAGCCATTCTCTATAATTATCTTACAGCCGTTCCGCTCCAACACATCAAGGGAAATTAGATTTTTCCGCAAATCGGGTATGTGTCTTACGTTTGTCAATGTTCTCACAACTCCATCGTGCATCTTGATCCGTATTGTTCCGAGTCCCACAGTTTTACATATACTATCATCACCCAGTATAACTGTACCACCATCTATACTCCTATAGGTAGTAAACAACTCCCTATTTGGGCACATATGGTGTGACGCCCCTGAATCAAGCATCCACTTATCGAAGATCTTCTCAGACACCTCTGTCACCGAGAAACATTCGTCCGCTTCTTCTGACACATATCCTGCCTCTTGCATCTCTTGTTTCTCCTTGTAGCCTTCGTTCTTTTGCTTCAACTTTCTCTTTGGACAAGCCGCTTTAAAGTGGTCAAGCTCACCACAACTAAAGCACGTTTTCTTGAAAGAGCCTCTAGATTTGGATCTAGATTTCCCGCCCTTTCCCTTTCCCCTTTCATTACTCCTCCCCCTCGTTACAAACAACCCTTGTGCTTGATCCTTGTCTACTCCACCCGACGCCATACTGCTAGTAGCAACCTTACGAAGGTCATCCGCTAATAACGAATTTCTCGTCTCTTCCATGCTTAGACTATCACCAACAAGCATCAAAGTTTGAACAAGGTTCTCATAGGATTTAGGCAATGAAAGTAACAATATGAGGGCTTGGTCCTCATCCTCAACCTTAACATCAATATCCTTCAAATCTGAGATAATCCTGTCAAACCTATTCACATATTCCTGAATAGAAGAACCCTCTTCCATTCTACATGTGAATAATTTGGATTTTAAGTAGACCCGATTCGTTAAAGTTTTCGTCATGAAACTGCTTTCTAGCTTTAACCACACACCCGCCGCCGTTGTTTCTTCGTCTACTAGGAACGCCACGTCCCTCTCAAGACACAACATAATGGTAGCTCGTGCTTCGAGGTCTAACTCTTCCCAATCCTCATCTGACATATCTCCTGGTTTCTTTCCCGTCAACGTCTTGTGTAATTTCTGCGAGATTAACAGATTCTTCATCTGCATCCGCCAATAAGAAAAATCGTTTTTCCCATTGAACTTCTCTATCTCATATTTCCCTGATTTGACCGTACCACTTCTCGATCCCATCTTCTCTTCGTTCAATTTCAACAAGGCTCTGATACCAATTGTTATAACTAAAAGTCGCGGAAGCTATCGAACCTATCCTAGAAATTGATCCGATTAAGAAGATTAATCGAAAAGCTAAGTCAAAATCAAATATGCGAACAGAATTTAACGAGGTTCGGCTTTAAAGCCTACGTCTTCGGGTGAACAAGAAATCTTTATTGAAGGATAGATCAAGACGACTAACACAATCCGCAAGTTCGTCCCAAGATGGTACCGTATAGTAATAACCTTCTATACTAAATCTTCGACGACCGAGAAATTTAACACCGCTCAAAAACTATGAAAAATTTCTCTCACTCTTGCTCTCTAAAGAAGAGTTGTTGTTTGTGTTGGTGTTTTGTTGTAGGCTCTCAATACCCCTATTTATAAAATAATATAAGCCGACTCAATTAGGCAATTGGTTCCACCGACTAGTAGGATTTAGGAAATTAGAAACCATCTAAACCGCCTAATGCCCATCTAAACCGCCTATAACGGAAACCAAAAAACCGCCTATACCAACCGCCTCTCCTATTTGAAACTGCCTCTCACAGTTCCCAAAAAAATTTACAAATTTTAATATGTTATCGACTTAATACCTTTTGATTTGATTCCAATGCTTTGTAGTTGATGCATGCTCAATTCCATTGAAGTTTACCAGTTTAGCATGTCTAGCATTCAACTTTACTAATACAAATTGCTTTTAAATGACATTTTTGAGTTGATTGTATCTGTATTATTCTAGGTGTCGATATGCTGTTAAAGGCGGCAGGAAAAGATTGCACTTCTTTGTTCAGTATCCTTCACTAAGATAGCATCACACTTGTAAAACCATTATAGATAAATATCATGCCTGGGTGAATGCTGATTTCTTATTGGAGAAGTGTCTCGTCGGAACATTAGATGAAAGTCGATACTCACATTACCTATAGAAGGAAGGTAACACTCTGTTGTATACCTGTATTCCGATGACAACAACTGTGTTTCACTAAGCACATAACACTTGAATCTCTAATCCTGTAAGTGAAGGGTGAAATGCGAAAATCATGAAAAGTTTATATATACAAATACATAGCATAAACTCAGTTATAATAATCATCTGTTTTGAAGTAATCCAAGAGCAGAAATATGTACTCCATATGTTCTACCTTGAAACTCATTTCTCTTCACTACAACCACCATCACTTCCTATATATATGATTAGTACCAAACAAGGTTAAGAATACTCAAAAGAAAGCACCCCACTCAAAATCCGAAAAAAGGAAAAAGAGAACCCATATCTATAAAAGAAAATCACAC
Organism: Eschscholzia californica; assembly: GCF_041429995.1. Classification (NCBI taxonomy): domain Eukaryota; kingdom Viridiplantae; phylum Streptophyta; class Magnoliopsida; order Ranunculales; family Papaveraceae; genus Eschscholzia; species Eschscholzia californica. The sequence goes on from NW_028238198.1 coordinate 71,794,775, forward strand.
AAAGAGCACTCATATTTATTACTTGAATGGCCTCCTACCAATTCCAACAGGCAAAGAAGTTGTGGAATCCAAACTCACATTACCTATAGAATGAAGAGTCTGGTTCTTTCCCAGTGCCGTTTGAGAACTTGAGTCCTTGTTTGAGAACAATGACCCCTTGCTCCATCTTATAGAACCAATGCTTTGTGTAAGAGGAAACGAAAGTCGTCTTTTCTGGTCAGGAGTCTGACTTGCAGACAATCTTCCTTTAGGACTATGAGATCTTACTTTCGCTTTCGCAGAAATAGTTGGTGTCATATAATTCGGCACCGAAAATGGTGGGCAGCTTGTTAGACTGTCATTATCTCTCACTGGAAATTCAGCTCCATTAATGGACATCGCTTTTGGGTGATTTACTGGTGTGGATTTGTTTGGATGTGATGCTTTAGTTGAAAAAACAGGTTCTTTCTTCGACTTTGCCATGATTGCAACAGGTGATTTTAATGATCTTGGTGTCAGTGAATCGAGATTCTCGAGTCTGAAACTTGGTTGCTTAGAGTTGCTTGATTCTGGTTGTCTATGATCGGGATATTGAGTCGGTTTACGTGGTGGTGTTACATAGTTCTTTGTTTCTGTAGATTGAATTTCGGAAAATCGTCCGTTCTTTATAGATTGATATTCAGAGTGATTTTCTGAAAGTTCTCGCTCGATCCAGTTCCACCACCATGGGAATTTACCAGCCTGAATCTCCGCTAACCCTGTCTGAGTTGATTTTGGAGTTCCTTGCATCAACTGGTGGAAAAGAAGAAGAATCAATTATATATACTACCTAAGATTTCATGCTTTTAGGCTCCATTTCTATGCTGATTATAGGATTATCGGTAAGTACATGAGAGTAGTCACACATATGATCGGAAGTTCCATGACCAAGAAGATAATCTCTAGGGTCAGCCCACTTGAGTTGGACGCTCGAAAAATTGGTATGGTAACAGAGCTAGGACTGCCCATGTGTGACAGGCCTAACGGCCGGGCATACACTCTTTAAGCCACGAGTGAGGGACATGGAGGAATGGCCCCGCATGGACAACATGAAGTCTCATGACCTAGAATTTATATCTAGAGCCGCTTTACTCATTGCCAATTGGTTAAGTTGCAAGCCCACAAAATTAATCAAGAGAGTGGATAGAGAAGTCAAGTGATATAATACCTTGTGGGATTGAACATAAGCCAAGGCTCTTTCCCTTTTGATGATAGCCTCTACCTTTCTTTGTAGCCTTGCATCTACTTCCTCCTTTGTGAGCCTGCTATCATCCCATTCTTCTTGTTGTCCTCTTTCAGACTGCATCAAACACTTTCTAATTACTATTTTCCCCATCAATTCAAAATCTAAATCGAAAAAGTAAAATAAAATAATCTTGGGTAAAGATCAATATACATCCATTTTTCGGGTTGGTTCCTACTTGTTCGTATTTGGAAACGTTTGAGAAAATTACAGAATATGCCAGTGTTTAATATTGCCTTAAAAGAATGTCGTTTCGGCCACTTCACATAAACCAACAAGAATGAAAGAAAAACCAATTGAAATGCTTTTACCAGCGAATGTACTGGATATACTTTTACGTTAATTAGTGTGTGGATCATTTCCCGGCCGACCCAAATAGAAGAGATTCACAAATACGGAGACATTTTGGAGTTCAGAACTTACTGTTTGAGTCAAGAGCCACGTAGCCAAATTATTCTCAAGCTCCTTCTCGTTATCGTGTAGATTCTGGCGTTGCAGAGCTTGGGTTTCCAACGTCTGGACCCTCCTTGACTGTATTCGAGTCTGAACTTTCACAAGTAGTTGCATGTATTTCATGGCGTTCATCGTCTGTCGCTTCACACTTTGCCCTCTAACCACTCCTTGAAGTCTAACTAGACCCTTCAAAGCTCTAAAGCTCCTCCTAGCCTGCCATACCCAAAATTTCAAAATTAATGTGGTAAAAACTATTTATGGAATGTTTTATCTGATTTTACCATACACAAAGTGATAACAGAGTTGTAAATTGTTTTTGATTTAATAGAAAAGGGTATATTTGTCATTATGTGGACGCATAAACTAAAATTTGTGATTAAATTCGACCTAATTGATGTAGAAAGCATTCCTAAACATCAACTTGATTTGACACTATATTATAACAAGATGGCATGTCATTATAGTCAAATTCTCTATCTGTATGAAATTAGAAAAAGTTGACAAGAAGAAGCAACTAACCATATAACCTCTATACATTGATTGTATCTTAATGGCTGCATTATGGCGATCTTCTAAGGTTGGTACTCTGTCATGGATATTGGAGTTATTGTTGTTTCTAGTGTCATGATTTTGGTTAATTTGTTCGTAGTGATGCACAACTCTGGAAGGCAATGAATGTGTCCCTCGTTGATCCAACGACGACCCACTCGGTTGTACTCTTTGTCGTTCCTTTTCAGCTTCCCCGAGTATTTTTTCGATACTGCTTGGTTCTCTGTAGATTGGGATGAAAGAATGGGTATCTCCATGCCTTAACATCCCTAATCCCCATTTCTTTTTCTTTGTTGTTTTCTTGTCTAACTCCTGCAAAATCATACATAATCAAATTTGACTTCCTTACTGTGGAGTTGCTACAAATAAGACCTAAATGAGCACTCACATTGACAACTTTTTCTTTGGAGTTGGGTGTGAAAACCCTTTTGATTGCAGAAAACCAATTCCCTTTCTTCCCCATTATCTTACATCACTAGTTTCACCCTGCAAAAAGAATAATATTTCCATGTTTCAAACTTCAACCCTGATTTCGAAAATATAACATATCAAAGCCGTCCGCGTTAACATATGCACGAATTCCCTCGACTAAGATGAGATTATATTCAAATAGTAATTTTTCTAGCAAACAATTCATATGATAATTCAGACACATACTATAAACTTATATTGTAGGATATATTTGAAGTTAGACCTTGTTAGAAAATGTATTAAAAAGTCACTATACAAAAAACCCAAAAGTAATCACTCAATTTTCATGATCAAAGGATTCATAATTGGTTTGTGACAAGGTATTCAAGATTTAATTCTCTATCTCTCTCCTCTTAGAAAAAATAATAACTTTTGAGCAACAAGAAGTCAAGAACTAAAATAAATTAAAGAAAATTCATGTAAATATAGATAACAATTTGGGAATAAAATTTTGGTTGAGGCCCCAAACATCAAAACAAATTAAGGTCATCTTTCTCCACAAATCAAGGGGCATAGTCACATAGATGCCCTCACTCACACTGTCACACACACACACACACACATGAGAGAGAGAAAGAGAGTACCTCAACCAAATTTTACTTTCAAGCTGCAGCTTTTAGAAACCCTTAAAGAAAAGCTAAACTGTTCTTGAGAAAAATAAGAGAAAAGGGTAAGAAGAGAAATGGATCAGCCTTCTTCTCTTCTTCCTCCTTCTTTCTTCCAACACCAAATACCCTTTTCCTCCATTTTACTTTTTTGTTTTTCTTTTTCTACTTTCCAACTTTGAATATAGTTCTTCCTTGTAAAGAAAAAAAAGTTCCACCTTTTTCTTTCTCTCTCTCTCTCTCTTGATTTTCACTTTCTATGGAGGGGTAGAGAATTTATAATTTTAATCTTTTACCTATCTTTTTTAGGTTTGATGATGGAAGAGTTGGCCACTTTCTCACTCCATGACAACCCAACAAACTTGACTTGGTTGGGTAGAAAGCTTACATAGACAGCAATGCTACTTAGAGGAAATTGTTCTGTTTTTTATCCTTCCTTTCCCTCTCACTTTGCATATTATATTATGTGAATTATGGTGTGTTTGGAAGTTAGACCAACTACTGGTTCTTAGTGTTAAAAAGCATGATATCATAGTGCAGGGACCATTGAATATTCAATAACCCCACATCACATAATAAAATGAATACAAGAAAGACCCAATTTTGTGTTAATTTTCATCCAAAAAGCCAAATCATTATTGTTGTAGATTTGTGTCTTATATTGAGTTAACAAAAAAAATTATATACAACATTTGCGCCTATTTTGAACAAACTTTTACGCGTACAAAACTATGGAAATTTGTACAAAACTTAAAAGAAGAGTTGTTGCAACAATAAAAATTGATGGGCCTTTTTCCACCAAAAATAAGCCTATAATATGTTCACCAATATTCCCATTATAATATCTAGGCATATAAATTTTGATCAAGTGACCAATTTCTCTTACTTTCAACAAAAAAAAAAAAGTGACCAATTTCTCATAATTGGGTACATTCATGCAAAATAAATTTTTATTTGGCTCAACTATTATGCACTTGTCTCTAAGACTCTAAATATTATGTCTTACCATTGAAATTTTGGAGAGATTTTTCTTACACATTTTATTTTAGTTTTTTAGATGAAAATGAGTAAGTTTTAGTTGATTTAACTTACCCAAAAAAACAAAGGTTATAAGTTTTAGTAAAATAAATTGGTGTTTAATTAGGTTGCCACTTCTAGAATATTTAAGTGCATCTCTCGTGAACTTGTGTAGAAGAATAATTAAATGAAAGAAAACAACAATAGTAGATAGATCCTTTGATTTAGTTATTTAATGATTTTCTTAATTTCAATTTAAGTAGATAGATCCTCTTTTTGATACATATAAGTAGCCAAGTAGGTTCAAAGATCACCTAAGTCTCCCCTTGATTTTAAGTTGTACCTTCTAAGATCACATGTTTTTGAGTAGCTTATAAGCAACCTTAAATTATGAATATAATAATAATAATAATTACAAACCTTTTATTTTTGTTGCAACAATAACAATTATAAACCTAGTTAGAGGATAATTAATCCAAATAATTAGGCATCTTCTTTCACCAACCTAAAACTCTAAAACCACAAATGATGATCAATTTCTAATAGAATATGTAAGATTAAATTTGGAACCTAGCTCATTATCAGATTCTCAGTACAATTTCTATTAGTTAATAACAAAGTTTTGGTTTACAATTAACATAATTGAAACTTAGGCCAAAATCTAAAGAGCATCCATTACAAAGTATAAGGTTAAAATTTTAAATCTAATAGCGAGAACATTCATATGATTATTATGTCTTGATCTTTAATTATGGGGTAATCGATTGTTTTATTAGCTTAGTGATTTTTAAAATTAAAGTTCGTTTAATTTATATAATTTTGCCTTTACATTAGGAATATTTTGTAAAAGGGTCGTATAAATGTTTCAGATGATTGATTACGGGCACAAAATTGGAATTTTTTGTGAAAAAGGTCATTAAAATCTTAGATTGCTCATCTTTACACTTGGATAACCAGTGATTTGATCTAGACCCTCATCATCTAAAAAATTAAAACAAAATGTCATCTTACAACAAATGAAGCGGGTGAGAATAGCAATTAACTAGGTTTTGATCTAGTGGTTCTTAATCTCTTTTTAAATTTGTGAAGTTGTGGATCCAAGTTCTGATCAAAATTTATCTTACTTAACGTATAAGACTAAATAAAATTGTATGCAGTAAATAATATCCCAAAACAGCCATGTTAGTTTATGACAATGTTCGTCTTTCATGCTATAATTCCAATGGCATTAAATATTTCCTTGTTCTTATATAACACAGATTACTTACCTATCTTCCACCATTGGCAGTTTTACTGCTTATATTTCCTGACTCAGTTGGATTTTCGAACTCGGATTGGGTTGGCAACCCTATATTCCAGGTATCAAACTCTTTTTCTTTTGGAAAATGGTCTGACATTATTTCTCTTTCTAGAGAAGTCTGAGGGGTAACTTTGGGGCTTTTTGGTTCCACTTCTTAGAAATCTAGTACTTTCATCGAAGGTTTTAGTTTCCTTTTTCATCCTATCTTGGCGAGGTTATGTTTGACTGTGTCTCTAAAAAAATTCAGATCGTTTTGTTCACTACAAGACAGGAATCGGTTGGCTATATTAGGTACATTGCGTCAGAGTTGGATGCGCTGCAGAAGGTTCACATCTTCACTCTATGTAGTTCTACACTCCCCAGTGATCCCCTGCACTCTTTGAATGGGAGAAGAAATTCGATCCACTGGAATTCTAAACATGTTTTGAAGGACATCCAGAAGCTACTTCCATCTTTTACTAGTATTTCTCTTGTGCATGTTAGGAAGTTTAGCAGTAAAACTCATAACTTTACTGCAAACTCTAAGAATAACAACACAACTCTCACTGCTTGTTTGCCTAACTGCATTGTATCTCACCGTAACATCGATGTACTTAGTCTTATTTTCAATCAATATATGTTATGTTTGTCTCAATTTTTTTTATTAAACCATAATTTCATTCATAAGTGATAACGATCACAAAATTACATGGTAGATAATTCTTATTCCTCTAAGAACTACATGAGAGTTACATAAGTAAAGTTCACAGAACTTTCGAATGTAAAGTGCCTCATGAATGGAAAATAATTGACAAGACACAGACTCAAATAAAAGACCCTAAAGGTCGAAAATCAAGGATCCTCAAGATCGTGAATGAAAGACCTTAAAGGTCCACAATATTATTAAACTAAGACTAAATGTGACCTCAACCGAGAGAACCACCGCCATCAATACCAGGAAGTCGCCGCCACCACTGAAGAGCCAAATTTATTATGCTTAATAAAGTATAATTAGAATGAAACAAGATGTTTTCCATGCCCATTTCTTTGCACGAATCTGTCTTCTATTCCTTTCTCCTTGTGTTGTGGAGAAATCTTTTACGTCTCACCGTCGCCACCACAAACCAACACAGACCACCACCTTTACCAGGAAATCACCACCACATACCACCACCACCATTACCACAAAATCACCACCACAGACCACCACCTTTACCAGGAAATCACCACCACATACCACCACCACCATTACCACAAAATCACCACCACAGACCACCACCACCATTACCACAAAATCCCACCACCAGGACCACAAAATCATCAACACCACCATAAACTAGATGACCACCACCATCATTACCACACAATCATCACCATAACCACAAAATACCACCACAGACCACCATTACCACCGTTACAACAAAATCAACAACACCCTTACAACAAAATCCCACTACCTTTACAACAAAATCACCACCAGCATGACCACAAACCCATCAACACCACTACAACACAAGATGACCACCACTAGCCGCCGCCACCACAACCTAAATCGCCGCCACCACAACGTTGCAAACCAAGCCGTAACAACCCCAAAACCACTACACTACCACCACGTACTCACCACGACGACCCCCGTAACACACATAGCCACAACGACAGGAAGATCTGTGATCCGACCAAATCATCTCGCTCGAAATCCATGCGGGATCTGGCGTAGGTTTGACTATGAACTTTGGATGGAGAGATAGAAAGAGATATTAGACCCATATCAGCAGAAAGTCAGGAAAAAGATAGTCATCTTGCTCGAAACCCTCGCCGAATCTGGCGAAGGTTTGGCTGTGAACTATGATCGACTTTGTTCGGAAGTTACCTTTCTATTTTAGGTTAAAATTGATGTTTCTGAGAGTGGTCAATTTCGAAGAAGACTTCTTGTCTCAAATTTTTTTTATGTCGATTACATACGCATGTCCTTTTATAATAGTAAACTAGGTTCCTAACCCGCCCTACGGACAGGGTAGATCCTTTTTGGCTAACGCCGTTGTAGTAAATCACATATCAGGAAAAGAAAAGATATATTACAAAAAAAATAAATCAAAAAATATATAAAGCAGATGAAGGATATAACCGACTTCTTCAGAGCGGTTACAAAAGATTTTCTCCCCACTAATCTCTTAAGGGAGATTTTATAGGGCCCCCTCATTTTTGTTAAAAGGCCTCCCCTCAGTGATAATTTAGCAAGTAAAATGGTTCATGGGGGGGCCTTTTAACAAAATTGGGGAGGCCTTATAAAACTTCCCATCTCTTAATCCCAGGATCTCACGATCTTCTCAAAGAAGAAATATCAACCGACTTATAAATAAGGAGAGAAATACATGGGTAAAGAGAAATAACTAGATAGTAGTTATTGTAGGGATATTTTAACCAATTTTAATTTTTATATCATCATTCCGATGTGTTTCCAACCAAATGTCTAAATTAAAAGGGACGGTCAGACTTGTCCCCTAGATAACTGACTGAGTTGTTTTAATATAATAGATAATATATAAATGCATCTCGTGGAAGGTTATCAGGTTATAACCATCCTTAGACCCTACCCTTTCATTCTTACTTGTTAACATGGAAAGACACCACTTCCACTTTTGTTGGTTTTGAAGTTTCACGTGAGAATGATAATATGATGTACTTGTTGGTGTCTCGCTTCTGAAGATATGGTTACAATGGTTTACTATATTTTGGTGTAGTTGATGGAGATCCAACATGTAATTTGGAGATCTCAAGTTCGATTGACAGTAGAACTAAAAAGGCATGCAATTAAAATAAAGTAAAAGATGCGACTAAATAGGCTATAGATCCCATAGAAATATAGAATGATGCTTTAAGATCTTTAGAACCTAAAATATCTTTGACTATGACGAGTTATTCAGTTCATGATGTATTAATATCATGTAATTGATGTAATAATTCTTGGGGCTCGAAAAAGAAAAAGTGTAGTGTACCTAACTCCTCTTTTGTTATCAATATAAATTCTCCTCAATTGCATAATTGAATCCTTTCACAAACATCTTTATGTTAGAGAAAGTGTGTGAAAAACTCAAAATTTGGGTCTAAATAGGAAAAAAACCATCCAGAAAAATTAATGTAAAAAAAAATAGGAGTAGTTCTTTTGAACATCTTTTAAACTGTTGACAACATATATAATTATGTTGTTAACAAGACAATCCTATTTTTCCATACAGGAAATTGGGCCGGAGGCCCAATTTCTTGTATTTTTTGTTAAAAAGACAACCCATCTTTTTAACTAGCTAGGCCCCAAGTAAGTTATAAAAATAGGCTTGAAGGACATTTTTAAAAGCACCAATTTTTTAAGAGTCAAAAATACCCTTCATTCAATTAGAAATACCTAGTAATAATCTAACTAATAAATTAGGAACTTGAGTTTTTCTCATGAACGAACCGAGTTGGATTGTCGATGCCGATTAGAATTTCTGGGGTTTGAATCGATTTTGGCTATAAGATAGGTTGATGTTTTTAAGTTTTGGTGATTTAATCTATTTGCTTGTTGTTTGAAGAGGCTTTTAAGGGGTTTGATTTAGTTTTTGGTTCTAAATTCTAGAGAGAGAAAGTTTTATATACTTTCAATGGAAGGAGAATTCGATAGTGTTTCAAGGTGTAATCCAACTTCTTCATTGCTTTATTTTCATTGAGCTATGAATGATGGATGACAATTTGTTAGTTTTGATGTTTATGTTAAAACTTATTTGTTGGGTTTATATGGAAGTTGTGAAAGTATAGTTGATGCAAGCAATGTGTTTGATAAAATGCTTGAAAGAGATGTTGTTGCTTGGAATGCAACGTTAGTTGGTTATACAAGACTTAGGTTGATTGAAATAGCAATAAAGTTGTTAGATGAAATGCCTGTGATAAATATTTTTTCTTGGATAATCATGATTGGTATTTATGTTCAAATTGAGAATTTCATGAAAGCTTTGGAAGTTTTTCAAAGAAATGTAAAATGATGGTGCTAGAGCTTATAAAATGACTATTATGAATTTGTAGGGGTTTTAGCTAGTTTTTCGATACAACATTCTTTAGACAATATATAATAATTTGTAACAAATTTCATGTTAAATCAATTCAAAAACTAATTTGCAAACCATTTACATGGCATTGCAAGGTGTTTGCAAGGCTCTGCAAGGTGTTTGCAAGGCTCTGCAAGGTATGTGCAAGGCTCTGCAAGGTGTTCGCAAGGTTGTGCAAGGTATTTGCAAAAGTTATGCAAGGTGTTCGCAAGGCTCTGCAAAGTTTTTGCAAGGCTCTGCAAGGTGTTCGCAAGGCTCTGCAATTTGTTTGCAAGGCTATCTAAGGTGTTTGCAAAAATCATGCAAGGTGTTTGCAAGGCTCTGCAAGGTGTTTGCAAGGCAGTGCAAAGTGTTTGCAAGGCAGTGCAAGGTGTTTGCAAGGTATTTTCTTAGACTAGGGTTAGGTTGGTCTTTTTACTGAAATTGAAAATTACATAATTGCCATCAGGGAGGTGAAGCCTAAAAAACTTTGATGAATCCTTTTTAACTAAAGTCATAATTTCTTAGGGAGTTTTGGCCAAAACTCCCTTTTCCATAATACCTTTTCCACGTTTTAATTTGACAACATATAACTGTTGACAACATATATAGTTGTGTTGTTATAAACTGATGACAACATTTACAATAATTTCCTAACTTGTTATAAAATGTTGACAACAGATATAATTATGTTGTTAACAAAATATATAATGCCATTAGCCAAAATATTATTTTTTCGTAAATGGCGGGTTTGTCAAATACAAAGGATAACATGCATAACATTTTAATTTTGCACAAGACAAATTAAAAAAAATGCATTACTCTAAATGTTTATGTCAAAAGCATAACAAAAAATGTGGAAACCATTTCTTTCTTCACAAGACAAATTGAAAATTATGTTTTAGCCAAAATGTTAGTGTCAGTCAAATACATAAAAAGAAATGCATAACAATTTTTGAGCAAAAACAAATTTGTTCAGAAAGTTACAAAATTGTTGAGAGCAAACTGAGACTTGTTAAAAAATTTCAAAAATGTTTTTCACGTTGAATTGGATGCGAAATTTCGTTTTGGAGGTAAAGTTGTACTTTTACAAAATGGGGTTTTTTCAATATTATTCTAGGCTGGTCCTAATTTCCTCCCTTTATGTTAAGTGTTTAATTCATTTTGGTCTTTAAAGATGACCAACTAACGAAAAAGTCCTTATAAAACTTTTCATTTTGGCATCAATTTTCATTCTCCCCTTATTCAACTTAAAAAAATGACTTCGTCGTTCCCTCTATTCATTATTTTGGAAAGTTATCCTCTCTCTGTCCTATATCTTTTTTCACTATTAGACACGAGTTGTCAACGAACAACTGGCCAACGTCGATCGACGACTTATTAAGGAAAAAAACGGTTTCTTTTCTTCTTCCGTTATTCGACCACCGGTCAACCACCATCGCATACTCTCTCTTTTGTCAAGGTTTTGTAGAAATTCTATTAGAGTGATTTTTCCATCCTCAAATTATCCTTCACGCTGCGCATTCATCATATTCTTTTTTATATACAATGACATTATCACAGTTGTACTGTAATTTTTTGTTTCCTTCAAACACTACAAACTTTTAATGAATTTGCGTTTTCTTCTTCCTCCATCTTCCCTTCTCACCACTATCAACTCCGGCGATACCTCCAACATTAATTTCGGTTGTCATCTCTCTTTCTTCTCTCTCTCATCTCTCTCCTTCCGCCTCTTTCTACTCTCTTCTATTTCCGGCGAAGGGGAAGTCCCTTCATTTGGATACCATATCCATCCCTTCGTTTGGTTTTCTAGACGAAGGGTTTCGACAAAGGAACGATTCTGTTCGCCGGAACTTAGAGAGAGGAGGATGGAGAAAGGGAGAGAGAAATGAGAGAATTAAGATAGACATAGAGAGAAGAAAGAGAGAAACAGAAAAAAGAGAGAAATAAGACAAAGAAGTCGTCAGTTTGTCCCCAACCATCTACGACCCGCGACTTGGATTGTGTTTGGGGAATACTCTTTGGATTTTCCACCTTGTATTCAAAAAACTTTTCTTGTTTTCCCAAATCATCAACTTTTTTGTTCTCCAAATTATTAGCGATTCCAAGTTGGTTAAATCTGAGGACCAAATCGAAATTAACCTATAACTTTTTCTTCTTTATATCAAAGGATGAAACCTGACCATCCCTTTCATCTTCTACGCATATAATCTGTGAAGGCGAAAAAGTGATCTCTCTTTTTAAGCGTTACGGTCGTCGGTCGTGACTTTTCAGTTTTATCTTCCCATATTACCCCTGTCTTCTACATCATATTTCCCTTTAATTTAAGCAGTACTCACAGTAATATAGTAAAGAGGAGATGGGTATTTTGGTACAAATGAAATATAAGAGAACCCCGTATATTTTCTTCTTCCTCAAGCGGACAACGTTGACTATTTCTTTTTCTCTATCTATTTTTGTCTTTCTCTCTCATTGACAATGGACGTTATTTCCATCTCATGTAGATCCTCTAAGGTCTTTTTCTCGATTCTCAAAACCCTAGAAATTTCATAAATCCAAACCCTAAATTATTCCAAAATCGATCGTTTTTAACGAATTGAGGTGTTGAAATGAACGAAATTGTATTGAATTTTCTGTTCCCGTCTTGGTGGGAGATTGAAATCACTGTTGCCGCTGCGATTTTTGTGATCGTAGCGTTTTCCTTTTTCTATTCTGGTGGTGCCGGAATTTGTTACGATGATGATCAACGTGCTCTCTGTGATGATTCTGGTGCCGGAGGTGATCTTGATGATGGTGATCGGGTTAGTAATCGAAAATTTGTCCATTGATACAATTTAATTATTGTTATTTTGAAAAAAAAAATTGACTTTGATTTTTAGCCTCAAGTCTCTCATCGATAAGATATTCAATTGGCCTGTGTAGAAAGAAATATTAAGAGTCAAGACCTTATTTGTACGCCATGGTGAATTCTATGAGATGACTAACTAAAATGGTTCATGGTGGATAAACTCGTATGACGACTGAAGTATAAGCTGATATCCCTTTGGTGGGAACCCATTTGGCTACCCTAATAGCTATGACTGAGGCTTCTTTAACCCCTAATAAGGTCAGTTGATATCCCTTTGGTGGGAACCCATTTGGCTACCCAAGGATGTTTTTACAGCATGAAATAAGCAATTTGAGATTCATTATTCGAGAATTACTCAAAATCAGGTACGAGACCTCTTATGCGGCCGAAAGGATAGTACGTACATTTGAGGTTGGTTTGCTTAATTCAATGATTGGTGCATATGTAGACCTAAAAATGTTAATAGTCACCAACAAGAAAACGACCCACTCCTTGAATTAGACCTTATGTGTTATTCTGCAGAAATTTTTACCTTTGGATGCAGTCGATCACCATCTTCCAACTTGTTCTGCTTAATCTGTGATACAAGGTCATGTTATTTTTATTATTTTTTATCATGTTAAGTGTTTTCTTGGAGCAATTGATGGTTCTGGAGGACTCCCTTTGTCATTTTCAGATACCAACCAACTTTACAAATAATTGGATATCTTTTTCTTAGCGGAATTCAATTAGATGTTAATATAAGCTGTGACATATTTTTAAGACTAGAGACTTTTTGCCTACTCTTCATTGTTTACTAGAGTAGGTCACGCGAATGTGGTTCTTTTTTTCTTCAAAAAATTATTGTTTTAAGAGGAACATTATTCGTCTGTTTGGGAAATTTGGTATTTTATTTCTTGTCAATTAGTTTTAGCCAAAAAGGCAATAAATTCTTTAGCACTTAGCTTAAATGTTTCCCTGTGATAATTCCCATGACCAATGAGGTCATTCTATCTCAACATATCTGATGATGAACAATTATGTTATAACGTAGATTTGTATATATAGTTTCCATTAATGAACATTGATCTTCAGTTTTTGCTGAGTTTAAGCTCGCTACTCCACTAGTTATATCTTTCGTGGAGTAATTTTTCCATTTGTTTTGACGTGCAGTTCTGCACTTATTTTGTAGATGGGCCAATTAAAAGGAGACGCACAAGGCAATTATGTGTATTCAATTAAGGTATCTTCTATCAGTTAAAATTTATTACTTCCTTCTGTTTCAGTTTGGAAAGATTGTACAGTTCCTTCGTGTATGTCTACGTATATAGGCTGTAGGAAATTAGATATGGTGTGTCGGTTTATCAATTAAAATTGACCCAAATTAGATCTATAATCATTGTTCATTAAGTTTTCTCTTTTAATATTGGATAGTATGCTATTATTTCAGCTCGAACTTCTGGCAGCAAAGAATCTTATTGGTGCAAACTTGAATGGCACATCAGATCCGTATGCTATCATCACTTGTGGTGAGCAAAAGCGCTTTAGGTGATTGACCTCACTTCTTTTTCTCTTTCGTGGAATCCCTGCATCAAGCAATTCTTAGAGGAACTTGTTCTTTGTGTCTATGACGGATAGGATGAATTAATTATTAGTGTTTCTCTCTTACCTGAACCAATCAAAGAACCTTAAGTTGTTTAGTTCACAAACTACTCTTATTTTCTCCTCTTTACCTCCCCATCTGATTAAATGGAACAACTTTTTTTGTGCCATGCATATCATGAAGATGGCGTGGAATAGAAACAGTCAAGTCATCTAAACTATTGAAAATAGAGATTTTAACCATATTCATCATCCAACATAGTACATTAGAAACCCCTTTTTTCATTAGAACGGCATATATTGAAAAGCAACATTAAATAATTTGGGTGAGTGGTAACATGCATGTATATCTACTGAAGAGACCAAAGTTCGAATCTTACAATTTCCAAAGATAATATTAAACGAAAATATCATCTTTGAGTCCAATTTCAAATAAAATGCTTGAGTTTCATCCTCCAACCTACTTCTTATTTGAACCATGGATATGAATTTTACGGTAAAAGACATAGAAGAAGACAAAGAAAACATTTCTAGAAGCAGTTATAGTTGCAAATGGTGGAGAGAGCATAGCTGAAGCCCTTTCCGAGTGCAAAGAACTGTTGCTAACTTGCTATTTGTAGAAAACTTCTTCCTTCTCTCTAGCTTGAGTTTATCTCTTTTGATTCTCTCTCTAGTTTGAGGCTGGTCTTTTGGAGTTCAGATCCACCTTTTACACGTCGACTTAATCATTTCGTTTCGAGCAACCGACCATTTTTCATTAAAAGGACACCTGCAGCAATAACGACAGAAAGATTACTTTTGTGGATTGTACTTCAATTAATTTTAAACTTGGATTCGGTCAGTGACTATTATTATGCATTGTGGTCATTCAGCTTCAAGCTTCAATTACAAAAATAGAAAAAGAACTACAATAAATTGAAGTAACTGCCAAATATAGATTAGAGAATATAAGTATGACTCTTACACACTCTTTACTGTGAACCCTTTGACAATGGAAATAACTTCCAAATGGGCATAGTGAAACCCAGATAACCCAATCTGGAGAAGGTTATTTTGTGAGGAGTACTACTTCTCTGTCTAAATAATAAGTAGACCCAACCTTGTAATCTCTAATCACTGCTGGACACATTATCTAATGTCCAATTATACGACCAAATAATTTTGAAATCATAGATGTTTATCCAAACCTGGTTACCTGACCCCTTTTCAGAAACAGCCTTTACTAGAATAACTAACTAATCATAATGTTGATTACAGAGGTGTTGCTATAATTGCATATATCTTAATGTAGTTTTTTACGAAATAATATTATTTTATTTTGTTAATAGTATATTTTATTAAATTTGTTTGTCGTAGTATAGCTAGTTAGTTTTTCAATAGTAAAATTAAAAGATATGAACGTTTTTTTAATGGGTCATTTGACTCATTTGATCATTTCTACCCTTTTGACTACCTTTACAAGTTAAAAAGAGCGTGAGGAACAGCAAAATCGCCATTTATCACACAATAGGGACTGTCACTTTACTGACCTTAGAAGGGCAACTAGTTAAAAAAAAAACTTAGGAGGGCAACTGATTGCTTGCTGATGCTCCTCAGCTGCATATAGAGGCGTATGTCCTGAGTACACCTATTTTTACTCCGAGGCGTTTGCAGCAATACGCGTCTCATGTTCCTTTTTAAACGTTGTTTGCATTAGTAGTTTATCTTGACTTTGTGTTTGATTCGGTTGCCTTTCCTTTTGCTGTTTTTCTGTAGTTCCATGATCCCTGGTTCTAGAAACCCGATGTGGGGTGAGGAGTTCAATTTTTTCGTGGATGAGCTTCCGGTCCAGGTATATTGATTGGTTTGACTGATTAATTTGCATGCACTGTATTAAGTTGGTGAACATGCTTAACCACACTTTGGATCTGTTTAGTTGCGTGAATTTTACATATTTATTTTTTTCTTTTACAAACTTTGTCTTTTGATGCATCATAGCTAGAAAGTTTCTTTCAATTAAGCCAAGCTGTAGAAATTCTTTGAGTTGAACGTCAAGGTTCTCTTGTTAGGCTTGTATAGGAAAAGTTGATCAAACTTCTCGCTAAACTTGGCTATTTTAATTGGATCGATCTCTTCTCATTGTAATCAAGATAACTACTGAATGGGATCTATTAGTGCATATCAAAATCTGGTTCTCTACTCATCATGCTGTTAACCTGGCTGGTGGGGACCTTATAAGAATGTGAGATGAATGAATATTGTCATCATCCTCATAGGCTATCTCTTGGAGCAGTCAAACCAGAATGCAACATCTTAGTTGACCCTTACTTTCATTTCCACTGCCAATTTCTTGATGGAAACTAATGATAATTTGCTAACAGAAACAGAAAGTTAGCTTTATGCTCTTTTAGTTTGAGATCATTACTGACAAAGCACATGATTCACATACGGTTTTTCATGTTTTGAACTGAGTTCTTATTTCTATCCCTTTTGTAGATCAATGTGACAATATATGATTGGGATATAATTTGGAAAAGCGCTGTTCTTGGTTCTGTGACTGTTCCAGTGGAAAGTGAGGGTCAATCTGGAGCAGTCTGGCATACACTGGATAGTACATCGGGGCAGGTGGTTCTAACATTTGATCTATTTTCTATGGGCTTCTTGTATAACTTTGTAGTGAAACTGTGTAAGTATGTTATTTCAGGCCTGTCTTCACATCAAAACGAGTAAGATTCCAGGAAATTCTTCCAGGTAATTGGGTGTGCTTGGATTTCTAACTTTCATAAATCTATCCTTCCACAATTTGAGCATCTTCTCTACACATTATTAAGCATCGCTAACAAAACTTACATGTGATATTCCACTTACATGTTGCTTTTTAGAATTTGAAAAAGGAGTTAAGGTTAAATTTAGTTTCTTCATTCTTCAGTTGGTTAAAAGTTAAAACAGAGGCATTTCAACCTAAACTTGTTCAAATATTCTGAAGTAATACCTGAATAATGTTGATACACAAAGATGATGTGAAACATATTGCTTAATTTTTCTTCTTATCAGTTATCAGTTTAATAACAGAAACATATACGCTAATGACAAAAACATTTGGAAATTGGACCACAACTTTAAAGGTCATTGGGCGCATAAGCTGCTTCCCTGTTCTTCTAATAAAGTAATAAATAGATTAAGCTATTTCTGAATTAGGTCAGATACTCAGATAGTGAGATCTTATCACACAATCACGTGTTTAGGATTAATAGGTGTTCCTCTTCTTAATTTTTATTTTCAATATTGGCCTTGTTGTATCTCTGCATCTATCGTTCCTCTCTATCTTTGACGCTGTACATATGAGTAGGGTTCTGAATGGATATGTTGGAGCTAAAACTCGAAGAAGATTAACTTTAGATAAGCAAGGTCCAACAGTGGTTCATCAAAAACCTGGGCCACTTCAGACTATCTTTAAACTCCTTCCTGATGAGGCAAGTTCCACTACTTCCTATTACGAAAGCCATCTTCAAAAATGATAGTTTATACAGCCTTCGAACTTCTCAGATCTTCATGATGATCTTTGGAGTCCTTGAACATGTAATTTAATGAACAAATGTACTTTTTTCAGGTCGTTGAAAATAGTTTTTCATGTGCACTTGAGAGGTCATTTTTGTATCATGGTCGTATGTACATCTCTTCATGGCATATTTGCTTCCATTCTAATGTATTCTCTAAGCAAATGAAGGTTAGCTCATCTTCTCATTGATAAAGGTTATGACATCTTTAATCTATACGTTAATGTTATCGCCAGGAATCCGTTGGTTCCTTCTATTCACTAACCCATCCTTTCAACAATTCATTTAACTGTATGCAACAATTTGAGAAATGTCAAAACATCTTGAATATATTAATTATTACATTAAATAGTATGATTTATGTTCATCTCAGTGCAATCTGTATGTATCATGTACGGATAGCTAAGATCGATGGTGGAAATTAAGTTCTAAGCAAATAGTAAATATAGATTGCTGGTGTTTGCATATTTATACTAATTCCATATTTAACAGTTCTCCCGTATCTATTTTGTTAGGTGATCATTCCATTTCAAGATATAGATGAGGTATGACATGCTCTCAGTTATTCTGTGCTTCTGGTTTTCTTCTGACGCGATAGGTATGTTGATAGTCACATATTACTATGGTGCAGATAAAGAGGAGTCAACATGCATTCATTAATCCTGCAATCACCATTGTTCTTCGTATGGGCGCCGGTGGCCATGGTGTACCGCCTCTAGGAAGTCCAGATGGTTAGTGATTTAAAAATATATTCTAAGCACTCAGATTCCTGTCAAGCATTTTGTCTGGGAGCTCGTCTGAGATTTACATCACCGCAAGTGAACACTTGTAATGTTTAAGGGCATTTACCAATTGTTTTTATTTGACCACTTTTCAGGTAGAGTCAGATATAAATTTGCATCATTCTGGAATAGAAATCATGCATTACGAGAGTTGCAACGTGCAACAAGTAACTTCTATGCAATTGTAGAAGCTGAAAAGAAGGTCCGTCCATTCCTTACCCGAGTTACCCTTATATAAAAAATTCATGTAAGCTAAGCAGTTGATCCTAAAGAAGGCTCTAGTATTTGTGTATCAGTGTCTCTAATCTTTGTGTCATTGAATTTTGGAAACAAGCTCTGCCTTCCCTATTACAGAAAACTAGACGCACAAGTACTATTATGTAAAAAATTGAGTGTGCACAATCGTGAGTGCTCTAAGAAGAGACGGCTCGTCTATGAGCTAATAAGAGGAAACCTGTAACAAAAGATGGAGGTCCAAATGTTACCGTCCAGGCATCCAATCAAAATTATTATAGTTTAAGACGTGATATTATGGGACAGGAACGTGATCTTCTTATCCAGTTTAGGGCTTCCTCGTGCTAAATACCTTGTTATTTCACCATCCAAAAATAGTAATATTTGAAGCCATATGATTTAGACGTCGCAGAAGCTGTAAAAATTAACAGCAATATTTAACCTATAGCAATAATGTAAAAGCAAGAACGATTAAGAAAACCACAAAAAATAAAGAGCATAAAGATAAACTGCAACCAAGAGAATTGGCATATACTGGATGATGAAAAGAGGAGCTATATAAGGACTGACAGAGATAGCAATACTTCAAGAATAAGGCAAACATTATTTCTTACATCAATGGCAGCATCCTGTCTCTTTTGTTAAATGCTTTTTGATATGAACACGATTCAAGTGACTACTAGAATAGATGCCTTTATATATTGTATATGTGTTTTCTCAAAAGTCACACTTGCCATGAGAGATGTTGATATAAGAGTCTGCTAAAATGCCCGACTTGATTCTAGCTCTCTAAGTTCTCGTGTTTCTTTTATGCTTCTAGTTCTGAGTGCAGTCTTTATTGGTTTTGTTAACCTAATTCCCTGAGCTGTTTGACTAACAGAGGTCCACCCCATTTGCTTCTTTTGATGTAGGAAATAGCAGAGTCTGCGTTGAGGGCACATAGCAGCTCTGTTAGAGTCAGTCTGGGGAAGACAAAAGCTCCTGATAATGTTCCCAAATCTGTAAAACATCAAGCTTTTATCAAAGAAGAAGTTCTAGTTGGTATATATAATGTAAGTGCTGGTTAGATCCCATAACGTTTCATATTCAATCCATTACATTTCTTTCTTTTCACCCCAGGTGGTTTACTTAATTGCTTCTAATTATAAACGAAAATCTCTCCTTAGGATACTTTTCCTTGCACAGCTGAGCAGTTCTTTAATGAGCTTCTGAGTGATGATTCAAAGTTTATAAGTGAGTACCGGTCAGCACGAAAGGATACTAATCTTAATGTAAGTATGATGTGATGTTTTTATGTGTTTACTATATGTGATATTTGTGAGATATGCGAAGTGGTACAGAGTACAGACACATAGCTTATCAATGGAGTATTCTAGGAAAATAGGAAATAATAGTATTCTATTCTGTTATTTCTAGTATATTAATTGACTTTTTTGCAGTACTATAACAGTTAATTTTTTAATAGTTAAGTTAAAGGATATGAATGTTTTTCCCAATGGTTCACTCTGTACCATTTTGACTACCAGTCTTACAAGTTAAAGAACAACAGATGAGAGCACGACAAGATGTCTCTTGTCACTTAGAAGGACAATAAGGGTTGTCACTTGACTGAATCGTCACCTTTTCACGCTACAATAAAAGAAAAGTAAGTGGCAAAATTATGTCTGACTGCTGCTGATGCATAGCCTCTCTGCTGGTGATGCATACACCCCTCTCTGTTGCATAGAGAAGCACAAGTCCAGAGGCGGTACACCTATATTCACTCTCAAAGCGTGCACACCTCTTGTGCTAAACGTTTAGGACAGTTTAAGTGAAACTTTGAATGATTAGTAGTTCCTAGAAGATGTTAGTTTACATTGTAATGCTGCACTTTTTAGTTGGGAGTTTCAGAGTGTTTCTTTACTCAATTAGGAGCGGACATAACTGCTACAAGACCGACTTTGTATCACTTTCCTTTTTTTCCCTTGTTTTCTTTTCCTTTTTATACATTGTTGGCCTATTATTTGTTAATAAAGCTTAAGTTAACAAAAATAAATCCAACTTTAACCCGAATTTTTGGTATTAAAGTTCTGACAACTTTATTTATGTTGTGTTTCTCTAGATGGGCCAATGGCATGCTGCAGATGAATATGATGGTCAGGTCAGAGAAATAACATTCAAATCCATGTGTCATAGTCCTATGTGTCCTCCATACACTTCCATGACTGAGTGGCAGCATGCTGTTCTATCACCAGATAAGAAAAAGCTGGTAAGCTAAGTTTACCCAAGACCTATATTTTCTCCATAACAAACTGTTCTTCCTTTTCGGGTTTGAATGATATTACCATCTATTTTGGTCCTTGGTGGTATGTCTTCTTTTCCTTTACCAGTTTTTTTTTATTTAAATTTTAATGGTGCTATTTCAGGTGTTTGAAACAGTGCAACAGGCACATGATGTTCCCTTTGGATCTTACTTTGAGGTATTCATCTCAAGATTTAACCTTTTTTAAACATGCTTTTGCCTCTTTAATCTGTTGAATTTATGCACATTTAGCACAGACAGCTAAGAAATTCGTGTTGAAGTACCCTAATATGCAGAACCAAATTTTGAATTCATTGGTTGTTTGCTTGACGATTAAAACAGTTTGTCAATGAAAGGTTAAAAGTGTTGCGCTAGTCTTCAATTAATAAATTATTTAGTTTAAGTAGGTCCAAGATTTTAGGTCTCTCGAGGACAAATATTTGAAGAAAATTATAATGTGGATATCTGATTCTAAGACAAATGATACGATGTTGTTTCAGGTCCATTGCAAGTGGTCTCTGGAAACAACCACCGAATCTTCCTCCAATTTAGACATAAAAGTGGGTAAGGTTCTCATCTCAGTCTGAAAGTTTAAGCATTTCAGACTATCAGCTGCCAGATTTGCAACATTTGTGGTCAAACTTTCCCCCCATGTAGCAATTATCTACTCGACTCATCCAAAACCCACTGTGCTTGGATTTATTGCCCTTTTCAGTAAAACTAGACCAATCCCTCTCCTGACCTCCATGACTTCTTTGGTCATCCATGTATCCAAATGTCTGTGTACGTGCATCCGAATGAAATTTTATGGGTAAAGAGGTTTGATGATGGTCCCAGGGGATCAAAAAGGAAGCTGGTCTAACTATACCATTTTCTCTTTCTTCTTTTATATCGTGTTTCTTCTCTTTAACCCGCAACTCTCAAACTCTTGCTACTATGGGTTTAGAAGAACTTTAATTGGATCCTAGTACCATCTTTAGTGTATAAGATGATGTTAACGAATTTTGTTACTACAGGAGCCCACTTCAAGAAATGGTGCGTAATGCAATCTAAGATAAAAACTGGAGCAGTTAACGAGGTAAGTATATTTTCATAACGACTATAATAAGTTGTTGGTCGATATCTTCCCATTCTTAGACATACTCTTTTTTCGATGAAACTAATGTAGTTCTCCATCTCATCAATCACAGTACACAAAAGAAATGGATACGATGTTGGAGGTGGCACGTTCGTATATCAAGTCAAAATCTTCTCCTAGTGAGACAGATGAAACCCCTAAACCTCAAGAAAGTATATAACACACTTCAGCAAACAATGCCTGAATGTTGATCATCTCACTTAAGCTATGAACCCTTTTTTTTCTATACTTTCAATTGTATTAAGAAGAAGCTCAATTGTCGGAATTTCAACGAAGATAGAAGTGTACTTTGGGTATCATTTTGTATATAATATAACCCAGTTTCAGAATAATCTTTGGCGATTTTCCCCTTCTTGTAATGGTATCGGTATTTGTTCCATTCTCTAAAATTTGAATCAATTTAAACTTGGAAGAAGCCATTTAAGTTTGATAAGGGTGCTGCCATGTCCTACTCATCAAGTTTGCGCCACGATTTATTCTTGGCCCAATTTCTGTTCTGGAAATTTGTTATCTTTGTTGTGTTCATTTGTTTATATAGTAGGCTAGCCAAAAACTGAGTCCAGGTGTTTAAACTTTGGGCTTTAGACCTCTTTCATGTTGTTGGGATTTAGGTCTTTTTCATGTTCAGTTTAACTTAGGTGGTTATCGTGTTTATCACATCTTCATGATGTATTAATGCCTTGTAACGATTAACGTAGATCGTAGTATTAAATCAAATCATTTTTCACATCGTAAAAAATCGTGAAAACAATAAATAAATTAAATTAATCAAGTATTTCTATAGTAAGAGAAAAATAAAAATAGAAAAGTAAATTAAGTTATGAAACTAACTTTTTGACTCTTTTACTTATTTTATTTTTTTGAAATCAACCGAAATCATATTTCATTCATAAGTGATTCCATCACAAGTTACATGGATGATAATTTTTATTTCTTTGAGAACTACATGAGAGTTACATATAATAAGTTCATTGAACTTTCGAACGTAAAGTGCCTCATGAAGGGGAAGAATTAACTAGACACAGACTCAAACAAAAGACCCTAAAGGTCGACAAAAGATACTGAGGATCGAGAATGAAAAGACCTTAAAGGTCGACAAAAAATATAGAATTAATACTAAAATTGCTCCAACCGAGAGAACCACCGCCGCCGATGAGTGCAAATCGCAAGGCCAACCACCACCATCAATGCCGAACAAGTCTCCGAGTCCTTCTGTTTAGGCGTGTTACTTGATAGATACAAAGATTCAAGAAGCTTCAAACAGCCAAATGTTGTTGTTTCCATTCTTGTTGAACACTAGAAATCCCAAATCTCTCTTCATTTCTTCCTCTCTCTCACTCCATCAATCTGTTACGAAATCTTTCGAATCCTTTAACAGATTGAAAGAATCGATGTGTGGTGAGTCTAGAAAACAATCCCTGGAAACTCAATCTCAGAAGGAAAACAACCCTAGAAACTATTTATTGATGGAGAATAAACCACAAAAGAAACATAAAAAGGTTCCGGCGAGGGGTCCTCCCTTCGCCGGAGGAAAGAGACGTAGATATGAGTACGGTTGAAGAGAGGGAGAGACAATTATTTTTTTTTTTACATAGAGAGGTTTGAATTTATTCTTAGAGAGAAGGAGAACCAAACATTAACTTCTGGGAGAGGAGAGAATACACATATTTTCTGACTCTTTCACTTATGAGTACATTTTTAGCCAAATATATTTTTGATCATTTTTCACTTTATCAAAGCAAAAGTACATATACTTTTGGTTCTCATACGACACCTTAGCATTGTCTGGGAAGTAGAAAATAATAAGGCAGTATTTGGCGCGCGGATGTGGAATTGTGATTTTTGGGAGTCACTGTGACCCCCCTAAGCCCTAGCAATTGTCGATATTGTCCCCGCTTTTGCCACCTCACAAAGGCTCCACGAACCCCCCCCCCCCCCCCCCCCCCCCCGAAAAGGCCTTGGCACTTGCTTGAGTGTACACCTATAACTTAGGCTCCGGATGAAGGATATATTCGTTCGGTCTGAAGGAGATGTCCTTCCGAAGGAGTGTCTTTCGATCAAGATGGAAATGCGATCAATTTTTTAGTTAGGATGAGGATGAACTCATCGTGAAGATCATCCAGTCCGGTCCAATTAGGGGTCGTAATGTTTTGCTAGAAGCCAACTACGATCGTCGAATCACTTCAGTGATTCGTGGTTAACATAGACCGGAACCTACAACGGCTTATACATAAGAGTGGTAACTTGATCGGAGAGATTTGACTAGACGGGAATAGGCTAAAGATGGATTGTATCCAACTAAATAGGCTAAAAAAATTCGAATGGCGATTCGAAACAAGATAGAAAGAACCGGACCAAAAAGGGGTGCCCGGAGCAAGGCTCTAAGGGCCGGTCATGTGATGGCCGACCAAGGGAAGTGGGCCGGCCAAACTAAAGGGTGAAACCCTAAACACCCAAAAAGGGTATTTTGGGTATTATCTTTTCTGTGACCCGGAAAATAGAAAGCCTAATTTGAATATGATTCTAATTAGGGTTTCTCTATATAAGGGTCATTAGAGAACAAAAAAGGTGTGGATTTTTCTCAGAAAGAAAAATTATACAGCTCTCTCTCTCTCAATATACAGCTAGTGGAGAGAGAGGATTGTAGAGAAAAAGCTCCCACTCTATCAATCTAGTCAAGAAGAAGGGTTCTTCTCAACCTTCCATTAAGTTTTAGCTGACATTAAGGAAGGGATATCAAGTTAACCTGCTCGGTGTCTCAAGTAGAAGAGCTACACTTGAAGCTCTGGATCTTTGCATGCGATTGAAAAGATTCGAGGGAAAAACGCGATAAAGGTATTTATTCCTCTTCTAGTTCATTGATTAGTTCTTGCTTTATAATCCTGGTAATCTAGTGTTAACATATAGATGTTTGAGATTCCGCTTAAAACACTAGAGAGTTGTATTAGGTACACACAAAATCCTACACCGGACACTCCCGTGAGCGATGTGGGACTGTCACAATCCCTCCACCCTCAACGATGAGTCGTTCTTGCTCTGATACCACTTCTGATACCCCAACTCCTAGCAGTTGTCGATATTGTCTTCGCTTTTGCCAGCTCACACAGGTACGGGACTTTTTTCTTGATGAAGGCTCCACAAACCCCCCAAAAGACCTCGTCACTTACTAAGCTTGAACGTACACCTATAGTCCAGGCTCCAGACACTCTCGTCTCACATCGCTCACGAGAGTGATGTGGGAACAAAACCTCATACCACATAGGTGGTGGCTAAAGTGGGGACGATATCGATGTGGGGGTCTACGGTATCGTTGCGTACTCTAATGGTCAGACGAATCGTGTGTCGTCGCCCATGTTTGGAGGAAGATGGGTTCATGGAGTCTTTGCCAAGAACAAAATCTTGTGTCTGTGTAAGGTGGCAAAAGCGAGGACAATATCGACAACTGTTAGGATTTGAGCATCACAAGTGGTATCAGAACCGATGACGACTCTTCACTGAGGGTGGGGGATTGTGATAGTCCCACATCGCTCGCGAGAGTGTCTGGAGCCTGGGCGCTCAATAGTAAGTGTTGAGGCCTCTGCTGTGAAACAAAACCTCATACCACGTAGGTGGTGGCTAAAGTGAGGACAATATCGATGTGGGGAGTCCACGGTGTCGTTGAGTACTCTGATGGTCGTACAAATCTTGTGTCGTCGCCCATGCTAGAGCCTCCGATTGGAAACAAAACCTCATACCACGTAGGTGGTGGCTAAAGTGAGGACAATATCGATGTGGGGGGTCTACGATGTCGTTGGGTACTCTGATGGTTGCGCGAATCGTGTGTCGTCGCCCATGACGAAGTCTTTTGGCGGGTTTCGTGAAGCCTTCGAACAAAATCTCGTACCTGTGTGAGGTGGAAAAACCGAAAACAATATCGACAACTGCTAGGGCTTGGGGCGTCACAGTCACGTTCCAAAATATTTGCTTGGCTCGAAATGGGGGAATCTTGTTCATCTACGGATGGAATTCCCCCTAGAGGGGGTTATTAGCATATTCAAGGAAGGAGGTGGTTTTTCCTCAACAAAAAAAAAAGGAAGGAGGTGGTTTTGGGATTCCCTTTTTCGCAGAATTACTTGATTTAATATTTCCGAACAAAATTATTCTTAAAATGCCTGAATATTAAAGTTGTCTAATGTAATATCAAAATCGAAAAGATTACATCTAACTTTGTTATTTACAGATCTTATGGTGAATCCTCTAGAGTTTCGGTCACCACCATTGTCTCTCTCCTATTGTAGCAATTCTCACTCTCTCTGAGGTAACTATTGTCTCTCTCCGATTTTCTCAATCTGTCTCGTTCTATGTCTCTTTCTCTCTCTAGTTTCTAAATCTGACTCGATTTTTCTCTCTTCAAGTTAGAATTCTCTAAAGTTTAATTATTTAAATATTATCATTCGAATTATTTGTAATGAATCCCACTGCGTTTGTAATGAATTCAAGTAGAAGACAAGTTTCTTAATTCTCCCTCTCTGCTCTCTCTAGTATTCTGTATCTATTTCTTTTCTCTGTTTCACTTCAAACAAAATCTTTCTATTTATTTTGATTATTTAAATCATCATATACAAATTTTATAAAAAAAAAAAAAAAATCATCATATACAAATTTCTTTAATGGGTCTATAGGGTGAAAGACTAGGATTGCTTAGTTTCCTCTTTTTTTTCATGGATTTTACTACTTGACATGCGTTGTTTATGTAGTTATAAGAAAAAAAAATCGAAAATGATAAAACATAATTTTCACAAAACCTTACGCTCGTATTCTAGTTCGAACGAAACACCAAGTTACAGAATATGTCATGCACGCCAGACATGGCCTAATAGTTCTTCAGCTTGGGTGCCCTTCAATTTGCAGTAACTGTCCTACAAAACTTCTTCCACATGAGAAACACAAAAAAACACATTACCCCTAAGTACAGATCAAAGACGAAAACCCTTGCAAGAACAGAAAAAAGAAGAAAAAAAACGATTATATTCCTTCGAACTTGGACTCAGGTTCTTATTGTTCGTTCCTATACAGCCAACCGTGTGAACAACAACATGATTTGGCATAGCTCCTTCTACAAGAATGTACATATCTATATTTTTTACAACTATCAGGCTCCCCAACTTCCACTTTAGCTGTTTTCTCCTGGTTACAGACATTCAAACAAGATAAGAGAAAGATATGATTTTTACCGGATGGACCAGATTCTTGCTTCATTACGCCATCGAACCACTCATGTCCCCAAGCAATTGCTACTGGCTGAACTACCCATTACGCAAGTGACATCACGAACCATGAGCTTCATAGTTCTTGACCCAATACACTCCAATATTTCCACGCACTCCTCAAGATCGGAATCGCTTACTAACATCACCCATTCTTTCTCGTCATCTAAGTATTTGAGCTGAAAAGTACCCGTTGATATTTTGAATCTCTTTCCAATTTCCTCAAACAATTGATGACATCCAGTGAAAGGTTCGTACTTGAATCTCACTGTATCTTCTTTGTATGTAGCTTTGACTGTGATTGCAGATTCGCGGTCTCTCGTCGATGATTTGCTTTTCGATGTATTCTGTGTATGGAACGAGCTTGATGTGCAACCATTTATCATTGAACCTGAACCATTGGATGAACCTGTAACATCTGAACAAGTTGGTTGATTATGTTCAACTACACCATCATAACCGTCCATCTCATCGACTGCTAACATAGAAATTGAGCTTTGAGATGTAAACTGACAGTTGGAATTCTCCATATTTGTCAAACCACCATTACTCGAAATCCAGCCTGCACATCTCTGCTTAGCAGAATAAGATCTCCGAGAGATATCATCGCAAGATCCCCATGCCATTGTCTCAAAGTCAACTCGCTGTAAAGATCCAGTGTCCAGTGCACCGAATTTAATACCATCAACACATTCTACTAGAGAAATATTTGCACATTCTCTTTCTAAATTGCGAGTCTGAGGAAGAACCATATGACCTACATTACCAAGTTGGGGTCCTTCGAATGAACAGCCATCCCTTTCCAACTTCACAGTAGAATTCTCACACTCCATGTAAGGGGCTGAAGGTACTGAAATCACATCTTGGGATCCCGAGTCTGAATTTCTAGGTGTCTTGTGTGAAAAAAAACTATTCTGCATCTCCATGTCTGAGGACATGGTGGTTGCTGCAACAAGATTCCCAGTGATGGGGTCAAACTTCAACCCTCCCTCTACTCCTTCGACTGAGTCGATTACAGTCTTTATTTTCCTTAATGACCGGTTCACCTTGTTTATTTTGCGAGATGGCCATCTAGAAATCCCATGTTGTCTACATATCCTTTTCAGAGTAGTAGGGCAAACTGCAGAAAGAATTAAGTTCAGAGTCAGGACTACTATCAATGGCAAACCGTTGTCCAATAATAAGTAAACTATTTTACAACACTCGGATATGCTTATCAAATACTTGGACACCATTTACTTCTATAGGTATGAATGTATGATGTACAAACTTGCAAGTACATGAGAACATCTCTCTGTAAACTTTCACGCCATCATGTTAGGACCATACAATACCACTCTTCCGAAAGATGTGTCAAAAGTAAAAAAAATCACAAGTGACAAGTGAAAGAATTAATGACTACAACAAGAAACTATGTATGTACTATGGAGTCCTGTACCAGCCTCTTCCACTTGCCATGTCTTACCTCGTACAGGTGTCTGCTACAGATACATTTACTACAGTCCATGTTACATAGAAAAAGCAAGACACGCCATAACATACTTTGTGTAGAATATGCCAATGAAACCCTAGAAATTAAGACCTTTTTTCTTTTTGTTCAGTAAGGAACAATTTCCCACTCATGCTGGAAGAATCTAGTTCAGTGATGTATTACACTGTAAAGACGCGAGTTAAACATTTATCGTGGTCAGTGAAGATCCAAGGATAGCCTAACAGCCACTTGCACAAACCACAACAAAAGGGCTATTTTCTATTTCTTTTATTTAATTAGTTGTTTATGTTTCTTAAATTAAGATAAGTTTATTTCTTTTAGAGTTTATCTCTAATTCCTTATTCCTTAAGAATAAGAACTTACCATTAGGAGAGGATTCTCAGTCAGTTGTTTACCAATAAACAGGTTTTGGAGCCTCGCACAAAATTTTTTTAACTTATTACTGAATAATTTGTTTTAGTTAATCTAGAGAGTTTAAGACAGATTTCTAGATGAGAATTATTTTATCCTCAGAAAGTATCTAATGTCGACCAATGAAATGATATGATCATATCACATACCCATCTGTACTGTACGAACTCTGAAAGATCACAAATGACCTGTTTCAACTCCTACGCGTAGATTAACATGTTATTGAATTAATGATAATGAACACATCAATGTAAAAAAAATTTCTTACCACCAATGCTTTTTGCAGCATCCTTGAGGCTTCCTGAAAAATACTGCTGAAGAACACTTAAGCTGATGTTCTTCTCTGTTGTACTTAGTTTTTTTTCCTTCTGCCTCTTTGACCCAGTTATTGCCTGCATATCAATGAAAAGAGAAGTCAGCTTATTGAAGCATTTATTATATACAAAGTTGCGTGTATATAACTAGCAGAAGGAGTGAGTGAACTTTTCAGATAATTATCGATCAACTTGTGAAAAAATTATAACTGAACTTCAGCGTGAAGAAATATGTTTCTGAATAAGCACTCAGTTCCAGGAAATCTGGAAAACAAAAATCCCATAAAGATGTAATAGTTTAAAAAAGGTCCAGATGGTACTCCTCCCGTCACTATTCATGTTCCAGGTATGATGCGAGTTGAAAGTCGAAACCATTTTTACCAAATTGGACGACCACATTCAATTGCATACAGAAGAAATGTTTCAAGAAAAAACTTTGGTGACTTTCCACAATGACGTCCAAAACACGAAAAGGAAACAATCATCACCTGATCTTGTGAACCATCTGCATCCATGTTGTCAGTCATAGCATTGGGAAAGTGCAAGACCCCCCTTTCCAAGTCAGAGCATTTCCTAGACAGAAAGTTTGATGACAAATTCGGTGTTGCTCCCTTCTGAATTCTTAACTTAGCGTTTTCAATTCCATCTAATTCGGCACTTGAGACTGTTCGCAAGCTCCTGCAGACCCTTTGCATGGTGTTGGAGAGGCTGTTCAACAGCAGTTGTTGCTCCGGACTCCCTCTGCAATTGACAGGGAGAAAGAATTCTAATACGAAATCATCATCTCCCGTGTAAGTACTCCTTAGCCTGATAGCAACAGCAGAATTTAGACCAAACTTGCGTGCATGATGTACAAGAGGATAATCTCTTATATCATAATCTTTCACGTCAGGGGAGAAAAAAGGATGGTTGGATTGAAGTGCTCTCCCCGCAATTCCTTGCCCTTTCTCAAGGAAATGTTCAGTACATGCATGCACAAACCCTTGCATCTCTGTATTATTCACATAACATGCAGTTTCCTCAAGAGATAGTATACTTCTCTCTGCATTAATCTTACCCTCTCCTGTACAAACTTCAGTAAATCCTTTGTTAGTGCCATCAGGGTATCGACATGGAATCCATGTCAAGGCTAGTGGTAGCCTATGCGCATGACAAGCAGCTCTTAGAACGTCGACTATCTCAGCCAAGGCAGCTCTTTGGTTCTTCGAGAAGCACTAGAAAAGAATAGTTATCCAAAAGATAAGTGTCGAGAATCTTTATACATCACAAAATTTTAAAGAGAAATAGTCTTTGATGATGTTAACGACCAAGAAGAGCGTCAATAAGTACCTGTGATTGAAACCGAGGCGGTGTGATGGTCCTCAAGTCAACCGACTGCAAAATAACAAGGTTAAGATAAATGAATAATCGTCTTTTATGAAACACTGAAACAGATGATGTTTGCAGAATCCTTTTAAGCGAACAACCGAAATAGCAAGATTCTTGACGGTTCAACTTCAAGCCAAGTATCCAATGATGAATGGTCACAGTTCATTGACCTAGAAGAGAATTAATATGAAATATAAGTATACGGAAGAGAATTTCTGACCTGAAGAGCACGACAAACATTTTCAATCTCTAAATCAAAATTAGGTTTTTCTTTGACAGTGACAAGCTCCAATACAGCACAACACGAGCCCTCTTCGGGGTCCAAAATTGGCAAGGCAAGGGATCCACGAACTTCATGGTCAATTGCATGTTTTACCCGCAAGTACTCAACCATGTTGTAGTACATGACATTTGAGGTCCACTCGGGCAACTTAGAGATGAACACCCGTCCAGGAAGCCCAGGAAATGTACCAGGTCTCTCTTTAGCAGGAAAAGTAAAAGACCTCGATACTTCACGATAACCAGCAAGCATTTGATCTAATAAATAAGGTTGTTCACAAGTACTTAAAACAACCTCATTTCCTTGTTTTAGAGGTACCCAAACTTGAGCAAGAATCCCCACTCCAGATGATTCTTTGAACATTCCAAGAGCCTTAAGCATCCTTTCAGCAAATGTCCATCCAAGAGGCCTAGGAATCATTCCAATTGCCGTATCCATGACATTGGCTGTTTGAAAAGATTCATTGCTTACTTTTACACGAGAATCATTTCTTTCTGTAGGATTGTGTGGAAAATCAATCTGGGTATCAGTTTGTTGAAATACCATTTTATCACCACAATTGGAGAAACCCAAATCAGGAGAGCCACCATCGATCATAGGGAAAGCAGAGGAACTTTGTGCATTGAAATTCAGAGGACTAAAAGTTACAAAACTATTATCATTTACTGGTGAAACCATAGATGATGGACTACTACCAAAATCAACATAATCAAAATTCATAATCTCTGAGAAACTAGTAAATGGATCCAGAGCATTTTGGTTACTTGAATTGCCTTCCATCGCCATGAAACAATCCATCTGAGGTGAAAGAGATGAAGAAGACCAATAACTTATTCCTTTTTCTCTGGGCGTGAAACCAAACTCCATCTTCACTTACTAAACAAATGAAAATTCCTTTTAAGCTCAAGTTTCTCCAATAAATATTTCCCCACAATTTTCTTTCCCAAAAATAAAACCTCAAACTTTCCCTCCATTCAGTGTTCGGGAAACCCAAAGTGAGTTCTGCAACCCTAAGTTCTCGATAAGCTTTATAACGAGTTAAACAACAATCAACTCAATTCAAATGGAAGTACATACTCTTGCGTCGGCATACCACAGAGACCCACTTCTCCAATCCAATAGAAAATCTGCATGAACAAGGCAAAATTTTCAATTTCATAAGAACCCAAAATATCTCAGGAATTTGTTCCTTAATCTGAAACAGTTTTGAATTAGTGTTTCAAAAAATGAACGTTAATTTAAATAAATAGCTGATAGATGCCAAATTCCACCATCAACTCATCATATCTATCTATACACAGTTCAGATTTATAATACTTCTCAATCAACTGGTCAATAAAATTCTGACAGTTTTTGGGAACGTAACAGATTTGAAAACCCTATCTGAGCTAAAGAAGTTGACAAAACCGACCAAAATATCCC
Source organism: Eschscholzia californica (assembly GCF_041429995.1). Classification (NCBI taxonomy): domain Eukaryota; kingdom Viridiplantae; phylum Streptophyta; class Magnoliopsida; order Ranunculales; family Papaveraceae; genus Eschscholzia; species Eschscholzia californica. The sequence goes on from NW_028238198.1 coordinate 71,827,404, forward strand.
AGCTAAAAGACGATGGATTTCGGCCGGCAAATCCTCGAACCTTAGCTAAATCTGTTGCTACATAAAGAAATAACATATTAATGAGAGAGGTAGAAAGAGACGCACACGGAATTCAAGAGAGAGGGGTTTTGGCTGGACATGGGTAAGGAAGAAACCATACAGGAGGAAAGAGGCGTCAAACTAATGGTTGCTTACTAAAAAGGTAATCCTTTTTCACATCGCCGAAACCAAAAATTCACATCAAAGGAGGGTATAATTAGTATTAAAGTGCTGAGGTATACGGAAAATAACAACCATTTTATCAAAAACTACACGTTGTTAGGATTTTGACCACATATCCTAATTATCTTTACACGGATGTGTGTCCGACCGTTTTGGCGGTCGCTTTTTTAATCTATTTTGATCAATACAACCGTTTTTTACTCTATTTTGATCAATACAACCGTTTTTACCACTTTATACCGTACTTTGATCAATGGAAAACCTTTTCCTTAAGCAAAACCATTTTCCTGTAATTTTGGCATTGATTGAGATTACTGTACAATTCAACAAGTCGATAAACAACAAAGGAATTAATATATTTCACAAAGAAAGTTGAGGTATTGACAACAATAAATCTACCAGGCAATGTTAATAAATGGGTCATAAAAACTATCCAAATGGCCAGCCATTGAAATTGAAATTTAAGATCCCCAATGCACAAAATCATCAGATAATCAGTGTTCAAACAAGGAAATTCAAATAAAATTGAGAAGAACCACACAATCCATAAAAACTAGATACAATTAAGGTAACCTAATTCAATTATAATTCATCAACTTAGCATGCAATAATTCAGGAAAGAAAATGAATTTCTACTGATTCAGATAATGAAAATGCATGATTTGATTTTCTAACAAACATTAATAGGTCTCAATACTCACTTCTGGTGAAATTTATTGGCACAGAAATAAACCCAAACCCATCCTCCTTCTCTCTTTTGGAGAAATTGGGGAAATTCAGACGGATGAGAGATTCCTTCAACTCTCTCTAGAAAGCCTTATCCTTAAACTGACTTCTTCACTCAAAATCAGATTTCTCCCTCTTCCTTCACAAACACCTCTCAATAGCAAAGAAAACGCTTAAAATGAAACCCTAACCCTAGCTTCCTCAACATCTGTTTGATCTTTTCACCTTTTTTTAGCGAAGTGTTCGACTGAAACACACTTTCTTCGACAAGTTCTCAATAAACACCCACCAAACCCTAACTTCCTTCTTCAAAATGATCTACTTTTCTAGAAGACCCCTAATCTAATTAACAAATTACAAGTCCACCCAAAGGGGGTTATTTATTTTCTACCGTAAATACCCTTATCTTGTATAAGAAATTACTAATTCTTCATTCAGAAGTAATGACGTCTGAATAAAACAGAGTTAGGGCAGCCTTATGGTTGATGATGCCATTCTTCTGCAGAGGATTTGAAAAAGGTGCCCTATTTTTAGACTTTTTTTTTTTTTTTGTTGAAAGCGACCCTATTTTTAGACTTACAACATCCAAATCTATCTATATATAATTTAACTTTCTAGAATGGATTGATGATGTAATATCATTTTACTATGTAAAACCCACTCATATAATTTGTTATTTTATTTTAAAGTCAAATTGAATTGAATTTAATATGTTTGAATTTATTTTATTGAATTTAGATTTTTTGTAAGTGGGATTTTAATGGATGATAGGTTATTAGAAGTGAAGGTGACTTATTTTAGTTGAATTTTTATATATTATGATGGACTTTTTGGTTTAAATTAGAATATTGTCAATAGATTAGCTTTTGAAAATTTTCTTACTTTTTATTTGTTTTAGAGATGGGTATAATTTGCTAAATATATTTAATGATTATTAATTAATAACTTATCATGTAAATGTTGTATAATCTTTTTTTCAGGTGTGCTCTTAGTGACATTTTAGGTAGTGGTAATCTTGCAAAAAAAAAAAAGTAGTGGTAATGAGTTTAGCAATAAAATGGTAGTGGTAAATTGGTGGGTGCCCTATATAATAGTGGGGTTTATGGGTGGACAAAACAATCAACCCTATATACTATTAATGAAAACAAAAGAAAATCAACCATAGCTTTATGCAATTGTAACTTTTATTAATACTCTTCAGAGGTCAAGGGTTCGAATGACGCTGACCATTTACGCATGACAACCTATTCTGCCTTACATCCCTGACAATGTTGTTCTTAAACTTTTAGCCCTCGGACTCTGGAGAGCATGAGTAGATTTGTTTGAACTTCATTTGTATTTGACACTAGCCTTTTGGTCTAGTAATGAAATTACTTTTCCAAAAAAAAGAACTATACATTTATCTTCAATGATTGCATTTTTGTGACTTTCGAGTAGAAAAAATGATAGTATGCCCGGCAATATCCCGGTCGAATCCCGACCGGGGTACTTGGACGGGCAAGATCTAGTGAGAGGAAGCCTAACACTTTCTGTCACTAGATCTCAACCGGCCAAGTACCTCAGTCGAGATTCGGCCTGGCATACTATATATTAGTGCTCTTCGAGTAGGATGTGTATATTTATGTTGTCTATGTTTTGTATAATTTATCTGTTTGGCCACCTAAAAAAGACAACTAGTGTAAGAGTCCCAAATCTGTATTTAGACAACAATATGAGGTATATGGATAAGATAGACTTCACCCAGCATATGAAGCAAATATTTATTGCTATTTTATTATCGTTGACGAGTATTTCTTACAAGAGTATATATACAAGCATCAGTTCAATTTAAAGTAGGTAGGGACCGAATTTGTTTTGCACCACGAGGAACAATTACTTTTGTAGACTGGTTTAAAATGAGGATCAGCAATTAACTCTTGATTAAAGTTATTGAAGCATCTCCAATGCAAAAAAAATAACTAATTTTGTGTATTAAAAAAAACAAAGGTCAATTCGTTTAAACAACAATATGATGAAGGGTGAGTATTAAGTATCTCTTGTTTTAACCCCTTCATTGACAGGCTTAGGTTTGTAAATACATAAGAAAAATGTCAGTGAATACAAAAAATGTCCAAACTACAACACAAAACAATCTTAAGAGACAACGAAATCACTTCTGACGGGTATAGGGTATAGCCAAACAAAACCTATCATCTTATAAGCACTAGTTACATCTATACCACTCCGAGCTGTTTATGTATCCCTTCCACAATAGAAATTTGCTTAATATAGTGTTTAGCATCGCTATTTATATAGTTTATTTGATACTTATAAATATAAAATATCAAACAAATCCAACTTTTTAGCATAATGTTACTGGTTCCAAAACATTTTTAGAAATTTCCATGATAAACTACCCTACCAAAAAGATTTGGTAGATTTGATGGTCCACATTCAATCAGAATCCAATATTGAAGAACAAAACAACCACTTTAAAATGTCCCCAAAATGGGTCCCTTCCCATGTTCCAATATTGAACAAACTTGATCAATTGGGGGAAAATACACATTTGGTGGGTCAATCCTGTTAAGTCATGGATACCAAGTCCTTTTCACCTACTTTATACGAGTCAATGATTTAGGGTTGGTGTCATTGATTTTAGGGTACAGATCTAGTATTCTAAGGTCTCAGTCTCTCTGACTCAAATACTCAAGCCAGAAAGTACAACGAAAATATCTTGATAAGGTCTAAAGGCGCCCTACGTATTGCTTTTGGCGCCCAAATTACATTCAAAGCTCTTGACTTTATCTACAATGGGGCGTCAAAAGAAATTACAAAGGGCACCTGTAGAATCACCGAGAGACAAAAGAAATTACAAAGGACTCTTGACTTTTGTCTCTAGGTGATTCTACTGGTGCCCTTTGTAATTTATTTATTTATTTTGACATGGACGCAAAAGTCATTATAGAATGAACTGAATAAGTTCTGTAGCTATCATTACAAAAACATTTTGGACCATAAAGTCCATATGAGAGAGTTTCACTTACACAAAAATCGAATTTGAATTTTCGAGGATGCAGAGTGGGTGGTCAACTACTACATCAAGTGGTGGTATACTGAGGAGAATTTATTCAGAAATGGTAAATCAATTTCAGGGTTAATACCCACTATTTTTAGGACCTTTATTTAAAAGTGCGAAAATTTGTGATTTTTTTTTCGGGAAGTTCAGGGGAAAAGAATGAGTAACAGGTCTAAAAATCATGTTAGAGAATACCATAATGCAACACTTCTGTACTTTTGTGTCCGTTTTCCTCATTTCGAAACAAAATGCAAATTTTACACAAACTTGAAATTTGTATGCTATAGTTTGTATAGAAAAAGTAAACTTTGTCGTCTACAAATTGTCATCCGCGATCAAATTGTCCCTGTATAAAGAAAATAGCAATTTATACTACATTTTGCAAAATACGTTTGACAATATTACAGTAGACATTACTATAATTTTTTGTGTAATTCCATAAGTACAGGACGTATATTCTTCAATATAGACTTGTGCGTTGTGATGGAGCAGTAAGATTTTCACCACAAATAGTAAGACTCGAGATAAGTTTGATTGTAACAACCGAAACCATTAGCCAACATGACGATTGTTAGTGGTTGGGGTTCAAGTCCCGTGGCCTCAAGGTCCCATTTTTTTCCTCTATTTTCTGTAAGGCTGAGATAACCAAATCTTTATTTATGTTTTGTTACACTTTTTTTTTTTACCGTTTTTATGAATAAATTATTTTCATTCCGCTCTAGTTGTACTTAAGAATTTGTAAACCAAATATACACATATTATATTAAAATCCAAACAATCTATAAAGTTTAAAACTAGATTTCTTTTAAAAATGATTTTTTTTTTGTGTAGCTACTTTCTTCGAAATACTTTTAGACTCATCTATATGTTCTTAAATTATATTGCATTTTGATTAATTTTACTTGTAATTTCTTTTATTATACAAAAATACAAATTCAAATTTGACACAAAACTCAAAATTCTCCGTTGCGACCCCGCTAACTCACTTAACAATGTTATTAGAAAAACCTAACTAACAACTACTCTCCATTTCGTTCAACAAAAAAAAAAAAAAAATACTCTCCATTTTACTACCTATAAAAAAATCACAAGTAGGTTGACAATAAAAATACATTTGTAGCAGGGTATTAAATATATCATTTTCACCACTTCAAGTTCCAATATCAAGTTGTCTTAATAAAACATTTAGACTAGCAAGTAAACTACAAAAGAAATGTAAAAGAGGCAAGTTGGATCCATTATTTTCTTAAGTCAAACAAAATGATAAAATTTGGCAACAATCAACTTGGTCAAGAGTTCAACAAGATAAATACTAGATTAGTGACTTTTGAGCTAGGGTTAAAATCATTAATGATAAGGGTATTTAAGTAAATTCAAAATAAGGAGATCATATTAATTAATAAGTATTAAAATTAATAACGTAATAATAAAGAGGTATCTAATCCGACTTGTGCCAGCTAAAATGGGATTTAGCGCGTAATTTCGGATCTGGAATCTTGGTTGGAATCTCAATGATTTGGATAATAATGATGACGTTTGCATCATATTCCAACACATATTTTTGTCTTCTTTGATAACGTACACCTGTTTCAATTAACCAACTTTTCTTCCTACTTCGCTATTTGGGATATTTCTTTAACATACACCTACGACTATAGGGACGACTCTATTATTTCGTCCTCCTTAGACTTTATGACCGTAGATTTTAAAATTCAATATCTCCATGTAACCAATTCGTAAATCTAACGGTACATATAAAAATCACGTTCTTAAACAAGTTGCTTTAACAACATAATAGCAACTTTTATCCTGTGGTTATTACCCGTGAAGTAATGATAGTTGAATATTGAGTTGGTCCCACGTCATCTAGTGCACGTAAGAACTTTCTTTTGTGAAGTGGGACATGCTCTAAATATCAATAATTGGACAGGGAGATGCTAGAGTTACAAAGGATTTTGACAAAAGAAAGTTTTCCGCTGATGTGGCGGTTGTGATATTTATCTCTTAACGACCTAGATTTGGTCAAAGTTTTAGACCACAACCGCCACATCAGTTCGGAACTATCTTTTGTCAAAATCTTTTTTAACTTTAGCATTTCATTGACTGATAAGGGCTATGTCTCAGTGACCATAGATAGATGCCAAAAGTCCACAACTACTAGGAGCGGTTCGATATGAAGTGTTGGTTGGATATAAAGAGTTTTGGTGTTTCGAAACATCTATTTGAAAATTATTTACTATAAATTTTAGTTGCCACTGTCTAAAGGTTAAATAGATAAAGTTTGAGTTGTTGTTCAAAAGAGTTGATTGGCTTTATATTAACAAGTGGGAATGTTGCACATAAATCTAATACTCTAATGGTTTGTGCACAAATACATAAAGTCTAACCTAGGGTCTCCTTCATTGCATTGATGGAGTAATTTGTATTTTTAGGTATGAAATAATGAACTTTTAAAAGACATTGGATGAAAATATGTGATCAACAAATGTCACATAAATATCTCAAACATACCAGTAATATAAACAAAAGAAATATTTGTCTTTTCGTTTGTAATTTTTAATATTATGTTGGTGTATTTCCTTATCAAGAAGAAATATTAAGTTTACATCATCCTCTAGGGCGTGCAAGCTTCTAATTACGGCACATACATAATTGGTTATCATCGTCGAACTCTTGGTATACCTACACATCAATCAATCGATAAAAAAGAAAAATCAAACCATTCTATAATATAAAAAGATACCCGTAACTGTCAAATTAGCTACCAATCTCAAGATTCTTTATTTCTTTATTTTTATTTATAGTCTTCTAGTGATTTCCCAATGAACATATATAAATTGATAAATCTCAAAATAACTTAATCTAATCTAGTGATGAGATTTTTTTCCCGAGGAATCTGAAGATATTTATGAATGTTCAAAGTGAAATTTAAAAATATCTTTGAAGAAAGTTTTTTTTTTTGCTGAAATATCTTTGAAGAAAGTTATTGGGCCGGATTTCATTCCATACTTTATCATATACAATTACATGGAATTTAAAGAACAAGAATTTCCAAGTACAAGAGAGGATCTCTGATTTGATCATATACACCTTTTGGTCTTGTTGAAACTATAGAGTCTAGACATATCACATATATGAATTATAATGGAGAGAGTTTATTCTAGGAAGACCAAATAAATTATCCATCTTGATGGGCATGTAGGTCTTTCCTAGAATAATAGTTCATACAACAAGTTGATAATTTGATACTAGTGAAACATAAAAATGATTATTTTCGACAGGAGTAATAGCTACATTAACTATTTAGTTGTTCCTGGACAGGAGTAACGCTCCCTATAGGGATAGCGAAAACTACTTCCTATCTAAAACTAAAAATGGAAGGATTTACACTTTTATTAATTGAGGTTTATTTTGTTCTCCAAGTAACAAGATTTGAACTCGACTTTCGTTTTGGAGAGAGATACAAATATTACCTCCCCCAACCACAATCGACCGGATCCGTGACTGAGAATTTTAGGACCCAGTGTCAAACTTTATGAGAGGCCCTTTAGTACGTTAACATAAAATTGAAAATGTATTTCACATATCAAATAAATAAATATTCAAAATTATTTAATGATATAGAAGACATTACATTGTTCACCAAACCAAACTCGTAGTGTGAAATTTCCAGTGATCACTTCAATTAAGTTCAATTAAAGTTTCTTTGATATGCAAGCAGTATAACAACTAACTGATAGACTCCTGGATGATAAAAAAACATAATGAATGTTAGAGATGATAGTCAAAACATGTAGAACTAAGATTTCATATCAGAATAAGCTCACATAGAACTTGATAATATTGTGAAAATTATTTTGTTATAAAATTGAAATGGGGTGCCAACGAGAATAAATAGGGGCTCTTACGGAATCACCCGAAGCAATAAAAAGGAATGCCATGTATGGGACTGGAACACACGACCATAGACGCATAGGAAAACTTATCTCCGTTGGGCCATTCGCCATTCGTAATTGACATGTGGGAGTCGGACTCTCTAATACATGTATGCATAAGCCCATCATAGAGAGAGTTTGGATTGGGCCCTTGTTCCCCTCAAACACGACCCTGCAATGGACTTCCATATTGAAGTTCATTCAAGACGAGATCATATAAATAAGAGAGAGAGAGAGAGAGAGAGAGAGAGAGAGAGAGAGAGAGAGAGAGAGAGAGAGAGAGAGAGAGAGAGAGAGAGAGATAGTGTAGAAAGGTAACGAAGATAAAATTGGAAATAAGAAACTCAAAGGGCAGAATCATCTAAGCATCAATTTTGAAACTTAAATGATCTGAGCCGTTCTTTTACCCGTATGACTCATCGAGTCAAGAATTTTGTCAAAGACTCTTTGTACACTTAGCATTTCCCATTTTAAAGTCACAAAATCCATTTGACAAAATTCGAAGGGAAACAGTTGGTTTCTCTCGTTCTATTTAATATTTACAGAATGTGGTCCGATAAGAATCAAAGAATGCAACCAAATAGTAGAATTATGGGGCGGCCAAATACTGAACTAACTTATATTTTTATAAAATTTAATCAATTCCATATAATTATAAACTACAAGATGACGAAGTCCAATTGACTGTTTTTTTTAGGAGAGAGAGTCTCTCGCTTAGGCGATTTTTCCTCTCTCCTTTCGTCAGAAACCCTAGCCCAAATCGCACTAAATCTCTCTACTTTCCCTTCACCTTATCTAGGGCTTGATCGTTTTGAAGCTTTAGATACCTAAGATTCAACCCAAACTATCATCAACAACCAGCAAGAAGTTCATTGATCTTAGCACCCTAGTTGAAGATTCTTTTTAGAAAGAAGAAAAAAAGCACTTAAAGATCTTTCGGAGACTCTCATCGCTCTCTTCGTAGAAGGATAAGGAAGGCTCGAATCAAATTGTCAGGGAAGTAACCTAATACATCTTATTTTCAGTCCTTCGAAATCTTAGATTATTTCTGCCAATTTTTAGTCGATTTAGCCTCAAGGTGACTATCTTTCTAGGTTTTATGGGTGAGTCTCATCTTGCTTGTGAATCTTTTTAATCTTTCAACTTCCTTCTCTAGCAGCTTAGTGTTCTCTTATAATCAAGTAGTATTTCTCTCTATACTCACTCATAGTCTTTGAATCAATCTTAAAGGGTAGACCTCTTCCACCCTTTGCATGTCCGATTTAATGTTGTTTTCACTCATTTGATTCCCGAGACAGGATTATTAAGATATTATCAACCAGTGGTCGAGCCTATAGCTTATCAAATGAGGTTTTTTACAACCTATTTCACCCCTATCTTGACTGTTATCAATCTGGAGTCTTTACCTTCAACCTATTAACACCAAATCTTGCCTCATAGATACTTATTTAATCGGATTTGAATGTCTTCTATATTTTCTCTGTTGATGATTAGCTTTGTATCGTTAGAGGGCGAGCTTAGAGCCCATCAAATGGTGGTGTTTTTCATCCCGTTCATGGTAACATATGATCTAACCCTAGGTGCACACATCTCTTCGACCACAACTGAATATAATTTCTACCTTCGATCTCACCCAATCGGATTCCGGTACTGCACCCAAATAGCTTTCACCTCCTGGAATCATATTAGATTTATGTGGATCCATCGTCTAACTTTGTGGATCATGAGTTCATACCGATTATCCTATAAAAGGTTCAATATTAGTATTAACTTACCTTTTGATCCTGGACGACTACATACTTTGCATTTTAATCTCCATACTCGTCGTGAAGTCTATGTTACCTATCTTCCAGCTAACGTTTTGATGAGTACTTGTGTTTTTGGTGATATTATAGGTGTAACTTTGAATCCAAGTTCTGTAACATGTTCACTCCCACCCTTTTACACAATTGTATTGTGTACTTATGTCGGATTAGCAGGGTATTCATACTCGGGCTATGACGGCGATCCCATTTCCTAGGTGTCTGAACTATTTCTACATTGTAGATTTCGATCGGATATGGTCTCTGTACATGGAGAATACTGACGGGATACCCCGGAATCATCCTATGATTCCATCTTGCAGGCACCCTCGTTTCTTCTGGAAATGTTAGGTGTATGCTTAATCCATCTTAAGTGTTACAAGAAGTTAGATTCGAGCTTCATCTTAATAGATACCAGACGGACTTTCAAATTTAAATTTTGTATCTTACTCAAGAAGAGCTGCCAGCCTTGCATACTACAGGATGAAGACTGCTCTACATTTAGAAGTTATAATTTGCACTTCTTCAGTTCTGATATTTTGTTGTATTTCTTTAATTATGGTATTTATGTTTTTCTTCTTAGTTTATTGTAAAGACTTCTTAATATTAATGTATTTCCTTTCAACAAAAAAAAAAAAAAAACTACAAGATCATGTCCTTAGCCATTTGGAAGTTTTTTTTTTTTTTGTTGAAAAATTGGAAGTTATTAGACCTAGAAGAAGGTTATAGAGAATGTATATTTTATTTCTTACACATTTGGACTGGTGGCTTTCACACTTCACATGTGACCTTCCGGATCCACATATTCCTCCAATGTCATCAATAAATAATAGTAAACAATAATAGAGGTGGTCAAACTAAATCCTAGTTACTCACGGCCTTTTATGCACAAATCGACAATTATCATCAGTACAATGTACCCGAAAAGGCCTCAAAAGCCGGTCGGTATGCATATAATGCATCTCTTAAATCTCGTAACTATTAACAGTAGCATTATACGAAAAATTGTGTCAAGTATTTTGTGAAATAAACGTGATAATATAACATTATTGGTTTAATTATCTTGATTACAACGCAAAATGGTATAAGAACCTGCTAAATCTTTATAGAAGATTGGTTTACTTTAAAGAAGATACAATTAACTTTGACTTAGCCTATTTTATAACCAGTAATAGGTATTGGTTATAAACTTATAATCTATAATTGGTCTTTGTTTAGGCCTATAATATGCATTTCGCCTTCGGCAATTACTCAACTTAATATGTCCTCCTAATATTATGTAATGATCAAATTTGATGTAAATCTTAGTTAAAACGAAAATGAAAAGGATAACAGCAAGCTAGAAACTAATACTATTTTGTGGCCATGATTAACACTAATAATAAGGATCATGACAAATGCGCAGTCACAAAGACTCATTTGCATTGCACCGGTCAATGAAAACATACGACTTCCTTTTTGTTTTCTTTTACACGATCTTACAGAGACCTGTCCTGTCCGATTTAATATTTTTCGATAGTCTTAAAGGATGCAGCCGAGAAGTTGTACATGACCCCCAATGATAATTAGTTTTGTTTTCTTTCTTCCTTCATGTGAAAATATAAATACCTTGATGATTGTCACTCTCGGATGAAGCCGAGAGAGAGACTTGATTAATGTCTCGGTTATAACCGAGTAGACACTCGAAGATGACGAGTGGAAGAAGATGAAGATGATCACACTTGGTGAAGCCGAGTGGGAGAAGAAGAAGATGAAGACTCGGTTGAACCGAGAGGGAGAGAGACAAGTTATTAGTGCTAGGGATGAATACTTAGGTAAAATACCTTTTATTATTACACAATAACTTGATTGTACAATTATGTATGGTTATGTATATATAGGATACAAAAGAGGAAATTGAAAATAACTAAACTCTATAATGGTTATCTAATTATAATCCTAACTACTAAGGAATCCTAGTTGTAATAGGATTCCTATGGGACCAAGTCCACTCGGTTTGGCCGAGTGGAGTGGACCTTCCAACACTCCCCCTCAAGTTAGAGCGGGAATGGAAGTAACGCCTAACTTGCCAATTATGTTCTTGAACGGTTCTGCACCAAGTGGTTTTGTGAAGATGTCCGCTAACTGATTTTCTGTACTGGTGAAGCGTGTGGCAATGACGTTGTCTTTGATCTTTTCACGAACGATGTGGCAATCTATCTCAATGTGTTTTGTTCGTTCGTGGAAGACGGGATTATCGGCAATGTGGAGAGCGGCCCGATTGTCACAGTAAACTGTCATCGGATCGGAGTGGTCGATTCCAAAATCAAGTAGTAAATACTTGAGCCATTGTAGTTCGCATGTAAGAATGGCTAAAGCTCGATATTCTGCTTCAGCTGAAGATTTGGCAACTGTGGGTTGCTTCTTTGATTTCCAAGAGAGAGGGCTGGACCCTAACATTGTGAAGTATCCAGTAGTTGATCTACGGGTTGAAGGGCAGCCTGCCCAATCCGAATCACAGTATCCTGTAATATGGAGTGAGCTGTCTGCGGATAAGAAAACTCCTTTATCAAGGGTACCTTTCAAGTATCGTAGTACGCGGTGAGCGGCGTCTAAGTGTACTTGGCTAGGTGTTTGCATGAATTGACTGAGGTTATTTACGGCATAGGTGATATCTGGCCGTGTAACCGTAAGGTAAAGTAATCGGCCGATTAGGCGGCGGTAGACCGACGGGTCTGGTAAAGGTGTCCCGTCGGTAGGACTGAGACGAAGTTTCTGTTCCATGGGAAACTCAGAAGGACGTGCAGCGGTGAGTCCAGAATCTTTTAAAATATCAAGGGCATATTTCCGTTGACATAGGAAGATGCCTTGTGAAGAGCGAGATACTTCGATACCAAGGAAGTATTGTAAACGACCCAGATCTTTCAATGAGAAAGCAGTATTTAAAAATAATTTTAACTGGGAAATAGCTTCATTATTATTTCCTGTAATAATTATGTCGTCTACATAGACGAGAACGTAAATTTGAGTGGAGTGAGAACGAAAAGTAAAGAGAGAGTAGTCGCTTTTAGATTGCGAAAAACCTCGTTCGATGAGAACGGAGGAAAATTTGGAGAACCATTGACGGGAGGCTTGCTTAAGGCCGTACAAAGATTTATGAAGCCGACAGACTTTAGACTCCCCCTGAGATGAGAAACCGGGGGGAAGTTTCATGTAAACTTCTTCATTCAGATCACCTTGAAGGAATGCGTTGTTAACATCCAATTGGTGGAGAGACCAGCCTTTAATGGCGGCAAGAGAGAGGAGAACACGAACAGTTACTAGTTTTGCCACTGGGGCAAAAGTGTCACTGTAATCTATGCCCTCAATTTGTGTGTAGCCCTTGGCCACTAAACGGGCCTTGTAACGTTCGATTGAACCGTCAGATTTGAATTTGATTTTGTACACCCATTTGCAACCAATAGGTCTCTTGCCGGGTGGGAGGCTGGTGATAGTCCAGGTTTGATTATCTTCCAAGGCGGAGATCTCTTTGGCCATAGCGTCTCTCCAATGTGAGGATTTCATTGCTTGGGTGAAAGAGCTAGGTTCGGTAGTAGATAGTACCGATGATAAAAATTGTTGATGAGATGTAGAAAAGGAATTTATAGAAAAATAGTTTTCAAGTGGATACTTGACTGTATTCGTGTTGGAACACACGTAATCGTTAAGATAGGATGGTGGGCGTCGTGACCGGGAAGGTCGGCCGGAGTCCGAAGCCCCATCGTCGTTCGATTGAACGGTAGGAGAAGAACCGTCAAGGACGGTAGTGTCGGCAGCAGCCGAAGAAGCCCCGGAATTGGGGTTGACAGGAGTGTCAACGGGGGTGTCTGAAGGCACCCCTGTAACGTTTAGAGGATCAGGGACTGATCCAGCAGAGGTGTCTGAAGGCACCTCTGCATTGTCATATCGGACAGGAACCGAATCAGAGGTGTCTGAAGGCACCTCTGTATCGGTATCACTGACCGGGATGGCAGGAACAGTAGTCACTTCGGTGCTACTGTTGGACGGTGAATTAACTGGTGCCGGAAAGGCAATGTCGTCGTCGTCGGCGGCGATCGATAAGAATGGCGTCGGACGAGGAGAATTGTTTGTCGCCGAAGGTGAAGAATCGGACATAGGAAATTGATCTTCAAAGAATGTGACGTCTCTAGAGACGAAAATCCGTTTTGTGGAGATGTCGTAAATACGATATCCTTTTTGTCCGCTTGGATAGCCAAGGAAGATGCCGGCGGAAGAGCGAGCATCCATCTTTGTTTTGACCAAAGGAATACGTGCAAAACAAAGGCATCCGAACACACGTAAGTGGGAAAGATTCGGAGGAGTACCCATGAGGACTTCATGTGGTGAATTTCCTAAAAGGATGGGTGTTGGTAATTTATTAATGAGATAGACGGCGGTTAGAACGCATTCACCCCAAAAGGATAGAGGGAGGTGAGCTTGAAGGCGTAAAGAACGAGCCACCTCAAGAATGTGGCGATGTTTTCGTTCGACAACCCCGTTTTGTTGGGGTGTGTGAGTACAACTACGTTGGTGGGTAATCCCTTTATCAAGAAACCAACTTTGTAGTGAATTATTCATGAATTCGGATCCATTGTCGGATCGAATTGTTTTAATTTTGCAATCGAATTGCGTATGAACGTAATTAATTTTTTTTTTAATTATCGTATTTGAGTCCGATTTTGAACCAATGAGAAATATCCAAGTACAACGAGAAAAATCGTCGACAAGGGTTAAGAAATAACGACACCCGGAGGTGGAGGGAACCGGAAAGGGACCCCATAAATCTACATGTACTAACTCAAATATATGAGAGGAGGAAGTAGTACTAGTAGGAAAAGGTAATCGACATTGTTTCGAAAGTGGACAAACTTCACATGATACTTTATTTGATAAAAAACCAAAATTCATACATGGAAGCTTAGAATTAAAATATTGAAAACGGGAAAAAGAAGGATGGCCTAAACGTTTATGCCATAAAACAAAAGACTCATGACTAGAACTATCTCGAACTAAACTTGAAACCGAAAGGATGGGATGCTCCGTGCGAAGGAAGTAAAGGTCGTCATGAAGACTACCATGCCCAATCTTTGTCCTCGTTGTTCGGTCCTGAAAAAGACATAAGTCATTATCAAACAAGACGGTACAACCAAGGGATTCAGAAACTTGAGATATAGATATGAGATTAAATTGAAAAGATGGAATATGAAGCACATCTTGTAAATAAAATCTATTTGAAAAATAGATAGAACCAATATGGTGCACCTTAACCCGTGAACCATCGGGTAATCGAACGTATAGGTCGGGAGGTGCAATAGAATATGAAGAAAAGCGAGAGAGAGTCGAACATATATGTTTAGCGGCTCCGGAATCAATAACCCAAGGGGGATGAAAAGAGGAGGTATACTTACCGGTGAGATTAACGAGTGGATCTTTGTTGAGACGGATAGAGGTTGTGGGTA
Source organism: Eschscholzia californica (assembly GCF_041429995.1). Lineage (NCBI taxonomy): Eukaryota > Viridiplantae > Streptophyta > Magnoliopsida > Ranunculales > Papaveraceae > Eschscholzia > Eschscholzia californica. The sequence continues at coordinate 71,842,624 of NW_028238198.1, forward strand.
GTTTGTGTTGATCTAATAAAGCCAAAACCGATTGATATTGTTCCGGGGTGAGAGATGTTGCTGTAGGCACCCCCGGTCCTACTTGGTCCGTGACCGAAGCAGCCATCGGTTCTTGCCGAGCCCGGGTCCGGTTCCTTTGACCGTAATTAGGCGGGTATCCATGGATTTTGAAGCACGTTGAAACGTCATGTCCATGGATCCTGCAATTGTCACAATATGGTCGTGGTCGCTTGATTCTTTGTTTATCCGATCCATCAACACGATTGTGATTATATGAGTTTGAACCAACGGCAAGGGCAGCAGTATTTGAGTCAATATTCATGGGAGTAACAAGGTTTTGTTGAACTTCTTCCTGTTTGATAAGTGAGTGGATACGAAGAATAGATGGGAAGGGTTCGATCAACAAAATTTGACTCCGAATTGATGAAAACCGGTCATTAAGACCTTGAAGAAATTCCATAGCTCTATCTTGGTTGGTTCTTTCTACCAAAGAGCGACCATGACCACATATACAAGGCTCGGTGATAAGCAAGGAATTGAGTTCATCTTGAAGAGCCTTGAGATGTGTAAAATACGTAGAAACGTCTAAATTCTCTTGTTTGAGACAAGAAATAGCTCTCTTTAATTGAAAGATTTTAGGAGCATTGGTTTGATGAAATCTATCAAAGAGATTTTTCCATATATCGGATGCCGTCTCATCATATAATATTGATGATCGAAGAGGTGGGTCTACCAAATTAATAAGCCAACTAGAAACGAGATCGTTACATCTTCCCCATTGTTCTAATTCATTAGGATCGGTGGGTTTGTCGATGCTTCCGTCTACGAAACCTAGTTTGCCTTTTGCTCTTAAAGCTTTTGACATACCTCGAGACCATGAGTTGTAGTTATCACCGGTTAGAAGTGGTGTGATGACAATGGTGGTTGGAGAATCCGAATGGTGAACATCAAACGGGCCACCATTAGAAGTATAATGAACTTGAGTAGTTTCCGAAGTTGTTTCGGGAGTAGTCATGGTTTTAAAAAAAATTGGCTCTTATACCATGTGAAAATATAAATACCTTGATGATTGTCACTCTCGGATGAAGCCGAGAGAGAGACTTGATTAATGTCTCGGTTATAACCGAGTAGACACTCGAAGATGACGAGTGGAAGAAGATGAAGATGATCACACTTGGTGAAGCCGAGTGGGAGAAGAAGAAGATGAAGACTCGGTTGAACCGAGAGGGAGAGAGACAAGTTATTAGTGCTAGGGATGAATACTTAGGTAAAATACCTTTTATTATTACACAATAACTTGATTGTACAATTATGTATGGTTATGTATATATAGGATACAAAAGAGGAAATTGAAAATAACTAAACTCTATAATGGTTATCTAATTATAATCCTAACTACTAAGGAATCCTAGTTGTAATAGGATTCCTATGGGACCAAGTCCACTCGGTTTGGCCGAGTGGAGTGGACCTTCCAACACTTCAAGTAAATCTCGATTGCTTTTGACATATTTCTATATTAATGGTGTTGGGGAAGCTTTACAGTTTACAAAGTGGCGCCTTTAAAAAGTTCCCCTCCTTTGAGCACCTTATGTTGCCTACACAGTCTGGCTAAGCCCAAACCCTTATGAGTTCTCTTTCAGGAGTTTTTTTCCACCAACACTTAAACACAAAATGCTACTAAAGCATGCCGTTTCAATTGTTTGTTGTAACACGATAATAGGTCTGCTTTTTGTTGTAACAAGCTAGTATATGTCGTTTGGTAGTACCATTATTGCTTCATTTTGTATCTTATATTGTTATTTAGGGCGTCTTATTTCATTTCCCGTTATATTGGAATCTAACTTCTCATTGTGTTCACCGACTACACCTACTACTAAATGAGAAACATGAAAACAAGGTTGTTGTAAATTTGACTTGAGTCTCTATATATACTTGGATTGAATACCAAACTCCAGCTTTTGTTCTTCCATCTTCATTCCCAATGAAAAAACCGGAGTTTTGTTACAGAGTCAGAGAGAGTGAGATCGAAGACTTTCAGTACAAACTGGGGGAGAAGAATCATTATACTTCATGCTAGTACTTATAGAAGAGAATGCATTCTTTTGTCTTTACATCTGAAACTGCATCACTGACCCCAAACATTTTCGAAATGCGCAGGAGTTGGTCCTTTAACCTGACCACCACCTTGCCCATTTTGTACAGGAGCAACCGCCTTTTGCCCAGCAATCTGGCCACCTTGCTGTTCAGGAAGCCCATTAGGTGTAGGCGCATTTACTTTCTTAAACTTAGACCCAAGAAGCTTCAACACAAATGCTACAAGCTGATATAACATGTTTGTTTTCTCGGAAAACTGCATAAGTAATATAACCAAAGTTAAATGTTAAAAGAACAATAGACTGAATTATATACCACTGAAATGATTTCAGATAAAGAAAAAATGCCATGAAAGATGACAATGTACCTCGCCAAGTCCATGCAGGATCATATTAAACGCCTGCCAGTTCTGATTCATGAGCAATGAAAACTGACCAACAACATTTAGTACAGCTTGCATCTTCAAAACAATACAAGTTCATTAATCAATAATAGCAAAAGAAGAAAGACATTGTTCAACCTAATCATACATTATCGTGTATTTGTGTCCCTTGAAATAGTCTGAAATCTACAGAATATGGACGAACAACTGAACTAGAAACGATTGGATAAACCTTTAGTTAGAGGGAGCTACCGCAAATCATCCTATTCAGACTACTACTCACTAGCCAATGCCATTCACCGAGCTGAGATTTAAATAGCTAATAATTACTCACTCACCAGTCCCTAATCACTTCCACAGGAAATGTTCTAGCAACAATCAGGAGAGGCTATCGAATGCTTCGATGGGAAATATCCTAAAGATCATCGAGTTGCAGGGCAGTAGAAAGGTAATGATTGCGAAAAGAATTTAGGGGTGTTAAACTGGCACTTGAACATGTGGAGTGTAGTTTTCAAATAATGCCCCGTGCCTCAGCGGAACAGCGAGTGAGCATATATAAAGTAATACACCTATGAATAAAGTATATCGTACAGCATATCAAAAGTTAGGTCAACTCTCAAGGCTCTATGAGAACAGTAGAAACAAAAGAAGATTTGTATCTTACCGCACCCAAAAATCCTGATGGTGAAGGAGAAGGATTATTTGGATCTTGTTGTCCATATGTATTATTACCATATGTGTTATTACCATACATTCCACCAAACCCTCCTCTAAACATGTTATTATTATATAAGCCAACGCCTGCATTGAATAGTAGAAAAATCAATCTCCACTATATAACGAAAATTCTGTTTACACTTTAGCGTCGGACAAGGATCAATACTAACACACAGAGACAACCTAAGGGCTAATTTCGTGTAAATACGTGTTCTTCGCAGTGTATATCATCCTCAAAAAGGGCCTATACATTTGTTTTAAACATCTAGTTCGATTAGTATATGATTGTGAATCACCATCGACAGGCTCCATGCAGAATACGAGACTACTACTGATTTGATCAATATGAGGGCAACTTTTTTGATTTTCAAATGTCTGGTTTCTTAAAAGGACGATATACATGTCAAGAAATGTCACGAAGAAAACTTTAATCATCTATATTGTACAAGCGAGAAATATGTATATCCATCAATCAGTGTTAAGCTTAATGTTGTTGTTACCATAGTTTGGCTGCCAAGGCCTTGGTGGTACTGGCCTGCACACAGGAGCTATTGGGTTAGCATTTGCTGGTGGAACAATTTGTCCGTGGTTTGCAGTTCCCGAAGTCTCAACAACAGCACTTGTGCTACCAACTGAAGGGGGTCGAAAAGGTGCGGGGCCAGATGGCCCGCCGACGCGTTCCCAAGGTTTTGGTGGAGGAACTTTACCTTCAATAGAAAAAAGACAGATACGAAAAAAAAATGATTAAGAAGGTATTAATATCATTAAAACAACCTGTAGATTGAGACTAGTACATTCCCAGTGCAAATTATGCCCTAAATAGTCAGTTATTACAATACTAGAAAAACCCCTAAATTGTACATGCCAACAAGAACTGGTAGAAAAACCCTAAATTCCAGAGAAAAGAAAAATCATGAAAAATCTTCCCTCACCACTTATTAAGACTCGTTGGTTAGATCATCATCCATAGACAAGAAAATGGAACAAAATGTTTGACCTAATTAGATCTTCTCTCTCATTGAATTTGAACTCGTCATTAGAAGATCACAAACAAGATTCATCAACAACTCAATCGTTAAGCTCAAGATTATCATTATCCAGAAAATAGACTGATCAGACAAATCAGTGAATAGTTATGTCAATTCATTATCAAAACCTTTAAACTAATCACATATAATTCAAGAAGTAGAAGAAAATATACCAAATTTCACCACAAAATTCAAAACGAAAAGAAAAGAATCTAAAATTGGTTAAAATGAAGAAGAAGATAATCAAGAAAAGGTAGAGAGAGAGAGAGGGAACCTTGAGCCATGGCGGACGGAGAGAAGAGACATGCAATTGTGGTATGAATCTTAAAGAAGAAGGAGAAAGAAGATGAGTTTTTAGGAAAGAGAGAGAGAGAGGAAAAACAGGAAAGTGGAAATTTGTTGCCAAATCAAAATTTCATAACTACTAGAACAGAATCGACAAAATAGTTGCTTGTTATTCTTACACGGTTACTGTTTTTTTGGGTTGTTTCTATTTTGTCCCCATAAAGATAATCGAATCACCAAAAACACCCCCTAAAGATGATCAGCTCTCATCTTGACCATCCCTTTTGATCTTTTCCCTTAGTCAAATTCAATCTTTCATCGTCCTTTAGGTCGTACTAGTTCCTATACCTTCTATGCCAATTACTTGAGATCAATAAAGAGAAAGGCCCATCAATTTCTTCCATGTGTTCCCTAAATTAGAACCTTTCGTTCCTCCGCATTTATTACCAGTGTTTGTCGACAAGGTAGATAGATTAGGGCAAGAGAGAACGAAAATGGTATTTTAGTATTTTCTTTTACATATTTTTCAAGTTTGGGTTTCAATTTTGCTAAACACAGTAGAGAGTGAAAATAGTTGTCAGAGAGAAGAAAAGGGTGGGAAGCAGAGAGAAAGAACAAGAATAAAGAATGGATGGTTGCGGCCGACCGGAGTAAGTGGTGGTGATGGTGGGAGGAGAGGGAGAAAAGAGAAGAAGAAAAATAATTGTTTTAAAATGACAAAGGATAGAGAGGAAAAGAGTTTTGAAGAGAGGGGTACAAAGGGAACTCAACAGTTAAAGTTGACTGACGGAAAAAATCAAAGGGGGCCAAAATGGAAGTTAGTCATCTTAAGGGGGCTGATTTGGTGAGTTGATTATCTTTAGGGGCCAAAATAGAATTAACCTTTTTTTTGCGAAGAAGTGATTCATCAATAAATCAAATAACACCAAGTCTAATACAGCAAGACAGTAGAAATTTTTGCCAACTTAAAAGTTTATAACTACTAGAACGAAATCGATAACGACAAAATACATGTCTATTATTCTTCCATGGTTTTTTTTTCTTCGAAGAACTGATTCATCAATAAATCAAGTAACGCCAAGTATAATACAAAAAGACAAGTACATATTTTTGCTAAATCAAAATTTCAAAACTACTTGAACGGAATCGATATCGACAAAATAGTTGTGTGTTATCCTTCCACGATTATTATTATTTAAGAAGTGATTCATCAATAAATCAAATAACTGGACAACTAAATATTTTTGCCAAATCCAAAGTTCATAACTACTAGAACAGATCGATGATGACAACATAATTGTCTGGTTACTTTTTTTTTCTGAAGTGATTCATCAATCAATCAAATAACACTAAGTCCAATACAACAAGATAAATACAAATTTATCTTCATCAAAAAAAAAAAAAAAAGATAAATACAAATTTATGCAAAATTAAAAGTTCATAACTACCCGAACGCAATCAATGACGACAAAATAGCTGCATGTTATTCTCCCACAGTTACTTTTTTTTTGAAGAAGTGATTCATCAATAAACCAAATAACACTAAGTCACCTCAACAAAAAAAAAAATAACACTAAGTCCAATACAACAAGACAAGTAGAATTTTTTGCTAAATCAAAAGTTCATAACTACTAGAACATAATCGATAACGACCAAATAGCTGCTTGTTGTTCTTCCACGGTTGCTCTTTTTCTTCGAAAAACCGATTCATCAATAAATCTAATAACACGAAGTCTAATACAAAAAGACAAGTAGAAATTTTTGCGAAATCAAGATGTCATAACTATTAGAACGAAATCGATAACGACAAAATAGTTGTCTGTTATTCTTCCACAATTTTTTTGTAAGAGTCATCAATAAATCAAATAACACCAAGTCCAATATAACAAGACAAGTAGATACTTTTGCCAAATCAAAAGTTCATAACTACCAGAACGGTCGATAATGAAAACATAATTGTTTGTTAATCTTCTGAGGTTACTTTTTTTGAAGTGAGTCATCAATAAATCAAATAACACCAAATCCAATACAACAAGACAAGTAGAAATTGATGCAGAATCAAAAGTTCATAACTACCTAAATAAAATAAAAAACGACAAAATAACTGCATGTTATTCTTTCACGGTTACAATTTTCCTTTTTTGAAGAAGTGATTCATCAATAAATCAAATAATACCAAGTCTAATACAATAAGACAAGTAGAATTTTTTCAAAATCAAAAGTTCATAACTACTTGAACGGAATCAATAACGACAAAAGAGGTGCATGTTATTATTCCACGGTTACTTTTTTTAAGACGTGATTCGTCAATAAATCAAATAACACCAAGCCCAATACAACTAGACAAGTAAAAAAATTTCCCAAATCAAAGTTCATTACTAAAACATGATCGATAACGACAAAATAATTGCCTGTACATTGACTTGTTTAAACTGCTTGCATGATAACACTCTTATCTACTTCATGTATGAACCCTTGTGTATTCGAAATCATGATGTTTGTGAATGTCATTTACGGAAAACTTCACGAGACAACACTCGTCCTCTAGGAGTAATCTAGGGGTTTAACGACTTATTTCACATGCCAAATGCAACCGGGATTCCTCCGAAAGTGAATTAAAATTTTATTTTATTTTGTTTGCTCGAAGACTAGCAACGTTTAAGTTTGTGGATGTTGATGTGACTTGAAAATGTCACATTTAGATTGTTTACCTTCGACGAGTTAGTTTGTTCAGATTTTATTTCTAATAATTTATGTGATTTTCTTGTGCAGGTGACGTACATGAAGCTAGACATGTAATTCGAAATAAAAAAGCAAATCTCCACATTTTCACCTCATGATACCTAAAACGGAAGAAAAATAACTCAAGGGTATTTTGGTCATTATGTACCAATGTTACTTTAGTCATTTTGGTCAAAGTCAGTGGTCCAATCAAAATTAGAGTGAATTGTGAACCCGACGACGAAGACGAAAGTCAAATCGGAGTTCAAATGTACAAGTTAACTAAGAAAGAAGTTGAACAACACTTTGATTTTTCGGGAGATTAAAGAATGTATAGACATAAGATAAGGGAAATTATAAGTCGATGTATTTTTTTGTTAAAGGTAATGTATTTTGGTCCCAAGACTTGGTCAAAATAAATTGACCAAGTTTGGTTAGAGGCAGTGACATCTCCGACAAAGATCGTCGACTGACAATTCCCAACCAGATGTTAACTAAAAAAATAAAAAGTTCCTTCGTGTTACAAATGGTACGTGGGTGATTCAGAGAAATAAGAAAAGTATTTGGGGTGCAACATCTTAAAGGGTGGAAACTTAATTTTTTTTTACCTAAACACAACGTCCCGTGTTGTCGGCAGAGTCGCCGCCCACTCTTTGTCAACGACGGCCGACGACCACCCTCTCCTCCTCTTTCTCTCTCTTTCTCTCCAACCCTCTCCCTGATTTTCTCTCGCTCTCTCTAAGTACGGAGAAGGGAGGAACCCCTTCGCTGGAACCCTTTGTATGGTTTTCAGAAAAAGGAACCCTTGCTTCGTCTGAAAACCAGACGAAGGTCGCCTGGCTCTGGTTCTTTGAGATCCAGGCGGAGGTTGCTTCATTTGGTTTTCCAGATGACTCCTCGTCTGGAAACCAATCGAGTTTCCAGCGAAGGTCGCCGAAACTTAGATTGCAAAAATAATAGAGGGAGGGAGAGTTAGAGAGAGAGAGAGAAAGAGAGAGGAGACGAACTTGGTAGTGGAGATAGCCATAATTTATGGTAGTGGACACTGAAATTTTTGTCAAGGTCGCCGGAGTTAGATGGTGGTAGTGGGAGAGGAAAAGAGGGAAGAAGAAGTTGAAAGACTTTAAGTGTTTGGAGGAAACATAATTCTTGGAAAAGACTTTGTTTTCATGCACCCAAAACTTTGTACCTGGATAGTTTTATTGTTTCCCCAAATCATCCACGGTACCGTAAAAATATATGGTGAATATTTATGAGGAGTTGGAGTTGGAGAATTATTGGAACCCTTTTTATTAAAAGAAACCTCAATTGTTCCCGCTAATTTCTCTTCTCCATCTTCACCACCATAAAACCCAATCAATATTGCAGTATTTGACACTAAAGTTGCTCTCTCAATCATATACTGTTTCACCAAAGACTCTAATAAATTGAGAAGGAAGCAACATAGCAACAAAAGATTCTGACCGCAACCCAGCTGCGATATCCATGTCTTCTTCCTCCATTATTCTTACCCAAAAAGACCCAAACTCAAATTTCATGCGCACATAAAAAATTAGTGAGGATTTGAAATTTTGTGCTCCTCCCCACTTTGTCGGAGATAGAGGAGAGAGAAACAAGGTAAAGAGGATCTGACGTCGTTAGGTCAAACACTGATTTAAACATTGCTTCCTAAACACACATTGTCTGTAACCAAAATAGGGATTGTTTTTAGCGGGATTGCCTCTAACAAATGTGGACATTGCTTTTAAAATTTCCTTATATCTCGTTCGTAAACCTATGAATTAATATTACATTTCATTCGTAAACCTGTGAGTCGAGCTCCACATTATGTCTCTTATATCTCTACTAAAGATTCAACAACCAACATATTCACTAAAGGGACATGTCTCTTATATCTTTATCAAATATGAAACAACTAGACATGTTTAATAAGGGGCATAGCCTAAGAGATAATTGTATTCCGAAATTAACTTGTAAAACTAGTTCATAAGACATTCCACTTATTGGCAAACTTAAGCAATTTCTAAATAAATTTAGGTTTAAAAATTTGAAAACATGGTATCTAAAAAGCAATAAATAGTACAAATCTCTATCAACCTATAATAAGTAGCTACTAAATTTATATAACGTGACAAATAAAGAATAAATTCTACAACACGACAAAGAACTATATAACGTCTATAGATTTTAGACCATCTCCAAAGCAACACTCAATCTTAGGATTTTCGAGTGTCACATAGGATTTTTAGATTTTTTTCTTAAAAATTCTCTCTAATGCAATACTCAATTTGGATCTCTAAGATGATGTGGAGGCAGTTAAATAGAGATATCTTAAGAAGACACTCTTGATATATCTCTAGAGTGTCCCCTTGAGATATATCTAGAGTGTCTTCTTGAGATATCTCTAATTGTCCAACTCATCAATATTTGAATTTCAACCAATAAAAACCAAGTCTTTTATATTTTTATTAACTAATTATTTCTTTACAAAAATAACTATGCTACATAAGTAATTAAATAAAATAAATTTAGAATTTTGCATTGGAGACAAAAGATTTGAAAATATCTATTTTCGTCACATATGAATGAAAATCTCAATTAGAACTTGACACGTAAATACAGATTTTCTTGTGTTTTGCATTGGAGGTGCTCTTACTCGTTGGATCTTTATTACGGAAGTAAAGAGTCACAACGTTCAAATGGTTTGTCATATTTAGACATTCACGGTAAAGAGAAGGGAAGTTTTATAAGTGTCTCCATTATTGTGCTTTCTAACCCGCAAAAATCGAAAGGGTTCTCATGTAAAGAAGGTGTATTTACCGATAAAAGAGGCACTCTTATATGCTTATTTCTCTTTTGGACTTACGAATGAGAGAAATCCCTCAACAGGAGACTCGGTTCACTGTACAAGTACAATATAATTACAATTTTTTTTTAAATAGAATAGATTCATCCGAGATAGTTCTTCAAGGAATAGTCTTCAAGCTCTCAAATTCTTTGAAGTTTTCTTAATAATACCTCTTCTGAAATCTTCCACCATGGACTGGGATGTCTGACCACAAATCATTCATTTTCGTGAGCGAAACAAGTGTCCATACTCTGACTCACACTCTTTACCAAGAGACACAATATTCTTCCAAAGTTACACCACAAGTATCTTAAGAAGTATCTCTATTTGGGTGAAAATATATTTTTTTTCGTCTATTTAGGCTGAAATTTTCTTAGTATTTTAAGTCATGTATAAATTGATTTCAACATCTATAACTTTTACAAAAGAAATTTGTCTCTTTCAATCGAAAGAACCTCAAAAATGGAACTCATACATTTAGGTTGCTGCAATTTTAAATCTATTAAGAAATGGAAAATTCAAATAAAAAAATCCAAATAGTAGAAACGAAAGTACTAAACGACCAAGTGAAGGAACCGTTAGTTTGGGAGGCAAAAAGGTCTACCGTACAAATTATAGGTCTAAAACATCTAGTTGTTACAAATTAGGGGGCCATTTAGAATTTCCCTAAACTTCTCCATTAATTTGGAATCTACCACAAATATACCAACCCCGTTAGAAAACGGTCACTGTTAATGGCGTCGAAATTTTTGAGCTCTCTCTGGATCGGAGAGATCGTTACTGTTTTCTATTCTCAGGTCAATACTTTCTCTCTCTACATTTTAATCTGATCTTATAATTATCTATTTACTCTCTCTCTCTGGATTTTATTGAAACTCAATCAGTTCTTTCTCTCTCTAGATTAAGATAATTAGATCCATTTCTTTAGAAGATTTAGAATTAGGTCATACTTTGGTTAAAGAATTTAGTCTGAAACTGCAATTATTTTCAGATTTAGTTGACCTATTTGATTTCTAATCGGTTTTGAGATTTGTTTTTAGGATGAACAGTGATTAAGACCTTGATTATGTCTTTTGATGGAAATGATAATAAATGGAGCTGTTCAAATACTGCTTCTATGAATCTTCAATGTGTTGGTTCTATTGTTCGCGATATTGGAGAGCCTTGTCTCCGTCAATCTCCTGAAAAGGTAAATTTAAAATTAGAGAGTTTTTTAGGGTTAATTTCGTTATTATTTTGTGCATTGTTGTTCAAATTTGCAAATAGATTGGAGTTAAAAACGATTAAAAGTAGATTTTGAAAGATTACTGATTAAAGTCTAATTAATCCTCAACATGGAGTTTAAGTTGTAAACGTTTGTCGATGTCGTGTATATCAGTTCAGAAGCTGCAATTTCAACGTTATTTTGGGATTTGAATATAAAATTGTGTAAACTAGACACTTTCGAAGTAGAAATTGTAAATGTATGTATTCTTGTTCGATGTTTCAATTTCTTTATAGACGGAGACAAAATAACATTGAACTTATTTAGTTCATATCATGGATATTATGAATACCTTGTGATGCTAGAGATTTTAGGGGCTACTTATTGCGACAAGTATCATTACTCCTTTCGTTGCAAACCTTTTGTCTATTTTTCTGACTTCACTTGATATCTATTTGAAATGTCAACTCCATTTTTGTAAATTAAATAAAATGCATATTATTTGGGGCCTTTAAGTGCTTTTTATGGATGTACGTTGAAACCGTATGATGCTAGTGACAAGCCTCCTCACAAACTAACAATGGATCCGAGACCCTTGAGTAAGAGCGAGAAGAATTATCGTCAATTAAGGAACAAACTCATTTCACGAAAACCCCCTAGCACATATGAACTACCAAACGTGTCGTATGTGAATGATTAGGCATACTGGAGGATATATGCTATCGAGGTCATATACTCGTCAGACTATATGATGAGTGATTTATATGTAAGCAAGTTGGAATGGGGCGCTCGTATTATACATACGTCTACATTTCAGCGAGTGCCGTTCGAGCCGGAATAAACTCGAGAAGAAACCGTGTTAAAAACAGGCGTCAACGAAAGATGATCCCAAAGGGTGATTTTAGATCTAAACGTCACTCGAGCACATAAGGGGGAGTCGGCAAGTGCCACCAACCATGGTGTCAATGGACACTCAAAGGGTTCACATGCAAATCTCACCTGAGTCACTACCGACTTCCTAGTTTCTACAATATGAGATGCCGAATTTATCGCATAGCTTGGAGAAACTTCGAATAAATAGCAAAAGTATTGTTCAATTAATGTAACTCAGTTTTGTCATCGATCATGGTCACAATACTTCATTTCTTTTGGAGTAGAGAGCAGAGTGTCCATGTTATATACGTTCTTTTGTTAGAGAACATATACATAGTAAAAGACTAAACCTTCCTTTTTTATCAATGGCTTTTAAGATAACAAGAAAAAAAATTTGGTACATTTTCTGGAGCCGACTTTTAGCTTATGCGGTCGATAGTTGGAGCCAACTACTGAGTTTACCATTCCTTCAACAATTTTATGTGGATTTTCTTTTCATGAAAAGGAAGAGAAGTCCAGCCAAACGAGCACTAAGATCGTGGCTGCAAGCTGTTATGTTATTTTAGTGTACGTCACATTTTGTGTTTTTTTAATGATTTTTCCACTGCACATGACATCAATGACACACCTTTTGGGGTTGCTTACGCCAATTTTCTGGATGAAATGCAAAACCTGTGAAACTAGAGTCTTGAGGGAGTAAAACTTGTTACACATACTTTTTGCAAAAATTTTGGTCTTACACTAACCATATATTAGAGAATGGTTGGACATGAACACTAATTGATCCCTAGAATACCATATGGAAAGTGATCAACTGGATGTGAATATTCAGGGTGTTTTGTTCGGTCTGTTTATCGAGTAAAGAGATTAGAAGCTATAGATATGATTTAGTGGGAAGGTCGCTCGCCTCTATAGATTTCTCAACTCATTCATATTTCATTGTACTATTGAAGGCTCTGACCTGCTTGTAAACTAAATTAGTGCTAGTCTCTATTGTATACTTTGTTTAAATTGCTTTTTCTCGTTTTTCTTCTGTGTGTACTCATTACATTTTTTAGCATTTGAAATTTTATCTAATTGGTTTATCTAATGTGATGCAGAGAATCAAAATGCTAAAGGAAGAAAAGTGGCGAGCCAATTTTGACAGTGATGGGAAGGTTTTTTGTTTCCAAAAGGCTCTTAAGCTGATTGTTTTGGGAGTAAGCTGTCTAACAGTTATATCTATGCCACTTCTCGAGAATAACACACCCAAATGTCGGGTCTACTTCCATCTTTTCGACCCAGTGTGACAAATATTATAGTTTGTCGACCTTAAACTTGTCAGTTCGTAGATTCATATTCTCTCCTTGTCTAGTAATTGCAAAATGATATCTTTGTAGTTATTCAGGCTGGCTTTCAGATTGCTTTTGTGTATAGATAAAATAAGAAAGCAGTTTTTCATTAGATGTTACTTCTCGAAGCATATTGGGAAGCAGGTCAAGTGATGCATTTTTTCTCAACGCTAGTTTCTAAAATAACGAAATTAGAAGTAGAGTTTAGAATATCTTACAGCAAACTAAGCCAAGCTTCAGACACATTTGTTCAATGTCCCTTCTGGTTTTTATTAAGTATTAACCATTAATCTCCACACACACACACAGACACACACAGACACACACATACACACACATACACACACATAGACACCTTACTACGGTACTACCTGATTACCTTAGTATCATGTTACCAACTTGGTTGAGTGATAAGATGGCTAACTAACTTTTGTGTTATATGGAAATCATGGAGCATTCGTAGATCTCATGGGCCAAGGTAATTAACGTATTTCATGATATTTTTCAAGATCTTAGGTACACACACACACACACGAGTTCACAACCAACATGTGCCCTTATAACCTTAATACCTGATTACCTTAGTATCATGTTGCCAACTTGGTTGAGTTTTAAGATGGCAAACCAACTTTTGTGTTATATGGAAATCATTGAGCATTCGTACATCTCATTGACCCAAGTAATTGACGGATTTCATGATATTTCTCAAAATCTCAGGTTCAGTTTGTAATTTTTGTGATCTTCCGCAGGTGGAAGCTTCTATGCTTGTTGATTTTTCTTTGCTGTAGATGTTTCATAGTCATATGCTCCTACTTGCTGAAAATTAATTTATGTTGTTTATCAAATGAGTTTTATTGTTTAACTTATGAACTTTCTTATTCTAGCACTTCTCTAACTGACACTTTTATTTCTATTACTCTGTACGTATAGGGTGTGGACCCATCCATACGAGCTGAAGTATGGGAATTTCTTCTCGGTTGCTATACGCTGGGCAGCACGACAGAGCACCGGAGGAGACTAAGGATGGCTAGGAGGTTGGACCCTTCCATATTCCTTCTGTATCATAACACGAGTCAGTTGGAAATAGTCTTACTCACATATGTTTCTTTTTTGCATATTGAATGAATCCAGACATCATCTTGTTTTCCTTGTGTCAAATAGAAGTTCTTTACTGATTTCTCATCTTGACTGCTTGATGGGTACTATTACTACTATATATATATGATCCAAGGAGATGCATATAAGCATGATCAATATTGACTTGAATTCTTCTGATATTCAAACTTCAACATTCTTATGATTGCAAATGAACTCCGATTATCCGATATGTTAGGAAGTTCTCTGAATTTGTATAAAAAATCTAGTTTAATACTTTGATCAACCATGCAGGGAGCGCTACAAGGATCTAATCAAGCAGTGCCAGAAGATGCATTCAAGCATTGGAACCGGTTCTCTTGCTTATGTTGTGGGGTCCAAGGTGATGGATGTCAAGATTGACTCTAGAGATAGTAATAAAGAGGAAGATGTCAGAATATCAGGTTTTAACGACGCTACTATTGAAATAGAGGCTTCTGATTGGAGTAATAACTGTACAGATGTGTCTTACGCATGTCAAACAGAAAGTTCAAGTGATCCACCTTATCTTTTCACTGTCAGAGGAAGCACGGATAGTGCTCGGTATGACTCTTCAGGTGCCACATTTTATTCGGGTCAATTCAATTGCTTTTCCCCAAAAGAAGGGATGGAAGTTCCTGTTTCACAAAACGAGACTGAGACTTATTTTGACGTAGTCACAGATTTACCAGAAAGTAGTGATAGTGATAAAATAGAGTTTGGAGAGGACAGAATGTCTACCAAGCTAAAAGTCAATATTTCAGATGAGGATGAGAACATGTATAGTTTTCAAATTAGTAACAATGTAGATCTAATTATGGAATCAAATGGTTCACGTAATGATGTCTCATGTGACAGTTCTTCTGCTACTGAGGTGTTTGATTCAGATACCTATGAAAAAGTAGAACAGTCAAGAAACTTCACACATAGATCTGAACTAAACACAGTGAGAATATCAGATGCACAGGAAACAGGGATTATGAAGACAACAACATCTGAAACTTCTGCTAACGAGGTGTTTGATTCAGATACCTATGAAAAAGTAGAACAGTCAAGAAACTTCACACATAGATCTGAACTAAACACAATGAGGATATCAGATGCACAGGAAACGGGGATTATGAAGACAACAACATCTGAAAGAGAGACAGAGACTAATACTGAAGGCAGAGTTTCCGAATGGCTCTGGACGCTTCACCAAATAGGTAAATCAGTTATATACTTTCTGTTGAAGCGATATACTAGACATTGTTGCTTATATATATCCTTTTCAGTTGTTGATGTGGTAAGAACGGATAGTGATCTTGAATTCTACGAGGATGCGAAAAATATGGCGAGGATGTCAGATATTCTTGCTGTTTATGCATGGGTTGATCCTTCTATTGGATACTGCCAAGGTTGTAGATCTGTCTTTTTTGTCTACTGTTTTCCTTCCATGATTCTAATTTTCTAATACCATTTCTGGACTTCATAATAACGAGTCTGTAACTTTATATATGAATTATAGGTATGAGTGACTTGCTGTCTCCTTTCGTCTTTCTCTATGAGGATAATGCAGATGCATTTTGGTGCTTTGAGATGCTCCTAAGGAGAATGGTACTCTTGGAACCTAATCATTTTGTTTCCACACATTTATCACTGTCTGTCTGACTACATTTTGCCTCCATGGGGTGTACTTGCATTCTTCCAGCGTGAAAATTTTCAGACGGAAGGGCCAACTGGAGTAATGAAGCAGTTGGAATCTCTGTGGCGGATATTGGAACTGACAGATAAAGAAACATTTGCGCACCTGTCACTAATAGGTGCTGAGAGCCTGCATTTTGCCTTCCGTATGCTGCTGATTCTTTTTCGTCGAGAGCTATCTTTCAGTGAGGTGCTTCGCATGTGGGAGGTATGTTTGTCTTCATGGTGGGTTGTGCCATTCTAAAATGCACATCAGAAGAAACTCTCTTCTTAGACATTCCCAGGGTTATTCTGAAAGCAAAATTTGTATGACCATACACCCTCCCGTCTTGTAAATTTCATTACATCCTGTTTCACAGATGACAAAGTCTCATCTTAAAATATCAACTTACTTAATGTTAACTTTGTGAACATCCAACTCAAAACCAATTTCCTATGGGCTTTGAGTGGAGAAGCCCTATATATTATATTATTGGTTATGAGTCTTCCCTTAGTTGGTGTGGGACTATTGTTTCATGGCCCATCACATGTGGGTTATTTGTGCCTATCATCTTTTTTTTGGGGGGTAAGGTGGAGCGCATACGGCCACTTGGTCTATCATGTGTGGGCCTAGCTCTGATACATATTAAGTCTGTGAAGATCCAAGTCAAAACCAATGTCGATGGGTGGAGAGGTCCTGGTGAAACTTTCCTTGGTCTAGGTGTCTATTCTCACACATTATGATGAATATAAGTATATACCTAGACATAGTTTTTTTTTGTCCTCACACGTGAATAATTGAAGTTTGTTTACTTGTTGCGGAACAAAACACGGTAGGCGTTCGTTTGTAAGCATGGATTTATAGTAGTTGAGCATTTGAGCAATGGGATTTGAGTGTAGTAAATGAGATATAAGCTTACTGCATTTAGATTTTAGAATAATTTCCTTTGTTATTTGCATTTTATTGGTCAGAATATTAATTTTCAAATAACCTCTATTTGCTTTTGCAACTCTTTAGATGATTTGGGCTGCCGATTTTGATGAATCAGTATCTCAAGAGTTAGAGAAAAATTGTCTTCAACCACTGGTCATACAGTTTCCAAGGGATTCTAGTTCTGAATCAGGAGAAGAGATTATAGAGGGTAATGGAATTTCAAGTGAGAGAGGACAATTGCAACTCAAAAACGGAATCGTAGAAAATTCCGTCTCTGATAACAATGGGATAAAATCAGCAGTTAGCCATCCTTTTTGTGGCTTGACCAGGAATTTTTGGTTAAGGGATTGCATGGGAAATAGTACTTTAGTCAGTTCAACAAGAAATTGCAATGATGAATTACCCGTCTTCTGTGTAGCAGCTATCCTTATCATTAACCGCAACAAGATTATTAAAGAAACACGTTCACTTTTTGATTTGATAAAGGTAGGTGCATTTTATTGCGTCTGAATTCTAATATATTATTACATCAAAGTCTCTTGGTATTTTATAAAATTTAGTGAGAATCAATCACCACTATCTCTTGTATCTGCAACTGTCAAATGACTAATCTAGTTATATGAATCAAACTGTTTGATCAATAACACTTGTTTAGTGGCTTTTGGTAATCGAGTTCTTCCGATTAAGACGTTATCTATATCTTATTTCATTTCTTAGGATTTCTACAGTGATCCTTTTCCTTTTCCGAGGCTGAAATTAGACTCTTGTGCAATTTCAATCTTTTACTATGTGGCAGTTTTGGCGGAGACATAATCTGATTTTACTCTTGCTCAACATCTTGCAGATATTCAATGAAAATATGCTGGATATTAGTGTAACTAGATGCATACATATGGCCATCAAACTTCGGAGGAAGTACTATAAGGTTAGTTTTCTGTTTTATCATGATATCTGTGTTTACAATTCCTTCCTCGACCTCGTTTAGCTTCACCCATGGTTTACGATATTGCAATGATTAGAGGGTATTGCTCCGTATAACCTCATGTTAATTTTTGCTAGTTTAGATATAAGAATTAAAGCATGATGTACCAAAAACCGATGTATGTAGCACCGACAAATTGATGAACTTTTTGAAGATTTCTTTGTTGCTTACATGTTTACCTTTAGAAGAGTATTCTTCCCGAGTAGTCATTTCTCAGTGATATACTTGGGATATTGACATAGATGACCTGGTGAAAGAGAAAGTCTAGTACTGTCTCTAACTTGATGATTATAGCATTTTCTTCTTGATATGAAAACAAATACTAGAGAGTAGATCCAAGTACAAAACTGCAAATTGCAGTTAAGTTGTACAAAACATGACGGTAATGTGGTATTAGATATTGTAACTCTTGTCTATTTTACAAACTAAGAAAACCTCTAAAGATGAAGGCCTCTGACCTCCCATATATGGACGGAAGGACCTAAAGTTCAATAGGTCGTTTTTCTTTTTCATCTTCATCACCACCACCAGGACCATCACCAATACCGACCACCGCCATCTTCATCTTCTTCCTTACCATCAACAGCCACCATCTTCTCCTTCAACTCCCCTCTTCATGCGTTTATCTGAAAACCCGTGGGGTTTTCATCACAAGCTCTTGCCCAGATCTGGGCTAGGGGCATTCATCACAAACTCTCGTACAGATCTATTGGGTACAGGGTAGGAACTTGCAGGAAAAACTGTGATGGAACCCACACCTGGATGAACATATACCTGGTGCAGAATTTTGTCCTTAGAAATTTGAAGGTGTAGGAGTTGGCCCTCTTGAAGATAGAACAGAAAATAAATCACTGATTTCTGCATCAGTTTCCAGAAAACCACAACCATCCAGGGTAACAACATCAATCAATTTGAAAAGAAACATTTGAAGCTTCCATCATCACTATCCAGATCTGGGCAAGGGCCTTCTTTGTGAATAATAACCTGATTTCCAGCGAAGAGAGCAGGGGAAATGGAGGGTCATTTTACACTCTTGCCGAAGATTCCGACGAAACCCTCTGTCAGGCTCAGACGAAGCGCTTCGTTCACCTTCCAGAGTCTGATGAAGGTAAGTCTTCATCTTCCAGAGTTTGAAAGTAAGGTTTGGGGGGCGGTTGATGGAGGACGCTAGTGATTGGTGGTGGCGATGAAGAAGAATAAGAAGCAAAAAGTATACATATTTAACTTTAGGTCCTTCAATTAGGTTGCCCTATATTATACTCGACCAGTTGTGGATCTAATTTTGCGTCCACGTAGGATTCTTCTGTCCATATATTGGCAGCAAAAACTGAAACTTCGGAAGCAACATATTTCTTTTTTGGCCTTTTCAGGATTACATTTCTAAAAGTGATCTAATGATCTAAGTAAGTATCTAACCGAATGAATTCAATGAATTGTGCCCTTAAGATGTAAGGTATCAACACCATATTTGTGCCCCTTTCGTCAGATGTGTAATAAAAGCTCAAGTCCTGTTTTCTTACTTTCTTCCTCCAGGTAATGAAGCAAAAGAGAAGAAGCAGCCGTTCAGAGCGGTTGTAGGCTAGGTTCATGCCATTCACAAGCACAAGGAAGAGTTCTTCGGAACCGATATTTCTGCATTTCCTATTGTGGCACCTGAAGTTGGTAAAATATTCTACCCTTCCATCTCGACAGTGATATCAAAGAGAGAACCTCGCCATTTTCATTTCTTATGGGAAGCTGAATCAGGAGTAATAATCATCCATTCATCCCTTTGAAGATTATGGTTTCATCCTTTTCAAGGTAAATTACGGTCTCTTTCACATTTCTTTTTATAATACATGGACAATACTTGGTATAAAATCTTAGCATTAGGGTACGAAGGAAGTGCATGTTTTCTAGACTCATGATTCCGTCTTTAAATTTCAGACATAAATTGCAAGCCAGTTACTTTCCTTTTCAGATGAAAAACCACTTCATTTTTTTTTTAATTTATCGAACTTCATATCTGAAAAAATCTCCCTTGATGAAAGACGTGCTTAGAGTGCCTCCCAAAGACCTCATGATTGTGTGCCAATAATGTCATCGGAAGGGCCACTTAGATCCGTCCTCTTCAAAGTCCTACTCGTATAAGGTTTCCTTCGCTTACATGAAATATTGGAATTTGTACTTAAACGTGAAAAATCCAATCCCCGTGATCATGAACATCCTCGAGTCAAATTTTAATCCAAGATGATATATCCTGATTGTTCTTTTTTTTTTTTTGCTTTTAACACGATGGATTTGATCATGCTTATGGAATTCGTTTTTCCAGTTGTGAATCAGGTGAAGATTCTCTGGTAAAGAATGAACACTTTTACTAGCAAAGTCGGATCACAGAGATGCTACTAATGACAATTACAGGTAACTAGCAAAAATGCAATATAATATGTAGAATCAAATGGAATTATGTACCAGTTTTCTTCTGAAAATGTGAATATTCAAATTTTTGTTACAAAAAAGAGAAAAACAGTTAGATAGCTTCCAAAATCATACTAAATTGTATTATAGAGTTTGGAGGTGAAAGACATATCTCGTTTACCTTCGTTTTGTCTCCATTTATCTACTGATGAACTTTAACTGCTCTTAAAAGAAGAGTTAAATGTTCCGTTATCGAAAAAAAAAATCATATCTAGGTTGACTTCAGCTTTCTGTTTCTTTACTGTGTCTAGAATATGATTTGTTTAGGTTTATTCGATTATTGGATTCTTCTTGGAGATATATGTACTGATCAATGTAGTTGAAAGAACCAAACAATGAGATACATGGGAAAACGAATATGAAAACAATACATACAACCTAATTTAAACAACATAGTATCCATGTCCGATTGCAGTCTTTAAACTTAGTCACTTCGAGAACTTTGTTTGATCTGCCCAAAGAAGAACGACTCTTTTCATATTCATGATCTCTCTTTATTTTTCCTTTCTCACTAGGTAGATTATTGTTGGGTTCTCATGGAATATGTATTTTTATTGAGGAAAGATCCATGTAATGACTCATAATCTCATTTAATACATCAATGACACTATACATTTTTGATATTAAATCATCGAGTAAAAAAAAGTTGATAAAAAACTATGATTGGACTTAGTTTTAGGTGATTTGGTCGGAATAATGTTTATGAGAGAATAGAGATTTTGTGCTTGCTCATATCTCATACAAATTCTTGTTGACATTTGGTAATTTTGGACACTAAATAAATGACATTTTCAGTCCTTACTCTTGGCCTCTTGGGGACACTGTAACAACTTTTTGTTTCCATTGAGCTTTATAAAAGAACCGGATACCGATACAAAAAAAAAAAAACCGTGTCCTTTTCCTTGCGGACAGTAAAATGTAAACACCAACTGAGGGTCAAGAAAGGCAACTTAAAGAGCAAGAAAAGCATTTGTGTTTCTTTTTGTATTCTTTTTCTTATTTATAAAATGATTTTTGATAACTGCTTTTTTCTTTTGTAAAAGAGAACTTAACAAACGGTCCTTTCGGCAGGGGCCTTGTGCCTCACCCAATTTCTCTCTCTCGGAGGAAAATGACACTATGTTCGTCATGACTCCTGACGATTCCCCATTGAATCCCGGCCGGATGACGTGTCGTGCCAAGATCTAAGAAGGAAAACTTTCTCTCACTAGATCTTGGCCCCATAAGTAACACGGCCAGGATTCAACGGCCAGGATTCAGTGAGTAGTGCTGGGCATAGCATCAGTGACTGCTCTGAGACTTTCTGTTGTGTGTGCTGGACATGCTGCCGTGAAAGAGGCGGCCTACCCAATTTGTCAGTAAGACATTTCTGAGGAGCATATAAAATACAACAAGCCTAGATAGACCGTTTCTAGGGACCGTCTCCTAGACCGTCCCATCCAGTTGGACAAAAAACCAAAGGATCCCACATGGGTTTTCAGGATGACCAAAAAGTTGGAGAGAGAAAAAATTGTTTCTCTCTCCAACGTGGACATTAAATGGAGACTTGCAAATTAAATCGAAGTCCCAACTTTTTCTCTCTAACGGTTACCCCCCCTCTCTAACGGTGACTCCATTTGGAAGGTTAACTTTCAATCTCGGCCTTTGATTTTTTAAGGGCCGAGATTGAAACCCCTAAACTAAATTAATTCCTTTCTTCTCATCCGGACCACGGGACCCTATAGTTATGTGAATTTAACAGTGTTATTCCACGTTGTTTTATTCTTTAAAAAGAGTACATTACTTCGTCTCTCTCTCTCCTCTTGTAATACACTTTTCTTTCACCCTCCTCTTTTTTCTTGCTATGGTCTTCTTATTTGCTAGGACCATGAAAAAAGTGTGTGAACGTAACAATCTTGGTTCAGCAGCTCATCGTGGTCATGGTCGGCAACAGTCTCGTTGAAAATTTGGGGTTCGTTTTGTGCAATCTTATGTAATAATCCAGGAGTTGCAGTCGTGGTGGTGGGCAGTCACGTGGCCAGCAATTTGGGGTACGGGCGGCAAATTTTTAATTTTATTTGGGCGGCAAAATTCAATGACTAGGATTGCACCTCCCAAATTTATCTCAATAAAAAAAGAATTAATTCAGTTTAGGGCTTTCAATCTCGGCCCTTAAAAAATCAAAGGCCGAGATCGAAAGTTAACCTTCCAAACGGATTTACCGTTAGAGAGGGGGTGACCGTTAGAGAGAAAAAGTTGGGACCTCCATTTAATTTGCAAGTCTCCATTTAATGTCCACGTTGGAGAGAGAAACAATTTTTTCTCTCTCTAACTTTTTGATCATCCTGAAAACCCATGTGGGATCCCTTGGCTTTTTGTCCAACTGGATGGGACGGTCTAGGGGACGGTCTCTAGAAACGGTCTATCTAGGCTTTTTGTATAAAATATTGAAGAAAATGGGGACCTTTATTTAATGATTTTGTGATCAAACTTGGACTTTCCAGTTTGACTTAATTTGTCTTAGTTAGGCTAGGCATGAACTCTCATATTTAACTGTATCATCAGGGTCATCTCATATTCACTCTGGTTCTTGTATTTTGCACCTGGTTCCAATGAAATTTCGGATTTTTCAGACTATATTATGGTTGTCAATATGATTTAGAGAGGCGGCTCTAAGCCTCTGAGTAGTAGTAGTATTACACATTTGACTATGATTATTAATACTATGACGTATGAGGACTGTACTTACGTATTGTAATGCATTTTCTTGAAATCTTCTTTGGTTGCGTGATAATATTTATGTTTTTTTGCTAGAGAGATCTAGATTCGGATCTTATTGTTTAAATAAAAATTTAGAAATTTTGATGGTTTATTGAGCATGTGAATCACATGAAAGTAGGGTATCCCAAAAGGAAAATGAGTGAGAACAAGATCGCATTGAAATATTGATTCTATCGTAAAAAAAAAAAATAAGATAAAAAATATGATTACTATTGCTATTCTTGTACCTATTTGGTGAGGTATGTGGGTGTGAATGAACTTATTAGTCTTTTGGAACAAGAGTGCACTAAATTAACTCATCATTTTTCATTTTCTTGAAAAGCAAAGGTCATATTAAAAGTTCAAAGGTGAAAAAGAAAAGATCAAACAAAAGAAAGAAAACACAATTAAGGCCAACAACCCAAGGCTTGACATCTCACAGCATTGACATTAGATAGCTCGTATTGTCATCTCGATTATGTGTTGTCTCTATATAGAGAGACGAGCGAGTATAACATATATACTTTAAACACGAAACAAAACCTTCAAACTACTATATAATGGGGCCTGATTTAATAGACACGCACCACCCACTTACAAGTTTGTTCCATAATGCGATACTTAGAAACTGCAAAATCCCTTCAATGAGTATTTTCGAAGAAATTAATTCTATCAGTCTATTGGTCTGGACCAAAGAGTTTTCCAATAATCTGGTCAATTTCAAAGTCATCTACATAATTTTGCTTTAGAAAACAAAAGCCAGTTTATAAGTAACTTAGTAATTTTTCAACCTCTTCTTGTAGGAGTATTACCTTTTGACAAATAAAGAGAAAATCAAGGAGAGAAAAGAAAGAAGGAAAATGGGTATTTTTTTCTTGTTGTAACTATCACGTTTCACATCGTTTAGTATAATACTCATAATGGTTTGGTCGTTAAATTTGACACAAAATTTATTTTTTGTTCTCTTTCTTGGACTTCTAGGGAGAGAGAAGAATTGGGTTGTTGATATGAAATATGTTTGAAAAATGCTCGAGTCCCCGAAAGTCAAATGAAAGAGAAATCAATATTAAAATCAACGGTCAACATTGATGAAAATATATTCTTTCTCTTACCATTCGAAAATCGTGACAGTTGATTTGGATTTATCTTTTAAATTTGGTTCAATTTTCGGTTGTTCTAGCATTGTTGTTCGTGAATGAGTCGACAATAAATAATAAATTAGTGTAGAAAGTTAGGAAAAGTAGTTGTTTTGGTTTAAGAATAAAGAGTGTTTGAGACGGGTCGATCTTCTCCTCTTAAACTTTAATCCTTTTAATTAATTGGATTAGTTTTTGTTGAAGTTTTGTTAAATTCTTGTAGTATTTGATACTAATTCTTTTTCAAAAGGCTGCTTTTCTTTAACAAGACTTCATCCTTGATAGAGAGAGGGAAAAAGGGTATTTAAAAGTTTCTTGAAATTGATGAGTTTCATTTATATATGTCCCTGGTGAAGAAAGGGAATTGAGAGATATCTTCATATTAATTCCTTGAGAGAGAGAGAGAGAGAGAGAGAGAGAGGAAATTTGAAGTTTCATGGTGGATGGATTACTGAAATTGAAGTTCTAATAATTAAGAGTTGAGTTATAAGAAAGTTCATGTCATCATTTTGAAGTACAAACTATAAATTAATGAAGCAGCTTTTGAATGAGTTGATGAAGTTTAGGCATTAAGTTATTAATATCTAATTCTGTGGTAAGCTCAAGTAATGAAATATCATTTCTAGTTTTAGGGTTTGGTGCATTATTATTTGAACCCAGGTTAAGTGATGAAGAGATATACATATTACAACTAGAGTTCTCGTCTATGTCACATCTCTCTACTTAAATCCTTAATCTTTCCTGTAAAATACGAGTATATGCAGAAACCAACTGAACTTCGCGAACGAGATAGGCTCGCTATCACTCCATGTAGCACCACCTTATAGGCTATAGCCCATACAATCCCATGTATTTGCTGGCTAATGTCCCGAATTTCTAGATAAACCCTTAATTCTCTAAAACCTTGTATACTTTTAATATTTGTATGGGTCCCTCTCTATTCTTTGCTTCATGGGTTAGGTTCAAATCTATCAATTTACTTTTGATTCTATCTCTTTAGATTGCTTCATGGGTTAGGTACTTAGGTTGAGTCTCTCACTAACTTTTGTAGTCTCTTTTAATAATAATTTGACATCTTACATTTTTTTCTCTTTCAAAACTTGTTTAACAGGATAAAGATGGGCTCTAAAGAATGCCCTAGATGGTGTGTCTACTCTTGCTTGTTCTTTCCCATCATCCTTGGCTTATACTGTAAAGAGGTTATAGCTTATAACCATGAAGAGGATTTTAACATGAGGCCAAATCACCTTATTATAAGTGGATTAACTAGTTTTGAACCAGGTAAGAAGTTAATTATGTCCACTTTTTCATAGTATTAAACCCTCCTAAACCTTGGATTAAGCTCAATATATGTATTAAATATTAAGCTACACTGATGGCTATTAAATTAAACGTCTCTCTTCTCCTATTAGTAAGGCTTAATATAGGATCATAAAATCAGACAACATTTCGTATTTTTTAGGGTTAATTTTTAATGTAAAATAACGAAACTAATACATATTAATGCATGTCATACTTCAAAGGAATAAAGATTCTTAGCGCGTAGGGCTGACCGCTTTGACCATAATTAATGATCAAATCGGATACATTCTCATTTGAGATCATTAGTTGCGTGCAATCTCATGCGAGATGTTTAGTGATCAACTCGCATACAATCTCATGTAAGAAGGTTATACATGCAGATGAGCTACCTAAATGATACTGAAAAGATAACCTAAGTATGCACCGTGATGCATGAGGTTGATCGACTAACACTCTTAGACACGCCTTATGATCTTCCTTCACAATTCATGCAATATGTCAAATAGATTTGTCATATATTATATATTAGTTCCTTACATTTTTTTGTATAAGGTAGTAACACATTTCTCATGTGGTTTTTCTTTAATATTCTTTGGTTAGGCAGGAGTTTGCTCGAAATAACAAAGAATGCTACAAAAGAAAGAGATTTTGGTGATACTATAAGAGTAGATCCTCTTAATAAGTTAAAGAAATACAGAGGCGGCTTTGACATTAGAAACAAGCATTACTGGAGTGTAAGTTTCTCTCTCTCTCTCTCTCTGCCCTTATCTTTCCAAAAACATCTGCTCCACTTTTGTCTGAGAAACATTCAAAATAGTAGAATTGGTAGAGAATGTTGAACCTGTGCGGGTTAAAAGTAGAAAAAATCAAGGATTTTGTGTGGATCATTATGATGTAAATAATGCTTCGTATCGTATAGCCTTTCAGAAGATAATGATAACCTTTTCTTATTAGTTAGTTTGTGTAACTAAACAACTAATCGTTATGAAAACATTAATTGTCTTCCCTAATTTGGAAGTCATTTGACCTTCGGTTCGATCTCATGGAAATGCAAATACAGGAATATTGTGAATTTGGGTATAAATAAAGTAGTTTATGTGGGCTTTAGGCCATTTCATTTCTCGTCGGCTTTAAGCCATTTAATTTCGTTGGGCTTATCACATTAGTAATTCGGCAGTTATCGTGCTTATCACATCGTATCGATGTATCAATGCCTTTGTAATGACGATTGTAGTCAAAATTAAAAAAAAAACTTTATGAACACCTTTTCTTTTTCATTTTCCTTTGTTGGGGATTTCCTCACCCTAAAATGGAAGTTGCCTAACAATTGTGATTTTCTTTCCTTTCCCTCTCCCTTCTATTTCTCTCCAGTCTACCATATTTACAGGTATCTATGGATATGCAATTGCAGTAGTTTGGCTTTTGGTTGGTCTGGTTTATGGAGTACTTCTACTTGCAAAAACACTATGCCATCCTAATAAGGATAAGCGAAAACTACCTTGCATCTCTAGGCAGTGTTCTATATGGTCTCTTCTGTTGGGTACTCTTCTAACAATTCTAGCCATGTGAGTTCTCCACCAACCCTTAAACCCTAAACCCTAATACAACTGAAACCCATCTTACACTTCCATCATTTGCATATTTGACATTGTTTTGTGTACGATGTTCTCTGCAGAACTGCCTCAGGGGTTGTTCTTGGTGGAAGTTCGAGATTTCATTCGAAAGCGAAAACAGTAATGAACATTATTATAGACACAGCAGATGGTGCATCGGATACAATATATAATGTAACAGGAGCAATGCGAAATATACAGGATACCTTAGGAATGACCAAGGATGGTGCTAAAGCTGTTGGATTTCTCAATACCACGTCCACAAGGCTCGATACTGAAGCTGCAGAAATAAGCAGACAAGCCAAAAAGAACAGAAAACTGATTGTCAAAGTCCTTAATATTGTGTAATGTCTCTACCCTTCTTCCAATTTCAACATTCAGACCTGCAGATTTTCTGATAATAATCATATACAATCAACCTGAAGACTGGGAACCCTAGAATTTTTCTGAACTGCTTATATATCTAATCTGCAGGTACATCACAACCACCATTGTTGTTACACTGAATCTTCTTGCCATCATTACACTGTTTGGTGAGCTTATTTTATAAAGTCGAATATAGTTCATAACGAATATGATAAGTTATCAATTCAAATACTCATGATGAAATTCCTCTGCTTTCAGTTTCTGCGTGTCTGAAGTTTCGCCGAGCAATTTACACGTAAGTAGATCTAATAACTTTAAAATACTAAAATGTCAAGAGTCTAGTTTGCTAGAACTGAGTATCTCGGTTTTCAGGATGTCTCATGTTTTATTTTCTATTGGCAGGCTTATTGTCTTATGCTGGGTATTGGCAATTATGTGCTGGGTATACTTCGGATTGTATTTTTCTGTCGAAAAGTAACCACCATTCCCTCTTCCTCTTTTCTCATCAGTTTAAATCTCATCCAAAATTTCAGTTCTTCGTCAACTAGAAAAAATATGAAAATTATCTCCAACCAAACATAATTTAAACTTTTTCAGGTTTCTAGGTGATACTTGTACTGCTCTGGAAGATTTCAGACAAGATCCTCAAAACAACAGTTTGAGTTCAATTGTCCCATGTGATGAATTGCGTTCGGCGAAATCAGTCCTATTCGACACCAGAGTAGGAATATACAGTCTCATAAATGAGGTAAGAAATTTAGATTATTTTCAATGCAACTATTCTATGAAAAATGTACTCCCAAGTCTTACCTTACTCAACTTGCAATTTCAGGTTAATGCAAACATATCAGCCCTGCAATCACCATCCTCAAGGAATTTGATTCAAGTCTGCAATCCTTTCACAGCTCCACCAGATTACCATTACCAACCAGAAAATTGTCCTATAAATACAATCAGAATAGGAGATATACCTCAGGTAAGCTTAAGCAATAATAGAAAGATCATTCGTTGTAGCCTCTCAGTTTTCAGAACTTGAGTGGCGAGAATGCCATCAGGTCTGAAATGGCCTTCTCTCCATGAAGCATCTCCAATCTGGTGAAGAATCTGAATTCTTCAAATCCTTGCTGCATAGTGCACACCTTCCAAAAGAAACTGCATGCACTTTAACATAGACTGCTATTTTATGGCCGTACCACGTTTTTGTGCAAACTTAAACAAGATGTACACACAAAGTATCGGGTTATACACAACAAACTGACTGAGAGACTGACAAGGGTACTCGAGTTTCTAACACAAGTATTAGAAAGGAGAATCCACGTTACATTAGGCCACTAGAAAATGACATTATATTGTTTGTACTATGTTTTACTGAGAACACATCAACCAAACCATAATTCCTTTTCTTTTTCTTTTCTTTAAGGTCATACAGATACTTAACTGTTCAAGTGGAGTTGGTAAAACATGCAAGAAAGGAAGATTTGCAGTGAGTGATTTGAAAAGTGTGGAGACATATACAAGCTCAATTCAAAAACTACTAGATGCATTTCCTAGCATGGAAAGCCTGGTAGAGTGTAAAGTAGTTAAAGATGCTTTCAATGAGATTCTATCGCATCAGTGCAAACCAGTGAAGAAGTACGCTAAGATGGTTTGGTCAGCAATGGTATTCCTCTCAACTACAATGGTGATTTTGATTCTCACATGGTTGAGAATGGCATCTCATGACCGCAAACTTCACTGTTCTAATGGTTCTGTAAAACCCCAATCAACAAGAATTAACATTCAAGAGCCCGAGATACCATGGCCAGGTATAAATCATTCAGAACAAAATTTGAATCCATAATTAGTTACCAGTTTGAACCATAGACAATACATACATAGGAAGCAGAAAGCCGAACAGCCAAGCAACTGGAAGTCGACCAATATTTGGAAAGTGTAAAATGGATTACAGTGAGATTATATGAAAATTAGGTACTGGTGAGCAATTGACCAAGAGTTGAGGCATGAACCCGCAAAAAGGGTATGCGTCAGGAAGGTCTTTCTTAGCAGTGTTCCAAGTCTATTCCCGGGCTTCCGCCTACAAGGGTCAGGACTGGGGTTTTAAATCTTGTTTCCCATTCAATTTCATAGAAGTCATGCCTTTCACTAAGGCAGTTCGTATACAATTTGTTCATAATAGTATAATGCCTCTATACCTTATTCTACAGTGAGAATCATAATATTTATTCTTTCCGCCTATTTGTCAAGGAGGAACGACCACAGAGATCCTACGGAAATGAGTTACGTGAAGATTTTAGGTTAGGTACTGCATTGTCAGTTCAGTCACTGTTAAATGGTGTAAATTCTGTCACTCTGCGGTGATCTAATAAATAAAGCTCAATGTGTTCTTGATTTGCATATAGTGTATCACTAATAAAAAAAAAAGTTAAAGCAGAAACATTGATTCTGTTTCCTTAAGTATTACAAAATTAAAACTCACATAGACTTAATTGAGGAAAAGTGATATCTGACATTTGAATTGACAATAACACTTTCAAATTCTTCAACAAAACCAGATCAAATGTTCTTTTGCCACAAGAACTTGTTTATTTTCCTATTAAGAAAACAAAAATGCTTCTACAGAAACCATTAATACTCTCATTGTTAATGTGAAATACACCAAAAACAGCAAGCTTTTGTAAAAGTCAAACCCAAATATGCGAAGTCGAAAATCGGGTTTGCAGCTCTAACTTAAGTTTCATCCTGCAATGGAAATACAATTTGCTCATTAGTAAGAAGTACACACACACCCCTGACTGCAATTCCGGAACTACAAAACCAGTCGATGATATGTAAATGAAGGAAGACAACGGCAAGAGGAACACTAGCCATCTTGTAAAGAAAATGTTTTTACGTTAGTATGGCCTCTTTGTTTAGAGAATGTAGAAGAATATTAAAGTAGACTAGAGAAATCAACCCAAGGTAACAAAGTCCACGGGTCAGCCTTTACGAACAGATGGATGACTGGTAAAAACAGAAAAAATCTTATTGACCACACATAACAGCAAATGAAACACCCTAGGTTTCAACTTGAACACAAAAAGGTCCAAAATATATAATCTTTCAAGTTTAGCACAAACCAATGTTGTTATAAGATTAAAGTTATAAAAACCCTAATGTTGTTATAACAGGCAGAGTTCATGGTTATCAAAAAGCACTCACAATAATCGGAACAGAGAAATGCTTTCTTTGGTCTATACGCGCTACTAGTAACCCTAGCTGCCCACACTCCATCAAACGGAACATAAGTAAGAACATGGCGCACTCAATGGTAACAGGCTCTTGGTTGATTGTACTCACAAAAAGCTAAATCCACATCAATAAACTAACAATTCGTCCTGGCTGGCTCATTTTATGGGAAATTGTTTCAATAAACAGGGTTAAATGACCCATTTACAGATCGAGCAGATTGAAACAATTCTCATGTCTTAAGCCATATCGTTTTTTTGGTCACCAACTATTCATCAACTAGAAAATGTGTATCTTTTTAAGATTAGGAGAGGTTTCTGTTCTCAAATTCTCTAAAGATTTCTAAGCTATATGAACAATAAAACCCTAAATCTCTTACTCAACCTAAATCAAAAGAAGAGAAACAAATTAGATAAGAATAACCTCCAAGTTTCAAAAATCATATAAAATTACCTGAGTAGACTCAGTCTTCTTAAATTTGAGAGATTCAAGCATAGTTAATCTTGCTTCTAAGGCATCAAAGTTATGCTTCACCTATAATGCCGGAGACAAACAAAATCATCAAATTGAAGATAACCAAGAAAAGTAAATTTGGAATAGAGAGAAAAAAAGGATTAGGGTTTTTTTTTTTTGTATTACTTCTTTAGAAAGAGCAATTCGATCAGAAGATAAATCTCTCCAGACGAATTGAGCGATCGAAGCTCCGGCTACTGAGAAACCAATTCCGAACCAAACCAGCCGAGTTCTCATCATCTTTCTTCCTTCACAATCTCCTTCCCCGCAAAAACCATATTATTGGTATTAACAAAACTGAATAGGGGTAGTTTCGTCATTTTGATGCATAGATGTAATAAACACGATAACTACCTAATTTAAACCGACAATGAAAGAGGCATAAAATCGATCTCACGGGCTTAAGAGAGGTGTCCAACTGTTATACCAAAGGGTGGTGGACACTAGGACAAGAGCTTGTGTTTAGTGTTTAGATGCCAATAGACAGCCATGGCTGATAAAATAGGTTCCAGTGTCAAACTTTACTAAGGTCTTTTTGTACAAAAATATGGTGAAAGAACGTTTTTCAATATACAGTTTATTTCATTAGTAGATTTTCTACAAAATGTGGAAAAAAAATCGGAGTACACATTTGTTAAGGGAATTGTGAGTTTTATCAATTTTTTTGACGCAACAAAACATCTTCTTCCCCATCTCCAACCACAAGTTCCGGTCATCACCACCTCCTCCCACCACCGTCATTTCTTTCTCCTCCTTCTTATCTTTGGTAAGGTTTTTGGAATATGTTTTCATCTACTCAATGAGTTGTTATGCGAAATAGCGTTTTGACATGTATCTTCCCACATAATTTGTTTGAAAATGTTAAAGTTAACCTATATGAGTTACAATGTATAAATTAATTGCAAATACTATGTCGAGTGGTCATACAATCAAATTACACTATCAAAATATTTCTAGAAGAAATTCAAACTATTGGGCTAGCTCTTAAGAAACAAAAATTACCTTAGTGCGGGACTGCAGAGTTTTAAACTTATGAGTTATAATGTTTAAATTAATTGCAAATAATATGTCAAATTGTCATACTATCAAATGGCATTGTTAACATATTTCTAGAAGAAACTCAAACAATTAGAAGAAAAAAAACTAGCTTAGTGTAGGACTTGAATCCTGGTCCCATACGCTCACCGCAAACCACTAAATCAACTAAGCCAGTGCAGCTTCAACAATAAAGATGCATGTATTTAATTTATTTAGAGCTATTAGAGCGGAATCCATCTTTTGGAAAATATGAGTCGAAGCAATAATAAGTATATTTCTAGTGGAACGTTTCAGATTACTTAACCCTACAATGCAGGAGATAGAAGAAAAAGATGGGCCCTTTGTGGTGGGGGGGTCCAGTACGGGCACGCAACTCGCATCCCTCACCACACAACCTTGTCACCAGAAGAAAATGAATCAAAATTGTCTCCTTTATAACTAAAAATTGCGTCATGGAGTGAGAGGAGGAGGTTTACTGAGGTCGATCACCAGAGACTTGTCATGATCTTCGTTTGTCTTTTTCTTCATTTCCTTCGAGTAAAACCATTGATCCATCCCCGCCTGTCCAAAGTTGCCTCTGGTGTCCTCTTAGAGTTTGCATAACATCTTATTACAAATTTTACTTTGATGTATGTTATCCTTGTTCTTCGGCATAGAGACATTGATCTTCTGCAGTTCAACTTGGGTTAAAATTTTTATTGCATTCATACATGACAATCCTTCCTTGCTTAAACCAAGACTCTTGTTCTTGTAGTTCTTCAGACTTGATTCATGATCTCCCCCTTTGAATTCATTAGATTTTATTCACGTCTTCTCGTGTTACATAACATAACTTTCAACAACATTCTTAAATACCATCTCGTAATCTTTCGGTTCTATGGAACATTTGTTTAGTTCGCCCCCTTCGCCTCCATCTTTCGACAAAAACTCATCAAACCCAAAACCCAACTTAGCCATTTGATTACAAAACCAAGTGTTAGAATACCTTTTCTTATTTTCAGTTTTTGCCTCGATAAAGTTCTGAAACTTCTATTACTCTCTTCATCTTCATTGGCAAGTCTGAACTTTTCGGAACAATATTATCTCCTCTACTAAGTAGTATAACACGTATTATGTATAGTTCAACAAAAATAAAAAAAAGTAGTACTATAACATATGGCTACGCCACTAACGCTTCTTAAAACAGTCAGGGTATACACTCAGAAAGTCATAAATAAAATCCGAATACACTTCTACTTCTCACCAAGACCTCTTTGAATAATGGAGGAACATGTCATCCCACAATCTTCTTCACCTGGATCATCACCAGTTGTATTAGAAGACTGTTTAAATGAGTTACTTAACTTCATTTTCTCCTCTTTCATTGATGAAACCCTAGATTTCGATATTGGTTTATCTAAACAATACTGTTCTGATCTCCTCAAAACTGATCATATCCAACTCTTCACCACTACTACCACTGCTGATTCAGGTCAGTCTGAAATTCATCAGTAATAGTTAAAGGGAAGTTCTCTTAAAAGTTGTTTCCTTTATATTGATGTTATATAAATCCAGCTTGATCAGGAAATTTTAAAATGGTTGCAGATACTACTAGTAATGGTGGAATCCCATTATATCCTTTATACAAGGGTTTAGGATCAGCTTTGCATCAATCTTTTACTTCTGGGGTTTTGACTGTGAGAACATCTAAGTCAATAATGTCAATTAAGGAAGGTGATGATGATTCCTTGAGAGAGAAAGAAGAGGAGTGGAATAAGATGGTTCAAGAAAAAGGAGCTGAATTGGTAAAGGTAAGTGAATGAGAATGGTAATGGTTGATAGAAATGCCTAAAAGATAATTGTTGAAATAGTAATGATTTTTAACACTTGATTCAGATGTTGAAAGCTGTGGATTTTGAACTTCATGTTCAAGAACCTTTTTTTACTCAACTGAAAGGTATTTATGCACTCTGAGTCTTTACGCCTTTTCTGTCGTTAATGATAGTATTTGTTTAGTTTGAGAATTCAAAATTATTAAGAAGGCTAAGGATATCATGAAGTGATATAAATAGATTATGTTTAGTTTCTTGCTTTGGGTATTTGTTTGATTAGTTTTTTTCGGTAATGTATTTAAAAAAAGAATTTGTTCTGTTTTAACAACTGAACTTGCTAATAGTTGGCCGAAAATCAATTGAAGGGAGGTGTGCTCTGGGTGATTATAACAAGTAAGAATAGTTTTAAATTATTCAATTACCTTTCATTCAAGTGGTTGTCTTTCATGACTTTGGATGTTAGAAAATGCAAATGTGAATTTTCTTGTCCTTAGAGTTCGTTACAAACTTTGTTGTTCTGCAAGCAGTTTAACCTTCCGATTCTCACTTCTATAGAATTCGTCCGGGTGCCTTGCTTCTTGTCAACAAAAGTCTTTTGCTTGAAGTTCAGGTGATATAATGATATTCAATTGAAGTGGGAGTGCTTCCTTTGTATCTCACGTGTCTAATAGTCTGCAATTTGTAGGATGTCAAGGGTTACGCTTCTTTCTCAGAGATGTTGAATGCAGAGAGGCTTGAGAAAGTTCTTCCTGGCATACAAACGATTGAAGAAGGTAATAACTTCATTTCTTCAGAGCTAAATGTAGCTGATAACCTTCAGTAGTAATGTCATTTATTGGACATATATCACATAGGACATAGGTGCTATTTAAATATATTTGAGGCATGTAAAAGCAAATAACTATCCAGATTAAGAAAAAATAACTACATAAGAGTAAATAACAGTCTAAATCTGGTCAGAAGTTGTCACAAGCTGTCCCGGTCGTTGGCACATGAAATTAGACGTTCTGTACAAAACATGTGAAATATCAAAGCTCTTAGGATTTTATTAAGTTTTGTTGTTCTTTAACTATGTGAGATGGGCACTGCTTGATTTAAACACATAGAAAGAAGCTTTATGTACATCCTATTCACATCAACATACATGAACTGGTATCCAACAGCTACCAGGTGTCAGATGCAGTGAGTGGAAGAGGCTAAATATGGGATGTGGCTGTGAACGTGTTTTCTATGTTTTCGTCTCTTTTATTGAAACCTTTATTACTTACCTTACAACCAAGGTATTAAATTTCGAAATAGTTCGGTTGAAATGACCTTAATATTTTCATTTCCATACCTACCGAAATTTCCTTCGAAACTGAAATTTAATTACATTTCTCTTAACAATGCGTTCTCAATGAAATAAAGTTCAAAATATTTCGGTCGAAATGACCTTGTCTAAGTACACACAAGATGTACATACTAATTCTCACAATTTAACCATGGAGCGTTTGAAAGTTTACGAGTATCCGTCATGAGTACCTGTGAATCGAACACAATACCGATAAAGAGTATTCATGTTACATAGCGTTTTAAACATAAACTGCAAATTAGTGATGATAGTTTCTTCAGGTGTGGAAATATACAGGAAGTTTTACTCTGAAGAGAAGGAAAAGTCCAATGGTGTCCTTGCAATTTGTGTATCAAAACCAGCCTCTCAGCCTCACATTCCTCTTGCTGCAATAGTTTCTGTAAGATATATCTTATTCTTGTGTTATTACTTTCTATTGGAATATGAGAAAACAGTGTTCTACCATTAATAGGATCTAGTAATATACTGCAGACTGTATTCAGTCAGATTGATTTTGACTAGGAAATTCAAGAAGTTCTGCTTGTACTGGGTTGACCCACCATGCATACAGAGTTCTCAAATTAGAGGTCTAGCTTGCAGGTCATGGCGGCTGGTTCTAAACCAACCCGCTTTGATACCTCTCTTGTGAGATGTCATTATTTTAAGAACGATCAACCGTCTACACAAATATTACTTTTGTCAAAACTATTGTGTGTGTGGATGGCTGGGTAGAGGGGGTTGTAACGGTGGTGTGGGTTATTTAACACCAATACAATACTTAGCCTTTTGACAACATTGATAACAGCGGAAGTTGAACTCTTGCTTTTTCCAGGGATTGAGCTATGAGGGAATAGGAAGCCTTTTGGGACTGGCGCATACAGCAGGGACAATTCCAGATGCTCTTCCTCCCCCCAAAGCAACTCTTTTATCATCATTTATGATGCCTCACAATCCAAATGTGAGATAGCATTCTTAGCAGTCTGCCATCGAGTTCTTTCTATGCACACCAATAGTTTCCATTGTCCAAGATTTTCATTATTTTGTACGGATTGAGGTTTTGGGCTAGAGGTTCTACCTAGTACCTGCATCCTAAACTACAAACTTGAAATGCTGGAATTTTATTTGTGGACGAGGATACCATGAGACACTCATTTTTAGCTTAAATGTGAAATGGTCATATTATTGTGTTCTTCTGTCATGTATGTTTATTACCTTAGAAAAGCAGATAACTTTGTGCTCCAATATTTATATTCCTTGTATGTTCTCTTTTCTTTTCAATTGAGGTTAAAGGTAGTACCTTGACTGAAGGAGCGAGGGCATTAGCTAAGCATGCCAACAGGAGCAGCGACGGGTGGTGGGGTAGTATAACTGGAAATGGCAAGGGTTCTTTTTCTTACATGCTCTTGCACTTCTTTTTTGTAAATAATTATTTTACACTACTCTCATTTATGTGATTTTTATACCCTATTATATGCTTGCAGTTTCCAAGATGAATATCAGTTTCTTGCTTAATTAGCTTTGATGCATAGTTGGTCGATCATATCGTAGTGTGTAACGAAATGGATATATACACCCGACAGCCAAGGCACCTTCGTCATTGCTAGGCTTCAAGTTGATCGGAGAATCCTATTTTATTTAGCTTCCTATTGTTATAATTTCTTTTTTTTTGTTTGGGGAAAGTGTTTCTAGGAGTACTTGCTTAACATAATTCCAGTTATTTCTTTTACTTCGATAAGGATAGGTTCGTTCTCCTTATGCATAGGTGGATGCCCATAGGAAGTTAGATTAAGAGTTGCTTAGTTTCTTTTAAAGCAGAGTTGGAGTTGATAGATTAGTGAAGATAGTATTTGAAAAGAACAATGAACCTTAAGGATTGTATATTATAGTATCCATGGTATTAACCGTCTTAGTGACAGTTGGTCCTCTATTTCTTATTTTCTTCAGATTCCAATAAAAATAGACTTGGATTGAATATGATCAACAACTTCATAAGTAATTGTTGTTGGATTAACATCCATATAGTTCCTCCATATGACGGTGTCTTTGAGATACGCGTATCTGAAGGTTATGGTGCACGCTGGTCTAGAGACGGTTCAAAGGTAATTTAGTCATTTATATCTCATTTATATGACATCTCTATGAGCAGTGATTGAGTCGAGCCCTTTTTCTGAACTTATATATTATGGCGGTTCCTATAAAGTAGCCTTCTTTTCTATATTACTGATTTCAAAATTGATGTTTGAAATTTGTGTTTTCGGGTGTTTTAGTTCATTGGATTTCTGGAACCATACATGGAAGATGGACATACAAATAGATGGAAGCACTGAAATCAGCTTTACATTCCATCTTTCACCTGTCCTTTTACCACAAATGCATTACAAGACAATGAAGCTATCTGTTGTTTTCAACCTCCAAAAGAAAAGGAAAAGCTAACTGCTCTTCCGAAAATTCTCCGGACATCTTTCATGGTTTCTGATTTGAACGAAGATATCGGTAATTTGCAGGATTATCATGATAATCGTGATACATGTTTAAAACAAAGGAATTTTGAATTATCCTAGTTGATTTTGTTTTCACATGTGTGATTTTTGTAGGTTTCCTCTTCTGATTGTATCATGCCATGTTTTCGAACATCTGAATACAAGTTTTGCACTAAGGTTAGTCTTGAATTAAGTTTACAGTTTATTCTGTTTAATGTGAATTCTTTAGACTTGCCATCTTTTCCTCTTCTGATTGGACTTTCTGATTTAGACTTGCCTGATCTGCTAATTAGGACCAGCACAAGCGTCTCAGTGCGGATTTGAAACTTGGACCATTGACATACAAACCTCACTACTAAATGCCCAATATCACGTCATTATAGTGTTCATAATGACGTTGGAGTCCAAAGTAACCGCTTTGTCTGCTTTTTTTTTCCCTAAATTCGATGTCCCTTTCGTTAAAGAGAAACACTAACAAACAACAAATAAACAACACCTAACCTACTACCTAATGGGGAAATAGTAACAAAAATAAATTCTTCCTCATATAGTGTAATAATAAATCAATGACACCTTCACCACCTTCTTTCTTTTTTTTTGTTGAACTTCACCACCTTCTTTCTTGTTCAAACAAAACATCTAAAAGGCAAATGCTTTTCCAACAAAACTAATACCTAATCTACATACTAAATCATAATGTTCAGATCTTTTCATATTAGAATTTGAGGTTAGTTAATCTTTTTTTTGAAAAAAAGTTATTACCTAACAAACACTAATTTATAAATAATCAAGACTTGGGTTATAGTTTAACCACTTGGGAATATTAAAGCTAATTGTCAAACCTAACCTAAGGTTTGATGACTTAATCCATTGAATCAGTCCAAAATAGCTAGACCCATCAGTAATATAATAGTGCCAGACTAAGATTGATCATATAAGGGAAAAAATGAAAATGACATACCATCCAAGATTCTAGGTAGATTTGAGAGGGAATCCTAAATCCAAGGTGGGGGTTAATTTGTCAATTTTCTCTTTATTTGTGTCTTAAAAGGAAGATGAAATTCTAGCTGTTGATTTGAAATTTTCTCTTAAAACCTATCTAGGTTTTCCCTTGTTCCATGAGGACCATCACTAATGGGGAATAAAACTTTGTCTTATTTAGAGAAAAGAACGTCGAATGTAATATGTATTTGTTTACTTATTTCCTTTTTGTAAAGAATCTCAGCTTTGGCATATAAAATATAGTTGGTGGTAAGAACTACGCTTATTAACAATCTGGTTTGCAAATTAAAAGCTTTGTTACACAAATTTGCAAATGTAAATAAAGTTTTCAAAAGATGATGAACTAACACAAACTTTGAGTCTAGCAATGTCTCCAAACAACACCGTTTAGTCCATCTCTTTCTCGAAATTGTATAGAATTTTTTTCTCTTGTTAGATGTTAAAGCCTCTGGCCTAGACCCTTTCTTCATTGCTTCAAAAAGGTTCAATTTTCTTTTTGATGAAATATAAAAGGTTCAATTTATTAACACATAAAAAATGACATATTGAATAGAAGCAATTAACAAAACAAAAAAGAAAAAGAAGTAAATCAGATGTCTATATCTCACCCACCCTTCTATATTATTAATTGGTCACCTTCCTATTATGTTTCCTTTTTGCAAGGTCCCATCCCATATTCCCCCATCTGAAAGGAAGCTGAGAGCCTGAGATAGTCAAGCTAGTACAACTATGTTAACCTAATCAATGGAATATTAGCACTTATCCCCTCTTAAGAAATATCTAACTAGGGTTGTCTTTGTTTTTCTCTACAATTTGTAATATGAAACAAAAAATAATATTGCGTAATTATAAATATTTTTGTATATCTTTAATGGAGAGATAAATTCACTGAAAAATTCATATTATCAAAAACAGAAACGGCATGCTTACTCTCTCACTTCATTGCGTTGGTTGGGTTCTGGAATTTTATGTCCATTAAGATTATTGGGCAATATTCGGGTGGGTAGTTTATCAAAAATCAATATCAGTGTTCAAAAGAATGAAAACTCGACCGAGCTTGCTGTGCTTGCATGTTTTTGTTTTTCAGACTGTCCACGGATTTTTCGGACCTTTTTGCCTACTCTACCAGAGAAGGAAGCCTGTGAGACCCATTTAAAGGCAATATGCAACATACTCCTATGAGATGTCAAATATGGTGTAGGTGGGGTAGAGGCAGTGATGGTGGTAGTTTTGTTTTTTTTGTTTGAAAGGAATAATTGATCGTGGTGGTTCTCTTTGAAATGATGGAATTATATTTTAATTCGAACTAAAGACTTGTACTAGAGACATTCTGGTCGTGTACTTCAGTACTAATACTTACGAAAGAAAGTAAATATAAATGAAAAATGAGTTAAACTGAGAAATCAAGACTTTTTCCAATCACAGAGTAAACAATATAAAATACCGAAAAATATTTCCCAATAACAATTTCTCCTTAAAATGATCGAAGAAATGTCTCACAAAAAACTTTTCTTTTTTATTACTCCATTTCCCAAATTGTAATTTGTAAGCTTTAAGACCATTTAAAGGAGGACTCATAATTAGGTCATTATTAAATAGAAACCCAAATATTATTATTTTATTAGTAACAAAAGTATAATGATTTGAATAGAATATTTTTTACAACTGCCCATTTTTGATTAAATATCACCCCAATCCAACCCACAAACTGTCATTTATTTAGACTTTTCATCATCATCTTCCCCAAATACCCATAACCAACAACAATTATGAAGATGAAAATGAATTCAATTTCTTTCCTTCTTCTTTTCTTATTTCAATTATCTTCAATTACAAATTCCCAATCTGATTCTTGTAATTCCAATTTCAATCTCAAAGGTCTTCCCTTTGAAACCACTTCTCTTCAATGTGTTTCTGTTTGGCCTGCTCAAGATTACATCCTCAGAGTAATTACTTACTTTTTTTCTCTTTCTCTCTATCTTTATTTCACTCTCTATCTTTATATAAATCTGATTTTGTGTTTGTTGAATTTGGTTGTGCTTGTGGGCAGTATAAACAATCAGGGCCAGAAGTATGGAGTTTTATATTATCAGCACCAAATACAAATTCATATATAGGATTTGGGTTTTCAAAAGATGGAAAAATGGTGGGTAGTAGTGCAATTGTTGGATGGATATCAGGAAATGGAGTTGGAACAATTCAAAGATATTTTTTGGGTGCTCAAAATCCAAATAGTGTATTACCAAATCAAGGAAGTTTAATTCTAGTGAATAATTCAGCAATTATCATATCAGATTCAAATCGATTATATCTTGGATTTCAATTGAATAATACTTCTCAACCTTTATCTAAATTGATTTACTCTGTTGGTCCTCAGAATTTTTTTCCTTCTTCTGATTTACGTTTAAGACAGCATCGATCTCAAGTCGCTGTTTCTGTCAATTTTCAATCTGGTGGTAAGTTTCTCTCTCTCTCCCCCTCTCTCTCTGTCTTGATAAATTTGGTTTGGTGAAGAAAAAAACTTGAGATAGAGAAGTAGAAAGAAAGGATATATGGTTTCTAATGATTATTTAATTTGAGTTTTAGAAAGTTTTCCTTTTTATTAGCTAAAGAATGGGATTTTTTTCATGGTCATAAATAATGCTTTAAGATCTCGCGTTATAACAGAAATAACAGTTGTTTTGTTTGTCCGTAACAAGCGCATTTGATATTGTTTTTGTAGTTTTCTTTTCTTTTAACCTTTGGTCCTTTTGTAATCATTATAAAGGTTGTTTTCCTAATCGTCTTTTTCTTTAACGTTTTTAAAAGAATTATTGTTCAATTTTGCGATTATTTTTCTATTTTCATTAACAACTTATTTTGGGAAAATATTGTTTTTTTTTTGTTAAGAATTTTGGGAAAATATTGTTGGAATTGTGTTTTCCCTTGTAATAGTAATAACATAGACTTCTTTTCTAGAAAGGGTTTTAGCTTTGTTATTTAAGTTTATACTTGATTTACAATAATTTATTTGTAGGTGGAGGCCAAGTTAGTCAACTTCAAAGGCCATATACAAAGCTAAGGAGGAGCCATGGGATATTAAATATGATAGGATGGGGAATTCTATTGTTAATTGGAGCCATGGTTGCTAGATACTTAAGGGAAAAGGATCCCCTTTGGTTCTATTTACATGGTTGCATTCAACTCTGTGGTTTCATTTTGGGAGTCTCCGGTGTCATTGCCGGACTCGTTTTAGAGGATGTTCTCTCTGCGGAAGTGGATCGACACAAGACTATTGGTGTCTTTGTCCTTGTACTCGGCTGCCTACAGGTTTGTCCAGTGAAATATTTTTTTTTTTTCAATTATTTCTCCTTAACACGAACCAAGCAGTAAAAAGTAGTAAATAATTCTTCAAATTGTTCTCAAACACGTCAAAATACTCTTTATTTACCGAGTTCACCTTATTAAAACGTGAAAGTTTTATAGGTGATGGCATTTTTGGTTCGACCGAAGAAAGAAGCGAAGCTCCGTATATATTGGAATTGGTACCATTTTACCATTGGAAGGGTTTTAATAATACTTGCAGCAACAAATGTTTTCTATGGAATTCATTTAGGAAAGGAGCACAAAGGATGGAATGCTGCATATGGAGTTGTTCTTGGACTCTTGGTTGCTACTGCCATTGGTTTGGAAGTAAGGATGAGAATGAAAAAGTAGTAGAATACTCTTCTTGTACCATTTTGAAATTACTAGCACTTCTTGTGTGCTATTAAAAGATTTTCCCTCTTTTTGTAATAAGTTGGATTAGTATTTACCTCTCTCGATTCATTTGTGTAACTAAATATTTTACCTTCCTTTTGATGATTTGTTAATTTTTGGAGTTAAATTTTCATGGTATTAGAAGACAGTAATTTTTTTATTGATGTCCAATTGTCCTTTTTTTTGTTAATAT
Source organism: Eschscholzia californica (assembly GCF_041429995.1). Classification (NCBI taxonomy): domain Eukaryota; kingdom Viridiplantae; phylum Streptophyta; class Magnoliopsida; order Ranunculales; family Papaveraceae; genus Eschscholzia; species Eschscholzia californica. The sequence continues at coordinate 71,885,741 of NW_028238198.1, forward strand.
TTTTCATTCTAAGCATCTCCCAATGTATTGTTTAAGGAATTCTTATAAGTGATTATAGTTTAGGTTAAGTTAATATAGAAATGATTCATTGAATTGTCTGAGTTATTCGATCAAAAACATAAATTGTTATGGCGGAATAGGAATCACAAAACCACCCATCCATAGGTTTAGGGTTTTCGTTTGGAAGGAGAATAGATGTGACTTGTAATCTATTTTTGTGTTCTGAACACCATCTTAAAATCGAACTCACGTTAATTAGATCTCATTCTCATATCCCAAACATGACATTAAAATTTGTAGATTACTGTTTCTAGTATATAATTGTCGATCATCACAAAAGTGAGTTTCTTGTTAAATGAGTGCAAGTTTCTTGTTAATTGTAGATTACTGTTTCTTGCTAAAGGTATGTTTTTTTTTTCATTTGTCAAATGATTAAAGGGTGTGACCCTCAGACCAACATTTGATGCCCCAAATAATGGATAATGTTGACATAAAACTTCACAACTTTGACCCATCTAGCTCATTTGATTCGGCCCAAAAATGTTTGGCATTTTGTAAGTCTGCTTTGGTTCAATTCGTTCACACCTGTTTTTAACCGTAATTTTTTTTAATTATATCTAAGTTCAATATTTCTGTTTTGACTTTCTTGCAGAGCCGGTCCATGCCCAAAGCAACCAAAGCGGTTGCTTTGGGCCCCAATAAGTTGACGGCCTCATTATTAAGACTATCATTAGATATTTAGTGAAAAATAGCAAATAAGAGAAAGGTTGGAGTCTTTAGCTCACTTGTTAAGTGTCGATATATAATAACATAGTTTTATATCTTTCGTGTTTAATAATTTAGAAAATTAAAATATAGTTGAAATACATGATTGAAAAACAATTGTGTTCAAAAAAAGGTTTTTTGTACTTATCATTTACAAGGTTTACATCTAACGTTGAAATATAGTTGAAATACATGATTGAAAAACAAATGTAAGTACTACTATGAGTTAACAAATTTGTAGTGTTAGATCAGTCCCTAATTAGAAATACTAACTATGCGGCGGTGTGTAATCTGTAACTTGTTGACTAGTCTGGACTCTTTCTTTATATCAATATCTTAAGTAAAACTTGTGGAAAGTTTAAGATGTACCTCAAGAATATGATTTATGTTCAAGGTGGTTAAAGCTTCAATTTCTCTTCAAAAGACTATAAAAAATTTTGTTTTTATTTTTTATTACGTAAAGGCCCCAACTTTAACTTTACTTTAAGCCCCCTAAACACTTGGGTCGGCCCTGCTCCTGCTTCCATAGGATCGAACTTGGGACCTCCGCAGTTCCAAGTATATGCACCTACCAACTAGATTTGTACTTCCATGGCTTAAACCAGCTTAGTAGTTACCATGATTTTTATAATCTAAGATTTGTCATCGACGAGAAGATAAAGAAAAATGTGAATCCATTAAAACTACTTAAGTTTCGATTAAAATCATTATTTAGGAGAACGTCTTCGTGGAAGATCTTTTTGCATCTAAGAAAGGTCGGTGGTTTCTCTATGATGGTGGCGGTTCTCCGGTGATGGCGGCGATTTTCCGGCGACGGAGGCGATTCTCCGGTGACGCCAGAGTTTTTTCGGTGACATCAACAATGGTTGTTTTAGTTATTTTTTGTTATTTTTTCGACCTTTAGGTTTTTTCATTCGTGATCTTTAGGATCTTTTCATTTTTCGACCTTTATGGTCATTTTATCGAGTCGGTGTCTAGTCCAATTTCTTTCTCTTCATGAGGCACTTTGCATTTAAAGTTATGTAACTCTCATGAAATTTTTAGAGGACAGAAATAAAAATTATTATCCATGTATCATTGTGATTTTGTCACTTATTAATAGAATATGTTTGCCTTAGTTAAAAAAAAAAAAAAATTAACACTTATTCGAGGCTAGTAATTAACAACTATTAAAAGGGTACATACCTAAATAGGTTTTTATTTTTTGTTGAAGGGTATATACGTAAATAGTTGATCATAATAATGAAGACACTTCTTGAAGATCGAAGTAGACTAGACGGTGATGAAGCAAAAACGTATAGTGGAAAATAGAAGCAACTTCTCGAACCGAGTAATACGTAACGTTCAAGGCGAGAAAGATCTTTCAGTAAAACCCTAATTTCTGACGATTCTGAGGTCCATCAGATGAAACCCTAAATTTATCAATATCTTCAGGTAAAATAACACCCAAAGGTTAGCACTTGTTCGTTTTCCAGTCTTCATAGTTGTTCATATTTCTCCTTCTTGATTCGCAACTCGAAATTCATTCAAATCTTCTATAAAATTGATTGGTGTTCTTACATGAAATGGTGAAAGTTCACATTAGTTTAGATCTAAATTTTCTGAAATTGGGGATATCTTCTGTGATTTTGAAAATTACCCAAGTTAAAGATCTATACTTGATATGATATACGAATTGTTATGCTATTAATTTTGGGGTTAAGGTTGGGAGATACTGAATTCTAGTTCCTCAGTGGTATTATTGATTGTTCTAGAAGACAATATTGAGAATTTAACTGAGTTTAAACAATGATTTAGAGAAGGTATTGATTTGGGTAGAACAAAAATTTGAAATTTGCTTTGAGTTTTTTCTAATATAGAACTTCTTTCAAATTGTATCGATTTGAAATTCGGAATTTCGACTAGGGTTTAACATGGGGAGGCCACTAATATATGAGATTTTAGAAAAACCTGCAACAAGTTGTATTATAGGAATTTGTAGTGCAATTTGGTTTTACATACAGAAGAAAAACATTGGGTATTCTCATGTTGGTTTGAATTATGAATCAGCCATTGAAGGACATCATTGGAGAATTATAACTTCAGCTTTCTCTCATATAAGTGTTATTCATTTAGTTTTCAATATGAGTGCTCTTTGGAGTCTTGGGGTTGTCGAGAAATTAGGTCATATCGGTCTTGGAATCGAATTTTATCTTCATTATACACTTGTATTGATAGTGTTGTCTGGGGTTTTAGTTTTGGGGTCGTATCATATTTTGATTCAGAAGTTTAAGTTGGATTATTTCAGAAGAGTTACAGCTGTTGGATACTCATGTGTTGTGTTTGGTTGGATGACCATACTTGCTGTTAAACAACCTTCTTCGAAGCTTAATCTTTTCGGGTTTCTCTCACTACCTATAAGTTTCGCTCCATTTGAATCCCTCATATTTACTTCAATAATTGTGCCACAAGCAAGCTTTCTTGGTCATTTATCTGGGATTATTGTCGGGTACTCAATTGCGTGGGGTTTGATACATGGAATGAACAATTACTGGGCTCTCTCAATGCTTGGATGGATTGTATCTGTGTTCATCTTTAGTTTAAAGAAATCGGGTGCTTTTGATTTCACATTTATTGAAATTGAATCTGTTACAGATCCTTCATTTCCTTCTGGGTTTCTTGCATCTGGGAACGGTAGAACTCTGCAGATGAGTGCAGTTCCACAACTGGCCCATGAAATTGTTTGATTGAAGACGAAAAATCTGCAGTTTCTCTGCAAGAAGGATTGGTCAAATGGCAATGGAAATTTTGGAGTAGTTCTTCTATGTGACTGTTTATTGGGAATGTTTTGTCAATGCTCTAGGCGTTTGCTCGAAACCGTAAGTTTGTATGTCTTCCTCCCACTGGTATTTGACGTGTGACTCCATTGAAATGGTATCTTAGACTATATTTTACTGTCCGTGATCTTCTTCACGAGTGTAAATTTCTAATTTAAGTCTAAATAGCTTGCATTTTGTTATACCAATTTAGTTCTTTTAGTATGAAAACTTTAGCATGAAATTACACTGTTTGGATTTGTCTTTGAAGAGTTCTAAATGGAGAATGACAGCGGTAATACAACTCAGACTGGTTAGGTTTCTAACAATGTGGGCGAGATTAGTGAAAAGACAAACTGATGTTAGAGACTTGTTATTTCATGCTTAAATTGTTCCAGGCAAAAAAAGGCTAAAAAATTACAGATTTCTGGGATGCAGATGGAACTATGTGACTTGAGTTTGAGCTCGGATTGGCTAGGTTTTATGCAAGGAACTTAAAAAAAAAATTCAGAGCGGAGGTCCGCTGATGGGACGATGCTCCTTCCTCCCATGCTCTCTTATATTTGAGGCTTGAAGCTCGACCTCCTTCAGCTCTTCTTTCATGTGTCATGGGCCGATTTGTGCAATGGGATGTGTCTATTTATCTATCTTTGAACTCAAAATAGGAGCAGGTTTGAAGAAGGATCCCAGTGTATTTAGAGCATCTCCGGTGCAACATTCCCCAAAACTCTAAAAAATTTAGGTTTAGGTGTCTAAGTGTGAAAATTGGATCTCTAAATGGTCTCTTTCCTACTTGGCCATTTAGAGATACTCTATTAGAAAACCTACTCTAATGCACTACTTAGAGCATCTCCAATGCAAAACTCAATCTTAGAAATTCGGAGTGCCACATAGGATTTTCTGAGTTTTTCTTAAAAAATCATCTCCAATGCAAAACTCAACTAAGATCTCAAAGATGATGTGTCGAGAGTGGAATAGAGATATCTCAAGAGGACACTCTATTTTCAGAGTGTCCTCTTGAGATATCTCTAATTGTCCAACTCATCAATATTTAAATTCCAACCAATAGAAATCAAGTCTTCGTATATTTCCAAAATAACTAATTATTTTTTTACAAAAATAACCATGACACGTAAGTAAAATAAAAGAGTTTAGAGTGTTGCATTGGAGACATACAAGAATTGAGGATCTCTATTTCCGACACCTAGGAGTGAAAATCTCAATTGGAACTTGACAAATAGGACGAATAGATATTTTTTTGAGTTTTGCATTGGAGATGCTCTTAAGAGAAACTCTAAAAGTTTATACTTTAATCATAAAATTAATCGATTTGCTTATGTGGCACTTAGAAAAACTCAATAGCACTCTAAATTTAGAGTGTCTTCTTAAGAGCATCTCCAATGCAAATCTCAATCTTAGAAACTCGGAGTGCCACGTAGGACTTTTAGAGTTTGTTTCTTAAAATTCATCTCCAATGCAAAACTCAATACAAATCTCCAAGATGACGTGTCGAGGGTGGAATGGAGATATCTCAAGAGGACGCTCCATTTCTAGAGTGTCCTCTTAAGATATCTCTAAATGCCAACTCAACATTTTCATATATTCTAATGAAAAAAAATGTTACATAAGCAATTTTTGGAGTTTTAGAGTGTTACATTGGAGAAGTTCTTCAAATAGAGGATCTCAATCTTGACAAATAGGAAAGAGAAAATTTAGAGATTGACATTTGAATCTCGACGCATTGGATTTTTAGAGTTCTTTTGACTTTTGCATTGAAGATGCTCTAAGGATCTCTATTATAAATCTTGACACGTCATTATAGAGATTCATATTGAGTTTTGCGTTGAGAATGGTTTTTAAAGAGAAACTCTAAAAAATCCTATGTGGCACTCTTAAGAGTTTGAGTTTTGCATTTCCAATGCAAGAAATCTCTATTCATCCTATGTGTCAAGTTCTAATTGAGATTCTCACTCCTAGGTGGCGTTAATAGAGATTCTTAATTTTTTTGTCTTCAATGCAAAACTCTAAACTTATATTATTTACTTATGTGGCATAATTATTTTTGTAAATAAATAATTAATTATTTTATAAAATATAGAAGACTCGATTTCTATTGGTTGAAAATCAAATATTGATAGTTGGACAATTAGAGATATTTCAAGAGACAAGAAATAGAGTGTCCTCTTGAGATATTTCTATTCCACCCTCGACACGTCATCTTAGAGATCCAAATAGAGTATTGCATTGGAGATGACTTTTAATCAAAAAATCATAGGTGACGCTCGGAGTTTCTAAGATTGAGGGCCTCTTAACCCCGTTTGTCCATAGGTCCTGACACAACGTTAGAATTCTAGCTCTCCCAGGCTCCTTTGATGTGTCATAGACCTCCATTATTAGAACTTGATGACTTCGAGCATCTCCAATTTATAAAGAGAAGATCTGTATACACTTAGGTTGAGCAAACGATAAGCCTGGGAGTTTAATGAAAACCTGAAAACCTAAGACATAGTACGACAAATTTGAAAATTTTCCCTTAGCACTCTATCCTTCACTCTGAAGTACTCTCTCCCTCTTTGCAAGCTATATTTCTCCACATACCAGCTACCACAATCAACAAGAGTTGGTCAGCCATGAGAAATTTTATCCAACTTTGGCTCGTCTCTAAAAACACTTCTTCAACTCATACATCATGAATTTTCCTACTTGTTTTCCTTCTTCTCGTATATTCAATCATCAACCAGAACAGAAACAAACCACTCAAAGTTAGTGATCAAATGATATTGACAGGTGAAATTAGAACAAGTATATGCCTCTCAATTAACCCTATAAAATTACCATCAATCAAATAGAGTGGTTATGACTATAGTACAACACACGGATCTTTCCAGCTCTATCCATCATTAGAACATCAATCACCAATTGTCTTTTTTTTTCCACCGAGTAATCCAGACTAATTCATGGTGTTCATCTGCAAAAGTAAAGATATTTCAATCACCAAGTAACATCTTATAACTCAAAAACTACATTAATGATGTTACACCAAAGATCGAACATTGTGTACAAAAGAAGCTATATCCGGATATTAAGGTGTTTTCTTGTCGAGCGCAATTTTTGTTATTTGGTCTTAAGGGAGGTGTTGAACGCCCTTTATAATAGTGTTAAGTCTGTGGAGAGGACCTAGACATTATACTCTTGGATACTAGATAACTTTTTTTTATTTGTGGGACTATTCTCACCTGCCCCCTCACATGTGGGTTTTTTTAGTCTAACACGTCTTTTCTTTTCTTTTCTTTTCGGGTGACGTGGAGACGTGTGCCTTTTTTAAATTATCGCGTATAGGCCTAGCCTTGAATCTTCGATACCATATTAAATTTTGGGCATCCATCTCAAAACCAATAGTCCACGAGTGGAGAGAACGTAGATTGTAGACACTATAAACAGTATATAATGACACAACTAGAAAAGGATAATGGTCAATAACTCTGCAAAATTATTAAACATACCATGAATTCTTGGTATCTTGGGGTTTGTCTTCGTCATGAGTCGTTCCATTGCAGGCCCGTGCTGAGACTGGAGTTGAGGAATCATCCTGAGCACCTTGATGTATTTTGAGGTTGGATAAGCCTTGTCCAATGGAGTTCCACAATCGGTTGCGCAGAGTAAGAGATGACTGCAAACTCGTAGTGCTCTGTTCAGATGGATGCTCAAATGGACGAGCAGAGTTAGGGTTCAGTTCTGCGAAACGTACTGCCCCTAGAATTCGCTCTGGAAGCTCTGGCTCAGTTTGGCTCTCGATGAGAAATGCTAGATCAACTGTCAAAGTTGTAATATAACCAAATGCTAGATGAACGATTGCATTTGCAACCATCGAAGCTCCAATGTCTACATCAACTTCGATACAATTCTCCCCCAGAAAGTATTTACAGGAAACGGCTCTTCCAAGAATACAGATCGCTTGTTCACCAACTGCTTTTCTCACTATCCATGGACCTTTGACAATATTTGCTATCAATTTTAATCTTGAATTTCGAAAACCATCATCCCCTTTCAGAAATTGGTCCATTAGTGATCCATCTGGGATAGGTTCTAATGCCACAAAATATGCAACAGCACTGTAGTTATCTTTACTTGGCAATTGCAGATTAAAAGCCCAAACGAAAGGTTTAGCGTCCATCGGACATTGCTCGTCGAGAGCTTTCCTAACTCTGCTATTTGGATTATTTAAGATCTCTCCAATCTTAGAAGCACCTTTGATCCAATCAAATCCAAGAGGCTTTAAAAGGTACTCACCACCAGGAATTTTAACCCGCGAAGAAAAATATTCTGGTCCTCGAACCATGAACTTGTCTCCTGGTGGAGTAGCCCAACCGTTCGGGCAGTTATCAGGTTCAAGAAGTGGAACGGCTCCTTCAGCTTTCACTCTCTCAATCCATTCTGGCTTATCGTTTCCATCATCAGATGTAGCCATATGCAAATGAAAGACCTGATTACAGAGACATGTCAAATAGCAGTCTAGATAAGAAATTAAACAAAATTTAGAAACATCGTGATCATAAATTGGATGAACGTTATAATCTTAGATGAAGCGAACACTAATTACTCCAAAAACGCTACAAATACTATATCCCTTACATGGTTTGCAGTTGAAATAATCATACTAAACTGAAAGGAATAGCATTGTTTTAGTTTCCATTGGACAAGAAATTGGACCATCAGTATATGAATTCAAACGATATTGAGCTGTCAAAGGTCTAGTCGCCTAGATCAATGAGCCAGTGAATATGCTGACAGTGTGACATCAATACTATAAACTTAGCAAGCGAAAGTGTTTGGGAACATGCTAATCTTATTTCGGCAAATCACCCCTTCTGATCTACCTTGTATTTTAGCTTACCGGAAAATCCAATACACTAGTTTGAGCTAGGAAGTCCCATTTGCAAATTATTCTATACTATTTGCAAGTCTTTTTTGCACTTGAATGATATGGAAAAAGGTTAACGTTTTTTACATTGTTTGAGTCCAACCATTTTTTAGTTTTCAACTCAATCGTGGTGTAAAAATCCAATCAAAACTCATGATTTTCTGTATCAATTTGTTGGAAGAATTAAAAAAGTAAGACCCACGCTGCAGATGTGTTTCATTCGTCACGTGGATGTAGATAAAATATAAACAAGACCAAGCTTTATAAAGGACCAAGGAATTCTCCAGATATAATTTCTCACTCAACCATCATCTTGCTCTTACCCCGGATTCGATTGTACAGGCGAACTTCCAGAAGTCCCCAAGGTAACCCTAGCACATGAAAGAATTTACATTTTGCAAAATCAGTCACCGAGAGATAAAAGATCCAAATCATGAAAAATGTGACAATACTAGGATATCAAAGTTATGTATAAGATTAAACTATGTAACAGGGAAAATCCGGTTACTGATTTTTGTCATGTCGGACACCCGTAAACACAAATATGTGTATCCAATACTAGAACACGCTTGGCGGACACTGGAAGGCCACATAATACTGTGACTTCTTATATGCACATCAAGTGCATATTCGAACATAATCGTGTTAAGATCATAAAGCACCACTCCGGGATAATGCGAGTCAAATGTTAGAATGCTTGATGCCAAAGATAAATCATAAGTGAACATATGAACCGTAATAACTAACAAAAGTATGCCCCCAGAGACACTGCATTTCCCCTTTTCCTGCTCGGCAAGTCAGTGTCCATCACCGACACTCTATCCATGTCAATATTACAGATTCAACTACATGATTGAAACTATTCACGCTTCCTAACAACAAGGCCGACACATTCAAACAAAAGATTAGAGGAACTTATTTCAGGTGCATCACATAACTCTATTGTAGTTTATTATCTTAAACCCATATCATCAAATCCATATCATCAAATCCATCAGAAACCCTTTTTCTTTTCTTTCGATTCGAAACTTCTATTGTCTGCCCAAAATTACCTAAATTTGTATCTTTTTTTGGGGGGTTTTGGGCTTTTGGCAGGGAAAAGTTAGGACGCAAAAGGTTCAATAATTCTACTAACCTAAACTTTGGGACTAACATAACCTAAACTGTCAAATTCTCACAAAAAAATCATCAGATTATAACCTAGTTAAGCCATTAATGTTCATCACAACAAAGAAAACCCAGGAAAAAAAAGCAATACCTATTAGTATTATATTTACGGTTAGGTTATTGCAGAAAACGTAAACAGAAATCGAACAAGCAATGAAATAAAAGAATACCAAATTGTAATTAGAAGATAGTTATTTGTTAGGGTTTTTCAAAATCGCAAAATTAAACCAAAAATATAAAAGAAAATTCGAACCTGTTGAGAAAAATTCTCAGCTCCAATCAGAAGATGGAAATTTCTCTCTCTCTCTCTCTCTCGTTATTTCTCTCACTTTTGCCGACTTCTTTTATTTAATTTGGAGTCCTGAAATTAGTTAGCAAAAAGTTTGTACACCATTTGATTAGGATAATTTCATTTTGGTCCCTGTTATGTGCCTAATTCATGAGAATGCCCCATATGAGTCTCGAGGTCGACGCTATGGTGGAGAAGGACAAATTTACCCCTCATTTTGTAGCTTTTTATAGGGGTAGTCAACTGGGACAGTGGTGGGCATTCGAGAGTTCACCTATGTCCAAATTTATCCAACTAAAGCGGAACTAACACTGGTTTTGCTTGGTCCGAAAACATCCTTTTAACGAAATTGATTGGTTTTATTATTCGGATGTACTTGGATTTACGTATTATAAGTTTGCTTTGGTTATAAAAGATTGAACTCCACTTCTAGTAACACATTAATGCCATAAACATAGTAAATTGTCAAAACAGACCACATCACTAGCATCCAAACACTACATAAGTTAATAGCAACTCAAATTTGTCCTGATTGTGTCTTGTTTCTTTAAACGTGAGACTCTAAAAGTGTTTTACATTCATTGCATGAACACAACCTGAATATATACTACGAAGATAAATCATTACTCTAATAAGCACCCTAAAATAACTATTATTAAAGCATCTTGGGCCCTCCCGGTAATGTTTAAAGTTTCCAAATCTTTTATTTTAGCTTTATCTTATTTAAATTCTTTGATCGAGTAATATCAGTTTCCCGAGTAGATGTTCAACCAAGTGACTAGTTAACAGATTGTCCTAGATGGTGTTCTTAAATGATAAGGCTTAAGTAGGTGTCGTTCCTATCCCTCTCAAGTCATCATTGTTCCAATAATAACATCAAGAGGATTGTTCATATACATATCAACGATTCATAATTTTCATGTATATATATCAACGATCCAGAATTTCCCAAATGTCGCCGTGAGAATTAAACTTCTCTCTTCTTTGCGTGAAACAGTCTCTCTCTCTCTCTAGTCTCTACAATCGAAATGGACTCTATATAGCAACCAAATAGAAAAAAAAGACCAAGAAGAACAAAATCACAACGATGCACAAATTCATCTCAATTCCCTCCAAATTAAACAAACTAAAAAACCCTAATTTCAGATACCCATTCATAACCCAAACTGGAAGTTCAATTTCCAAATCAACAACTTCAACTTCCACCAAAATTTTATTTACTCAACGATTCTTCACATCTTCTTCATTTCTATTAACAAAAAATCGAACATTTTCACTAAATTCGACCCAAAATGGAAGTGGGTTTTTGCGGGTAGAATCATTTGTTGGAGAATCAAGAAGTTATAGTAGTGAATCAAATCGAGAGTCGATAAATTATGATGTTGTAATTGTAGGAGCAGGTCCTGCTGGATTATCAGCAGCTATACGTTTGAAACAGATTTGTCGTGAAAAAGATGTTGATTTATCTGTTTGTGTTGTTGAAAAAGGAGCAGAAGTTGGTAAGTTTTGAATTACTTGAATTTGAGCATGTCTATTTAGTTGATTATTTCATTGTTGTCTTTCTTAATTTACCCTAAATGAGAGAAAAATGGTCACATTTCTTTAATTACCTTTCATTAAGTTGTATTGATTGGTTTATAATTTGTCAAGTTATTAGTGAACCTACTACTACTACAATTGTCAATGTTGGAAGATGATTTCCGGGTATTTGAATTTAATGTAAGAAAAGAGTTTGGGTAGATTTTAGTTTCTGTTTACTGAGCTTGGGGTATTTTTTGGAAGGAGTTAAACCTATAGTGTTACTATATTGATGCCCAATGCTAGCCAAATTATGGGCATAGGGAACAGTTGGCCTGTAAAACAAACAAACATATATAAGTGGAATTCAAGGGGTTGGTAGGACTATATTGCTAGCGTGGATACATTGGTGAGCCTAGCGAAGGGTAGAAGGATGTTGATGATAAAAATAAAATCATCTCGTGTTATAAGTTACGGCTTCTCACCCGTTACACTTTGAAGGGATATTATTGTGCAACAAATGGGAAGAGTAAGAGCATGGTTTGATACTTTGATTGTGACATGTCTCAGTGCGTCCCTTGGTGCATGCCATTTGACGAACTTAAATTATGTGTAATGTGAATCATGTGATCATCACATGAACGGAGCTCCAAAGGAGTATGCACCTAAGGGACCGTCGTGAACGTTAACCATAAAGGTTTTCTTTGGTAAAATAATGATTAGTAGAATTCTGATAAGTACCTCCACCCACACGAACACATATTAACAAGGATGAGTCTGTGAGAGCCGTGGACGAGTGGGTGAGGAGTAGTAATTACTAAGCTTATTGTGTGTCTCTTGGATGCCGATATGTGTGATGGGTTTTTAAATTTAAGTGATGCGCCATGATCTCTGCCCATTAGTTTATTCCAGATACCAGTGCTATGCCTTTTTGTGCAGAATACGTGGTATTTTATGAATTCAACTTTTCATCCATGATCTCTTCACGTTACATTTAATATTTTTCTTCGATTTCAGGTGCACACATCATATCAGGGAATGTTTTTGAGCCGCGAGCACTCGATGAACTCTTCCCGCAATGGAAAAACGAGGAGGTATAATTTATAAACTAGTCTTGAACTCTTGATATGTTATTACATGATGTCTTACATGCCTGATTTTCCTGATGGACATGACAAGTAGTTATAGTCATATCTAGCACCATTCCAAATGATGCCAAATCATAGTTTTAGAAGTGAAATGGTATGGCACGACCTCATTTTATCTTAATTCTAAAATGTATCAATGTAATGAATACCAATTTTTTCATATTAGTCAGTTTAACCTTTAGTTTATTTGAAAGCAAGGTAGCTTGAAAAGGGTTAACTTTTTTGAAGAAATTTTGTTTTTATTATAAAGTTCCACTCCTTTTGTGATAAAATTGGTAATTGCTATGAGTACTAGACTAGTAAAATAACAGATAGTCCGGGTACTCAACAAAAAAATGAATTATCTATGTCATTTAATAGGCACAATGTTTTACCTAGAGATCAACATATTGACAGGACAAATAACTAAGGTTTGAGATACTTTCTTTTCTTGTATAAGGTGTTCACTAATTTTGCTACTGTTACTACAATTATCATGTAATTATATGCCTAAATAATTATTTTTCCAACACTATCTGCAGGCCCCAATTAATGTTCCAGTCACTTCCGATAAGTTTTTGTTTCTCACAAAGGACCGTTCTTTCCCGCTCCCTTCTCCATTTCACAACCAAGGAAACTACGTCATAAGGTCAGTCACGACGTGATTACTCTATCTCTTTAACTATCACCGAGGATAATGAAGTTTAATGATGCCCCATTTGACTTCTTTCCTTTTTGGACTATACTTGAACTGCTGCACTAATTTTCCAGCTCAATTTGGACAATTTGAAAGTCTTTGGGTCGACTCTTGTCTTCCGATACCACTATGCATAGTAATATAAACCTGTAGGTGGAACTGTGGAAGCAACTGCAGTGATTGGAAGTAATTAAAGTAAAAGCAAGTAAAATAGTTTTTTAAAGCAAATAAATATAAACTTGAAGTGGGGCATATTCATGTCAGTCAATCGGGTTGCAACCTAGAAATCGATTTACATCTCATGGTCAGTAAGAATTTGGTGTTCCTCTTCTTTGTTATGCTTTAAACCTGTTGTGTCTCATCTAACCTATTACAAAATCATTTCCTTTCGAACCATTTGATTTGGTTCTTACTTCTGAATGGGTATCACTTCACTGATATATAATGTTTAAGGTTTTTTTTTTTTTAATTATTAATGTCTCAGTTTAGGACAAAAAAACATATTAGCCGTGGCTATTCTTTTCATAAAACCAGAGTTCCATTGATTTATCTAGTAGCAGTGGAGATATGGTTACCTTTTTATAACTAAAAAAATGCTTTACCAGATCTGAAGTTGATATTTGATTAGTCCCATTTGATATCAGAAAATACCAAATATTATATATATATATATATATCTTTGACATTTGTTTGTGCTCCTTATTGCACCATTTTGGCTGCGTTCTTACGATTTCATTCGTAACGATTTAGTTTAAGTCAGTTAGTACGTTGGATGGGAAATAAAGCTGAAGACTTGGGAGTTGAAATTTACCCAGGCTTTGCAGCTAGCGAGGTATATCTATGTTTGATTACTGAATATTTCATGTTTCCATAACTCTCTCTCTCTCTCTCTCTCTCTCTCTCTATATATATATATATTTATAGTTATGTAACTCCACAGGTCCTATATGATGCAAACGACGAAGTCATTGGCATTGGAACTAATGACATGGGGGTAGCTAAAGATGGGTCAAAAAGGGAAAATTTTCAGCGTGGTGTGGAATTAAAAGGCAGGCTTCTTCACTTCTTTTAGTTTTGTCAGAATACCCAATTACTCGTCAATCATGATAATACTTATAGGGCCCCTTTTGAGCATCTTTTATTGCACAAAAATCGATTAAATTGGGTAATCTTAGCCATCCAAGTTGTTATCTGCGCATACACAATATTTTGCCTGCTCACCAAATAATAGCCATAGTTGATATAGTTTATCAGTAACTTCTTTTTTGCTGCAGATATCTTAATTCAATTGTTGTTTGTCTATCTAACAAATATGTTATGTTAGGATTTTTTAAGAGTTTGATTCTTTTTATTTTCTATTAAATAAAAGTATTGCAGTAGTAACTTTTTGCAGTTTCTTTTTGTTCTGAAGGAAATGTGTTAAAATAATGGTGCAGGACGTATTACACTTTTAGCTGAAGGCTGCCGGGGGTCGTTATCAGAGGTTTCTTGGAATTCTTTTCATTATTTAGATCTTGTCTTTTCTTTCTAATTTCTTTCCAACATCACAGCTAAGGAACCTGAAAGCTTTGTTCTCATTATGCTTGCAGAAAATTATAAGAGATCACAAACTGAGAGAGAAAGGGCAGGCACAACATCAGACATATGCCTTGGGCATTAAAGAGGCAAGTTTTTCCATGATCCAGTTTACAAGACCATATACATCATTTGATCCCATCCCTAGGTTATTAGATCTCGTTTTGTTTCTGTGCCAATATTACGTTTAATCTCTGAAAGCATCAAGAGAATCTCTCCATACAGAAGCACGAGTATTGCAATTATTTCCTGTTTGATAGAAAGATACTCAGAGTAATTGGGGGCATAAAAGGAAAAAATCTAGGCGATGTGGGTAGCCAACTTCTTGAATTTCATACTTACAAGCATGCACATCTTCAGACTTCAAGGCTCAGGCAAAGGAGTCCAAAAGGAGGTGTTTGAATGATCTTCAAACTTATTGAACTGTTAGTGAAGTTGTAATATATCCTTGATGTGGTTTATCCAGGTCTGGGAAATTGATGAAACAAAGCACGAACCTGGTTCTGTTCTTCACACTTTAGGTTGGCCATTGGATAGTAAGACATATGGGGGATCGTTCCTATACCACATGAATGATAGACAGGTATTTAAGCCAAGAAACTTCTAACTTACTTTCATTTCCTTGGAGTAGACAATTTTCATGATGCTGTTATTTATCTATTTATTCTTCACTTCCAATAATTTATGTCAACATTAAAACATCCCAAATTTTAGATGACTCTGTTCATGACACTTGTGCATGCAATAATTATCAGTTTTCTTGGTTTTGAAATTGATGCTATAAAGTTTTCTCTTGCTGATTGCAGGTTTCTCTTGGTCTTGTTGTTGCATTGAATTATAAGAACCCATTCTTAAGCCCTTACGAGGAATTCCAGGTAAACTTAATTATTAGTTGTCATCGTTCATGAATAACGCACCATTATCATGATACAAACAATCTGCAGTTGACAGAATAAATCCTATTCCTCCCCACAGTTCTGTTTTGGTACCCTTTCTTATTGTTTTGGCTCCAATGTCCTCATTAACAGAAAGTTTCTTTTAGTACTTTGATCGTCAATTACTCCTACTTTTTAAGATTTTGGAGTAGAAGTCCTAAATCTGTGTTTTCATGACTGCTCGGTTAACATAGTTTATCAATTCCTACTTCATGATTTTATTTTGTGGTTCATACTTCATTCTTTTACTTAGTATCCTCAATTCATGCATCGTTGTCTTTACGATGGAATATTTGCATTCTTTGGATGGTCTTTTAACTTAAGTGTTTGGAATATAAGTTCTTAATCCGCACATCATTGTCGAACTTCATGATTTAACTTCATTATTTTACTTTACTTAATTTTCTCAATTCATAATTCATGCTTTTAGTAATATGGTAGTTTTTCTTTGTAGTTCGAATTCTTCTGAAATGTTCCTAAATGTGGTATTCCATTGTGGCAGAAACTCAAACACCATCCTGCAATTAGACCACTTCTAGAAGGTGGAACCGTTCTCCAGTATGGTGCTCGAACTTTGAATGAAGGCGGTCTTCAGGTGCATCAAGCATATCCTTTGTCTATTTGATATTCTTTTCAACTTAGTTTATTGTTGCATATGCAAATAGGGTTATGATTATAGTTAAATTTCAGTCTATTCCACATCCAGTGTTTCCTGGTGGAGCAATTATTGGATGCTCAGCTGGCTTTCTAAATGTGCCAAAAATAAAGGGAACACACACCGCAATGAAGTCAGGTAATTTTTTTTTTCTCAAATAGATGTATTCTTCATTTGATTTGGTTATCCGGGTAGGTCACAAACGTTCTTATACCATTGGTATTCATCAAAGCAAATGTAGTTTCTTTCTTTTGCTATAAATATACCATTTCTCGACCATTACTTATGAAATAGCACTGCTAAATTAAGGTTACTTTTTGCAGGAATGCTAGCTGCAGAATCTGCTTTTGGGGTACTACATGAAGGTTCCAGCATGGAAGCATATTGGGACAACTTAAAGAAGTCGTGGGTCTGGGAAGAACTCCATAAAGCTCGAAACTACCGTCCGGTTTGTTACTCACACACATATATATATATATATATTCAGTTTCTTTCAGCACTGTTCATCGATAACAAGGTATCACAAATCAAAATGTTTCGGTCATTTAGGCGAAATATTTCGATTTCGAGAGATGTGGACAGGAAATGTCACCTACATGAAATTATGCAAGTTTTTCTACGAAAACCACTGAAATATTTCGACATTTTAGTAATTAGGATATAACTACAGAATCAGTGAGATTAATTCCTCATCAACATTGCGATAGGGAGCTCTGAGTTATACTGGTCATAGTCTAGATGGTTCTTATGGTGCTCAACCAATAATGATGGTGACGCGTGTCATTCAACAACCAAGTTTTGTATATCTAGTTTATGAATTATGTGTTATTATCATTGCTGTTTAACATCAGCGCCTAACAAAACACTACAGTATCTATTGCTACCTTAATCAATTGTTGTTAGAGTAGTGTAATATGTTTTTTTATACCTTTTTATTGATCAATAATCTTGTGACAAAGAATTGCATCATAATTCCGTCATTTCTGTGGATTTTGTGAAAAGTCCACACCAACATTTCTATTTCCAAGCCATCCGACATGTAACACCTTAATCAATAATGAACAAACACTATAATGACTAATTCCCTTAAGAAGAAAATCACAATTAGTGGACTTGGTAAAAGGATCAATTTCCTGATATAATATTTCTCAAGAAACCCGTATCTTCTTTTTGCCCATTCTTGGGAAGGCACGTTCTTTAACCATATCAATCCAGATACCTCTTTTCTGAACCATGCAATTTCTTTTTCCCGATTTGAAACCGCTGCCTTGAGGAATGGACTGGTATTCTAACTCTCGTTTTTTTTTCACGTTCTATTTTTTTCCTTTTTTCTGCAGGCATTTGAATATGGTTTGATTCCAGGATTAGCTGTATCTGCATTAGAACAGTAAGATCTCACCACAGAGCATATACTGTAAATCAGTCGTAACTAATCTAAATTTCCTATCGCTTTCTTTTCTCTAATGTTTTTGTTCTCTTTGGAAGCTACATCTTCAAGGGAAGATCTCCACTAACGCTGAATCATGGAAAACCTGATCATGAAGCAACAGATGTAAGAACTTTTTATATGATACACATTTGGAAATTAATGACCAGTTTTTTCGGATTTACCGTTTGTGACTATGGGTCTTTTTTTTTTCATTACCTACAGTACTCATATATAAGTTTGCACCACATTTTAAAATAGTCAGCTCACAGAAATTAGGCGATTAGATGATTGACCTATCCAATTATGTTGACTACTTGACTTCTTTAAAAAGGTTATAGCAATAGCTTGTCTGGCTAGCTAAGCTCTTCGTGTAGGACCACAGATCCAATCAGTTGTAATTCATTGGTTGTATTTGAACATTTTGCTTTCCAAACTTAGATAGTTAACAGCATAAATCAACAAATTCTCCAACTTGAACTTAATAATTGTCTACTTCGGCATTTGTAGCTCGAATTAGAGTGCACAATATTTTTCTGCGAAAAGTTACTAAATTTGTATTTTCGCATATTTGCAGCCTGCGGGTATGCACAATCCAATTCCATACTCAAAGCCAGACGGGTTGGTGTCTTTTGATGTGCCTACTTCTCTATATAGGTATATCCTGGAATCTCTCTTGTAGTTATTATCAATCTTTTGTATATAAAAAGTTTAGTGGTCTGAGCTTCAGAGATCACCACTACAAACCTATGTAACGGGAATTCTTTGTTTGGGTATAACCGTGTAAGTCTTTACTTGTCTTTGTAGTCACACATGTGTCCATGTTTAAGTCGTTTCTTGCCTTAATCACTTACATGTCTGAGTGTTTTTTTTTCTGGAAAGGTCAGCTTACATGTCCGTGTTTAAGTCTTTTGTTGTGCTTGCTTAGTTTCTGATATCACAATTTCTCTTTTGTTTCTTGTAGGAGCAACACGAATCACGAACATGATCAGCCCCCTCATCTCCGTCTAAGGGACCCAAAAATACCTGAACTTGTGAATCTCCCAAAATATGCCGGACCCGAATCACGATACTGCCCTGCACGTGTATACGAGTAATTTACATCATATCTTAGACTCTCAACTTGAGTTATCATGTATCTGTCGATATTGTTTAACAGTTACGCTATTTTTGCCTTTCTATTAAGGTATGTCCCGGATGACGAAGGCCAGCAAAAGATGCAAATAAACGCCCAAAACTGCCTCCACTGCAAGGTAACCCTATAAATTTATTTGAGGTTGGGTGTAATTTTTTCTGAGTTTGAAGATTCAATTATGTAAATATTGTTCATGCAAGTCATAAGACACGCCAAAAACCTTTGGTTGGAGTGGTAAGAGGTTTAGTCTTCCACCCTAGAGGCCAAGGGTTCGAGGCAGGCTGACAAGTCAAAGCAAAAAGTTGTAAGACACCAGCTAAAAGGCACTTTCTCCTCGAATAAGCATCCTTAGGCCAGAAGATATTTGAGTAACAACACAAAATTTATACACATTATCCTACGAAGAGGGACCATGAGCTGCCTCGGGTTATGCCTTCGTGTCCTGTTTTAAGTTACTCTTGCTCTCTTTTATGACCTCTGGCCATTTCTTATGTGTTAACTTAGTTATTACTACTGAATTTTTCAGGCCTGTGACGTCAAAGACCCTAATCAGAACATCGAGTGGACAGTTCCCGAAGGCGGTGGTGGCCCTGGATACTCAGTCATGTAGATTTCTTCCTCCAGTTTTTCATGTACATATATCAAATGAAATATCTACAAGAAGAACGTGTTCCAGTAACGAAGAATATAATGTCTAAATCCTCTTCCCTTATTGCTAATTGATTTTGAGTTGGATGGTCATAAACTTAACATGGTATTAAAGTTAGGCCCATACATGATAGGTTTAAAACCACACGTGTTCCATGTTACTTCAAAAAGAAAAAAAAATGCTCGTGTTAAGACTCAAAGAACGCTACACGTAATGGGGCGTGTAAGAATAGTTTCACATCTTAGAAGGACGATCTAGTAACCGAGAATATTTCTAGATCCCCTCCACTCTTTGTCAATTGGTTTCGAGTTGGTTAACCACAAACTTAACAAAACTTTCATCTTCACAACCACCTCTGGCCAACACCACTTTCCGGCGGGCTTTGGCTGCCACCACCGGGCCGGCGTGCCATATCCCTCCAAATCTTTCCTCCTTTTTCTCTTTATTTATCTCCGAGTGACTGAGTGGCAGGTAAAAATCATTAGTGTATAAAAATTCCCTTTAATATTTGGGAAATTTTAGATGCATTTGCCATTTTTGTTATATACACTCACATATAGGGTGATTTTTGTTGAAGTCAAATACGATGTGCGTGTGGTGGGTAGAAATGGCAAGTGTATATAACATTTTTCTCAATATTCTTCTTTTTCATCGAGAAGTGTTTACAAAGTATTTTTCAAATGGATACAGGACATAGATTGTTAGTGAATATCAATAAACATCATTTTTTGTTTTTTTTTTAAATGGAAAATAACATCTTTTTTAGTCGAAACTTTAGAAAGATCATCAAAACATCCAATGACTTGTCTTTTTCACTGTAATCCATGACCTCCTAAATTTGGGCCCTTATTTGACTTGGGCCAAAGCCCGGATGGCATCTGTACTGGGGGCAGGAATATGATAACAAATGCCATTATGCCATGTAAATGTTTAAAGTTTCAAGGAATGAATTGGAATTCTCTCCAACAAAAAGAAAAAAGGAATTGGAATTCACGAGAAAAAGCTGCCCAAATATGTTTGGTGTGACTAAAAGGAACTAGTTGTTTGTTAGATCCACAAAATATGATATCTAATCTGGGCCATCTATTTTATCCAATTACATATTATATATACAATGAAGTTATTCAATTGTAGCAAATTTGAAATAAGTTTGATTGTTTTGTAGCTATCTATCATCACTTTGGAGTATAACTATATCCAAAGAGCATAGTTGTGCAAATGTGAAATAAGTTTGATTTTTTTTTATAATGGGTGAGATTTTGGAGAAAACTAATCAAAGGGTGAGATTTATAAGAACTCATCATGAAATAACATTAGAGTTATTTCTCAATCTTATAGTTGTAACTATAGATTGGATATGTGGTTTTGTTCCATTTGCGTGAATGTCGTGTAATCCTATAAAAAGAAAATGATTGCCGTGAGTTGATGGACTAATTAATTGCCCCAATTTACACAAATTTTTTTGTTTACGATCATCATCAATCTCATTGAACATATCAGTATTAATGTGACCATTTAGTTGAGTAAAGATATAAACTAAATATTACATTGAATATATTGTTTCGATGTGATTAGTAGTCGACTAATATGCAAGACAATGATCAAACTCAAGGAAAAATCCGACATATGTGGGCTCACATATGCAAAGGTGTTTGTGTGGCTATCTTAAAGTATGGTCAAGTCAAATGGTGATCTAATTCGGTTAACTATTGACCAAAGGTATCAAAGTGTCATAAGTAAACGTGTAGAGACCATTAAGTGATTTCTAATTAATTTAATGAGGGGCCAAATTAGAAGTAAAAGTTTATAAATAGGAGTTATGATCCCATTTGGGCTTCTTCTCAAGCTCCCTAATTTGTGTGACATCCCTTCATCACAAAGAGAATTCCAAGGGAGGAAGAACCAAATGGAAGATCATTCATATCAACCCAATCAACTCAATTACATAAGACTATGTATCAAAAGGTACGCTTCCGCTAATGTTTCTTTAATCTCTTTGAATCTAATGGAGTTTATGCTATACGTTTATTGTTGTTATTTTGTTTGATCATAACCGTCTTAGAAGCATGATTAGATTATGACTATACGATTAAATTTTCTATCAAGTGGTATCATAGCAACTCCATTTTTAGGCTCATGGAGATAACATTACGAAGTTTTGAGTTTCTTGATCATGAGAATACTAAGGTTATGAGTTGTTTTCCGTTAAAAATATACAGTTCGGTATGATTTTGGAAGAACTTGTGGTCTTCAAAATCATGATAAAATAAAGTAGAATTCATTTTGGATGAAGAAACTCAAGTTTAAAATGGCTAGAGCTTTTTTTTACGATCTTAATTAAAGAAAATGATGTTTTCATAAAAGTTGATCTTTTTTTTTTTTCTTTGTTGACATATAAAAGTTGATCTTGGATACGGTCATGTTAAGGTTTGATAAAATTATTTTGGATAAAAGAAATGTAAGGTCCAAAATTATGAAGTTTTTTTTTTTTGAGATTTTCATGATATTCATAATCATAAGAAAAAGATGTAGTGTTGTTAGGGAAATTATAATTTATTATGCAGTTGAACTCAGTGGGAATTTTGTTGTGCATAACCTAGATTATAATATTTGTTTTAGTCCATGGTAATTTAACCGATTGGAATTAAAATGAATTTGGTTCCGTTAAGACTAGAATATGGTTCGGCTAATTTTCAATAAAGGTTGATTGAGTTGTTTCTCTAATATCTGATTTATTCCTATTGAACAAATTCATTATTATGTTAAAATAAAGTTGATCATACTGACTAGTTTGATTGATCATGGTGTTCTATTAATTTAGATAAAAATAGTATAATTTTATTGTTTTCGATTAAATTTAGTTTCGTTTAGATTGAAATTTTTGTACACATTCATATATATATATTCTGTCTTTATTAATAATTAAAAAGAAATAATAATAATGAATTAGCTTACTGCCCCACTAGTGTGGAGCATTAATCATTAAGGGAGATTTTATAGGGCCCTTTGTTTTTATTAAACCGCCTCCCCTCAATGATTATTTATTTATTTATCAAGTGAAATGGTTCGCAGAGTCAGAGAGGTTTTTTAACAAAATGGGAGAGATCTTATAAAACTTCTCGATCATCAATTATAACCCACTCACCTCAACAAAAAAAAAAAAATTATAACCCACTCAATGTGGGGCGGTTAGTTGAACCCCACATTAAGTGGGGTATTCAAGGGGACGCCCCCATTTAATGTGGGGAGTCTAGTAACCCCCACATTTGAGTGGGAAATTCACGGGCACATATTGCTCCATTAAGTGGAGGTAATTTCTTTTTTTTTTTTTTTTTTTAAACCAAGAGGTAATTTTTTGGGTTATTTCTCAAATGAACCCCAACTTTTTGACCAGCTTCCTGCCTGGCCTCCTAGATTAACAAAAATACCTATATGGTCCTCTTTTTCAGTTATCTTTAACTTTCCGTTACTCTCTCTCCTCCATCTCTTTTTCTCTCTCTGCCACATCATCTGTTACGCCACCTCATCATCTTCTCCGGTGAAGGTCGCCGGCCGACCAATTTTTCGGCCGGCGACCTTCAAACATAAAAAAAAAACTTTTTTCCTCTCTCCTCTCTTTCTCTCTCCAAAAAAAATATTTTTTTTCTCTCTCTAGATCTGGTTCTTGAAGAACCAGATCTGGACCTTGAAGAAGGTCTCATTTCAGACCTTCTTCAAGGTCCTAACAGACCTTGAAGGAGGCCTGATTTCAGACCTCCTTCAAGGTCTTCAAGGTCCGAACAGACCTTGAAGAAGGTCTGAAATGAGACCTTAGATCTGGTTCTTGAAGAACCAGATCTGGACCTTGAAGAAGGTCTCATTTCAGACCTTCTTCAAGGTCCTAACAGACCTTGAAGGAGGCCTGAAACATACCTCCTTCAAGGTCTTCTTCAAGGTCCGAACAGACCTTGAAGAAGGTCTGAAATGAGACCTTCTTCAAGGTCCAGTCTGGTTCTTCAAGAACCAGATCTAGAGAGAGAAAAAAAGGAGAGAGAAATTTTTTTTCTTTTTGGAGAGAGAGAGGGAGGAGAGAGGAAAAAAAGTTTTTTTTTATGTTTGAAGGTCGCCGGCCGACGACCTTCACCGGAGAAGATGATGAGGTGGCGTAACAGATGATGTGGTAGAGAGAGAAAAAGAGATGGAGGAGAGAGAGTAACGGAAAGTTAAAGATAACTGAAAAAGGGGCCATATGGGTATTTTTGCTAATCTAGGGGGCCAGGCAGGAAGCTGGTCACAAAGTTGGGGGCCATTTAGGAAATAACCCTAATTTTTTTTATTATAGGGAGGTTAGACAGTTTCACCGAGGTCAGGTCTGTTTGACTCGGTCAGACAAACTTATATTTTAACTAAATAAGTCAGTTTTAGGTTATACTTTTCAAATAAGTCACACAAGTTTTACGTATAGAAAAGTCATTTCATCGAGTTATAAAGATTGAGTTCAGTCGGACTTGTTTGACTAAATGAGACCAATCATACTAAGTTAGTGGTCTGTTTGGACACTACTTTTTGAACTTTTTCAAGTAACAATAACAGTTCATGGGTACATGCCTCGAATGAAAATGATCTAACATTTGATAGAACTAATTGAAGCAAAACGTCGCCAAAGTGGTCTCTTTTGTGTGGATTAGCTTTTGACAATGTTGGAGCCAGTTGTGTGTGTGTAAACTCATGCGAATATTATGCGGCCCAAAGGAAGTTTAATATTTTTTGCAGAATTACATATGCACATGTGGTGATAAATGTATGTGATGTTTATTAGGTTTCCGTGTGAACAATGACTTTATCCAAAGATGAACTTGTTGTTTAACAAGATTTATCGTTAACATTTGATTCCTGCAACAAGGTACCACTTACAAATTAATATTACTGTCCAAAGACTTGATAATAGTGTTGTGATCGGTATCTTGGATGTAACCCATACTTATTTATTTCCAAAAAGTCAATTTTTGTATGTGAGCACGTATATGATTTTTCCATTCTCTGTGAAGTTAAACTATATGTGTATCCTACATCGGCAATTCTTGCCGAAAATTTTGTCGAGGTAGCTGAGGCCATTGATTTCCTTGCCGAAATCAGAAAAGGGTATGATAAGGATGACGATACAAAAATATGAATGTTTTTTTAACGAACCCGAGTTCTATAAGATACCAAAGCAATGGAAACATAAGGTAGTACATCATGAAGGTGTCTCATATAGCTTCAAAACTCAAGGCACGAAATCTCTAATTGTATGAGGCCTTACTCGTGCATTTGGTATTGAATACTCTTCCTGCACAATGTGGTCAATTTAAGGTTAGCTATAACGGGCAGAAAGAGAAGTGAACTCTTAATGAGGTTCGTTTCTAACTGTGTGTAAGAAGAAGAAACAGTGAAGCATGAGAGAATTATGAAAGTGCTCATCGGGCCAGTACTTACAGAGAAAGGGCAAAGAAGGAATGTAAGGTATTACCGTCATTACAAATGTAGAACAAACAAACAAACGTATTGACATAAGGTAACATCCTTCACAAGAAAAGAACTAAAGGAATTTTTCAAACATTCAGAGTTCAGGACATGGTAAATTTTTCTAGTCTAAAGTGAGTACACATTTAGAGTAGTTCATCTAAGGGATTAAGTGTAGGTCTTCTAAGTCGAATAAAATGATAATTTGACTCCATAAAGCATGGAACTACTTTAGTAGTCTCGTAAAAGATCCAGGGCTTTAAAGTTTACGGTCCCACAAGAATGTCTATTTTCTTGGAACTGCAATAATTTTTTAGGATGTTGAGTTTGGAGGAGAAATAAGGTTAGAGACATTGTCTTGGAGGAGGAAGCAATTGTGATCCCTACTAATTCTTCTGACAACGTACCATTTTTCTTGTTGTCCTCTTTCCTTCCACTAATTTAGAAACTCCTCAAGATAACTGATCACTTTTATGGTTTTTTTTTTGAATCCAAGGGAAACATATCCATTAATAAGTGATAAACATCACAATGATACAAGGATGATAATTGTTATTTTTCTCCTCAACTTCATGAGAGTTATATAAGTAAAGTTCATAGAACTTTCGAATATAAAGTGCCTCATGAAGGGACAGAAATTGACTTGACACCGGCTCAAACAAAAGACCCTAAAGGCCGACAAAAGATCCTAAAGATCGAGAATGAAAAGACCGTAAATTTCGACAAAAGATAACAGTAAATCTGAAAAATCCACCGCCTTGTTGTCGGAGAACCGCCACCGTCACCGGATAACCGCCGCGTCGCCGGAAAACCGCCGCGTCGCCGGAAAACCGCCGTTGTCGCCACACCATACCACCACCACCACCACACCACCCCCTTCCTTAAAACACCACAGAACCCACCACCACTCCACCATCACTGAGCCCCACCCTATTGAACCCGATCCAGTCGCACCGCCATCACCATCACATCGCCACCACCATCGTTCCATCACCATCCCCATCCTAAAACACCACCACAGAATCACTTTTATGGTTAAGCAAGTGAAATATCTACCCACTATTCTCTCCTTAAATCTTCTTAAGATAACTATCCATTGTTTATCTCCTTAAATCACTTTTCTTCATTTTAATTTTGAGACATTTTTTTACAGTGATCTTTTATGAATGTACAAGTTGATGTTAGATTAGTTTAGGAGAATTTTATCGGGCCTTCTTTTTGTTATACGATGGTAGTGTGTGCTCATTTAAGTAACGTGGCTAAGAAATTCTACTGTGCTAGAGATATGGGTTATACGATAGTGTAAACATAAGACGTGATGGAACATAGAGAAATACATCTGACGGTCTTGAGTCTGGTGAGAGGAAGAAAGAAAATTCGACGAGAGTTGAGAAGAAATACGACTTTAAACAATGGAAGAAGTTGAGTATAATGTTTGGATGGAGGGAGAAAAAATTGGTCATTTTTATATAGAGGTAAAGGGGGTTTTAGTTGTTTGAACTGAAAAAGTTATGAATTGGGCATCTCCAATCCAACACTCAATCCTAGAAACTCTGAGTGCGACATAATTTTTAGAGTTTTTTTGTTAAAACCTCTCTCTCCAATGCAACACTCTATTTGGATCTTCAAGATGACGTGTCGAGGGTGGAATAAAGATATCTCAAAAGGACACTATTTCTAGAGTGTCCTCTTGAGATATCTCTAATTGTCCAACTCATCAATATTTGATTTTCAACCAATAGAATTGGAGTATTCTACATTTTCTAAATAACTAATTATTTATTTACAAAAATAGAGATTTTTTTTGAGTTTTGCATTGGAGATGCTCTAAACATGGGATATATTATTTGGTTGTTTTCTTCTATCTATAATTACTGAGTAGTTACTACTAAAAGATAAAGGAATGACTATTCGTAAATTAATTTCATTTGTTTTCTCCAAAATATTACCCGTTCTTTTAGGTATATATTTTGACAGTTCTTTAACTAAATTAAAGACTTCTATTTAGGGGTGCGAATCGGGCGGGCGCGGTCGGGCTCGGGCTACAAAATGCCGGGCTCGGACGAATCGGGCTCGGACAAGCCGAGCCCGAGGTAGTGAGTCGGGCGGATCGGGCCGGGCGAATCATGGAATTGAAGTGCCCGTAGCCCGTCCGAGCCCGGCTGCCCGAGCGGGTTCCAACGGGCTCGGGTCGGACGGGCTCGGGTTTTTGAGATTTCTTTTTTTCTTTCTTTCTTTTTTTTTCCTTTCTTTTTTTTTTGGGAAGATTTTTTTATTAATTAACCTAACTATTTCTGAAACCCTAGATCCCACCCCTAGAAAAATGTATTATATTATTACCACTATCAAGCCATTTTTGAATACTAGATTGATCATAAGCAACTCCATTACAGAGACTAACAGAAGATATCATCATGTTCAACAAAAAAAAAAACAGAAGATATCATCACGCCTAAAGAGATCGGACATTTCAAGATACTCGGAAAGGTGATGAATAAGTCATTCCCCATCAATATCATCATCAGCTTCATCATCATCATCATCAGACCCATCCCCATCAAGAAGAAAACGAAGAAGAAGAAGAAGATCTAACTCATCAACACCCACATCTTCACCTTCATCAACAAGAACAAGGGTTTCATGGATTTTATCAACTTCATCAACCAACATCACTAAATGGTGTTGAATAGATGAGAAGGGGAGAGAGAGTAGAGAGAGGAGGCGGCTAAGAGAGAGAGGCAGAGAGAGAAAGTTAGGTTGATATTAGGGTTTCTTTGTTGAAGAGAGGAGGGTTTTTATAATAGATTTGGGCGGGTTGACGCGGGCGGGTTGACGCAGGCGGGTGGCGGACGGACCTAACGGGCCGGGACTCGGAATTGAGGGTATGTCCGAGTCCCGACCCAATAAGCCCGAGCCATCGGGCCGGGTATGCCCGGCTCGGGTAGGACTCGGGCTGCGGGTAAAAACGGTCCGGGCCGAACGGGCCGGACCCCGGGTTCCCGGACCGTTTTCCCAGCCCTACTTCTATTGCACGTGTATAAAATACTAAATTTGTACAGTGATGTCTGTTGGCAATTGTTTTACTAAAAAGTGGTGATAGTTACAATCGAAAAACTTCATGGAGTGTTTGGTTGCAGGATTACTAAGTAAGATTCTTATCAAAAGTGGGATTTGGTAGGAATCAAGAATCCTTGGTCTATTTGGCTACCAAGAATCCTAAGGATTCCTAATTCTAAAATTTGTAGTAGACCAACCCCCTCCCCCTACCCCAGGATTTGCTAGGATTTTGGACTAATAAACCAAGATTTCAAATTTAAAATCAACAAAAAAATATTTTCTTCACAAAATAATAACTATAAATTAAAATTGTTTTTCCTGAAAATTATTATTTTTTGTTCCAAAACTTGATTTTTACGACAACTGTTTTTTCCACCGAAAGCTAATTCTTCCCTAAATTTTTTTTTACCTGAAATCCGGTTTTTTCCCGGAAGCAGATTTTCCCTTCAAAACTGTTTTTCTCCAACCCGTTTTTTTCTCGAAAAATATTTTTTCTTTTCTCGAAAACCACCTTTTCGATAATTGAAATTTCCTAGAAAGTTTTTGCTTCATGAAGATCTTTTTTCCTGGGAAAAACGGTTTTCGGGAAAAGAAATGATTTTCGTGGAAAAAAACCGTCTCGTGAAATCTCGGTTACCGAAAAATGGTTTTCGAAAACAAAAGATTTTGGGGAATTTTTTTTTCACGAAAAAGGGTTTTTGAGGAAAAACTATTTTTGAAAAAAAAAAGTTATTTACGAAAAAAAAATTGGAAAAGCTGTTCTCGGGAAAAAAAAAGTTTAGGAAGAAAACGGCGAATTCTTGAATGAAACGATATTTGAAAAAACGAGTTTCGAGAAAAAGGTTTCTTCAATTCTTTGTTTAAAAAAGCGTTTAAAAATAATTAAATAATAATAAATCATAGGATTCTTATTAGTTGCCAAACAAACCAAAAAGTATTACTTGGATTAATGAATCCGTGAAATCATGAATATGAAGGACTCATGAATCCACGGATTCATGATTCCGTCGTCCAAACACACCACCAATGTATTTGTAGATATAATTACAAAAAAAAATAGATGACCCTCATTATATATATATCATAAATGGTAGATCTAACAACCTACTAGTTTCTTTTAGTCATTCAAAACATATTTGACCTGTGCCCATTTTTTAACACAAACCAATAAATGATAGATTTACTCCATATCGATTATCAGATCTATGACCTCTAGATTTTTAAAGTAGATGCACAACTAACTTATTTGTTGGCTCTTTCAAGAAAAAAAAAACTTATCTCTTCACTCTAATGATTAAAAAAGAATCCATATTCGAAAGCATGTCGTATTTATCAAAGACATTACTCCACAATTTTGAGGATTAATTTATTTTTAGTAACATTAGCCCAAATAATTTTCAATATTATTTCTTATTCAACAACCACAATTTGTATTGATACCCTATAAATAAGATAAATTCTTTTTCTCAGAAGAAACTTATATTTCATTAATAGTAAAATAAATCAAAACATCTTACATGACTTTGATTGTAGGGTTTTGTGTATCCTATACACTAACTAGTGTTGTAAGCGGAATCTCAAACATCTCATGTTTAACACTAGATTGCCCAGGATCGACATGCATAAACTAATCAATGAACTAGAGAGGGATAAATACCTTAACGCGTTTTTCCCTCGAACCATTCCAATCGCATGCAAAGATCGAGAACTCCAATTGTAGCTCCTCTACTTGAGACACCGAGTGAATAGACTTGATTTCCCTTCCTTTCAGACTGCTAGGACTTACTAGAAGGTTGAGAAGAACTCTTCTTCTTGACTAGATTGATAGAACGGGAGCTTTTTTTCTATATTCCTCTCTCTCCAATAGCTGTATATTCAGAGAGAGAGAGAGCTGTATATTTTTCCTTAGAGAAAAATCCACACCTTTTCTGTTCTCAACTGACCCAATATATAGACCAACCCTAATTAGAATCTCATTCAGATTAGGTTTTCTATTTTCTGGGTCACAGAAAAGATAATTACCAAAATACCCTTTTTGGGGTATTTTGATAATCCCCTTAAGTGTGGCCGGCCAGGGCAGCCCACCATGGGCCTTATGTGGCCGGCCCACTTACTCTGGTCGGCCATCTCATGGCCGGCCCAAAGAGCCTTCCTTCTATCTTGTCCCGAATCTCCATTCGGACCCTTTCGGCCTTTCCAGTTGAATCCCATCCAACTTTAGCCAGTTCCCGTCTAGTCAATTCTCTCCGATCAAGCTACCACTCTTATGTGTAACCCGTTGTAGGATCTGGTCTATGTTAGCCGCGAATCAACTCCTTGATCCGACGATCGTAGTTGGCTTCTAGCAAAGCATTACGACCCCTAATTGGACCGGACTGGATGATCTTTACGTGTGGTCATCGTTATCCTAACTGAAAAATTGATCGCATTGCCACTTTGGTCGAAGGACACTCCTTCGGAAGGACATCTCCTTCAGACCGAACGGATAAATCCTTCAGTCTCCCACTTGTACTTAGAACAAGTGCAATGCTCGATTCCCATGTCGCTTAGTATCTCATCTGATACGTCACACCGTTCAGACTTTCTTGATCCAGAGAACAACTGTCAATTCAAATGATTAACTCTTAATCCATTTGAGTGCGGCCACACATTTTCCAGTTGCTTCTCCTCAAGTGGCCCGGAGATACTTATACCTAACTTAATAGGAGGACAACATCCAGTCTTGTACTCCCACTTAACTTCATGTCTATCCTGTCTCCCCCAGTATGCTGCTTTTATAACCTCCTTTTACGGCGCGGCGTTTGACAGTACCAAAGTTCGACATTCCTTACATAAGATGAGTGGAACACTCATGTTTACGGAATCTCTCCAATCTTGCCTATGAGAGTTTGTGACGCCTTTTTCAACTCCTTGAAAAAAACTCTCATCTTTGGGTTAATCCAATGTAGATTCCCCAATCTACATCCATGTAATTGACTTAAATACCATATTCCTATAGCCCATGGAACTGCGCTATCAGTCAATTCCCATGCTAGTCTTCTTGAGTCATTGTTGTCCATGCAATGACCTGGACTAGGGACTAAATAATGAATCTATTCCATGTTCACTTAGTAGGGTTCCATTTACCAGATCACGTATCTGATAAACCTACCTGGAATTCCTCATTATTTTGGACTGTCGATTAAATACTAAACCACGATTTAACGACGAAATAATTAAATTATTTCTGATAATAAGAGTTTGTAAATCTTGAGCCTTCCCGTGTAACTCCTTACACCCCCAAGTTTACTAGTCTAAGCTTTTTCAGGAAAGCTTAATGCCTATGACCTTAGTATTACCACCATACTTAGTCAAGGTGACAGTTTAGTTAATAGATCAAATCTATATGGATTTTGCTTGTTATCATCCAATGATAATCTCCAGTATCGCCATACTGAATTAAAACTTCCCAAGTTTTAACTATTTTTCTTTTATTTGTAAAGTTTGCAACAGTCTCTGCCTGGAACCCTTCCAGCTCACTGTTCTTCCAAGTCAAGATTGTCATCTTATTCTGGAAGTTCGCAACATATGACTTTTCAACCTTTTATTTTCATACCGAGATCTCACAAGTTCTTCTCAAGTACATTGTGTGATCCAGATCAACTCATCTGGATTTGATTGGTGACGACCATAAATACTCCAAGTACTTTGCGACGTCGAGGCGAATGCTAATCATGTCCCACATGACCGATCTAGCATCTTTCTCATGCGTGCTTGCTCATCAGAATCTTTCAGATTCTAAATCTTGCTAAGTTGTGTGCCATGAGACTTGGGTAGAAATACTCCGTTTGAGTGTTTCACATTGGACTTTTCAAGACCTTTTCTTGAACAAGTCTTATCACCTTCTCGATCCATCTCCATAGATCTTTGGTGCCCAAAAGCATTTCACCTTTATGTGGTCCTTTTATTGAGTCAGTTCTAAACTGTTTTCAACATCAGAATGTTGTTCTCAATCTCTAGTATGTCGTCTACATACCGGACCAAAGAAAACTGGGTCACTCCCACTAACCTTCTTGAACTTCTTAAATTCAAGATTTCTCTTCATTCCCAAAGAAAACAACTCTTGTATTCTTTGCTGAATCGAAGATTTCAACTCCTAGATCTTTAGTCATGCTCTGGGAAACACCAATGTTTCCATCCTTGTCTATTTTTCACTTTGAAAAACCTATTTGGACTTAACAGGAACCCTTCCTTTAAGCAAAATAGACCAAGTTCCAAACTTGATTTCAGACATGGATACCATTCTGATCATATGGCTCCAAGCCATGTTTCGGAGCGATTCCGTCACAGCTTCTGTGTAGCTAGCTCATTTTCTTCTTCAGCCGGATCTCCATCCTCTGAGACAGATTTATGAGCTTTCAAGGTCTATAAGGGGTGTGAGCAACTTTGAGATACTCTCAACTCCTTGAAAGTTCTCCTGCGAATCACATTCGCCCTGCGCTGGAGGATCTCCGAGATCTACCATCTCTTCCTCTCTTTCCTTTTCTATCGGCTCAGAATAGTTAGGAATTACGACTTCTGACATCGGTACAACGGTGTCAGTTTGTTGCTCAGATCGAATTTCTTCGATATCTAATATTTCTCCCACTTGTCTTCTTGAAATAACTCTTATTTCAAGGAAGACACCACCACGAGCAACAACCACCTTGTTCTCTGATTGCTTGTGGAAGAATCCCCAATATTTATTTATCCCATAAATAAATATTCTTTCTTGATATGCAAACTTGGTTCTCGGAAACCATTTACATTTCATATCTATAGACCTTCAGAAAAGACCACTTTTGGAACCCTTCCAAACCCATACTCTTATGGTGTCTTTTCAGCTTTTGACGGAATATGGTTAGCTAGGAAGAACGACCGTGTTTGAGAATATATCCTAGAAAGTGTTAGGAAGATTGGCCTTAACCCATCATATATCGACTCATGTCTCACATGTTCGATTACTCCCACTAGACTCATCATCCATATGATGTGTTTGTGGAGCAAGGTGAAAAACTATTTCTCAACTTCTTTTGATGGTCATCAAATTTCTGATTCAAATATTCATCATCTCGATCCAATCGAATGACTTATATTTTCGTCAAGTGGATTCAGGTTGACTCTAGTTAGTGTACCAATAGTTTTACGTATATCTGTATGTACAAAAACTATTAGTTTACTAGCCCTTTCTTCCTTTCTAAAAGGCGATTTTGTCAAATGGCCACGTTGAACAAAATTCACATGTGTCGTATGATTCAAAATCATTAGACTCAGAAATCCATACCATTGGATCTTCTTCATGTGTTTTATGTCAATTTGACCAATGACAAAACATGAGTTGACCTCTCCGAATCCTTTGATTATAGCCTATCGTATCATTGTTAATGCTCTTGGTTCTCTAAGAACCTTTCGTTAATTTAGCACTATTTTAAAACATCTGATGTTTCTAGCAGAACATAATAACTCTTATTAAGTTCTACCTAGATTAGTGTCTAAAAGAAGACTTTGATCCCTTTCAGCATCCTTAGCCATCTTGCTTCTGCTCCCTCTTGGATCCTCACTTCTTTTAGTCAAGTATGTTATTTCCACAAAGGAAATCTACAAAACTTGCTAGATTAACTTAGTCAACAAAGATACAAGAATCGGAATTCATAATTCCTTTTCTTTTCTCTTCCAGGTACTCAGGGTAGTTTCCTTGAATGGCCTAGCCACTAACTAGTGTTGTAAGCGGAATCTCAAACATCTCATGTTTAACACTAGATTGCCCAGGATCGACATGCACAAACTAATCAATGAACTAGAGAGGGATAAATACCTTAACGCGTTTTTCCCTCGAACCATTCCAATCGCATACAAAGATCGAGAGCTCCAATTGTAGCTCCTCTACTTGAGACACCGAGTGAATAGACTTGATCTCCCTTCCTTTCAGACTGCTAGGACTTACTAGAAGGTTGAGAAAAACTCTTCTTCTTGACTAGATTGATAGAACGGGAGCTTTTTTTTCTATATTCCTCTCTCTCCAATAGCTGTATATTCAGAGAGAGAGAGCTGTATATTTTTCCTTAGAGAAAAATCCACACCTTTTCTGTTCTCAACTGACCCAATATATAGACCAACCCTAATTAGAATCTCATTCAGATTAGGTTTTCTATTTTCTGGGTCACAGAAAAGATAATTACCAAAATACCCTTTTTGGGGTATTTTGATAATCCCCTTAAGTGTGGCCGGCCAGGGCAGCCCACCATGGGCCTTATGTGGCCGGCCCACTTACTCTGGTCGGCCATCTCATGGCCGGCCCAAAGAGCCTTCCTTCTATCTTGTCCCGAATCTCCATTCGGACCCTTTCGGCCTTTCCAGTTGAATCCCATCCAACTTTAGCCAGTTCCCGTCTAGTCAATTCTCTCCGATCAAGCTACCACTCTTATGTGTAACCCGTTGTAGGATCCGGTCTATGTTAGCCGCGAATCAACTCCTTGATCCGACGATCGTAGTTGGCTTCTAGCAAAGCATTACGACCCCTAATTGAACCGGACTGGATGATCTTTACGTGTGGTCATCGTTATCCTAACTGACAAATTGATCGCATTGCCACCTTGGTCGAAGGACACTCCTTCGGAAGGACATCTCCTTCAGACCGAACGGATAAATCCTTCATTGATTACATTAAGTGAGTCCAAAATCAAAATTACGACATCATGATTGAAGTAGCTCTTTATTGCTATATAGATACTTGGACCTTTAAAGGACATAGCGATGCCCTAATGGCCATAAAAAGACCTTTAAATGCCATAATAAGACCAACAAGGTTATCTACTTTATTTATACCATATATCTACAAATGTTTTACATGAGAGCGACGAAAATCTCTTTCATGAGTCAAATTTGTGACCTCTGGGATATCAGAGAATACTATACATCTACTTAATATGGGGAGGTCTAGAGATTGTCAAGCCGAGGCAGTTGATCGAATACAACAACTTTTCTCGCGATGCCCTCTTTGATGTGTCATTAAGATTATCAAACACAATATTGAAAAGTATCTCAGTAATACAGATTAATTTTACTTTTCTGCATAGTTCAAAGGTTGTACTTCCTGAATAATTTGCGGACAGTGATGAAATCAACCTGTAATCTCCAAGAAAACCAACCTTCATCTTGATAATATCACAATTTTGTTCACTTTTGGTTATTTGATCTCAATCTTATCACTTCATGGAAACCACACACCATCTTTAAATCGTTTTATATGAGGAAAATGATAATAGAACATCTTTAAATCATTTTATATGAGGAAAATGATAATACAATTGAATGAATAAATTGGCAGTTGATCCTTTTTTAATATGCCGATATGATGGAAGAAACGCAGAAAAAGTCATAGTCATCAGAAAATATTCAATGATAATGGTGAATCTGATGAAGATTTGTCAAGAATGGAAGATGAATCTTCTTCCCATACTAACATTCTCCCCATCATCTCTAACCGGGGGTGGTAAAAAATATAAAACTAAGTCAAGAAACGAA
Organism: Eschscholzia californica; assembly: GCF_041429995.1. Lineage (NCBI taxonomy): Eukaryota > Viridiplantae > Streptophyta > Magnoliopsida > Ranunculales > Papaveraceae > Eschscholzia > Eschscholzia californica. The sequence continues at coordinate 71,921,475 of NW_028238198.1, forward strand.
AACGAAAACGAATTTTACTTAGATGGTATTAGGAATCCCGACGACAGAAGGATCCTTCGTCGGAGAAAAACGAAGATCTCTTCCGATCTCTCTCTCTAGCTAAAACGATTATGCATAGCCTTCTCTATTGGAAACCAATGGACGTAAAATATAAATAAGGTAAAAATGAAAATCCTAACAAATTAGTTGGGACCTCTCCCAAGGCCGTTATCATATATTCTTACTTTTGTCATTTTTAAATTCTTAGTGCAACAAATCTTGAACTGTTATACTACATGTGGCTGCCCATAAGGATATTAGAGATCAATGTTGCTATGGGACTTTGGTAGTGTGGCCCATGCAGGTCCCCTAAAGCTTCTCAAGGATAAGATGGGAGAAAACATGAGGTGGTGTTGTTGGGTGAGTCACTAGGATGACAAGCATGAGGTGCCTACTTGTTGGGTGAGTCACTAGGATGACAAGCATGAGGTGCCTACATCATGTAGGACTTACCATCTTTATGCTCCACGTTGCCAACATCTTTTGCTATAAATACACCATTCCTCTCATTAATTTTTGCATGTAAGTTGAGTTGAGAATAATATACTCATGAATTTATAACTAAGTTTGGTTAATTAAGTGTTCCTTTTACTATTTAAATTCTCTCTCTCTTGGGTACAATTACAATACGTTATCAGCACGATAGTCTCTTGATTCGAGTAAAGAGATTTAAGGGTATAGACGAAGGATTGTATTGAAGGCTATCTGAAGATTGAGGTAAGTTGTCTTATTAATTTTCATAATGTCAAATCTAACCAATATCAAATTTGCAGATCTCTCAAGAAGATTATGGAAAGTTCATAGTTCTTGTAATATCATGAATTCTAATAAAGGAAGAATAAATTAATAAGGTTTGTTTTGTAGTACTTTATCTAATATATTTTATATTTTCCCACTGTCTCTTTAACAAGTTAGTATTGTAACAACAATTTCCCAACAACCGGTTAAATCACGTGATCGTTGTAGAATCACGGTAAAAATACTAGCTAAAGACGGTGGTAACCGTTCTGGCAGAAAGTGATCGTGGCAACGATCGCAGTAGAAATAATAGAAGTGGTGGCTACCACCTTTTGGCGATCGTGGCAACAATCGTCAAGTCAATTAAATACCAGAGATGGTGGTTACCACTCTGTGGATCGTGGCAACGATCACCAAATAGATACCAGAGATGGTGGCTACCACTCTGGAGGGCGCGGACGTGGGAATTGTCAAAATTGGAATAACAGAGATGGTGGCTGCCACTCTGGTGGACGTGGTCGTGGTTACGGTCGTGGTCGTCAAGGACGTTACAATAACTCGAATACTAGACCTCATCCATTTAGTCGACAAGACAAAGGAAATAGGGCATTAAATGAACCATCTGAAATGCAAACTAAATCATGTTATAGATGTGGCATGACAGGTCATTGGCAAAGGACCTGTAAAACTGCAAAACATCTGGTAGATCTTTATCAAGCGTCGTTAAAGAAATCAACGTCCAGTACAGAAATGAACCAGATGGAGATAGGTGGTTCATCCTATAACACTGGAATGGATGTGTCTGATTTTCTAGTTGATGAAGTTGAAATTCATCATACTGAATCAGAAATCGAGTTATTTCCTGTTGATTACGGCAGTAATCTTGAAATTCCAAAAGATTGTGTCCTAGCAGTCGAAAGAGATATATACGATGGTAGCTTTGATCATCTACCTCCCGCTGAATTTGACAAACTACTTGATGAAGAGTTTGACAAAATTTTCCCAGAATAGTGTTAAATTTGTATATGTTACTTTGTTTCTTAAATAATTAGTGTAATATATTGTCATGTTCATATAATACAAATATGTTATAATCTTATGTCTTATTTTTGTGTACATAAGGTATGGATTACAGAAAGACAATATCAAAGGATGATGAGGATATATGTGTAGTTGATAGCGGAACTACAAACTCTATCTTTCGAAACAATAAATATTTTGAGACCTTGAAGTTATACAAGGCTAATGCGATAACAATCGCTGGTTCATCTAGTCTCATTGAAGGCTCTGGTAGAGCAACTATAATATTACCACATGGTACGAAAATAACCATTAATGACGCATTGTTTTCAACCAAGTCTTTGAAAAATTTATTAAGCTTTAAAGACATTCGTCGAAATGGTTACCACATCGAGACTAGAGATGAAAATAATGAAGAATATTTATATATTACTTCAAATACTTCTGGCAAGAAGCATGATTTAGAGAGACTGTCGACTATTTCATCTGGATTGTATCTTGTAAGGATAAAAACGATTGAATCATATGTTGTCGTAAACCAGAAGCTTTACGACCCTAGTGTGGTGACACTTTGGCATGATCGTTTGGGACATCCTGGATCTACCATGATGAGTAGAATAATCCAAAATTCTCAAGGACACCCATTACAGAACCAGAAGTTTCTGATAACTAAGAATTTTAATTGTAAATCCTGCTCTCTTGGTAAATTGATTGTAAAACCATCTTTCACAAAAGTTCATATAGAATCTCCTAAATTTTTGGAAAGGATTCAAGGAGATATTTGTGGTCCTATTCACCCATCATGTGGACCATTTAGATATTTTATGGTATTAATTGATGCATCTACCAAATGGTCTTACGTTAATCTTTTATCAACACGTAATAATGCTTTTGCACGATTACTAGCTCAGATTATTAGACTATGTGTTCATTTTCCTCATTTTCCTATCAAAAAGATACGTCTTGATGGGGCAGGAGAATTTACATCAAAAGCATTTGATGCTTACTGTCAGGCAGCTGGTATTAATCTTGAACATCCTGTAGCATATGTTCATACCCAGAATGGTCTAGCAGAATCATTCATAAAACATCTACAACTAATTGCAAGACCAATGTTGATGAAAACTAAATTGCCTATTTCGGCATGGGGATCTGCAATATTACATGCTGCAGCTTTGATCCGTCTTCGGCCTAGAGCAAATGGTTATTTTCCGTTACACATGTTTTGGGTCATCAACCAAATATTACACATTTACGTGTGTTTGGGTGTGCGGTGCATATCCCTATTTCACCTCCAAAACGTACTAAATTTGGACCTCAGCAGCGGCTAGGTATATATGTTGGTTTTGACTCACCATCTATTATAAGATATCTCGAACCTATGACAGGTGATACTTTTACCGCACGTTTTGAAAATTGTCATTTTGATGAGACAATTTTCCCACCATTAAGGGGAGAAAATCCGTCTACATCGGATAATAAACAAAATGATTTATGTTGGCATACAGAGAGTTTGTCTTATCTAGACCCTCGAACTAGTCAGTCAGAACTAGAAGTAGAAAGGATAATACATTTGCAAAGCATTGCAAATAAACTATCGGATGCATTTAATGATGTTGCAAGGGTAACTGAATCATATATCCCTGCTGCTAATGCTCGTGCACGAATTAATATTCCTGAAGGACCAGGATAAACTGCTATAGCAAATGAGTCGTCTAAGCCACGTCAGAAACGTGGACGACCAATTGGTTCTAAAGATACAATTTCCAGAAAGAGGAAGAACCAATCACAAAATAATAGTTCTCTAGAAGAGACTATAAATGATACACCAACACTTTCTGAACAAATACCCCTTGAAGAGGGTAAAGCCCTTGATGAGGCACTGTTACAAAACAATGAGGAAGTCTCTATAAATTATGAATGGTCAAAGGAAGTATGGGACCGAAATGAAACAATTATCGACGAGGTATTCTCTTTTGGAGTGGCAACCTCAATTCTGAAAGAGAATGATGATTATGAACCACGCTCTATTGAGGAATGTCGACAAAGACCTGATTGGTCGAAATGGAAAGATGCAATTCAGGCAGAACTAGATTCACTCAATAAGTGTAGTGTTTTTGGACCAGTGGTCCTTACACCCAAGGATGTAAATCCAGTTGGGTTCAAATGGGTTTTTCTAAGAAAACGAAATGAAAATAATGAAATCGTTCGCTACAAAGCACGACTTGTGGCACAGGGTTTTCTACAAAAACTTGGGATAGATTATGAGGAAACATATTCTCCTGTTATGGATTCCATTACATTTAGATATTTAATCAGTCTAACCGCTCAAGAAGGACTCGATATGCATCTACTAGATGTTGTTACTGCATATCTATATGGCAATCTAGATACTGATATTTATATGAAGGTACCTGAAGGATTCAAGTTACCTGAAGGAAAACCACGTGTCATGTATTCACTTAAACTTAATAGAGCTTTATATGGTTTAAAGCAATCAGGGCGAATGTGGTACAATCGTCTCAGTGAATACTTGACCAAGGAAGGTTATGTAAATGATCCGATTTGTCCATGTGTGTTCATCAAGAAATCAAATATTGGATTTGCTATCATTGCAATATACGTTGATGATATAAACTTAATTGGGACAGTTGAAGATGTCTCAAAAGCTGCAGAATATTTGAAGAAAGAATTTGAGATGAAAGATCTTGGAAAAACAAAATTCTGCATTGGTTTACAAATTGAGAGGAGCACAAGTGGCATACTTATTCATCAAAATTTATATACTGAAAAAGTCTTGAAAAGATTTCACATGGACACTTCATATCCTCTTAGTACTCCAATGGTTGTCAGATCTCTAGATACTATAAAAAATCCTTATCGTCCTAAAGAAGATAATGAAGCACTACTTGGTTCTGAAGTACCATATTTAAGTGCAATCGGTGCTTTATTATATTTGGCTCAATGTACTAGACCTGACATCTCTTTTGCAGTAAATTTATTAGCCAGGTTCAGTTCGGCACCAACAAAGCGACATTGGATGGGAATAAAACATATCCTTCGATACCATCGGGGAACTACTGACATGGGGTTATTCTATTCGAAAAATTCATCCGATAGTCACAAGTAACAGGATATACTGACGCAGGATATCTCTCTGATCCACATAAGGGAGTTTCACAAACAGGTTATGTTTTTACTAGTGGTGGTACAACTTTCTCTTGGCGATCAAGTAAACAAAGTATGCCCGCTACCTCATCTAACCATGCAGAAATTATTGCTCTCCATGAAGCAACAAGAGAATGTGTATGGCGTAGATCCATTATTGAACACATTAGAAGCTCAAGTGGTCTTGATTCAATCACAAAATCTCCCACAGTCATTCACGAAGATAATTCGGCTTGCATCGCTCAGATCAGAGAAGGATACATCAAAGGAGATAGGACTAAGCACATATCCCGTAAGTTGTTTTACTCACATCATCTCCAGAAGAATAATGAGATTGATATTCAAAAGATACAATCGTGTGAGAATTATGCTGACTTGTTCACCAAGTCTCTGCCTACTACGACGTTCAGAAAACTGGTAGATGGCATCGGAATGCGAAGCTTGAATAGCCTGATGATGTAAGACTACATCGTTCCAAGATATGATATTCATCAGGGGGAGTCTATTATCATGTGCAGGTTCATGTATCTCTATCTACGCTCTGTACTCTTTTTCCTTCGTCCAGTTTTTGTCCCAATGGGTTTTTCTGGCAAGGTTTTAACGAGGCAGTATTTAGCGTATCCAACGTCACTCGGAATCTATTATTTGTACTCTTTTCCTTCATCAGATTTTGCCCCACCGGGTTTTTCTGACAAGGTTTTTAATGAGACAATTATTCCAAGTGATGGGCATCCAAGGGGGAGTGTTATACTACATGTGGCTGCCCATAAGGATATTAGAGATCAATGTTGCTATGGGACTTTGGTAGTGTGGCCCATGCAGGTCCCCTAAAGCTTCTCAAGGATAAGATGGGAGAAAACATGAGGTGGTGTTGTTGGGTGAGTCACTAGGATGACAAGCATGAGGTGCCTACTTGTTGGGTGAGTCACTAGGATGACAAGCATGAGGTGCCTACATCATGTAGGACTTACCATCTTTATGCTCCACGTTGCCAACATCTTTTGCTATAAATACACCATTCCTCTCATTAATTTTTGCATGTAAGTTGAGTTGAGAATAATATACTCATGAATTTATAACTAAGTTTGGTTAATTAAGTGTTCCTTTTACTATTTAAATTCTCTCTCTCTTGGGTACAATTACAATATGAACATTCGTTTTCTGATTGTTAATAATGTTTCAAATTTCTTATAGGGATGGCTGATATAAGAATAAAAATACATTTCCCTTCTCCAACTACTCCAATGTTCTACCGATTGTTTAAGGTTTCATTTCTTTTCGTGATTTACTGTTTCTAAGTTTCTTGTCATTTGGAACTTATTGTGGTGGCAGGGGTTGAAAAAACAAAATATTTTTCCACCCAAAACTTTACATCTAGAAATTTCTTTTTTAATATTAGGAAGTTTCTATTTTCTGAAAAGGGCCCAAGAGAAGAAAAATCACCCTAAATTTTAATATGAGGAAGTTTCTATTTTCTGAAAGGGGCAGCGATAAGTTTCTAATATAAAGTTGAAACCCCCGTGATCAATCGATCGAAACAACAAAAACGAACCAGCACAATTTCGATTTTCTTCAGAGGTAATAGTCTATCTCTCTCTCTCCTCCTTCCTCTTGCAATTTCGATTTTCTTCGAAAAACCCTAGAGAAACAATGTCAGAACGAAAAGTTTTGAACAAGTACTACCCGCCCAATTTCGTTCCATCAGAACTCGGACGTAAGAGAAGAAACCCTAACAATCAGATTAAAGTTCGATTCATGCTCCCCATTAGTATCCGCTGCAAAACATGCGGAGATTACATAAATAAAGGAACAAAATTTAACTGTAGGAAGGAAGATATAATTGGGGAAAAATATCTGGGGATGATTCAAATTTTTCGATTTTATTTTAGATGTAGAAATTGCTTAGCTGAATTGATAATGAAAACTGACCCTAAAACCTCAAGTTATGTTGTTGAATCAGGTGCTACTAGAAATTATGAAGAAGAAGAAGATGAGGAAGTAGGAAAGGAAGAGAGGTATGAAGATGGATTGAAATGTTTAGAGAAGAGGAGTCTTGTTTCCAAGAGGGAGATGGATATAGTTGGTGTACTTGATGAACTCAAGTCAATGAAATCGAGACATTCTTCAGTTAGCTTCGACTCAATGCTTCAGAACTTGAAGGGGCCAAGAACAGATGAGGAAAAGCAGGAACTAGAGTCTCTAGATGAAGCACTTGTAAGAAGTATTTTCTTTGGTAAAGGTCGTCGGATTAATGATGAGTTTTCGACAGAAATAGGTGAAACGTCATCTAAAAGGCGTAAGCTTTCTCAAAATTCGGTAGATGCTATGACAACAAGTAGGAATTCAAATAAGCCTGTTACATCTATTCAGGTCTCAATTAGAAAAAAATCCCACACAGTATGTAGCGAAGTAGAGAATACTCCAAATGTATCAGTGAGTTTAGGAGGACTAGAATCCTTACTACAAAACTACGATTCCGATTAAAGTGAACCATCTTTTCTCCAGTAGGAAATGGAATTTATTCATGTAAGCTGTACACATTCAAGTATTTCTATTTGACTTTTCATACATTCTAAATTTGAACTTTATTATAAAGATTTTAGTATGTTTTTTATGGTAGCTTTATTCAGCATTTCTTGATGTTCTTTTTTGTGTTATATTTCTTCCTTTGTTGTCTGGGTAGTTTTTTATGATGACTGATGCCAATACCAGATGTTCCAAATAAATGCTCAAACTGCCTCCATTGCAAGGTAACTCTGACAAATTTACATGAGGTCGGACTCATGTTTTTTTTTTTTTAATTTGAAGTGTCATAAATATATGCAAGTGCTACAACAGCATCTACAAATGCACCCGCTCCTCAAAATAGTACCCTTGGGTCAAAAGACATTTTTGATGTCTTCAATGTTATCCGTTACTGTTGATTTACTGTCTATGAGTAACACCAGAAGTTTATACTTCCAATTAACAAATTAAGATGCCTTGTAGAGACCCATGAGCTGCCCGGATAGGCCCTGATGGGTGTGTTTGATGCAAAGAGGGTGGAGAGACCAATAACAGTCTTTTGCTCCACTGCAAGGAAGCTTATTCTATTTGGCTGTTTTTCGCCCGTTCCGTGTTCATTCAGTCATCACCCAATGGAGTCCCTTAAGACTACCTCAGAAAAGGAAAATAATCCTTTGTTGTAAGCAATCTGGAAGGACAGGAACAATATTATTTTCAAAAACAAAAGAGCCAATTGTGAAACAACCATCCTTAGTGTACAGACGATTCTCTTCCACTTAAGAAGTTACCCTTTGTAGGTTCCTCAGCTTATTGGGGAGCTTTGATTCATAAGTTCGGCAGACATGGTCTGCACAATTAGGACCCGCTATTTGTATGTAAAGTACCCTTTTTTGTTCTCCTTTAATTTAATCTTATTGTTTAAATTTTTTTATTTTATGGTTTACTTAATCTAATTCATACTTTATGCCTTTACAGTTTTTACTTAGTATATTTGAATTCTTTTAGTGGTCATTCAAATTTGGAATATAAGTTCTTCCCCCATATGTAATGGTCGAAATTCGTGCTTTAAGTTCATCGTTTTAGTTGATGTTCGCAATTCACAATGCATGCTTTATTTGTGCCGTTCTTGTTTGTAGTTTGGATCAGACATATTTCAATTCTTTTGAAATATATTTCCCATTGTCGGATTCCATTCGGTTGGGAACACACACCAGAAAGATGTAAGGTCATTCATTTTCAAAAAAAAATAAATTATGTACATTTGGGCAATGCTTTGTACATGATTTTGTTATCAGGTTAGAATGTTAGATCACAAAGTTCTTATTATCTTCAGTATTTATTTCAGCAAATGGAGTTTATTTTTTTTCCTATAAATAAACCATTTATCATGCAATAATCACTGCTAAATGAATCTGCAGAACACCAACAACTTCTGTAAGTTGTCCGAATATGTTCCTGTACTGGAGCCTTCATGTAGTACCCCCCAAATGCAGATTCTGCAGCTAGCATACCCTATATATTTTTTTTTCATTTTCTTTTAGCATTGCTATTCATCAATAATGAACTAAAATCTGAACGAATAATTTCCTTTAGAAGGAAATCACAATTAATGAACTTGGTAAAAGGATCAATATCCTGATATAATTTTCTTCCTTCAAGAAACCCACATCTTCTTTTTGCCCATTCTTGGGTAGGCAATTTCTTTTTCCTGATTTGTAACCTCTGTCATGAGAAAAGGACTGGTATTGTGAGATCTAGCTTTCATTTGTCGTTTTCATGTTCTATTTGTTTTGCCTTTTCCTGCTGGCATTTGAATATGGTTTGATTTCAGGATTAGCTTTATCGGCATTAAAACATTAAGATCTCACGATGCAGCAGTATATTATAAGTCAGTCTTAACTAATCTATATTTCCCTTTGCTTTCTTTTCTCTAATGACAGTGTTCTCTTTGGAAGCTACATGTTCAAGGGAAGATCTCCACTAACAGTGAATCATGGAAAACCTGATCATGAAGCAACAGACGTAAGAACTTTTTATATGATACACATTCGGAAATTATTGACCAGTTTTGTGGGATTTATTGTTTGTGACGACGGGTCTTGTGTTTTTTTATTACTGTAGTACCAATATTCAAGTTCGCCGTCATCTCACAGAGATTACGCCATCAGATGATTGAGGTATCCAATTATGTGGGTCTACTAAAAAAACATATACCATTAGCTCATCCGACTTACTAAGATCTTCGTTTGGGACCACAGATCCAATCAGTTGTAATTCACTGTTGATTGTATTTGAAAATTTTGCTTTTCGAACTTAGATAGGTAACAGCGTAATTCAATAATTTGTCCAACTCGAACTTAGTAATTGTCCATTCGACATTTGTAGCTTGAATTAGATTACATAATTTTTTTTTCTGCGGATAGTTAGTAAATTGGTATCCTCGCGCATTTGCAGCCTGCGGTTTCGCACAACCCAATTCCGTACTCAAAGACAGATTGGTTGGTGTCTTTTGATGCACCTATTTCTCTATATAGGTACACACAATATCTTGGAATCTCTCTTGTCCGTATTATCAATCTTTTGTATATAATTTAGTAGTCTGATCAAGAAATCACCACTCCAAACCCGTGTAACGTGAATTCTTGTCTTTGTAGTCACACACATGTCCATGTTTAAGTCTTTTCTTGCCTTCGTAGTCACTTACATATCTGTGTTTTTTCGTAAAGGTCGGCATACATGTCCGTGTTTAAGTCTTTTCTTATACTTGCTTAGTTTCTGATATCACAACATCTCTTTCGTTTCTTGTAGGAGCAACACGAATCAGGAGCATGGTCAGTCTGTCATCTCCATCTGAGGGATCCGAAAATACCTGAACTTGTGAATCTCCCAAAATATGCCGGACCTCAATCACGATACTGCCCTGCACGTATATACGAGTAATTTTACATCGTATCATAGGCTCCCAATTCGAATTATCATGCATCTGTCGATATTATATTGTTTACATTTGCACTAGTTTTGCCTTTCAATTAAGGTATGCCCCTGATGACGAAGGCCAACAAAAGATCCAAATGAACGCCCAAAACTGCCTCCACTGCAAGGTAACCCTATCGATTTATTTGAGGTTGCGTGTAATTTTTTCAAGTTTGAAGATTCAATTATGTAAATATTGTTTATGCAAGTTCTAAGACACCATCTAGAATGCACTTGCTCCCCTGAACAAGCATCCCTGTGCCAGAAGATTTTTGAGTAACAACACATTTTATTCTTTGTAAGAGGGACCATGAGCTGCCTTGCCTTGGGTATGCCTCACTGTCCATTTTGAAATTACTCTTTTGCTCTATTTTATGATCTCTGGCCATTGGGTATATGTTAACTTAGTTAATACTATTGAATTTTTCAGGCCTTTGACCCCCCCCCCCCCCCCCCCCCCCCTTTTTCCTGTATACCTATTTGGGGAATTTAGCGATACCCCTCGTCCCTAATGTCCAATTAGCGACACCTCTTTTTTTAATTGGATATTAGTGAAACCCAATGTTTTTGCACTTAAAAGTACAAAAATAATCCAACACACAGTATGTTTTCTTTTTTTCATTCTCATATCACTACGAACGACATAAAACTATAACTTCGGTCTTCCCATGAATTTTTCTATCTAGCTTGTAAGTTCATGACTAACATAATACTCTAATTTCGGTCTTTCTAAAAAAAATTTAATCTCATTTGCAGGTTCAATTAGTATTTCATTTTAACTTTTAAATTTTTCGTACCAATTCATAAATTTGATTTCCATTTGTATTTTTGGAATGTATACGAGTTATAATTAATAGAAAGAACAACAAATCTTAAAAAACCATTAATTTTGACGTAAAATTGGTTGCACTTGGAAACATCAATTTTAACGTAAAACAAAAAAAAACAAATGAGAAGATAAAAGTTTTTTCTTAGACGATTTTTTTTTTGAATTGCTGTGTTTTATCAAGAAAGAATGAGTGAAAAACCAAAAATCTAGACCCTAATAGGAAAAAAAACCCACTCAAAAATAACAATGTGAAAAAAAAAATCAATTTTTTAAACATTTTTCAAAATGTTGACAACGTATATAATTATGTTGTTAACAAGACAACATATTTTTTTCATAATTCCATTTTTACCCTTATATGTTGACAACATATATCATTGTGTTGTTATAAAATGTTGACAATATCTATAATAATGTCCCGACTTATTATAAAATGTTGGCGACATATGTAATTATGTTCTTAACAACATATATAATGTATTAGTCAAAATACTATTTGTTCGTTAACGGATTTGTTAAATACAAAGGATAATATGCATAACATTTTAATTTTTGTAAAGGACAAATAAAAAATGCTTTAGTCTTAATATTTATGTCGAAAGCAAAACAAAAAATGCGAAAACTATTATTTTTCACAAGACAAATCGAAAAATGTTGTAGCCAAAATGTTTGTGTCAGTTTGTCTATGTGAAATATTTTGGCAAAACAATGTCTAAGCAAAAAACGAATTTGTTCAGAAATTTTCAAATTGTTGAGACAAACTAAGATTTGTTCAGAAATTTACAAAAATTGTTGAGAGCAAACCAATAATTGTTCAGAAATGTTCAAAATTGTTTTTGACGTTGATTTGGTCGGAAAATTTCATTTTAAAGGGTAAAATTGTATTTTTACCTACTGGGTTTTTTCCTCATTATTATTTAATATTGGGTCTGATTCTCTTTAACTTTCCTATTTTGGGCCTTATAATTACCGCCCCTTTTATTAATTCTAAATTTTTGACAAATATTATTGGTAAATTAGAAAAAAATGGATAAGAGGAAAAAAAAGAAGGTATGAGAAATGAAAATACGTTGGTAAGCATAACATCAAAGAGATATAAGAGATCGAAGAAAAAAACAGATAAAACAATAAGGATAAGGGTATTTTTGTACTTCTAAGTGTAAAAAAAAGAATTTCACTAGTATCTGATAAAAAAAGGGTATTGCTAACTAGACATTAGGGATGAGGGGGTATCGCTATATACCCCTTATCAATTTAAATAGGTATCAAAAATCAATCAAACTTGAGCATCAGCTGATGTTGATCTATTCAAATGAAAAATCTACAAGATGTTCTGAGCCTTCTAAGTGCTATGGTTTGCTTTAATCATGTCTAAATGAACGATTTGGGTGGATGGATAAAAAATTAGTCATTTTTCTATATGGAGATCAAAAGGGAGTTCGGTTGTTTGAAAGGAAAAAACTTTTTATGCTGACTCTAGTATAAAGTTTGAACTTCAATGTTCCTTGTTAAACTTGTGAAAATTTTAAACTGCGATTAAAATGACTTTTAGGTTCCAATTACAAGATTTCTCGCTAAAAAACTAATAACACTGTTGAAATATCTTTCTATATATTAAGATATCCCATATAATAGATATTAGGAAATATCAAATATTAGAAACTAGTAAGAATTAGGAACTAGTAAATATATTAGTATAAACTATTAAGAAACTAGTAAAATATTAGAAACTAGTAGTATTGTAACTCTATAAATAGAGTCTTATATTTCTTTTGTAATCCATCAAGGAATAAAACAATTTCTTTGATCAATTTCAACTTGGTATCAGAGCCAAAAGTCTTAAATTTGTGTTTGGGAATTTATATTGATTGAAAGAGAAGAGCCTTTCATCTTCATCTTGTTTTTCCGGTTTAGCTAAAGTGAAGGGCAACTGATGCTTCCGCAATAATGACTCTCAATAAGGCAAATTCAAATTTTGCTAAAGTTGTTGGTCAATCTGACAAAATTACTTATAAGTGTACACACTGCAACAAAATTGGTCATACCAAAAGTCATTGTTATGAACTATTAGGCTATCCAGAATGGTGGGATCATAATCGAAAGAAAAACTCTAAGAAGACCCTTGTAGATCCAACTGTTAAGCAAGCTTCATCGACGATAGCCACTACAGGTAATGTAGGCAAAACTTTAAGTATGTCTACACAATTTTCGAATAGTACTTGGATAATTGATTCTGGTGCTACAGATCATATGACTTTTGATTCTAGACAGGTCTCAACCATAAACGAATACATAAATATGTCTCTACTGCATCTACTATATTTTGTAAACCAAAAACATTAAAAAATGGTCAAAACTAGTAACCATAAATTTCATAATTCTTTTAAAGAAATCTCAAGTAATAACTGTAAGTTTTCGTAGATGAAAAAAACCTTCAAAACTTTTTACTCTTGTTAACATCTTAGTTTGAACTGCATCTACTATATTCAAACCCATTAAAACGTCTAAATATGAAAAGCTTATCGCCCACCCTGGGTTCAAAAGCCCTAAAACGTCTTCTACCTTCACCACAAAACCTCTCACAGTCATTAAAAATACCATCATTCCTGGCCTTCCAAATCGACGAGCAGATCGCAAATGGGATTAGACGTCATAAGTCCCTTCTTGACTTCTTCACTTTCGCTTCATCCCATTGATCCAAAAGACTTTTGATTGAGTTTGGGTAACACCAGTTGAAACCCACAACCCGAATGAAATAAGACCACAACTTCCATGCTTCCTCGCAATGGATGAATAGGTGTCTTATGGACTCCCCTTGTTTCTTGCACCTAGCATACCAGTTAGTTAGCTACATGTCATTATCACGAAGCATGTTTAACGTTGGGAGCTTGTTCAAAACTACTGCCCACAAGACAAAACTGACTCTGGGTGAAAGGGTTTAATTGAATAAGTAATCGGGATTAGTTGGATCCCACTCGAGCCAGCGATTCGGTTCACGTGATGGCGCTAAGTATGTGGATGCTTAGATGTTGGTGGGTGAATCCATTTTGATTAGTTTTCTCCAAAATCCCACCCATTCTATGTATGTATAATATATTGGTACATTTCTTTAACTCAATTAAGGATTTCTGTTTCACTTTTATAAAATACTCAAATTTCTTTTTAGATGACACCCTCGGGAAATTGTTTTACTCAAAAGTGATGATAGCTACAAATGAATAACTCCAATGTATTTATAGATACAATTGGATAAAATAGATGGCCCAGATTACTCATCACACATTGTAGATCTAACAACCAACCAGTCCCTTTAACCAACTAGCTCCTTTTAGTCATTCAAAACATATTTGACTAGTGTTCACTTTTCTCGTGAATTACAGTTCATTATATGGAAGTATGAGCCATTTTTTTGGCATTTATTATTAGCCATTGCTCCAAAAAAGGAACTCTTTAGTAAGAAAATAAGGTTCACGTAAAAAAAAGAAAAGAAAAAAGAAATCGGTCTTACACGTCAAGTTTGGTATTGAAATGTTAGATCTAGGTGCCAACAAGGGGTTATATCAGGTGTCCTATTTGTGTCTGATTGTCGCATAGGTTATGTTAGGTAAAATGTAAATTACATGTACTTATATGGGTTACTGTTAGGTTCACATAGGTTATGTCAGGTGCAGAGATGAGATAACATGGATTATATCAGGCGCACATGAGTTATGTCAGGCAAACTACTAGTTGAAATAATCACATTTTGAGTGTACTGTGCATTGGAGAAATCTGACGTTTTCAGCTATAAGTTGTGTGATGAATCAAAGACAAATATGTTACTGTACAATTTTCTAGGTACCAAACAGATAACTTTTTTTGGGGGCGGAAATATGTTGACATCACATTTTTTGTCAATTTAGACCTGATATATTTTACTTGGACTTTTCTGTTATTGACCATATATTTTTGGACCTTTTGTCAATCACTCTTTTTTATTTAGACTCCAATAGCAGTACATTTGTTAGAGCAAGTCCAATCTTATTGGGTTGAGGCTAATAACTTCAAATTTCAGCCTCCAGTCGTTAGACCGACTTCTCTTCGGCTGAGCTTAGCTCAAGCCCAAAGAGAATCTCAGTCGATTGTGCTCATTTCGGGTCGGTCAGGATATGGTTGTTGGGAGCCCAATGGTCATATGATGGGCCAGATGTGGTCGTTGGATCTGTTCCACCGACCAAATCTTGTAAATTTGGACTGTTGAGGCTCATCCAACGGTCCAAATGTGGGTTGGTTTCCTATTTATAGGGATCTACCCATACATAACTTACACACGCCTCTTTGTCTCTTATTTTCTCTCATTTTCTTTAATCTCTTACATAATTTTCTCGTTGTCTCTCAATTTATCTATTTCTTCATATAATGGATCCTCAAAACGTGCAACAAATGTCCAACGAAAGGTGTTTTTGGAAATGATATCTTCTAACTTCTCGAATGTTGAATTAGGGAATGATGATACCCATCAAATGTGCCCACAAATAACCTCCAATGAATCTTGTGATTATACTTATGTCCCGACTAGAACCAGAAAAGCTCTACGAGTGACGTAGAGACAAGAAGAAGATGTTTTACTTGTTAATTTTTATTTGAAACTCATATATGATGCGGTGACCGGAATAAATCAAAAGTTTAAAGTTTTTTGGAAAAAAATTACCGATGACTATAATGCAAAGGCGGTCGAGAACAACCCTTAAGGAGTTGTAAATCTCGTTTCAGCGAGATAAACCCTAAACGTAAAATCGTTATTCATTGTAAACAAATGAAGAAGATAAAAGCGGGAGATGGAAACAAAGATAAGAGTAGAAGTTGGATGAGTATGTAGTGAAAGGTGGTTGTATTTACAGATAAAGAGAAAGTTAATCAGTTAAAAGGGTTGTTGGATTGATAAATGTAATAAAATTTTAATTTCATAGATGTAATTAAATTTTAGTTGGGTAGATGTAATTAAAAGTGGTTGGTTAGATGTGACAAAAATGTGAATTGAAAAAAAAAATGAAAAAAAGTTCACACACGTGTTTCGCACATGCACCAGATCACACGTTTTTCGCACACTTACAAAATACCACACATGTGCTTCGCACATGCACAATATTTAGGCCTAAGTTCCTTCATGGTTGGAGTTGATTTTTAAGGTAGAGCCATTTCGTTTAATTATAATTAAAAAGGAAGGATTTAGCATTACCCCCTCACTACTAATGTCCTATTAACCCGTCTTTTAACTGGAAAATATCAAAACCCCCTTTTCTACGCATAAAAGTACGAAAACAGCCACATCCTTATTGTTTTTCTATTTTTTTTCTTTAATTTCTTATGTCTCTTTGTTCTTATGCTAACATCGTCGATGTTCTGCCGACGAAACTTCATTTCTCATATCTATTTTTTTTTTTTTATCTTATATCCCTTCTTCTACTTTACTAGCAACATTTACCTATCACTTAAAATTAATAAACAACAAAAATTCGACAAATAAAAATCCTAAAATTCTAAACAAAAATTTAACTTCTCAATAGTTCTTTGTTTTATGTTAAAGTTGATGTTTCCCACTGTAACGAAAAATCAAAATGTTAGAAAAGAACATATTAATTGGGCTTACAAATTAGATAAAAATTCACGGGAAGATTAAAATTAGAGTATTATGGCGATGGTAGGGATGTAAGAGGAAGAGTAGAAAATATCATAAGGGTGGGGTTATTTTCGTACTTTTTAGGTGCGAAAAATGGGATTTTACTCCTTTCCAATAAAAAAATGAGTCATACCTAATTGGACATTAGAGGTGAAGGGATCATACTAATTTCCCAAAAAAGAAAGTGGATTTTAGGCTATTTTCTTACATAGCCTCGGACATTGGTACTAGTCTTATAGTCCACAATGCAGAATCTAAATTCATAGCAGCATCAGTTACATATGCTCGAGCAATGAATATTGAAGAAAGTGAAGCTATAGTAATCCTTAATGGCCTCTCCTGGGCGGAAGAACATAACCACAGAAAGATAATCCTAGAAAGCGACAATATCCACCTAATCCGGCATCTCAAAAATCGTCGTCACAATATTCACTGGCAATCGTTGATTCATATTAGCAAAATAATTAAGGAAGATCGTAAGCAAGTTGGAAAGCGCCACTTTCAGCCATACCAAAAGAACTCTAAACTCGCACGTCGCAAGCTTGCTAAATGGGGCTCGGAAAAAGGATAGATCTAAGTCTTGGACTAATGTCCCTTGTATTTTGGTTCAATTTTATTGTAATGGCACTCTTAATTAGTAATGAGAAGTATTGTTCATAACAAAAAAGTCTTTTTTTGTGAAGTTGTGCTAGTTTAGTTTCTACTACATCACAATATCTCTCCCGCATTTTGTAGGAGCAACACGAACATGAACACTCGTGCCCGACTGAGGGACCCGAAAACAGGGACGGAGCTACTGGTGGGCTGAGCCCGGGTCTTCCTACCAGTAACTTGTATTTTGTGTTGAACTTACTAACAGAAGACTTTAGCAGCTCAATTGGCAAATCGCGAGGATTCTGCCTGGGAGATCCAGTGTTCGACTCGCCTCACCACCAATGTATTCTTTTAGTAAACATCAATGACTATAACTTAATCGTGTGTTTGGTTGCAGGATTAGGAATCTAGAATTCTTGGTCTGTTTTTCTACCAAGAATCCTAAGGATTCCTAATTTTAAAATTTGTATTTGACCAAAATCTCACCCTACCCCTTAGGATTTGGATTAATAAACCTATATTTCAAACTTAAAAATCAATAAAAAAAACATTTCCTTCTCCAAATAATTATTAAATTTTTTTTTCAAAAATCATTTTTTTTTTCAAAAAGTGTTTTTCCCGAAAATCATTTTTCTTCCCCAAAATCCGAATTTTCTCTCGAAAATGGATTCTTCCCCAAATATTTTTTTTTCTGAAAATCTATTTTTTTCCTCCGAAAACAAATTTTCCGTTGAAAACTGTTTTTTCTCCAACTCCGTTTTTTTATCGAAACATATTTTTCTTTCTCGAAAATCATTTTTTCTTTTTCGAAAATGTCGGTTTTCGGGAAAAAAAGGTTTCATAAAACCTCGGTTGCCGAAATAACTGGATCTCGAAAACTAATAATTTCGGGAGAAAATTTATTTTCAGGAAAAAGGGTTTTTCGAAAAAAGAATTAAAAACAAGTTTCGAAAAAAAATTGTGAAGAAAAAAAAGGGTTCTCGAATGAATTGATATTTGACAAAGATTGTTTCGAGAACAACGTTTCTTCAATATTTTTTAAAAGAAGTGTTTAAAAATACTCAAATAATAATGAATCACATGATTCTTAAGTTGTCAAACAAACCAAAAAATATTACTGGGATTCATGAATCCGAAGGACTCATGAATCTGCAGATTCATGATTCCGTCATCTAAACGCACCATAAGTTCTTTTATTAACATCAATGACTTAAATACAATTCTTCATTATTTTAAGGTTTAATTCTTTTGTATGTTTCTCCTCTCATAGGGTTGTACTGAAATTTTTTATATTTTTATTTTTTTCGTACAAAGATTCCTATTAGTATTAAACACAACTAATGTCTATTTTATACCAAAAGATAGATATAGATCAAATAATGCCCATTTTGCACTATGATTGTGATCGTTTATATAATTCTTTTTTTGAACGACATTTTTCAAGTACATGAATATTTGTAGTTACTGAATCAATATGTATTGTATAGAAATTGAAAAATCTTGTGAATGCTTGATATATTCAACTCGTCCCTACTCATATTCTTGGCTCCGCCCCTGTCCGAAAATACCTGAACTTATGAATCTCCCAAAATATGACGGACCCGAATCACGATACTGACCCGCACCGCTCCACGTGTATAAGAGTAATTTTACATCATATCTCAGACTCTCATTTTGAGTTATCACGTCTCTCCCCATATGGTTTACATTTGTGTTATTTTTGCCTTTCAATAAGGTATGTCTCGGATGACGAAGGCCAGCAAAAGATCCAAATAAATGCCCACCGAACCGTGATGCTATGCCCTGTCGGAATCCCGGATGGAGTACTTGGCCGGTTCGGATCTAGTGAGAGAAAGTGTTTGACTTTCTCTCACTAGATCATGCCCGTCCAAGTACCCCGGTCAGGAGATTGGCCGGGCATAGCATCATTAATGATGCCCAAAACTGCCCTACTGCAAGGTAAAACACACTTTCTCTTCGAACAAGCATCCTCGGGCCGAAGATATTCGAGTAACAACACAAAATTTATACATATTATCCTTCCTAAGAGGGGACCATGAGCTACCTTTGGTTATGCCTTCCTGTCATGTTTTAAAGTTACTCTTTGCTCTATTTTATGATATCTGGGCATTTGGTGACATTTAGAGCAAACAATAGTTACTACTATTGAACTTTTCAGTCCTGTGACATCAAAGACCCTAATCAAAACATCCAGTGGACAGTTCCCGAAGGCCGAAAGCGGTGCTGGCCCCCCGATACTCTTTCATGTAGATTTCTTCCCCCATTGAATTTTTCAGGCCTGTGACATCAAAGACCCTAATCAAAACATCCAGTGGACAGTTCCCGAAGGCAGAAGGCGGTGCTGGTCCCCCGATACTCTTTCATGTAGATTTCTTCCCCCAGTTTTTCCTGTATATATATATTCATATGAAAAATCTACAAGAACATGTTCTGAGCCTTCTAAGTGCTATTGTTTGCTCTAATCATGCTAGAATGGAATGATGGCTTCTTCGTTTTCCTTAATCGGATACATCCAAATTCTTTTTCTTTACAAGATCCAAAAAATTACATTCCTTTGTGGTGACCGAACTTGTAGTACAAATCCGAAAAATTTGAAAGAGTTTGTAGTGTTTTCTTAAGACAAACTTGTAGTACAAATCCGAAAAATTACATTCCTTTGTGGTGACCGAAAAATACAAGATGCGGGTTATGATGTGCGCCCTTAACGTGCTCTTGAATTCGGATTATTGAGTTGGGTAAGTTGTCATAGTTGGGAGTAAAATGATCTCCAAAATTTAGATTTTAAATTCAAATTACAAGATTTTTCATAAAAAAAAAACTCGTCTTAGAGTTTCTAAAAGGATGATGCTCAAAGCACCACACCAAAATATTATAACATGGTAGAGTTTTTCTTGTCTGGGGTCAATGATCATTGGCGGAAGGTATCTATAAGCACCCAGTGGGTAAAGTTCACCTTCATCCTTGTATTTCTTCCAAAACAACCTTCTCTCTCTTACTTAATTCTATCTTTCTCTGTCCACTACCCGTGCAGTGGTTGGAAACCTCCTTCTTAAGTTCATGAGGTCCTGAGATCGAATCTCAGTGGAAGCAGTTCGCCATCAAGATTTATCTCATATAATTTAGGCACTAAACAAAGTAGAGGTACGAGTAGATGGGTCATTCAGACCCCCTAGAATGGTCTTAAGAGTCTTTATATGGCCTTTAGGGCCTAAGATGTCTTATTGACGGTTATAGTGCTTATCCAAATTCATGATGTATTGCATATTATATTCATGATGTATCAATGCCATTAAAATGTAAGGCCGCGGCTTTGGGGGATAAAATTTCTCCGGGGAATAAAAAAAATTCTCTAGGGAATAAAAATTTTGTCAAAAAATATTGGCTCATGGGCATATATTTTTTTTTTGGGTTATTTCCCTAATGGCCCCCAACTTTGTGACCAGCTTCCCGCCTGGCCCCTTACTTTACGAGAAATACCCATATGGCCCCCTTCCGTTATAACACCGTCACACTCTCTCCTCCTTCATGTTTTCTCTCTCTGCCAACTCACGCCACATCATCTGTTACGCCACCTCATCATCTTCTCCGACAGAGGTCGCCGGCCGGCCAAATTTCCGACCGGCGACCTTCAAACTAAATTTTTTTTTTTTTTATTTCTCTCCTCTCTCTCTCTAAGAACTCCGGCGAAGGAACCCTTCGTCGGAGTTCTTAGAGAGAGGAGAGAAATAAACATTCTTTAGAGAGAGAAAAAAATTTAAGATCGCCGGCCGGCCGAATTTCTGGCCGGCGAACCCAGCGGGGAAGACGATGATGTGGCTTGTGAAATGATGTGGCAGAGAGAGAAAATGAGATGGAGGAGAGAGATTAACGGAAAGTTAACGGTGTCAGAAAAAAGGAGGTCATATGGGTATTTTTGCTAATCGAAGGGGCCAGGCGGGAAGCTGGTCACAAAGTTGGGGGCCATTTGGGAAATAACCATTTTTTTTAGTCCAAAAATTGACTTGATCAAACATTACCCCTTAATCTTCATCTTCTCTCCCTATCTCTCTATCTCTCCCTCACCATCTCTCGTATTCTCTTATTATTTTTTCTTTATAACTAAAACTATATTCAACAAGAAAATAAAAATCCATATTAGAAAATGATCATAACCAACCCTAGAATCAGAACTAGAATAAGTTTTCCAACATATAGATAAGGTAGTTTAGATAGTTTTAGATACAAAAATCGGCAAATTAGAAGCAGAAGAAAAGAAAAAGCTATAAAGAGAACTAAAGGGGGTTAATTGAGGTAGAGATTGAAGAGATACCTGACATCAGAGCATTATTAGCTGAACGGAAATATGAAGAAGAAAAAAGAGAAATTAAAAAGCGAATTCTTCTTATCATTATTTCTTTAGTTTCTTGATTTTCATGTCAATCTTATTTGTTTACTTATGGCATAAACCTTTTAAATGATATCTCAAAACCCTAAATTTGATAAGGTGATTGGATTTTTCAGATCCGTGAACTAATAATTTATTTTTAATCTCTTAAGATTCAGTCTATCTTTCATATGCATTTTTAGGGTTTTATCATTTCTATAACTGTTATATACCCTTTGTTGTTTCTGGGGTTAATGGGTTATTGATTAAATTTGACTTATTATTGTTTAGTTTATTAGGGGTTCGTTCAGATCTTAGTTATTGATGGTTGTGGATTTAGGTGTTTTTTTTTTCTTTTAGGGTTTCCAAGTGAAGAAGGTTTATATGGAAAATGGGGTAGATAGCGTTGGTAGACCTCTTTCTGAAGTACAAACTTTGACAGTTGATGGTGGAATATCTCAATTGAAATTGCTTGATGACATTGTTCAGGTGTTTCAGAGACGAAGTGTTTCTGAAGGTGATGATGTTTTTGAGGAAGCCATTAATGGTAATCCTGAAGGCACGCCTCATGAAGAAGACCGTCAGAGAAAAACGATTTACATGAGGCTATTGTTAATGGGGACGAGAGTGTAGAGAAGAAAAGTGATTTGAATTTGTCAGAAGTTAATGGAAGCCCTAATGGAGATCATGCTTCTGAAATGTTTGAAGAAGCTATTGTTGAACCTGTCTCTCCATCACTGGATACACCTCCACTTTCTCTTCTGCTGTAGAGAGAGAAAAGAATTTTAGTGAGAGAAGAAGAGTAGTACGTAGAACTACAATGGGGGACTAGGAGTCTCGTCCACAATCTAATTTCTATCGAAGGCGGAAACTAAGAGGGTGTTTGATTTTCGCACTTATTAAGTGATTTTCACTTAATAAGTGCGGGCCGGCAATTTTAGGCTGTTTGATTTTTCACTTAATAAGTGAATATCACTTGTAAGTGGGGTCAAAGTAAGTGCAAAATAGTAAGCTCCAACTTGGAGCTTATTTTTTTGCACTTACTTTCTAAGTGCTAAAAAAGACATTTTTATCCTTCTCCGAATATAATAATTACCAATATAATTATAACTAAAAAGAAAATCTTAAACAATTGATAAGTAAAAAAAATTTTTATGACTTTAGCGATGACTCTTTTCCTTCTTCACTCATCCTTCACCTAAGCTTTTCTCCTAATTTTTTTCGTATCTCTTCCTTCATTAATCACGGAACCACCCAAACTCCATGACGCAACGTAAATTTTTTCTCGTTCATAATTCTTAATTATTTGAGGTTAATATTTTCAACACAAAGTATTTATAAATCGTAATTATCTTGTATCCAACTCGCGACCATAATGAATTAGCATGAAATGCTAAAATGTAACTATTTCAAGGTCAAAATAGACAATTTCTCATTTTTATGACATTTAAAATTAATATA
Source organism: Eschscholzia californica (assembly GCF_041429995.1). Taxonomy (NCBI): domain Eukaryota; kingdom Viridiplantae; phylum Streptophyta; class Magnoliopsida; order Ranunculales; family Papaveraceae; genus Eschscholzia; species Eschscholzia californica. Next base: position 71,944,845 of record NW_028238198.1, read on the forward strand.
AAAATAAAAATCAAACACTTAGAAATGATGGAAAACAAACGCCATAGCACTTACAAGTGATATCACTTACTAAGTGATGATAATCACTTAGTAAGTGCTAGCAGTTATAAGTGCTAAAAAGTCAAACACCCTCTAAGAAGAGAGAAAGTAGCAGTGAATTAGAGGGGAAAGAGAAGAGGCGGCAATAGTGGCCGAAATAGTGGTGGTTAGGATAGTGGTGGTGAATGTGATAAAGAAAATGAAGATTAGGGAGCAATGTTTGATCGAGTGAATTTTTGGACTAAAATAAAATATTCCCACGAGAATGTAAAAAAAACATGGATTCTCTAGAGAATTTATTCCTTATAAAATTTATTCCCCAAAGCCGCGACCAAATGTAATGACTCTTGGAGTCCAATCTGAAGAAAAAAAAAATCCTTTCCCTCTAGTTCGTTTGAATAATAATGTCTGCCCCTCTGTAATGGCAACCAAAAGCCTCCATCAACACTCTCTCACGTCACAGTGTCTTTCACCAAAAACCTCAAGAACTCATTTTCTCTTATCTTTCTCTCTCATCAGTTGTGATTGGCAGCCAAACCACCAAGCTTATCCTAATCTCTATTCTCTTACCCCACAAACAGCCATTTTCTCTCCCTCTGCCTCTAGGAATTCCTCGAACCCCATTTCCCCTTCCAAATCACCTTCTTCATCAAAACCACAACTCACCCCTCCAATGAAATCCCCTTCAACAAAACTCATATCTCCTGCAAAATCACCAACTCTGATTTCCCCAACCATATCACCTTCAACTCCACCACCATATGTATCATCTTCTCAACTTGTAAGAGTTTTTATGTAAGAGAAGTAAAATTTATGCAAGATTCAAGAAAGAAGATGAGTGAGAGGTTTTGGGATCTATTAGAGAGAAAAATGAGTCAGAACCGAACTCCAATCCAAACGGCGTTAGGGATTGAACGGTTAAAGCTGGGTGCTTAAAAATCTCCGACGCCTATATACTTTCGAGTTGTTGGGTCGTCTGCTAATAGCCCCACCCGCTTAGAACATTTGGGGCGGGTGCATTTACCAGCACCCTTTGTATAAGAAAATTCTAAACCAATAACTGAGTTTTGAAGTTGTTAAAAAATTGTAAACCAACAAAACTGAGTTCAGAAGTTGTTAAAAAATGTTCGAAACCTTCTATCAATGAGAAGGTGATGTTGAAACTACTTTTTACGCTTATCAAGAGCATCTCCAATGCAAAATTCAAGAAAAACTCTAAAAATCTTATGTGTCGAGTGTGAAAAGTGGATCTCTAAATGGTCTATTTCCTATTTGGCCATTTAGAACAGGGGCGGAGCTATAAGTGGAACTCTAAAAATCTTATGTTTTAAGTGTGAAAAAATTGTAAATCCAGTGATAGTTATGAGCAAACCTGTTTTATTTGCTTGATGTTATTTAGCCACTTGGTAAAGTTTCAATGGTTCCAACTGTGCAGACACAGGTTCAACTCCCTCCCATGATTTTATTTTTTATCTATATATGCCTTTTGAAGAGGGAACTTAGAGCATCTCCAACGCAAGACTTAAGAAAAACTCTAAAAATCTTATGTGTCAAGTGTAAAAAATGGATCTCTAAATGGTCTCTTTCCTATTTGGCTATTTAGAGATTCTCTATTTGAAAGCCTTCTCCAATGCAATACTCAAGAGAAACTCTAAAAATTTATATTTTAGTGTAAAATTAATTTATTTGCTTATGTGGCACTTAGAGATCCTCAAGAGGACACTCTAAATTTAGAGTGTCTTCTTAAGGATCTCTAAAATAACTACCGCTGCCTCATTTTAGAGATCTAAGTTAAGTGTTGCATTGGAGATGGATTTTGAAGAAAAACTCTAAAAAATCTTATGTGACACTCTAACATTTAGAGTTTAAGTCTTGCATTGGAGATGCTCTTAATTAATACTTTTTTTTAGTTTAAGGGGGTGTTTATACATGGATTATATATATTCTTTTCTCTTATAAAACAAAAATTCTTTTAAGCTAATACAAATCTTTTCTTTGCTATTTCTTTTTCTCCCACATATCAAACACAATTATTTATATGCAGTTTCTTTGCGCGAAAATGAGATTTTCGAAAATAAAATCTTAATTTCAATTTTTCTTATACTGAATTTAAAAAGTGCCCTTACTATGGATATATTTGGATCAAGACACTTCTAACAACGAACTATCTAATGTATTCATTAAGTTTATCTAATTTGAATGATGTAGGTGATTTTTCTAGACTTCGACTTTCAGCCCGTCCCTGCTCTAATGAATTTAAAAAGTTCCCTTACTATGGATATATTTGGATCAAGGCACTTCTAACAACGACAACTATCTAATGTATTCATTAAGTTTATCTAATTCGAATGATTTAGGTGATTTTTCTAGACTTCGACCTTCAGCCTGTCCCTGCTCTAAATCCTGGTTTCGCTTCTGATTTAGAGATACTCTGTTGGAAAGCTTTTACTAGTGCAACACTCAAGAGAAACTCTGAAAACCTATATTTTGGTATAAAATTAACTGATTTGTTTATGTGGCACTTAGAGATCCTCAAGAGGGCACTCTAAATTTAGAGTGTCCTCTTGAGGATCTCTAAAATAAATTTTGACACATCATTTTTAGAGATTCATGTTGGGTTTTGCATTGGAGATGGATTTTAAAGAGAAACTCTAAAATCTCCTATGTGATACTCTAAGATTTAGAGTTTGAGTGTTACATTGGAGATGCTCTAACATCTTATTTTGAATGGTCGGGGTTTTGAGAAATAAGAATATTTTTCGGGGTAGAAAATTTTAAACGGAAGATGTGAATTTTGACGAATTCTCAAGGTGCAAAATTTTAAAGGAAAACAAATCATCTTCTTCTTCCTCATCCTTACCACCAACTCCAGCCACCACTAACTCCGGTCACCACCTCTAACTCTGACCACCATGATTTCTTTTCTTTTTTTCATCTTCTTCTTCTCTCCTTCCAATAAAACTACAACATCCATTTATCTTTATTCTCTACTCCCCCTTCTCCCTTTCTCTCTCTACTCCTCCCTCCACATCTTCCCTTCTCTCTATCTAATCCGACGAATAGATGGTCCCTTCGCCGGAAAATCGATTTGGGGATCACCCACACCAGTGACTGGGGTTGAAAGATCCCAAACCAATACGCAAGTTGGGGGATTTGGGGGAATCCCTCCAACACCGAGCCGGTTTGGGGGATCCCAAACCAGTATGAAGTGGTTGGAGATTTTCCCCAACCTGTCCTACCCCTCCAAAACATAGAAGGAAAAACTAGAGAGAGTATAAAAGGGGGGAGAAGATAGAGAGATAGGGAGGAAAAAGAGAGAACCGAAAGAAGATAAGGAAAACTAATAGTAGTAATGGTGGATGATATTCGGATAAACTAAAGGTCGTCGGTAATGGTTGTTTGCCAGCGACCATAACCGGAGTCAAGAAAAAATGTTGGTGAAGTTGAGGGAACAACAAAAAAACCTAAAGATTCCACTCTAAATTATTTCCCTTAGCAATTAAAGAATAAGTTGGTCAACTAACGCTGACCAATTTTTGACCAAGTCTATGCATCCCGGAAAACATTCTTATTTCCCCAAAACGTCGACCTATCTCTAAATAACACCTTAGAACATCTTTTTCTCGAAAAACTGTAGAATTTTTTTCTTGAGTGAGATATGAAAACTTTTTGCCTAGACCTTTTCTTCATTACTTCAACAAGATTCAATTTTGTTAACAAATAAAGATTTTCTTCGACATATGTAAACTTAGTTTTTCGCCTACCTATTAAATTTAGAGTTATTTTCCAAATGTCCCATAGTTTATGACTAGCTTCCTGCGTAGCCCCTTAGTTTATCGAAAATATCTAAATGACCCAATTTTTTTTTGTTACTGTTGATTGATTGTTTACTTCTTCTAAAACTTTCCAGAAATACCCTCTATTTATTACCAAATAGTAAACTCTCATTCTCTTCACTCCCATTATTTCTTTTCCTAGATTTTCTCTCCGTAAAGCCATTTATATCTTCTTGAGTTCTTTTCTCCTAGTTGTGGTGGTTGTAGAGCTCTTCGTACAACTGTAATTTCATGTCCGAATCTCTCTCTTCCTCTCTCTAAAATTATTTAAAAAAAGTCAGAGTTTGATGTTGGTTTTTTTCTATTTTGCTATGAATTTGTCAGTTTGCAGAGATGAACCGAAATGTTCATCATCAACATTAAGGATTGAATCCTAAAATTCATCATCATCAGAATGACCCTAGATGTTCATCATCACAAATTCTCCATCATCATCGCTGTTGAGAAATATCCTATTTTTAAGGCAATGTGTGAAGCCTTGTTGGAGTGGGTGGTAGTTTTGTGCAGTTTAGAAACTGTTTTGTGAAAACTACCAAGTGCTTATATATATGTAATTACTAGTGGTTTATTTTCATGTTCTGAATTATTCTCTGCTTTAAGAGTAACCCTGTAAAACTGTTCCTGTTTAGTGAAGAAGAAGATTGATTGTTGCTGCCCCGTGGAGTAGGTTTTAACGCCGAACCACGTAAATCTTGTGTCCTGTTATTTCCTACTGTTTTTTGTTGCTTTTGTTGTTATCTTTGTGCAATTATCATCTTGTGAATCTGTTGCAATCTTCAACATTTGGTATCAGAGCTTTGGTTGTGATTTAATCTACACAATGTCTTCAAAATTTGAAATCCCTAAATTCAATGGTTCAAATTTTACATTGTGGAAATTGAAGATGCAAGCTATGTTGGTGAAAGATGGTTGTGAAGTTGCGATTAAGGGAAAAGAGAGAAAACCTCCTGAAATGAAGGAAGATGTATTTGAAGAAAAGGATAGTTTAGCAATGGCAGATATTCTACTTGCTTTAGATGATGTTGTTTTGTTCAATGTGTCTGGAGAAACAACTGCACAGGGCATTTGGGACAAATTGACAAACATGTATGAAGGAAAATCTTTACCAAATAAAGTTTTTCTCCGTAGACAATTATATAATCTAAGGATGAAGGAAGGAGCTTCATTGCAAGAACACATGAACGACTTCAATACTCTGATTAATAAACTTGCAGCAGTTGACGTGAAGATTGAAGAAGAGGAAAAATCCAGCCTTTTGTTATGTTCAATGCCTGATTCATGGGATGGTTTGATTATGAACTTAAGTGGCAGTACATCTCTCAGTATGGATGCACTTGTGTCAGCATTACTCACCGAAGAGTCTAGGCGAAAATCAGGCCAAGGTTCTTCAGGCGATGCAATGTTGGTAAGAGGTAGATCGACTGAAAAAAATTATGGGGATAGATCCAGATCCAAATCTAAAGGACATAAGAAAGTAAAGTGTTGGTCATGTGAAAAATCTGGGCACTTACGAAGAGATTGTCGACTACGGAAAGCAAATCAGGAAAATTCAAAAGCTGATTTGCGAGGACAAAAAACAGAACCAAAAACTTCACAAGGAAATATAGTTGAAGATGGAACTTCTTCTGAAGATGGTGTTGTGTTGTCAGCAATAGGATGTGGCGAGTTGATACATCAATGGATTCTTGATTCAGGTGCTTCGTTTCATATGACACCACATAAAGAGTGGTTTTACTCCTATGCGGTGTGTAATAGAGGTACTGTTTACATGGGTGACGATAATCCATGTAAAATAGCTGGAATTGGAGATGTCCGAGTCCGGATGTTTGATGGAAGTACTCGTACAGTTTCTAATGTTCGACATGTTCCTGCACTAGGAAAGAGTCTCATATCTTTGGGGGTCTTGGATAAAGCTGGTTACAAATTTTCTGGAGAAAATGGACGACTAAAAGTAAGTAAAGGGGCACTTGTGGTCATGAAAGGGGAATTAATCAGTGGTTTGTATCGTCTTATTGGAGATACCGTAGCCGGTGAAGCAATTGTTGCAGATGCAGAATCTGAATTGGCAACAACATGGCACAAACGCTTGGGTCATATGAGCGAGCGTGGTTTAAAGGTACTCCTTGATAATAACTCACTTCCTGGTCTGAAATCTTCTAAGTTAGATTTATGTGAAGACTGCTTATTTGGTAAACAACATCGTGTTAAATTTTCAAAGTCTAACTCTAGAAGTAAGGATGTTTTAGAACTAATACATTCAGATACATGGGAAGCCACTGTTGAGTCACTTGGAGGTGCACTATACTTTGTTTCTTTCATAGACGACCATTCTAGAAAAGTTTGGGTTTATATGCTTAAAAGGAAATCTGACACATTTGCATGTTTTAAAAAGTTTAAGGCTTTGGTTGAAAATCAGAAAGGAAAGAAAATAAAATGCTTGAGAACTGATAATGGAAAAGAGTATCTTGGAGATTTTCAGGATTTTTGCAGTGAGCATGGGATTTACAGGCAATGGACTGTTGCTGCCACACCACAACAAAATGGTGTGGCTGAACGTATGAACCGTACTCTTATGGATCGTGCTAGAAGCATGCTAAGTGCTGCTGGTTTGGAGCATTGTTTTTGGGCAGAAGCGGTTCTTACATCGTGTTATTTAGTAAATAGATCTCCTACAACAGCACTTGGTTACAAGGTTCCGGAAGAGATATGGTCTGGTAAGTCTGTAAATTATTCTTTCCTTCGGATTTTTGGTTGTGATGCCTATGTGTGGGTTCCAAAAGAGAAGAGAACTAAATTGGACGTGAGGTCCAAAAAGTGTATTTTTCTTGGCTATGCAGATGGAGTAAAGGGGTACAGATTGTGGGATCCTACTGCCCGCAAGTTGGTGATTAGCCGAGATGTCATTTTTAATGAAGATGCTATGCAAAAACAGAAAGTTGCTGATGTACATGAGATAGATAGTGTTGAAGTTGAATTTGCAAAAAGAGATGAGAAACAATTGGGTGCTGATTCAAACAACCAACCTGTTGAAAATCATGAAGATGATGTTGGTGAAGAGCAGGTAGAAGAACCACTTGCTCAAATGCAAGAAACACAAGATCGACCTCGTCATTCTCCTACATGGTTAAAAGACTACGACACGACTTATGCATGTGTTGCTGATGATCGTGAACCTAATTCCTATCAAGAAGCATGTGAGTCTGTTGATGCTAGCTCTTGGAGAGCATCCATGGAAGAGGAGATGGAAGCCTTGTATAAAAATAATACATGGACATTGGTAACATTACCACCGGGTAGAAAAGCAATTGGTTGCAGGTGGGTTTTCAAACTAAAGAAAGACGCTAACGGGAATGTAGAAAGATACAGAGCCCGTTTAGTTGCCAAAGGGTATGCTCAAAAATCAGGTATTGATTTCAACGAAATATTTGCTCCAGTTGTTCGTATGACTACTATTCGAATAGTGTTAAGTATGGCAGCTGTTTTTGATTTAGAACTTGAGCAGTTAGATGTAAAAACTGCTTTCTTGCATGGCAACTTGGATGAAGAAATATATATGACTCAACCCGAAGGTTTTGTAGAAGAAGATAAAGGGAATCTGGTTTGTCAGTTGAACAAGTCTCTGTACGGTTTAAAACAGGCGCCGAGGTGTTGGTATAAGAGATTTGACTCCTTCATTGTGAGCTTGGGATTTCGTCGGTGTGAAGCTGATCATTGTGCTTATGTTTGTGATATTGACAATGGTAGCTTCATTATCTTGTTATTATACGTAGATGATATGTTGATTGCAGGTGCTAACAAAAGTAGCATTGCTAACTTAAAAGCTCGTTTGGCTAGGGAATTTGAGATGAAGGATTTGGGGGCTGTGAATCGGATACTTGGGATGACAGTACATAGAGATAGAAAGAACAGGAAAGTCTGGATAACTCAAAAGAGTTATGTTGAGAAGGTTCTCCGTCGTTTCAATATGGAGAATGCTAAACCAGTCAGTACTCCATTTCCTGTTAACTATAAGTTGTCTTCTAGGCAATCTCCTAGCACGGAAGCGGAGAAGGCAGCGATGTCTCGTGTACCTTATTCATCAGCAGTAGGGAGTTTGATGTTTGCCATGGTATGTACTAGGCCAGATATTGCCCAAGCAGTGGGAGCAGTTAGTAGGTACATGGCAAACCCGGGTAGAGAACATTGGGATGCCGTGAAGTGGATTCTTCGTTTCTTGAAGGGCACTTCTGATTGTGTTATTTCCTATGGTGGGAAAAATTTGAAATTGGTTGGTTTTGTAGATGCAGATTTTGGTGGTGATAAGGATAGAGCTCGATCAACTACAGGTTATGGTTTTGCTCTTGGTGGTGGAGCAATTAGTTGGCAATCAAAGTTGCAGTCAACAGTTGCTTTATCCACCACAGAAGCTGAATATATGTCAGCAACACAAGCATGTAAAGAAGCTATATGGCTGAAGAGGTTGCTTGGTGAATTGAAATTTGGGCAGAATATGGTGACAGTATATTGTGACAGTCAAAGTGCTTTGCACTTGGCTAAAAATCCAACTTTCCATGCTCGGACTAAACACATACATGTTCAATATCATTTTGTTCGTGAAGTTGTTGATGATGGAGAGGTCTCCTTAGAGAAAATCAGTACCAATGATAATCTTGCAGATATCTTTACGAAGCCGGTTGCAAGAGAGAAGTCTGAGAGGTGCATGAAACCTCTCGGGCTTGTTGTTACTTGATGAGATGTAACGTTTGGACAGCAACTTGAAGAATCGTTCGTCGCACTAAAAGAGAACAAGTCTTCAAGTGGGAGAATGTTGAGAAATATCCTATTTTTAAGGCAATGTGTGAAGCCTTGTTGGAGTGGGTGGTAGTTTTGTGCAGTTTAGAAACTGTTTTGTGAAAACTACCAAGTGCTTATATATATGTAATTACTAGTGGTTTATTTTCATGTTCTGAATTATTCTCTGCTTTAAGAGTAACCCTGTAAAACTGTTCCTGTTTAGTGAAGAAGAAGATTGATTGTTGCTGCCCCGTGGAGTAGGTTTTAACGCCGAACCACGTAAATCTTGTGTCCTGTTATTTCCTACTGTTTTTTGTTGCTTTTGTTGTTATCTTTGTGCAATTATCATCTTGTGAATCTGTTGCAATCTTCAACAATCGCCAAAAATTAATTCATCATCAACATTTGTCATAACAACAAATAATATAAAAATTATCTTTGTTCACTAATCACCATCAAAGAAAAACACAAAGACCCCATCATTTAATAATATCAAAATCTCCCACATTTGGGGTTCTTCATCAGCCAGTTCATTAACCCTATTTGTATCTTTAAATATTGGACCAACAATTGAAGTCAAAATCTTTTTTTTTAACAAAAAAAAATTTCAATGCCAGCCATCATCTCCAAAATTATAATGGATCCATGTAACCACGAGAACCATTAATCGATTCATTGAAGATGACATGATTATTGAAGAAATCCCTATTTTTGAAAACCCCAAATCATAAAGTTTACGGTTTACTTGATCATGGAGAAGTATAGTTGATGATTTTATATCACCAAGAATGATTCGAGGTTTACATTCATACGAAGATATTCAATTGAAACCCCAAAAAAAAACGATAATGGGAACCATAGAAATCATAAATAATGTCAACCCATTGACAAAAAATAAAGAATTTCAATTTACCTCTTTCATCACAGTAACCAAAGAGGTTAATTAAATGAATCTAAAGAGCCCAAAAAGTTGAATTTGATGAATGAAGAAAATGATGATAAATTCATGGTTAATCTTTTTATTTCATCACGATTAAATGTTTTGGGACAAATGAAGAAAAAGAAGATAACAATGATGTACAAGGGTTATTAATCATAATCATCATATTATTAGAAGAATTAGTGCTATCTGGATATTGGGTGGGAGTGATAGTTGTAGCTTTTGGGGTTAAGGATTTTTAGAGAGAGCGAGTTTATGTGAAAGAATTAAAATGAGGGTATTTGTGAGAGCTCTTAAAAAAAGTGAATAGTCAATGGATGGTAACAGTAAAAGAGGGTCGCCTAGGTATTTTCGATAAACTAAGGGCTGCGCAGGAAGCTGGTCATAAACTAAGGGGCCATTTGGAAAATAACCCTTAAATTTACACTTCATTTACACTCCTACGTGTAGCTGGAGACTTGGAGGCCAGGTTACTCAAATTCAAAGGGTTGGAGTACAAAATGTTGAGTAGTTTCGTAGCCGTAAAATTTTATGTTATAAACTTATTAATATATTAAAAGTTATGAAGCAAAAAAAATCTTTTTAAAGAATATGATATTGATATGATTCTTATCAATGTTAACTGCACAAAAGATTTTAACTTAATTTGTGACTTGATAACTCACTCAGATTAAAAATGATACATATTATATTCATACTTTAATATCTTTTAATAAAATTGAGTCAACAAGTAAAAAATTATATAAAAATATTTTATGTGTGTAGCGCTCCCACATCATTTATAAATTAGTCATGTAGATAAATAATTGACTAGCTTTTATGGAGGTTTTACTAACGTTTCGATGTTAATTACATTATAAGCTATTAGTTATTGTTTATTACTAGATAAAACTATTGACAATCAGACATTAACTTATTTGTCATTTTAATGATAAGTTGGGGTTTAACTTTTAGAGTCATATTCTGATCATCGTAGTATTTGATTAATAAGATGAATGTCAATATAATAGAGGTTTTACCTGAGGTAGCAGAGTTTGTATTGGTTAATCTTGATGTTGCTTCTATTATATCTATCTCGTGTACTTACGAGATGTTAAACGAATGTGCTTCTTGAGTACTAATTCATCCCGAATTTTGACATTAAGATAACCAATTCTACTTAATTCTTTTATTACTTGATTTGAAAAAATTATTTGATTATTTAATTAATAAATAATATTAATTTTATAATTCAAAAAAAATAAATTTTCTTTCTAACTAATACTATTATTCCATTCTAATTAATAATGTTATCTATTATTAGAAGTTTATTTGAAAATTAATAAATATTATTTATTTAACCAATAGAAGAGTCTAATTATATCTATAATAGAGGTTTTATCTAGGGTAGTAGAGTCTATATTTGTTAAGCTAGATTTTGTTTTTATTATATCTATATCGTGTACTTGCAAAATGTTAAACGAATGCGCGTTTCGAGTCCTTTCATTCATCCCGAAATTTGATATTAAGGTAACCAATTCTTTTATTACTTGATTTTAAAAAATATTTTATTATTTAACTAATAAATATTATTTAATTTTATAATTGAAAAGAAATAAAATTTCATTCTAACTAATAATATTATTTCAGAACTAATTAATATTATTTATTCATTCAATAAAAGAGTCTAATTTTACCTATAGTAGATGTTTCGCTTTGGTCAAGTGGGATGTTGCTACTATTATCGTTAATGGTGTACTTACGTGTTTTTAAAAGAATGCGCTTCTCCATTCCCTTTATTCACCCTAAATTTTGACATTGAGGCAACCAATTCTACTTAATTCTTTTATTACTTAATTTAAAAAATTATTTTGTTATTTAATTAATAAATAATATTAATTTGATAATTCAAAAAAATAAAATTTCATTCTAACTAATAATATTATTCCATTCTAATTAATAATGTTATCGATTGTTAGAAGTTTATATAAAAACTAATTAATATTATTCATTTAATCAACAAAAGAATCTAATTAATAATATTAGTTTGTAAGATAACTAAAATAATTAATAAATAAAACTATTGATTAGTCTTTGAATTAATAAAGAATAATATTTGACTAGTAATCGGTATTATTTAACTAATAATTAATATTATTTAATTAATAATTTAACTTACTATAAATTAACATAAATAAAAAAATTTAGAACAACGATAAAAATAAATATAACAATATACTTAAGATTTTACCAGAGAAGTACATTTAATAGTTTTGATTGAAATATTCTTAATTTGGCGTAGTGTATTGTAATATCATTATTATGATATATTTGCATTGTTAGTTATTTTGTATTATACCTAAAATTGAAATTAGTAACTTTAGAAGTTCTTAAATAAAAATGGTAAGTTAATAGGTATAAAACTAATAGAAATTAGAAGATATAAATCTAACAGAATAATAAAGATCTAAATATAAAAACTTGAGCAGTAATTTTGAATAAAAATACCCAGAATATGTCAATGTAGAGACATGACGCTTAAAGATGCTCTTATCGGTGAGATGTTCTTTAGAAAAAACTTTTCTAACTGAACCACTATTGAGAGGGCGCCTCTACAACCTACTTGACATAATTCTTGACTGAAAATCTATATAAACTTAAAAAATACATTACTGAAAATTTTGTCAGCGAATCCTAATCTCATTTTTAATATAATTTCATGACTAGTTTTGACCAGTATTCTTATGGAAGTGGAAATTCCACCTCAGAACATTAACGAGAAAATGGCATATTCTGATCTTATACTAGTTCTTGTTATATGATTCCACTCTATTGCTTATTTGTCTAGACATTTTGTTTGATTTATTTTTGTTGATTTTGATGATCTAAAAAATGGTTCTCAATTGAATAAAGTCAAAACGTCAAGAAAATACCAAAAATCTAACGGGTCAACTCGTATCAAGTCAACATGCTTCTTGAGGCTTAAGAGGTCCGCCACCTAAGCCAGAATAGTGAGGCTGACACGATCGTGTTAGACGCCTCAGCCATGTCCTACCTCAAATATAATCAGGTGTGTTCTAGGATTTACGAGAAGACTAGGGGATCCACGCCAGGAAGGTGAATACCTTAATCATGAAAAATGGGGAGGTAGAAGCATGCCTTAAGCTTACCGATTTAATCCCAGATCTGACCAAAGATCTAGTCGATCTAAATATTTAATTAACTTGGGCTTCAAGAGTCCATAAGGAGGAAACATCTCCTAAAGAATCTATCATTTGGGAAACCTAATCTATAGGGAATCCTTGAACAAAGGTAACTTCTAAATATCCAAGATATGGGATATCCTGATATCTCAGGACTGCGAAATTGTAGTTTTAATCCAACACAGTGGATCTCAACCGCCTCAACCACACCGCCTATCAACAGTTGGTAAAAACAACCTATAAAAGGTATTCAAATCGCCTCGAAGAATGATTTCTACATCACAGAGGTTCGCTCAATACTCCATATTTTAACTCCAAGGCATTCTGAATGTCTTGAGCGTCAGAGGATTTTCGAGTTTTTTGTAGGTTTTCGCCCCAAGTTCATTGAAGGAAGGCGAGATTCAAGGAAGCAGTCTCAATCAATCAAGCGGGATCCAGCATCACACTCTCATCATTCTAACTGATACTAGATTGACCAATTTTGACATCAACAAATTGACGCTAGAACAAGGTCCGACTCCAGCAAACTAACCAACGTTCGGTAACTCGAACCTTAACTAGATTCTTCACAGAATCACCCTTTATTTACTTTAAACCTTATTTCAAAAACTTGAGATGTCTCTACAAGAATATACAGTTAATGAGCTCAAAGCTACCATTGAATCGACCGACCAAGAGGGTCCAACCAACATAGAATTTGACTCGAACAGAGTAGAGGTAGGTCTTCAAAGAGAAAACACCAAGAAAACTCAAAAACCGATAAAGCTCAATCCTCGTAGAAAAGTGGACAGGACGACAGACATAATTGTTCCCGTACAGATTGGAGACTTTCCTACGGAGATCACTTACATCGACAACACACTGAGGGGGGATTGAGTAAATTCTTAAAGGAAGATCGACAAGTATTCGTTTTTGGGTCCCACGAGGTTCTAGGAATCGACCCATCGATTATTACTCATAAGTTGAACATCAAGGCGGATTACCGACCAATTAAACAGAAGAAAATGAACTTCACACCAAAAAAGAAAGTAGATAAGTTGATGGCGCCCGGGGTAATACGGAAAGTTCAATACCTAGATTGGTTGGCCAATGTCGTGCTCGTGCCCAAGAACAATGATATGTGGAAAATGTGCATCGACTATACAGATCTCAACAAATCTTTCCCTAAGGACAATTTTCCATTGCCCTTCGTTGATCAATTAGTCGATTCTACATTAGGCCACGCGTTGCTTAGGTTCATGGACGCATTCGCAGGATATCACTAGATAGCCATGCACTGGTTAGATCAAGAACATACTGTTTTTCGAACCAATCGAGACTTATATTGTTAAGGGCAGATGTCTTTCGGTCTAAAGAACACCGAAACCACATATAAAGGACTAGTAAACAAACTCTTCGAAGAACATATCGGCAAAAAGATGTAGCGTTATGTTGACGACATGAACGTAAAAAGTAAAGTCAAGACATACTTGATCCAAATCTCAAACTGGCATTCAAAAGACTCCAGTTTATCTCATCTTGATCCTTATACAAATCAATCTGATCTAGAAGTAAAAAAAAAAGAATAATACATTTCCAAGGCATTGCAAATAAATTACTAGATGCATTTAATGATGCAGCAATGATAACTGAATCATATATACCTGCTGCAAATGCTCGTGCACAAATTGATATTCATAAGAAAACATATGAAAATTCTATAGCAAATGAATCATCTAAGACACATTAGAAGCGTGTACGACCTATTAACTCCAAAGATACTACTCCTAGAAAAATAAAGAGTATGTTACAAAATAATAGTACTCCGGAAGAGACTATTAATAAAAGATCTACACTCTCTGAACAAATATCTCTTGAAGAGAGTAAAGACTTTGAAGAGGATGACACCCTTAAAGAAGGTGAAACTCTTATAAAGGTTGAAGAACCTAATCATGAGGAGATTTCTATAAATTAAGCAAGAACGAGAGTTGTGTGGAATAAACATGATACAGTTGTCGATGATATATTTTTATTTGCAGTGGCTACTGAGATTCTCGAAGAGACTAATGGTTTTGAACTACATTTTATTGAGGAATGTCGACAAAGATCTAATTAGCCAAAATAGAGAGACGTAATTCAGGAAAAATTGAATTCTCTTAGTAAACAAAGTGTTTTCAGACCCGTAGTCCTGACACCCAAAGATGTCAACCCTGTTGGCTATAAATGGGTGTTTGTCAGAAAACGCCATGAAAATAATGAAGTCGTTCGTTATAAAGCGAGACTTGTAACACAAGGTTTGTTACCAATACCTAGAATCGACTATGAGCAAACATATTTTCCTGTCATGGATGCAATTACATTTAAGTATCTGATAAGTCTTGTAGTTCTAGAAGAACTCGCAATGCATATCTATATGGCATATCTAATGGACATGGTTACTGTTTGGTTATGGTGTTTACCTATTCACCTAACTAACGTTGTAAGCGGAATCTCAAACATCATATGTTTAACGCTAGCTACCAGGATCACATGCACATACTAACTATGAACTAGAATGTGAAAGATGAATACCTGAATTCGCTTTCCCTCGAACTTGATTCCGATGCTTTTATCTCGAAGATAAGAGTTCCAATTGTTGCTCCTCTACTTGAGACATCTGAGCAAGTTGACTTAATCTTCCTCCTTGAATGTGAGCCTTCTTGAAGGTTGAGAAGATGAACTCATCTTCTTTTGACTAGGTAGATAGAATGAGAGTTTTTTCTCTAAAACTCTCTCTCTCTCTAAGATGTGTGAGAGAGATTATTTTCTCTTTGAGAAAATTTCACACCTTTTCTGTTCTCTAATGACCCTTATATAGAGAAACCCTAATTAGAATCACAGTCCAGTTAGGTTTCAATAAGAGTCCTCAGAAAAGATAAACACTAGAGTCTCATTTGATTGGAAACCCTGGGATTCCCATTAGGATTTACCCTAATAGAGTGGTTGGCCAGAGTAGCCCCTTAATGGGCTTACTCTGTCTGACCCACTCCTTCTTTTTGGCCGGTTATAATCAACCCATTATTGGGCTTGATCCGATTGGCACAAAAGTGGGTTTTACACTTTTTCGGGCTTCCCTTTCGAGCCCGTTTCTTTCTATCTTTTTGTGTCTATCAAACTAGATCATATCCATTTATAGCCACACTCCCACTAGTCAACTCTCTCCTATTAAGCCACCACTCTTTGGTGTAACCCGTTGTAAGATCCGATCTATGTTAGCTGCGAATCACCGTAGTGACCCGACAATCGTAAGCAGCTTCTAGCTAAGCATTACGACCTTTAATTGGAATGGACTAGATGATCTTCCTGATAAGTTCATCATTATCGTAACTGAAAATTTGGGCGCATTGTAACTTTGGTCGAAGGACATCTCCTCTAGACCGAACGGATATATCCTTCAGTCTCCTACTTGTCCTTAGAACAAGTGCAATGCTAGATTCCCACGTCGCGTCGCATCTCATCTGGTACGTCATACCTTTTCAGACTTTCTTGATCTGGAAAGCAACTGTCAAAACAAATGATTAAGCCTGTTAATCCATTTGAGCGTGGCCACGCAATTTTCAGTTGCTTCTCCTTAAGTGGCCTAGAGACACTTTCCCTATAACTCTGTTAGGGGGACATTATCCAATCTTGTACTCCCACTTAACTTCATGTCTATTATGTCTAGCCCAGTGATTGCTTTTATAACCTCCTTTTACGGCGCGACGTTTGACAGCACTAGAGTTTCGACGTTCCTTACATAAGATGAGTGGAGTACTCATGTTTAAGGAATCTTTCCAATCTTGCCTATGAGAGTTCATGATGTTTATCTTTAACTTTAAGAACTCTCATGTTTGGGTTATCCAGTGTATATTCCCAATCACACACCCATATAGTTGACTTGAATATCATATTCCTAAAGCCCATGAAACTGCGCTGGTCAGACAATCTCACATGCTAGTCTTCATGAATCATTGTTGTCCATGTAATGACCTATACTAAGGACTTGATAATGAATATACTCTAAGTTCACTTAGTAGGGTTACATTTACCAGATCACGTATCTGATAATCTTACTTAAGGTGCTTCATTATTTTGGACTGTCAATTAAATACTAAATCATTTAATGACGGAATTTAAAATTTCATTTACTGAATGCAGGTAACTGATTACATAGACTTTCTATTAACCGGTTACACGATTAAAGTCATTCTCCGATACGCTTTATACCCATGTCGCTTCTATGTTTCTCATGTTTGGGTTGAGGTAGTGGTTTAGTTAACGAATTTGCTAAGTTGTCATCTGTATATACTTTGCAAATTACCACATTTTGTCTCTCTGTGATCTCGCTTATCACGTGGTATTTTCTTTGGATATGTTTAGATTCTGGTGTGCCCTCGGTTCCTTGGCTTGGGCCATCGCTCCATTGTTGTCACAATATAAAGTTATTCCCTTTTCAATGCTAGGAACGATACCTAGTTCTATGATGAACTTCTTGATCCAAACTCCTACCTTGGCTGCTTTCGAAGCGACTAAGTATTCTGCTTCTTTGGTAGAGTATGTCACAGTGGTCTGTTTAAAGTTTTTCCAGCTCACTGCTCCTCCATTTAATCAAAAGACATAGCCCGACTGCGACAGGAAATCATCTTTGTCTGCCTGGAAGCTCGCATTCACATGGTCGTCCACTATTAGTTCATTTTCTTCGTCATAGACCAAAAAGTGATCCTTTGTCTTGTTCAATTACTTCAGGATGTTCTTGGTTGCGGTCCAGTGTGTCTCACCTGGATTTGATTGGTAACGACTACACATGCTTAGGACATATGAGACATCTGAGCGAGTGTAAATCATGGCATACATGATGGATCCTATTGCCGAAGCATAAGGTATCTTGTTCATGGGTGCTTGCTCATTTGGGTCTTTTGGACTTGGAGTCTTGCTAAGCGTCGTGCCATATGTCATGGGTAGGAATCTTCTCTTAGAGTCTTTCATCTTGAAACTCTCAAGAATCTTATCTATATAAGTTTCTTGACTGAGTTCAATTATCTTCCTCGATCTATCTCAATAGATCTTGATGCCCAAAATATATTCTGCATCTTCTAAGTCTTTCATCGAAAAACACTTTCGTAGGCCGTCTTTAACTGATACCAGCATCGGGATGTTGTTTCCAATAAAAAGTATCTCATCTACATACAGGACCAAGAAAACTAGGTCACTCCCACTAACCTTCTTGTATACACAAGACTCATTTTCATTTTTCCAGAAGTCAAACTCTTTGATCTTCTCGTCGAAAGGAAGTTTCCAGCTCCTGCTTGCTTGCTTCAATCCATAAATGGATCTTCGAAGTTTGCAAACTTTTCCAGCGTTTTTCCTGTCCATAAAACCTTCAGGTTGTGTCATGTACACATCTTCTTCTAAATTTCCATTTAGAAAAGCGGTTTTAACATCCATTTGCCAAATCTCATAATCGTAATGAGCGGCAGTTGCTAGAATAATCCTAATGGATTTAGGCATTGCAACAGGTGAAAAGGTTTCGTCATAGTCTATTCCATGAACCTGTGTGTGACCTTTTGCCACGAGTCTAGCTTTGAAAACGCTAACGTTTCCATCTTTGTCTGTTTTCATCTTGAAAATCCATTTGCATCCAATAGGCGTTACTCCATCGGGCAAATCAACCAAGTTCCAGACTTGATTTTCAGACATGGATTCCATTTCGGATTTCATGGCTCTAAGCCATTTTTCAGAGTCTGGGCTCGTCATAGCTTTTTGTAGGTGCGAGGTTCATTGGGGACCTACGAGGGGCTCGAACAACAGGTGCGACATTCTCAACTTCTTGAGGGCTTTCTTGAGAATCCTGTTCGCTTAGCGCGGGAGGTTGTTCGAGATCTTCCATCTCTACCTCCTTTTCCTTTTCTATCGGCTCTGGATAGACGGGAATCGCAACTTCTGACATTCGAACATCCGGTTATGGTGTTACCTATTCACCTAACTAACGTTGTAAGCGAGATCTCGAACATCATATGTTTAACTCTAGCTACCAAGATCACATGCATATACTAACTATGAACTAGAATGTGAAAGATGAATACCTGAATTCGTTTTGCCTCGAATTTGATTCCGATGCTTTTATCCAGAAGATGAGAGCTCCAATTGTCGCTCCATTACTTGAGACACCCGAGCAAGTTGACTTAATCTCCCTCCTTGACTATCAGCTAGGACCTTCTTGAAGGTTGAGAAGAAGAACTGATCTTCTTTTGACTAGGTAGATAGAATGGGAGCTTTTCCTCTAAAACACTCTCTCGAAGATGTGTGAGAGAGATGATTTTCTCTTTGAGAAAATTCTACACCTTTTTTTATTCTCTAATGACCCTTATATAGAGAAACCCTAATTAGAATTCCAGTCGAATTAGGTTTCAATAAGAATCCCAGAAAAGATAAACACCATAGTCCCATTTGATTGGAAACCCTAGGATTCCCATTAGGAATTCCCTTAATAGTATGGTCGGCCAGAGTTAGCCCCTTAATGGGCTTAGTCTGTCTGGCCCACTCCTTTCTTTTGGTCAGTTATCATCAACCTATTATTGGGATTGATCCGATCGGCCCAAAAGTGGGTTTTACACTTTTTCGGGCTTCCCTTTCGAGTTTGTTTCTTTATATCTTTTTGCGTCAAATAAACTGGATCATATCCATTTATAGCCACACTCCCACTAGTCAACTCTCTCCGATTAAGCCACCGCTCTTTGGTGTAACCCGTTGTAGGATCCGATCTATGTTAGTTGTGAATCACCGAAGTGATCCGACGATTGTAAGCGGCTTTTAGCTAAACATTACGACCCCTAATTGGAACGGACTGATAATCTTTCGGATAAGTTCATCGTTATCTTAACGACAAATTGGACCCATTGTTATCTTGGTCGAACGACACTCTTTTAGAAGGGCATCTCCTTCAGACCGAACGGATATATCCTTCAGTTACTACATATTTGTATGGCAATCTCGATACTGATATTTACTTGAAAGTTGTGGGTGGCTTTAAATTACCTGCCGAAAAACCACGCGCCATGTATTCACTTAAATTAAATCGTGCTTGGTATGGGTTAAAGTAATCTAGGCAAATGTGGTAACATTCGCCTAAGTGAAAACTTAATCAAAGAAGAAAATGTAAATGATTTTATCTTCCCATGTGTCTTAATTAAGATATCATATATTGGATTTGCTATAATTGTAATATATGTCGACGACATCAATATTATTAAGACAGTTAAACATGTCTGTAAGGCTGCAGAGTATTTAAAGAAAGAGGGTTTGGGCAAAAGGCCCAATTTTTGTCTCAAAATATGATGCAGTTCCACTGCTAAGAACAAATAAGATGCAGGTCCAATAAAGTCAGAAGGGGTGAAAATACCATTTTGGGTATTGTTCTTTCGAAATTACGGAAAAGTGCCCCTCCCACAAAACTGGTTCTCCATCACGTTCTCTCATTTCTAACGCAACACATGTACATTCTCTCTTAACTTTTCTCTTTTTTTTTACTTTTTCACGTCTTTTCTTCTCTCTCTCCAATTTCTCTCTCATAAATTCTCTCTCTACTTTATCTCTCAAATTTTCTCTCACCTAAGTTCTCTCTCATAAAACTCGTTCTCCCTCACCTAATTTCTCTCACAAATTCTCTTTCTGTTACTACTTAATAGGAAAGTAGTTATTAGAGATATTTGTTGTACATTTAAAAAGGTTCCTCGTGTAAACATACATGCCCATAATATAACTTTTTTTTCATATAAAGTAATTTTTTGTACAGTCAGGAATATTTATAACTAAAATATTTTTTTTTTACATAATCATTTAAATGCGGGAATATATATGATATTTACTAGACATTGACGATTGTTCAGTGCTTAATATAGCTTTTTTTCCATGCTTTCTCTTCTTAACATGCAAATGAATTTTGAAATGTATTAGACATTAGAGAATGTATTACAAATAAAACAATTTTTCTTTCATATAATCATTTAAATGCGGGAATATATACATGATATTTATTGGACATTTACGAATGTACGGTGCATAATATGATATTTTTTCTATATATTGCCTTTTTAACATGAATAGAAAATTTTGAAATTTACTGGACATTTGCGAATGTACGGGAAATTTTGAAATGTACTGTAAATAAAATAATTTTCTCATAATTATTTAAATGCGGGAATATATATGATATTTACTGGACATTTACGAATGTACGGTGAATAATGTAACTTTTTTCTATACTATGCTTTCGTAACATGCACAAGAAAAATTTGAAATGTACTGGATATTTACGAATGTACTATAAAAAAAATAATTATATTTCATATAATCATCTAAATGTGGTAATATAAATGATATTTACTGGACATTTACGAATTTACGATGCATAGTATAACTTTTTATGTACTCTGCTTTCTTAACATGAACCAGGAATTTTGAAACGTACAGGACATTTGTGAATGTACGGGACATTTTTGAATGTACGGGACATTTGTGAATGTACACGATACTTACGAATATACGATGCATAATATAGCTTTTTTCTATACTTTGCCTTCTTAACATGAATCGGGAATTTCGAAATGTACGGGATGTTTGCCAATGTACTATAACATAATCATCTAAACATGCGAATACATATGATATTTACTGGTCATTTACGAATGCACGATGCATAATATAACTTTTTTCTATACTTTGCCTTCTTACCATGCAGCAGGAAATTTGAAATGTACGGGATGTGCGAATGTACTACACATAAAATAATTTATTTTCCCTTCTAAATTGTCCTAAACATTGCTTTCAAAACGTAAACTATTTTACTAAAAATGTATCAAACATTCCTTCTAAATTTTGTTCATTTTCCCTAACTCTCTAGATTTTTCACTCTTCATATGTTCTCTTTTTTACTTTTTTATTTCCTTTTAAACATATATTTTTTTCTCCAAATAGAAAAGAGTTATAACTGGAACGGACTAATGTACAATATACAGCTACGCGGGACAGAAATAAAAAATTGTAGAAGAAACTGAAACATGAACATTACATTTGGAAAAAATGTTGTTCAAAAGCTTTGCAGAATTCAATTAAACTTCGGCAATCAACCATTGCTAAAACCTCAACCAACTAAACCGACTGAAATTAGCAGAAAATCAAAATTACCTGAAAATCAAGACAAATTAATTAGAACCTAAAAATCTTTTAAGCAATCTCAGATCTAATTTTGCACAAATTGAAATTTGGTTATGTACCAGGAATTTTCTTCTGTACCGGGAATTGCTTTATGTACTGGTCATATGATTATGTACTCGACACTTTTGTATTGATAATTTTCTGAGAATTTTGTTATGTACTGGGTATTATTTTATGTACTTGTCATTTGGTTATGATATTCAGTAGACGTAGACATTTACGAACATTCGGTGCATAATATACTCGAATTTTAATTGTTTATGTTGTTGTTCTTCTTTGTTTATTCGTGACCTTATCTAGGGTTGATGTTAAAATTTGGATTGGGATCTAGGGTTTTGTACTGTTTTACTTTTTATTAAGCTTTTAGATATATAAGATTTGATTCGATATGGGTCAAAAAATAAAAAGAAAATAGCGGGTAAAAGCGAAGATCCCCAAATTTTTTTCAAATGGGGGGTGATGTATAGTGGTTCTCAAACTTCATCAAAGGACATGAACCTTTTGTTTCAGTCATCAACTTTCAAAAATCCATCAGAAGGAGGAAGAGATTTTCAAAGAAACAATAGTAATAGAGGAGGAGGAGGAGAAGTTTCCATGGACCTTAATCTTTTTCATAGGCGTCAACAAAATCAACAATTTCAAAATCAAAATCAGCAACAATTAAACTCTGGGTTAATGAGGTGTCGATCTGCCCCTAGCTCTTTATTTGCTAATCTCATTAATGGTGATGATGATGATGATGATGATGATGATGATGATGATGATGATGATGATGATGATGATGATGATGATGATGATGATGAAGGTGAAGGATGTGATACTTTTATACCTCCTTATTCAAGTCCGGAAGCTGAATAAAAAATTAACCATATGAAATTGATTATAGATTATAAACGATCCTTGATCTTAAGAACCATATCATATTCCAATCACTGCAAAATCATACACCATTTGATTGGGAGCAAGTTTGAAAGAGAAAAAAGGAGATGATGAGTCTCTTTGCATCTTCCCATTTAGATATGTTGCTTTGAAATCACCGATTAAAATTTTTCACCGTTACACAAAAAATCATCTTATCTGAACTTAATCGAAACTCATGTTAGGAAAAATAACCTAATTAGCTTGTTCAGGAATATGAATATAAACGACGCGAATATAAAAGCAGAGACACCAAGATTATTTAACGTGGCAAAAAACCCCTCCAAGATAGAAGGTAAAAAACCACGGGACCTGATCCAGAAATCTTCCACTATAATTAAATAATGGGTTACACAATTCTTCACCCAACCTCTCTATCTCTCTCTAATCTGAGAGGATATGATTCGAAAGGATTCTCTACTAACTCTCCCAACTGGGAGGATACTTTCTGACTTGAAAGTATGAATAATTTCATCCCATTCATTCCCTATTTATAATGACAAATAAGGAGGTTTATCAATAGAAATAGGAATTCCTTTTTAGGCTTGAAAAAATAGAAGTTTGTATTTTTTCCCCAAATAAGGATTAAGGGAAATCTTATTTCAACTAGGATTCTTTTTTATATAAGGAGGGACCCCAACAACTCAGAACTTCTTTGCTTTACTAAGAGAGAGTGTGATGAGAGAGACAAAGAAGAGAGAGTTGTATAAATTTCTTAGAGAGATATGTAGATGTGATATAAAGAAGATAAAGATAAAAAGGGGATTAGGGGTATTAAAATAGTTGGCACAATTCCCCCCAATTCCTGCTGTACTTTTTTTTATCTCGGACCCACCAAAATCTGACGCGTTGGACCGGGAACTTATTTCCAAATTAGCATGGGTCTTACTCACATTAACACCCTCCTTTTTGGTATGTTAACTAAAAAATCCTTAAAGAAAGAATTCGAGATGAAAGATCTTGGAAAAACAAAAATTTTCATTATTTTACAAATTGAAAGAAATAGTAATCGTATATTTATCCGTCAGAAGTTGTTTACTCAAAAAGTTTTGAAATGATTTAACATGGACAATGCATATCCCCTTAGTACTCCTATGGTGGTTAAAACACTTGATATTATGAAAGACACATTCCGTCTCAAGGAAGAAGGTGAACCACTCCTTGGTCCATAAGTACCATATTTAAGTGAAATTGGTGTCTTATTATATTTGGCTTAATGTACTACACCCGATATTCCTTTTGCAGTAAATTTACTAGCTAGGTTCAGCTCGGCGCCAACAAAACACTGGATGGGTGTGAAACAAATTCTTTAGTACCTTTGACGAAATGGGGTTACTTTACTCAAAGACTAAATCAAATGATTCACAAATAATAGGATACACTGATGTTGGATATCTTTCTGATCCACATAAAGGAATTCATAAACTGGTTATGTTTTTACTAGTGGGGCACAACTTTCTCATGCCGATCAAGAAAACAGAGTATGCCAACTACGTCTTCTAATCATTCAGAATTATTGCTCTCCATGAAACTACTAGGGGATGTGTTTGGGTACGATCTATTGTTAATCACATTAGAAGCTCATGTGATCTTCATTCGATTACAAAATCAGTCACTTTAACATATGAAGACAATGCGGCTTATGTTGCTCAAATCAAGGAAGGAAAGATTAAAGGTGACATAATGAAACACATTTCGCTTAAGTTATTTTTCTCAAGTCATCTACAGAAAATGGTGAAATTGATATTCAAAAGATACAATCATGTGATAATTATGCAGACTTATTCACTAAGTTCCTACCTACTTCAAAAAATTTGTTCATGGCATCCGAATGCGATGTATGGGTAATCAGACGATATAATTATGCAGACTTATTCACTAAGTTCCTACCGCCTTCAAAAAATTTGTTCATGGCATCCGAATGCGATGTATGGGTAATCAGACGATATAAAGATGATATTTTCATATGGAGTATATTATATAGTGAAGTTTCTTTTACATCAAAGATACCAGATATCTACATGTTGTATTCCTTTTCCTTTGTCCAGTTTTTGTCGCACTAGGCTTTTCTAAGAAGGTTTTGATGAGGCAGTCTGTATATATCAATTTCCACCCTGAGATTTCGTAGATGTATCTTTCTCTTATTATTCTCATTGAAGCACTTCTGAGATCGCTGGTCATCCAAAAGAGAGTATTATATGATGGTGTGGTTGACCATGTTTGGCTAATCAAGATGCACAAAGATGAATGGTTTACTTAGAGCATCTCCAAAGCAAAACTCAAAAAACTCTCTAGTTATCCTTTGTGTCAAGTTCCTTTGGAAATTCTCACTCTTAGGTAGCGAAAATATAGATCCTCAATCTTTTTTTTTTTTGCCTCCAATGCAAAAATCCAACCCTAGCTTATTTACTTACGTGGCATAGTTATTTTTGTAAAGAAATAATTAGTTATTTCGAAAATACAGAAGACTCGACTTCTATTAGTCGAAATCCAGATATTGATGAGTTGGACAATTAGAAATATCTCAAGAAGACACTCTAAAAATAAAGTGTCATGTTGAGATATCTGTATTCCACCGTCGACACGTCATCTTAGAGAACCAAATAAAGTGCTGCGTCAGAGAGAGTTTTTAAGAAAAAAACTTTAAAAATCACACGTGTCACTTAGAATTTCTAAGGTTGAATGTTGCATTGGAGATACCCTTAATTACCAAGTCATTTTCTTCATGAGGTGTATTTAATGGATTATGATAACAACACCTCACCATGCAACGTGGAATTGTTCTATAACTTTGCTTTGGGTATAAATACCCATTCTTCTCTTACTTTTTATGTAGAGAAAAATTTACTTGCACTATTAACCATATCAAGAGGTATCATAACATACCAAACTATATCAAAAGGGATTATAACATAACATGAACAGATCATTCTCCACCGGGGTTCTTCTTGTGCCACTATTGCAAGAAACAATAAAGGTCCAAATAATTTGCTTCCCAAATATTTTGGGAATTTTACTATGTTATGCGAAGATACTTCAGTTTTTTCACCTCTAATAATTCTTTTAGTTCAATCTAAATTCTTTTAGACCAACCATTCGCTTTATCCTAATTTTTGGAACTTTATTTTTGGAAGATCGTCACCAATCACAAGCCCGCATTGGCTCTTTCCCCCCTAACTAACAGTAGGGCATGCTCTGTATTGTCAGAAAATATGGATGACATAATCCTGCAGTGCCAATGAACCAGTCATCTATACAATCAGGCAGGATTATAGCTATCTTTTGCTTCGGCACAATTGTTTGAACTTATAACACGGAGTAAACAATGACTTGTCCACATTCAGGGTTTGCTGATATGAGCAAATTCTTCGATTAACCTCAAAAGTCCAAACTACTCTATGCTCAAATATCAACTTGGACTGGATCTTTGTAAAAAAAAACTTTAAGTAATCCAACTACCCAGGATGGGTTTCTTCCTTAATTCAATACCTATAACTATTAATAAACATATAAATATGTCTTGTACGATTCAAAACCAACATACTTAGCTAAAAATAATAAACAAAGTTCACTACATTTCTAAGTTCTAACAACAAAAGATGGACCCGTGACACAAGCTAAAGATTCTAGTTGGAAACTTACCTTTCATATATCCTTTCACTTGATTTGCCTCTCCCTAGTCTTTTGACGAAGCATTGTTGTTGTTGTTGATATCGGAGAAGGATGTGCTGCCACCGTCTCTCTGACTAGAAGATACACCACCCCCTCTCATTTTCAGATCTCCCCCACCACCACTTTGTTGTTGTTGGAGTTGTTGAAGTTGGTGTTGCTGCAGTTGAATGGGATGTTGTTGCTGCTGCTGAGAATGAAGTTGGAGCTGTTGGAACTGGTGAGCAGCTAACAGAGTTTGCATGGCGTGATTGTTATTATAAAATTGTTGCTGGTTGTTTCCTCCAAAAGAGGATGATCCCCCAAAGTTCATCATCGGCCCTCCACCATTCGGGGGGATTGCTTGCCCAGTCATTATCTTCAGACGCTGCACTTCCTCTCTCAGTGTATCATTTAATGCTATCAGAGAAAAGAAATAACAGCAATAAAAGGGTTAGTGACGTTAGAAGAGTTCTGCAAGGTCACACTCACAGCTAGGAATTTCTTCCAAGCAGTTGCACTCCTTATATCGGTCACTATGTAAGCCTGTTTTGAAGCTTCAGCCAAAGGATTTTCCATCACCTAGTCACGTCACAATTGAGCTTCTTTTTTATGTTTGGTTCTTTATCCGGATCCAAAGAGGCACTACTCTGAATGTTTTTCAAATTGGATGGAGTATGGGCTCGGAAGCTGATATCTCTATTTCTATGCTGTCTAGATGCAGCTAATTTTGAAAATTTAAGTTAAAGTTTCATCTTTCAGACACTGAAGACACTCTGGTAACACTTAAGTCGGATACTTGTGGTTACTTTGGTGCGTATAAGTAAGACTTGTGAGTAAATCTTGTACATACTTGTACAGAATCCTAAACAGACCACAATATACCAAATTGTAAGTAAAAAAAGTAAGGACTTGATGAATGATGACAAAGAGTATACATATGCGTACCAACTTATACCCATATTAGCCTTTTTTCACTAATATATAGAACATCTCGGTCTGGTGTCAGATACCAAATACCACACCAGTGTCCATGTTACAACGGAAGATCAAAACCAACTAGCACCTATAATTTTTAGCAAAAATATACAACTTAATACATCCTAAAAGAAATGTAAATCACAGTAACAACTTAAAAGTAAAAGGAACCAATGAAATAACCAAAGCTTGTAGCCTTGTACCCATATCCAGATTCTGTTTTACTATCGAAGTTATCAGTAATGGAACCATATTATAATGGGTCTGTTAATTTCCGGTATTTAAACATGACGAATTAGAAACAGGAAAATCAGTCTTGGTTTGAACTGATGTAGGACATGAAGAAGAAATCTAAAAAAAACTATAGTGAGTGCCGCCCCCTAATTTAATTGAACCTTGTAAGGGTAACATGAAGAAGCTTACCATCTTGTAAGTTAACCTGCTGCTCTGTTGTTTGTAAACGCAATTTTAGCTCACTGTTTTCAGCAGTTAGTCCAGTTGTATCTCTCTGTCCATGAGAGGCCATTGAAAAAGCATTCATCATTACAAGAACTAAGTTAAGGCTCCTGCTTAGTATCTTGACAATTTTTGCAAAGATTCACGCCCTATTTATGCTTAGGTGGGTTACATTGAAGTGCCCCCATATGAACAAAATTCTAGTTAGCCTACATTCATATGGCAAAATAAAGTTGAATACTAGCAACAATGTTCAGACCACAAATTTTCACACTATTTTGCCAAATTCATGTGGCTAGCCTACGGGCTACGGCAGAACAACATTAACGCATAAATGGGGGTATCAATTTGCATATCTTCCCTAGATACAAAGAGGAGCCCTGCTATTTAAGAAAGGACTAACTAAAGCATCTTTCAAGTTTCAAGACGGAAACTGTTTTGCAGAGTTCTTGTGCTGCAAAACCAAGGATAAGAGATACCTGCAACATAGTCAACTGAGCAGATAGTGTAGTCGCTTCTGTCTGAAGAGTTTGCACCTTGCGCTCAAGCTCAGCAATGTAACGCATCTTTCTTTCCTTTGATCTAGCAGCTGATTGTCTGTTTGCCCAAATTCTGTTACATGATAATGAACACATAGATGGTTAGGACTAGTAGTTTAAGACATACAACCAAAATTAAGGTATTGTATCCTTATGGTCATGGAAGGTTGGCAGAATTAAAACCAGGAAGGAAAAGAAAACATCCATTTTCTTCCTTGAGAAGGTTAGTAGAGATCAAATTAGAAATATAACGTTTAACGCTTAACACACAGATGTTAAAGTTTAATCTCATGTAGAAGTGAAATAAGTTCGGAAACCGATGCCCACAGACACATACCTAAATAAGAGGTCTACCAGGGGTAATATCTTGCTCAAATCAAACTATGTCATTTCAACCTGACCAACCAATGTTCCAGTCTATGCTCAAAAAGTCGGAAATCGGGACTAGTCGGTCGACCCGGGCCTAGCTACTAGGCGGGATGACAACGGGACCAGTCGGGTTTCATCGGTTAAACTTAAAATATAAATACATATAATATATATATATATATATATGTATGTATATAATTGCATATATTATTATACTACTATAAATTATTACCATTATAAATATGGTTTATACATTAGAAATACAAAATTATAAATAAAATCAACTAATTATGGAAGTTCTAAAATAAATCAACTAATTTTATCCAGTTAGAAGTAAGAACTTACTTAGAGAAAGAAATAAGAACAAGATGTAGAAACAATTAGAGTATAGAGAGAGAAAGAGAGATAATAAACAAGGTCGAACATACTTAGAGAGTTAGAGAGAGAAAGAGAAGAAAACATAATGATAGAGAGGGAAACTTTACTTGCAATGGAGGATTGGAGCTAGTTCTTGTTAAAGGAGTGAAGGGAAAACCCTTGAAACCTAGATCTAGGAAAATCTCGTTTCTAAAAAAAAACCTACCTGACCCATAAACGAGTAACTCGGGGCCTAGCCAAGTCGGCTAGTCGGCTCTAGTCGGCTTCAGGCGCCGCATTACTCGCTTCTCTAAAAGGACTAGAACTTTTGACCCTAGTCGAGCGGCCACATGGGGACTAGCGTGTGATCGGGGCCCAGGCGATGCCTAGGCGGGGACTTTTAAAGCATAGGTTCCAGTTCCACATAATGGATCCTACATTTTTTTTCTCAAAAAATTTCCGCATCTACATAATACTTAGAGTACGTAGCAATGTACTCCCTATCAATCTAGCAGTATCCGACTTATAAATGCTATAACCTGCTACCTAGTAGATTCTCCTCTTCAGTTAATTAAAGTACATAAGACGTCAGAAACTGTCATTATACTGTAAAATGTATTGATAAACCAGGGCTCCACTTGGTATATTGGAAATTCATAAATGCGAAAATTGGCGGTTCACCGGGTGTCCGCATACGAACATTTAATACTCAAAAGATTTCCGCATCTACATAATACTTAAGAGTATGTAGCAATGTACTCCCTATCAATCTAGCAGTATCCGACTTATAAATGCTATAACCTGCTACCTAGTAGATTCTCCTCTTCAGTTAATTAAAGTACATAAGACGTCAGAAACTGTCACTATACTGTAAAATGTATTGATAAACCAGCGCTCCACTTGGTATGTTGAAAATTCATAAATGCGAAAATTGGCGGTTCACCGGGTGTCCGCATGCATACGAACATTTAATACTCTAATAGTAAACCAATGGTGATATTTTAATATGCCAACAAACTAATGTGATGTTTTTTTTCCATAATTCAACAAAACTAATTAGTACATGTGACAATAGTCCATCTTTCTACTCTACCAAGTGGAACCAAGTATACAACAAATTATTATACCTTAAACACAAGATCATAAAAAGAAAATTGACAAAGATTACCTCTTAGCTCGCTTAGGGTCAACTAGAGCAAGATCAGCAAGCTTAGCAGCAGAAATAGCTTTCTTATCTGCTAAAGAAGCACCTTCAGAGCCTGACATTAGCATCTCCGGCTTCATTGAAGTCGACCCATCCATTGAAAGGCTATGCTGATGCCTAATCCTTGGTCTCTCACTAGACCCAACTCCCAAAATTTCATTTGATTGAGTATTTGATGTTTGACCTAATGCACCAGATGGTTCACCTGATGTAGCAGAAGAAGACCCAAATTTATCCATATCAATGTACTTGAAAACAAGATCTTCCTCAGTATCATCTGATAAAGAAGGACCATCACCATCACCAGAACCCACAACACCTAAATCACTATCAAAACTGATATCATCAGGAAGACTAATGATTTCTGAATGAGCTCTTCGATGCCCTAAATTTTTCCTTGGCAAATCTGACATTCCACTAATATCATGACTGAAATGACCTAATTCTCGTGTAGTTGATGGAGATGGAGGTGGTAATGAAGGTGAAGAAGTTTCATTTTTCGTTCCAAAGTTGTTTGAAGATGAAGCAAATGAAGAGTAACGATTTGAAGATGATGATGATGGAGGTGGTAAACCACCTCCATGATGATGTTGATTTGGGGATTTATCTTTCTCCATTAAAAAAGACAACAAATTTCTTGCTATACACCCCTCCAAATCAGAAGTTCAGATACAAAACCCTAGATAATCGAACAGATCAAAACTCATTGGAAATGCACACACCTTGAATAAAACACCAAAGTCGAAAACTTTTGGAGAATCAACGAGGATATGAACTCTTCCCGCGTACAAATCTTTTGAAAGGTAAGCAAGATTGGTTTAGGACGAGTGTCAAACCCTAGAATAATTCCCAAACTCTCTCTCTCTCTCTCTATATATATATATAGAAAAATATTTCAGAGAGAAGATTTGAAGCGAGAGAATGAAGCTTCTCCGAGTTTTCCAAGGAAGAACAAATGTTACTGTGTGTCTCAGGATCATCAACAATCTACTCTAGAGATTAGTTACACAAATCTCGAGATTATTCATTGGTGAAGATCATGCAGAATACATGATACTAGGTGCTGTTTTTTTTTTTTTTAATGTCTGAATCTGAATTAGCTGAACTGAATTTGGCTGAATCTGAATTGGCTTAATTGTTTCACAAGTTAGTATGTTTGTTTTCCCTATCTGAATCATTATGTCTGAATTTATACTTTGACACTAATACCCTTACCTCATATTTTAAACAAACAGAACCTAGACTTAAAACCCTATCTCTCTGTCCGTCTTTCTCACCCCAATTCCTTTCTCTAGAAAACCCTATTTCCTGCCTCCTAAGGAAACCCTAATTCATGCCTCCTCTCTCAACACCACCATCAACTCTACCAACAACTTCATTAACATCTTCTTTTTCCATTAGATAATCAATAGCAGTAATTGAATCACCTAGTTCTTAATCAATTATCTCCATTTCAGTTACAAATGGCTTATTCTCCCATGTCTCTTCTTTCTGGTATAAACAAGTTCCACAAATTAGTACAAGGTTACTATTAAAAATACAATTTTTCAGTGATGGATTTGAAAAACTTCCCTTAAAGGAAGGAATTTGACAAGTATAGATGATATTTGAAGAAGAAACAAAGAACAAACGATTTCGCTCAATATCGATTGCGGAAAGCAAGAGAAGTTCATCTTCTTTGAACTCCGAATCAAGCTCAGACGTGATCTCGGAATAAAGTTTTAAGTTCTTCATCTTGACCAAAATCAAGTGGGAGATTCGTATAAACCCTAAATTGCGTGAGTAAGATCAGTTGAAGAACTACGAGATCGGTTGGTGGTGGTGTCTCTGAGGTGGTTTGGTTGGTGGTGGTGATGTACTGTGGTTTATGGTGGTTTGGTTGGTGGTGGTGGTGATGTACTGTGGTTTGTGGTGGTTTGGTTGGTGGTGGTGGTGATGTATTGTGGTTTGTGGTGGTTTGGTTGGTGGTGATGTACTGTGGTTTGTGGTGGTTCGGTTGGTGGTGGTGGTGGTGGTGGTGATATAATCTGTGGTGGTGGTGGTGGTGGGTTTGCCGGTGGTGCGTGGTGATGTCGTCTGTGGGTGGTGGCTTTGGTGGGTTGAGAAATAAATTCTAAAATGAAAGGGGCAGAAATGTCATTTGACATATTTCAGAAATTATTCCACTTTTTCAGACTTGTTTTGAAGTCTGAAATATTTGGGGGGTTTTTCAGCCAATTCAGACCTTGGTCAAATTCAGCCAAATTTTCAGATTTGCTTAAATTGAAAAACAAAATCTGAAATCTAAATTGAGTCCCAATTCAGATTTCAGATCTGAAAAAATAAAAAAACAAACAGCACCTTAGGTGAATTCTTTTACGCAATTTTGGTAACATTTTGGCTAGCAATATATAGTCGAAAGTTATTAATCCAATTTTGTCAAATACGGAGAAAACAATTTTAAATTATTTAATGGAATTAGTTCTCAAAAACTTTATAGACGTTAAAGTCATCTGATCTCTCCCGTTCTCTTCCAATTCATCTATCTCGTCACCTCACTAACTTCTCCGACGAAGGTCGTCGTAGTCAAATTTTTCGTCGATCTTCCAACATAAATAATACATTTCTTCTTTCTCTCTATTCTTCCTTCTCCTTCCTTCTTCTTCTTCTTCTCCTTCTCCTTCGTCGGCCAAGGTGATGAGGTGGCAAGAGAGATGAAATGGAAGAGATAAGTGATGAAATCGAAGATAGAGATAGAAAGAGATGAGGCAGCCTCAACGTTTTTTAGGATATTTTCATTTTGGCCCCCAAGGTATTTAGGGAAAATATTAAAATTTTCTTGCCTTTAGGTGCCAAATCAAATTGCGGTACACTTGTGGAGGCCATGCAAACGACGAGTTGGTCACAAATTAGGGACAAAATAGAGTTAATCCTTGTTAAATTTAATTACAAGAAAGTCGAGGATAATTATATTTTTTATCTAAAATGAACAAATCCAAGTATCAAAAAAAAGAAAAACATCAAATTTAGAGTTTATTCCTCGAAAAAAAAGTTTTTCTTCTGTTTGTTTGATCAATTAATCCTTATCATTTTTTACATTTGACTTTCATCTATTTTCGTGTTGTATTTATTAGCGAGATCATTTCAAGTTGCGAAATCGAATTATTTTGTAATTTTCAGATTCTTATAATATTTTGTGATTTCCTATAACTTATATCTTTTATTAGTTTTCCCTGGTTGCATTACGTTATTGTAACTAAAGTGTAAAATTTATTTTTGTATATTCTTAGATTTTATTATGATATTTATTTTTATTATATTATATTCTTACATATTATTTTCTTACTATGCGATCAATCAGTTACATTCAACGAAATTATGAAGAAATCAAGTTGAACATCAAATTGTCATATACAGATTCTTTGAACATTAAGAAATATATTGGATGAAATTTAGTCATTAATGGTTGTTGTTTCTTCAAGTAATGAACTGATATTTTGTCAATCTTTATAGTACTATAAAAACACAGGAAAAATCGGTGAGAATAATTTCACCATCAACTTTAAGAAAAAAAAGAATAAGAAGAAGAATCAAAGCAAGTATTGAGTACTCACAAGAAAACTGAGTAGAATTGATTCAATTGAAGTTCAACGGATGAGAAAGTGAAGAGTTAAGCTAAAACCCTGAAATCTTAAAGTGTCATTGAATTGAAATCTGAGTAGATTTGATTCAATTGTAGTCCAATTGATCAACTCCTTTTATTGTCGACTTCAAACACCATCGTCACCATAAATACTTGAGATTTGTGAGGGAAAATTAAAGATGGAAACTTTCTCCAAAATCCTTGCTAAATTAAACCCTTTCTTTCCCTTTCGTCCCAAAAAAAAACAAAGAATCACAGCAAAGAAAGAAATCAATTGGATAGGGAAAAGTTGAAATTGTAAAATGGAATATTTTAATTACCTCGAATCAACTTTACATAGTGAGTTCGACACGTTTTTTATTGCCGATTCACCACCGTTTCAAGACTTCATTAAAAAATGAAAGGGTTTCCAATTATACACCGAGATTTCATAGGGAAAAATCAAGACATCTTTCAAGTAAGGGTTTCAGTGGATTAAGAGGAATCAAGAGTTTTTTTTTTTAAAAAAAAAAGAGGAATTTAGAGAGAAAATTTTGATAAAAAGAACTTCGGGGGAAAAGAAAGGGTTTCCAAATATCACGTTCCTTCAAAGACCTCGAAAGTGAAACTCCATTATTACATTAATAAGTTGAAATTCCAAATTTTGCAACTAAAATAAAATTTATTTTGCCACTTCACACACTAATGAAGGCGAAGCAACAAAAAATATTATTGCAAAAAGAAATCACACCTGTTAATATCAATATAAAAGAAATTAAGAATCATATATTTCATTATTCCTAAAGGTCAAGCTCCGGTAGGGGTAGGAACCGGTCCAGACGGACGGAAAACAAACAATAACTCAACCAGTTCAGACGGAACGGGCACAAGTTCTAAGTGTCCACTCGGACATCCGAAATTCCGAACAAAACGAGTGGACATTTCGGATTTTTCTCTAACAAAGTACCCGTTCGTGACCGTTTTGATAGTCGTGCAACCTGGGTATCGGTCGGTCGGGCACCGTCACTAATGAACAAAGAAAGAAATTTTTATTCGAAATTAAAACTGGTTAGTAGCTAATATAACTCTCTAAACTCCCACTTTACAATCCCAAAAAATAAATGAATACAAAATTAAAAGTTAGTCAATATTTTTTTCGCAAAATAATAATAATAATAATAATAATAAGTTATGTTCCTAAACTTACACGAGATACTTATTTGTTCTCCTATTGCAAAATAACTTTTAATAGCTTTCAAGAATGGAATCTAGCCAAGTTTTATTAAAAACTGACATCATCTCTGTTGCAACAGAAGAACACACATCATCTTCAATAGGACATTTTAATTCCACCACCTCTTCATTTAGTGGTTGTATACAAACTCTACAATATATAGGTTCCCTGTTCGATTTTACGGAAATATGAATTCTAAATTTATTGAAATTAAATATAAATAAAGTAATTGATTTTAGATTATTTAGGATGGCCTTTAAGGGACTTAGATCCCGTGGTTACATTATTTTGTTCAATTCATAAATCATGATATACCTTTGTATTATCTATTTATTACGTATCAATATCTTGTAATGATTGTCCTAATCCTAAAAACATTCTAAATGTAAAGTGTATTTTTTAGTGTATTTATGTACTGGTCAACTAAAAAAAATTCAGAATCGACCTTTCTATAAAATGAAATTTTTTGATAGAGATATCTGTTAGCAAGAAAATTAAGAGAATCTTCTTTGGCATTCAGAAAATGAAATTTTGTTAGCAAGAAAATTAAGAGAATCTTCTTTGGCATTCAGAAAATGAAATTTTTTGTTAGAGATATCTGTTAGCAAGAAAATTAAGAGAATCTTCTTTGGCATTCAGAAAATGAAATTTTTTGTTAGAGATACCTGTTAGCAAGAAAATTAAGAGAATCTTCTTTGGCATTCAGAAAATGAAATTTTTTGTTAGAGATATCTGTTAGAGGCAAAAAAATTAAGAGAATCTCCTTTGGCATTCAGAAAAGAGAATCTTAATTAAACACTAAAAGTTTTAGAATTTTTGTTGAATGCCCAGTCGAAAATGCTCTCACGACGAATCAGTTTGTGAAAATATTTCATACATGTATAAGCACGGAATTCTCTCCAGTGTTCCTTTCTTTCCCATTGTCTCAACCTGACTGGAGTCAAATATCCAGCAACCTCACAGTTAAAATCAGTTAGATCTAATTGAACCTAAAATAACCAAAATCCAACATTTTCTTGAGTAAAATTTACCGAATTGTAAGAGAAAATAAAATAGATTGCTTTAGATCTTACTCAGTGGTCTAGTTAAGGTTGACCGACTCAAAATGAACACATCATTTGTCATAAAAGATCGTCCAAAGTTGCCTATCTACTTCATCAACATAAAGAATAACTGAAGGAACACTGAACTCGACTTAAACCTGCCCAAGTTGCACCTAGTATACTCCACTAGTCAGGAAAAAATGGAGATACAACGGAGAGTTCCAAAAGGTTATGACCGCACGTACGCAAAAAAATAAATATAAACAAGCGAATCATTTTGTTCAAATATTTAAGTTGTTATTGCCATTGGCTTTTATGCCATTGTAACATTACCTTTGTACAGGATGTATCAATGGTGATTTTTTTTGTTACGCAAATAAGCTGAATCCATGAAAGTTAAACACGAAGCTGTTACTAGGTCAAAACTTATCCTTTGCACTGCGGATGATCCCCAATGCTTCGGCATCAGTTGCAGTAGATGGAATTTTTAAAGCCTGTCGGATTTCCATGCTTGTTGTGCGTAGGAATGGATTACATGACCTTTCTATCTTCAGAGTAGTCGGAACCTGAGAAAGCAAACCCGAGAGTCACGTAAAAGTGTAAAACTAATCAAAATGAGAGGTGGTGTTCCAAGTAAACAAACCCAAGATTAATATGTTTAAACCGTAAAAGGGGTGAGTATGCAGAACCCAGTGCAACCCAACCAAAGCAGGTCATCATGCTGATTGACTTTGGTCTCTTTAATATTGACCTGGCATCCTCTAAGGTGACTATTTTGGCTATTTCTTTACACCTATCTCCTATGTAACATGGACACTAGATGGGTATCACTATCTGACAAGTACAAGATGTCAGATACGACAACTGGATGTATCATATATATATATATATATATGATACACACACTATTGC
Organism: Eschscholzia californica; assembly: GCF_041429995.1. Classification (NCBI taxonomy): domain Eukaryota; kingdom Viridiplantae; phylum Streptophyta; class Magnoliopsida; order Ranunculales; family Papaveraceae; genus Eschscholzia; species Eschscholzia californica. Next base: position 71,982,084 of record NW_028238198.1, read on the forward strand.
GTTAATTAGTAAGGTTCATCTTTCTATTAATCGACCACCCCTATCACATTATATACAAGATGCATTAACCTAGAGTATATTTTATGGTCCTAAAGTTGCTCTGCTTGGGCAATTTCTTGCTCATTGCTAGTATTCACAGAAGACTGCCATGACTGCAGTAACGGACTAACCCAAAAAAGAATGCGAGACACCCAAGTATCAGAGTTCCGGTATAGCAAAAATTCTAGAAAGAAAAATTCATGTTACATATCTACTATCTTCTATAAATGCTAGACTGTAGGGAAGGAACAAAATTTTGTGGGAAACCATATAACTCATCCAGATGCAGACCGAATATCAAGAAAAGGAAATCAAATGATATGATATCAGTAACTAGTAATCCTGCTGAAGTAGATGCTTTTATATTCTACAAACATAAGTGATAGCTTTAAATATAAAATAGGAAATTCTGAGTCCTGGGCCCTGAGCCAGGGAACATCATTTATTGTATTTGTAACTTATTAAAGAGTTTAATTCTTTTTTTCTGGTTATGTTACTGCCAACCAAAATATGTCAAAATACCAATTGAAGAGGTCCTAGGTTATTACCGTAGGCAAGCCTTTAGTCCGGAGATTAGTCACTTGTTTAGCATACGTTTGAAGTACCATGTTCTTTGGCTCTATGGACAGCGCGAACTTTGAGTTACTCTGTCAAAAGGGATGTCTTTCAGTCAAGCTTCACAATTGTTTGTAGTTAGAGAATTGTGTGACTTAGAATAACTGAGGAGAGAAGAGCTCAATAAAAATTAAAGAAGTACATACCAATGTGTATTCATGGCCACAGTATATATTTGTGTTGTCAGGCAATGATGTGATTTTTTCAAGAGAAGTTAGCATCTACAAAACAAGACCAGATGTTACGATAGAAGTAGGCAACCTGATGATACGCGTGTACGTAGAGATATCTACTTCATATTTTCCATATCAAAAAGAAAATTACTAAGAACATATCCACTCAGATCAGGAACAGTGGACGCTGGGAACGACTGCAAAAAAGTATTTATATCAAGGATTACTTGCAATGGTTGTTTTGGGAGAACAATAGGTTAGACTGTCAGCATCTCACACATTTGGGAAAATTTGTTCAGGCTTCCGGGGACTCGGGACCACAAAATAATATTTTTGCATATTTTTAATAGAAAGTTTAACCTGCTCAGGGGTTCCTTCAAAAAGTTTTCCACATGATAAGCTGAATAAAGTGTCTCCTGTAAATATTGCTCCACTCCCAGGAAAATAGTAGCTAACATGGCCTGCTTTGGAAAATGAAATATTAGAAGACACTATAGCAAGTAAGTGCAATATAATCAGATCTGATGCTTCTTACCACTTATCAATATTACAAGAATTACATATATAACCAAAGCAACAATCAAACACAAGGAGCTTTGGAAGTTTGGAACTTCATTACTCATGCGGTGATGTGAGGTATTTCAAAGGTTAAAATACTACTAATTCTAAAGGGTGATAGGACATAGGGTGAACTTGGACAACATCAAGATGGTGATTCTTTTGGTAATCTTCTTTTGGGCTAAGAGAAAGAATTGGACACTATATATGACACTTAGGCAGTTAGGGACTTCACTCATAATTGGGAGGCCATACTTGCAACTTTGTGATTTCTTAATTTTGAGGTGTGGCCTCTTGGTCTTTTATTCTTCAACTTGTGAATTCCCTCATTTTAAATATAGTTATTCTTTCTCTTGTTATAAGAAAAACCAACAAAGAAGTGCTTTAACAGTGATCATCGGAACAGATAAGTACACCAATCAGTGACACGACATGACAGTTTATCAACATATCAAAATGTTTAATATAAGCCCTTAAATAGCATGGCCATCTTTATATAACATGCTAAATCCGGTTAGAATGTGGTTATTAAGATATTTAATCGTACACAGGGTCATTATTAGCCTCTGAAATCATGAGAACATACAGAGTCTTCTCGTACAAAGTTGTTCTCATGAACCACCTCTTTGTGCAGGCCAAGGGTGTCAAGGCAAGGATCCATTAATTTCGATATCAATGAAGAGAAGACTAAGTGATGTCACTCGTCCAAGGGATATTGCCTCCCCAAACCCAGAGGGGAGCAAGAAAGTACTTGTTTCTGTTTTTATAGCTTCATTCTAGTAATAAAAAACTTTTAAGGGTTCTATTTATTGTTAATTTTTAATTCCTAGTTTCATTACGTCTATTCATTTAATTAAATAGGATTTTCTTTATCTGTTTATGAGCAAAGACATGCTTAGCTCTTAATATCTTGAAATGGTTGTTAGGATTTCTTTTAACGAGGCCGTCACTTTGGGTTCATTTTATATCCAAAAAGAACTATAACAATATTAGGCATCTTAGTAGCAGGTTGTGCTAGTTTAGTGAGTGAATTTGTAATTATTTGATCAGATCAAATTTCTTTTCTTTTATTGGAAAGATTATGAGTTTTGATCCTTCTCCTAGATTATTCTAGTTGAGTATTTTACTGATTAAATTGAGTTTTAGCTTGTTTAGGAAACTATCCACTAAATTCAAGTTGAACTAGAAGATATTCATAAGTATAAACAACTATAGCTCCACGCTTGTTTCATCCTACAAGGTTACACCACCTAAGCGAATGGCTGCTGTACAATGCTAAGAAGAAAATTGGAATAACGTGCTTCTGAATCCTGATAGGTAACAACTAACAAGCATATTGTATACAAGTTGATTATAACCTCGTGTATGACCAGGGGTTTCCATTACAAGCACCTCATGACCTGCAAACATCCATTTCTCCCCATCCTTCAGAGCTATATCAATTCCAGGAATTCTATCACTGTCTATACTTGCTCCAATTATCTACATATAAAATATGGAAGTGAAACTTTCTGTGGTATCTGAACTTCAAAGAAGAGCTAACAACATAACATCTGTTTAAAAATTGTAAAGTAAAATCCATTTTTGGGGAGGTTCGTAATATTTTTATTTGGAAGAACATGAACGAAGGAAAATGATCTATAGGTCTTGCATAGCTCTGAACAAAACCGAGCTTTGTCTGTAGATATCTTGTATACTATGGGAATTAAGTTTTTCATATTTTTGGTCCACGACTCCATGTGAAACATATCCAGGATATTTCTTTAGTCTCACTGGTTTCTATATTCCAATGGGATAAAAAAAACTCGTGTAAGTCGCTGTTTTACCAACGTAAAGTAATACTAAAATACAAATGTTTAATAGTAACTTCTATGTCTATCTAGTTTTTACCTCTGCTCTCTTTGTTGCATAAGTCTACATTTACAAATTACAAAATTAGTGTGTACCCATAGGCTTTTTTCCATAACTGCACTGGAAGTTATTACTTTATGTAGCTATTATTTTGGACGATACTAAATTAAGTGTGTTTTTATGCTTGCCTTGCCAATACTTGAATGTCAGTCCATGATTCCGCACTAAATTAGCAGAAATTCAGTAGTAATAGACTTTTAACCAAGTGAATCAGGTCTTACTGAATTTACTGAACACTTTTGTCACTTATGTCACGCCTACCTTTTACAATGCGAATGATATGCATCAAATATAAAAAGTTTTTCCTACATTGATTGATATTAGGTAACACTTAAAAAAACTTGAGTTGAGCACGATTAAAGCAGCAAGAAAGATGCGACAGCTGATTAGCAACTGAAAACAAACATTATTATCATACCTTTGCACCATACCTTTCTTTTAACTCCATGTTGCCACCAGTGTGATCATGATGGTGATGTGTGTTGAGAATGTATGTTAAATTTTGGTTTTTTCTATTCAATGCATCTATTATAGGTAAAGCTTCCGACGGATCAACAACTCCAACAGTCCCTGTATCCACATCACGTAAAAGATATGCATAGTTGTCCTTGAGACATGGTACCTGATAGCGGGTAGAAGTTATGTCAGACATATACTACAGAAAGCGTAAAAATGACTTGAGAGAGACAGAGAGAATGAGTTCGCTCACTAGCTCAATTTGCAAGGTGGAGGTTGTATTGGAAATGCTACACAAGTATTGGCCTACTCCACGTGAACGGCTAACTGCTTTTAGGGTTTTGAATGGCCTCGACAACAAGGTTCCGAGCCAATACAAAAGACGATTCCTAAAGCAATTCTGCCTCATTCTTGGCCATGCACAAAATTCTCTCACCTGCAAATCTAGTAACATATATAAAATGAACATGAACACCCCAAAATAGTTCTCAGGTCAATGTCCTCACTCCTCACCCAACAACTTCTATAATACAAGGAAACTATAGACACAGAATTCAAGTGGCTAAATGCAGAAAGAACACTCAAGGCACACTGTTCCTATATCGTCCGAACCACAAGGCGAGAGGCAAATGGAAAATACAAGTCAAGTAGTTCCCGTATCACGGATATTGTAATAAAGATAACAAAATGCATATTAGATTAATAGGCATGTCGAATGCATTAGAAAATTTCAAATAGCAAAAAAGAAATCAAAATATAAACCCGTTTTCGATAAGTTAACCTCTTGTGAGAATCAAATGTTCAAAATCTTAAATCTCAACCATACACTTAAAAGAACCATCATCCTATAACTCCATGATTTTCTCATTGATTACAAGACAATCAGAATTGACAGAACTGAAATAATTAGAAAGGTAATTGAGTTAATCTTTCTCAATCACTAATATTTAAACAAACCCAGTCAATCACTTTGACTTCATATTCCCTTTCTTCTATTTTAAAGTCCAATTGGCATTCCTATCTACTTGTTTCTAGTACTATAAGTGGAAAATTGGCCTAAGATATGAATGTCAATTTCTCATGCATATAGAGCAGCAAACCTACAAGATTTCTCTCTTAGTATGAACTAAATTGAACTCTTCTTTGGGTAATCAGAGACAAAAAGTATTCAATTACTTCAATAATATCCTAATTAATCTTTCACAAAACAATAATTTCTAACATTATATGAGTATTGATAGACTGATTATAGAATCAACAATTTCATGAACAAAGTTAAGAAAATGAAATCAAGAGAATCTAAAGAGAAAATCTGTTTAAATTAGGGTGAAAAGGAAGAAGGAACACAAACCCTAACGCACTGAAGCGATGCCACTGCCGAAGATGCCTTCGAGAACATCGTCTTCGCGGAAGAGAGAGAGAGAGAAAGAGAAAGAGGTAATCTAGAGAGAGAGGAAGAGGGGTTGGAAAGTTTGAGTGATCCCACGAAAAGCTTAAGGAAGCCAACTGTACCGAAAAATGTGGGCTTTTGGAAAATTTCTGGTGGGACGTCCAGACTCAAAAGTCTACAAATTGTAGTAGGTTGGCCACGTGTTACAACGTTGAATTGTTACATTTTTTGGAACAATGTGATTATATTCCTTTTTTAACTTTATAATTTAACAATTTTTATTTCATATTTCCAAAAGGAAAAAAAAATATTATAAGTCTAATCTTGACAAAAACTTTTAAGGGTTATTTTTTAAATAGGCCACAATTTTATGACCAGCTTCCTGCCTAGCTCCCAACTTTATCGAAAATGCTCAGATGACTCCATTTTTCAGCTATGTTGTTTGAGGCGAGAAGCGATGCGAGGCGATGGGGTTGTCGCCTCGCCTTGGCGAGCGCCTCTGTTCTACATGCCAGCAACTCGAGAGAGGGTGAAGAATGTAACAGAGTGAAGAAGAAGAAGAAGAAGTCGAAATGATAAACCCTAAGAGGAATTTATGTATTTTTACTTATTTATCCCTAAAAAACTTCTCGTCTTCCCTTTTAAAAGGGCACCTACCTATTAAATAGTTAATTTAAAACTTGGTCAAGGGTCGGCCCACATCTCTTTTACAACTGTTGCACCTTTCTCTCTCTCTAAAAACGAAAATAAGCCCACAAAACCCTAAATCTTCATCTTCTTCGATAGTTCTTCTCCTCTCTATCACCATCGCCTCATGGATTTCCAGGCGAGACGAGCTCTTTTTCAACCTTGCGCCTTGCTCGCAAAGGCGTCGCCTCTGCGCGCCTTTGACAACATAGTTTTTCAGTTACCGTTATATGTCCGTTAACTAGTCATCACATCTCTTTCCTTCATCTCATCACCTCTCTCTGCCAACTCATCCTCTCGCCACCTCATTGTCTTCACCGCCGAAGGTCACCGGACGACCAATTTTCCGGTACCTTCAAACATTAAAAAAAATATCTCTTTTCTCTCTCCTATTTCTCTCCCTTCCTCTCCTTTTCCTCTCTCTTCTCACACTCTTTCTCTATACTGCTCGGCGAAGGGAGGAGCCCTTCGCCGGCAGTCGGTTAGAGAAATGGATCATTGAATCGCAAAAAGATATCCAACATTTTTTCTAATATAAGAATGGTAAGAAAGATATTTTAAAATTCGAAACCCTAATTTTGCTTGTTCTTCTAAAGAGATACAAATTGCACCTTTTAGATTCCAATCTAAAGGTGTTTCTGAAGTTGCAATAGTAAGAACTTGCCAACCCTTAATCTTAACAACATCACAAAGGGAATCGGTATCGGTAGGGTGAGTTGAAACTGATCTCAAATCGAAAAGAAGCGTATGGAGTTACTTTATCAGTAATAGATGGAATTGAATTCCAATCAATTTTGAGAGAATGAGATTTTCTGAAGTTGTTTGGAGCTTGGTTAGAAGCAGAGAAGGGTGGTCGTATCGCCAACATTACGAAGGAAAAATAGAGCAACGAACTACAAGGAGAAGAATTGATACGATTTTGTAGAGATTTTCAGATACCCAACTTGAAAGCAGGGGCGTGGGTGAGGGGGTGCGAGCGGTGCGATCGCACCGGGCCCCTTTTTCTGAATTTGTTTTATATAAAAGTATATATACAGTGAGAAAGTGTATATAGAGTGAGAAAGCAACTTCAAAACAACAATCAAGTTAGGCCGGCTGGTTTGGTCCTTGACTACTTACATGAAGGTCGTGGGTTCGATTCCCCTGTAGGACGTTCAGTTTCGTTTTTTGGTTTATGGGGCCATAAAGACTGACTTGGGCTCTATTGTTTAAAGACTCAAATATATTATTTTGTAGCCCCCACAAATGACGAACCCAAACGAAAATATCACAACTAAATATTTGATGTTTCAATTTTTCTTTTGGCCGCGGCTTTGGGGAATAAAGAAAATTCTCCGGGGAATAAAGACTTCTCTTAAAACTAGTCAAACAAGATTGACTTTTATGTTTTTTTTTATTACTAAGGGACTTCTAATTTTTTTGGAGTTCTCCTCCATCTCATCACCTCTCTCTACCACCTCATCGCCATCTCATCATTTTCTCCGGCGAAGGTCGCCGGCCGGCTAATTTTTCGGCCGGCGACCTTCAAACATAAAAAAAAAAAAAAAAAACCCTAAACTTCTTTTTTTTTGGACCTACCCAAAATTGAATCGATTGTTTTTATCAAGGATAAATCTCATATTATATCTTTTTAACACTTACCCATTTATCCAAATTTCTTAAAAATTGTTTCTCCATCTAAATCTTCTGGATTACTGTGCTATTGCTTGAAAAAAATTGGTAGGGTTTTGTTTTTTCATTTTTCTGTGTATGTATCAAGATAAAGAAGAAGCAAGAGTCAGATCCTTACAAATCCACTTTCTATATCTTCTTTTCCCTTTTACCCAAAATGGGTAATTGCTGTTTCATTGATTTTTCTTGTTCTTATCGATCTCAATGTTTCTCTCACTAAAATCTGTATCAGGTAGGAGAAGTAGGAGAGTTATCAGAGATATTTCAATGGAAAGGGGAAGTACCAAAGGGACTACCAGATTGGAAAGAAGAAGAGAAAGAACATTTGGGTGAAGAACTTTCAGATGTTTTGTTATATCTGGTTCAACTTTCTCATTATTGTGGAATTGATCTTGGAAAAGCAGCACTTAGAAAAGTGAAACTTAATGCCATTAAACATCCAGTCAAGCGTTACAGAGGTTCATCAGAAGAGAAATCTATCACCAACAACAATTCTGATAAAACTGTTGAAAGTGTTTGAATCTATTTTAATTTTCAATCCACCCCATAATTTGTAGTTTTCTTTAGGTTTTGTCTTACCCATTTGTGTAAATTAAAATGGGTTTTTAGGGTTTTTGATGAATTGGGTTTGGTAGGGAGATGGTGGATCATATAAGTTCTACTCTCTCTTTCTAGATCAAAGAAAAAAAAATGGAGAGAGAGAGAGAGGAGAGGAGAGAGAAATTTTTTTTTTTTTTTTTTTTTATGTTTGAAGGTCACCGGCCGGAAAATTGGCCGGCCGGCGACTTTCGTCGGAGAAGATGATGAGATGGCGATGAGGTGGTAGAGAGAGGAGAACCCCCAAAAAATGTATTTTGTGTTCCCATAAAAATTTATTCCCCGGAGAATTCTCAAAATAATCTGTATTCCCTCGAGAATTTATTCCCCGGAGAATTTTCTTTATTCCCCAAAGCCGCGACCTTTCTTTTTCTCCATAGGGTTTAGGTATTTTTCTCTATCAAATTGAAAAAAAAATCATTTTGTTTTTGTATTGATATTTAAGCAAAAATAGTCAACTTAGTTTGTTGTATGAATACTATTATTTTCTGATCATTACAACAATTTTAATGAAATTGTAAGCTCTTGAGATTTAATACTTAAAAAAATTTCCAACAAATTTATTTTGAATACTTACAATAATTACAACAAATTTAGTTTCGATAATTATTTAGGGTGTATGATTTTATTTTATTTTCATATCGCGATATAAAGGGCCCCGATCACAATTTCGCACCGGGCCCCCGAAATCTCAGCCAAGCCACTGCTTGAAAGATCAAGGTTTTTAGTTTTGTCTAAAAAAATCAAAGTTTTTAGGTTCAGAGAAACGAACTTGAGAGAGAATATATGATGGTAATGGAGTTGAGATCCAAGAAGAGGTTTTCAGATACCCAATTTGAATTTGTTCTAAGAAGATGTTTTGATGATTTTGGTGATAAACGATCTTGAACTAGCATCATCGCATCTAGTTGAATCTAAGAAGAACAAACCTAAACACCCATTTACCCACTATTCTTCTTCTCGATTGTTCAGAACGCTTTGTCTCTCTAGATTATTGTAATAGTGACTAAGAGAGAGATCTGTCAGTTGTCGACAGGTATATTTAAGTGGTGGATTAGTTTAGTTGCTTGAGATTGAATTTTTAGTAGCAGTTGGGAGGTCTGGTCACTTTTTAACTTCTCTTTTCGTTGTTTGTTTTATGAATTTGGGTTTCATTCATTTCTTCAACTAATCTAGACCAGTATTAAGAAATAGTAAAGATAAGTCAAAACAGTAAGCAAGATTAGGTTCTCCACTGATTAAGTAAAGTTCTTAATTAAATTCATACAAAACCAATAAGCAAGATTCGTTTGGTTTCCCAAATCTGAAGAAGGAGAGAGGAAGAGAGATAAAAGGAGAGGAAGATAGAGAAAATATGAGAGAGAAGAGAGGAAGAAGAAGAAGAAGAAGAGAAAAAAGAAAAAAAATTGTTTGAAGGTCGCCGACCGGAAAATTTGTCGGCCGACGACCTTCGCCAGTGAAGATGATGAGGTGGCGAGAGGATGAGGTGGCAGAGAGAGATTATGAGATGGAGAAGAGAGAGGTGATGACTAGTTAACGGACATATAACGGTAACTGAAAAAGGGGGTAATCTGGGTATTTTCGATAAAGTAGGGGGCTAAGCAGGAAGTTGGTCATAAAGTTGGGGACTATTTGGGAAATAAACCAACTTTTAATGAATGAATAAGAAATGGGTTATTTCCCAAATGGCCCCCAACTTTATGACCAGCTTCCTGCCTAGCCCCCTATTTTATCAAAAATGTCCAGATTGCCCCCTTTTCCAGTTACTGTTATAACTCCGTTAACTGGTACGTCATCAACTCTCTCTCTCTTCCATTTCATCACCTCTCTCTCGTCCATCTCATAACCTCTCTCTGCCACCTCATCTTCTCGCCACCTTATCGTCTTCACCGGCAAAGGTCGTCGACCGACCAATTTTCCGGTCGGCGACCTTCAGACGTAAAAAAAAACAACAATTTTTTCCCTCTCTCTCTCTAAACTCCGGCGAAGGGGTTTCCCTTAGGTCTAGTTCACCAGATCTTCAGATCTGGTCGCAGACCATTGAAGGTATGTTCGCAGACCTTCAAAGGTTTGTCGAACAGACCTTTGAAGGTCTGCGAACATACCTTCAATGGTCTGCGAACATACCTTCAATGGTCTGCGACCAGATCTGAAGATCTGGTGAACCAGACCTTCGGCGAAGGGAAACCCCTTCGCCGGAGTTTAGAGAGAGAGAGGAATTTTTTTTAAAAGAGGAGAGAGGAAAAAAAAATTATGTTTTAAGGTCGTCGGCCGAAAAATTAGTCGGTCGGCGACCTTCGCCGTTGAAGACGATGAGGTGACAGAGAGAGGTGATGAGATGGAGGAGAGAGAGGTGGTGATTAGTTAAAATAGTTATAACGGTAACTGAAAAAAGAGACCATCTGGATATTTTTGATAAAGTAAGGAGCTAGGCAGGAAGCTGGTCATAAAGTTTGAGGATATTTGGGAAATAACCCATAAGAAATTATATAGATAATTGGTTATAATGAGATAAATGAGAAATATTATGAGTATTAAAATTACAAGTTCGAAGATATTTGAAGATCAAGAAATATCCTAAATATATGAAATGTAACCTTCTTCATTTTACATATCTTTGGGCTTATCTTAATTGTTGGATCTCGTATTCTCAATTTGTTTCATGTTGTTCTCGTTTTGTCTTATATTTTTCGCTTAACTTTTATATAAAGGTGAATTGGTTAAAATTTTTGGGATATTTATTGAATGCCCCTACTTATTTAGCAATATTAGGACTTCACCCCTAAAAACATTATCGTTCAGGCGTTAACCCCATTGCCCCTTTTTCCGTCAAAATCTCGTTATTTAGTGGGCGTGCGAGTCACGTCCTTGTCATCGGATCAAAATACCCCGTCCTAATTTTTAATATATGACACCCATTTATTTAGCTATATTAGGATTACACCCCCGACTAAATTAGTTTGGTTAGTTGTTGAAGGAGAATTTGAAAATTGATTTAACATGGATGAATTTCTTCCTCAGTTTCTTTTTCTTTGATTGATTCTCCTTCTACTTCTTCAATTTCTTCTACATCTATTCTAGATTTCAATTCTTCTCTAGCAAAATCTTCTATGATTTCATCTTTTCTTCGAAACCCATGTCTAAGAAATGGACAACTCCTTAAAACAGGACTAGAAGATTCAATATCAGATTTTTGTGAGAAACAATTATAAAACAGAGACTTGAAACAAATTACACCATTTTTGGTACAACTACTACTAGTTGTTCTTCCATTCTTTTTCGGATTCTGTTTAGGGGAGATTATAACTTGAACTTTACCCATACAAGTAATTTTAGGGTACAACTGCCTCGGACTGGTAAAGAGACGATCCACCCTACCATCGGAGTACAAGTGACACCTCGGCCAGAGTCACTCGCTGATTGGCTCTAGCTCGGGGAGAGTATGACCCAATCTATAGTCGAACCTCAGACTTATGAGATAGAGAACGTAACAAGGGTGAACCAGACGAAGTCACTTTTGAATTGGATCTAGCTATGGTCTCTGGCTAAGGGCGAGCATTACCCAATCTATGGGCGAACCTCGGAGTTAGTGGTTCGGCAAGTAACTAGGGTGATTCAACCGATCGTGAGATGGGAAGGTATTGGCTCGGGATAAACTACTCGAATGGACAAGGTATTTTGGTCGGGGGTGTAGTCCTAATATAGCTAAATCAATGGGGGTCATATACTAAAAATTAAGACAGGGGTATTTTGATCCGATGATAAGCATGTGACTCGCACGCCCACTACATAACGAAAATTTGACGGAAAAAGGGGTAATGAGGGTTAACGCCTGAACGATAATGTTTTTAGGAGTTAAGTCCTAATATTGCTAAATAAGTGGGGGACACTTACTAAATATCCCTAAATTTTTGAAGTTGGGTCTAATTTTAATCAATTTTGACAAATATTATATAAGGTTTAAAAATAATTTGCAAAATACCAATTATTTTTTTGGTTAGAATAGTACAACAAATAGCTTAAGACCACACTTCGAATGCAAAACTAAAAAAAAATTGAAATTATATTCGTCTCATATATCAAGTCAAGTCTCAATTGAGATCCTCAAATTTATGTGTCATGACAATTTTTGTATAGATATGAGGACTTGATTTCTGTTACTAGTATACATTTTTAAAAACAATTTGCACAATTAGAAATATGAGTACAGTCTTTTTGAGGTATCTCTATTTAACCACCGCCACATCATCTTAGAGATCTAAATTGAGTTTTATGGAGAGAATTTTTAAGAGAAAAAAATCTAAAAATCCTCCTGGTGTTCAGTATTGAGTTTTTGCATGGGAGATGCTCTAGATGTGACTAGGCCGTTCACTAGGGTAAACTTTGTTCCTTCCAAGTTAGATTTAGATTCAAAAGAACTACCTTAACTAATAGTTTTGTTCCAACAAAAGAAAATGCAATCCATCTTTATCTTCAACCTGGTATAAAATTTATAAATTTGAGAAAACCCCATACTTTTAACCCCCTCCCTTCCCTCTCTCTCTCTCTCTCTCTCTCTCTCATCAACTACTTCTTTACTTGATTAAGCACTAAAACCAATCCATATTTACCCCAAACTTAAAAAGGACTCTATATACACAATGTAGCTGATAAAAAACAAGTTCTGTTAACCCTTTTCTAGTTAAGTTGAATTGTTCAAGCAAATTCCTGTATGCCATTTCTATGGCGTCGGCACCGTTGCAGCAGACTCGTCTTGTCGCAAATATGCGTCGGAAGAAAGTGTGTTTACTTTTGTTGCTGTAAAGTCATATTAGATTAAATAGTATCATCTCATCTTTTCGCTTTTGTTTCGCTTGTTCGTATGGATGGTGTTGTTGCTGTTTGTATTCCACCACCAAGTGCAACTGCAGCAGATTCCACATGAGTTAAGAGATACTCATAGATCTTCTTCCTTAACCTATCAGCTGTGTCTGCCGATATTCGTGGACCTTCGAAACCTTCTTTACCTAACCCGATTTCATCTAACCAATCATTTACGCTCTTGAGTTGAGTCAGCATTCCGGCTATTTGTCCATTATCTGACAATGATGAAGCATCCAAGTCAGCATTCAAGAATCTCTCGACGAATCCTAAGAACCACTCTTGAGACTCAACTTGCAACATTTGGGCCAAATCAACAGCCTCATCAAGACCATTCCCTCTAATCCATTCGGGTGGAGGTGGTGCCACCGGCTTTTGACGGACCGGGAGCCCGTCGACAGATTTACGTGGTGTTCCCGGTGCACTCAACTTAGAGATATTGGATGAACGAGTAGTTTTAGTTTGTGGTTGTGTTTTTGTTGTCATGTTTTTAGTCGAGTTCTCAAGGACTAGTATCTGTTGAGTGCTCGGGGGCGTCCGCTGATTTAGGGTGGGAGTGGAAGCTGAGGAGACGGAGCTTGATTGTTTATTGTACACTGAGAAGGATGATACGTCGGTGGCTAATGCAGCTTGAACCCATGAAGCTGCCTGTTTACGTCTTTCCAGTGAGAGTTTCTGTACTTCTTTCGAAATATCATTTTCAGAATCTGGTGATGATCCTACTGGAACAATTTTTGATAGAGAATCTGCAACTAAACGAGCTTTGTTCAGATTTGTATGAAGACTCAAGAACTGCTCCACTACAGGCTGTGGGTTGTCCTCCTTGGCAGACGAATTTAGTTCTGCATAGATACTGTAAAAGACAAGGCTTCAATCAGAATTCTTATGTCATATGAAGATCAGAAACAAAAGGAGTTGTCTCGTTAGAAATAATGCAGAAAGATTATATTGGACGAGGTCCCCTAGACCATCTCAATCCACAATTTTCTCCAGGACTTGAACAATATTTGTTTCATTTACTTTGTCATCACTCGTACTTGAGTATCCTCGGATAAGATCCTAGATTTTTTTTAATCACACTGATATTACGCTCCACTTTCATCCTTTCAGCTACAAATGTAGTACATGTTACTACGCCTAGCCGCCTAGGCACAGTTTATTATATTATGAGATCAATAGGCGAGGTTAAACTAGAAGGCAAACCCTTTTAAAGAGATCAACAAAAGAAGCTTTCGGATATAAATCATATATTGCATAGAAGTGAACTGTTAATACAAAATTTCATATTTGGATTCTTATTTCTGTAATCATTTAGATTTTGATTTCTACTATCACCGAAAACTAATAAGGATAGGGTTATTTTCCTACAGATCCGGATGTTGCCCCTCTCCACTACATGATCAGTTATGAAGTTAAGATGCTAGTCAAAAACATTGTGAGAATATTTACTTAATTTTCTAGTTGATCTATTGCAAATCATTATCGATTCTGAATTAAGTGAGGCTGTATAAATACCATTCCAAAAATTCTTCTACAAGGGCAAGGACAATATTGGTAGTAAGTGTCAAATTAGGTGAGTGAAAAACCAGGATGTACATATACTTTAACCTAGAGTAATCTTTCATGGTCCTAACAAGATTTTGTGCAATTAAGTTCACAGAAATATTCACTCCATGAAAGTGATTGGGTATCTAACTAGACTATCCAAATGATCGAAATGAGTACTTGATATGGCAAACTCAAGAAAAAGTATTCATGTCATATAGCCATATAGGTTATCATAAATATAGAAATACTTAGTATCGTAGATTTGAAGATGCACAAGCCACAAAGTTAAGACATTGTCCGATGCCTATACGAGATAAACTTGTATTTAATCTTCTGAATTTGATTGGAAATTACCTCAAGCATCGAATTAGACTCTCTGCAGCAGAAGCTTCTTGCATAGCCTCAATAGCAGCTTGTTCGGCAGCATCTCTCTGCTTCAATACTTCCTATTTTAAACGGACCCAGGATAGGTTTTAGATAAATCAGATAGGTCCAGGATAACCCAAATACATTCACAAACATAGTTCTCGAAAATTCTATGCATCTTATTCTCTAGCAAACCGATACATCGTATACTAAAATTGTGAAAAGAAAAATATGATGAAGGCTAAGATTGTCGTACATTTTCATTTGTGCCATAAAACATGTGCACACTGCGTGTTGGTTCTGTTTGTTGTGCAAAAATAACATCCCCACTCGCGTATTTAGTGATAAGTATTCCCTTGCGAAACATAAAGTGATGGTTTTTCGTGATATTTTAGATTTTCTATGAAGAAAGGTTTTGTTCTTCTTCAAAAATCAAACACTGAACATATTATGCATTTTCTTTTTGTACTTATCTTATTAACTTATGAAGCTAATAAAACACAGCAAGTAGCCTTTTATGCAGTCCTATTTTAGTTTACTTTTATATTTACACATAAAATACGTTTATTATGTTACATTTTATCGCATATACTAATTGCCCTTGTCCAAAATTTCAGAACCACCAGTGGAAATTGTTTATTTGTATACCTTTCCAAGCTTTGCTAGAGATGAAGGCAAGGAAGCCCACGAAACAGTTCCATCAGTCAATCTTCTATTACTGCTAGGAATAACCTTGACCAAGTTTCCAGCCAATCCATTGGTAGCAACTTCTGATGTTTTCTTTCCGATAGAAGAACGCTGCTTCTTTGCCTTATCAGAATCATCGATAGATCCATTTGAGATAACTTTCTTAGCAGGTGTGTGGACCTTATCGTCTTTAGTTGACGGCTTGTCATTTGTTGACGGTTTTCTCTTTGAAACCTGCAAATGTTTGAGACATTTTATATATAGGATAATTAAAGAACCTATATCAAGGTGCTACAGGTGAGTTCATATTAAATTTCAGATAAATATATAAAACTAATTGAGAAAAGTGAGCCATTAAGCACATCCAGAGTCCTATACTCCTATGGTCTAGTGTGAAGTGTAAACTGAGAATAATTGTCAGAGACCCAATTTCTTGTTTGTCATTGTTAATAAGATACGCCAATATTTTCTCAACCTAACATTTTGGTGGTCTCTTTATAAAAAGACATGTCACTAATTTTTTAGGCTAGCCTCGAAGCAAACATGCTTGGACTACTGACTATGTGCAAACCCTACATACTATGTGAAAACTTGTGCAGAGCTTACTCTTGCAAACCTTAATAGACAGTTGAAGTCTAGAAAAAATTGATGGATCCTTTTTGAAAAAGAAAATTTCGCCTAAGAATCTAACATTGAGCACATAAAGTGGGAGGAAGATAGTGAAGATCATTTAAATCGAGGGGAAATTGAAGATGGCAAATCAAACTAGTCTACACCTTCTCTAAATCTAAGGGTTGGGACATCCAAAACATAGAGGAGAAGTTAGACCTAGAATTCAATCGTAAAAAAAGAGAAGGTACTTTATTAGATCAAGAATGCAAATGTACACGAAAAAATAAGAAACAAAACTAATAAAACTCACAGAACTACTTCGAACTTCAGATTTCATGTCAGTTTTGACTCCCCTTGAGCTAGAATTCTCCCTACCCTTTACCTCTACACCTCCTTCCCAGCTTCTTCTCAAAGCCTTCGGCCCCAAATCAATCCCATGAATAAAATTCCCTATAGGGTTTCCTACTGACAACTTCTTCCCTGCTGTTGTCACCTTAAGAACAGCAGCTGCTTTCTCCATCAACCCCACACTTGTAGATTTCTCAGACCCTTTCTTCGAATGTTGCTTCACCCCATTAGAGAACTTTTCAAAAGTACTAGGCAATGAATAGCAACTAGTTGGAGATGAAGGGAATCTTGAGTTTGAAGATTTTGGTCTCCCTGGTGATTCTTTCTTATCGATCAAATTTAAGGAATGTTTCGTTAAAGACTTCGATCTATCAAGAAGTTCTCTCTTCTTATCAGTTTCATCAGGTGTAGACATGCCATTCAGTTTAATCGGCTTGACTTTTTCTCTCTCGGTTGTCGAATTATTGTTCGATGGCCTTGAAGGTGTTTTAGTTTTCTCTACTGGGTTCGGTCCGGAAGAACTAAAGCAAAGAGAATGTGTGGCAACTAAATCTTCTGGTGTGCCAATACATGGATGACGACCCGGGACAGGTCTTACCCCTTGAAGGATTGGAACAGGGGAAGCAGCTTCTAGCCTTTCGACATGAATAAACTGACCCAATTGAAGTTTGTCACTGAGAATTAAGTCATCGTGTTCATCGGGTAGAGCTACATACGTTGAATGAGATGAATCCGATACCTTTAAATAGAATCCTTGGTTGGTAAATAAGTCTGCTCCAGCAAGTGCTGGGACAATGCCAACAACCTGAAGCAACGAAGAACGATGTTCACCTGCAACCTTTACATCAGTGTTCATATGCTGTAAGAGTTTCAAAAGAACACCCGGAACCAAACTCGCCATTAAGTCGATCTTCAAAAAGCATTCCTCTTCAAACCCAGATTAAGAAAACCAACCTAATCCACACAATTCAGTTTGCATAAGATATCAGATGATGAAAGGAAAGTAACTACCAATTCTAGGTTTAATGAATGGTATCTTTAGAACCCACTATGAGATCAAGAAAACTGAAGAAGGTAAAAATTCTCAAAACCCAGACAAAAAATTCCAAAATAACAGGAGTTAATTTGTCTTAAATCCCAGATCTGATAACTCTGATAGCAATCTATCTCTATGCAGAATAGATGATGAAAAGTTTCAGCTTTTTGGGGAGGTAAATTTGATGGATCACCAACCACCAACCTCATTAATGTTTTATATGTACTACTGATACTGAAAACTCACAAAAATATATTTCATGTGTTGAGACATTTAATCAATTACAACTAAAATAAATAGTCTATTCACCAACCCTAAATAAGAAAACAACTTCATTCATTAACCAACAGAAAAAAATGAAAACAACAAAATACCTCTCTGATTTAAACAACCCATGTGGCCAAACTCAAAATAGAAATCAAACATCTATTTGAAACAAATGTGGAGATCTTTGATAACTCACAAACTCAGTATGATTATTTTTTATGATAAGACTTGAAGAAGTTCAAGGGAAGAACATTTTTTTTCAGGGGTTTTTTGATGGATTACAACTAGAGTATAGGAAGCATATAAAAATGCAATAATAAGTGAACCCCAAATATGAAATATCCAAGTTTAGTAGGTTATAGGGTAAGAACCTGAAGATGAAGATATCTCTGATCAGTATGGAAGTTGGTAAGGAGCTTGCAAAGTATAGAGAGAGAGAGAGAGAGAGAGATGAAGCAAATGATGAATCTTATTGCTTGATTCAAGCAAAATAAAGCTGTAAAATAGAATCTGACACACACCCACAATAAACCTAATCTGACACTTATTTTTTGGCAATTTAAAACTTGGGTTTGATTGGATTTGGATCAAAAGTAGAAATAAAAATTTGGGTTTGAATAGGAAATGCAAATCAAACCCATATGAGAGAGAAATCAGTAGAACTAGTTATAGAGAGAGAGAGAGAGATGAACTCTTTACAGAGAATTAGTTCTTGTCTTGAAGCTTTATTTTTTGGTATTTTACTTGGTTTTAGATTTTTTAATTATTGTTATACTGAATTATTTAATATGCATGTAAATGGGGGCATGTGAACGGTTAGCAGTTGTCGGCTACCTAAAGTGTGTCAGATTCCGGTGAGAGAAGTAACACCGGAGTCAGTTTCCGTCAAGATTCTGCTTAGTTGACCAGTCTTTATTGACTCGTTCTCCAAAACCTGACAATTTACCCAATGGGAACCCTGTGGCTGTGGCTGGACTTTCCCACATTCCGAACCACATGTGGATATAGGGGGGTATATGAAAAGGAAAGGCGAAAGTTGTAGAGAGAGCAGAAAAGTTTCCGGGGAAGACGGTGGAAAACCCAAAAAACTAAAACCAAACACACCTCATAAGTCGCGGGGATAAAGTCGCCAGTCTGATGTCACCGGCGGCGGCCGACGACTTCATCATCTCTCTCTCTCTCTCTCTCGCTCTCTCTCTCTCTCTCTCGCTCTCTCTCTCTTCTCTCTTTCGTCTCTCTCTTATCTCTTATCTTTTTCTCTCTTTCTTCTATCTCCGACGAAGGGGAGCAGCCCCTTCGCCAGAGCAAACCAGATGAGTAGATCTGGTTTGAAGATCAAACCAGATCTACTCGTCTGGTTTGGTTTCCAGACGAATCTGGAAACTTCCGGCGAAGGGGCTTCGCCGGAGATGAAGAGGACAGAAAAAAAAAATTGTCGTCGGAAATGGTGGCAATAGGTGAAAGAGAGAAGAAGATGAAAAGTATTAGGTTTTGGTTGTTTGGGAGAAACAAAAAATTGTAATTTTTTTTTTATTCTACCCAAAACATCACACCCCGGAAAATTTCTTTATTTCCCCGTAACACCCGCCAAAGGAAAATGATGTAACCACTCAATTTGTAGGCAGATTTTGGTCCCAATTATAAATTTACATTAAGATTGATTCTTGAACTTCATTTTGATTTGTGTTGTGTATCATGAGAAAATCTGGTATGTTCTATCACTACTCATATAAAAAATGATATTTCGTTCCGCTTTCAGTATAATTTTAGGTTGATAGCCAGACCAAAAGGGTGAAGATTTGAGTGGAGAAACTCAATTTGTTTCCCTCTGTTCCTCACCCTTCCCTACCCGACTATTGATCTAAAGTTATAGCAGGCAGTCATGTCGACTACTAGTGTTGTACATGTACAAACATCAAATAATGTCTAACAACTTACACAACGAACGGACTACTTTTACGGACTTTGGCGGCGAGTAGTAGATATGCCTATCCATTGTTACATTAAAATAGTTCCAATCTATTTTTTCATAATGAGGGGTGTAGTTTCGTTCATATTGTACTAATTCCGTAATTTAATGTAGTTGAGAGTGACTCCTAGAAAGTAAGCAAATTTGTGGCCGGACTGAGCTATTTAATTGAAATGAAGTAGTAATTCATACACAATTTTTTGTATCCATATGTCTTCCAAAAAAACTGGGAGGTCTTGGTTTTCGTTACCCAATTCTTGATAATCAAGTTTTTTTGTGTAAACTTGTCTGGCGTCTCAATAAGAATCCTAATTCTCCTTGGGCTTCTATTCTCAAAGCCAAGTATTTCACTAAAGATCATAAACCTAAATCGGCTAAAAATCATCACTCTTGGCTTTGGAAATCCATCTCCAATTATGTTGACAAAGTGTCCAATTTGACCTTTTGGGATATTAATAAAGGTACGAATATTAATATTTGGCAGGACTTCTGGATACCTAATTACCCTCCTCCTCTGACCAATAGAAATAATAGTAATCTTACGTCTGTTTCGCAACTTATCAGGAATAATCAATGGGATACGAATACTTTATACCAATGCTTTAATCGTGATATTTGCAATGCTATTTTAAGTATTAATATACAGGATCAGCAGGATGACATTGCGAGATGGTCTCTAACGAAATCGGGTAAGTTCACAATAAAATCCATGTACTACTATTTACGTACAGAACACTGTCCTTATGATATGAAAGAATGGGCGTTTATTTGGCATTTGCCAATTTTGCCCAAAATCAAACTATTCCTCTGGAAATGTTGTACCAACAGTTTACCTGTTAGAGACAGAATTGGAAAATATATTGGTCATATTTATCACTGTGAATTATGTCAAGAGCAAGAAACTATGATTCATGTATTTTTACATTGCGATTTAGCTAAGGTTATTTTGCTGCACTTTAACGTTATTTCGAGTAATATCGGTAACATTGTAGACTGGATCATCTCTTGGAAAGATATAGAAGATCACATTAGTAGTCGTTTTGCGATTATTCTGTGGCATATATGGAAAGCGAGATGCGATAAATGTTTTGAGTCTAAAGATCCTGTCCCGATGATGATCATAGATGCTATCAAAAGTAGTACTAATCTTCAGAATACTCAGAATACTCATCAACAAATTGAAAAGGTTATTGGTTGGTCTCCACCTGTTAATCCTTTTGTTAAAATTAACGTGGACGCTTCCTTTATTGCAGTACAGGATGAGGCGGGGATAGGGTGCATTATGCACGATGACCAGGCGAATTTCCTCGCAGCAGCAGCTTTCACTTTTTGGGGTCAAAACGCTGAAGAGTGTGAATGCGGAGCGATCTTCAAAGCTTTTCAATGGGCTCTTAAAAAGAAGATTGTTTACCTACATATTGAAAGTGATAACCTAAATATAGTTCAAAAACTCAACAAGGAATCTATAGACATATCTTGGCAGTCGGAAAAGATTATAGAGAAAGTGCAACAGCTGGAGGCCAATTTCACAAAGGTGCTATATACTCATATTCCCAGAGAGGGCAACTATAAAGCGGATCATTTGGCAAAATGGAGTAGAAGAAATAAAGGAACATGGATGTGGCTTTCTTTATCAGATCTTCCGCAGGAATTGTATAAGCTTTTTTAGTTTTTTTTCGGTTGTACCTCAACAAAAAAAAAAAAGTTAGTTCTAACATCACATCAATGGATAATTTAATAAAAGATAAACAATTTAAATGTTGACATGTTATACTTAGAAATAAAATTTGAGGGGTTGGGCAAAAGGCCCAAAATCAGCCCAACAATATGTATCAGGCCCACTGTAGATAAAGAATGAGGGGCAGGTCCAAAAAAGTCAGGCTAGGGGTGGAATTTCCGAAACACCCTTCTTCTTTTTGAAATTTACGAAACGACCATCGAAAAATTCTCGGGAAACTCGAAAATTTCTGACAAATAATCTGACACGCCTCTCATCAGACTGTGTACTTTCCATAAATTCACAAAATTGCCATCGAAAAATTCCCGGGAAATGCGAATTTTTTTGAAAAATAGTCTGACGCACCTGACATTAAACCTTGTACTTTCCACGAATTTACAGAATTGCCATTACAAAATTTACCAACTTGCCATTTTCGTTCTTTTTTCCAGATTTATTTCTTATTTCTTTTTTATTTTCTCCCACACATATTTCTCTCTCCAATCTCAACAAATTTCGTTCTTCTTTTCCAGATTTATTTCTGATCTCTTTCCAATCTCAACAAATTTCTTCATTTTTGGTAGTATTTCATTGATTTGTATAAAGAAATTTTCTTGTGTACCGGGAACTAGTACTGGTCATTTTTTAGATATGTACTACACATTTTTGTACTGGGAATTTTTTTGTGTACCGGGAATTGTTCTGTGTACAAGCCATTTGGTTATGTACTAGAAATTTTTGTAGTGGGAATTTTCTTGTGTACCGGGAATTGTTCTGTGTACTCGCCATTTGGTTATGTACTAGACATTTTTGTACTGGGGAATTTTCTTGTGCACCGGGAATTGTTCTATGTACTGGCCATTTGGTTTAGTACTGGACACTTTTGAACTAGGAATTTTCTCCTGTACCGGAAATGGTTCTGTGCACTGGACATTTGGTTATGTACTTTGATGTTTTTAGAGATGAAGAAGATAAAATGTGAAACAAATAAGAGTGATGAAGAAGAAAAATAAGAACATAAAACTTTTAGAGAGAGAAAGACAGAAAACTTTAATGTTTTTAGAGATTGAAAGAGATGAAGAAGATAAAATGTCACACAAAATAAGAATGATGAACACCCAAAAATGAGAACATAAAACTTTTAGAGAGAGTAAGAACAGAAAATTGATGTTTTTAGAGATTGAAAGAGATGAAGAAAATAAAATGTGAAACAAAAAAGAATGATGAACATCCAAAAATAAGAAAATAAAACTTTTAGAGAGAGAAAGAAAAGAAAATTTATGTTTTTAGAGATTGAAAGAGATGAAGAAGATAAAATGTGAAAAACAAAATAAGAATGATGAAGAAGATTTTTGGATGTATAAATAAGAAGAAAGAAGGAGTTGAAACAAAATATAATGGGAGGGATCCAAAAAAATTGGCTGAAATTTCGTCAAAAAATGGCGCCATTTTTAAATTTTCAGAAAATCTGAATGTTTCTCTGACATGACGTCATGTACGGGGAATTAATTGCTTCGCTGTCGTCCGTCAGATTGTCAGAAAACACAGAACTTTCCCGTGGAGGGGTAAAAGAGGGATAAATAAAAACCAGAAAACTGTGAGTTGTCCTGACAATTTGGAATTGGTTCTAATTTTTTTCTTGGGCTGGGGGTAATGCTTATTTACCCTCCATTTTTTGGGCCTCTCACTCAAAAATCCATAAAATTTAGGATGGCTTGCGCTTAATGGGAGATAACGGAAGATGCTAAGCGCAGAGCCGTCCTGGGTATTTGTAAATTTACATGCTTACACTCCTCGTATGGAGCAGGGTTAGCAGGTCGGGTTTAAGGCTGCTCCAGCCATCCAACTCACAACCTAATGTGAAGATGTAAGTTGACTAGCTAGTCCAAAGTTGACGAGGTTGTCCACTTAGAATTTTCCATGTTTAAATGGTAAATACCAACGTTCATTTCTAACAAATTGTTAAGGGTATCTTGCACTAACTTCATCTCATATGCCAATGCTAATCAAAGGAACTTGGGAGAATAGTCCTCATGATACAAATGACATCGCATAATAAAAAAAAAATCATATAGAGATTAGAATGTCTCTATTCGTTGTTTATTGATTTTGAGTCAGAAGTCCAAAATATACACATTTTATTTTCATATTTACCGACGAAAAATAATTCTTTACATACCAATAAGGCAATAACCGGTAAGAAGTTTTGTACATCAATTTTAAAGATTAGTTTATTGTTTCATGTCAACTTAAATATGTAAATCTTAGCGGGCAATTTCTTGTATATAATTTTTCCTGAAAGTTCCTTCACGTTTGGTTGGGATTAGCCTCCACAATTTTCTCCACTTTTAACTCTCCATAATTTTCTCCAATATATAAAATTAAGGTTTTGTTTCAAGAGACTACCAAATCCAAATAATTTGTCTTTATTAGAGTCTGTAATTTACTTAGCTTAAGCACTCACATACTAAAGTTTAAAACCCCCACATTTCGTATACTATTAATATTAATTTCCCAGATGAAATCGGAGTAATTTGTTATTTGTATCTCAATTACCCTGCCTTCTACCAGTTGTCAATGAATAATGAGAGAAAACACCTCTCAATTTATTTCTTTAAAGGCCGTAATTAGTTTTATCTTGTGCACATTTCGATTATTTCACAGAGATATAAATTCACCGTGAACCAACAGAGTTAATGAATTATGTCTCGTATTTACAACCTTGTCAACCTTTATCATGGACATATACATCTTTCCTTTTATCAATGTGGGGTTGAAACTTGGAACTTGGAAGTGTCCATGAACTGCATCTTTTATAAATTTAGTCTACTAACATGACAGTGACCCGACATCTTGTTACTAAGCTATATGAAAGTTATAAGCTAAAGTTTATCTTTTAAGGGGATATGCTACCATTTGAATGTGTTTATTAACGATTAGTTTATATTCAAACATTAACAACACCAGACCTATAGCCCAACAAAGGCAATGGTCTGAAGTCCAACAACTTTATCAATACCTACATAATCCCAATTCAAATAACCAAAGATTCCACCTTTTATGGGATTCGAACTTGAGACTTCCAGAGTTTTCTGGAGTTTATGTCAACACCTTTGAACCACTTGGGCTACCAAGTACCAACTGTTGACGTTGTTTATGAGTTTTGCTCCTTGACAAGCTGAGATGGTTAATAAAATATGAAGATGTAGTTGGATATGTATTTGTTTTGCTTTATTTGTTGGCAATTTATGATAATTTGTCTACATATATGATAAAAGGTCCCATATGTGAAAATATTAACAAATCACCAAAGGAGAACAAAAATCCAATCATTTAACAAACAAAATGGAAAAGTCTTATCTGGTAGAGACTATGTTGATCTAAAAAGTGAACAAGTGGTTAGCATTATAGAGGAATGTGAAGGGGGGAGCACATGGAGCATGTGCTTATATGGACACCCACCATTTGCTATTATTGTGTACCACTCTTGATCTTATTGTTAGCCTAGAAGAAAGACAAGAAAACCTTTTCTTTACAAAGAAATGCTTTTTAACCACCTATTTTACCTTCGGGTCGCTTTGGCAATATTGAATTTTCTTTTACTCAAAAGTTTTATATGTGTGCAACTTAACCTTTTGTTCAAGGAATCAGTTTCTGAACTAAAAGACACATCTTAATGTGCTGCCTAACAATTTCGACCCACACAACTTTAAGTTGGTCGTCAACATTTGGTAGCCCAAGTGGTTCCAAGGTGTTGACATAAACTCCAGACCTCCCTGGAGGTCTCAGGTTCGAATCCCAGAGAAGGTGGAATCTTTGGTTATTTGAATTGGGGTTATTAGGGTGTAAATAATGTCTTCTTGGCTTTAGGCCATGTCTTGTTGGGCTATAGGCCCGGTTCTGTTAGTGTTTGAGTGGGCTGTTATCGAGCTTATCACATCTATGATGTATCAAGTGCCAAATGTAACGACATACGTAGATTGTAGTCGACTTCAAAAAAAAAAAAAACTTTAAGTTGGTCAATAGTCTTTAATCATCTACCAAAAGAGCTTCTCCAGTATATACATGATAAATCGTATTCTTAAAACTATGTATGCATTAAACACGTAAAGAAATTACGGAGCTTATCACATCTATGATGTATCAAGTGTCAAATGTAACGACATACGTAGATCGTAGTCGACTTCCAAAAAAAAAACTTTAAGTTGGTCAATAGTCTTTAATCATCTACCAAAAGAGCTTCTCCAGTATATACATGATAAATCGGATTCTTAAAACTATGTATGCATTAAACACGTAAAGAAATATCTTTAGTTATTACTTCCCTGTTTTTAGAAATTACGGAGCGGTGACTCCTCGTTACATTCCATGGTGTACTCCCTCTAATAAGACAACGAGTATCTTAGTCTTTTCACAGAAAACATAGTAGAGAGACTAAGATACCTCTCGTCTTATTAGCCACCTCAACAACGAGGTAAAGAAGTCCCCCAATCATTTTTGTAGAAATTATACTTAGAGAAAACGATTGTTTGGGTTTGAAATATTATCATAATGACTAAAATGACCTACATATTTTTCTATTGACTCAAAGTTGTCAATATATTATGATTAATGATACATAAGGTGTAAAATAATATGGGTAATTGTCATTAAGGTCATTTTGTATTTTTTTCAATCCCAAAATGCCCTTGCCCAATAAAACCTATTTGATGCCTAAAAACCAAAAAATTAAGGGTTTCTTTTGTTCTGCTTCTCCTCTCGATCATTCTTCTCCATCTCGACCCTTCTTCTGGTCTCTTCCTAACCGATGCCACCCACGATTCTACTGTTCCACATGGGATTCCTGGTTATGTCGATCACGAATACCACTAATCAATGTTTATAGTTTTGGAGGTGTTTTGATTGAGATCACATCCTCTAAACCAGTAATCGATATCTATAGGCATCCACACTAAATCAATTTGTCTAACCTGGCAATTAACAAGATTTATATTCATGCTTTACACTGTTAGATCCATCAATAAGGTTCCACTTGGATTTTCATGTGAAGATGATGATAATGTTGGTTGTAGAGTTAGCTTTTAGGTGTTTGAACGAGACAAGGAAACCAAACATTCAATGGTGGTATTTTTTGAGGTTTTAAAAGGGATCTGAAGTGAAGCTTCAAATATGCCCATGGCAGTTGAAATAGAAGAGATCAAGTTCAGGAAGGGTACTCCACCAGTTAATTTAATTCGGCAGGATTGTCTAGAAATCCCACAACCCTAATAGTTGAGACCTTAAAAGTTTTTAAAATGAGATCTTGATATATATATATATATATATATATATATATATATCATGTATGTTCCACAGATTCTTTGTTTCTTAAGGTGGATTTGTTTTCCTCCCTGGGACATATAAGATCGTTCCAAGTTTGTAGTCAATTTTGCTCTTAAAGATCTTGAAAATTCAGTGGATATGGTTGCAGAAAATGACTTAAAATCAATAAATGATATTGTTGTTGAGCTCCAAAATTGGTTGAGTTTAGTTCTTTCCCATAAAGGAGATGGTCTGAAAGATAACCCTGAATTAGTTAAAGCGATGAAAGATTCAGATTTAAGTAATGTCGACGAATTTGCAACCATTTCTCTTGGTATCGTTGGTGAATTAATAGAGATTCTTAAGGCTTTTAACATACCCATCGATCTAAAGAGTACAATTAGCAATGCTGGAACTCTATTAGACAGAAAGAGTGAATACCCAGAGTGGTTTTCGCATGCTGATAGAAAACAAATGGCAATCCAACACAGTGGTGGTTTGAAGCCTAATGCAGTTGTTGCTAAAGATGGTAGTGGGTAGTTCACAATAGTTACTAAGGCCATTAATGCAATGCCAAAGACAGACAAGAAAGCAAGAAAACTTCGAGAATCGTTATCCCAATATATGTAATCTATGTTAAAGCTCCTGTTTACAAAGAATGGATTCAAAATTCTAGGAATGAGAGTAATATCTCTATGTATGGAGATGGCCATCGTGAAGTCGACCACACATTTCTTCATGAGTTTTATTTGATGAATGATGAAATCAATTCCAAACTCAAGAATCGTATAAACATAGTCTTAGTTTATATTCTCGATTTGCAAATCGAGTTTGCAAGATATGCAACTTAAGATTATATTTTGCAAAGCTTGCGAATCATGTTTGCAATCTATATTTTTTGCAAACACAGTTTGCAGTTTACATTATGCAAACACACGTTTGCAGAACAGATTTTTGCAAACACGTTTGCAGAACAGATTTTTGCAAACACGTTTGCATAACAGATTTTTGCAAACACGTTTGCATAACAGATTTTTGCAAACACGTTTGCAGAAAAACGTAAAGGAAAAAAACGCCGTTTTTTCTGAGTTTTTTTTTTTGGAAAAAAGTATTGAAAGTGGATCTTGTTGGAAAGCTAATGAAAAATCATTTCTAAATATATAATCTTTATAGAAATCCGACATCTCAAACAAAAGTTATATCGATTTAAAATTTAAAGAAAAATAAAAGAATTTAGTTACATAAAATGACAAAAGGGGTATTTTAGTATTTCCACACTTTTTGACCTGAATAATAATTTCCAAATGTTTTGTGCTTTTCTACTCATTTTCGATATTATTTTGACCTTTATAGAAATTACCCCACTTAACTAAAAAAATGAAGTGTTAACAATATTAAAGGCGCATCTTTCTCTGACATTTTCTTCCTAAAATTTGGTTGGAGGAGGGGCCTTTCTGTCGCTGACTGAGCCCATAAAATGATGAAGCCCATTACATTTCAAGCAAAAGCCCATCAAGGGCTCCTTCTTCATCCTCAACCTTAATAGTAATACTAGGGTTTTGCTTTGAGGATTTTGCAGTTCAGGTGGAAGAACAGAACCATTGTTCATCCTCTCCGATCAAATCCTCGCCGTAAGACTCTCTCTCTCTCTCTCTCTACGTAGACTTTTATAATTTAAGCGGGAAATGTTCCACTAGGCATTTCTACTTTATTTTCTTCATTTTGTCACTACTATTCTAGGGATTAGGGTTTAAAGCTCTCAATTTATTTACGATCATTGTTCTCTTGTAAGAACCATTCCTCAGAAACAGTTGCTTCTGGGCGCCGTCTAACTCGGTTGGCTCAGATTCTTTTTTTTTCCTAACCCTTTCGACCAACACAAAAACCCTTAGGGTTTCTTTTCTCTTGTCCGATGAAATCCGATTGGGCCCTATGGAGTCCGACTATAGTCACTAGTCCCCGGTTGGTCGCCTAGTCCCCCTTTCCGCTTTTTCCAGCATAGATCTTGGTACAGTTTTCCTGAGTAATGGAACCAGCTACTGAAACTGAAAGAGCTTCTTTTTGGCTATTTGGTCTATTGAAAATCAATTATGAAATATTTGAATTATTTCCAGTAAAATGATAATCCCCTTTTGTTCAATTAAGTGATTTTGCATATTAACTCAATTTATTGTCTCTGTGAATACTATGAGTGAACTAAAAATTGGGTTTTTTTCTTCAAGTTATTGAAATCAATGATTTAGAAATATTGGTCACTATCATTATTAGGGTTCCATTTGTAAATCGCCTAATTGGGTGGGGAGATAATGTTAAACTTGAATTACTTAGACGATTAGTGTTTTATCTTTATAACTTCTTCATTATGATTGTTTATACTTTATAGTGTGTTTTCCTTGTTTAGTCGATGTTATTTTTTTTCTCGTAGTTGCAGTGTTTAATTGATTGATTTTGGATATAGTTACTACTTTTTTCTTTGGTGGGTTCTCTGTTGGAGTTGTATTTTTTGATTGACAAATGTTGAACACTGTCAAAACTATAACATATTAACGACTACTTTTCTATTTCACATCTCTCGAGTCTCGACTTTTGAATGAAGCACTCTAATTATGTTCTTGTTAGGATGGATAAGGCTTAGTAGCAAAATGGTGGTGTTTAGTCGGTCTTGATTGAGTCTGGTACCAATGACTTTCGTGTAAACCCATTGATGGTTGTTCTACACATGCATATTTAGGCTGATCTTCCCTCCTTGCAAATTATACCCAAAATATTTTACTTCAGATATTAGAATCACAAGCACTTTGATGTGTTGCAAGTGTTAAAGAAACAGATCATCTCATGTATTATAAATTGTATGTTGTCTTCCTTTTTCTGTAATACTTGCAAAGCAATATAATTGGTGTGAACATCTAGAGATTGCCGATCAACTGTTTTCTTTTCTAGATATTTGGTTATCAAGTTCTTATTTCTTCAACATATTCATCATCCTCTAGTCCTCCCTTGAATGAAGTGTAGGGTTTTAAACCCTTATACTAGTGTTTATAGCGGAAATAAGACATCTAATGTCTACACTAGTATCCCCAGGATCACATGCAAAACTAGTAATTAAACTAATGGAAATAGTAGATTACCTTAATCGCTTTTCCCTCGAACTAGTTGAATTGATTGAAGAAGACCAAGAGCTTCAAGTGTAGCTCCTCTACTTGGGACACGAGCAATCAATTTGATCTCCCACCTTGTTGTATAGCTAGCACACCAATGGTGGTTGGATAGAAGAACACCTTCTTCTTTGACTAGATTGATAGTAATGTGAATTAGCTCACTTTCTCCTCTCTACTTGATGTGGTAGAGTAAGAAAGCTTAGAGAGAAATTCCACACCTTATTCTCTGCCCTAAGAGTGTTTATATAGAACCCTAATAAGAATCCACCTCCTTTTAGGTTTCCCAAAACACCCTTTAGAATAAGATTTAGGGAAATAGTCGAAAATAGCAACTATTGATATTTTCTCAATTACCTAAGGAAATGACGTCCAAACCCAACCAAAATTGGCAGATTTAATGTTCATAACATAAGGAAACGTCCCTCCAAAAATCAGCCCAATCCGAGCCCTAGAAGTGCCCGAATCGGCTAAGGCCCAAAAACCCTGTTTTTGGCCTTTTTGTACTATCTTTGCCTAATTCCTTTTTAGGCCTATGAGATATGTTTATGGGACACTCCCATGATTATATCTCACTCCCACTAGTCATATCCTAGATCAATTTCACACTCTTATGTGTAACCCGTTGTAGGATCCGATCGAAGTTAGCCGCGAATTACTTCGTAATTCGACGATCGTAGTTGGTCTCTAGCTACAACTCTACGATCCCTAAATCAATCGGACTTGATGATCTTCCACATCAATTATCCTATCCGACATATTGCTCGCATTTCCATCTTGGTCGAAGGACATCTCCTTCAACTCCTTCAGACTCCCACTTGGACTTAGAACAAGTGCAATGCCTCGATTCCCGTGTCAATTTAGTATCCCATCTGATACGTCACGTCATTCAGACTTTCTTGATATCCGAGTACAACTGTAAAAGACAAACGATTAACTTTTAATCTGTTTGAGCGCGGCCACGCATTTTCAGTTGCTACTCATCAAGTGGCCTTGAGACACTTTGTACCTAATGTGATTAGGGTGACACAATCCATTCTTGCGCTCCCACTTAACTTCATGTGTATCCTGTCCTTCCCAGTATCCGTCTTTATGACCTCCTTTTACGGCGCGGCGTTTAACGGAACCAAAGTCGGGCATTCCTTACATAAGATGAGTGGAGCACTTATGTTTTGAGGAATCTCTCCAATTGTCTTTATGAGAAGTATTGACGTTCATCACGAGTGATGTACTTCTCATTTGAGGGTTATCCAGTGTATAAACCTTTTACACACCCACGTAGTCGAGTAGAATATACTATTCCTATAGCCCATGAAACTGCGCTATCCCATCGACTCCCGTGCTAGTCTTCGTGAGTCATTGTTGTCCATGTAATGACCTGGACCAGGGTTTTTGATAATAAATATTCCAAGTTCACTTAATAGTGTTTCATTCATCAGATCACGTATCTGACAAACCTATTCGGAACGTTTTATTATCGATGGACTGTCGTTTAAATACTAAACCAAATTTAGACGACTTGTGAAATAACTCTATTATTTCTGATAACGAGAGTTGTAAATCTGAGCCTCTTGAAGGAGTTGAAGGAGATGTCCTTCGACCAAGGTGACAATGCGAACAATTTGTCGGATAGGACAATTGATGTGGAAGATCATCAAGTCCGATTGATTTAGGGATCGTAGAGTTGTAGCTAGAGACCAACTACGATCGTCGAATTACGAAGTAATTCGCGGCTAACTTCGATCGGATCCTACAACGGGTTACACATAAGAGTGTCAAATTGATCTAGGATATGACTAGTGGGAGTGAGATATAATCATGGGAGTGTCCCATAAACATATCTCATAGGCCTAAAAAGGAATTAGGCAAAGATAGTACAAAAAGGCCAAAAATAGGGTTTTTGGGCCTTAGCCGATTCGGGCACTTCTAGGGCTCGGATTGGGCTGATTTTTGGAGGGACGTTTCCTTATGTTATGAACATTAAATATGCCAATTTTGGCTGGGTTTGGACGTCATCTCCTTAGGGAATTGAGAAAATATCAATAGTTGCTATTTTCGACTATTTCCCTAAATCTTATTCTAAAGGGTGTTTTGGGAAACCTAAAAGGAGGTGGATTCTTATTAGGGTTCTATATAAACACTCTTAGGGCAGAGAATAAGGTGTGGAATTTCTCACTAAGCTTTCTTACTATACCACATCAAGTAGAGAGGAGAAAGTGAGCTAATTCCCATTACTATCAATCTAGTCAAAGAAGAAGGTGTTCTTCTTTCCAACCACCATTGGTGTGCTATCTATACAACAAGGTGGGAGATCAAATTGATTGCTCGTGTCCCAAGTAGAGGAGCTACACTTGAAGCTCTTGGTCTTCTTCAATCAATTCAACTAGTTCGAGGGAAAAGCGATTAAGGTAATTTACTATCTCCATTAGTTTAATTACTAGTTTTGCATGTGATCCTGGGGATACTAGTGTAGACATTAGATGTCTTATTTCCGCTATAAACACTAGTATAAGGGTTTAAATCCCTACACCTCTTCCGTAAAACTCTTTTTACCCACTCAGTTTTACTCGTCGAGGTTTATTCCAAATTTACCTCATGCCTTAGACTGTGTATGAGTCTCATACTATGTCTTAGGTGACAGTTTAGTTTGACTACGTATGTAGTCCGTTTTAAACTTTGCTAATTATCAATTAATTTGAAGATTGCTTACTTCAACCTTGATAATTTCTAGTAACTTTTACTAGAGTTAAGGGTTTTAATTCTTTATGTAGTATTTGCAACAGTTCCCGGCTTAAAACACTTTTAGCCTACTTTCCTTCCATGTCTGAAAGTTTGCTACGATGACATGTTCAACTTTTGTACTACTTCATCCTTTAGCCTTCTAGGATGTTTCTAAGTAGTGTTTCGGTTTTCAAATCCGAATTTGGATATTCAAATGCTAATCATATCAATATGATTGACTTTATGTATTCGAACATAAATCTCTCTCTCATGCTTGTTTGCTACGTCGGTGTCTTTTCAAACTCCGATTTAGCAACGCTCTTAGTCATGAGTTTTGGGTCGAAATTCTTTTAGACTTTCCGAGTCTTAGATTTTCTGTTTCGGATCTCAAGCATCACAGCGTACTGAGTCTCTCTAATCCTATCATCCTTTTGATCTATGCTTATAGATCTTCAGATGCCCAAAATGGCATTTTATCCTTTTGTGTGTGGTCCTTTATTGAGTCAGTTCGTTACTGTTATACAACATCTTATGTCGTACTTAATCTTTTGTATGTACTCAGCATACGGACCCGGAAGGTTTGTTTCTCCCACTTACCTTCTTGAAACTCGCGATTCAAGATTTTCTTCATTCATCAGGAATCAAACTTCTTTGATTGCCTTTTTGAATCGAAGATTCTAACTCTTGCGTGCTTTTAATCCGTCGATAGATTTCTGAAGCATGCTTGTGGACATAACTTGATTGGAAGAATCTTATTCTTCTTGTCTCGTTTCGGGAAACATGAATGTTTCCATCCTTCTCAGTTTTCTATTTTGGAAAACCAATTTAGGTCTTCTGTTGACTTAAATTATCAAGCTTCTTGTCTTGACGAGATATGGATTCCATGATGATTTTGGCTTCTAGCCAAAATCTAGAGTCAGTTTCCGTTTCTGCGCAGGTCTTTTATCTCTTCAGAAATAACCTTTATTTTCTGAGTCTTTAAGATTTTATTTTGACCTTTCTAGGGCTTTTGAACAACAATTTGGAATTTTCTCAACTACTTTGAGATATTCCTTTAGAGACACTTTCACTCGCTTTGAGAGTTCTCCTGCGAATGACATTCGCTTTTGTGCGGTGGGTTTACAAGATCACATCTTTAACCTTTCCTTTTCCGAGGAGCCGCAGTTTGTTGCTCTTGGTCGAATTTAATCGTCTTGTACAAGTTTTCATGATTGTTCTTCATGACTCTTCATGATTTTTCTCATGATCGAATTAAATCGACTTGTACTTTTCTCCCACTTATTCTTGTAATAATTAGTGCTTTTCTCCCAGACTACTAGGTGTGCTAATTATTAGAAGAATACTATCATGAGCAACAAACACTTTGTTCTCTTGATTGGTTGTGGAAGAAGCCCAAATTTCTTTCAAAAAGAAATTGCATCAGATATTAACTAAGTTTTGTAACGCTGTTACAAGTTTTAGCCTTAGACGGAGTAGGTTAAGTGTGAAAACAATCGTGTCTAGAATATATCCCAAGGTATTCGGAAGACTGGCTTAAACCCATCATTTGATCGAATCATGCATAGCAGTGTTCGATTACTCCCACTGAATCCACCATCCGTCGGATGTGTTCCATGAAGCAGAGTTGGGAAACTGTTTCTCAACTCCTTTGATGGTTATCAAGTGTTTGACTCAAGTTTTCACTATCTTGTCAAAGTGATTCTTTACTTCAGTTTGTACTTTGTTTGAACCTTTCAAAAATTCTGACTTATACTTTATGATTTGTACGTTTCCATACTTCATGAAGTTATTAGCGTACATATTGGAGTAGCTCTCGTTACTTCTGCAAGTAAACTTATAGGTCTGCATAACACTGTATGAGTCCTAATAGATTACTAGTCTCTATGCCTTTTGAAAGGGGTGACTTTGTCAATTTAGTCCTTAAGACCTAATTGACAACGCTGAAGTTTAATGAGTTTGAATCTCTTGATTTTAGCCATTATCAATGTTAACCTTCAGTTAATTTTACCACTGGTTTAAAACATCATATGTTTCTAGAAGAACAAAATAATCACTATTAAGTTCTAAGCTAGATCAGTGTCTAAAAGAAGACTTTGATCCCTTTCAGCATCCCTAGCATTACTGCTTCTGCTCCCTCTTGGATCTTTACTTCTTTTAGTCAAGTATGTAATTCCCTTAAGCTCCCACTGAGCCGCTCATCTGGTCTTAAATACCTGATGAAGGAATTTTACGATACTTGTTTTTAACTTTGTTAGCAAGGATACGGAACCGGAATTCATGATTCCATTCCTTTTGTCCTCCAGGTGCTAAAGGTAGTTTCCTTTTAAATGGTCTAGCCATTGTTTTAGAAACATTCACAGTAATGAGGAATACTCTTGATCATGTACTCGGCAACTGCTTTTCTTTGATCAAATGTTTGTCTCACTTGACTGATCCTTTTGCCCTTTTGAATCTCAAGATCTCTTTCTTAGATTCTTTGTACCAAATCTCAAGAACCTTTCTTAGACTGGATATTCCCGTATGTTCTGCTCAGTTTGTTTGTAACAACCTGAGTGACTCATCTAAGGTCTTTATCAATCTTTGTTCAATCGATATTGAATTGGGTGATAGATGTATTCTGTTGTCTTCCCTTAGGATGACTTTCAGATTGCCTTGGAGGTCTCGTACCTCTCCATTTATGACTTCTGTAGGAATTTCTTCCTTAGTTTGTCTTAATGGTTATGCTAGCACTCATTACTCTTCCAAAGAGAATGTTATACGATTGCTTGCAAATGGCTTTTGACCTTCTCTTGTATGATTCAACATTGGGATTGGGTATTCTGGTGACCTTCCTTTTGAATCTGAGAACTATTCTCGGATTCATTCTTCCATTCTAGGAAGTGGATCAGCACCTCCCTTAGGTGTGATTCAATGTTGAAATCGTTTGTGTCATCTTAAAACTACATAAAGAAATGGCAAAGTTTTAAAACTCGTTATCGTTTTTGAAAAACTTAGTTTTCCCACATTATTCAATAAAAATCGTCCCCAATTGAATAAGTGATTCCAAGACCCCAGTTCTTCGGAGTAAAGCGGACGAAGGCCCTACCCTTTGACCCCGTCGTTCCGGGTGAGTGAACTACTTCACTGATCATACCTTATGACTCTTGGTTGATAGATTTCATTAATGAATGACTAATCTATCCTTTTGCCTCGAGTATCCAAGACTCTCTTGCTGATCTCGTTGAGTAGAACCATTTAGACGTGTAGGCCTCTTCTATAGACCTACCCGCATTGTCCCAAGGTAGAGGAGGTACTCTGCGAAGGCCGACCCACCTTCCTCGAACAAGGGCGCAACGAGTGTCTTAATCTGGATAGGCGATTACTCAAGATTACGTTTTGGGGACTTTTACGCTAGTCTGGCGTTTGTTATAGTGAACTATTTAGCCTAACTAACATCCACGACATAAAGCGTAAAAAGTAAGTAAATGCGCGCGAGAAAGTAAATCAAGCAGACATGGATCCTAGTATGACCCCTAACCTAGAAGATCTAATCTCCTTTGGTTTTCTTCTTGTTTCGCCTTTCGGTTCGTCTTAGATCGCCATCTTTGAACCTCCATTGATTTCTCCAACTCGCCTTTGGATTTCATCCTCGCGTTTCTTCAATGGACTCATAGACCCTAAACTCTAATTACAAGACTCTAACGATTCGCAGATCGTATAAACTTGAAATTAAAATTAATTACAAAGCATGCACCCATCCGTGCTTAAAACAAGAATAAAGATATAAATCTATGGCCATACTAGTTTCCCGCATTCACATCACATGCAATCATATAATATATCAAGGCTAAGAATTATATATGCATGATTATCTTGGGAGATACTTTTGTTGACATCACATGTCACATGACGAACCTTAAGTCTAAATTCGAAGAATTCGACTAATGGTGCGTTCTCGTTTTATCTCTTATGATTTCTAAAATCAACTTTAAGAAAAACTCCGTTTTGGGCTCGAGAAAGCCCGGGTCAATTTCGGAAAAATATTGGTTCGATTCTTAATGATTTCATAAATCAATTTAAAGAGAAATCCGTTTTGGCTTTCTGGATGGCCCGGATTGATTTTGTAATTATTTGGTTGGAATCGGAAGAAATTTTGGCAAAAACTCCCACTCGAATGATGGTCCCTTTTTGTGGTCCGAAAAGCCTCAAAAAAGCCCGGGTCAAGTCCTAGACAAGTCCCAGCCCAAGCCCACAAAAGGGCTCGGACAAGGTCCGGACATAGCACGGCCCATAGGGCCGGCATGTCCTGGCCGAGGCCTATCAAGGCCTGGTCTCGTCCTGGCCGGAGCCAGGACGCTAGTCCATGTACCAGACGCGTCCTAGACGTGTCTGGTGCTGGACCGGACCAGCACTAGGTGTCTCGGACTAGTCCGAGACACCCAGAACCTCCCAGACGCGTCTCCAAGACGCGTCTGGTCGAGAGCTCTGGACGCGTCTCAGACGCGTCCAGGAAGCTACCAGTGCAGCTTCTGGTCGCGTCCTAGACGCTTCCGAGCTGCTCTGGACGCGTCTCCAAGACGCGTCCAGATGCTTTCATTACAGCTGGTGGTCGAGTCCCAGACTCGACCTGGACGCGTCTCCAAGACGCGTCCCAGCTGCTCTGGACGCGTCCTAGACGCGACCAGTGGCAATCTGGTTGCAGCTGCTGGACGCGTCTCCTGGACGTGTCTCAGCAGCTGCTCTGGACGCGTCCAGTGGACGCGACCAGCAGCTTCTGTCCGGCCAGGAAGCTTCCTGGCCGGACACTAGGGTTTCCAAAACCCTAGTTTCCAAAAATTTTTTTTTTGTTGTTGTGCAAATCTTATTTGCTAACTTCCAATTTTAAAACTCTTTCTAAATTTTGAAATCTTTTAGAACACTTCTAAAATTTTACAAAACTTGTAGAAACTTTTAAAATTTTCCAAATTTTGTTTTGAGAGTTTCCTAAAACTCAAAACACTTCTTTTAGAACACTTCTAAATTCCAAATTTTGTTTTTCAAAAGTTTCCAAAACTTAAAAACAACTCTTAATCAAACCAATTTTGGATCAAAGTCTAGGTTTTTGAAATTTTTCAAAGAACAATTTTGAAATCAATTTGAAAAATCTTTGAATCCAATTCAAAATTAATCAAATTTCATGTTTAAAACCTTTTTAAACATAACTATCAACTTAATCAAGCATGGATTAGTTTGAAATTCAATCAAATTGAGTCTTTTAAAACACTTTTAACAATTTGATTCTCAATTTGAAATTCATTGAATCCCATTCAATAATATCAAATTGTGAGTTTTAAATAATTTTTAAAACACTTTTAAAATACTTTTATAAACTCAATTTATTAAACTATTAATCATATCTAATATGAACTAGTTCGATTCTTAGCAAAAACTAGTTCATTGCAAGAGGCTCTGACGCCACTGTAGGGATTTAAACCCTTATACTAGTGTTTATAGCGGAAATAAGACATCTAATGTCTACACTAGTATCCCCAGGATCACATGCAAAACTAGTAATTAAACTAATGGAGATAGTAGATTACCTTAATCGCTTTTCCCTCGAACTAGTTGGATTGATTGAAGAAGACCAAGAGCTTCAAGTGTAGCTCCTCTACTTGGGACACGAGCAATCAATTTGATCTCCCACCTTGTTGTATAGCTAGCACACCAATGGTGGTTGGATAGAAGAACACTTTCTTCTTTGACTAGATTGATAGTAATGGGAATTAGCTCACTTTCTCCTCTCTACTTGATGTGGTAGAGTAAGAAAGCTTAGAGAGAAATTCCACACCTTATTCTCTGCCCTAAGAGTGTTTATATAGAACCCTAATAAGAATCCACCTCCTTTTAGGTTTCCCAAAACACCCTTTAGAATAAGATTTAGGGAAATAGTCGAAAATAGCAACTATTGATATTTTCTCAATTCCCTAAGGAGATGACGTCCAAACCCAGCCAAAATTTGCAGATTTAATGTTCATAACATAAGGAAACGTCCCTCCAAAAATCAGCCCAATCCGAGCCCTAGAAGTGCCCGAATCGGCTAAGGCCCAAAAACCCTGTTTTTGGCCTTTTTGTACTATCTTTGCCTAATTCCTTTTTAGGCCTATGAGATATGTTTATGGGACACTCCCATGATTATATCTCACTCCCACTAGTCATATCCTAGATCAATTTGACACTCTTATGTGTAACCCGTTGTAGGATCCGATCGAAGTTAGCCGCGAATTACTTCGTAATTCGACGATCGTAGTTGGTCTCTAGCTACAACTCTACGATCCCTAAATCAATCGGACTTGATGATCTTCCACATCAATTATCCTATCCGACATATTGCTCGCATTGCCATCTTGGTCGAAGGACATCTCCTTCAACTCCTTCATGAAGGTCCGTTGTGCATGAAAACATGTTTAACATCCCCTTGATATAGGCAAAAAGATCAAGCAAAAACTTGCAGTAAAATAGTCACTGTGTTAGCCGAGAGTGTGCTTCGGTGGGCTTGATTTATTTGTTGTAACATGAATCTCTTGTAGCTACTCCAAACCAAGACAATGACTTTCTTTTCTTTTGTTGGTCAGTGCAAGCGGTAGGGAAAAATGAATGCTTTTAAGGCTTTCAAAGCGTCTGTTCCGATTGCGTGGAGTCCAAATCTATATATAACGTTGGTGAGGGGAATCCCAGGGACAAGGAGGCTTCACAGGCGGACACTCGAGGCATTGCGCTTACGTAAATGCAACCGAACTGTTATGCGGTGGAACACACCTACTGTCAGAGGAATGCTTCAGCAGGTTCATATAGTCGACCTTATGTTCTTGTTTCTTTTATGTATCGAGTTTATACAGTGTTTAAATAACAACAATCACAACGGAAATCATGGCTGTTTTCATCATTGCTGGTCCTCCATCATTTCCTTCTACACTATTATTGTTGAGAAAATCATTTTGTTCCACGTGGTAATTATACCTTGGTTTTATCTCATGATTTTGTTATCACTAATTCATTTCTTTCTTCCAAATGTAAAGGTTAAGAGGCTGATTGTGGTTGAGACAGAAGAGATGTTCAAGGCTCGCAAGCAAAACCAAGCCAATCATCGGGAGCTACGACCCCCCATTGTAGTAAGCCATCACCACCCTTTTCCTGCAAGTGAATCTTCTCAGTAATATTACAGAGTCGTAGCAGGTCCATTTCCTGTTTGGGCATTTACCGAGTCAGGTCCTTGTTGAGGTGTTAATGTCTCGAAAAACAGGTGAACTGAAATATATTATGATCATCGTCTCAGGTTTCCTGTATAATCTTTTTG
Source organism: Eschscholzia californica (assembly GCF_041429995.1). Taxonomy (NCBI): domain Eukaryota; kingdom Viridiplantae; phylum Streptophyta; class Magnoliopsida; order Ranunculales; family Papaveraceae; genus Eschscholzia; species Eschscholzia californica. Next base: position 72,022,080 of record NW_028238198.1, read on the forward strand.
TTGACAGAACATAAACAATATTTTCCCTTAGTCAATCGAATAAGGACAAGTATTTGGGTAGCTTCTACTTAAATCTTTATGGATATGTTGTTTTTCTCAGTCAATTCGATTATTCTACTCACTTGTGCATTGCGAAAGAGAATTATATCATCCATATTTCAATGATTGAGTACGAGAATGAAAATGGACAGTGAAGTGTTTCTATTATGTCTGTGAATGATTATGACGGACAGACATATAGGTGCTTGCGAAAACTCAAATGTGTAATGGTTTAAGGTGGATGGATATCTTCCAGTTATTGCCTTGTGATTGCTTGTGGATTGGCTCGGATTCTCTTATTTATTTTTCTCTTCTCACAAATAACAGTTGGGTAATAGCTTCCTTGGTAATCATCATTGGTGGCATGTTTTTGTATGAACAATAATATTTCTATTTCAGTTTACCAGTGTTAAAATACTTGCTTGTAAAGGAAATACTCCCTTGAAGTGGAAGATGGACTACCCACAAAGTTGATGTTGGCCAGCTCTCTCTCTCTCTCTCCACAACCACCACCACCGTCTTCTACCACCACAAAATCGCACAGGGACCAGCTCTCTCACTCTCTCGTCCCCACCACCACCACCACCACCGTCTTTGATCACCACAAAGTCGCACGACAGTTTTTTGTAGTAAAAAATGACATTTTCTTCGTCCACTTGGTCCATCTCCCAACTCTCCAACTAATATGGCGACGTCTAACTTGAGCATATTTTCCCTCCATTTGCTCTAGGTTTTTTTAGGTCGCCTTATTAGCTACAGGGTTGGAGGATGGACCAAATGAAGGGAGAAACCGAGGAATAAAATTTCACTTCATCCTCCAGGCCTTAGGTTTGAGGCGTTCACATTTCATCCTCTTATAGAAAGGATTCCGACCAATAAAATTACATATTACTTATTTATCCATTCTCTCCTCTCACCTTTGTATCCCTCTCCCATCTATCTTGGCAATCTGAGAGGGATGTTTTTGCCTTCTCCAAAGCTTCATCTATATTGGAAACACAAGAGGGACGCTTGTGGCTTTTGCAAACCTTTACCCGTCCCTTTCTTTGTCGAGAATTATTTAGGTGAACAAGAGGAACCCCATGTTCCCCTTTTGCGAACCTTTATCGGTTCCTTCCTCAGTCGAGAATGTTTGAGTGAACAAGAAGAACCACCCTGGCCCCTTTTGCCAACCTTTACCGGTTTCTTCCTTTGTCGAGAATTGTTACGGTGAACAAGAACACCCCTGGCCCTTACTAACAACAACATCTATTGTTGGTGGTGTTGATGAAGAAGATAAATAAGAGGGACTTATTTTAAAACCTTATAAAAGATTAGGAGTTAAAATGAGAATCCTCTCCGCAAAAGGTTATCCCCTTAAAATACTATTCCCGAACTGGTATGGTGAAATCGGTTCTAGAACCAAATCTCTCAAAAAAACGTTTGAAATCGGATCCAAAATCGACCAACTCATTTCCCACTTTCCGTCTCAATTTCCAACAGTTGAAACAAACGAAAACCTGTGTGAGAAGGTTTATTAGTATTAAAGAGAAACAAAAAACATGATTATTGAAAAAAGAAGATCATGAAGAACAACAACGATAAAAACAAAGAAGGGGATCTCTCAAAAAAGGATAACAACTCGAATCTCGACTCTAGATTCAATCAAACCCTCAGAAATGTTCAAGGGTATGTAAAAAAATAACTTCACAAACCAGTTCTTTTTTTCTTCTTTTGATCCAATTTTAGTGCTAATAAATCACTTAGACATAACGGGCATGAAAATCAACTGCAATTTTTTTGATTTGAAAGATACCCATGTTGTTAAATTCAGCTGAAATGCTCTGGATTTCTTGAATCAGACGATCTAGTCGAAAAATTTAAAATGACACTGAAAAATTTGCAAATTTCGTGCCTAATTCATCAGCTCAAGAACCCATTAAGTAGATCTAGCTGGTTTCTGGATTAGTTGTGTTATTTCCTGCTATTGTTATATGAAATCTATTATGTAAATTGTACATAGATTTTGTATATGTTTAAATCACAATAGTACATGAATTTGATTTCATGAACTGGCAGAAAGCAGAAATTAACTGTACTAGATTGATTTCCATGTTATGATAGACTAAATCTCTGCTTCATTCACTTCGATTCTATTTAAACTTTTCAGTCTGAGATAGTATAGTAGCAAAACCCAGGTAGTTTTTTTGTGGGTGTCGTCCAGTTTTCCAATTTGCTACTAAAATTTATGACAATAAAGAACTTTATTCTATTTGGACTAATCCTAGTCCCGGGTTCACCGACTAGTTCCCGTTGCCGCCTTTTTCAAGATAGTAAAGAAGTAAACAAAATTTTCATATAACATTTTGCAATATTTTGTTAACAAAACTTGTCACAAATTTGAACAATTAAATATAATTAGCTAAGTAGTCAAGACTTTTGAGTAACTCTTGAGCGTCTCAAACTTGTCACTAGGCCGAGTATGGCAAACTCAGTTCAAGCTTACCCTTTTATTTGGTAACTACTTATTTTCCCTGTGTGGTTAGGGTTACATGTATAGTAGGTTACGTGTATAGTAAGTTTATACACGGTAGGTTGGTGTTTGAGTCTCTGCTTAGGTGACTGCCGGGCTCCCCCATCCTTCCTTCCTCCCGCCCCACCCCACCCAACTACTTAGACAATTAGTATCCTCATTAATCGCCTATACCCGGAGTAAGCTGATAAAGTATACATTTTGAATGTTGTCGTACCCAGGCAGAGAAGTTCAAATTTTATTCATTCTTATAGGTTTTGTGTGCGTGCGATGCCAACTGTTGCAGTATTATATGCATATCTTTGGATGTTTCACTTTCACCATTTGAAAAAAGGGTCCCATGTGTTGCTCTTTTACGTCTAAAGTTGGTGTGAGGAAGTTAGAATATGAGACAACCCCTTGGTTTCTATGTTGTCCTGTTCCTTTTATATGTCAGCGTCTATTCTTTGAGGTTAGGTCTATATATTCGGGATCTCACCTATATTCTTGGAAAGAATTTACTTGGTTTATCGGGGTCTAATTTGCTTATTGATACTGCAATTTATTGTATAAAATTTTATGAGGTTAGCTCTGATTGGGTATATGTATTGTGTTTGTTATTCGTAATACAGGTTGCTTAAAGGTCGAAGCTTTCCTGGTAAAGTTTTATTGACCCGCAGATCAGAACCATTAGATATTTCTGGGTCATCAGATTTGTCTCCAAATACAGAAAGGAGTTATTTGGAAAGTAGTCTAGGAGCACGAAAACTTATGGGCAGGTCGTCTGAGGTAGTTTTGATGACATCCCCTAGTTTATCAGTTCAATTAAGTAGGTGCGCAATACCAAGTTGTTGAGGTAAATGACGCAAGTCTTCTATTATTCAAAAAAATCACTATAATGCAGGACGAATTTCAAAGTTCACGTGGTCCAGTAGATGATATAACAGCTAGTAGTTCAAAATTGTCAACATCACGAGCGGAGAAAACAGATAGAGAGGTTCCTAAGTCCATGACAGGTGCTAGAGCTACAGATTCTGCGAGGGTCATGAAGTTCTCGAAGGAACTTACTGGATCAACTGTCATATTAGGTACTCTTCTTTTCTCCTTCCAACTGATTTGCTTATTTTTCCTATATTCCAGTCTAAAGTATGTAAATTATTTTCTTCCATCCCTGTAGAGACACTGCGCGGATTAGCATGGAGTGGTGTTCCACCATATATGCGCCCAGGGGTATGGAGACTTCTTTTGGTAAGTCCAGTTTTTATAGTTAAGAGAAAATCAAATTGACTAGAGGTATCTGAACATTAAACATGCCAGTTGCTGTGGAAAAAATAGTCTAAATTGCATTTGTTGTCTTCTGTTAGAGGGGTTTCAGGTGAACCAATGTATTTCAAGGAAAATTTCATGCTTATCTTATCATTAGTTCTAGATTATATAGTTCCTTTTCTTCCTTCTTTGACATGTTTCTTAAAAGAATATGACATTTCGGCAATCCAATGATTCATCATGAAATAGCATTGATGATTGAGAAAAGGAACATGTAATCAAGGAACATTAGTGAATCTGTAGAAATTCTATGTGACATGGGTACTCCTTTTTAGTAATCTTTGTCACGTTGGTTACTCGTGCTTATATACCCTTGCGTGACAAACTAATCACGTAAATTTTACAATTTGGGATGTTATATGTACTTCCAATTGGAAAGTTGTAAATTTTGGCTATCAGATCAAAAGTACAATAAAAAGAAGAACATGCAGTTAAAAGTTTTTTGCTTGTTTAAAATTTAAATATGAGCTGACAACAGGGATATGCACCACCTAATTCAGATAGAAGGGAGCCAGTTTTGACGAGGAAGCGACTTGAGTACCTTGATTGTGTTTCCCAATACTATGATATTCCCGATAGTGAACGGTCTGAGGATGAAATCAACATGCTCCGCCAGGTATGTCGTAGAGTGTGCTCTTTTTCATTATGTTCATTGCTTAACCTTTTTCGTCACAATGCTTGAATATTATATTATCTTATTAGATGCTATAGCCCTTTGTTGTTTATGGTTTTTGCTCAGATTGCAGTTGATTGTCCAAGGACAGTACCTGATGTCACTTTCTTCCAGCAAGCAGAAGTGCAGAAATCCTTGGAGCGTGTCCTCTATACATGGTTAAGTATCTTTCGCATTCTTCAATCGAACTGTTAATTAAAAGTATATCCACAATTCTGGTCTTTGAGTAATTCAAAAATATGAGGTTGGCCTCGGATTAGAATCTAAATCCACAGCCAGCATTAACTGAGCAGAATATAGTATCTCCCCTTTGCTTCTTGGATCTATTGTCATTTATTACAAGATTCTAAGAATATAGTTCTGATTATGTTCACCGTGTAATATGGTTTCATGCATCTTTCACGTTCCAGACATGGTATGGATTTATCAGCATCAAGTTTGCTTGGAAGCAGTAATCCTATACTAATAATATGACTGGCTTAAGTTATCAGAATGACTTGCCCCATTTAGATGGAGTTTCCCTTGTTTGTAGGATTTCGAATTAAATCAAACTCCTGATGCCGTCAATTGGTCTAATTCGGGTGTCCTTGTATTTGGTCGAACTTCATGTTGGTGAATTTTTATTTTGTAAAAATCCGAGTTCCCTACCATCTTGAAGTCGTCATCCTCCCGCTCTCTAAATCTCTTATAACAATAACGGTTTAATTGACTCGTTCGTTTCTTCTTTTTCAGGGCTATTCGGCATCCTGCAAGTGGATACGTTCAAGGAATAAATGATCTAGTTACACCGTTTTTAGTTGTTTTCTTGTCAGAACACTTGCAAGGGAGTATTGAAAATTGGTCGATATTGGATTTAACTCCAGAGAACATTTCTGACATAGAGGCTGATTGTTACTGGTGTCTGTCAAAGTTGCTTGATGGTATGCAAGATCATTACACATTTGCTCAACCAGGAATCCAGAGGCTTGTGTTTAAGCTGAAAGAACTGGTTCGGCGTATAGATGGTAAATCCCGCTTGTCTGTTTTCTTTCAGTCTTTGTCTCTATGCATTTATAATTTTCTGCTAAAAACTGCATAAAGCTACAACTACCCATCTAGCTGTCCAAAATACATAGCAGCATTGACTAATTGTAATGTTTATTTCAAAAAGGGTTTTTTGGGCTTACCCCCTCAAAACTAATCAGTAATTGAGTTTACCCCCTTCAGTAATTAGTAATTGAGCTTACCCCCTTGAATTTAGTATTTTTAGCAAAACAACTAAGGACATGTTTGGCATGGGATGATAAAATCACAAATTACAACCAAAATCAATCTTTACTAATCTTATTACCGACCAAATCAAACAATAAAAGTAAGGTGGAATAACTACGAGGAATCATATTGAAGGATAATTGTTCTTGGTAGTCATATTTATTTCACGTACGCCAAACACAACCTTTATGTTTTTGACAAAGTTAGTAAATCTAAGGGGGCAAACTCAATTACTCATTATTGAGGGGGTTTAAACTCAATTACCAATTAGTAATGAGGGGGTAAGCTCAAAAAACCCTTTCAAAAATGATTCTTGTCCGGCTTATTAGCTTTTAACTTAGGGGGAATGGTTTTAACATTACACTCGAGTAATCCTTAAAAACCCATCTTTAACTGGCCAAAAGAAAACAAACAGACAAGGTGATTCACATCTGCATATTTCCGAGATGAATGTTATGCTTCCGATTATAGTGGGGTTCGGAAGAAAGCATACATAATGTATGTGTGTATATATATATATATATCAACATTTTCGGCTACATTTTTGAAGTTAAAATTTTTGTACTCGCGACAGCTTACTAACTGAATTTTAAAAGGAAAATAGTTACCGAGTAACTCAAGCCCACGAGGTTGTTTAGTTCTCAACTGAGTTTTTCACATGTTCCCGCATACCAACTAGTAAAGTTAGTTTCTTTTCAGAACCTGTTTCAAGACACATGGAGGAGCAAGGGCTTGAATTTCTTCAATTTGCTTTCCGATGGTTCAACTGTCTTCTAATTCGCGAGGTTTGCTGCCTCATTCAACTGCCTTTTCAGATTATTTTCTTTCCATGTTATCTGTCACTTCCATGTACACTGGTAGGCAGAAATAGGTTAAAATCACATATTTACCCTCACTGAGTTTGGTTCATGTTTTAATGCTCTCTGTTGTAGATTCCTTTCCATCTGGTAACTCGTCTATGGGACACATATCTTGCAGAAGGAGATGCATTGCCTGAATTTCTTGTATACATTTTCGCCAGCTTTCTTTTGACAGTAAGTTCATCCTGACTAATCCTCATAAAAGACCGACCTTATGAATCCCTTTTGTTTTTGCTCTTCAGTAAAAGAAGCAACTTCACAGTACCACCATAAGAAGTTTCGCAGTATCCCCACCCACTCACACCCACTCACGCGCACACACACATATTCGGCCTTCTATTTGTTCAACTGTGTACTTTGATTTTATTGAGTTATTCAAATTTGAAAATGGTATATTATGATGTTCAGTGGTCAGATAAACTTCAGCAGCTCGAGTTCCAAGAGATGGTCATGTTTCTTCAACACCTTCCAACTCAAAACTGGACTCACCAAGAACTCGAGATGGTCCTTTCAAGAGCATTCATGTGGCATACTATGTTCAACAGTTCGCCAAGTCATTTGGCCAACTCGTAACGAAGACAAAGAAGAAACTTCCCATCCTCTTTCATAGATGTGAGCAAGTCCTCTCCAGCTTCTCTTGGTTCTTTGTGAGTTTAGTATCTCTGCTTTGCGATTGAGTTCTTGTTATCGGCAGCAAAAGAACCTCATGATTCCATTTTCTACACCCCATTGTAATGCAACTCTCTCTCTCTCTCTCTCTCTCTCTCTCTCTCTCTCACTCACTCACTCTCTCTCACTGATGTTGTAAAACCATCCTTTGTATCTTTTACCCATGGATGCAAGTGTTGAATGATCGAAAACCTAAGTTAAAGCTTCTACCAACAAGTTTACATGAACAATTAAAATACATACAAACTGGCTAATGAGGGATAAAAAGAAAAATTACAAACTTAAAAGAGTTAACGGGAGACAACTTTTATTCATTGAAGACTTGAGAGATTTTAAATGAGTATCTTTCTACAATGTACATGGAAAATTTTATATAAGTCTATAAAGCAAAGATAACTGAAGCTCCATTCTCTGCACCTCATCGATTTTTCTAAGCCATTTTGTTCGCCTTGTTATGCTCACAGCGTAGAAGTAGTCGTTCAGGATCTTATTTTGGTGGCAGGAATGTTCAAACAAATTCAAGTGATCTCCTCTTTGGCTGAAAGAGAACAAGAACCAGTTAGGAAAACACAGTCAGGCCCTGAAACTTATGCACTTGAAATTTTGTTGGATAAGTGCCTAGAACCATCTACATTAGTCCTTACAAGGCATTGATACATCATGAAGATGTGATGAGTACGATAACCGCCTAATTTAAACCATAATGAAAGAGGCCTAAAGCCCGACAAATGAAAGAGTCCTAAAGCCCGACAAATTTATTTCAAATATTTACTTTATATACTGGAGACTCGATCCCACGACCTCATGGGCTTAAGAGGGGTGTCCAACCGTTACACCAAAGGGTAGTGGACTGCCTAGAACCATTTAGTACACTAAGGTGCTGTTCATTTTTTCTGAAGTATGAATCTGAAATCTGAACTAATCTATGTATAATTTACATGTATACTTTGAGTATTTGCATTCGTTTACTTCTCTAATAAACTCAGATCTTAAAACAACTCTTCTTTATCAAATTCAAACTTGTTTTATAAGCTGAGGGAGGGAGGGGCCATCATGAATAAATTTGTACTCATACATACATGTACTACTACTTGTTATCACATTTTCCACTCTCTCCCTTCCTCTCTCCAAAAGCCTCAACAAGAGGAAAATGTTACGAACTTGAGCCGAGTTTGGGTAACTACCCAGTGGAGTTACTACTGGTGACATAGTCACTAGATACGCCCAGTTTGGGTAACTTCCCTGTGGAGTTACTACTAGTGACATAGTTACTAGATGCATATCATTTCCGAAGTAAAAAATAATGAGTGGAGTTACTATTTTGACAACATAATAACTAGACACATAATTCTTAAGAGTAAGAGACAACCAGGACATAAGGGGCATAAGGCAAACACTGAAAATTATGTACCAAAATAAACAGGATAGTTTGAGAAATTCCTTACATATGTTCGTCCAACTTCTTCAAGAAACTCCTCTGGTGAATCCACAAATTCTTCACAATCTTTCTTTACGCTCTTTGCAAGCTCTTCCTCTCCAGCTTTCTCAAGGTTCCTTATTAATATAGTTAAAGTTAGTTTGTCAGGAGCACAACCTGATTCCTTCATTGATTTGTATGTTTCCATTGCTTTCTCTACCATGTCTACTTGGAGAAATGCTCCAATCATCTCAGTATAAGTTCTTGTATCGGGCTTCAAGCCTTCTTTCTGTAGTTTGAAGAATAATTCTACTGAAATGTGGGTCATTTTGTTTTTACCAAACATATATATCATGTCGGAATATAAAGATAGATCTGGCTTGTACCACACTTCTTTCCGCACAAATTCAAACACCTAAAATGAGCGAAATTTAATTAATTTCACTTTTAACAAAAGAGACGACTTCGGCTAAGTTTACTGAAATAGACCAATTATATCTCAAGATTTAGAGTAGAAACTCATACAAATATACTGGAAAAAAGTACACAAAACTTAGGGTATTTTCTTTAGTTATTGTTTCCATGCATTATCAAGTAGCATCTCTCTGACACAGGAGTTTTATTTTTAAGGTACCAATTCAGCACATTGAAGTGTGGTATGCCAATCAAGACATAATCACCCAGACGAAAAACGGAGGATTCATGTGCTAAGCACTTAGTCCCACAATGCTAAAGACCTGGGTTATAACATACTACCTTGTCTTACATATTGGCTAGGCCTTTTTGCTGGATTTAGCGCCTAGATTTGCCAGGTGGAGAAGCCTGGATTGGTCCAGGGCAGGCCCATGCCACGGAAAGCCTTGTACCAAGCCAGAACTAGGCTACTGGGAATAAGTGGTGCCTAGGTCAAGGACAATATGGTTGGTATTAAGATTAGTGTTACATCACACTCATTTCATACTTACACTACCAAAGTTATATAGAGACTTGGTACATGTTGAAAATCATAAGCATATAGGATTGAACTAGTTGGGAAGAATTGATGCATTTCAAAACCCCACAATCTTTTCATTTCAACATGCAGTAGAACATTGTAAGCCCATGATGTGCCTTGTAAAGTTAAAATGTAATTTTAATTTTGACACAAGCAAAATGTAACAGAGAGGAGTCTCGATTCTTAACTTTTTTTTTTTTTATCTTTGAAGTGAATAAGATGGACAGAAAACAAAATAGCACTTTATGCTTAGATAAATGTGAACTTGCAAATTACCAACAGAAAAATGTTCTTTTAGATATAACTGCCATAGTAATTGTAGCGCAAGGGCCAATGGTCACAGAAACAATAAAATGAACCTAAACGCCATGAATAAGATGAAAGCTATAACGATAGAGTAATAATCATATTGTCCACCTAATTCTCCCTGTACTAGAAACAAATGGTCTCACTAGCTCTAATGTATAAACTCGATCCTAATCAGTACTCGGGTGTATGTACTAGTATTATACTTGAGATGTTTCAATGCTCTTACAACCTAAAGAACCATTTCCCCCAAGTTCATCGTATTTAACAACAAAAACAATAACAAGACTACTTATAAACAAGCACAGCAACTCTCAACATAAAAAATTAGATGCCCAAGATAAACTCTTTCTTATGAAGACTATAACAGTGCAAGTCAAAATCCTAATCAAAATTCTTGATTACCTATCTATTATCTCCCTCCAAATATCCACTCAACTCCAAACCAATACTAAAATATAACTATTTATCTTCTATACAAGAAAAAGATTTATCTTTTCTTTGATACCCATGTTATAAATTTCAGAGATGAACATTTTGTGTATAAAAATGACCAATTCTAAGAAATAATAATGTACTAATTTTAGAGAAAGAAATCATACCTTGAGAGCTAATTCCCATTCATTTTGCCTCTGAAGTTCTGTCAATGTACAAATTAAGTCCTCTTTCAAAAGCCTACTAAGTCTACTATTAAAAACTTCCTCTAATTTAGCTGATGATCTTGCTAATTTTAAAGACTGTACAGCTTGTATTGCTTCAGTAGATAAAACCCTAGACCTCCATAATGATTTTCTTGGTCCACTTCTCAACCCACATGATATTTTCAGTTTAGAAGAAACCCCAGACACTGAAACCACCATTGAAGAAGAAGAACAATAGAGCTGGTTCTGGTTCTGTATATGAAAAACTCTCATCAAGCTATCACCTTTTTCTGATAAACCCATCTTTGGAAATGGAATTTGAAGTGAACCCATCATCAGAATTCTAGAGAGAGAGAGAGAGTTGCAGAGAGAAATGAGTGAGAGATGGACTAGGTTAACGTTAAACCTAAACACCTCACGTGCGCATTTTAGAACCAGCCATCGCCTATAAAAACCTTATCTTGTGTGTCATTTAACCCTAATACTAAAAAATGGCTTCCATTCCTCTGCTTCGCCTCTCTCTCTACCCAACTTCCCAAACCCTAAAAAAACCCTTCTTTCCACCTCCATTATCTACAGTTCGATTCCCAAATCCCCTCCGATCTACAGTAGGAATTTCTCAGCCACCATGTTTGAAGAAGAAGAAGAACAAGACTACTACAATTTCAATGTCTTACCAAGCAGTTCCGGCCACCGAGAGATTAATCTCAGCAGTAGCTTACTTCCTCCCATTCTTCAATGGACTTCAATACGGACGTTACCTGTTCGTCCAATACCCAAATCTAGGGCTTTTATTTGAACCAATTTTCCCTCTTTTAAACTTCTACAGATCAGTCCCTTACGCTAGTTTCGTGGCTTTCTTCGGTCTGTATCTGGGTGTTGTTAGAAACCCTAGTTTCAGTCGATTCGTGAGGTTTAATTCAATGCAAGCAGTGGTTTTAGATGTATTGTTGGTTTTACCATTGTTGATTCAGAGGGTTTTTAATCCAGGGAAAGGATTAGGGTTTAGATTGATGATGATGGGTTATAATTTTATCTTTGTGTTTATTGTTGTTTGTTTTCTGTATAGTGTGGGTTTTTCAATTCTTGGAAGAACTCCTTATTTGCCTTTTGTTGCTGATGCTGCTGATCGTCAGCTTTGAATCAATATATTTTTCTAGTTTGTGTTATTGTAGTTTTCCTTCCCTTAAACCAACAAAATAAGCTAATATAACCTAAGTTCAATAAACCACCACTTGGGTATGGGTAAACAAATGTTCACAAGCCATCTTCTATGTATAAAACCAACAAAATAAGCTAGAGAACAAAATACGAGGAGACCGACCTGAATTTTTATACTACTTGTTTGATTTGTGTTTTCGATCATTCTGATCAATGAAAGTGTAAATCACGACAAATCCTCTGTCGAGTCTGCATGGGTGGTGGTAAATTGTTTTTTTTTTGTTGACCATTTTTTTTAAGAGGGTGATAACTTGTTTTGGTTTAGAGTTTGTTTCTAATTTGATCTTATCACATCTTAATAAGTACTGTCACTATTACGAGTGAAAGAAGCATTTTTCTTATATCAATGTCACCAATATGGTTAGCTTTCTTACCAATTAGACGAATGGATGTATTTTTTTTTTTCCTTTTGTTGAACTACATATACGGTCTAAGTTTGTTTTTATGCTTTGATCTTAGGGACCTCCCACACATCAAACCTTTCTCTTGATAAATCGATAAGTAATTCTAAGTGGAGTTAAAAAAGTTGGTAGTTGTTTCAATAATGATCTATGTGGTGAAAGAAGTTGCCATAATTTGATGAGTTTGAGACCAAAATAATATTGTATGATTTTTGGATAAAGATTTTCACACATCATATAAAAAGGAGAAGGTTTTAATAGGAAAGATAAAAATAAAAGGTGGGATTGAAGTATACTTTCTCTAACAAACATATGGACACAATGAGTATGTGTACATACATTATCCATTCCAATTAAGTTCTTAATTCACAAGAATCTCTTCCAAGAAAATTGAAAAATGGCTTCTTCTTCTTCATCCCTTCTCCTTCTAATAGGTACCCATTTCCCTATCTCTTTACTATATGTACTCTCTCTCTCTCTCTCTCTCTCTCTCTCTCATCACTTCATTTTGAGATTCCATGTTCTCTTCCCTTTTTGTTGTATTCTCTCATTTGGGTCTAATCTAGCTAGTAATATCTCTTTTCTTAGATCTACACTTTCAATTTATGAATTCCAAATAATTTCCCAATTGTTAAATTGATCATCTTCACATTTTTTATGAGATTGATTCTTTATAAGGTCAAACTTACTATAGATTGTATAAAAAATGTATCTTATCTTCTTTTTTGTTGGTTTATAGAATTTCATGTAATTATATCACTCTTGTATTGTTGTGCATTGGTAAAGAGTTCAAAGCCTTTTGTCTAACCATACCAAAAAATTGATTGTGTCTACTAGGTCAGGATTATGGTAGAAGAGTATCTCCCATTTCTCAATACCTAGGCAGGTATAGACTTCGAAGTACGGCTATCCAATGCTTAGGTCAACAGATTAGAGCTACACCGGTGAAGTTGACACAAGTTAAAGATCTGTCGAGCTCTCTGGTGAATCGCAGAGATTTTATCGGTTTGGGTTTTGGTATGTCATCCCTTGTTATAGCTACATCTGATGCTAAAGGAGCCGGCTTGCCCCCGGAGGACAAACCAAGACTTTGTGATTCCGACTGTGAAAAGGAGCTTGAAAATGTATGGTGAGCTCACATATCCTTCACTTCTATAACATTTCTATAATATTCATCCTCTCCTAAGGAGGGTGTAGCAACACGATGAAAATCCTTATCGTGGGTGTTAAATAGTTAAGTTTCCTACCCTTTCGACGTATGTTTAAAACCCCAAGGATAGTATAAAGTAGGTGGAACAAAACCGCACTGGACATTGTTATCGTAGTGACGAAGTTGAAGTTTATTATCGTTGTTGCTTGATGATATCATATCTTGATTTTCATTGATCAATTATGACTAACTTCTCGTTACGAGGAAAAGGAACTAAAGTTTAGGGGCTTTTTGGCATATGAAGGTCCAAATGGTAACTACAGAGTCGGGCTTGCAGTATAAAGACATTAAGCTCGGTCAAGGTCCGTGCCCACCCACAGGATTTCAGGTGATATTTGAACTTAAGTTGTTTTCATTTTTCTACTGTACTATAAGAAGAAGTTTAGTCCCTAAAGTTCGAAATTGATTAAGTTTATGTTGGTTACTTGAAACTATGAAATATGTTGTATTTTTCTTTAATCTCGGGTCAGAATGTTGGAGTTTTGCTAACCCTCTTTCTTTCTCGTTTTCGTAGGTTGCTGCCAACTATGTTGCGATGGTACCATCTGGACAAATATTTGATAGGTACCTCTCCTACTTGGCTTAGCTGATCTTGTAATCCTATTCATGTCAAACAACATTCTTTCGAAAGTTCTATGGTGGTTCCGTTCCTTATTCTAATTACTTTCATTTGATTTCTAGCTCATTGGAGAAAGGTCTACCTTATATTTTTCGTGTTGGCGCTGGTCAGGTAAGATTTATATTCTCGGAAGTTCATCAATTTACTCATGTGAAAACTGGTTAGACACTTCGATTCTAAAGTAAATCTGTCAGCAAAGTCTACTCGTCTTCTGATTCCTATCATGTTCTTGCACTAGAATAGGTGATTAAGGGACTCGATGAAGGCGTACAAAGCATGAAAATTGGAGGAAAACGCCGACTCTACATCCCAGGACCTGTAAGTATCTTAATAGGTTACAGATTCATTGCAAAAGAAGGGTTTTCCTAATTCCCGTAGTTCGTTCATTTGGTCTCACTGTTTCATCTTCTTTTAATATTTGGAAGATCCTCCCCCCGACCCCATACACGTTTCCTAGGTCTTCCTGTAACAGGCTTGTCTTGAAATAGACGTACTCATATTCTCCCACCACGACATGCTTATCAAGCTAGTGCTAGTGTTCCTAGTTGTTAGTTTGTGGCCATCTGACTCAAACCCATTTTGCTATGAGTGGAGAGGACAAGGTGTGAGCCTGTGTTGTGTCTTGTGGAGGCACGTTAAAGGACTTAGATACTGTATCTTTAGTTATAAGAGTATCTTTTCTCCATGCGGGACTATTCTCGAACTTAGTTCTAGTCATTCTTTCATGGTCTATATAATAGAAATTTCGGCTAGCATTTTCGGAATGAACAATTCTGTACATACTAATGATTGTGTATGTGCTGTGCTTTTATTTGTCGTTTGTTTAAATCAGTTGGCGTTTCCGAAAGGTCTAAATTCAGCTCCAGGAAGGCCAAGGGTAGCTGCAAACAGTCCAGTAGTTTTCGATGTGAGTTTAGAGTATATTCCAGGACTAGAAGCCGATGAAGAATGAGAAATTCATCATCAAGAACTTCAAATTTTATCGCCTATCCTAGTTATCTTGATATTTATAGAGAAAGCTTGTATTGTAACTTGTAAATCTCATGAATTCTCCATTCTTTCCTTCTTTGTGTTGTATAATACATTATAAAATGGTTAGAGAAACAATTTTATTGGAGAGAAAACTTATATCAATATATCTTAACAAGTTAAATTATCTCCTGGTGCAACATCAAGTTGGTTACAATAACTTGTGTAGTAATTAACCCTAGCCCTAACCGTTGCCGTATTTTTACCATCACATTCGAGCGCTCCGTTAATAGCGCGAATCGTGGGTCCAAATCCTTGGCCAGAAGTTATGAGCGAATGGACATTATTCATCCAATACCACAATGCAGTCTTGAACGAGATGATCGGATCTTTAGCAACGATTTCTGGATTATTTAGACCGTCGAAGCCAATGCTCTTACCAGCTGGTCCATAGTTGAAATTCCACGACAGCTGCAACGGTCCTCTACCGTAGTATCCCTTACCCGGAACGCATGGATATTGTGTGTTGTTTTTGTCACAGTAGTCCCTGCTTGATCCATTTATTTCTTCTATATAACAAAAATCTGTACATTAAACAAAAGGGTTAATTCTTTAGAATGAAACATTATTTAAATTAAAATTCTAAACATACTTAGTTTAGTTCGATATTAGCTACAAACACAAGTTTTATGAGTTAGATTGAAACACTTACGTCCAGTTTCGTGAGTTAAATGTGCAAAAAACGCAGCAATTTCACGTTTAGAGTCATTCATATTTCCAACTTGGCCAAAACGAGGGTATGAGTCAAGTGCTTTGAGAAAATTATTCCGAGAATAGAAATTCTTTCCGGCACAATCATCTTTAGCCTGTTTACTTATCCCGTTATAGAACTCATCTGTAACGATATCAGACACGGTTACGTTGTTACTAGTGGGAGGAGGTTGAGTACAAGCACCTTGTTGACATCCAATACCGCAATACTCAGAGGTAGTACCGCAATAGCCAAAACGACTACAACATAAATCAGCTGCGCAACCACAATTTTGACCTACAACTGAATCCGGCAACATTCCGGCTACTATTCCGATTGCCAAAACAATAAGAACTTTTGAAAGTTCCATCTTTGATCTTTGAGTGGAAAAAATGAAATGATGAAAGTTTGAATGAGTAGTGTTGAGTCTAGAGGAAATATATAGAATATTTGTGTGGAAGTATGGCTTTAGTTCAAGTCAAATATCTTTCATTGACTTTAATAGACCAATGGTTTATGGACGCGTTTTCTTTGACTTTGATTTCTGACTTCTCAAAAGGGCAATTTGTGTGGTAGTGGCCAGTGGTTGTATTTTTAAGATCAAATTTGATGGCTTCTAGAATCCAAAATTAGGGCACCCAAGATTAGTCTTCCACACAAAATTCACAATCCACAATTATTTCCATGAAAAAGATAAAGCAACTAATCAACCTAATTGATTGCTTAAGTTATTTCACATGAAATTTTGAAGAAATAATACATGATTTTTCCAACAACAGAACCAAAACCGCTAAGAAATCTAATCTTATTTGCTTAAATTGGAACTACACCTACCAAAACCGGTTTATAGATATTAATTTTCATTCTATTGCATATAAATAAGAAAAATACAAATAGAATAATGGAGAACCAGAACCCAAATAGAACCATTCATCCAGGTCCTGTTGCTAAAATACAAATCCGTTTGATGTCTTCTGCTTTGTCTATCTGCGAAGATCTGAAGACAAACTTACTCCGTTAATGAATGAATCATTAGGGCTTTCGGTCAATTAGGGATATCTCTGCTTGTTTCGCTTTCATCTTTGTAACCTGATGCTTTCCCAGTTCTTCCAACGACAAAAGATCGAGGCAACAAATCATCACTCTGCATTTCAAGACCATGATATGATCGAGAACTGAAATACTCTGCTCCAGTTTTCGCTGTTCCTTTAATGATGGAGTTAGAGTGGTACTTTTCGTGTAACTGAAGAGACTTCTGAGTTGCCTCTGCTAGTTCACTTGCTCTTTCATTCTCGTCATTGTTCTCTGTTTCTGCATGTCATTTCATATATTTAAGTACTGATTCCAAATATTAATCAAATGAAAACATTTATCTCGAAAAAAAAAAGTAAAAATCCTACGGGTTCAAATCATTTAAGAACACCATAGCATGTAACTGCATAATCTCCTTTTGACCGTTTTTCGGATTATCGTGTTTAGATTAAAAACTGTTATAACAAGAACGGTAACAACCGTGGACTTCTATACTATGTTATACCAGACAGTGCTTATGACTGTTAATTGAGAGAGGAGAGCGAAAGATAGTCACCTTGCTGCACAAAATCCTCTACATAGCCACCTTGTAAGAAGGAAAATCGAGGTTCATCAGATCCACCACCATCAACTTGAAATTGATCACAAGTAATTAAATCCCTGAACCCTATCACATATTTTCCAGTCCACTGACTTCCCCTGGGGAAACAAAGCAAAGAAAACAAGAGAAAAAGAACAAACTCATTTCAACTAAAGGGATCATAATTTATAGAACAAGTTCCTCAGCATGGGAGATTGTTTGCTGAGTAATGGATGGACGCTTAGGAACTCCATGAATATAGATAAAAGTGAAAAGATTAAACTTCAAAAAGAAAAATGTTTGAAGTAATTAATCTCGTAACTTCGATTTTTGTAATGAACGGACAAATACCAAAGAGTCGTACCTGTTGAAAGCCAGCATAGCCTCAAAAGGCGTAATAACTGGAGCTAGGAACTCTTTACTATCCAGAAGAGCAGTTTGAGCACAAGAGACGTAAATGAAAACATCACACTGTCCAAAATCAGACATGCTTAGGAAGCATATAAATTGTAATCGCCTGACATACTGCGCCAGATAAGTTGTTGATGTGTAGTAAAATGTTTGTCTGTTTTTACCTCGGGGAAGTTGGCTAATTTTGCAGGATTTGGTTTTCCCATAAGAAGAGTATACGCCTTTTTCCCCGCTCCCGCAATCAGTGCTTTCATTTGATTAATCATATTAAGATACCCAGCTGCATGGATAGTTGTTAATTAGACTGAGTCTAGTTCTGTTGCGAAGTACAAAAATAGTACTTGTACACAAAATTTAACGACACGATGAAAATATCAGAACAATTCGGAGGAACTAAGAATAAGCCACGACACTTGTTTAAGAATTAAGTTTTTCATTGTTAGTTTAGTTCTTCAAAGTATTACTGATGTCATGACATTTTAAGTTTCATAAATCATTTTCCTCATTAGATTGTTCCAATTTTTTTTCTTTTTCTTTTATCTGGTCATATTTCAACATTATCAACTCAACAAAGTTAGGCCTTTTACAACCAGCTACCTGCTAATGAAATACATCGTAGTGAATTGAGATAAAACAGTGAAGAGTGATAATAACTCGCTTGTGCAACATACCGACACCAAGAGTCCCCACCAAAATCCCTATAATGTTAGCATCCTTTGCTTTCTCCACAAGGTAATATCTACAGAAACGTGTATTTCCCTCATTAGATAAAAGCAATTTAGGAGGTACATGGATGGATGTAAATAGAGACTTGATAGGCAAAGAATAGAGGATAAACACTATATCAATAATAATACCTACGCTTAAGAATCCTTTTCTGATGAGAAATGTCGTTCAGCATAGAATTTTGTACAGGATCATATCTGACTGGAGACCAACACAAACAAAATTTAAAATCAAATAAAAATGCACGTGAGAACAATCAACTAAATTCACATTATAGCTCGACTAATAGAAAAAGCACTTTATATCTTTGATGATGAGGCAAAGGATATTATAGGAGGAATTGACATATTATATTACAATCTCTGGGTTCTAATGGCACTTCTGGCGTCAATATTCCAGAACAACCAACAGTTATTTCTTGTAATTTACCACTTTCACAGCAACCAAATGATTATCTAAAAGCATGTTTACGCTATTACAATTAGCAGTTTGAACTTAAACAAGACAGGAAGAAAAATAATAAATACCCATTGTTCCAAATTCTCCTAGAAGTATACATACCGGGCCAGTGAAGATTTCAAAGAAAAATATACCATTAAATTTTCCAGTGAGATAATGCAACTACAACTCAGAAAAGCATAGCAGATTTTACCGATTTCACTGCTATTGTAAGTAAGCACGACATTTGCAAATGCAGGGTTGTCAGACCCAATCCAGAAAAGCATGTACTCATCCATACTCTGGCCATGAAGCAAATCCCATGTCAAACCTCCTATTGTGTGTTTGTTATCTTCCAAACTGGAACCAGTCTGATTGCAATCACTGGAACACCCATTTGTAGTGTCAGCATCAGAGACTCCATGCTGCTTGCTGTGTGTTTCTGAGTTTTGTGATGGATTGATAACTGAACATGCAACATCCCCAAAAAAGAGGCATTTAGCTTTGGACCCACAGCTAATTAATGATTCTACACTCAATGATTCTTTGATAGAAGGTATGGCATGTGCATATTCGAGTCCGTAGAGAACCTGGTTAAGATGAAATCAAATAGTTTAAGAAAAAACTCCATACACTCTGTAACTATTTTTATCTTTTCATTCAGAAATAGATTGCAGTTATGCTCAGACTAGGAGAATTTATCCAAAGATGTGCAAAAGGAAACATGGATGCATTCACTAATTTCTTTGACCACTACGCATTTTTGTTTATTTATATATTTTATGTGCAACCAATATAGAACTTCAACATTATCACATCTTGACGGTTCTCTAGAGTTCTCAATCCAGAGTACGAAACCAACATAAACACCTAGTTAGAGCTAATAGCCGGCACTCAATCAAAAGCAGAATAGGGTAATTATGTATATCTGCAAGAAGCAATGTATTAAGTAATAACAGAATAACCATGCTAAAAGAAGCAAAGTAGGAAAATGGTTCAGTTTTTACAAATTTAGCCACAATAGTAGTCAGAGTACGGAAGTCATCAACTTAGAATGCCATACACAGGAAGCTGTGCAGCTAGGATCACCCGACCCCCAGGGTAACTCATGGATCGGATCAACATATTTAGAAAAGGTTCATGGACAAATGATGCTTCCTATCATCTCATTTGGAAATTCGACAAGCAGTAATAAGCAGTTTGGTGCAAAGTTCTGTGGCTTAAATGTGTTCTCAACAAAAACCATGTTAAAGAAGCTCGTACTGTTCCTGCAATGATCTTAGACTTATAAATAGTCAAGAATGAAAAAGTAGAGTAGCTGAAGTTTTGGTACGTACCAAGACAGGCTTGTTGCTTGTCAACAAGCAATCCGACAAAGCCTTGACACAATCAGATATGCTAATAGGAGCTTTTCCAAAAACAAATAGAGCTGGCAAGGTTGATGTTCTGCACACAAGAACAGAATTATAGGCACAAGAATAAAGATTAGATGTTTAGAACCCTCACCTAAATACGTTTTCTTAAATGATGTGTCTCGATAAATTCTCTCCCCCATCAACAAAGTGGTCCAAACATGAACTGGGTAAAACAATGATGGTATAAAAGTAACAAATAAACACCACATAACTCGCCTACTCTGTCTAGTCTAATGAATTTCTTCACATTTCACGAGCTCATGGTTTATAACATGAAAGAATAAAATCATAATTTAAATGACATTTTTCACACAATTTTGCATAAGAACATATCAATTTTGGCATATTGCCGATAAATAAAAGATTACTTTATTTTGTCAAAACTAGTTATCCATAATAAGCAATTGTGATTTCAAATTTCCAATAGAACAAATAAATAAACGATATTTTCAGAATTATAGTTCTGCCCTGACCGAAACGATGGGCCAATAGTTCTAAGTCTCACTATAGATAATCATCAAAATTTTGCATTAGCATCAGCTAATTATAGATTCCTAGAAACTTAGACAACACACATCTATTTAAAAAAATTATGGGTTCTTTAGAAGAACTGCACCAAAGAAAAATTCAGCTCCAAGAAAAAAAAAACATCAAAAAGATCCAACCTTTTCTCTCTATTGTTCTTCAAAAACCAAAGGATTTTAATGGGTTATAGTCTTTTAAATCAATGATAAAGAAAACCCTTTAGCCCTAAATTAAGCTATACCAAATTTCAAAAGTACTTAAAAATGGAAGCTTTCGGTCTATCAGTCTATCATTTCTCAAAAAGAAGAAATTTAGATACTTACGGGCTTAAGCAAGTGTGACCATAATGTACAACGGAATCAGCATCAACGTGTGAAGCTCCAACTTCATCCACACAGCAACTTCCATATGTAGTATCCGCCATTACATACAATCCAACATTTACAATACCATCTTCACCGTCTGTTTCTCTACTGATAGAATGAAGTTCGTTTCTCAAATCACTCACTACTCTTATTGAATCCTTCAATAACTCATCTGGAAACTAGAGAGAGAGAGAGAGGAGAAAATTAGTTGCTTTAGTTCATTGTAGTTAAAGGATTCAAGTGAATAAGAAAATCTAGGGTTTTTACAAAGAAAGGGGTTTTTGAAGGGTTTTAGGGTATTACAGAACCAAAGAAGAAGATGATGATGATGATTGATTACCTGCAAAGCGACTCTAGTGAAATTTCTACTGCGTATGAAATCAGCTGTGCGGGCGATTTCGTAATTAGATGCAAAATCCATGGTCGTTATTATGTATTTCCAGCCGGAAAAGAAGAAGAAGAAGAAGGGGTTGCGGTTGCGCAGTATAAAATCGGTGTTTTATTTCTCCGGTGAATCTCTCTGGAACTCTAAAACTAAAAAACACCAACAGTTTGAAAGGGCCGTTACCGTTATAACGTGAATTAATATATGGATATTTCCACCCAAAATGATATAGTACTAGATTGTCCAACAATCAGATCCGACAGTACAAACTTTCATCTAACAATAGCCCTGGTAGCTCAGTTGGTAAGTGCATTTACTTTCGCAATGCGGAGGTTCCACGTTCGATCCCAATGGAAGTGTCAATCCAGGAACAAACGTAGTTTATGTGGGCTCTTTAGGCCATTTAATTTCGTCGGGCTTTTAGGTCGACAGTTATTGTGCTTATCACATCGTATCCATGTATCAATGCTTATCATTGTTTTTTTCATTACATCATGTTGATATCCGTTAAAAATTCATTATAAAAAGAACTGAACAATCAAACATTTCTCATCTGAATCACATATTCACAAATCTTCATTAAAATTCGGATCGAAAAAAATTCCTTTGTTGCTCTATATTGGAAGATGACAAAATCCTATCCTCTGAAACCCTCACAAATGAAAAAAGGAAACAAAAAATTTGAAAAGAATGAAACATTACTTAAGAGGTAGCTTTAGTAGAACTAGAACGATGTTTCTTCAAACCTCCATCTTGTTTCTTGTTCAGATCAGTAGTCTTTTTCTTATCCTTCCTCTCCCTCTTCTTTAATGCATGCATGTGGGCTTTCAGAACTGTCGCATATGAAGCTTGAAATCTTTGTTGATCTTTAACTGCAATCTGAAATCCCATATAGAAGAAACCGGAGTCTTATCGAAATTCTAAACTTCACTGTTTAGATGGCACAATTCAAGTATAAATCTTACATTCTTACAAATACAAATAGTAACAAGAATGAAACAAAATTTGAAGGTTTTGTTTTCAGACTTTAAGCACAAAAGATGGAAAAGAATGTAGTGTTTTTAACTCACCTAGCTTAGATGTCAACTAATTGCCCGGCTATTCATTGAAACAGCATAGGCCAGCGCTTTGGGGAAAGCAAAATAGTTTCCGGGGTATGAAATTTTAAAGGGAATATGTGTAATTTTAGAAATTTTCCTGGGTAACAAATTTTAAGGGGAAATCAAACATTGCTTCTTCCTCTTCTTCTTCATCCTCTTCTTCTTCTTCTTCTTCTTCTTCTTCTTCTTCTTCTTCTTCTTCTTCATCTTCAATTCCGGCCACCATTTCCGGCCACCATCTCCGGCCACAACCACCACCATTTTCTTCCTCCTCTGCCATTGGGTTATGTAGATCTTTGCCATAGTATGTGGAGATTACAAGGATCTTTGGCTGTATCAAGAGCAATTGGCGATCGACACTTGAAGGAATGGGTAATAGCAGAACCAGAAACTAACATTCTTAGGATTAACCCCGATTGTGAATTCCTAATCTACACATGAAGGCTTAAATTGAGAGAGAGAAAGGGCGAAACGGCTGAAGCATCTTCCACTTGGTCCGACGAACCAAGAGTAAGTAGTCCGATTACAGTCTGAAATTTCTTGAATAAAATGAAATAACAAAGCTGATTTTTTTTTTTTCTTTCTTTAATTATTGAAGGTGGTGAAAGATGGGTGGATAAAATCTCATTCTTAAATGGGTTTTAGGTTAAGAAAAAGTTGGGTAAAGCATGATTGTTTGTAAATACCTAGCAGCAGGAACTATAATAAGGCGTTTCTTCTCCACTTGTTCTTCTTCCTATTTTGAGAAGAAGCCATGGTTGTTTGTGGGTTTGGACAATCCTGGTCAGAAATACCAAGGCACAAGACACAACGTAAACTTCCTATACCCTATGCTTCATTCCATCATTTGTGCTCATTCCTTTTCATCTTTGAAACCCCTTACTTACTAACATCAATCTATCTATATCTTTATTTTTGGTTGAAGCAGGTTGGGTTTGAGATGATTGATTCATTTGCACAATCCCATGGAATTTCTATGGATACAGTTCATTGTAAAGCTCTCTTTGGGCAAGGTCGGTTTGATTTCCACTACTAATTTTGGATCAATTTAAGCCTTCATGTGTAGTTTCATAAACATAAAAAAATGATTGAAATTGCTTTCCTTCAACATGTTGAAAATTTTTGCTTTCCCCCTAACATTTAGAAAATATACTAGTCAACTAAATTTGACCAGTTTTTTACAAAGTCTTCACAGCCCGGAAACTATTTTGATTTCCCCAAAACGTTGGCCAACAGCATATTAAGAAGTTAAACTTGAGGGTTTTGACAGACGATGGAAACTAATGGCAGACCTTGCGCCTAATTGTCATATGAAAGTGACTGTCATACTATTCAATTTTCGAGATTATAAAAGGCGAGTTTAATTTGCATTTAATGAGGAAAGGTAGCTTATCATCAATCTTTTAATCCAAAGTACAATCAAACCTATAAAAGAGTACATGTATAGGTAATTGAGCACTGATATTGTTATAGCATTTGCTTGTGTGTATGGGAGAGAGAGAGAGAGAGAGAGAGACCATACCGAAGTAGAGACGGTCTTTTTACCATCAGTGGCCCGAACAAGGCATCTATATTCAATAGTTTCATTGGCGCTCGCCATTTTATCCCTCTTCAATTTGGACTTCATGGATGCTATAGACAGAGAGTATATCGAAATCAAGAAACTTAATAGAAGCTAAAAGAAAAAAGCCGGAAAAGAAAGTACCAAACTAAACAATGCGAAAAAGGGTTTTTACATCTTTTAAAGGTGACCCAAACCGAGCCCTTCTCAGTGCTGCGCTCGTACATGCTAGTGAGCTCATTAAGAAAAGGATCCGGTTGTAAAAGAACCTGATAAGAGAGAGGAGTATAAGATCACGATTCGTACATCAAACAGTACCCGTGTTTCGTTCACCTATTGTGGGTTTCCTTGATTTTTAGGGTTCTAATCCAATATAATTGATATTTAGTTCAGTATAAAATCATTATTCCCACATCATAAATAAACTAGAAAGGGAAAATCAAAAGAAACTCAAAAGAAAAAGAAGCACATTTGTAGTCATAAGAAGTAATCAAATACCCATAATTATAAAAAAACCCATTTTTTATCCCAATCTATAGAATTGAATCATAATTCATAAATCCATGTTCTACCCAACCTACAAATTAACAATCTGATTCTATATTTATTAACAGATTAACTGTGATAAAATATTAAATGGGTAGATACCCAAAAGATAGTCTAACTTCTACATGATTTTTATTGCTGAATTCTGCAATCTAGGGAGAGAGAGAGAGAGAGAGAGAGAGAGAGAGAGAGAAAGAGAGAGAGAGAGAAAGTTACCATGACTGCTTTGGGTTCTTCTAGGAGTTGAGAGGAGATCTTGAAGCAGGTTTTCCTGTGTGTTCTTCTCTGTGAAACTCCTTCACTAGAGAAAACGTTTGGGTGGAAATAAATTGTTTCGTTTATTTAGGCAGCCACAATGGGAAAGCACATTTCCAAACGAAGGGTTATTTCTTTTTGGCCCCCCAGATTTGACCAACTTACCACTTCGACTCCTTATAACAGACCATTTTGGCTTCCCCAACTAAGAATATTGTTAGTTGAAAGTTAAACTTTCAAAAAATTTATGCTTCGACGAATTATCGATACCCTTGCTTCCGATAATTCATTATGAAGGTCAAATTATAGTGTAAACAAAGCTTGCCCAGCGCAATCAAGTTATGTGAAAAAGTTCGAATAGCAACCCACCTCTAAATGTTCCAACTAGTGAAAACTCTTTTGCTCAATAAGAAATTGCTTTGATCAATGCTAATTCTACAAATATTGATAGGGGAGTTCTAAAAGAACCGAAATTTTATGTATCTATGAAAATGGTGTCGCCTTGGAAATTCCCATGTTGATAACTTGCTTAATTCAACCCTAGAATTGGATCATTGGTGATTTTATCCATCCTGGGAACCTTCATGAGATGTGCAGGAAAACTGTTAAAAAATAAAATAAATTGTCTAACAGCTAGCAGCATGATCGTCGGGACAAAATTACACAGATTTCAGGTACAACATCATTGTTGATAATGAAGTACCGAAGAAAAGAAAACTCTTTCTCTCTCGGTAATAATGCAGCAGGAGTTTGGTTTCACACATTCAATTACGAAAATTCAAATACACTTGTCTGTCAAAAAAGTTTATCTCTTTCTGCAAAATTCGTTCTCGTCAAGAAGTACAGTTATAGAATAAAGAAATAAATAAGACATTCGAGATTGGCAATATTGAACATGACCAACCCTGTCTACATACAAAAACCAAGAGAAGTGCTATCAAAAGAATCTATCCGTGCATGAAAATTCTGACATTACGAGAATTATGTGCCATTGTCAGCAGCAGAAGAACCTTCTGCTGCCTTTTTCTCCTTCTGTTTCTCCCTTCGCTTTTTGTTCCTTGACGCGTTTTTGCTCATTTCTCTGATAAATGAAACATGTATAATAAAAAAAAAGTTAATACGAGAGCTCGGAGTTGAGTTAGTTATGCAGCTTATATACAATACTAAAAGTAGATAATACTTACTCGGTCGAACTTCCTCCAAAAAGCTGCATATGGGAAATGAAAAACTAATCAGACCAAGTCGGTGACAAAAAAGGTTCGAACTTTGAGCTTAGATCGGGTATAATCTAGCCAATTAAGCCTCCCTTTCAAATGCAGACATATTTTATAGCTAGAAGCTGCATATGGGGAATGTAAAGTGCATGCGTACCTCTGCCTGAATTGCTGCTGCACCCTTAGCATGTGGTGGTCGATAAGCTGCAGGTTTTTGTGGAGGTGCGTTCGTTACAGTTGTTTTTGCTTTAGCAGATCCTTGGGAAGGCTTTGAACCTTGTCCTGCAAAAGTTAAGCCAAAAACATGTACAGAATATCCATTGAAAAATTATATTTTTTTAAGCAACTAGGAGTTCACACTGCATAACTAGACGGGGTAAAAACCTTGCTGTTTTTTATCGTCGATCTTCAAGGAACCAATGGCTTCAGCGAGTTCAGGAATATCACCGAATTTTTCTGGGTCTTGTGGTTTCCAATCAACCTATAAAACGAGCATAAAAGCAAAATAAAACAGCTGGAGAAAATAAAACGATTCCAAAGTAGTTTAGAGGGAATATGACTACACTGACCTGGTAAAGCTTGTTATACATCTTCTTGAAATACAATGATCCATTGTGAAGAAAAATTTTAATCCTTCAAGTGAGGATAGAAAAATATGTCACATAATGAACTTGAAAGAAACAGAAAGAACGAAAAGAAACACAGATGTTCAAGCAGCCAAGCAGGATAAGTGCCAGAACATATTATTTATATACATATATGTATATTACATTTGGTATAGCGAGCTCATTCTCTAGTATATGTCAACTTTATGCATGCGAGCAGACACACAGACACACAGACAAAAGGACAATCTATAAGATATACACGTACCCGTTGTCAACCTGTAACCTTGGAGCCGTCGTGGCAGTCATGAAATATCGGCCATCCGGAGACCATTCACTAGTCACAGACAATTCAGCTCTCGTTTGACCCAACATTTTTTTCTCTTTGTAGTCCCAGAATGCCTAAAGAGTAACGTAATGGAGCAGAAGAACAAGGAAGGACTATTAGTTGGAAAGTTTAATCTCAAAGAAATTCAAGCAGTGCGTCCGAATATTACAATATAACTTCGTAGTAAAAATTCCATTTGTATAGAGGAGAATACTTGGAGAAAGAATATAAATGACATACCATATCTCCGGGCAAGTTACCAAAACCAGCTAAACATAGAACTGTAAACCAGAGATTAAGGTCACAGATTCATAGTAAAGAGAGAGGTCACAGGATGCATATTTAGGATCAAAAACATTGAATATTAGTTGAAACCACTGGCAAAAGAGTAAACAAAGATGAATCTTTTAGAAGGATACACTTCCCTTTCGGGTTCCACCTGATTGTATTGTACGGGCCCGTTCCAAGTTCAAGAAGTGGATTGCATTTCTTGTCAAACACTGTCGCTTTTGCCGGCATAACTTCGGTAAAAAGTAAGTTAAGGAACAAAAGAGTTAAATAGGTAATTAAGCAAAAAAAAAATTGTGAAAGATTGAAACCACCATTCTCATAGCTTTCTCATATGGTAAAATAGAGTAGAATTATATAATGTAGCGGTTGGAAAGGATACATCCATAAATAACCGCAAATTCTGAACCGCTAGATGACCATCGAACATCATGAACAGGCCCTTCTTTACCTGCAAATATATTTAACAATCAGTAACCTTGCTATTTTTCTTATCTTTTACCCAGTTCTCTTTCTCCCTTATGTAGGGGCCCAAAAGTTAAGGTCAGACAAATCCTCCAACGATGAAGTGGTGACTTGAGCTTCTAATATGTGGTGTTTCACTCCACTTAACTTACCAACCAAGCTATCTCTGCTTCGTTATCAGTAACCTCACTTGCTCACTACACCAACAATTTGTATTTTAAATATTAATTAACCAACATACCAAGGGGTACGAGTCCTTCATGGCCTCCATCAGTTCTCAAGTAGTACAGCTTTGATTCTCCATAGTAACTCTGGTTGGTTTTATCAACATCTGACTGTGCAACAATTAGAAGACCACTAGATCCATGATTCCAACTCAGCTGCACTGTGGAGCACCGGAAGAAACTCCGTCGAGCCACTGGTTGGGCTCCGGCATCTTTCCCACAAGCAAATATCTGGACACTGGCAGGAATCCCCTGTATTTCAAGAAAACGGATTTAGAAACATTTTTGTTGAAACGAATCGCGGGATACTTGGGATGAAAATGGATGAGCTTCTACTATCAGAGGATGTCAATTGTGTTCAT
This sequence comes from Eschscholzia californica, assembly GCF_041429995.1. Taxonomy (NCBI): domain Eukaryota; kingdom Viridiplantae; phylum Streptophyta; class Magnoliopsida; order Ranunculales; family Papaveraceae; genus Eschscholzia; species Eschscholzia californica. Next base: position 72,050,743 of record NW_028238198.1, read on the forward strand.
CAATCTAACAACTTAAACATAGGGCTCTCAAATCACAATCCTGGGGTATCACTTAAACAACTAACCTTCGATTCTGGAACGAAGGCCGCAACATGGGACCCTGGCGTCTTTGAGAGCGCAATTGCAGCTACATTGGGGATTCTGAGCCGATAAGCAATCCCTTTAGAAAAATCTCCAGTGTCAAAAAATTGGATCTCGTTCGTTGCCATGCGACAGGCAATGGATTCATCAGAGCTAAATTGAAGTGAGGGCCTAAGGATCCAAGAACAAAAGGTTTCAACTTTCGACATAAAACCCATTAAGAACCGAAAATTAAAAGGAATTGAATGAAAATAAGAAGATGAAATGAATATGTACCATGTGGTCTTTGACATGCTTTTCTGGAAAAGCTGATAAACAGGAGTACCAGTCTCTATCTTCCACAAGACAACATTCTTGTCTTGCGGTGTTGTGGATTTCTGAAAGGTCTGAAGATAAGTCCCTCGTGGAGATATGGTGGCTGCGAGAAAATTGGGGATTTCAAATGTTCTGATCTCAGAAGAGCTGGAGGAATCATAGATGCAAATCCCAGAGTCAGATTTAACCACCATGAGCCTTGATCCATCTTCACTATATTTTGAAGTGGTACATGGAACTCTTTCAAGCTTGATATGTGGTTGTCCGTTTGCGAATGGAGGTCCATTCCATAAAGAGAAACCTTCCGGCTCTCGAGCTGGTGCAAAGTAAAGGTTTAGTATGAGAAGAAAGAAACTAATCCAACTTGCAGGTGTTTAAACGAGAAAAGGAAAAGTACTTCGAACAATGGTAAGCGACGAGTCTCAAAATACCTAAAATCTCCAAAGATGGTGACGGGTCTGCAACTGCCATAACAGGCTAACTGCAAATTTGAAGAAAATGGCAAGTAAACTTAACATCAGATTCAGACTAGCAACTTAAACTTCAATGATCAAAGAAAAGATTGATTCGATATCAAAAAGATTGAAGTTTCAATATCCAAACAAACGAATTCAGTATTTTCCTATCCCATCTCCAGATAGAACCTCAAAAGAGAACCCATTTTCTATTAATAGATTTGAATTGCATATTCAATATTCATAGTAGAAGAAATACTATAGACACAACAAGGTAAAGTAATGCTGATACTTCAATATTCAATAACCTAAGTGATTAGATAAAGTCCCAAAATTTCTTCTTCAGTTCTTTTTCTAAACTAAAATTTAATCTATAGTTAATTACGTATACTAAAAATTCCTCCCCAAAATAAAGAACTTCTTAACCAGTTTGCTAAATGTATCTAGCAATTTTAGCAAACTGTTTTTCTTTCAATCTTCTCCTACAGTTTCTGAACCAAATTCTCCAAGAATTAGTTGTAAGATAAAAATAAAGCCTACCCAGATTATAAAATGATCAAAAGATTAGATTTTGAAGTATATAAAAAGGGTACCTATATAGGAGAACCAAATTGAACGATTGAAGATCAAACCCGGTCGATGGTTTAGCTTTCTGGAACAATCAACTGCAATATGAAGTGGAAAAGAATCAGAAAGCTTAGTATTTGAGATGAAAATGAAAACCCATTATGGAAGAGAAAAGAAAATCAGATTTTTGGGGAAGATTTTCATGGCGGTGGCGAAAGACTTACAGGTTACCACCGCCACCAAAGAGCTGCTTGGGTACTGGAAAACAACAAAGGGAGAGACATTGAAGTTGTCGGGTCGGTTTGAGTCAGACTGTTTAAAGTTCGAACCCTTGGAGAAAACTTAGATCTACCAAATTTTCGATAGTTCTAAAGGCACCCCAGAGTAAAGAAAATTTTATAAACTAATTATAAATTTTTTCGCCAACCAAACAACATAATTATAAAAATATTTGAAAAGAATTCTTGAAATTTTAATTTTAAACATGGATTTTGTTTATCACACATCGCCCTTTACTTGGTCAATTCACTGTAGTGAGTCAAGTGTTATTCACATCACCAACATGGTTCCACCACTATCGTCTACCCCCCCACCCCGCCTCTGGAATTGCAACTGACCTGATTTTGCAGCTCTCTCTACAGCTAAAGAGATGGTAGTGATGGTTCGTAGACTAGTAGGTAAGTTGTTGAAACTCTAGTGAACCCACTGATAGGTGGTCAGAACAGTCGCGCACCCATGAGAGATGGATGTGTGTTAAACAGAGATAAGAGGCAAGCGGTGTTTGTAGATAACTTCTTACCTATGTAGGTGTACACCTTACACTATCACCATTTCCCCTAACCATAACCATTTTCCCTGAGGACCGCAGAGAAAGAGAAACAGAGAAAGACAGAGAGAAAGTGGTAGTCATCCTTGAGTTGCCAAACAAAATTAGAAGAGATTTTGGTGTGGCCGCATGAGGAATGAGTCCAATAAATGATCCCTTGAAAAGTTGGGTTTTCAAATTAGGTCATTCGTTTTGAGACTGAGGGAGTAATTTTAAGTCCCCCAAGTCCCAACCCTTCAATTACTTTCGAAATAAATTTCTGCGCTGCAAAATATCTACTCTTGTGGACACTCAAGCATGTGTCTGGTGATGATAGTGGTGGTGATGCATCTTGCTCTGTTAAAAAAAAACAAGATGAACTCATCTTTCGATCTGTTAAATACGTAAACTTCCGCAGGATCAAGTAATAGATGCATCTCGCTCCTGTTCCAACCTATTTTTGCATTTACAATATAGGATTTTACATCTGCAGAGTAACTTCAATCAAATATCCTTCCCAAGATCATCAATTTTATAAATAAAATTAGCAATCTCTTACAATACACAGTATCAAATTAACGACCCGTTGAAACTTTATTCAGATGGATGTTTTTTGACTAATATTTGTTCTTCAAATTGAAACTGTATTAAGACAAGTTACAAAACAATTTTTACAAACCTGCAAAAGAGTGAAAATCTCAAATTTCATATCTTAGATTGCCGATGACGCGGACTTCACCTTCCCTCTCAAGAATTGGAGTATATGTTCACGTTTCCAGTTGTCAATCCTATGGTTAAGCAAAAAAGAAAAAAAATCAATACGAAAATTTTAACACGCAGACGCAGTCATGTGAAAAGGGCGAAAGAGGGTAACAATGTCCAGGTGACAACAAATGCCCACTCAACGATGAAATGAAGGTATATGACCCCGTGTTTAAGGTCAACTGAATCATACGTCAGGTTTCACTTCAAGATAAGTCAAGAAATTAAGACAAAGGCATTGAATAAGGTTTTCATGTAATATTCGAGGCAAAGAAAGCAATCTTACCTTATGGTTTCCTTGTGTTGACCCTCTTCATCCAACATGACAAGTTTGGGGGGAGAATTGAAGATGTATTGAACTTTGACCGACGGGAATTGATCCTTTTCCTCCTCGATGAAACCAACAACTTCAGGATAGAATACAAGTTTCCTCATGCAAACTTCTATCACTGCACCAGCATATGTAATCTGCAGTTTCATATTAGAGCCAATCAGGAGGTAACGTTGTGTTATTTCGGAGAAAAGCGGGCAGCAAACAATTCTGAAGCAATGTCTAACTTTGGATGAAAAAGAACTAAAGAAGATTCAGAGAATGCATAAAATTTTCAGAGATCTCCTCGTTTGATTAATGATATTGTCATAGAAATTTGACTAGTGTTTTCCCTTTCGAGGTTCATATTGTGAAAAAGTTCATTTATGTTTGACTTAAAATTTGAGGCACGCTGTCTTCTTCGGGTTCAGGTGTCACAATGTGGTCTTCTTTCCTCATTGTCAGTATCCTAACTTCAAAAAAAATCCTAAGTTGAAACATTTTACACTAATCAATAAACTTAATTTGAATCAACTCACAGTAATAGTCTGCCTTTATCATATTTATGAAGTAATTAGATCACTTTACGTCCTTGTGCAATCCTGTATGCAAGATTCTGTAATCTTTATCTCTGACTCTCTGTTACTTGTTTTTTCTTTCTCAGAAGATATATTTAGCTGAACTATTAGTATCTCTGTCTATAGCATTCAGAAACCAAATAGGGGGTTTACACTTCACACCAAATGTTTTCAAAAAATAAATCAGCTATCTGGTTCTGAACACCAAAGGAATGCAAGCGATATATGCGTAGTAACTTGTCTACTGATAAGTTAATAACTAGTTAGAATTTCCAACAATTGTTTAACAGGACAGTATTATTGGACGTTTCATTTGAAGGGATTATGAGAAGTTATATCTGTATACAAACGGGGAAGGCATTCATGAAGAGTTTGATTGTCCTTCAATCTAGTGCAGTTATCATATGATAGTTATTTCGTGAATTGTGATAATTCGCAACAACTCAGATAATAAACATACCGTTTTTTCGTTCTCTAGGGGTAAAAAATGCAAGATTCTCAATCATAATGTGTACAATTGGAAATGCAAAACAAATAAACCAAAACATAGTTTTTCAGCTTCAACTGCAGGAGTCAAAAGGGAAATTCAATTTGAATATAGTTAGCCATACCTTGCTCATGGAATCATCAGAATCCTCAGTGCAACACTTCTTACAGTCTGATACCAACTCTGCAAAGAAAAGAACATACAGGCGAATTTAGTATAACCTAATCAAACGTTTATCTCTTTCTAAATGGTCAATTAATAATTTATTGCTATTGAGACTGATCAGAAGAATAATCGTTTCCCCGTCCCAACTATACAGTAAACAAAGCCTCCCAACTATAAGTAAGATCTACAAAGGTAAGATTAGAAGAATAATCGTTTCCCCGTCCCCTTATTCTAGGTAAATAAAACTGCTCGCTTGTAGAAGATTGCACTTTTAGGTGATAGGTCGTCCCTCTTGTCCATATATATGTAACATTGCTGCACATGTTCCAAATAGGTCAAATGACCGTAGAGGGATAGATTTCCAAACCTCTTGCCTTATTTGGAATCCTCAATCTATCTCATTGGTAATTATATTCCTATCAATGTCGGGATGCACAATGAAGATTGAAATAAGTGTATGATGAACCTCCACATTTTTGACGGCCACCGGACAACAAAGAAATTGATGATTGATAGTGTTTGCTTCCTGCCTAAACATAATACACCTTTTAACATTGAACGCCGCCTTCGCCAGATTATCAACTACTGTAGGTAATCTCTGCCAGATAACTACTGTAGGTGATGCATTTACGAAATGTTTTACGGAAGACAAGAGAAGATCCCAAGTTGAGCACCAAACTTGGGACCAGAACTTAATTCTCTGACCATTGTCACTCACTGTGAAGCTCCAAAACCCAGTGCTCAAATCTTACTACAATGCCCGCCCACGCTCTGTTCATAAAGTGGACTCCAATCATCTACATTTCTCTCTCTATTTGTCTACTATAATCTGTTCCAGAAAGGCCTTCAGCTCCACTGAGGCACTGATCTCCACAACACCAAGTTGATAGAGCTTGGTTCATACCCTTAGGTTTTTGGTTCACAACTATAGTAAATCCGACATACCGGTCAAATATAGATCACTAGGAAAATTACGTAGTAGGAGGAAACCAAGTAAATAAAACAAGATTAGCAATCATCGTTTCTGGATACATAAAAATGAAGCAAACATCATAGTAAAATATGTCTAAAAGGTAGCAAATTACAATTTTGAATAACTATATGCCTTTAAATATCTAATAGCAATTTAGGTAATCGTCATTCTCAGTTAATGAAGATATCCCAACAAGAAATTGGCAAATAAAAGCCCCTACAACACTTCCTTTTTTTTTTTTTATCAGGAATCAAAATAGCCTCCGATTGCACCTTATAATGTATTTGCCCTAGTAGGTGCAAACACCTACAAATCCATAGTAAATGAATATGAAAGACAACTAGAAGATTTCAGTAAGAAAGCTACCCACTATCCCAAATCTAAAAAAAAACAATGTGTAGGACTTGAAATCACTAATCTCAATAATAAAAAACTGTATGGTTGCCATTAACTTGCAGCAGAAGTTATAAATTTCAGAAAAGTAAACATTTCTATCATCAATATATACATTTTTCATGTTAAATTCTTACAGATCATTGCATATAGAAAGTAACAATTTCGTACTACTAACAATATTACAAGAGAGAGAGAGAGAGAGAGGAATTGATACCTTCGTTTTTGACATACTCAGCAAATGTGTTGCAATCGGAACAGAGAGCTAAACCTGTAAACCCTAAATTTTCGCATTCCTTGGAACTCAACTGCTCTCCTGAAACAAGTGGGAGAAGAAACAAGGCCAATTTTAGGGCACAAAACCACCGAATCATCTTTCTTTCTTTCTCGGTTCTTCTCTTCTCTGTGATCTCTCGTTCTTTGTTACGTCTCTGAGTCTAAATTTTGGTCAGATCCAAACTAGACCACACCAGCGTCGGGTCGTGGCTCGTGGGGACCCTTATAAGCCCAACTATGTATCATTCAGGTCCGATGACAATTCGCGTTCGATATGCTTAGTTCGTTCATAAAAAAGTGGATCTTAGTTCCTTCATAAAAAATGGATTGGCAGCAGTGCCCATAGTGTCTTACTGTCTGCGAATAACCTAAAAAGCTCTGGATTGAAAATGTAAATATAGCAGAAAAGATATTTTCACCATTGGAGCTCGACAATTAATGAAAGCTTGAGTACGATCCTTTGCTGAAGCAGAAGACCATGAAACTGCAGTTGTTTCTTCGAACGCCAGGATAATTGACTAGCGCCAAACATGGTAAAGAAACCAATGGTGGAGCGATCGGGCTCAATTTGAGCTAGTAAAACAGGAAAGGTCCAGGAATTTAGTAAAGAAAAGGGAATCCCATCATCGAGAATTCCTTTCAAGTAACGAATAAACCGAGTGTTTTGGTCCATATGAACGGAGCGAGGATGCTGCATAATTGACTGAGATACCTCATAGAAAACTAATATCCGAATGAGCGACAAAGACGTAGAAAAGGCACCCACTGTGACATTGGAATGAAGACGGATCGTCTAATATAAAAAGGTGTAGTCGGGCAGGTAAATTTTTTGAATGATGTTCCATAGGAAATGGGTTAGAGAATGTGTATTTACTTCATTAAAGATTTTTTTCGGTTGAAAATTGGTTAGGATTTAGGAATAACATTTGTTGATTATTTTCAAATTATTCAGACGAAAACATTGAAAAAAAAAACACCTAAAACCTAAGTGCTTATAAAATGTTCGGGTCAATGTTCATTGACCGTGATAGAACTATAAACTGTCTGCTAATAACACGAAGGTCGGGCGTTTTTAGCTACACCTAGAGTTCTACATTTTTTGGTTGGGTATAGTAGACTAGTAGAGATAATATTTGAATATATTTCCACTTCTTTAGAGTTATAGAAGTAAATGGTAAACACCTTCATCCTTACTAGTCAACAGTCAAAAGTCTTTCCTAACAATCTATTCCTGTCAAAATCTGTTACATCATTGAAATATGAAAATATTTTTTGTAGTGAGTTTTATTTATTTTTTAAATAACTTTGATTTGTTCAATCTTGGTATCTCAAATTAAATCTAATTCTCCCTTCTTGCTCTATTGACTTAGCATAAAGAGTCCAAATTCATTTAAACTCTTCAAACCCAACATTTACATTCATACTTTCACATACAGATAGACAAAAGAGAAAATGGGTCATATAGATAGGTTTTTGTTCCTTTTGATCATAGGATTCAATGGCCTATGCAGTACTAGTGCACAAACTTCGCCGAGTTATCGTTATCACTTATGTTTAGGAGGTAACTACACTGCCAATAGTACATTTGAAGCTAATCTCAACCTTCTTCTCCCGTCTCTATCTTCATCGTCTAGCAACAATACAGTGACCCGAAATGGATACTACAATTACACGGTTGGCCGGAACTCTGATGCTGTTTATGGGTCTTTTCTATGTAGAGGTGATGTTACTTCACAAGTATGCCAAGATTGTGTTTCGAAAGCAGTTGAAGATATTAAAGGTAGTGATAGATGTCCAAACTCGAAACAAGCCATTATATTGTATGATGAATGTATGTTAAGGTACTCGGATCAATATTATTACTCTATAATGCAAGAAAACCCAGAAATTTATCTCTGGAATCCAAATAATGTTACCAACCCGGATCAGTTTAATCGTATATTAGGTGATTTATTAGATGGTATTGTGAAGGAAGCTGTATCTAGTACCTCTTCTAATTACTTTGCTACTAGAGAAACAAATGTTACCCCCTTTAGTAAGGTATATGGACTAGTACAATGCACATTAGATATATCATTGAGTGACTGCGATAGGTGTCTCCGTGGGGCGATCGCTCAATTACCAAGATGTTGTGATGGAAAGCAAGGTGGAAGAGTTATTCGTCCGAGTTGTAATTTTAGATATGAGTCAGAACCTTTCTATCAATCTAAGGTTACTCCAGCACCACCTCCATCTCTTGGTGCACCTCCGCTAGTATCCACGACAAACACCACAACAACAGACGGTAAGTCCTATATATCTTATTTTAAATTATTATTTCACCATATATATGAATTTGTCCTACGTTTTAATTACTTGATTGCAGTTGACACTAATTGATGATGGTACTCAATAGACCCTGTGTGGAAAGAAAACTTTTCATACATTGTTACAGCGTAATGGAACGCTAAAGTTGAAGAACTTTTGCTGCTCCTTCAGCCTTTACAATTCACTAGTATTATCTACCCATTAGACTGCGATATTCATTTTCGGAGTTCATAACTTCCAAATTTATTTTCTTGGGTTGTTACGTCAATTCTGTCTGACTCCTAAGCTATATCTGTATCGATCTATATGTTCATAGTTAATACAGATCATATAGGCAGGTGTTATTAGGTAAGGGGTCTAATCGCAACGAAGTATTACAGTTATAATGGTCATTGACACTCGGTCGCCTGTTTTTTAGGACATTATTTACCATAATGAATCACTTAAGGAAATTGGTTCTTATATTTGCAGCAAGTGGGAAAAATACATCAAAACTTGTTGTTTACGTAGTCGTTCCGTCGGTAGTTGGACTACTGGCCATCATAGGCTTTTGGTGCTTTTGTCTCAAAAGAAAGAATACGAAAAAGAAATACGAAGGTCAGTAGCTACGCCATAGAACTTCAATCATCTATATCATCTTGGTTGATACTTTTATATCTTAATACTTAAAGTTTTACTTTTCGAATTGGAAATTTTTAGTTATTTCGTTGCGTCATTGACATCTTTTTTGTTGTTATCTTTTTGAAGATGTCGATGAAATCCGAAGTGCAGAATCCTTGCAATTCAATTTCAGTATAATAAGGGCAGCTACAGATGATTTTTCCGAAGCTTATAAACTTGGGGAGGGAGGATTTGGTTCTGTTTACAAGGTATTAACTTTGTTGATCTCTAGTACAACTTTAGATTGGTGGTTCCGAGGGGGCGGAATTCAAAGTTAACCTTTTTTGTCATTTTTCTTTTCTCCACTGTCATTTTCAGGGTAAACTTTTAAATGGGCAAGAAATAGCAGTGAAGCGTCTCTCTGCAAATTCTGGTCAAGGTGAAGAAGAATTTAAGAATGAAGTCACTTTACTAGCTAAACTTCAGCACAGGAATCTTGTGAGGCTTCTTGGTTTTTGTTTTGATGGAGCAGAGAAAGTACTCATCTATGAGTTCTTGCCAAATGCTAGCCTTGACCAATTCATATTCGGTTTGGCTCCTCTTTTCCATATTTACTTTCTAGGTTCTTTTATATACCAGATCATATTTTGTCAACTATTACATGTGATTTGAGTATATATAACTATATATAGTTATTACTTCGTATACAAGCGGTTAACTTGGTCTCTTGGTTGGTACTTGGATGCAATTGCAGATCCGATTAAACGTACATACTTGGATTGGGAGATACGGTATAAGATTATAGGAGGGATAGCAAGAGGTCTTCTTTATCTTCACGAGGATTCTCGACTTACAATTATTCATCGAGATCTTAAAGCGGGCAACATATTACTAGATTTAGATATGAACCCTAAAATTTCAGATTTTGGCATGGCTAGACTTTTTGTGGCAGATCAATCTCGAGCAAATACAAATAGAATTGTTGGAACATAGTAAGTATTCGAGCCATGAGCTGATATTTTTCATAGTTACCGATCTCTGAAGTAATTTCGTGTACTCATAGAGCTTCATTTTCATTTGATGCTTTGATTAGTGGGTATATGTCTCCTGAGTATGCAATGCACGGGCAGTTCTCTTTGAAATCAGACGTGTTTAGTTTTGGTGTTTTGGTTCTAGAGATCCTAACGGGACAGAAGAAAAGTTCTTTTTATGAATCAGAAGTTGCGCAGGATCTTCTAAGCTACGTAAGTACAAATGGTATTGTCATTTACTTTCTCTCTTGTGATACGGCGAACTAAGTTAAACGATTCATTAGTCGAGCCTTAAGACAGATGAGAAATTCTTGCAGGCATGGAGACATTGGAAGAATGGAACAGCTTTAGAAATCTTAGATCCATTCTTGAGGGATATTTGTTCAACGAATGAAGTTATGAAATGCATTCACGTTGGTTTATTATGTGTTCAAGAAGACATATCTGATAGGCCTACAATGGGGTCGGTTGTTCTGATGCTCAATAGCTACTCTCTGTCATTGGCATTGCCTACAGAACCTGCATTTTTTGTCAATACAAGAAGGGAATTCTATTGTCTCTTCTAATGAGAGTGAAGAACAAGCGGTAAATAAACCTGCAACATGGAGTGTCAATGAGGTATCAATTACCACATTGCATCCTCGGTAACGACACTCAATACAAAGTTCTAGTGTTAGTTTACTCTCGTTGTGTGTCTGTGGGTTAAAATAATTGGAATATCATCATTTTGTCTTCAAGATTTGGGATGGTAGAATATTGTAAATGGTACTAATGTAATTGAAACATACACGTCTTTTTAGTTCGTTATAGTGTGGTAGAGGTGATATGGTTGCAACACAAGTATGGCAAGATTGTGTGGCTAAAATTGCTCTAGAGACGTTCTAGGTACATGGTATCCAAACTCCAAACAAGCTAGAATGCAAGTACTCTGTCTTATTTCTCCATTATGGAAGATGATTTAGTAGTTCTTGGTCGGTGGAAAACTCCCAACAAGTTATTTATGAATGCTGATATACCATAGAATGCGAAACAGTTTTATAACCCGGTGGATAATCTAGTAGCTAAAGTTGCAGTTTCATATAGGGAGATTTTGACATTGACCCCCACTTTTATATCGATATTAGGACTATACCCCTGTTTTTTAAAAACTTTTGATTTACACCCCCACATGAACGGAAAACGTTAACTTCTAATTAAATGTCAGTTCAGGACAAAAATGGCCTTATGTATGATTTTAACATTGACCACCACTTTTATATCGATATTCGGACTACAACCCGTTTTTTAACAACTTTTGATTTATATCTCCAAGTGGACGGGAAACGTTAGTTTCTAGTTTAATTTCAGTTGTCGAATCACACGTGTGAATCAGGAGAAAATATTCTTATTTGCGTTTTAATTTCTTTCTCAATACCTTATTCTTCTTTATTCTATTAATCAACTTCATCAACCACAGACAACCATTCCCTTTCATTGACTCCCAACATCCTACTCATCCACCGACACAATCTTTATCTTCACAAGCCACCATCACAACCATCATCAACCTAGTCAGTGATCAAAGTTGTAGACCTTCTTTGGTTGATTAAGGATAATTGAGTTAAAGGTCAGCTTATAGAAGAAATCAAATTTAAGAGTTGATTAAGAAGATGATGATGATGATGATGGTGGTGGCAATAGTCGAAGATCGCCATGATTTCAAGACAAGTTCATTCTGGTCAATATGTTATTAAGGAGGTGACTCCATTTTGGGATGTACAAGTTGTTCATACTTTGGTCTGTATTTTTGAAATGAGATGACTCCATTTTAGGATGTATAAGTTGTTGATACCTCTTTTCACAAAATTTCGCAAAATCATTGTTTGGGTAGTGCTGATAATGATGGACTTGGAGATGATGAAGATTATAAGATTCATTATCAAGAAAATTAGTTCAAGTAGTTTGTGAAGATTAAGATTGTGGCGATTGTTGCGTAGGCCGGAGAAGATGACGATGATGATGATGATGATGATGGTGGTGGTGGTGGTGGCAGCCAATGAAGGGAATAGTTGTCTGTGGTTGATGAAGTTGATTAATGGAAGAAAAAAGAAGAAGGTATTGAGATGGAAATAATGTAAATAAGTGCATTTTGTCCTGATTGATCACATGTGTGATTCCCGGCTGACATTTACCTAGAAATTAACGTTTTTCGTCCACGTGAAAGTATAAATCAAAAGTTTTAACAAATGAGGGTGCGGTCTTAATATCGATATAAAATTGGGGGCCAATGTCAAAATCGCACGTAAGAGCATTTTTGTCCTGATTCACATGTGTGATTCACACAACTGACATGTAACTGGAAGTTAACTCCATGTGGGGGTGTAAATCAAAAGTTAAAAAAACGGGAGTGTAATCCTAATATGATATAACATGGGTGTTAATGTCAAAATTTTCCTAAATAATATGCATTGTACATACACAAGACATGACCCATGCCTCCGCTACAGACGATTTCGTAAAGCACTGTATGCATCATAAAATCATGGAAGAAAAAAAATACTTATAATTGTGTAAAGTACTTTGGACTATATTAGGTATATATCCTTAAAAGTCCCATAACCATTACTAACTCCCATTACTAACTCTTTGTCAACCCAAAAGATAGATTCGAAACTGAACTAGAGAACAAAAAATCTTTCGTGGTCTACATTCTTTTCTTTTTGATACTTTGTTTGTCTACATAGAACTTGATTCTAATAAGCTTTGAAAATAGATATTGAGGCCACCATAAAAAGTTTCGAGAAACAAAAACTTGTCACTTTAATAATTCACAGGTGAAAAATTATTTTGTATCAAATAATTCAATAAAATCGAATGGAGTCATATAACAACCTTAAGACAAAAAGGAAAAAAGAAATTTAGAATTATAAAACAACCTATTAAAAGACATGAAATAACTTTTACTTTCGATGTCCCAAGTTTGATCCAACTTCCAATACAACATCTCACCCCTTCAAAAAAACAAACCGACAAAACCACGATCTATCAACTATAACATAGATTCACTAGGATTACGATTTCCAATATGAATTAGGATTTTATCATAATCAACCAAACAAAAAATGAGTACAGGTAAACTTAAATTTCCATCGCAGTGAATTGGAATATAAATAGATTCATATTCTCAATTATTGATGAAATTGAAACTTCATATTCTAAATTTACTACTCCCGAGAAAAATCTTCTAAACACACGTTCTTATCTGTAAATCACAAAGAAGAAGAAAAATCAAAATACTCATGAAAATCAACAAAGCCTAAGTTTATCTTCAATAAACTCGACATTACCTTCAAATAAACAAAAACCTAGCAAAATATTGAAGAACAACAACAAAAGCCAAGTTTCGTTTTGCCAATACTAGAAACTCGGGGTTATAATGTTAAAACTAGTACTTTGTTCATATAGTTCGTGGGCATTCAGATCACTTCAGCACATCTATTATAATAAAATTTGATTAGAGATGGATCAATAACTATTTCAGATAGTCATGATCTTGTAAAATTTGGGATGCTTCAACCTTTGGGTGTTAAAAATTTGGGAAGTTCATAATTGTTGCTACTCTTGTAAGTTCTTCCTTAAGTGAATCATTCAACCTTCAGTGAGGGTTTGTATAAGGAGTCATTTTTGTTTAAGAGAGGTAAAAAGTGAAATTATGAGAGGGAAAGGAAAATGAAGGGTTTGATAACCAAAGCCGAGAATTGAAGGGACGATGAAATGGTTGTTCTAGTGAAATGTTTATGTGGATGTTCTATCAGCGTGTAGGAGCATTAACTTTCACAACCTTTTTGATGAAGGTCGCGGCTTTGGGGAATAAAGAATAATCTCAGAGTAATTCATGTTTTTTTGTACATTCTCGGGGGAATATTTTATTTTAGTCCAAAAATTTACTTGATCTAACATTGCCCCCTAATCTTCAACTTCTTTATCACCTTCACCACAAGTTTACACCACCACCATTCCGACCACCACCATTGTCGTTTCTGCTCTTTCCTCTCTTCTCCTCTTTAACTCATCGTTACCCTATCTCTCTCTCTCTTGTTGTTTTTTTTTTCTCTCTTTATCTCTCATTATCTCTCTCTCTCTCAATGACTATCTCTATGTCGTTCACACTCTAGATCTCTCTCTCTTTCATTGTAGACCACTCTCGTTATTTATCTCGACGTAGACATTTATCTATGCCCAATTTCTTGGAGATCTCTCTCTTATGTTGATAGATATACATATAACTGTAAATGAATTGATTCTCTCTACCTCAATTAGAGGTTCAGAGTTTGTATATATATAGTTGCAGTACAAAATCTGTTACATGATTTGTGGGATATAATCTTTGACTACAGTTTACATTTAAAATTCAAAATTTAAACTGAATCTAGATCCTAATTTATAGATACCAAATATATCCTAACATCCCCCCTCAAGCTGAGACCGCTGGATCCATGAGTGAAAGCTTGGTACAGAGAGTTCGATGTCGAGATTTGATTAGGCCCTTGGTAAAAATATCGGCAACTTGGTGCTGAGTAGGAACATAAGAGACGCGTAATGAACGGCGGTTGACTCGTTCCCTTACGAAATGGTAGTCTAAATCCACATGTTTAGTACGAGAATGCAAGACTGGATTGTACGCCATATAAGTCGCACTTACATTATCACAATGTAAAGTTGGCGGCTCTTTCATTGAAATTCCTATATCTCGTAGAAGAAATTGAATCCAAGCAATATCAGCTGTTGCATAAGCCATTGCCCGATACTCCTCTTCCGTACTACTCCGAGAGACCGTCGGTTGCTTTTTCGATGTCCAACAAATTAGATGCTTCCCAAGGTAAATACAACTACCAGTCACCGATCTCCGAGTATCTGGATCACCCGCCCAATCGGCGTCTGAGTATGCGGTTAAACTTATATCTAAATTTTCGATTGATGAAGTAGAATCATTAGAATAAAATAAGCCCCTGCCAAGAGTTCCTTTCAAATAACGTAAAATTCTCTTAACAACCCCAAAATGAACATCAGTCGGAGACTGCATGAACTGACATACTTGATTTACTGAATAAGTAATATCAGGTCTCGTTAATGATAAATATTGCAGGCCTCCGACAAGTGAACGATACAAAGTTACATCAGTAAAAGGAGTTCCATCAATCTTTGAAAGCTTCTTACCACATGGAGAAGGAGTTGTAACAGGCTTGGACAATAGCAAATCAACTTTATTCAACAAATCAATAGTATACCTTGTCTGAGTCACATGAAGGCCAGACTGATTTCTTTTGAGTTCCATACCTAGAAAATTACGAATGTCTCCCAGATTACTCATAGAGAATTGTGAATTTAAGTTCTCTATGATTGAATTTAAAAGCATTGAATCAGAACCTGTGATAAGAATATCATCTACATAAAGCAATAATATGATAATGGACGATGAAGTGCGGTATGTAAATAATGATGTATCTGATTTGGAACTAATGAATCCCAATTCTTGAAGATAAGAAGTAAACCTCGTGAACCATGCACGAGGCGCTTGTTTGAGACCATAAATAGCCTTGTGCAAACGACAAACATAATCAGGATAGGCTTTATTAATGAAACCGATTGGTTGTTCCATATAGACCTCGGTATCTAAATAGCCGTGAAGGAAAGCATTTTTTACGTCAAGTTGTTTGATCTGCCAACCTTTAGTAATAGCCACACTCAAAATTAATCTTATTGTGACTGGTTTTACTACCGGAGAAAATGTCTCGTCATAATCAAGACCATATTGCTGTGCATATCCCTTTGCTACAAGACGGGCCTTAAATCGATCAACACATCCATCACTCTTGGTTTTGACGCGATATACCCATTTACACCCGACAAGATTCATACTTGTATGTCTTGGTACCAACGACCACGTTTTATTTCGTAATAAGGCATTAAATTCATCCGTCATTGCAACACACCAGTTCTAATCTTTAATCGCTTCACTGAAACAACTTGGTTCCTTAGGTAAGCAAGGTACCGTAGATAAAAGAGCATATGAAATATTGTATTTGGAAGCTAATAATGAGGGTATTACCTTTGGCTTTACAATACCTAGCTTTGATCGAGTGACCATTGAATGAGTCGGCTGAATCGACATTGAAGAAGATGGATCAGTCACAACCGTTTCAAGAGAAGAATTAATCTCATCCGGGACAGCAGCCTCGTGATCTGTTAAAGGAGAGTGAGGGACTTCATTGTTGTTGGGTAATTGTGCTTCACTATTATGGAGTGATGAGGAAGTTGGGTTCTCTGGTGGAATGAAGTTTGGTGGCACAGAAGTATGTGGAAATGAATTTGAATTCGTGGGTTAGGAGGGAATGGGTTCAGGGATTTCTAAGAAAACCCAACTAGGCGCTTCATTGATTTTTATTTCATTTGACACATTTTGAACTGGTGTTAACGCATATGGAAATAAATACTCATCAAATAGGACATCCCTCGATACGTAAACTCGATTGATTTTCGGATCAAAACATCGATACCCCTTATGGTTATCACTGTACCCAATGAAGACACATGGTTGAGACTTATACTCCAACTTATTTTGCCTATACGGGGTTAAAAGAGGATAACATCGGCAACCAAATACCCGTAAAAAATCATAATTTGGTATTTTATGAAAAAGAGATAGAAATGGTGATTTGTTTTTCAAAATTGGACTCGGTAAACGGTTTATTAGATAAACGACAGTTTTAAATGCATCAGCCCAAAAATATTTAGGAAGGTGGCTTTGATGAAGTAATGCTAAACCTGTTTCGACCACATGACGGATTTTTCTCTCAGCCATCCCATTTTGTTGGGGAGTATGGGGACATGAAAATTGATGCAAAATTCCGTTGTGCGAAAGATAATCACGAAATGAAGTTGAGGAGAATTCTCCCCCTCCATCGCTTTGAAATATTTGAATCTTCCGTTGAAACTGGTTCTCAACAAAACATTTGAAAATTTTGAAACAATCAAAAGCATCTGATTTATTTTTCAAAAGATATAACCAGGTATATCGAGTGCATTCATCGACTAAAATTAAGAAATACCGAAAACCAAGAGAAGACATAACTGGCGAGGGACCCCACATATCTGAATGAATGACAGAAAGAGGACTTAAAGAGTGAGATTTTTAGGGTAAGTATGGTAGACGATGATGCTTAGATAAAATACAACTTTCGCACATATTGAAGTCAGACAAATTGTTTGAAGAGGAAGACACTTTATTTGACAAAATTTTATTAATGCTACGAACATGAGGATGACCAAGGCGCATGTGCCAAATGGTATCCTTTATTTTGGTTCCTAGATAACAAGAGTTCAAGGTCCTAACTGAAGTACGAAAATCACGAAGCGCCTTTCCCGAACATTGATATAAGCCTCCCTTTTTAAGGCCGTGAAGGACCAGCTTCCCCGTTTGTCGATCCTGCACGAAAAATTGAGATCGATCAAATATAACCAAGCAATCAAGATCTTTAGTAAGTTGGGAGACAGAGAGTAGATTCTTGGCAAGAGATGGAACATAAAGGACATTTTGTAATGTAAGCGAAGACGAATTAGTTTCTAGTTTTACTTTACCAACATTCTGAACAGGGAGAAGCTCACCATTACCAATAGACACATGTTCATTACCATAGTAAAGCCCACGTGTAACCATAGATGATGCATCGTTGGTCATATGATTAGATGCTCCCGAATCTGCGTAGTAGTTTGGATCAAGTGCAACATCATTTGATTGAAAGGCCGCAAGAGAGTGTGGAACATCATTCGGTTGATAATTCTGATCTTCTCGATGATAGCAATAATATGCAGTATGTCCTACTCGACCACAAATATGACAAACAACCTGATTACCTTGATGTTGTAGTGGATTTCCAAGAATAGAGTTTTGAGTATTCGAAGATCGATTCGCTGATTTGTTGGAAGCAGCCCATTGTTGTTGTTGGTGGCCATAAGATCGACCTCTACCTCGACCTCCACGACTTACCCCTCTTGGTGGGAAAGACCCACGATGATTCTGGTTTCTAAAGTTTGGAGGTTTTGGTTGACTTGGTTGTGGGTTTTGGGCAATGAGGGCTGTGGAAGAAGAAGATTGATTCAGTTGAATCATTTTCATTTCTTGAGTATATAGTAAAGGTTGAAGTTGAGTAAAAGATGGGAGATTTTCTCTAGTTTCAATGGCAGTCACAAATGCAGAATAATCTTGTCCCAATCCTCTTAAGGTGTGAAGAACTAATTCTATGTCAGGAACAGGAGCATGAGAAGCAGAAATAGCTTTTGATTTCTTTGATTTTTCCAATGTATTCTGCCATGGTTAGTTGATTCTTTTGAATAGTTTGAAGATGTAAGATCAGTTGTGATTTTCTAGCAGTGTTTTGTGCAGAAAAAGTGTCTTGGAGATAGGTGAAGAGTTCTTTGGAGGTTTGAAAATCTGGGGTTTGGCAAAGGATTGAAGGAGATAGAGTTGTATTCAACCAACTAATGATAGTTTGGTCTATTCGAGTCCACTGGAGATAGTTTGGGTTT
This sequence comes from Eschscholzia californica, assembly GCF_041429995.1. Taxonomy (NCBI): domain Eukaryota; kingdom Viridiplantae; phylum Streptophyta; class Magnoliopsida; order Ranunculales; family Papaveraceae; genus Eschscholzia; species Eschscholzia californica. The sequence goes on from NW_028238198.1 coordinate 72,069,413, forward strand.
GGAATTTCAGTGTTAGTTTCAGGATCATGAATCAAAGAAGGAGGAGGGGTGGTGGTGGATTCAACATGGCTAAAGAGGTCTTGTGATTTCATAATAGGTATTACCTGCTTCTTCCATGTTAAAAAATTGGTGTTGTCAAGCTTGATTGAAACGAGGGGAACTAGGTTAGTCAAGGATGGATAGTGGGAAGTTGGGTTGGTGTCAGGTGGGACTCATGGGGATGCTTTGTCAGAGCGTAGCACTCATGGATATGGTTAGCCGGCAATCATGAAATTGAGTACATTTTTTTTTTTGAACTAATGAAATTGAGAATATGCCTGAGATGGTATTATATATATTTATATTTATTATTATCAACACAATTTAATTATTTTTCCTCATCTAAAATTTGAACCAGTAAAAGGCAATTCTTTTCTGATATCAGGCATATCAAAACTCTTTCTAGTCTGCTGCAAGGATTCTGCTTTCTGACAATAATATAAAACAAGTGCTATTTAGATTTCCTTGATTACTTTTCTAACATCAGATGCAAAAGAAAAAACAAACAGCACCTAAGTGTCTATGTCAATGTCGAAGTATCCCGATCTTCAAAAGCACTGTCTTTGTCCTGATTTATGCTTTAAGACAAATTTGTTAATGGTAATAAAATTGATCTATGCACATGTTATTGATCACATATACTTTTTAGGGAGAAATTCAACCTTTCAAATCATTTCTACCTAGATATTCTACGCCTTTCATAGCATCAAATAGTACAGAACTTCTCTGGTATGCAATCCGGCGTGCGTCTTCTCATATCATCGTACTATTAAGCTATTCGTCATTTGGTAAGTTGTTACCTTGACTAGTTAAACTTTATTCGCCTAACACCTAATTGCACTTACTGAATTCTAACTGATTCACTTACATTCACTGAAAATTTTAATAGTGAAGTATGCACCTCAATGGGTGTGGTTAAGGGAGGAGCTTACCCGAGTTGACAGAGAGAAAACACCTTGTTCTCATGCATGTACCAATCTACAACAGGAATGAAACCCATTTCATGGAGGGAGAAAGCATGCCTATGCGTGTTGCCTTTGAGAGTTGATTTCGTCTTTGCTGGTCATTGAGAGAAAAAAATAAGAGAATAAGGGAGAGATGGTGAGAGACAGTGGGAGAGAGATAGAGAGAAGATGAAGATTAAGGGACAATGTTCGATCAACCCAATTTTTGGATTAAAAATAAAATATATCCATGAGTCAATATTTATTTACTAAATTTTTTTTATTCCCCAAAGCCGCGACCTTGATGAATGAAAGTATGAAACTAAAAAACCATAAAAAAAAAATTATTTCCAAAAATTTGTATTAGACTAATTTGAAACCAAAGAAAAATAGATTAAAAAGTGTAGAAAAATGTATCTAGATTCATGCTCCACTGGTTGTTCATCAGTATATACACACCACTAAGACTACTTGACACTCATTAAATAATTAAAGATTACTTGCTTCTTATGGGTCTTGTCTTCTTTCTAAAAAGTAAGCAATCGTATTCAAATGTCTATGTGGATGTCCAATCAGCGTGTAGGAGCATTAACTTTCACAACCTTTTGTTGATGAATGGAAGTATGAAACTAATAAATTAAAATCTCTCAAAAAATTAGTCCCCAAGAATTTGTATTAAACTAATTTGAAACCCAAAAAAGAGATTAAAAAGTGTAGAAAAAAGTATCTAGATTCATGATCGACTGGTTGTTTCGTCAGTATATACGCACTCCATTAAGAGTGCTCGACACTAATTAAATAGTGAAAGTTTACTCACTTCTTGGTCACTGTCTTCTTTCTAAAAACTAAGCAATCAATACGAATATAATATATTAAAAAAAAAAAAAAATACGAATATAATATACCTCATTTTCCTATCTTTAAGTTTTACCAAACCCTAACGATCCTAATAGCATAATAAGTCCACTATTAATACAAAATAGGCTAAAAGTCCATAAAAATACAAATTTTGAAATGTACTAAACAAATCATTTTCGCATATACCATTTTTTGTATGGCTTATTTCCTAAATAGCCCCAAACTTTATGACCGATTTCCTGCCTAGCCCCCTACTTTATCAAAAATACTTCCATTCATCAACAATGGGCCCATTTTTTAGATTCCGTTATAACACCGTTAACTAGTCACCACTTCTCTCTCATCCAACTCATCGCCACTCACTGCCACCTCATCTTCTCGCCACCTCATCATCTTCACCGACGAAGGTCGCCGGCCGACCAATTTGCCACCCGACGACCTTCAAACATTAAAAAATAAATGAAAAATTTTATCTCTCCCCTCTCTCTTTGAAAAAAAATTAATTTCCTCTCTCTCTAAACTCCGGCGAAGGGGGTTTCCCTTCGTCGGAGGTCGGGCAGACCTTGAAGGTCTGCCGGAACAGATCTTGGTTTGCTCGACCTCTGGTGAGGGGAAACCCCCTTTGCCGGAGTTTAGAGAGAGAGAGAAGAAATTAAAAAAAAATTAGAGAGAGATAATTTTTTTTTTTAATGTTTGAAGGTCGCCGGCCGGCAAATTGGCCGGCGACCTTCGCCAGTGAAGATGATGAGGTGGCAGAGAGTGGCGATGAGTTGGATGAGAGAGAAGTGATGAATAGTTAACGGTGTTATAACGGAATCTACAAAAAGGGACCATCAGGGTATTTTTGATAAAGTAGGGGGCTACACAGGAAACCGGTCATAAAGTTTGAGCTATTTGGGAATAACCCTTTTTGTATTTCCCAAAAAGACCATTTTTGCATGACATCATGACCTTATTGCATTAAACAAAATGTAAATGACCCTATACATTTTATTGTTGAACTGCACGCGTTTTAGTTTGTTTTGCGTACAAAACAAATCTATTCCTACACATATCAATACTTTCACTGACAATCAACACATCAGCGATATATTTGTGTATTCGTACCAGACAAAAACAAATATTCAAAAAAATGAACTCTTTACCTATTTTATATTAAGTTTGTACCTTAAACCCAGTTTCTTTTTTATTTTGGACATTGGGGTATTACTTTCTTCTACTTGAGATTCATTTGCTACTCACTAAATTAATGACACATTTATAAATTTAAGTAGTTTACAAAAATTAAATGAAGAAAGTAATACCAGGTGTGAATGAAATTTAACCCACATTAAGAACAAATAATCAATACGATAAGATCAACTAATCAATACCAATAGTAAGTAAAGAAGACGAAGTAGAGAAGTCAGAGTTACACAAACCCTCATTGAGGGTTTGAGGTTAAGAAAAATTTCATAAGATGGATGAAAATGGTAGATAAAACTTAAAGCACAATTTATTATTCAGTACTTCAATAGTTAGTAAAATTCATAACTTATGCTTCTTCCAAATCTACAATAAAATCCATGAATAAAATTGGATTTTTTGGTAAAAAGAAACAAAGAAGATCTTCATCAAACTGGCACAACCAGAACTCAAAACTCAAAACTCAAAACAATGTTAAATAATGAGGTTGACATGAAAGAATGATAATCAAAAGGTATTCTTTATTGATTAGAGAAGGTATAGATATAGACTTTACATGAAGAGAAATTAACATAATTAGAAATACAAGAATAGGAAATATAACTACAAAGATAGAAATATACTAATCCTAATTACAAAGAATATCTAAGTATTTTGAAAGATTGTAGCGCCAATATCTTCTTTCCAATGTTACGTCATTACCTCCCCGCAAGTTGGAGCTGGGGAAGAAATCTGAGTCAAGCCTAACTTGGAAGTCAACCGATGGAATTGGTCAGAACCAAGAGGCTTTGTGAAAATATCAGCTACCTGATCTGCAGAGCGAACATGAGATATCTGGATAAGACCACTTTCAAGTTTCTCAAGAACAAAGTGACAATCGAGTTCGATGTGTTTTGTTCGTTCGTGAAAAACTGGATTAGCAGCGATATGCATAGCTGCCTTATTGTCACAGAATACCTGAAAAGGTTCTGGAATGGAAATCTGAAGGTCCTGGAATAGGTATTTCAACCATTGGAGTTCGGCAGTAAGGAAAGCAAGAGCACGATATTCTGCCTCAGCAGATGATCGGGAGACTGTCGGTTGTTTCTTAGATTTCCAAGACAACGGACTCGCACCAAGCATTGTGAAGTAGCCGGTGGTGGAACGACGTGTAATGGGGCAGCTAGCCCAATCAGAGTCGGCAAAACCCGAAAGTGTTAGATAAATAGAAGACAAAAGGAAAATCCCATGATCGAGGGTGCCCTTCAAGTATCTTAGCACTCGAGTCGCAGCATCCATATGTGTTGAACGGGGATGTTACATAAATTGAGTTAAATAATTCACTGAAAAGGCGATATCAGGCCTCGTTACAGTGACATAGAGAAGTCGACCAATGAGACGCCGAAAAGAAATGGGATCGTCTAAAGGTGTACCATCTGTAGGTAATAATTTCAAGTGTTGTTCCATAGGAAATAAACTCGGTTTAGCTCCGAGAAGTCCAGAATCACGGATAATGTCCAAAGTGTATTTCCGTTGACAGAGGAAAATACCCTTAGGAGACCTAGATACTTTTAGGTCTAAAAAATATTGAAGTCGTCCGAGATTTTTAAGAGAAAATCGTTTCTCGAGACGTTGTCGAAGGAAGTCAATTTCCTTGTTGTCATTGCCTGTAATGATGATGTCATCTACGTAGACAAGAATATAGATAGTAGCCGGACCATTAAAATAACTGAAAAGAGAATGGTCTGACGAAGATTGAGAAAAACCCTCAACTTTTAAACCGGATGAAAATTTAGCAAACCATTGTCTAGAGGCTTGTTTCAAACCATATAATGATTTGTTCAAGCGACAAACTCTAGTGTCACCTTTGCTACTAAAACCTGGAGGAATGGTCATATAGACTTTTTCTTCCATGTCTCCTTGGAGGAAAGCATTATTGACGTCTAATTGATGCAATGACCATCCTTGGATAGAGGCAAGGGATAAAAGGACTCGAACAGTTACCAATTTGGCAACTGGAGCAAATGTATCATGATAGTCGACACCTTCAACCTGGGTATATCCTTTGGCGACGAGGCGTGCCTTATAACGTTCGATAGATCCATCCGAACGATATTTAATTTTGTAAACCCACTTACAACTAATGGGTTTCTTGCCAGGTGGCAAAGAAGTCAGAGACCAAGTATTATTATTTTCGAGAGCTGAAATCTCTTTAGTCATCGCCTCACGCCATTCTGGAGAAGCAGAAGCGATTTTGTAAGATTTTGGTTCTTCTGTGGTGATGACGGAAGTTAGAAAAACCTTATGAGAATTACTAAAACGGCCGAAACTGATATAGTCAACCAGTGGATAAGGAGTGCGCGAAGATGTCGTTTCTGAACTAGAAAGAATATAGTCAGCCAAATAAGCAGGCGGATTCCTAACACGAATGGGTCGTGTAGGATTATCAGATTCCTCGGCGGGAGAGTCGAGTGATGAAGTGCCACCGGTGGTAAAAGGCCGAGGAGAAGCGGAAGCAGAAAAGTCTGGAGAATATGCACTATCAGAAGAAGCTATAGGCACCTCTACAGGAGATGATGAAGGTATATCCTTGCTGGGATCAAAGGGAGTCAGGGGCCTACCTGAAATAGGAGGCGTCGGCTCAATAAAAGGCAAACGAGGGGAATCAACCGAAGGCGAGGGAGAAGACTCGACTAAAGGTGGAGGTGGAAAATTATTGTGTTGCAACGGAGTCTGAAAAGTGTCGGGAGAAGGCACATGGTCATCCAAAATATTCAAAGGAGTAAAAATGTGTGAGTCGGATGAAACGTCAGTAACCGATTCAAAAGGAAATTTGTTTTCAAAAAAAGTTACATTTCGAGAATCATAGAGAGTTTTAGTCTCTAGGTCATAAATGGTGTAACCCTTTTTTCCATAAGGGTACCCGATAAAAATTCCTGGTTTAGCTCGCATATCAAATTTAGTAGTAGCTTTAAAATTATGAGCAAAGCACAGACACCCGAAGACACGGAGGGTCGAGTAGTCTGGTGGAGTATCATATAAAACCTCATAAGGTGACTTAAGTGATAAAATTGGAGTTGGCATCTGATTAATTAAGTAAGTTGCCGTTTTTAAACATTCACCCCAAAAATTGAGGGGGAGATTAGCTTGAAATCGCAAGGCACGAGCGACATCCAGCAAATGTCTATGTTTGCGTTCGACGACCCCATTTTGTTGTGGAGTATGAACGCAACTGCGTTGGTGGATAATACCATTCGACTAAAACCAAGACTATAAGTCCTTAGTGAGAAATTCAGTTCCATTGTTAGAACGAAAAGTCTGAATAGGGCAGGTAGAGTTGGTTGCCGAATCAGAAGAAACAGACTTAATAGTCTTTTGATACTGTTTAATTGTGAAATTGAAGAAATATTCTAAATATTTCTTAGTCTCAGACTTGGACTGCATAAGAAATGTCCAAGTATATCTGGAATAGTCATCAACTAAGGTGAAAAAATATCGTTTATTTGTGAGCGAAGGAACAGAAAACGGTCCCCAAATGTCAGCATGAACTAACTGGAAAGGAAAAGTACTAACTGTTGTACTTTTCTGAAAAGGCAATTTAGATTGCTTAGCCATAGGGCAAATTGTACAGTCATGCGTGTAGTCGAAGTGAATAAAATGAAATCGTTGAGATAAGTGTTTGAGGCGATTCAAACTTGGATGTCCTAGTCGGCGGTGCCAAATGTCAAGCGTCTTATGTAGAGTAACTGCTTTAGAGTTACGACGTAAAATATAGAGGTCGTCAATCTCATCAGCCTGTTCAATGAGGCGGGTTGTCAAAACTTCCGTAAAGACGCAGTGGGAAGGTGAGAAAGTCGCAAGACAATTTAAAGATTTACATAACTGTCGTACAGAAATCAAATTAAACTTGAAACTTGGAATATGATAAACATTTTCTATATGTAAAGAGTCAGAAAAAACTACTTTACCGATATGTTTAACGGGAAGGGTGCTTCCATCAGGAATTTGAACGTAAAGTGATGGAGGAGCAAGTTCGTACGAACTAAAACACTGTAATGAAAAACAGACGTGGTTTGAAGCTCCACTGTCGATAATCCACGAAGTAGGGTGGATGGAAAAAATAGTTCCCGAGAAAAGTGTCGTAGCCGTAGGGCTAGGGTCACCAGTATCTATACCGGGAAAAATCGTTCTCGATGAAGGAGAAAGAATATAAATTATGGGTCGAGAAAAATTAGTTGAAAAACTCGAGAGAATAATTTTTAAAAAATTTATGATGAAATTGTAATGTACCGTAGTGGATGTCACGGTATTTGTGAAAAAGAAGTTGTGGTTGTCAAAACCAGAAAAATAAAAATGAGAGAAAAATAGTGACACCAAAAGTGATGTTGTAGTTTTGTTCGTTAGAAAATGCATTGTTGAAAACATATTGAAGGAGAAAGTACCAAAAATAGGTTGTAGAAGTGACAACTCAAGTAATGTTTTCGTTATGTTCGACAAGAATATCTTTGTCGAAAAAATGTCAAATATTGACATAATGTGCAACAACAAAAATAATGTCGTTACGTTTGAAGTTGACAAGAAAATCATTGTCACATATGATAAAGTCAGAAGTATAGTTCTGAAGTAAAGAGAAGTCATATAGACTAATAATGTCCGATCGAAAAGAAGAAAACAAAGTGATAGAGTTGTTCGCAACAGTAATACTACTGTTGGGAAAATAGTGACAGAAGTGAGTGTCACAAACGAAGTAACAAAGGCAACAGAAACTTGTGAGTAAAAGAGACTGTCACGAAAGTTTAAAATCTGGCTTCAAACCAGAAATGTCAACCGAATTAGGGTTGTATCAGAATCAAAAATGATGACTCAATCAGACCTGCAACGGTATATTGGGTATTGGAATGACCCTAAACTATGAAGTGCAGGGAAAAAATCCGGTGGATTTTGGTCCAAAAATTGATTGCTCAGAGCAAAAGAAACCGGTGATGGTTCTTGTACTTCTAGAGAGAGAAGGATTCTTTAGATCGATCTAATGTGAATTAAAACAGAAGGAAGGGTGTTGGGTCTCCTAAAGGTTCGATTGTGGCTCGTACCGACAAGGAGTAAATGATTCCGGCGAGAAAGAAACCCTAATGGTTCGATCGTCGGAGAAGAAGGATGAGAGTAGTCGGGAACCAAAGATAGAAATATGGTTCCGGTCAGGGCGATTTAAGCTATCCCGGTATTGTAGTAAATCAGGTTGGTTCGGGAACCAAAAATTAGAATCCAGTTCCAGGTTTATCAAGTTTTGGTTATCCGGTATGGGAAAGGACCGGGTTTGGGGTCAGGAACCAAATTTGGAATTTGGTTCCGGTTGTGCACGGTTTTGGTTAATTCAGTACTAGAATTGGACCAGAACAGGACAAATTGATTTCTAACCTAAATTAGGTTAAAAAAAAATTTGAAAAAGAATCACAAATAATTTCGAAAATTTTGGCAAAAATCAGAAAATGTAAATGAGTAAGAAAGTGTTACTGACCTTTGAAGATGGATGATTTATGTATAACACGAAGATGAGAATCCTAGCTTTTGAAAGTGAGATGATCGATATATAAAAAAAAATTAATCCTTAAGTAAATTGATAATCACACGATAATACTGACAGAGAAGAAATCCTTATGCTCGTGATACCATGTTAAATAATGAGTCTGACATGAAAGAATGATAATCAAAAGGTATTCTTTATTGATTAGAGAAGGTATAGATATAGACTTTACATGAAGAGACAATAACATAATTAGAAATACAAGAATAGGAAATATAATTACAAAGATAGAAATATACTAATCCTAATTACAAGGAGTATCTAAGTATTTTGGAAGATTGTAGCGCCAATATCTTCTTTCCAATGTTACGTCATTAAACAACTTCATACTATGATTTCATGATTTGATTCAATGAAAACTAGATTTTACATAAAACAAAGTTATTAAGCTAAGGTTGAATTTTGATTACTGAAATCTAAGACATAAGAAATCCACTTGTGTTATTAGGGTTTCCTTCATTTTCTTCCTCTCCTTCTTTCTTTTCTTCTGAAACGTGTCTCTTCTTCAAAACAACCAATTTCCTCAAAAATATCCTGTTGAAAACCCTCAATTTTTGGAGAAAAATATTGTGTGGAAATTATGAAATTCACCCTAGCTAGGTAAAAAAATTAGATAATCCAGACCCGATCTTGTCTCTAAGTAGGTCCGCCCCGGGTATTAGTAATACATTTGTGTGTTTGTACGAGGCAAAAATAAATACGAAAAACTACTCTAGATTATATAGGATTCTTTAAGTCAGTGTTTTTCCCACCAAGTTACAACTCACCTAGCCTCCAAAAGTTAAAACCTAAAAATTACTCAAAGTTATGAAATTTCTCAAATTCTCTTTTCCTTTGTTGAAAGCTAATTTATAAACCCCACCAAAGGTGAGTGGGTTACTGGGTTAATACAACATAAAAATTGAATTCATCTTTCTTGATTTCCCTAATCTCTTATCTCTAATCTCTTATACTCATCAACTATTGTACCCGAGATATTTGCTTATTTAAGGATTTATGTCGTTTAGGTAGTTAAATATCCGAACCGGAACCGACCAGTTGACACCCCTTAAATACCATAAATGAACATACACTGAACTTTTCCTTGGCGATTTGAGGAACATAACTTGTAAAAACTCAGAAGGGTATTTTCGCAATTAAAGCATTGAATTCAAATGTTTGAATTTAGTGGTTGAACCTTCTATCCCTAATTAGGACGAACCTAATATGGTAATGTAAGTTTCGCTGGTCGACTATGATGAACGCTTGAGATGATGCAGTGTAGATATTGACTTCGATGAAACAACGTGTTGCGACCGTTACGAAGATAGCATTTCATGATTGTGTATCTTCTGACATTAGAATGTCCTCTTGAGATATGTCTAATTGTCAAATTCATCGATATTTGAATTTGAACCAACAAAAATCAAATTTTTTATATTTTAAAATAACTAATTACTTTTTTATAAAAATAAATATACCAACCACACAAGTAAATAAAACAAATTTAAAATTTTATATTGGAGACACAAAAGAAATTAAAGACTTCTATTTTCGACGCATAAGAATTTGTGTCGATTGGAACTTGACACATAGAGCAATAGATTTTTTTGAATCTTGCCTTGAAAGATGCACTAAACTTTGTGGCATATTATTTTTTGTTGTATGTGGCATATTATTGCCTTATTGGTCCTTCGAGGTATTGCCTTATTGGTTCTTCTAGGTGTGAACAGATGTTTGGGGATGTCAAACACAACCCTTACTAGCAAGTAGCAACTATAATGGTCAATTCAAATACAGCTCCAAAGAGAAGTCCCAAAAAATTGATAACCACAAGTATGGTTACTTGGTTAGTTGAAGCTCTAGGCACAACCACAAGCTGAAAGGCCCCACAAACAACTACAAATGAATCATACACCATAAGAATTCCATGATATACAGAAACATTATCTCTAATTAATTGAGTCATTTCCTCTTGATTTTTAAATACCAACAACTTTCATCTTTTCAATCTTCTCTTATCAGACCTATAATATTCAATCTTCCTTCTTCTACTTTTATATGATTTTCATTTCACTTTTGATCTCTCTATAATGGGTTAATATCTGATTTCAAAATTTGGGTATATCTTGAAATTTCTTTCTCTTTAAGCATAAAATTTAGGGTTTTAGGCTTAAAATCATAAATTAAAAACTAGGGTTTTGCAGTTTAGGGTTTTATTAAATAAAAAAAAAGAAGAAGATGAAAATTCAGTGTGATGTGTGTGAGAAAGCTCCAGCTATTATGATATGTTGTGCTGATGAAGCAGCTTTATGTGCTAAATGTGATATTGAAGTTCATCAAGCAAACAAGCTTGCTAGCAAGCATCAAAGGCTTCTATTTGATTCTCTCTCTAATAAGCTCCCTAAATGTGATATCTGCCAAGTAAGCCCTTTCTCCTTTTCCCTTTCTTCCTTTTTTTTTTGGTATATTGTTTTATTTTATTTCTCCTGTTCTTAATTTATATTTTAATGAAAATTTTATTGATTAAAAATGAAATTTATTTGTCATGTTTATGTAGTTCAATTATTAGTTATTTGAACTTAAAATAAGGAAAGCATAAAATTTAAGACTATCTAAGCCAATCCAAAGTCTTAAATTAGCATTAGTAATACTTAATAGTTTGAAATTCTAATAAAACAAGTTTTGAACGGTTAAGTTTGTAGTCGTCCAACTCAAAACCAACTGGAGAGCATCTAGACATTATATATGCTTGGTTGCTAGATACCCCTTCTCTCATGTGGGACTATTCTCACACGAACCAGTAAGACCGCTAAGTGAAGTTATATTAGGCCACAGTTATTGATTTAGAGGGTGTTTTCCCCTGCATATGAACCTGCATCATCTGAATCTCACTCGTCGATATCTGATTTCGTCCGAGGATAAAATAGTAATTAAACTGAGTCATAGAAAATCTCTCTCAATTCATACCTAAAGTATGTCTAACTCAGTTGGATCCAAAATACTTGGGAGTTAGACGTTTTTTTCGAGTCAGAATTGAAGAAGGAAAACTAAGTGTTCGAAATATGACCCAGAGTCGCCCGAACTCAGATTTTTTTTGTTTGGTGGATAATATCTTAATAGGTATCAACTCGAGTATTTTGTTAGATTTGAACTATGTTCTGTTTCTTTTATGTTTGGTTTATAGGACAAAACAGCATTCATATTTTGTGTTGAGGACAGAGCTCTCTTCTGTAGAGATTGTGATGAAGCTGTCCATTCAGTCGGTAGTATCTCTAGCAAACATCAACGACTTTTGGCCACGGGTATTCGTGTTGCTTTGAGCTCTAATTGCACTAAAGAAACTGAGAAGATCTGCCCTGACGTACCAAATAACCAGAACTTGGAACCAGTTGCTATCAAAACGCCCGCACCACAAACTTCTTCTACCTTTGCAAACTCTCCATCATGGGCTGTTGATGATTTGCTACAGTTTTCGGATTTTGAATCTGGTGACAAGGTATGAAACTTTCAATGTCAACTTATTTTTATCATGAATAAGTTTAAACCTTCTACTAACACACAAATACGGACACACACAAGCACGTGCACACACACACGCACATGCACATATACGACTGCAAGTATTAGCTAGTTTGGCCTGGTTATCTTTTCTTGTGAACAGTTTAACCCGGATTCCATTCTCATTAGTATTTAGTCATGTTACGAACTGTTCTTCATTTGAATAGCCTTTACGAATACAAGTAGTAGCTAGTTTGTACTCGTAATGTCATGAAACCGACATTTAGTAAGACTCTCATTGTCAACAATCTGTCTTTTAAAATATGAACGGACGTTTGTCCATGAGAGTCGACGAGAGTTGTAATCCACTACCACTCCCATTAGTATCAAATTATTGATCTTCTGGAAAAAAAGACGCAACCTACCAAACACTATTGCACAAGTTTAAGGGCCAAGATGTTCATTCCAAATTGAAAGTAGTGGTGGTTGGGTAATGGATGAGGTTGCTAATCTGGCCATCTCATCTTAATAAGTTACCGACATTATTAGAAGAAAGATAATGCTTAAGCAGAAAAAATTTCGATTTAGGACTGGTTGGGGTTGCGTTGAGCCGTTGAGGTAACTTTTTGACTTATTAATCACTGTATAATTAAGTTACTTATTGCGTCCCATTGTCTTCAGAGGAAACCGATTGACTTAAGTTTCTTTTGTTTGTTTCGTTAACCAAATATTGCAGAAAAAATGTTTGGATTTCGGAGAACTTGATTGGTTTACAGACATCGGTATTTTCAACGACGGAGGACTACCTCAAGCTGCAGCAGAAGTGCCTCAACTTCCCATATCTTCATCACAACCATACAACATCAATTCTGCTACATATAGCAATGGGTTCATCAAATCCAATTACAACATGCCCAACAAGAAACCAAGAATCGAAATATCGGATGATGAAGATAACTTGTTCACTGTCCCTGATCTTGGTTAGGTTCTTATTTAAACTCATTATTACATACATAAACCAGTACTAAAAATTCTGTGTATGTGTGTTAATAAGATATAAGCTTTGTATTTGAATAAATCTCAATGACTTTTCGTTTTATTGTTTTAATGTGTAGTTAAGAGAATCTCTAGTGCAACAATCAATCTTAGACATTTTCAAGATCATGTAGTATTTTTTAGAGGTTAAGGACCATTCTTCAGTTTGGATCTATATGATGACATAAAGATAATTAGAATAGAGATCTCCAAGACGACACGTTCTGAACGATGTGATTGTAGTTGAATTCGCGATTTCAAATTGAATTGGAATATTAATTGGCTTCAACTATAAAAGTTGATCGAGACGGAGGAATCCAAAACTTCAAAAGGATTGAAGTGGGGGGACCGTGTTCCAGTCCGACTGGTTTCACCTCCTCATTTTCTAACTCCACCGGGCTATTCAAAGTCTGAGACGGCTAAACCCACTTTGTCCACTAAGTTAAACAAGCAACTCATGGACAATGAAGAAAATAGACTTAACCGACCATATGCCCCGAGCATAACATGGATCAGTCCAACTGATAGATTTGTTTAATCTGAAGCCCAAGAAGTTTCGCTGCCAAATCTTTGGACCTTTTTTCTCAAACGTGAATCACCGGTGTTCTCAACGGAGACTAATGTTAAACTCTATATCAAACCTTAAGAGGTCAGACCGTTAGAAGAAGTAAAGCAACGGGAGGTTGGCACATCTTGTTGGATGTGCAGAAACCACGAATCGCTAACATGTTGTACAAGTTATTTGTACCAGGAGTTTGAATTCTTATTTTAGTTTCTCATTAAAATATGAGACCTTTTCATTTTTCTTTTATCATAGTTTAATGGACGGAACAAAAAAGCAAATGAAGAATATTTTTTTTTTTTGTTGAGACCAAATGAATTCTTCCTACCTCAACAAAAAAAAAAAAAATGAATTCTTCCTAGGATAGAGCAAGTTAAAAAAATTGGATTGAACTTCCAAAAGTTAGAGGGATAAATGTTTTAAGGTCCTATACACATACTTCTGCACAGTCTATAAAATGCCCAATTTGAAGGTAGAGGACAAAAATACCTCTGAGGGCGCAACAAATACAAATTTGGATGCGATCGGCATAAATACTCTTGAGTGTTCATAATTATATGTTAGCGTGAATGATCAAGTCAATAGGGTAATCGTGGTATTCCTCATTCCAGAACTAGAAAAAAGAAAATTATGCAAAAAGAAAAAGTAGAAATGGAGAAAAGATCACTTAAATGTGCCCCTTCATTTTACTCGTGACCCTTTATCTCTCTTCGCTCCTAGATTGGGCAGTCCGAGGTGACTGAGATTTGGTCTAATCAGTTTTGGATTTGAACAAATAGATTATGCGCATTCCGAGGATCACAGAAATAGGGGAAGGTTGGGCAGCAGAAAGATGGGTTGCCTTTACCCAACGAGAAATTTCTTCATATTTGAATTACCAACATTCCTGCACAAGTGAGGTGTAAGTGAGTTGGAGAGAGAGAGGAGTGAGTTGGAGAGAAAGAGGGGTGAGTTGGAGAGAGAGAGGTGAGGTGGAGAGAGATGTGAGGTGTAAGTGAGGTGGAATTTCTTTTTTGTGAAATAATTTTATTTTTAAAAAATATATATAATGAGGGTACTTATGACATTTATACAAAAATAGGGGGTCATATTTGAATTTATGAAAAATAGGGGGCCATAAAGGAAGCTGATCACAAAGTAGGGGGCCAAATAGGAATTAACTCTTTGACTTAATTTATGCTAATCCATTAATCAGGGCCTCCTTCATCATCAGGATTCAGGAAAACCAAACCCATCTCTCTCTCTCTCTCTCTCTTGAAAAGTAAGAGGAAAACGACTCACCTGGGTTTCTCCAGTTTCGTATCTGAGTTCTGAGAGGTAAATTCTACTTATATTCATTCTACTCACAACTTCCCTTCTCACCACATTGTCCTTTTCTCTCCTAATTCAATACCTTTCTAGGGTTTTAGTTACTTATTGATGCTTTAAGGGGAGCGGAATATCCGTGGATTCTTCACCACCCCTAAGAAAGAAGAAGCATTTAAGTACTTGGTGTTGTCTCAGATTAGCCTCTGGCGGGTAAATGGAGGTTGCAGAATTAGATGAAGCTCTGAAGATCATTGATTCTTGCGTTTCTCAAATTAAATGGCGATTGAAAGCCGCATCAAGGCGTCGTCTTCATATAGGTAGTCACTCTTATTATTTTTCTTTTTGGCCCTAGATTTCTTATCAGTTTAATTAGCTTAAATTTAATTTCCATGAATTATTTGGTTCTTGTTTTGAAAGATTTCAATATCTGGGAGTGTTTCACATTGAAGGAATTTGATATTGTTTTGTCGAGTTTGTTATATTTATATCATGTTAACACTTCTAGCTAAACCACATGGGAATTCCAAGAACATACTTTAATTTGTTTATTTTCAAACTAAATTTCCTTGTTGTTTTACTTTGTTATTATTTCGTAAGGTTTAAAGTAGAGTCGAATGCTATGAAGTTTTGTTCTCCCCTTAGATTGTTTCCTTCTTGATGGATTGTAAAATCTGGGCGGGTGACACTTTAAACCTCTTAACCACAGTGAGCCGGTTGTGTTTGACACCATGGACTGGTGGTGAGTCCATCTGACATCGCGATCGTAAACTGTTTTTGATAGAGTAATAGTAATATGCTTACTTTTTTAATGTGGAAAAATGTGATAGGGATTTCACTCGATACGCCAGTAAGCTCAGAGAATATGCTCGCGTAGTGTTTCACACTGGCTTGTGGCGTGGCGGGTGTGTCACTCCACGGTCGTGCGGGGCCGACAAGGGCCATTGTGAAACTGCATGCTTACGGAAGAGTGTTTTTCTGTGCTAGTCTCTTGTGATTTTTGGCCGACAAGGGCCATTGTGAACCTTTTAAACTGTCACCAACATGGTGAGGACATCCAGAGGATAAGATAATAACCTGATTTTCCATACACTTATCCATGAATTTATTTCCCACCTACTTAAAAATTTATGTATCAGAATATTTGAAATTTGAATCTATGTCAACATATCTTTTATCTCTGGTTTGTGGTTTTGGACAGATATCCTTGGGTTGTGCACCGGTTTACGACCTGTAGTAATGGTGGACTATGGTGGAAAAATGCCAGAACTGCAAGAAAACCTATGCTCCATCCTACAACTTAGTCAAAAGGTTCAAATTTTGAAAATAACTGTGTTTAGTCATTTGGAAATAGAGAACATAACTAGATCTGCATGAAGTCATTTGACAAATAAGAGTTTGAGTACCCTTTTTATTCACATTATATTTTTTTCACATCTTACCTTATTCTTGAATAGAAAATTTTGGTTTACCACTTATATGAATTGTTGAGGATAACCCTTGCACTCATGCTTATTTTTACTGCAGGATTCAGCTGCTTTAAAGCCTTTAAGAGTAATGATAATCGAGGATATGATTTATTTGATACATGTCAAAGGTCTCGCTGAGTATGTTAAGTCGAGCCTAAATTCAGAAGTTCAACTACAGTTTGTGGATCTTGAAGAGGATCCTCCAAAGGTACCTTCTGATAAAATAATTTTATATTTACGAAGTCTAATAGTTTTCCCGGAACATAAACTAATGTATTTGGTCCATGGTTCCCTTTTCATTTTCTGCAGATTATAGTACACTCAGAGGAAAATTTGAAGGCTGTAGAACTTGTATCTGTTCAACGATTCTTCTCCACGGTGTTTCCTGGTGATGGAATGGGCGAGGTACTCTTACCTTCCGCAAGTAGAGATCATGTTGCAAATGATAATTCTCCAGTTGACGAGATCATCACTTCTCAATCTTCTTCTGATGTTATTGACCTCAGTAGCTGCATGCAAGATTGCCAAGTTACCATCCCAACCCTAAATGGGTAATTCCTGCCTTGACATGGCGATCAAACTTTCTCAATCACTTTACTATGTCATGTAAGCTGCTACACCAACATCCCTGTCTGACATTGGTATGAGGCGCCGGATTGACCAGTTGAAATGGCCACATATATGTATATATATATCATAGATACGGATAAAATTACTATACATGAGTATCCATGTTATTGTTGCGTATATGATTACAGCTAATAGTAGCACCGTAATTGATGGTTCCTGTCAATTACATTCTAGTTGCTTAGGA
This sequence comes from Eschscholzia californica, assembly GCF_041429995.1. Classification (NCBI taxonomy): domain Eukaryota; kingdom Viridiplantae; phylum Streptophyta; class Magnoliopsida; order Ranunculales; family Papaveraceae; genus Eschscholzia; species Eschscholzia californica. The sequence continues at coordinate 72,086,664 of NW_028238198.1, forward strand.
TATCATATCATGCTAAATCTAAGCTAAAACAAGTTGTGATGCTAATGGTTTTGGTTTCTAGCCTTCCCAAATTTATAATACGTGGCCACGGGAACTAGGACAATGGTCGGCAGATAAAGTGGTCTGTTTTGGCGGAGCTACTACATTTGATCAGCTAGATATTATTCACTCCTAAGTATCATAGTTGGTGTAAATAGATATTGACCACCTTCTTCTTTCTAAGTTGAGATGGGACTTGAGACGTATTATTAAGAAAATAAAATGTGGCATTAAAACACACCACATATAAAGCTTCCTCGATGATAAAATGGAAAGTGCTAGTTTCCCGAGGTTTGATTCCAAATGGTTGTGGATTGATAAGTAGGTAGTTACCAACCGTTGTGGGCGGAGAATGGGCCCGTAAATTGCTTTTATAAGAACTCTAATTATAATATCAGTTAAATAAACATGCGTATTTTGTTCTATTATGTTATTATATTAAGAAATATAAGTGTGTACTCTACTTGTGTGCAGATGGCTTCTCGGATATCCAGTAGTTTACTTGTTCGGTAAGGATCATATATCAGATGCTATTTACAACCTATCGACCAAATATCTTAATCTCTTCCAGGTTTTAATCCGCAGGTTTGTTGCTTACTTACATAAACATAATTGTCAAAGTAACTCGTGCTTTCATTAAATGCCGGTACTAAGAGCATTTGAATTCAAACTTGTGCAGGAATGTTGGTACTTCGAGTAAGGGAGGTCAACAAGAGGAACTAATGAGGTGCCCTCTCCTTTTAGCTTGCCGTTTTCACTCTTCGTCTTCATTTTCTTTTCTTCTGGATATAAAATTGTTGATAGTTTGTATTAGGATTTCAGACATGACTACCTTTATAACGAAAATATCAGTCGGTTATCAGTAACGAACTCCATAATAGTCCCTTTCTAACCACTCCACTTTTAACTACAGTAATAGTAACATTAACAATAAAGACAATTAAGAGAACTGTCTCTTACCGTCATAAATGTTTCTGTCCTCTAAAAACTTTTTTTAATAATTCTAGTATCTCGTTTCAACGAATAAATTGTTATTATTGGCCATTTTTCTTCTCATAGCACCTGATTTGTAGTCTTGGAATCTGACCTCTCTCTCCATTTGGACATTTGAACAGTTTTTCAGTGCCATATAGTCTGAGCATGGGAGGGGAGAAGGAACCTTGGGCAGAGTCATTCCTAGTTACCATGTTGGCAAAGTTGGAATCATGCAAGCAAATTTGGGCATCTTTGCAAATGGAGGTTAGTGAATGCTACCCGCAAGCTATTGCCTTGTAGAAGTTGAAGTTCTTGGTAGCTTCGCGACATGTTTTGATTAACTCGATAAATCTTGTCGAAAAGTAGATTATTTTAATGTAAAACTGCATAATTTGTTCAGGGAAACAAGTTCGAAAACCATAGTGATTGTGCGATAATATAAACGTGTTGGCAGAAGCTTCAAAGGAGATTTACTTCAATTAGACATAGTTAAATAATTCACTCTGACCATGTTCTTTTTTTAGTGAACAAATTTACAATTTGAAAAAATATTTCCCTAGAAATTCTGGAAATCCTGGAGTTCAATTCATACATCTTGGATACTTCATAAAGATGAATATGTTCATAACTGTCATAAATTTTTTTCTAAAAAATCCTCGTACACCCTAGGAGGCCATATAGGCTATAGTTGTATCCTGAAGGCCATTATTTATAACCTAGTAACTTAAAATCAATAAATGATGGAATTCTACACTTACGAATTTCGACCACGTGACCTTTGGGTTTTCAGAGTGGATGCACTACGCTAGTGCAAAACCCCATATGCTATTGTACGCAACTACGCAAGTGATCTTATTTGATATCGCTAGGGTTGAGGAGAAAACCCCATATGCTATTGTATGCAAGTGATCTTTGATATCGCTAGGGTTGAGGAGAAAGTTTTGAGACTCGAACATGTCATGGACTCCCGTACTCGTTAGAGTTCATACACCTGAAACCCGAGGGCAAATCCAACCCGACCGATCCAACGAGGGAGTAAACCCATAGTTACTATGACCCGGCCCTGATTCTCACCCCTAGTTACAGCAATGTTGATAAATAAATGGCAACATGGAGAAACCGTAGTAAACAGAGAAATGGGTTCCTACACAATAGCCGTTAGAGGGACTTACTTCCCGCCAAATTCAAATTATAGTTCGAACTCAAGTAACAAAAGCTTCCATGAAGGAAACCATATCATTTATCTGATACAAAGATGTAAAAAGCTTAACCAAGTCTACCAAATTCGTGCTAAAATAATCAGAAATGGTTTCGAAGAAGACTCATTTGTACTCTTCAACCTACTCGTCTCTGCTCCAACTTCAACTCCATAGATTATGCCTCCATGATCTTCAAACAAATTGAAAACCCATATATTTATCTATACACAGCTCTCATTGATGGTCATATTTCTTCCTGTTCTTACGAAAATGGGATTCAACGTTATGTTCAAACGGTGGATGAATCAATCAAAACTGATGCTTATGTGATTGCATGTGTTAAAAGCATGATATAGAAGAATCGGTGAAAGTCAGGCCAAAAATAGTGGATGGATGAATCAATCGGAACAAGTTCGAAAACAAGTAAACTACTGGATATACGAGAAGCCATCTGAACATAAGTAGAGTACACACTTAATATTTTGAGAAAACTTAATCTTGGAAAACTTGGAGCTAAGCTTACTAAACTTACTAAAGATCAGGCTTTTACATTAGTGTTCCTGTTGAGAGACCATATAAGCCTGCTAATTACAGGTACTAGAGAGAGAGAAAGCAGTCTGCTTTGGGTAAGTTCGAAGAATCGGTGAAAGTCAGGCCAAAAATGAAAGATATCGGAATCAAGAAAGAGCCTGGTTGTAGTTCAATTGAAGTCAAGAACAAGATTCATGAGTTCTTATTGGGAGATATCAGACACCCAGAGAGGGAGAAAATTTATGATAAATTAGAGGATTTGGATCGAAGATTATGTTGCTGAAACTGAGCTTGTTTTACATGATACAGAAGAAAGGGAGAAGGAATGGGCTTTATCAATTCATAGTGAGAAACTAGCTATTTGTTATGGATTAATCTCAACTGAACCTGGAACCACAATAAGAGTTGCTAAAAATCTTAGGGTTTGCAATGATCGTCACTCCATGACCAAACAAACTGCAAAGATAACAAAAAGGAAAATTGTTGTGAGAGATGGAAATTGGTTTCATCATCTTGAGAAGGGTTCTGTTCTTGTGGGGATTTTAGGTAAACCCTAAAATGTTTGCCAATCCTTATCATTTTTGTTTCTCTTATACAAACCCTCCTTTTGCTTTGTTAAGTGACCGTTATAACAAATGTTTCTCAAACAGTTAACGACTAACATGATAAATTAATCACTTGGTAAAACAAAATCGCTTCATCTCGCCATTAATGATTAATGGAAGCTTGAGGTAGAGCTCCCTGTCACACGATATGATATTTCGCCATCAGAGTCAAGTTCAATATGATCTGGTAAATCGAGTTCACTTTCAGAGAACTCATCATCAGAACGATCTTCAGTTTGATTTTGCTCTTCATCTGTGGAGCCTCCTAACTCTGTATCTGAAGAATTCATTGAAAAACTATCAGTATTCGAACCCAAGCCTTTTCTACGTACCATTTCAGAGTTTCCAAGCAAGGCAACAGATTTCTTTGTGCTGATAGAGGAAGAAGAATCAGAATCCCGAGAAATCGGGTCACCATAAAGTGCAACATGTCTGTAATAGAGTTCTAATTCCTTTTCTGCTATGGCGATGAATCGCCTCACAGATTCAAGTGATTGTTCATACTTTGATTTTTCCAGTGCCCGTTTCTTCGACAAAGTATCCACCGGAGACATGACTTGAGGCTGAATATAATTCTTTCCTCTGTAAAAAACTATTGTGTCATCTCCGATTACATGAATTGGGGTTCCACCACTCAATCTTGCTATCTCTTCTGCATATTCATGAACTTGACCGGGTTTACAAGGCTTGCAGATAACTTTAACAGTTTCGTGTTTCTTCCAGTGTAGATGCATATTAAGAATAACACCACCAAAGACACCTCTTCTTCCTACTGGTACATAGTTCGATCCTTTCTGAGCCATCTTTTTCATGTAAAACCGTTCCTCGCCGGTTAGGTCTTCTGGTTCAGCCACTGGACCTTGAACTTTAGCAACTTCATACCTCTTGAGTCTTTCAATTAGCAAACTTTCCTTTATTTTGGCCTGCCAGTGAGGAAATAATGAACTTTAGAAACTTCATACCTCTGGTCGTGAGATTTTGTTTTTTCGAACCCTACACTTTTTGCTTCCAAATTCATCAACAAGAGTCCAGGAAACAAATACAAGGAAACAAATACACAAAATTTATGCAATTTTGTAACTTCAAATTATGGGATATCAGAATTTCTTATACCTAATAGTCAAATTCGTGAGACCTAATTTCAAATATGAAACATCTAAAAATTTTGTACCAGTTTGAGGCTATTTTGCACTCACCTTTTCAAGCTTGTCCTTGATTCTAGCTTCTGCATTGGGGAACTTTTGCTTTTTCTTTTTCCCCTTAACGCCAAGGCATCTTGGGTCTCTCTTATTAGCTGATTTCCTCTTTACTTTCTCTCTCTTCTTCTGCATCTTAAACCTTTTCTTATTCTTAAATTTCTCCTTCTTTGGAGGTTCAATTTCGTGAGTTTCAAATTTAGGCTTTCCTTGAGAAATAACAAGGTTGACAGTACCATGACTTAGATTCCTGATAACCCATGAAGGTTTCCATGGATTTAAAGGAGGAAAGGCTTGAGACAGAAAATAACTTGACTGGGAGTGACGTGAAATTGTCCTGGTTAGCAGAAGAATAATCGAAGTTACAAATCAAAACATGGGTTTAAATTAATAGAAAACTTAATTAGAAATGATAGCTAAGAAAATGGTTTGGAACAAAAGATGCTTAAGATTACTACCTGAAAGCATGAGCCTGTAAAGAGGAGAGATACAGAGTGCAGGTGAAAGAGGAAGCTCTTCGGAGGTTTCGAATGAGATGAGTCGCCATTCATTCTAAGGTACTAGATAGAACTACCTTTAAAACATAGAAAATTTATCTGGCAAGGTTTGTCTCGTCACTTTACACACAAATTTCGTTTATCCTTATACTGCATTTACACACTTAACAGACGAATGAGATCCAAATAACCTGTTTCGTGAGGCAATTTTTGGCGAAAATCTGATCTGCTCCGATAGCAATCTTTATTCCCTCTCTTTGCTTTCACCTTTTCAGGGAGTTTATTCTGCTGCCAGTTTCACAATTTTCTTCGTTCTTCTCGCTCAGTGTGAAATATTCCTAATCCACGTTTGGGAAATATCATGGGTTAAGATAATGTTTAGGATACTACCTACCAGGCAAGGAGGGTGATAGTGAGCAAGAAAAACATGACCTTGACTAACAAAAATAAGTCTTTCAGGCATTTTCTCAAACACATAGAATGCAAATCAAATATATACAGTATAAACACATGGGTAAATGATCATGTGAAAACAATGCCCTAATCTAAGAGGCAAGAAGAGATTTAGGGTTATATTGTATTTGTAAATCCTAGCGTTCATGAACCCAAAGGATTTGTAAATCAAATTTGTAGCTTGAGTTATTTATAAAGATAAAATTGACCCATTATTAGTTTATCACAAGTCTATGATTATAAATATTCAAATCCTAACAGATTGATAACAACATTTAAATCATATATATTATTAGTTGTCTCAAACTCTCAACCTAAACTTATGAATTGGAAAAACCCTACCTCAATGAGAGAGAGAGAGGAGCTTGATGAAGACTGAGAAGTGAGAGAACTGAGAACACGAGAGAAAAATAGACAACGTCGAGTTTGTGAAATTTTGAGAAATGTTCCGGGGGAGATTTGGGTTGATTTCACCGTTGGGTTTGGGGCGTAAATATCTTAAGCAGATTTGGTCTTTGATCCAAAATCTTTTTAATTTTTCAATGAGCATCTGGTTTAATTGTTTAAGCACCCAACCTGGTTGGGATTTTGGCCCAGAAACCTGGAACCATCGTCCGAGTCGAAGGGTCTGTGACCGTCCCATGCCCGAATCGGTCTGTACCCGCCCGGTTGAAAGAGCAGCGGACGGACGCGGGCACAGGTAAGCCTTACCCGGTTATCCGACCGAGTCCGCCCGCATATACAGTCCGCCCGACCGAACCCTTCTGTTTATCCTACCCGTTATACCTGCCCTCCTATACGATTGATTTTAAGCCTTTAGATCTGTATGGTTAGCTACAACAGTTATTAAGAGTAAAATATATAATCTTAGAAATCGCTTTTCTTAATCTTGTCTTCGCCTCTCTACTTCTTTAGTCTCTCCCCTCCAAAATCTTAATATCTCATCAGGAACCCTAGAATCCACAATAATCGTTTGTAACTCATAAGAAGAAGAATATAACCGGTCGTAATCCAGGAGAAATCTCAATGATTATCTTTTAATTTTGTATTCATTTACTTTTTGGAATTGTAAAGTGGGAGTTTAGAAGTTGTATTTAGCTACTAAACATATTTAATTTCGAATAAAAATTTCTTAATTTGTTTATTAGTGACCGGCACCCAACTGACCGATACCTGGTTTGCCCGACTATCAAAGCGGTCACGAACGGACACTTTGTTGGAGAAAATCCCGAAACGTCTGTCCGTTTTGTCTGGATGTCCGAGGGGACACTTAGGACATGTGCCCGTTCCGCCCGCACAGATTGAGTTAGTGTCTGTTTCCGGCCCGTTCAGACCGATTCCCACCCTTACCGACCACCACCTTTTTTCCTTCCCCTCTCATTATCACAAATTCACAACTATCCGCTCACACCTCCACCCCTTCTTACCACCACCACAGCAAGCACCACGTTCCTTCTAATTCTCTCTCATCGTCTCTTGTGCAAAATTTGTGTGCCAAAGAAGTGTTAGGATCAATGTTCATTACCCAAGTCAATCTGAGTTCTCACCAACTAAATACAATTCGATCGAGTGTGGATACTCGATAGGAGCCTTCTAATTATTTATTAATTTTCTTTAGTTTCATCCTTCTCTTCCGTTGCCCACGTGGTTTGGGGTCGATTCCGCAATAACAATGTGATAGTGTGATGGTAAACTTGTTTTGATTTTGATATAAAATCTGTTGATCTTTTATTTATGTTATTTTCTCGTGTAATCATTTTTATTTACTTTGTTTGTACGATTTTAAAAATCCTTACATGACAGATATATTTCGAATATATTAATAGATACAACATAAATTGAAAATACAGGAATACAATTTTAATTTTCTTTAAGTTAGTGATGAAGTTTTTTTTTTTTTTTTTTTTTGTTGAAAGGTGATGAAGTTGATTAATGGAAGAAAGAAAAAGATGATATTGAATTAAAAATTAAGATGTATAGTAAGGTGTTTTTGTCTTGATTAACACGTGTGATTGGCATACCCAACAATTGACGGGTTTTGTGGGGTTGTTAACCTAACATGTGAGATTGGCACACCCAAGAGTTAACTAAAAATTGACGGGTTTTGTGGGGGTGTTAACCAAAACTTAAAAACAAACGGAGGTGTAACCCTATTTTTGAGATAAAAGTGGGTCAATGTCAAAATCTATGTCAAAGTCTTAGAGCATCCTCAGTGGTTAGCACCAAATTAGTCACCAAAAAGGAATCTTCACCAAATTATTTGGTGTTTTCAAATTCTTGAACCCAAAGGCAAACACCAAAACTCCCACCAAATCACTATTCATCACACTAGATTTCATTTTTATCATTTTTAATACTCATTTTTTTAAATAAAATAAAAGGGTTATTTCCCTAATGGCCCCCTACTTTGTGACCAGCTTCCCGCCTGGCCCCCTACTTTACGAGAAATACCCATATGGACCCCTTCCGTTATAACACCGTCACTCTCTCTCCTCCATCATGTTTTCTCTCTCTGCCAACTCACGCCACATCATTTGTTACGCCACCTCATCACCTTCTCCGGCAGAGGCCGCCGGCCGGCCAAATTTCCGGCCGGCGACCTTCAAACTAATTTTTTTTTTTTTTTTCTCTCTTCCCCTCTCTCTCTAAAATTACTCGGTCTGTTCTTCAAGAACAGACCACTCCGGCGAAGGTCTCCCTTCGCCGGAGTAATTTTAGAGAGAGATAGAGGAAGAGAGAAAAAAAAAATATATTTTTAGTTTGAAGGTCGCCGGCCGAAAATTTGGCTGGCCGGCGACCTCTGCCGGAGAAGGTGATGAGGTGGCGTAACAAATGATGTGGCGTGAGTTGGCGGAGAGAGAAAACATGATGGAGGAGAGAGAGTGACGGTGTTATAACGGAAGGGGGCCATATGGGTATTTCTCGTAAAGTAGGGGGCCAGGCGGGAAGCTGGTCACAAAGTAGGGGGCCATTAGGGAAATAACCCAAAATAAAATGACAAATAATTTATTAAAATAGTAATTCGAATTATAAGATTTAAATTACAAATTAAGATCATTACGACATTTTATTGTGTTTCGGGGACTAAACATAAATATTTTATGGGACCAAGTACAAACATTAAAATAAATAAGGGGACTAAATGGGAAAGAATAATTCAAACGAGGATGATTTATATATTAAAACCCATGGGACCCACCATCTCACCATTTTGGTGAGGGGGGGGGGGACAATAACCGGCCAGATATTGTTCACAATCCTGGAGATTAATGATGATCACCATAACGCCATATATGGCGTTATGGAAGGCCATTGGGGATGCTCTTAAAAAGAGTAATGGCGTGTTGCTGGTTTTTAGTTTAGTTAAAGCATATAAGAGGTTGTTTGCTCAAATGCATTCACTTGTTTTTCTATTTTAAAATTTAATATGTAACTGATAATTCAACTACTAAAATATAAATGTCCGAAAATGAGATATTTGGTATAGTTGGACATTCTCTTGTGTTAGGTGGCTAAGAGCGTCTACAATGCAACACTCAATCTTAAAAACTCTGAGTGCTACATGAGAATTTTAGAGTTTTTGCTTGAAAACTCTCTCCAATGCAACACTCTATTTGGATCTCTAAGATGACGTGTCGAAGGTGGAATAGAGATATCTCTACTTGTCCAACTCATCAATATAACTCATCAATATTTGAATTATAGCCAATATAAATCGATTTTTCCATATAACTAATTAATTCTTTACAAAGATAACTACGACACATAACTAAATAAGAAAAGTTTAGAGTTTTGCATTGAAGACACAAAAAAGTTGAAGATCTCTATTTCCGCCACGTAAGAGCATCTCCAATGCATAACTCAAGAAAAACTCTAAAAATCTTATGTGTCAAGTGTGAAAAATGGATCTCTAAGTGGTCTCTTTCCTATTTGGCTATTTAGAGACACTCTATTAGAAAATCTTCTCCAATGCAACACTTAAGAGAAACTCTACAAACCTTTATTTTAGTATAAAATTTATTGATTTGCTTATGTGGCACTTAGAGATCCTCAAGAAGACACTCTTAAGGATCTGTAAAATAACTACCACCACCTCATTTTAGAGGTCCAAGTTAAGCGTTGCATTGGAGACGGATTTTGAAGAGAACCTCTAAAAAATCTTATGTGACATTCTGAGATTTAAAGTTTGAGTGTTGCATTGGAGATGCTCTAAGGAACTTGACACATATGAGAGATAGAGATGTTTTTGAGTTTTGCACTGGAGATGCTCTAACAAAGAGTGTTTCTCAGACCAACAAAGAGTGTTTCTCAGACCGTAAAATATGAGGGAGTGGACTGGGGAGTTGTACCAAGGAGTCCCCTGTCAAGTTCCAATAGATGTTTTATGTGCAATAAAAGAAACTTTATTTATTGGAACTCACGAAGTTTCATTTTAACAAACACTCCAAAGAAAACATAAAATAAACAAAGACAGTACTAAAGTGAAGCAACACCATCTCCCTTGCCCTAGAAAGACAGTAGTAGGGATGGATGTCTAGCTTGTTATCTAGTAGTGCGTCCCACCAGTACCAGTACCAGTTGGTGGGTGCAAGGCAGCAACAGCAGGACCAGTACTACCAACAGGACGGGTGGTTCCGTGTTGTTTGGATGCTGCGTTTTGGTTGTGTTCCATCTGTTTCTTCATCTCAGCTTCTTGAATCCTTTCTTCTTTCTTTTGGGTCGCCATTTCTTTCTCCAATGGATCACGTGTTGTCATTCTCTCTCCTTTCTCTTGCAATGTTGCTTTCGTTTTCTCCATTCCTGCTTTTGCTGAAGCAGCTACGTTCTTACCTGTCTGCATCTCTCTCTCTCTCTTACTTTTCTAATTCCTCTCCTAATTAAGGTTTTCCTTTGCTTTGCTTTGATTGTTGTTAGAAATGATCAAATATGATGATTTTGATGATGATGATAAACAAGGGTTTTAAGCTCCTTTATATAGTAGAATAGATATTGGTTATGTGTGTCTGTGACATGCCATGCAACGACACGTGTCCATTTAAAGACACGTGTTTAAATATTAGATTGATCATTCATTGATGGATCTGTCTGTCTTTGGGAAATGTATATAGACATGGATATAGTATTATCTTGCTGTACATGGAGGTTCGGAAACGAACCACACGAGTTCCGTTGGTTGGTAAAGAGTCATTTACATGATCTTGCATTTGACATGCTATACAATGAAAACAAAAATGATGCTAAATTTGGCCAATATCTATTAGTTAGGTGACTTGGACGGATCAGATGTATTGAAAGAAAGTCAAACACTATCTAAACACTATCTATTAGAGAGAAAATCGTAATGAATTGATCAAATCAAGTTTGCAAAATGCATTATTTTTAAGAACGAAAGATATCTCCTATAAAATCTCCCAATAATGAATACAACAACATTGAAAAGTCATCTTCCATTCGAGAGAGATAAATCATAACCTAATTTTTAATTTATAAAATGGTCCTCAGTTGACTATGATCAATGAGTCAAGAAAATATCGAAAGTTCGTCAGTCAATGAGCGTCACGTCAACATGCACGTTGAACTCGAAGAATGTCTGCCACTCAAGTTCTGAATGGGGGAGGTACGATCGTCGTAGGCGCCTTAAGCCTTGTCGTGACTCAAATACAACTAGGTTTGTCTTGTAGATGGAGCCTACAACTTCTTACGAGCATCGGCGGCAGCAATAGCAAAAAACTCGGTGGGAGAAATCCTAGGAACTAGGGTTACCAGTTTCGCCCCTAAATCAGCTCTCGACAGTGAGTAAACAAGGACCCGTGTTCAAGCATGGCAAAGAAGACCATTGTAGAAAAAAAAGGAAAATAAAAGGCGAACTTCATTTCAAAATGGATAATATATAAACTGTGGCCTGTTAGCGAAAGAGAAACCTAGCTACGATATAATTTTTCACCAACAACAAGAACTTCTTGAACGTTGGGAGTCATTATCTGGTGAACTTCATAAAGTTCATCATTCAACTTTTCAACGTTTCTTTGAGTTCTTCTGAATGAGTGTATCTGTCCAACAAACGGCAAAAAGTAAGAGAGGCGACATAACCAGCCAGAAAAATAACAAGAACCAATAACAAAACAAATTGATACAATGTCAAGGTAAAAGCAAAGAGCAAAAACTAAGCAAATTTAATGAAGGCATAAGGTCTGACAGCTGTTTCAATTTCATTCCCATTGACTCTTTCAAATTCATTTTTGAGGTTCTTGAGATATTGAAAGGCGAGTTTCTTTGGATAAAAACGGTCGCACATCGTTAACTAACAAACACGACCTTCAGTAATGTAGCTGTACCACTCGTCGAGGTAAGAACAAACAAGAATAGTACGACGCATGAGTAATAAATTGCATAGGACACAATCGACCATTAAGATAATAAGTTATAACAAAAAGTAGAACTCCCCATTGGGAGATTAAAACAACATTTTAATTTGTTATTGGGCTCTTTCTATAGTTAGGATGAAGCAACAAGACATCACATCCCAAAAGATACTGGAAGACATAAGAACCAGTTTCAATAGACATTCTTGAAGCTTCATTGTGGCCAGGGCCGTGCCTGAGAATTCAGAGGTCCTGTGCGAAATTTGAATGTGGGCCCTTCGTGCCATAAAGATTATGAAAAAAAAACAAAATGTAAGCTAATTTATCATCGGTAGATGAAACCATAAATGAACCCAATAATATTTTGCAAAAAGTAGTCATAGCTAGGAATAAAAATCATTCTAAAAATTATTTTTATTGAAAATCTAGTCTAAGAATTCACAATCACCAGTAAGCAAAAAGATTTATTTATTCTATCTTAAGAATTTGAATATAAGTTTATAACTATAAATGACATTGAAATTTAACGTGTGGATCTTAATGTAATATCATATTAAATATGTAGTTTGTCATTTATCAAACAGACGAGGGGCGGAACAAAGACTTTAAACAACAAAATATTTAAGAAAAAGTGTAATGGACAAAAAATAAATATTGATTTAACATTTATACTAATAAGCTCATAGAGGAGATAAAACCATCAGAAATTCCAAAATCGGAGAATAATGTCAACACTTAGGTAGTTGAAAGTGTTAGGATAAACTCCAAAACCTTAGAGATCACATTCGCAAAAGAGATAAAATTCATAGTTATTGAATTTGAGTCATTAAAGGTGTAAATACAAATAATTTTTTCCTACTTTAGGTTCTATGTTGTTGTGGTTTTAGTGCGCCAAACACAATATCTAGGGGTGTCTATAGATCACGCTGGAGGAGTCGAACCAGCGTCACCCGCAAGGCGTTCCTGGCTGCTTACCAACTCAGCTACTGGCTTGGTTTGTAATAAAAACTGGGTCTCTGCTTTATATAATAGTTTAGGGCCTTATGAAAAGTAGGCCCCTTGTGTTTTGGGGGCCCAGTGCGGGCGCCCTGCCCGCACTCCCCCAAACATGGCCCTGATTGTGGCCTTTCGACCAGGGGCGGACCCACGTTGGGACCGTGGGGTCACGTGACTAGAAGAGAAAAGAATCTTCAAAATCTAAAAGAAAACATATACTGAATTCTACTAACACCAATCTCTTTCTTACTTTTCTTTCAGGTGATTTCTAGGGTTTGATCTATTTTTTTTATTTTTTTTTGTTGAAGATGGGTTTGATCTATAATGACTGGAAAGAGAAGACAGGGAGGAGAATGGAGTGAGGAATTAGGAAAGAATTAAAATTGAGGGAAATGGTCGTGTGAAGAAACGTTTTAACAAAAATAACGGTGTTTCTGTAACGTTTTCTATCCTATTAAATTCGTTCCCGGGAAAATGTTCTAAATAACGTTCTTATACTATTATATAACTGTACAAGATATTAACGTTAAATATTGAGTTATTTGAGTCGTTAAAAGATCCAAATTCCATTATTTTCCATTTTTACCCTTTACAGATATCCCTAATTTTCTCTCTCTCTCCTAAACCCTAAAAACATTTTGGCTGTCGATTGATCTTTATCTGATTTGAGGAAAGAAAAAGAAGAAATACCCAATATTGATTCAGATGTTTCCAGAATGGAGGTTTAATGACAGTGTAAGTTTCGAAATCCTTCTATTTCTTTCATTATTTTAAGTATAGAGTTGTGAAGATTATAAATGTTCTTGAGGTGAATAGATTATTAATGACAGTTTCTGTTTTAGTACAAAGATTAAATTGATTGCAAGCTAATGGAGTAATTTCATTTGAATTAATCAGAATTGGTAAATTTGATAGAAAAGGGAGTTGATTTCAACAAATATGAAAGGGAACTGCAATCTGCAATTCAAGTACAGAATTTCTCACAAATAAGGTTTAATCAAAGCTTCTACTCTTAGTTTGGGTGATACAAGATTTTCTTTGATTCATATTCAACTCTTCAAGTAGTTATTTGTCACACTATTGTGATTAGACTAGAGTCTAGAAAAAATTCAGGTGCTTGGAATTATTTGTGCAGTAAACCACTTTGATAAGATCTTGATGGGGGAACTATTCAACCGTGCCAATTTGTTTTTAGAGCCTAGGGGATATTAGGGTCACCATAGAAGCATCAAGTTTGGGTTTACGAACTACGGTTTGAACTTTCTGTGGAATTCCTTGATTTGTCAATCAATCCAATAGTCTTAGAAGTCGGAGAAAGGAGAATATTGTGAAAAAGTAAGAAGGAAGGAAGAGTCCGTAAGTGGGCCTTTGGTCCAGTGATATGCTTTTGTGTCTTAGTCCCTGGGCTCGTGGGTTCGTGTCTTGGCGAAAGTAGATTATTCCCAGGATTTATCACATGTAATTTATAGACACTAAATAGAGTTTGTATGTCGTGCATAACATATGTAATAGTAGTTTAATGGCTTTTAGGGTAGTATATCAACATTTCATGTTGCCTCGACCTCGAGCATGTTCCATCCTTGTGATGTATCCAAGTCATTTGATGTAATGTAAGATGCACTCAGTAATGTCAAGAAAGAGAAAGACGGGAGAGGTTACATCTGAAGAAATAAAGTAGACATTGGAAAAATCGATATTAACTTTGTCTGTTCCAAAGAAAATTTTTGGCAAAGTGTGACCACATTACAACCTGACTGGCTGACTGTTTAGAAATTTTTCGACAAAATATGACGGCAGCTGTTAGGTGGAGGGGAAGAGAGGAGAGAAAGACTAGAAACGTAACTGCTTTAGGAATTTGTTTACTTTTTCTTCATTTGTTTATTTTATTTGTTTGTATTCTGTCTAATTTTCATTCAAGCCAGTGTATCACCAATCTACGAACAATTCTCTGAAGATAATGTTGAACGTGCAAACATCGTCTATTTTCATAGAGAACAAAGATAAATGCGTGCATCTTTATCCTTCTTGTGAGCATGAAGGATAAAGATGGGATTTCTCCATAGGTCTCAAGACTTGTCCGCGATGGCTCCCTATTCTCTTATCTTGGGGTATTGTGCATCATAAAATTGTGGAGTTAGTGATGCGAGATATTTTCTTGACATGCTTTCAGTTGTATGCTTTAGCATGATAGTATCGGTTACATAGTATCGCTGAAATTTGCTGCAATTGAAACTGCTGAGGTTAGCAAGGAAAACTGAAACCCTTCAGATTACCTCTTAAACTGCTACATAAAACGAAACCCTGATCATTAGTCAATGTTCCCCTCTACTCTATCTTACCTATTTTCTTGTAGTAGTAGTATTATTAAATTTGTCAGTAGTTCATTTGTTATACAAATATGACAAATATTAGGAAGCTTAATCTGGTTTTTTTGATGCTTAGTTCACAGGTAACAGTTAATTTCTTTCTTGGCTTGCAGTTGCAGAAATGTCCTCAGGTCCAAGTCGAGAACCTATACCATCTGTTGGAGTTTCAGATGATGCATTTTCAGACAGTTTAGCTCTTCTGGAGGATAAAACAAGCAACGATGAGGAACCACAATTACCAGAGATTTCTGGAGACAGGGAGGTTACATCAAATAACATGGATATAAACCTCGAACCTTATGTAGGTAAGGAGTTCAAATCTGAACAGGAAGCAAGGGCTTTTTATAATGGTTACGCCAGACATATGGGCTTTAGTATTCGGAAGGGTCCACTTTATCGTTCTTCACGTGACAGAGCTGTTACTTCTCGGATATTTGTATGTTCTAAAGAGGGTTTTAGACGCGAAACATCAGATGTAAATGAAAAGGGTAATGTCAAACGGCGTATGGCAGTCACAAGGGTGGGTTGCAAAGCACAATTGTGGGTGAAAAAGCAAGATTCTGGTGTGTGGGTGGTGAAACAATTCCAACAAGAGCATAACCATGAATTAACTCCGATGAAGCCACATCTTCTTCGATCTCATAAAAATATGCTAGATAACGTGAAAGAATACGTAGAGACTTTAAAAGGTGTAGGAGTAGACACAAGTAAGATCCAGAGTTTATTTGTAGAAGAAGCTCGGGCAATAAGCAAAATTGATAGCGGAGAGAAAGATACAGAAAGTGTAAGTATTCTTCATCATTATCTTGTGCATGGTGTGTTTGGTAACTTTTGTTAGTTGTTCTAAATGGTAACTTATGTGCATTGCACTTAGTCTCAACTGCTTAGGAAAACCTTCTAGACTTTCGTTACAATGTAGCACCTTGTCTTAAGAATTCATTAGGGCTTTGGGTTGACTCTGCGCCTAGGCTGGTCAAAGTTAAGAAGCAGTAGGAGGTCTAGGGCTTGGTGAGCCTGTATGGTGCCTAAATTGGGAATGATGTGACTGCTACTGAGACGAGTGTTACATCAATTGAACGTTTTCTTTCTTGGTTGGTTGTTAGAATCAAGCACATTTACCTTCTCTGTCAAACATAACATATACTCTTGTGTACATACCTCTATATACAGTTTTACTCATTCCACTGAAGCGACCTTCTCTCTATTTCTTTGTGCAGGAAGACAAAAAGAAGATTCATGAGCTAACAGTAGAGCTACATCGTGAAAGACGAAGATCAGCAGCATACCGAGAACAGCTTCATATGGTTTTAAAAGATATGGAGGACCATGCGAACTACTTATCTCAGCAAGTCGAGGACATAGTTGAAAACATGAAAGATATTGAATCTAGAGGCAGCAGAGAACATTCCTAGTTGTGTATCAGTTCTTTTACTAGGTGAAACAATTCATTTTGTAATGCATATACACTACTTGACCCCTTTGAATATATGCCGAAAAGTGTAAAGAAACTGGAATTCATACATGCTCAAAGTCTTCTCTTTATGAAAGAAATGGGGTGTCCAATATTGACTATTGAGATCTAAAGAAAGTGACGGAATAACGACATCTTTTTTCCTTTTGTAAGTAAACTTCATTTGTCATGTCGGATACTTACTTTTTTGTAATTAAACGTTGCGGTACAGATGGAATATTCACAACACATTGATGTTACTTATCAAAGTAGTATGGACCATGGTAAGATATGGTGTAAATATTTGTACTTGTGTCTAAAGCTCCACATTACTCCATATCTTACCATGAAGTTTCCCCTTTAATGTTTTTTTTAGTCAATTCTTTGCCCATCTCCACTTTTTGTTTAATTCTCTCTTAAATCCCACTTTCTATAAATTGAAACGCCTTTGGCAATCTCTTCATGTTCATGTGTCATCGGTTTGTGATGATCAAAATAAAAAGTGAAAATGTTGAATCGATGATGGAATTTCTTCGGTTATAAATGTTTGAGGCGTGACTGAGTGAGGGCAAGCACCACGTACATTAGTGCACATATTTTAGAGCATAATAGTCTCTCGTATTGTGAACCAATCTTGTAGTTGTGGATGACAAAGTTTAGTGTTTCATATAAGACATTAGACACTCTTTCCTAGTCACAACATATTCTAAACTACGAAATTACCAGTGTCAAAACAAACTTTCTCAATAGTAACGTGTACATCTTATCAATTGATTTCCATACTTAACAAAGTATATAGACCGTCAAATTTTCATTTCCTCTAATTGTTAGGTTATCTCCAAATTTATTTCTAGAGTACATGCACTCCTTTCAAAAAAAAAGAAAAACAAGAGAGAGTACATGCATTCCTAAATGATAAGACCCTTTTCAACAAAAAAGAAAAAAATGGTAAGACCCTAATAAGTTCAATCATGTTATAGGATGGTGCGGACCAGCCTTCCGGACTGCTAGTAATACTGTCCGCTTTGGCACACTTGGGTCTCACGGATTTAAAAGACCTCCCTAGATAAGGGTGCTTAATCTCTTAAGAGGAGGACCACACTGATGTCTGAATATTGTATAGATAAGGGGAGCTTCCAATATCCCAACAAGAAATTTCTTCATTTGGTATTGAAAATTCCCATTGTGAAACTTCAAATCCCAACCCAACTCATCAAACCCTCGTTTAAGCCCTCCAGCCTCCATCTTTCACATTCATCATCACTGACCACCAACTTGTTAGCCAACTCATCTCTCTCTTTCTCTCTCTTACTAGAAAAGAAGAGGAAAACCGAAAAAGACTTTGAGTTTCTCCAATTTCGTCTCTGAGAAGTGAAATCAAGTAAGTTCTATTTTCTCTCTCTCCTCAAAATTTCCTTCTCCATATATACATAGACACATATATCAACTTGATTGAAAATTCGAGATTAATCTTTTTTTCAGTATTCAAAATTTTCTTTTATGCTTTGAGATATAGTAGCTGATTTTGGGTTAGTCTTTGTTTTGTTGGATTTGGATTCATACCTCCAAATTTGGGGAATTTGAATGTTAGAATTGAAACCCATTCTCAACTTGTATGGTACATTCCAAGTGTTTGATAAAATGCCTAGTCGAAATAATTTCATTTGTTGTTGAAAAAGAGTGAAATATTATACTGGAGATCTAATGAGAATTAGCACTAATTCTTGTTTGACAGTGGATTTAAAAACCAGTCTTGATGATGCATTTGGAGCATTGGAATGTTCAGTAGATGGAGGAGACTTCATGGGTTGTGAGGATGATTCAGTTCTTGAGCCATACGAAGGTATGGAATTTGAGTCTGAAGATGCAGCTAAAGCATTTTATGACGATTATGCAAGGCGGGTGGGATTTATAATGCGTGTCATGTCATGCCGTCGCTCGGAGGTTGATGGGAGAATTCTTTCTCGCAGACTTGGATGCAATAAAGAAGGACAGTGTGTAAGTATTAGAGGGAAACCTGGTGTGGTTAGGAAGCAGCGAGCAAGCACACGCGAAGGTTGTAAGGCGATGATTCTGGTAAAGTTAGACAAGTCGGGGAAATGGGTTGTTACGAGATTTTTGAAGGATCATAACCATCCCCTAGAGGTTTCTGCCCGTGAATGCCGTCATACAATGGTGAGTTCTTTTCATTTACTAAATTAAAAACTTTCCAGTTATTCATTACCTTTAACCAGTCTTCCTTTATATATTGTTCTGGGTCACCGAATTTCGAATTGTCTGTACCATCTAATTATAGATTTATACGAAACAATAAAGCCTTATTGTCCTAGAATGCACGTGAAGTCACCTAAATATGGACATCTACATGAGTTTCGGTATCCAGCACCTTTAAATCCTGCTATCCGACACCAAATCACCTAGATGAGTTTAGGTATGACATGGACACAAGGTTTCGCTATCCGGCACTCTGTACACCAGTATGAAGTATCGGACAAGGCAACCTACTAACCCGATATTTTATTGACAACGAATACTATATAACAAATTAGCTAGGTATTTTGTCATGTCATAAGTTGCAATTATAAATCTCATCCGTCAAGTATCTATCATTAAGTTTTCACCACTGGATTTACTTCCACTGATTTAACAACTTCTCAAGATAACTCCCCACTTATTTGGTTAACCAACTTCTAAAAATAATTACACCTCTATTTTCTCTTTAAATCTCTTTATATTAGGTGTTTTCTGCGTGAGAGAAAGCAAGAGAGAGAGAATAAAGTCTCTATTTCGGGTTCAAATCTTCTTCTTCTCTATTTTCTCCATTCTGTCTCTACTCTATCTTTCTAAAACAGAAGTAAGTTTTTCTTTGATGTTCATAGACATCTATTTTATTGTAATATTACAGGGTAAGATTTTGTAATTTCTACTGGTCATGTTAATTCTGGAGCAATTTTATAGTGCGATCTTTTTCAATGAATGTACATGCTGATGTGAGGCAAGTTTGGGAGAATTTGACTGGGGATTGTCTTTGTTGTACGATGGTATTGTGTGTTCATTTACGTAATGTGATCAAGAAATAATGCCGTGCCGGAGGTATGGGCGATACCCTAGTTATACGCAGACATGACCCTATACAAGACTACATGTACTGTACAATATTCAAATGCTAAATCTCATCTGATTACTGAACAGAACAAGATTATCCAACTAGAATCCAAGTGTAGATGAATATATCAATTTCAGGATATCAGGATATGTAGAAAACAAAATGATATAGTCTAATATCAACAAATAAACGAAAATTAGTACATATACTTCCCACTGAATTTATTTAGGTTCTTTCATAAACTTGTGCTTTTAGTTGAATTAAATCCTTTTTGAAAGGTAAAATTTTCAGAGTAAGGGTTACATCGCTTATCCGAAAGAAAACCAGGTTGGTCAGAGTTGGACGACTATGATGAACTTGGAGTCAATTAAGAGCCATGATCTCTGTTTCCAGATATCCCTTTTTTTGGTCACTGAACTAGTGAACTGTTTTAGTTTATACACAAAGTATTCTTCCAACTTTATTGGAACCAATGGAATGTTGGTGTCAATTTATAATTATTGTCATCCTTTTATCCTGGTTGCCGTTATTGACATTCTGCGTAAAAATAATATCATTTTCCATTCTTAGAATGAGTTCATTTTCTATTTGTTTATGCTTCTAGGATGAGAAGGACAAGAAAATACAAGAACTAACAGCAGAGCTTCGGCGCAAGGAACGCCTATGTGCAGCATATCGAGAACAGCTACGTGCATTTATGAAAGACGTTGAGGAACACAATGAACAATTATCAACGAAAGTTCAGATCATAGTTAACAATATGAGAGAAGTTGAATCAGAAGATCAAGAACCTTCATAACACAATGAGCCGCACTCGTCAATAGTGTATATCTGATCTTTCTTCTTCAATGTGTCTAATCAATTCAAGTAGGTATAAAGTTTCGTTTTTTTTATTTAGATGCTCCTGACGAAAAATATTATAGGATTGTGAAATGGAGCGTAACAGAATTTTCTTCAAATAGGTACACCGAAAAGAAGAATATAATACAGTTTTTTATTATCAGCATGAAATCCCTCAACAGAGACATTATCAATCAGAAGAAGTGATTTCCGTTCAAGTTTTCGCTAAGAATTTCACATACAGATTATGGATAGTTTGAGTAGTATAGATCTATATTAGGGGAAGAATGTATTTGGCAACTAGACTAAGCAAAACAGACAAGTTACAATTAAATGAAGTTACTTGTTCTCAAATATGTGTTCTACGATGATATTCTTCTTTTTATTTGGTATTTGGACCTAATCGCACCATATCATCGTTGCAAATTCTCATGTGTGACCAAATTATCTTTATTGATGTGAAATTGTAGTTACTTCTTGCTCCTTTCTTTCGTCCCCTCGCCATTTTCAAATTCTTCATCGTCAAACTTTTTGTCTTCTCGGATTTTTTTTAGTTCTCATTATCTTCTAAGCAAACAAAAATGTATATAATTATCTTGTTATCTATATTTTGTTTTGGAAAATCTAAATGCATTTCCTATGGTAATTTTACTCTCACTTATATCATTTCTAACTTTACCAACCTCAATTCTTCCAATTGAAACTTGATCTCTAAAATGTCTGAGTGTCAATTGAATTTTTGGAGTTTTTGTTTGTTGTTGAAAGTCCTTCTCCAACTTAAGTCTCAGTTTAAACCTCAATGATGGTACATGGGCGTAGTTATTTTAGAAATCATCAAGAGAACATTATTCTGAAATTTATTCTTCATAACGTCTTTAAAATAAAAAAAAATTCTATCAAATTGTCAAGCGAGCAATGGACCAATTTCTTTCACACACTACCACGGAAGACGTATCGATATTAAATTTGTGTTTACAATGACTATTTTTTGTGTCCTTCGTACGCAATTACACATTGATATTGTGATACATTTACTTGTTTGAGGGGTATGACTACTTGCTTGATTCTGATGATAATATGATACACATTTATTACGATCCGGTGCTATTTATATTAGATATCCTCAAATGAACATTAATTTAGAATTGTCATAATCATCACATTTTGTATTTAGTTAAAAACATATTTTCTTATTAACATCTGAAAAGGTAATTTTTCTCCTTGAAATTCTCAAGCTAATTAGAGTTATTTTTATGGACTTCTATTGAAGACGTACCAAAATTTTTAAAAATGCATAAAAAAATAACGATATGAAGTGCAAAATTTATTTACACTCCCGGCACCTAAATTCAAAAGAAACTAAAAACACAGACTGTAACTTTCCAAATCTCTCACATCAGCCCCTCCCACACACCACCACCCTCAAGATCATTTTGCATAGATGAACTATCACCACCATCATTTAGTTTTCTCCAATCTCTCATTGATAAAAAATTGTTAATTAAGTTAATTGAATGATTTGATTCACAATTTAATGAAATTAAGAAAGTTTGAAGTTGTGAAAACACCCCAAAGTGTAAGATAGTATTCAACTGTACACTATTATAAGACTCTAGCTATTGAAGATGAGGAGTACACAAATAAAATGAAGCATGATAGTTTTAGGATGATTGCTACTCTTTCTATTTATATATTATGCAGGACATAGTGGACGCCTTAAGATTATTTGCATAAAGCAACGATCTAACCGTTAAAGAAAAGTTAGAAGGCTCATCCTTAAAATCAAGGTGATTCTTAGAGGTCTCTAAGCTATCTAGTAGTATTAGTTAACAACACAAAAATATGCAAGTCTCATGAAACTGGTATGAACCACCAACCATTCGAAACACCTCTTCGTCTTCCCTTTACTTGTAATTTATGCGTGATCATGCAGACATTTCCTAACGAAAAGTGTGAGTTGATCAGAATTGGACGACTATGATGAACTTGGAGTCAGTTAAGAGCCATGATCTCTAATTTCTAATTTCAGGTATCTCTTACTTTGGTCACTGACCGGTTTTAGTTATATATGAATACTTCAGACTATTCTTCCAATTTTTTTTTGAGAAATCGTCTATGATATACATTTATCATTACAAGACATTAATACATCATGAAGATGTGAAAAGAACGATAACTGCCTAAATTAAACCGATAATGAGAGGCCTAAAGCCCAACTAAACATGCCCTAAAGTTCAACAAATTTAATACATTTTTTATACCTTAATAACCCAAGTTCAATAAACCATGCCACACCATGGAATCCACCTCCTTGGAAATCAAACTAGGGACCTTCGCCTTCGGGGTTTTGGAGTTTATGTCAACACTATGGATCACGTGGCTACCAAATGTTGACATACTTCCGGCTTTATTGGAGCCAATGGAATGTGGGTGTCAATTTATAATTATTGTAATTCATCCTTTTATCTTGGTTGCCTATTCTGACATTTCGCATATACATAATAGTATCATGATATCATCATCATTTTTCATCCTCAGAATGATTTGTTTTCTATTTGTTTATGCTTCTAGAATGAGAAAGAGAAGAATATACAAGAACTAACAGCAGAGCTTCGACGCAAGAAACACCTGTGTGCAGCATATCGAGAACAGATACGTGCATTTATGAAAGACTTAGAAGAAAACAATGAACAATTGTCAGCAAAAGCTTTGATCATCATAGTTAACAATATGAGAGAAGTCGAATAAAAGATCAAGAATCTTCACAACACAATTAGATCCACAAGTAAATAGTGTAAATCTGATTTACTTCTTCTATGTACGTGTCTAATCAATTCAAGTCGGTACCAATTTTCGTGTTTTTTTTGCCATTATAACTATATGTAACTGACGAAAAATATTATAGGACTGTGAAATGGAGCTTAACAGAGTTTTCTTAAAAAAAAAGACATTATCAATCCGAAGAGGTGATAAGAGTTTCACATACCGGTTACGGATGGTTTGAGTAGTGTAGATCTATATTAGTGGAAGAATCTATTTGGCAACTCTTTCGTAATGTTGTCTTTCAATTAATAAGCGCCTTCTATCGACCAAAAGTTTTCAAACGGATAGCCCAAACTCTTCATAATTTTCAAACCCGCCACAGGTTCATTTTCCCACCATCTTCAAATCTTTAATCATCGTCAATTTTTTTTTCATATTTGAATCTTGTTTAATCATTATCTTCTGGTTCCACCTAAAAATGATATATGATTCTCTTGTTTTAGTCCATAAGAATTTCCAAATGATATATGATTCTCTTGTTTTAGTCCATAAGAATTTCCAAATGCGTTTCTTATGGTAATTTGATCATCATCTGTGTTCATTTTTAATTTTTTTAACTTCAATTCTTTCAGTAGAAACTCAATCTCTAAAACTTAGAATGTCAAATTTGATTTTTAGAATTTTTCTTATGATAGAAACTAGAGAGAAGAAGAATTTCATTAATTCTCAAAATAAAAAACTAACTAATAACATTCAACTCATTGAGCTTATACACCTTTTACAATTCGGTTAGATGAGAGAGAAAGTTAACCAATTCTGTTATAACAACCATAACTAACAAAGTTAGTTAAGACTTTTGATAGTTATGGTTCTTATTCTTATTCTTACTAAAGGCACCACCAAGATAAGTATTCTTGTACTTATGTTTGACACTCAAGTTACACCTCCTTCCTTTCATCTTTAGTTCTTCATACACCTAGGTTACACTCTAGTGTATTCACTGTCATGCCCCCTCAAGTTGATGGGTCGAGAAGAACCATCAACTTGCTTCGTAGAGAGAGAGATACAAATCCTTTGAGAGACCCTTAGTGAGCAAGTCAGCTGGTTGTTCTAAAGAGGGAATGTGTCGAATATCAAGCTGTCTATAAGCCACCAAATCTCTCACAAAGTGATACTCTACTTCAATATGTTTAGTTCTCGCATGACATATTGGATTGACAACAATATTCTTAGCACCTAAATTATCACAATACACAACCATGGAAGAAGTAATCTTCTGATTTAACTCAAGAAGAAGATAAGAAACCCAGAGCAATTCAACAGCAATGATGGACAATGCTTTGTATTCAGCTTCAGTGGAAGACTTAGCCACTGTTGGTTGCTTCTTAGAGCACCATGAAACAAGGGATTGACTAAGCACAACAGAAAACCCACTGGTTGATCTTCTGGAATCAGGACAGCCTGTCCAATCTGAGTCAGAATAACCCCTGAGCTTTGAAACATCACCTGGTGTTATAGTAATCCCACAATATATGGTCCCTTTAACATACCTTAGAATTCTTTATTAATTGAACATGAGAAGACCTAGGTTCCAGCATGAATTGAGCAGCATAGTTCACAACATAAGCAAGATAAGGTCTTGTCATTGTAAGATATTGAAGACCCCCAATTATGCTTCTATAAAAAGAAGGATAAGAGACAACTGCTCCATCAGACTTAGAGAGTCTATTACCACCAGATACAGGAGTGCTGCTTGGTTTTGAATCCAATAGATTAGCTTTCTCAAGTAAACCAAGAGCATATTTCTTTTGGGTAAGAAAAAGAGCAAATGATTCAGCTGTAGACACTTCAATACCCAAGAAAAAAATGAAGGGGACCCAATACTTTCACAGCAAACTCTTTACTTAAAGTAGAGACAAGAGTGGTCATGAGAGAATCACAACTTCCTGTTAATATGATATCATCTACATAAAGAAGTAGCACCAACATAGCAGACTTAGTTTGTTGAACAAACATGGAATGATCATGAGCACTTCTTTTGAAGCCAAGTGTGATTAAGAAAGACCCAAATATCTAAAACCAAGCCTAGGAGCCTATTTCAACCCATATAGACTGTTGTGTAGATGACAAACATAAGATGTATGAGCCTTATCAATGAAACCTTGAGGTTGAGTCATATAAACATTCTCTTGAAAAACTCCATGCAAGAAAGCATTAGAGACATCTAACTGTTGAATCTTCCACTTATTTGAAACAACCACATTTAGCACAGTCCTAATTGTAGCAACCTTTACCACTGGACTAAAGGTATCAGAGTAATCTAAACCATCTTTTTTATGATAACCCTTTGCAACTAATCTGGCTTTGTACCTTTCCACAGAGCCATCATATCTATATTTCACTTTAAACACCCACTTGCAACCTAAGAGATTCATAGCAGGATCAGATGGAACAAGTGACCAAGTCCCATTTCTCATCAAGGCTTGAAACTCCTCTTTCATAGCATTCACCCACTTGGGATTGGAAGCAGCTTCCTTAAAAGTAGTTGGTTCCTTATGATGGAGAAGTAAAGTGAGGAATGACTGAGATAAAGGATGTCTAATAGAGAAGTGAGATGTAATCATTCTATGACTTGGTTCAAGAGCAGAAACCTCATTGACTGAGGTGCTATGCTGTGGTGAATGCTCAATGATGGAGTCATCAGAGACAATTGGAGCTAGAGAAACCACATGCAATTGTAGTGTAATGGGTAGAATTTAAGAAGTTGGAGCAGATAGGCTAGAATCAGCAAAAGGGAATGTTGTTTCTTCAAAAATGACATTCCTTGAGATATAAACTTTGTGAGATTCTAAGTCTAAACACTTATAGCCCTTGTGAAAAGAACTATAACCAATAAAAGCACATTTACTAGACTTGGGACTTAGTTTATCTTGCCTAACAACACCCAAATGAGGATAACACAAGCAGCCAAAGGTCTTTAGAAGAGAATAATCAGGTGTTTTATGAAATAATACCTCATATGGTGACTTGCTTTGAAGAAGTCTGGTTGGAATTCTGTTAATATTAAATACAGCTGCAGCAAAAGCTTCAAACCAATAGGATTTGGGTGAACTTGACTGGAATAGAAGTGAATTGCCCATCTCAGTAATTTGTCTATTTCTCCTCCCAGCTCTTCCATTATGCTAAGGGGTATAAGGACATGAGCTCCTGAACAAGATGCCACATTGATCCAAGTACTGTTTAGATAGTTCTAGAGCACCATCACTCTGAAAATACTTAATGGAGGTTGAAAATAGGTTCTCATTTGTGGTTTTAAACAACTTGAAGTATTTCAAGCTATCAGACTTGAACTTCAGAGGATAGATCCACAGGAACCTACTAAAATCATCTAAAAACAAGATGAAGTATTTATCACCTGTGATGCTCTCTTGAGGAGAATGACCCCAAATGTCACAGTGTATTAAATACATAGGAGATTCAGTATAGCTTTCAAAGGTAGGAAAAGGTAAAACCTTACTCTTAGCTATTGAACAAGAATGGCATAACCTCTTAGGTGGTTTGTCTTGTACAGAAATTAGCTTATTTCTTGAAAGAAGATGAATAATGGTGTCAGGAGTATGACCTAATTGAGTGTGCCAGATGGAAAATGGAGCAGCTAATGAGACTACATAACTTTGATGAGAATCATCATCTTGGACTCCAAATACTATAGGATATAAGTGATTCCTCACTGTGCCTTCATTCAATATGTCATCAGACCATAAGTCTCTTATTTGATAACCCCAAGGTGTAAACTTCATTGAACATTGATTGTCATGTGTGAATTTTGATATAGAGAGTAAATTTCTCAAGTTTGGGAACATATAACACATTAAACATATCAAAATTGTAAGAAGAAGTATGAAGTTGAGCATTACATGTTGCTTCAATAGGAATGGACAAACCACTTCCAACCGTTACAGAGTCTGAGCCCTTATACTCCAGCTGATCCCTAAGAGCAGATTTCATGTTGGTCATATGGATAGTAGCCCCAGTATCAGCTAGCCAGACCTTCTCAATTATAGTATTATGAACCTCATTTATCCTTTGATGGTAAAATGACTACCATATTTGCTTCTTCAAAAGCAAAATCTTCTGAATTGTAGTCATAACCAGACTCATACAATTCCTCCTCAATGGGAGAACCATTTTCCATTTTATCATTTTTACATTCTTCTGTACTTTCATAGAGATGAATTCCTGCAAAGTTTCCTTTATTAGGCTTGAACTGTTGAGGAAATCTCCTATGTTGAGAATTATTCTCATTTTTACTTTGTGGATTCTTGAGAGAATCATCAGGAGCATACCTATAACGACACTTAGGTGCAAAGTGACCCCATCTCTTACATATTCCACATGGAATTGTGGAAAAATCAAACTCAGAAGCTGATTCACTGAAAATCTGATAGTTTGAAGAAGAACCTTTATAGGATTGAGAAGATGAACGACCTTGATCAATTTGAGGAGAGTTTCTGTATGATTGATATGATTGAGATGATCGATTTGGATTAAACGACCTAAAACTAGGTTTAGGAGGTAAATTCTTCACATAATAAGCTGAACTCTCATCCACTTGATGTTGAGTTTTCATCCATTGCTCATGATGGATTATACGAGTTCTTAATTCAGCAAATGATATAGCTGTTTCTCGATTTTGAATAGCAATAACAAAAGGTCGATATTCTTTACCTAAACCTTTTAGAACCATGCGACTCAACTCCTTATCAGACAATCTTTCATTAACAGCAACTAATGAATCAGAAAGAACTTTGATCTTTCGAAGATAACCAGTAGCAGATGACTCACCTCTTTTGATATTCTGAATTTGCTCACGAAGAGAAGCAATCTTAGCCTCATATTCTTCAACATAGTTTAGTTCAAGAAACCTCCAAATTTCTCTTGAAGTCTGAAGACCAAGAACATCAGAAGAAATTGAATGTGTAAATGTTGCCTTCATACATGATTTAACAAAGTTATCTGTCTTTCTCCATTGAAGATAAAGAGGATTAGGAACTTCTATATTGTTTTCGATGATGGATTTGACTGGAACCACAACAGAACCATCTACAAATCCATATAGATCAATACTAATCAATATAGCTTCAAATTGATCCTTCCAAATTAGGAAATTAGATCCATCAAGTTTCTCAAAAACAAAACTAGCTATATTAGATATAAAAGAATTTGGTTGAGAGAAATTTGGAGAAGAAACTGAGTGTGATGAAGGAGAAGCCATTATGGATTAATGAAGAAGATTTCTAGTGAGAGAAAGTGATTTTCGATGAAGATTTAAAGAAAGAAAAAAAAAATCACAAGGCTCTTATACCATGATAAAAACTAGAGAGAAGAAGAATTTCATTAATTCTCAAAATCAAAAACTAACTAATAACATTCAACTCATTGAGCTTATAAAGCTTTTACATTTCGGTTAGATGAGAGAGATAGTTAACTAATTCTGTTATAACAACCATAACTAACAAAGTTAGTTAAGACTTTTGTTAGTTATGGTTGTTATTCTTATTCTTACTAAAGGCACCACTAATATAAGTATTCTTATACTTATGTTTGACACTCAAGTTTGGCCTCCTTCTTCCTTTCATCTTTAGTTCTTCATACACCTAGGTTACACTCTAGTGTATTCACTGTCATCTTAGAAAATGTTTCTTCATAACAACTTAAAAGATGTTGCAACAAAAAAAAGTCTTCATGATTTCTTTTATGAATTCTACAATGACTATTTTACGAGTCTTAACCCCTACCTCAAAAAAACATCGTACTCCAAGACTTTCAAGAAAAGAAATGAAATGGGAATAGTGACATTCCTAAATATCAAACTTGATGTGGCACAACATGTGGTATTTCTGTCTAATTGTGTGGAACTTTGACTAAGTATTCCAAACATTTGACGTCTTAGATGAAAAGAAATTAGAAAGAACTTAAAATCTTCAAAATTTGTCTGACGCGTATGCCTCTCATGTAATAGCTTTCCGCGGTGTGGTTGGAGCTCTCAAAGTCCAATTTGTTTTGATGAACAATCACCACCACCCTTTAGTTTTCTCCAATCTCCCATTGATTAAAAATTGTTAATTAAGTTAACTGATATATTTGATTCACACTTTAATGAAATTAATAAAATTTGAAGATGTGAGAACTAGTGAACTACCCTGAAATGTAAGACAACTTGCAAACCATAGGCAATAAGACTTTAGCTATTGAACACAAAGTGTACAATCTAAAATGAATAAAAATGTAAGATAGCTAACAGTATCAATCTAACGGTTTAAGAAAAGTTTACAAGGTTCATCTTTAAAATGAAGGTGATTTCTAGAGGTCTCTCCACTATTTAGTTTCATTTTTTTCTTATATTTGTTGCAATACACTATTTTCCTCTACAACACAAACATATGAAGTCTCATGAGATATGTGTGACCACCAACCGTTCGAGCCACCTCTTCATCTTCCCTTTACTTGTAATTTGTGTGTGATCTTGTAGACATTTCGACTCGGTTGGGCTTATCCGAATAAGGAGCTCTATGTAACAGCACATTTTTCTAGTCAACTTCTTGATTCTGGGTCCAAACCAATTTCAGATTTATAACATATCCATGTTTTGGTCAACACTTGGTTTCCGATGTAGTCGCAGCGGAATTAAAAGAAAACAATAAAATAAACGAAGAACGATAAAAGAAAGATTAAATAACTCGAACTAACTACAAACTTGATTGGTTTTTCTCTTCAATATGAATCATAAACAAAGATTGGACCTCCTTTTATAGACTACTAAACTTTCCTAGATAGACACAAACTAGGCTTTCCAAAATAAAAGAAATACTTGAAATAAAGAAACTCCCTAACCCTAGATTCTTTATGAATCCTACTATAATTAGAACTTCCCTAAACTAATAGACTAGCCGACTAGGTTATAGATGTGCGGGACGACGGGCCCGGCCCGGATGCTCCTGCATCAGCTCCCCGTTCCCCAGAAGGTTCGTCCCGGACCGAATCCTGGATGATGTGTAATTCCTCTCAACCGTCCGCAATTGGTAACAAAGTCACAATCTTCTTATTCAGCCGTTCTTAAATGTACAAATTTTGGTACCCATAAATTCAAATTCAATACTACATGAGAACTACTGTGTGTGTATTACTTTTCATTTCTAAGGAATTTGGTTTGTATAATTTGAAATCTTTTCGGCATAGCCCTGGTTCTTTAATGAAGTTCTGTAATGTAGAATGTAATTGATGATTTATCTCTGTTGGTTTTCTCAGTAGCATGAGTACTTTCGATGATTGTTCCCTCT
Source organism: Eschscholzia californica (assembly GCF_041429995.1). Classification (NCBI taxonomy): domain Eukaryota; kingdom Viridiplantae; phylum Streptophyta; class Magnoliopsida; order Ranunculales; family Papaveraceae; genus Eschscholzia; species Eschscholzia californica. The sequence continues at coordinate 72,117,382 of NW_028238198.1, forward strand.
AAAGTTACTTTGAACGAGTTATCGCTTTTCCACAACTCGGAAATTCTTAATGTCTTTCTTAGCTGTGAGGATAGTCCAGTATGGGGAAAGGGTAATTTAGTAACCAAGAATATGATATCTAGGTCCTCTCCACTCATTGGTTTTAAGTCGGATTCCCGCAAACTCAATATGGTATCAGAGCTAGGCCTAAAAGTGATGGACATAAGGGCTGCACATGCTCCACCTTACCTAAAAAAAGACACATGTTAGCTCAGAGAACGCCAACTTAACACGGCTTTGAGTTGGATGGCCGCAAACTTAACCCGACTTTTAAGTGATTGAAAAGTTTGAGCTTTCTTTCTGTGAAGAAGTGGGTTACGTTGAGAGTATCTGTTTCTAATGCAATCATTTGTATCGTTTTATTATCAATCTGTATAATGTAGTTTTCGCGGAAACCTTTGTGATGTGTATCTGTTTAATATGTTGATCTGTTCTAGTTTGATGGTGTACAAGTGTAAGATGTGTAAATGTATTAGCCAGTGTCTACCCAAACTATTCTTTGGTTTCAGGCTTTCTAAATTTTTTTCTTTAATGAAGCACTCTAGCAATTTTTATGGTGGTTTCTTGTGTTGAGCTGTAGCTTGGTTTATTTTGTCATTTATTTCCTCAATTTATGGTTTCTATCTCTACTCTCTAGGTGATACATTTTTTGGTTACGGACTTGGTCTTGGACTTATGTACATGGTATCAGCTGGGAAAGCTGAAATCGAGAAGATCAACGAGGTCGTAGAAGAAACCACAAAGGTGGTTCATGACTTGAAATCTAAGCTTCGAAAGAGAAAGTTATCTCGCGATCTTCAGAATCAGGCTGAAATTAGAATTGGTGAATGCCCCAAGGAAACACTTAGCGAGAACAAACAATGGCCTGTGAAAAATTCATATCCTGAAGGAGCAAGACGGGATGTGACCGATGTCTTATGTGTCTTGTCAACTGATGGTGGGGAGAGTGCAAGCAGTGTTCTCACAGAAGAGTCAGAACTAGGAGAGTTGAAGGTCGACCAGCTTCAAGCAGAGCTTGAATCTGAACTGCTCAAACTTCCAACTGAGGTGACATTTCGTGCATATTAGTCTCCCCTGTTCTTAACCTAACATACTAGGATTCTAGCAAATGAACCATCTGCGATGTTTCAAATTAGAATCTATGTTTCAGCAATACTGTTTTGAAATATTAATAGAGCGAAGGCTAGACACACGATATTTGTAATGTTTGACAGTTTTGGGCCTCAGTCGAATGTCAATGACCCGTTCTGGTAGTTCATTCGACACAAAATGAATGGCCGACTTGAACAAGGGGATATGCAATATTAACTAATTTTCTGACTTGTAATGTGACGATTAGATGAACGATAGTGGAAAGAAAATACATCTCTGTGGTTAAAGACACTTCCATGCATGTTATCTGCTTATGTGTAATTCTTCTTGAAGTACGAAAACTATGAAGGTTGCAAATGACTATTTATAATGAGTCAATTTTTTTTTTAAAAATGTACTTACAATGATGCTTTCTCTTGTTCAAAAAGATAATGAGTTACGGTAGTGTCTCACTTCAAGCTAACATGATATGTGCGAACACCTCCATTCTATTCGATTCAGTATTTTAGATTTTGAACCATTAACGCATAAAATTTAAAATACCTTACTCGCACATAAGCATAATCCTACAAATGCCAGTATTCGAATGAAAAGAATGGGGATGGAGGTAAGATGCCCCCCACCAAAGGTGTCACATATACGATGTTGCAGACCAGAACACGAAGGTTCCCGGGGATGTTTACAAACTCAGAAGACCTATCTGCAAAAACGAAAAAAAGTACCACGCCCAGCTGATTTCCACTATAAACACTCACTTCAAGACCAAAATTATATATAACAAGGTCACTAGCTCATATTGTTATCGACTTATCGCAAATGAAAACCCTAGAAATTGGTCAAAAGACGAACTCCCCACAACTAAGAAAGAACATAAAAGAAATCTAGTATTACAAAGACTATGATCTACCTACACCTTACCCATCAATTATATCGAAAGGGAAAGACCTAAAACACTCACTTAAAGATCAAAATTAAGAATTTAACAGCTAATCTACGAAGCTCATAAAGGTAAAAAAACCCCCCAAACTCCGATCAAACAAAATCCCACTTTGGAAGCATAATCATGCAAGAAATTGTTTTTTTGACGAATCTGGTGAGTTAGCGAAGAGGACGCAGCAGATGAAGAACAGTTTAATGAATTAATACAATAGAATTAGAGAAGAACAATACATCAAAAAAATCAATCCAAAAGAAAACAAAACAAAAGGTGAATATAGATATCATAAATTGTGGAAATCAAAATCGTGAAGTGATGATAGAAGAGAAACATAATATACCTTAGTGAGAAATCTGCCGGAAGGATCGATCGACGGAGATGAGGATATGGTGGTGTTTTTGGAGGAGAAGAAGAAGGAATTGAGAGAGAAATTGGCTTGATATTCACGCCCACATTCAGCACAAACCAAACCGATTAAATACAACAAACTTGATCTCCTCCCTTCCTCCTACTTCTCTCTTGAGAGAAAGAGAAAGAGAAAGAGAGAGAGATGGTCACGCTTTTTCACGGACTTCGGTTACACTGGGCTTAGCCCAAGTTCACGCACCACACACTAGCCCGTTCATTTTGGGAATGGGATGGCTACTTTTGTAAACAAACACAATAGTACTATGGAAGGAACTATTTTAGGGCTCATATTGGATTTCTTTTTTGGGGCACATAGTGGATTTTCTATAGGGAGAATATAAATAAAAAAAGAAAAAACATGCATCCTCATTTTCATCTTCTTCACTATCTCTCTCCAATCGTTCTCAAGAAAAAAAAAAAAAAAGGTAGTGCCATATGGGTGATGAAGGGGAAAAGTATCATTAGACTCAGGTCCAACTAAGCAGGAGCGGATTCCTCTAGCTAGAAATATCAGAGGAGCAGCTGCGGAGAACTCATTTTCATCTTTACCTTATATCGGTGGGTGCTTTCGCCACGAGAGACTTCATTTTTCTCTTTTTTAACTAATACAACATGGATGATGTGAGGTAGCAATAAGTTGGGCTCTTATGAAATTTAAAATCTCTAAATTTGGGTAGTGTGCATTTCTTTATTGGTGCCTAGTGACTAAAGATTGGGCCCTCACACAAGCCTACAAGATGCCGCGTGACACCCATCGTGGGCCTGTTCCAGGCCTGGTTCATACCCACCATTTAACAATGAACTTGGAATGGTGTGATAGCCTGGCCCACTTGAGACCTGTGAAGAGATTTGAACCCGTCACGCAACTAAATACTACGTGTTTGGACATTTCAGTTACTTCCCGCGTTTTTTGGTAGGAAGTTAGTTGTAAGGTTTCCCGGTTTTATTAGTTAGGGTTACCCAGTCCCAGTTGATTCTCAGCCTCTCCTTCTTCCTCCAAGTACTCCAAAACGATTCCCACCCTCATTTCCTCTCTCTTCCTTTACTTTTTTTTTTTTTTTACTTTCTTCAATTTGCAAAGTTACAGATCTTTAAATTTAACAAAAGAGGAGGATCAAGATGAGTGTGATCGACATTCTAACCAGACTCGATTCAATCTGTACCAAGTATGAAAAATACGATGTCGATAAACAGAGGGAACTCTCTGCTTCCTCTGAAGATCCTTTCGCTCGTCTCTACTCATCCATTGATTCCGATATCGATGCTGCTCTCGAGGTCTCTCTCTCCCTATCCTGTTAACTTTCAGGGTTTCCGTTCATTTTCTTGAGTTGTTCTTTAATTATTTCCCCTGGCAGAAATCCGAAGCTGCTTCGAACGAGAGCAATAGGGCTGCTGCGGTTGCTATGAATGCCGAGGTTCGAAGGACCAAGGCTCGGTTGATGGAAGAACTCCCCAAATTGCAAAAACTAGCTGTTAAAAGGGTAATTTTCCTTTACTTCTGTTATTACTTCAATCTTGATTCATCAAGGACAAATTCCAAGATTCCTGTTTGATCTTGGAGAATCCTCAACGACGTTTTCCCGCTTAATGCTAGCACTTGGAGTTAGACCCATAATCTCATTGAATCTCCCCATTCAACTTTTATCCCAATTAATTTTTCGAATTCATCGGTATGGAACTAGTTTTGCATGTAAAATTAGCGAGACTTCTCTATCTGATCACAGGTAAAAGGTGTATCTAAGGAGGAATTAGAAGCCCGTTGCGATTTGGTTATGGGTTTGTCAGAGAGGATTCAAGCAATTCCAGATGCTGGAGTAAAACAAACTGGAGGTTGGGGATCTTCAGCCCCTAAAAAAGGCATTGTGTTTGATGCAACATCAGGTTATCTATTCATCCTTTCAAAAGGGCTCTCATCTCTTATCATTCCAAATTTTCCGTTTTCACATTCTTATGTGGGAAATTTTAACAATAGTCTATATTTTGTAAAGATGCTAGACTCGGCGATGGGTTCTTTGACCAAACCGAAGAGTCAAATCAATTTAAGCAAGAATATGAAATGCGAAAAATAAAGCAGGCAAGTGTTTACTTGTTTTATATATACTACTACTTAGTACTTTCGATGTTTATAGTTGCAACTTGCTAGATACTTATCCGAACTAATTTGTGTTTCATGACAGGATGAAGGACTAGATGTAATATCGCATGGGTTAAGTACACTGAAGAATATGGCTCATGACATGAATGAGGTTAGTCGTCCTTGCGCTTAGTGTTAACAAGCTATGGCACATAGAATGTGTTCGATATTTCTCTCATTAAGTCATAATATGTGCAGGAGCTGGATAGGCAAGTTCCTTTGATGGATGAAATTGATACCAAGGTATGAACCGTATCCTGTTCTTTACGACTTTACATCCTGCTACTCTTTTCGACAATATTAGAAAGGCCCAATCCGAACAATTTTACTGCATACTAATGAGAAATTTTTTGGTATTATGATAGGTGGACAAGGCAACTTCTGACCTTAGGCATACTAATGTCAGGCTCAAGCAAACTATTCACCAGGTAATTGAGTTAATCCTAATACTTTTAACGCATTTCATTTCTCGCCTCGCTTTATGATTACTTAAATTTTAACGAATGGAGTATTGCGTTTCTTCCAGATGAGATCTAGTCGGAATATGTGTATTGATATTATTCTTGTGTGCGTTATTTTGGGCATTGCTTCATATTTATACAAGTAAGTTCCCTCTGAAATCTAGGTTACACGGATCATCATTTCAATATCACAAGCATCGACATGGCAAGAGTGCAAGACCACTCGAAATCTAGGATGAGAGCTTCCCGGGCCAAGACCGCAACCTAAGACCTCGATAGGAATATGTTATGTAAAAGCATTCAAGTAGTCTTGAGTTTTAATACTCTTAGAGTCTTAGCGTTGAACTATAATTCGCTTACACTAAATGAAACTTCAAAAGCTTTCTTATTTATTTACTTATTATTTTTGTTGCTGCAGTATATTGAAGTGAAACTATCGATAGTATCAATTGATTCTGCTCAACGGGAAGCCACTTTATTTTTCTTCATTGAAGGTCTTATATATATACTTTGGTTTCCAACCTCTTCAATTCTCTCGGCATTCTTTTGCTCTTGTTCAGGGACGGAACCAGAGTTTTGGTTAAGAGGGGGCCGAAACGTTCTAGTTATAAATTAATTTGGGAAGCAATTTCATTCAAAATTAACAGCTACAAATAACAATTAAGCGGAGATTAAACACAAATAATAAAAATAACACAGAACTACTATGATAGTTCGTTCTCTCTTTATGCATCTAAAATAAGAGTTTTGGTAATATAAGATGAAACTTCTTCTGTTTCTGCAATATTTTTTTTTAAAGTTGATCGATCATAGGAAACTGTAATTAAGAAAATTCATACAAATGCTACACATTAATTAGTTGTTAAAGCATTGAATTTAGAATTTTGGGGATGTAGATTAGGGTAATTTAGAAGTGTTGGAAAGTTGGAATTTTGGGCAGTGGAAGACTTGTTAAGTGGGTTGAGGTAATTTAGGCCTTGCAACAAAAAGAGGTAATTTTTCATTAGGTGGGTTAATGAGTGGAAATAGGTGTTGGGCTTTGATTGGTATGGATTGGTTAGGGGTCCAATTAACTTCAAGTTAAAAGCTTTTAACCTTTTTCTATGGGAGCAGTGAGAAAAAATTGAGGGTGAGGGGGGCCAGGGCCCCTCCTGGCCCTCACCTACATACGTCCCTGCTCTTGTTCAAACTTGAAAATTCCTTTTCAGCTTTTGGTATTAATTTTCGAGTTCCTAATAATGTAAATGTTTCTTTTATTTTCATGTAAGTATCAAATTCACTTATTTTTCTTTTTTTTGAATTGGTAAGCGTGTGCTTCGAACCCTTCATTTTGTTTTTTTTTTTTTTGAGGTCGCCTGCCGGAAAATTTTCCGGTCGGCGACCTTAATCGGAGAAGATGAAGGTGAGTTGGAGAGAGAGAGGAGTGAGTTGGAGAGAGAGAGAGGTGAGTTGGAAAGAGAGATGAGGTGGAGAGAGAGAGGGGTGAGGTGGAAATAACTTTTTTTTTAAATGTTTTAAATTTAGAATTAAGAAGGGTAGTAATGACATTTACTTGAAAACAGGGGGCCATATTTGAATTTACGAAAAAAAAAGGGGGCCATAAAAGAAGCTGGTCACAAAGTAGGGGGCTATATAGGAATTAACTCTTTATTATACCTTTTACTTAGTTATAATTTTCATAGCTATATGTTAAATAATTCAGTTTTACATCTTTTCTTTCTTTACGTATGAAAATGCTGATTGACTGACAAAAAGTGGCATGAATGGCCCAAACAGGGCAAACCTGTGCAAAATTTGCCTTGTCCGGCCTTTCAGACTACTTTTATCAAGTCAAGTAGCCTTGTTGTTAGGCATGGTCTAGCAATTTGACCTTAACAGTGTAATCGAGCAAAATTATGTGTTTTATATTAACATATTTTTTTCCATTGGAACTCCTTGAATTAGATTTAATTAATAATTTTGGGGAGAAATTTTTTTATCTAAATACTTAATTTTGATGACATGACTTGAATGGTCGAGTCAAATTTCTTTCGAGTTTCCTTGTTAATAGTTTTTTTTTCTTGAAATTCCTTATTTTGACTTGAATGGTCGAGTCAAAATAAGTGAATTGCCAACAACCCTTGACTCAAGTGGTAAGAGGTAAGTCTTCCAACTTAGAGGTCAAGGGTTCGAAGCACACGCTTACCAATTCAAAAAAAAGAAAAATAAGTGAATTTGATACTTACATGAAAATAAAAGAAACATTTACATTATTAGGAACTCGAAAATTAATACCAAAAGCTGAAAAGGAATTTTCAAGTTTGAACAAGAGCAGGGACGTATGTAGGTGAGGGCCAGGAGGGGCCCTGGCCCCCCTCACCCTCAATTTTTTCTCACTGCTCCCATAGAAAAAGGTTAAAAGCTTTTAACTTGAAGTTAATTGGACCCCTAACCAATCCATACCAATCAAAGCCCAACACCTATTTCCACTCATTAACCCACCTAATGAAAAATTACCTCTTTTTGTTGCAAGGCCTAAATTACCTCAACCCACTTAACAAGTCTTCCACTGCCCAAAATTCCAACTTTCCAACACTTCTAAATTACCCTAATCTACATCCCCAAAATTCTAAATTCAATGCTTTAACAACTAATTAATGTGTAGCATTTGTATGAATTTTCTTAATTACAGTTTCCTATGATCGATCAACTTTAAAAAAAAATATTGCAGAAACAGAAGAAGTTTCATCTTATATTACCAAAACTCTTATTTTAGATGCATAAAGAGAGAACGAACTATCATAGTAGTTCTGTGTTATTTTTATTATTTGTGTTTAATCTCCGCTTAATTGTTATTTGTAGCTGTTAATTTTGAATGAAATTGCTTCCCAAATTAATTTATAACTAGAACGTTTCGACCCCCTCTTAACCAAAACTCTGGTTCCGTCCCTGAACAAGAGCAAAAGAATGCCGAGAGAATTGAAGAGGTTGGAAACCAAAGTATATATATAAGACCTTCAATGAAGAAAAATAAAGTGGCTTCCCGTTGAGCAGAATCAATTGATACTATCGATAGTTTCACTTCAATATACTGCAGCAACAAAAATAATAAGTAAATAAATAAGAAAGCTTTTGAAGTTTCATTTAGTGTAAGCGAATTATAGTTCAACGCTAAGACTCTAAGAGTATTAAAACTCAAGACTACTTGAATGCTTTTACATAACATATTCCTATCGAGGTCTTAGGTTGCGGTCTTGGCCCGGGAAGCTCTCATCCTAGATTTCGAGTGGTCTTGCACTCTTGCCATGTCGATGCTTGTGATATTGAAATGATGATCCGTGTAACCTAGATTTCAGAGGGAACTTACTTGTATAAATATGAAGCAATGCCCAAAATAACGCACACAAGAATAATATCAATACACATATTCCGACTAGATCTCATCTGGAAGAAACGCAATACTCCATTCGTTAAAATTTAAGTAATCATAAAGCGAGGCGAGAAATGAAATGCGTTAAAAGTATTAGGATTAACTCAATTACCTGGTGAATAGTTTGCTTGAGCCTGACATTAGTATGCCTAAGGTCAGAAGTTGCCTTGTCCACCTATCATAATACCAAAAAATTTCTCATTAGTATGCAGTAAAATTGTTCGGATTGGGCCTTTCTAATATTGTCGAAAAGAGTAGCAGGATGTAAAGTCGTAAAGAACAGGATACGGTTCATACCTTGGTATCAATTTCATCCATCAAAGGAACTTGCCTATCCAGCTCCTGCACATATTATGACTTAATGAGAGAAATATCGAACACATTCTATGTGCAATAGCTTGTTAACACTAAGCGCAAGGACGACTAACCTCATTCATGTCATGAGCCATATTCTTCAGTGTACTTAACCCATGCGATATTACATCTAGTCCTTCATCCTGTCATGAAACACAAATTAGTTCGGATAAGTATCTAGCAAGTTGCAACTATAAACATCGAAAGTACTAAGTAGTAGTATATATAAAACAAGTAAACACTTGCCTGCTTTATTTTTCGCATTTCATATTCTTGCTTAAATTGATTTGACTCTTCGGTTTGGTCAAAGAACCCATCGCCGAGTCTAGCATCTTTACAAAATATAGACTATTGTTAAAATTTCCCACATAAGAATGTGAAAACGGAAAATTTGGAATGATAAGAGATGAGAGCCCTTTTGAAAGGATGAATAGATAACCTGATGTTGCATCAAACACAATGCCTTTTTTAGGGGCTGAAGATCCCCAACCTCCAGTTTGTTTTACTCCAGCATCTGGAATTGCTTGAATCCTCTCTGACAAACCCATAACCAAATCGCAACGGGCTTCTTATTCCTCCTTAGATACACCTTTTACCTGTGATCAGATAGATTAGTCTCGCTAATTTTACATGCAAAACTAGTTCCATACCGATGAATTCGAAAAATTAATTGGGATAAAAGTTGAATGGGGAGATTCAATGAGATTATGGGTCTAACTCCAAGTGCTAGCATTAAGCGGGAAAACGTCGTTGAGGATTCTCCAAGATCAAACAGGAATCTTGGAATTTGTCCTTGATGAATCAAGATTGAAGTAATAACAGAAGTAAAGGAAAATTACCCTTTTAACAGCTAGTTTTTGCAATTTGGGGAGTTCTTCCATCAACCGAGCCTTGGTCCTTCGAACCTCGGCATTCATAGCAACCGCAGCAGCCCTATTGCTCTCGTTCGAAGCAGCTTCGGATTTCTGCCAGGGGAAATAATTAAAGAACAACTCAAGAAAATGAACGGAAACCCTGAAAGTTAACAGGATAGGGAGAGAGAGACCTCGAGAGCAGCATCGATATCGGAATCAATGGATGAGTAGAGACGAGCGAAAGGATCTTCAGAGGAAGCAGAGAGTTCCCTCTGTTTATCGACATCGTATTTTTCATACTTGGTACAGATTGAATCGAGTCTGGTTAGAATGTCGATCACACTCATCTTGATCCTCCTCTTTTGTTAAATTTAAAGATCTGTAACTTTGCAAATTGAAGAAAGTAAAAAAAAAAAAAAAGTAAAGGAAGAGAGAGAAAATGAGGGTGGGAATCGTTTTGGAGTACTTGGAGGAAGAAGGAGAGGCTGAGAATCAACTGGGACTGGGTAACCCTAACTAATAAAACCGGGAAACCTTACAACTAACTTCCTACCAAAAAACGCGGGAAGTAACTGAAATGTCCAAACACGTAGTATTTAGTTGCGTGACGGGTTCAAATCTCTTCACAGGTCTCAAGTGGGCCAGGCTATCACACCATTCCAAGTTCATTGTTAAATGGTGGGTATGAACCAGGCCTGGAACAGGCCCACGATGGGTGTCACGCGGCATCTTGTAGGCTTGTGTGAGGGCCCAATCTTTAGTCACTAGGCACCAATAAAGAAATGCACACTACCCAAATTTAGAGATTTTAAATTTCATAAGAGCCCAACTTATTGCTACCTCACATCATCCATGTTGTATTAGTTAAAAAAGAGAAAAATGAAGTCTCTCGTGGCGAAAGCACCCACCGATATAAGGTAAAGATGAAAATGAGTTCTCCGCAGCTGCTCCTCTGATATTTCTAGCTAGAGGAATCCGCTCCTGCTTAGTTGGACCTGAGTCTAATGATACTTTTCCCCTTCATCACCCATATGGCACTACCTTTTTTTTTTTTTTTCTTGAGAACGATTGGAGAGAGATAGTGAAGAAGATGAAAATGAGGATGCATGTTTTTTCTTTTTTTATTTATATTCTCCCTATAGAAAATCCACTATGTGCCCCAAAAAAGAAATCCAATATGAGCCCTAAAATAGTTCCTTCCATAGTACTATTGTGTTTGTTTACAAAAGTAGCCATCCCATTCCCAAAATGAACGGGCTAGTGTGTGGTGCGTGAACTTGGGCTAAGCCCAGTGTAACCGAAGTCCGTGAAAAAGCGTGACCATCTCTCTCTCTTTCTCTTTCTCTTTCTCTCAAGAGAGAAGTAGGAGGAAGGGAGGAGATCAAGTTTGTTGTATTTAATCGGTTTGGTTTGTGCTGAATGTGGGCGTGAATATCAAGCCAATTTCTCTCTCAATTCCTTCTTCTTCTCCTCCAAAAACACCACCATATCCTCATCTCCGTCGATCGATCCTTCCGGCAGATTTCTCACTAAGGTATATTATGTTTCTCTTCTATCATCACTTCACGATTTTGATTTCCACAATTTATGATATCTATATTCACCTTTTGTTTTGTTTTCTTTTGGATTGATTTTTTTGATGTATTGTTCTTCTCTAATTCTATTGTATTAATTCATTAAACTGTTCTTCATCTGCTGCGTCCTCTTCGCTAACTCACCAGATTCGTCAAAAAAACAATTTCTTGCATGATTATGCTTCCAAAGTGGGATTTTGTTTGATCGGAGTTTGGGGGGTTTTTTTACCTTTATGAGCTTCGTAGATTAGCTGTTAAATTCTTAATTTTGATCTTTAAGTGAGTGTTTTAGGTCTTTCCCTTTCGATATAATTGATGGGTAAGGTGTAGGTAGATCATAGTCTTTGTAATACTAGATTTCTTTTATGTTCTTTCTTAGTTGTGGGGAGTTCGTCTTTTGACCAATTTCTAGGGTTTTCATTTGCGATAAGTAGATAACAATATGAGCTAGTGACCTTGTTATATATAATTTTAGAAAATGGTTGTTTAGGTCTAAAAAATTATTATAATAACTAAAAAAGCCTAGACTTTTTTCTATTAGGTAGAAGTTACCACAATATTAAGTGTAATAATAGGTGAAGTTTAAAATAATATTGATAATTATTATTAAGGTCATTTTTTTTCTTTATCATTCCCACAATACCCTTACTTAATAAAACTCTCCCTCTCTCTCTCTAAAAACACATTTAGGTTTTTTTTCTTTCTACTCGTTCTTCTTCTTCTACCTGTTCTTCTTCTTCTTCAAATCATCTTATTCTTCTTCGAATCATCTTCTTCTTCTTAGAATCATCTTCTTCTTGACTCGATCTAAGTTTGAGGTTTCTGCTCTTCATCTTCTTCATCCAAAGATGATGAGTTTGATGTTCCATATGGTGGTCCTCTTGGATCAAACTATGGTGGTAAGAAGAAGAGAAATTTGATAATTATAATTGTAGCTGGTGTTTTGGGTGTTGTTGTTTCATTGTTGTTAGGGTTTGCTATTTGGTGGTGGTTCTTCTTAAGAACTGGTCAATTTGATAATCAATTAGAACAAGGGCATCAATCAATTCTCACTTTGCTTTCTTTATATAAGTCAATCTTTATACCTCCAAATCTCTTACTTGCTTTCACACAGACTCTTCCTACTTTCATAATGTGATCAATATATGAACCAAGCCAACAGATATACGAGAGATATTTTACCCAATTCAAAGGTATGAACTATGAAGCCTCAAAAGTGAAAACAACTCAGTTTGCATTGTCGCACATGCAAACACATGTTTGCAAAATCGCAAATGCAAACACTTGTTTGCAATATCGCAAATGCAAACACTTGTTTGCAAACGTTTGTTTGCAGAACAGATTGTGCAAACACGTGTTTGCAGAAAAACGTAAGCGAAAAAACACCGTATTTTTCTGGTTTTTTTTTTTGAAAAAAAAAGTATTGAAAGTGGATCTTGTTAGAAAGCTAATGAAAAATCATTTCTAAATACATAAATTTTATTGAAATCCGACATCTCAAACAAAAGTTATATCGATTTAAAGTTTAAAGAAAAATAAAAGAATTTAGTTACACAAAAAGACAAAAAAGGATAATTTAGTCTTTGTATACTTTTTGACCTGAATAATAATTTTCAAATGTTTTGTGCTTTTTTACTCATTTTCAATATTATTTTGACCTTTCTAGTTATTACCCCTTTTGGTAGGAAGTTAGTTGTAAGGTTTCCCGGTTTTATTAGTTAGGGTTACCCAGTCCCAGTTGATTCTCAGCCTCTCCTTCTTCCTCCAAGTACTCCAAAACGATTCCCACCCTCATTTCCTCTCTCTTCCTTTACTTTTTTTTTTTTTTTTACTTTCTTCAATTTGCAAAGTTACAGATCTTTAAATTTAACAAAAGAGGAGGATCAAGATGAGTGTGATCGACATTCTAACCAGACTCGATTCAATCTGTACCAAGTATGAAAAATACGATGTCGATAAACAGAGGGAACTCTCTGCTTCCTCTGAAGATCCTTTCGCTCGTCTCTACTCATCCATTGATTCCGATATCGATGCTGCTCTCGAGGTCTCTCTCTCCCTATCCTGTTAACTTTCAGGGTTTCCGTTCATTTTCTTGAGTTGTTCTTTAATTATTTCCCCTGGCAGAAATCCGAAGCTGCTTCGAACGAGAGCAATAGGGCTGCTGCGGTTGCTATGAATGCCGAGGTTCGAAGGACCAAGGCTCGGTTGATGGAAGAACTCCCCAAATTGCAAAAACTAGCTGTTAAAAGGGTAATTTTCCTTTACTTCTGTTATTACTTCAATCTTGATTCATCAAGGACAAATTCCAAGATTCCTGTTTGATCTTGGAGAATCCTCAACGACGTTTTCCCGCTTAATGCTAGCACTTGGAGTTAGACCCATAATCTCATTGAATCTCCCCATTCAACTTTTATCCCAATTAATTTTTCGAATTCATCGGTATGGAACTAGTTTTGCATGTAAAATTAGCGAGACTAATCTATCTGATCACAGGTAAAAGGTGTATCTAAGGAGGAATTAGAAGCCCGTTGCGATTTGGTTATGGGTTTGTCAGAGAGGATTCAAGCAATTCCAGATGCTGGAGTAAAACAAACTGGAGGTTGGGGATCTTCAGCCCCTAAAAAAGGCATTGTGTTTGATGCAACATCAGGTTATCTATTCATCCTTTCAAAAGGGCTCTCATCTCTTATCATTCCAAATTTTCCGTTTTCACATTCTTATGTGGGAAATTTTAACAATAGTCTATATTTTGTAAAGATGCTAGACTCGGCGATGGGTTCTTTGACCAAACCGAAGAGTCAAATCAATTTAAGCAAGAATATGAAATGCGAAAAATAAAGCAGGCAAGTGTTTACTTGTTTTATATATACTACTACTTAGTACTTTCGATGTTTATAGTTGCAACTTGCTAGATACTTATCCGAACTAATTTGTGTTTCATGACAGGATGAAGGACTAGATGTAATATCGCATGGGTTAAGTACACTGAAGAATATGGCTCATGACATGAATGAGGTTAGTCGTCCTTGCGCTTAGTGTTAACAAGCTATGGCACATAGAATGTGTTCGATATTTCTCTCATTAAGTCATAATATGTGCAGGAGCTGGATAGGCAAGTTCCTTTGATGGATGAAATTGATACCAAGGTATGAACCGTATCCTGTTCTTTACGACTTTACATCCTGCTACTCTTTTCGACAATATTAGAAAGGCCCAATCCGAACAATTTTACTGCATACTAATGAGAAATTTTTTGGTATTATGATAGGTGGACAAGGCAACTTCTGACCTTAGGCATACTAATGTCAGGCTCAAGCAAACTATTCACCAGGTAATTGAGTTAATCCTAATACTTTTAACGCATTTCATTTCTCGCCTCGCTTTATGATTACTTAAATTTTAACGAATGGAGTATTGCGTTTCTTCCAGATGAGATCTAGTCGGAATATGTGTATTGATATTATTCTTGTGTGCGTTATTTTGGGCATTGCTTCATATTTATACAAGTAAGTTCCCTCTGAAATCTAGGTTACACGGATCATCATTTCAATATCACAAGCATCGACATGGCAAGAGTGCAAGACCACTCGAAATCTAGGATGAGAGCTTCCCGGGCCAAGACCGCAACCTAAGACCTCGATAGGAATATGTTATGTAAAAGCATTCAAGTAGTCTTGAGTTTTAATACTCTTAGAGTCTTAGCGTTGAACTATAATTCGCTTACACTAAATGAAACTTCAAAAGCTTTCTTATTTATTTACTTATTATTTTTGTTGCTGCAGTATATTGAAGTGAAACTATCGATAGTATCAATTGATTCTGCTCAACGGGAAGCCACTTTATTTTTCTTCATTGAAGGTCTTATATATATACTTTGGTTTCCAACCTCTTCAATTCTCTCGGCATTCTTTTGCTCTTGTTCAGGGACGGAACCAGAGTTTTGGTTAAGAGGGGGCCGAAACGTTCTAGTTATAAATTAATTTGGGAAGCAATTTCATTCAAAATTAACAGCTACAAATAACAATTAAGCGGAGATTAAACACAAATAATAAAAATAACACAGAACTACTATGATAGTTCGTTCTCTCTTTATGCATCTAAAATAAGAGTTTTGGTAATATAAGATGAAACTTCTTCTGTTTCTGCAATATTTTTTTTTAAAGTTGATCGATCATAGGAAACTGTAATTAAGAAAATTCATACAAATGCTACACATTAATTAGTTGTTAAAGCATTGAATTTAGAATTTTGGGGATGTAGATTAGGGTAATTTAGAAGTGTTGGAAAGTTGGAATTTTGGGCAGTGGAAGACTTGTTAAGTGGGTTGAGGTAATTTAGGCCTTGCAACAAAAAGAGGTAATTTTTCATTAGGTGGGTTAATGAGTGGAAATAGGTGTTGGGCTTTGATTGATATGAATTGGTTAGGGGTCCAATTAACTTCAAGTTAAAAGCTTTTAACCTTTTTCTATGGGAGCAGTGAGAAAAAATTGAGGGTGAGGGGGGCCAGGGCCCCTCCTGGCCCTCACCTACATACGTCCCTGCTCTTGTTCAAACTTGAAAATTCCTTTTCAGCTTTTGGTATTAATTTTCGAGTTCCTAATAATGTAAATGTTTCTTTTATTTTCATGTAAGTATCAAATTCACTTATTTTTCTTTTTTTTGAATTGGTAAGCGTGTGCTTCGAACCCTTCATTTTGTTTTTTTTTTTTTGAGGTCGCCTGCCGGAAAATTTTCCGGTCGGCGACCTTAATCGGAGAAGATGAAGGTGAGTTGGAGAGAGAGAGGAGTGAGTTGGAGAGAGAGAGAGGTGAGTTGGAAAGAGAGATGAGGTGGAGAGAGAGAGGGGTGAGGTGGAAATAACTTTTTTTTTAAATGTTTTAAATTTAGAATTAAGAAGGGTAGTAATGACATTTACTTGAAAACAGGGGGCCATATTTGAATTTACGAAAAAAAGGGGGCCATAAAAGAAGCTGGTCACAAAGTAGGGGGCTATATAGGAATTAACTCTTTATTATACCTTTTACTTAGTTATAATTTTCATAGCTATATGTTAAATAATTCAGTTTTACATCTTT
Source organism: Eschscholzia californica (assembly GCF_041429995.1). Lineage (NCBI taxonomy): Eukaryota > Viridiplantae > Streptophyta > Magnoliopsida > Ranunculales > Papaveraceae > Eschscholzia > Eschscholzia californica. Next base: position 72,133,719 of record NW_028238198.1, read on the forward strand.
TCTTTCTTTACGTATGAAAATGCTGATTGACTGACAAAAAGTGGCATGAATGGCCCAAACAGGGCAAACCTGTGCAAAATTTGCCTTGTCCGGCCTTTCAGACTACTTTTATCAAGTCAAGTAGCCTTGTTGTTAGGCATGGTCTAGCAATTTGACCTTAATAGTGTAATCGAGCAAAATTATGTGTTTTATATTAACATATTTTTTTCCATTGGAACTCCTTGAATTAGATTTAATTAATAATTTTGGGGAGAAATTTTTTTATCTAAATACTTAATTTTGATGACATGACTTGAATGGTCGAGTCAAATTTCTTTCGAGTTTCCTTGTTAATAGTTTTTTTTTCTTGAAATTCCTTATTAATAGTTGAAAATATCTATTCAACACTATTCAAGATTTCCAATCTATTTTGAAAGCATTTGCAAGTTAAATTATTAGGTTTCAATCTAACTTGCGATTAGAAATGCAAACTTTAAAATCTTATTGTAAATTACAATTTTTAAATGCTAATTAGCATAAAAATATAGATTTGGGTAACAAAGTCACAATCTTCTTGTCCGTTTGGATGTTGTGAACTCTATGGAACCATATTTCGTTATGGAAATGTTGATTCAGCCGTTCTTAAATGTACAATTGAAATAGGTTTACTTATACAATTCAAAAATCTGAAGTTCCAATCTTTTCTTAAACTGATGACCTAGAAGAATTGGTGAAGGAAAAGAAAATCTTACTTCTCATCTTTGACAGCGAGATTCAGGAGAGCTGGTAATTAAGATGTTTATGCCGAAATCGGACAATAGCTTGAGTTGTAACGGTGTTTATGCCGGAATCCATGATGGAAATGAACCTCTCTGACGTCATCGTCTCTTCTTCTTCTTAAGAACTTCTTGTCATTTACATTGATACATCATCAATTGAAACAGATTTACTTGATTTCTTAGAATCAATCCTAAATGCTGATGAGAAGAAACCATTTTGTTTAGAGAGATAAACCTAAGGTTGGTGAGAAGAAAAGCAAATAGTCCTGACTTCTAATGTGGGCGTTTAGAAGCAACCTTAACCCAAATAAGTTGTCACCTTTTAGTTTTCTCCAACTTCTCATGGATTATTTTGATGTAAATACCTAAAGCAACATAAACCTACTTAAATATCGCTAATTAAGTTAACTGATATACTTTACTCACTCGTGAAATGAAGTAAATGTGAAGGTCTAAAAACTACCTTAAATTGTAAGATAGTTTGCAAACAATACACTATTATGTCTTAGCTGTTGAAGACGAATAATAGACAAATGAAATAAAGCAAGACATATATTATGAAGCAAGATATATATTAGTAGGATGATTAATATCTAATGGCCAAAGAGAAGTTCACCCGGCTAATCTTTGAAATTCAAGGTAGTTTTTAGATCACTTCACACTATTTACTCTCCACTATCGGTTAGCAACACGATAATATGTAAGTGTCATGAAATACGTGTAACCACTACCTATCCCAAACACAACAAGGCTACACAACCGGTCTTATGGGCCTCCCACTTAAACTGTTGAACTGCATGTGAAAGAAACAAGATTTTCTTTCTCCACGTGACTGGACATGTGAGAGGAAAGAGAAACAAAAGTTTCTCTCACATGCGGTTCAAGTGGGAGTCCCACGAAGTGGGTTGAGTATACTTTTTGTTCCAAACACCTTCACATCTTCCCTTTAGTAGTAATTTGTGGGTTAATTACATATGCATGCAACACATGCTGAAATCCAGTAAAAAACAAAAGGAAAATAAAAATCGAGAATGAATAGTAAAGTGAACAAGTAACTTATCTTCTTCCAGTGCTTTGTTATAAACTAGTAAGAGAATCACCTGATGCAATAGATGAAGAAACAATGATGGTGGAATGGAGACACGAGTTTGACTCAATGTCCTGAATGCTACCAGAGAAAATAACTGCATCTAGTTTCCACTTAAATTATTTAGGTTCTTTCATAAACTTGTGATGTTAGCAGGGGCGGAGCTTAGTGTAGACTAACCCTGGCTTGAGCCAGGGTCAAAATTTGTAATTTGTTCATTAGAGTAGGGATAGTTTGGTAGTATGCCAGGGTAAGAATTTGTAATTTTTTATTTAAAATAGGGATAGTTTGGTAATTAAGGTGACCATTACTTAATTGTCAAAAACAAGTCGAAGAGAGAGAAAGAGACTTTGTGAAGACTGAAGAACACAGCTGGGAGTTGGAGTTTGGTAATTAAGGTGATGTTTCTGGATCTCTTCTTGCCTTAAACTTCTATGAGATGACTGTACTCACATTATTAAGAGTTTTGGATGATTAAAAATTCAGAATAGAGAAGTAGAGAACACTACAACAAATTTGGGAATATTCTTTTTAGTTTTCTAGGGTTTTTGATTTTGGTTATTGGTTCAACTCAAAACGACTTCTTGGATTTCAAGAGTAGAAATCTTCTAACAATCACCACATTACTAAAAAGATAAAATTCAATAGTTGGTACGTAAATTTCCATTGATATCTACTTTGAGAAGGTTTTCACTCTTATTTAGCTATTTACTTATTTAGGTTACTGATAAAAAAAAATTGTTGATCATGGTTATAAATATTGTTGGTATGTCCTAAACTTTGATATTTGTTGATTTGTGTTGTCATAATAACCATTGTTTGATTAACCCAATTTTGTTATTTTTTTTTTGTTGAAAGAACCCAATTTTGTTATTGTTTAATACTTTAGATGTACAAACCAATTCGGTTGACTATTTATTTGATTGTGTTAGACAAAATAGTGGGTTTGTGTCACAGATTATTCTATGTATTGACATATTTTGATGCTATATTTTGTTATTGCATGATGATACAAATTGAAAGAGAACTTGCTGAAAAAATTGATTCAGATTCGATATTTGAAGACTTCTATTCTTTGAAGGATGGCACACCTCAAGTAGTATTTTTATATATGGTGTTCTTTTGATGGTTGAATGATATTTTGATTTTTTTGTACGCAGTTATACCATCTCTTTTGTCTATGAATGTGGTAGAGAACAACACCGTTTTTAATGGAATTTTACTTGGATCTTATTTATTCTTATTTTGAGTTTTTAATACTTATTTGTATATCGTAGGTAGAAATTTAGTTTATAGTAAATTTAGACTAGCGCAGGTCAGCTTAAAATCCTGGCTACGCCCCTGGATGTTAGTGGAATTAACTATTTCTTTTGATAGGTAAGATTCTCAGAGTAAGGGTTACTCGCTTTTTCGAAAGAAAGCGGGGTTAATCAGAGTCGGATGACTATGATGAACTTGGAGTCGAGTTGTGATCTCTGTTTTCAGATATCTCTTGTTTTGGTCAATGAACCGGTTTAGTTATACACGAGTACTTCAAAGTATTCTTCCAACTTAATGGAAATCAATAGAATGTGGATGTCGATATATAATTCTTGAAATTAATCCTTTTTATCCTGGTTGCAAATACTGACATTTTGATTATAACTAATATGCTTCTTTTGAAAGGTAAAATTCTCAGAGTAAGGGTTACATCGCTTATCCAAAAGAAAACCAGGTTGATCAGAGTTGGACGACTATGATGAACTTGGAGCCGATTAAGAGCCATGATCTCTGTTTTCAAATATCCCACTGAACTGTTTTAATTTATAAACAAAGTATTCTTCGAACTTTATTGGAATCAATGGAATGTTGGTGTCAATTCATAATTATTGTCATCCTTTTATCCTGGTTGCCGATACTGCCATTCTGCGTAAAAATAATATCATCATCATTTTCCATTCTTAGAATGATTTCATTTTTCTATTTGTGTATGCTTCTAGGATGAGAAGGATACAAGAACTAGCAGCAGAGCTTCGACGCAAGAAACGCCTATGTGCAGCATATCGAGAACAGCTAGGTGCATTTATGAAAGAAGTTGAGGAACACAATGAACAATTATCAACAAAAGTTCAGATCATAGCTAACAATATGAGAGAAGTCGAATCAGAAGATCAAGAACCTTATTAACACAATGAGCCCCACTCGTCAATAGTGCATATCTGATCTTTCTTATATTCAATGTGTCTAATCAATTCAAGTAGGTATAAAGTTTCGCGTTCTTTTTTTTTGCTTTAGATGATCCTGCCGATAGATACATCGAAAAGAAGAATATAATACAGTTGTCATCTATTATCAGCATGAAATCAAACCCCAACAGAGACAATATCAATCATAAGAAGTGATTTTCGTTCTAGTTCTTTGCTAAGAGTTTCACATTCTGATTACGAATAGTTTGAGTAGTGTACATTTATATTAGGGAAAGAATGTATTTTGCAACTAGACTAAGCAAAACAGACAAGTTACAATTAAATGAAGTTACTTGTTCTCAAATATGTGTTCTACGAGGAGATTCTCCTTTTTATTTGGTATTTAAACCTTATCGTACCATATTACCTTTATTGATGTGAAATTGTAGTTACTTCTTGCCTCTTTCTTTCGTCCCCTCACCATTTTCAAATTCTTCATCGTCAAACTTTTTTGCTTCTTGGATTTTTTAGTCCTCATTATCTACTCTGTAAATATATATGTATAAAATTCTCTCTTATCTCTATTTTGGAAAATCTAAATGCATTTCTTATGGTAATTTGACTCTCACTTATATCATTTCTAACTTTACCAACCTCAACTTTTCCAATTGAAACATATATAATATCTAAAATGTAGAGTGTCAATTGGATTTTTAGAATTGTCATAATCATCACATTTCGTATTTAGTTAAAAATAATTTTCTTATTAACATCTGAAAAGGTAAATTTTTTTCCCTCGAAATTGTCAAGCTAACTACGGCTATTTATTTTTGTAGACTTCTATTGAAGACGTACCAAATCTCTCACACCAGCCCCTGTCATACACAATCACGCTCAAGATCATTTTGCATAGATGAACTTTCACCACCACCATTTAGTTTTCTCCAATATCTCATTGATTAAAAATTGTTAATTAAGTTAACTGAATTATTGGATTCACAATTTAATGAAATTAAGAAAATTTAAAGTTGTGAGAACTACCCAAAGTGTAAGATAGTTTTCAACAGTACACTATTATAAGACTCTAGCTATTGAAGAGGAAGAGTACACAAATAAAATGAAACATTACAGTTTGAGGATGATTGCTACTCTTTTTATTTATGTAATATGCAGGAAATAATGGATGCCTTAAGATTATTTGCATAAAGCAACAATTTAACAGTTAAAGAAAAGTATAAAGGCTCATCTTTAAAGTCAAGGTGGTTTCTAGAGGTCTCTAAGCTATCTAGTAGTATCAGTTAACAACACAAAAATATGAAGTCTCATGAAACTGGTATGACCACCAACCATTCGAAACACCTCTTCGTCTTCCCTTTACTTGTAATTTATGAGTGATCATGCAGACATTTCCTAACGAAAAGTGTGAGTTGATCAGAATTGGACGACTATGATGAACTTGGAGTCAGTTAAGAGCCATGATCACTATTTTCAGGTATCTCTTACTTTGGTCACTAACCGGTTTTAGTTGTTGGATAAATGGCTTCTAAAGCCGTTAAGTCCGATAGTCCCACTTGAGGAGGATAGTCGGTGTGATCAAGTCGGGTCGGGTCAAGTTTGTGAGTTCTGGAGTTTGGGGGAATTTAGAATAAAATAAATACTTTTCGGTATTTATTATTTCTAAAACTCTATTATTTGTTTCCTTGTAGAACAACTAACGTATATCCTCAAATCCCACAACTTCCTTATTCTTCTCTACGTCTTCTAGAAAACTCTAATAGGGTTTACTTGGTCTATAAATAAGACCTAAACCATAATAGAGACACGAACAACTACTAAGAGGGATTCATCTTCTACTAAATATTGAACCCGATTTTCTGCTTCTCCAATATCATCTTCTTCAGTGCAGTGGAAGATGATAGATGTGGTAAATCCTTGGGAAGTGTTCGGAATCATACAATTTGCACCGAGGTTGTACCGAAATCACTTTCAAGACAGTGGCCTCCATACCATGACACATCAAACTCCATTCTTGGTTTCTTCTGAGTGATAATACTTTTCATTGATCCAACCCTATATTTCCAACATTAGTTATATACGAATACTTCAAAGTATTTTTCCAACTTTTTTTATTTGAGAAATCGTCTACGACATACGTTAGTCATTACAAAGCATTGATACATCATGAAGATAGGAAAAGTACGATAACTGCCTACGTTAAACCGATAATGAAAGAGGCATTGATACATCATGAATATGTGAAAAGCACGATAACTGCCTAAGTTAAACCGATAATGAAAGAGGCCTAAAGTCCAACTAAACATGGCCTAAAGTCCGACAAATTTAATACACTTATAAACCATGCCACCATGTAATCTACCTCCTCGGGAATCAAACCAGAGACCTTGAGGGTTTTGGAGTTTATGTCAATACATCATGAAGATGTGAAAAGTACGATAACTGCCTAAGTTAGACCGATAATGAAAGAGGCATTGATACATCATGAAGATGTGAAAAGCACGATAACTGCCTAAGTTAAACCGATAATGAAAGAGGCCTAAAGTCCAATTAAACATGACCTAAAGTCCGACAAATTTAATACACTTATAAACCATGCCACCATGTAATCCACCTCCTTGGGAATCAAACCAGAGACCTCGAGGGTTTTGGAGTTTATGTCAATACATCATGAAGATGTGAAGAGTACGATAACTGCCTAAGTTAAACCGATAACGAAAGAGGCATTGATACATCATGAAGATGTGAAAAGCACGATAACTGCCTAAGTTAAACCGATAATGAAAGAGTCCTAAAGTCTAACTAAACATGGCCTAAAGTCCGACAAATTTAATACATTTATAAACCATGCCACCATGTAATCCACCTCCTCGAGAATCAAACCAGAGACCTTGAGGGTTTTGGAGTTTATGTCAACATTATCGGCCACTTGGCCACCAAATGTTGACATTCTGCCCACTTTATTGGAATCAATGGAATGTGAGTGTCAATTTATAATTATTGATTCATCCTTTTATCTTGGTTGGCTATTCTGACATTGTGCATATACCTAATTACTAATAGTATCATCATCATTTTCCATTCTTAAAATGATTTTCTTTTCTATTTGTTTATGCTTCTAGAAAGGGAAAGACAAGAAAAATACAAGAACTAACAACATAGCTTCGACGCAAGAAGATGCACATATGTGCATCATATGGAGAATAGCTATGTGCATTTGTGAGAGACTTTGAGGAACACAATGAACAATTATTAATAGAAGTTTCCGTCATAGTTAACAATATGAGAGAAGTCGAATCAAAAGATCAAGAACCTTCACAACAGAATTAGATCCACAAGAAAATAGTGTAAATTCTGATTTTCTTCTTATGTCTAATCAATTCAAGTTGGAACAAATTTTCGTGTTTTTTTTGCTTTATATGACTATATGTAACTGATGGAAAATATTATAGGACTGTGAAATGGAGCTTAACCGAGTTTTCTTCAAATAGAAGACCCTGAAAAGAAGAAAATAATACAATTGTTATTTGTTGTCATCATGCAAGCAAACCTGAACACAGACATTATCAATCCGAAGAGGTGATTTGCGATCAAGTTCTTCGCTAAGTGTTTCACATACCGATTACGGATAGTTTGAGTAGTAGATCTATATTAGTGGAAGAATCTATTTGCAACTCTTTGTAATGTGCTCTTTCAATTAACAAGCCAACCAAAAATTTCCAAACGGATAATGTAAACTCTTCATAATTTTCAAACCTGCCACAGGCCAGAGGTCCATTTTTGACAGAGAAAAAAGGTTGAAAGTGTTCTCATAGAGATCATAGAGTAACAAATAAGTTACAAATTCTCATGCATTACCAAATTATTTTTGCTTCTTGTTCTTCTCTTTCATTTTTCCACCATCTTCAAATCTTTATTCATAGTCAATTTATGCATTCTAGTATTACATAAAGCTGAACCGGAAATTCTAGGCCTTAGAAGCAGTGGTGGATTCAGAAATTTTGGGAGGCTAAAACTAAAAAGGCTTAAAATCAATTTTGATTCATTTTAAACCTATAAACTACGTTACGCTGTAAACTAACATTTATTTGTAGAGACGAAAGAAAAATCACATACCTGTTAATGACGTTTTATGACCCTTTTTTTTTATGATAACGTTCTATGACTCTATTGTAGCTAAAGTATTTTCAAACATATATATCATAATTATGTTTGTTCTTAATTGAGACTCATATGGGTGGTGATATCAAATTTCACTTAAAATTGTACTTGTATGAGCTTATTTTCAGTAATTTTATATATAATTTTTTTTTATGATGATCTAGTCTTACTCGACGTATCGTTCATACAAAATAAAAAAAAAAAATTAAAGACAATGAGGAGAACTGAACTAAGCTAATTGGATACAGTTGAACAATATATATTTTCTTAAAAAATATGATAGAGTTTATTTGTTAAGGCACTCATTTTGAGTAAATATAGTTACTTAGAAATTACTATGAAACACGATAAATAAAAAGAAAAATTAGTAGGATTTGGGTTCAAACTTGATTTACGGCTTACACCATTTAACTAAACCAATTTATTTGCTCATTATTGTAGTGAAGGGGGATTATTTACTTAAAAACCTTTGGGTCGTGACTAGACCGTAGGTAGATCACCCTCTGTATAGAAGCAAGATTAAGGTGTTGTTTGTTTTTTTATTTTTTCAGATCTGAAATCTGAATTGAGTTTCAATTCAGATTTCAGATGTTTGTTTCTGAATTTAAGAAAATCTGAAATTTTTGCTGAATCATGCTAAAGTCTGAATTGGCTGAAAATGAGCCCACATATTTCAGACTTCAAAACAAGTCTGAAAAAGTGGATAAATTTCTGAAATACATCAAAAGACGATTTTGTCCCTATATTTTAGAAAAATTTGTCTAACACCACCGGCAGACCAAAACACCACCGGCAGGCCAAAACACCACCGGCAAACCAAACCGCCACCACCACCACCATCGACAGACAAAACCACCACCCCCACTGACAGACCAAACCACCACAACTCATAGATCAAACCACTACCACAGAGCACATCACCACCACCACCACAGAGCAGATCACCACCACCACCACCACCAAAGGCTCATCACCAGACCGAAACATCACCATAGCATAACACCATAGTCCACATGTTGTATTTTCTTCGAAGGAGATTTATGAACCCTCGCCGGATCTGGCGAGGGTTATCTTCTTCGAACCCTCGTCAGATCTGGCGAGGTCATCTACCTTTTTTCTTCAAAACCCTCGCCGGATCTGGCGAGGATTGAGCTTTCAACCCTTTACTGAAAGAGAGATAGAGAGAAAGGGAGAGAGAGATCAGACTAGAGTCGATGAGAACTTTCGATTGGTTTGAGAAAGAAAGAGAGGGTCTACAAGACCTACCAATCGTTCAGAGAAAGAGATCCGGCAAGTGCTTTCCAGAGTTCCGGCTAGAGAGTTCCCGCAGAGAGAGAGAGAGGGAGAGGGAAACTGATATGTTACTGTTTGAGAAGGAAATATGAAAACCCTAGGTTTCCTAACATTTTTATTTGGGCAAAAAAAATCTAGGGTCTGTTTGGTGAAACATATAAATGAGGGGCATAATTGTCAAATTTTGATTCAGACTCAATGATTAAGATGTTAGAAAACAAACATCGAAGTACCAAAATATTTCAACCAATCCAGATTCAGTCAATTCAGTTCAGAGAATTCAGATTCAGCCATTTCGGATTCAGACACATTTAAAAAAACAAACAACACCTAACTATTAACCCAAATCAACTGTCACCATTTAGTTTTCTCCAACCTCTCATGGTTTATTATTTCGATATAAATATCTAAAGCAAGATAAACTTAATTAAATATCGTTAATTACGCTAACTGATATACTTGACTCTCTCGTGAAATAAAGAGAATGTGAAGGTGTAAAAACTACCTTAAATTGTAAGATTGTTTACAAACAATAAACTATATGTCTTCGGTTGTTGAAGACAAATAGTAGACAAATAAAATAAAGCAAGATATTTGTAGAATGATTAACCTCAAATTGCCAAAGAGAAGTTCACCGGGCTCATCTTTAAAATTCAAGGTGGTTTTAGAGGACTTCACACTATTTACTCGCTACTATCGGTTAGCAACACAATAATATGTAAGTGTCATGAAATACGTGTGACCACCACCTTCGAGTTGCGCATCGGATTTCCATCTTGTTTCCTTTTGCAATTCTCTTTGTAAGTTCATCACTAGATTACTAGCTAATAGAATCCACATTTATTTGAAGGAAACCATTACGTGGGACTCAAAATGTCTTCGTTCCTAAACACCAGACTATGGATAATATAGTCATTATTTAGGAGTTCTTACACTCCCTGAAGAAATCTAAGGCCAAAGGAACGTTTGTCCTTAAAATAGACATGACCAAGGCCTATGATAGAGTCGACTTGTCGTTTCTTGAGACTGTTTTGAAGGCAGTAGGTTTGCCTCTGAGGATTATTAGTCTCAATCATGTCTTGTGTGTCCATCCCTAGATTTAGTATTAAACTTAATGGTAACCTTTGTGGGCACTTTGGGGCCACTAGAGGTCTAAGGCAAGGGCGTCCGTTATGACCCTACCTTTTCATTCTCACCTCCCAATTACTCTCCCTACTTATTTCTCATTATGAACAGTTAGGTACTTATACAGGTTATAAGATAGAAAGAAATATGTTTAGGGGTTAGAAGATAGAAGGAGAAGTGGCTTAGAAATTAGAGAAGGAAGCCTTTTGAGAGGGATTTTAAGTCTAGAGAGAAATGAAAGAGGTAGAGATTTATTTATAAATGGGTTGATGGCTAGGGTTTTAGGAGTTAATTGGGAGAAAATGGGAGATCGAGGGTTAAAATAGGAAGTTATGGTTGCTTTCTACTCAAGAAATGATTTCTTATTGGTTGAACATAAAGTGAGACAAAAAGGAGGGGCATAAAAATAATTTCCGGAGGGCTTAAAAGGAGAAAAGAGGGGACCACGGTACTGTCCGTTTTGTGCAGTCAGGGCGTGCCACGTCACCTGGTTGTGTCCCACCAGCCAGAATGGTGCCCAACGGTGTCCCACTGGTCCACTTCCTTTGACTCCAACTTTGACTTAGCATTTTTCACTCATCCGGACTCCGAATTGACTTCCGTTTTCTCCTACGAGTTCGTCTCGGACTCTACTTCTTACCCATGCACTGATATTGGCCAAATTTACCATAATACCCTTGTGTCCAAAAGACCAAAATGACCTTCAAGTAACTTCCTCCCGTTTTTAACCGATTTTCACACATAACTCCACAAAAGAGACCTAATCAAGAAAACCAACCATTTTATTATAATGAAGACTCGAAAAGTACTAACTCAGCCTCAGATGGGATATTTTCATGACCCATCAGTCACCTAAATATGGACCTACTTATCAGTCCTCCCTTTGAAATCTTTCTCATGGATTTAGAAATTCAAATTTACACATTCAATCAAATACAATATTTTTACATGAGTTTCGGGATCCGGAACCTGCACAAGTTTTGCTATCCGGCACCCTGTCCACCAATACGAGGTATCGGGTAAGGCAACCTAAAAGAATCACAAATTTCGTAGACAATGAAATATGCACAATGACATGACCCTATAATGGCATTTTATGGACGGAACACGAGTTTATACAAGACTATAAGTACAATATCCAAATGCGAAATCACATCAAATTATACCTACTGAAATGAATAAGATTTTCCAACTAGTACCCCAAGTGGTTAGTTCAACAAAAAAAAAGTATCCCAAGTGGTAATTCAATACATTATTTTCAGGATATGTAAAAACCAAAATGGTATAGTTCAATATCAACAAATAAATGAAAATTACTACAATAGTTTCCACTGAAATTATTTAGGTTCTTTCATAAAAGTGTGCTTTTAGTCGAACTAAATCCTTTCTTTTGAAAGGTAAAACTCCAGGAGTAAAGGTTACATCGCTTTTCCGAAGGAATACTAGGTTCATCACAGTTGGACGGCTACGTTGGACTTGGACTCTTAGTGTCTATCAAGAGCCATGATCTCTTTTTACAGATATCTCTTGTTTTGGTAACTGAACCGTTTTAGTTATACACGAGTACTACAAAGTATTTTTTCCAACTCTATTGAAATGAATAGTATGTGGACGTTGATTTATAATTCTTCCAATTCATCCTTTTATATTGGTTGCAGATACTGACATTCTGATTTATGCACATAACTAATATGCTTATAGGATGAGAAGGACGAGACAATACAAGAATTAACAATAGAGCTTCGACGTAAGAAACGCCTATGTGCAGCATATCATGAACAGGTGGGTGCATTTATGGAAGACGTTGAGGAACATAAAGAACTTTCTTCTAAAATGTGTCTAATTAATTCAAGTCGGTATAAAAAAAATTCTTTGCTTAGATATTCTCGTGGAAAGTATTATTACTAAAACCCCCACCTTTCATTTATAATTACTAAAACCCCCACCTTTTTTAAAATTTCCGTCAGATTTAACAGCGTGGGACCGTTAGTGATGAGCAATTACTAAAATGCCCATTTGTTAAACAATCCCACCCTTTATGAATGCAAAAATCTGGGCGCCTTCAAGCAAAACACGTGGGCGCAAATAACGCCCACTCTATCTTCTCCCACCAAGCACGGGAATCGGCCAAAACCAGAAGACCAAGCAGCTCACCAAACAAAAGGTACTCTCTCTCTCTCTCTCTCTCTTCTCTTGTAATCCACCCAAACTTACTCTATATATCTTTCTCTCTCTCTATTCTAATCCATTGAAGCTACTCAAATCGAGCAAAACCGAAAGGGAAAGGGAAACTCAAACCGAGCAAAAATCGGCCAAACTGAGTTAATCAGGTGCTCCACCTATCTCTCTCTCTCTCTCTCTCTCTCTCTCTTGTAGCCCATTCAAGGTACTCAAACCCCCTGAAATTGATGTGTATTATGATTTAGGTTAGATGATTAGTTTGAAATTGATGTAAATTGAAATTAGGGTTTATGCAAACTAGGGTTTAATACTCTCTCTCTCTTGTAATCCATTGAAGCTACTCAAACCCTATGAAATTGATGTTTATTATGATTTTGGCTCACTTTTTTTGGCACACTATCACTGTAGACTTCCAAGGAACGATGGTGATAGGAGAAAGTGTGTTTGTATTGGAAAACTCAAACCTAATCATGATGTTCATGAAGTTAATGATGTCAAACTTTGTCCATGGTATATGTATGCGTCTGAAGTTCAAGGTACAAAGACAGTGAAAGTCAAGAGGGTACCTAATGAGCATACATGTGGAAAAAGGATTGGGTTGAAAAATAGTAGTGTCTCTTATGTGTTTTGTGCAGATGCCGTAGAAAAACATGCAAGGAAGAACCTGTCTGGTTTTAGTTCGGTAGATGTCCAAAACTATATATGGAGGCATTACAAAGTCAAAATAGATTACATGAAAAGTTATAGAGCTTGGTGTCTTCTTAAAGATAGGATTTTTTGAAGTTTTGAACAGTCATTTGCTATGATACCAGTATTGTGTGAAAAAATTCTAGAAACAAATTCTGGTAATGTTGCACAATATGGTATAGATATGGTAAATAGGCAGTTCAGGTATTGTTGCGTTGCATACCAATCTTCACTGAATGGATTCAGGAACTTTTGCAGACCTATAATAGGTCTAGACAGATGTTTTCTGAAAGGTAGGTATGGTGGGACTTTGTTGGCAGCCACCGCATTAGATGTAATGGGGGGTTTGTACCCGTTGGCGATTATGGTTTGTGATGCAGAGAATGAAGCCAACTGGACTTCTTTTCTTGAAATACTGAAGCCGCATTTGATGTTGTCGGGAAAAAGGATTACATTTATGAGCGACAAAGGAAAAAGGCCTTATATCAGCAGTTGAGAAAGTGTTTCCTGAAGCTTGCTCTAGATTTTGCTTACGACATTTCTTTGCAAACTTTAGGAAGTATTTTAAGGATTCTTCCGTGCAGAGTCTTATGTGGAGGGTCGGAGTAGCACACAAAGAGGTAAATTTCGAAAAGTACATTACTAAGATTCGAGAGTTGAACGAAAAAACATATGACTACTTGATGAAGGAATCAAAGTATGCTTGGGCTCGAGCATTCTATGACAAAGATTCAGAGTCAGAGCATACAACAAATGGTATGAGCGAGTCCTTTAATAGTTGGGTGAAACTTTTAAGGGACAAACCAATATGTGTGTTATTCATCAAACATAACCAAATGTTTAGGGTTATAAATACACATAGGAGAGAAAAAAGTAGCAACTGGATCAATGATTGGTTGGTCCCGAGGATGCAAAAGGAAGTGGAGTTAGAGGAATCTGCAGTTAGCCTGTACACTGTTGATTGCGCTAACTTGAATAAGCCTGAAGTGAAATTGACTAACTCTGAAAAGTGTTTGACAGTCAATTTTGTCGACATAACTTGCACTTGTGGACATTGGCAACTGAGAAAGTTTGTTTGTGTTCATGCTATATGTGCTACAATGGATATTGGTGATGCAGTATATGAAAAGTATGATTTCCTACTTACTTATTTATACTTTTGTTTATCCTTTATGTAGATGTAGATTTATTCTCACATTTGTTTATCTTTTATGTAGCATGTGTAGTGCACTATTTGGATGTGGGACATATAAAAATTCATATGAAGGAAGTATACATCTAATTGGTGATTCTACTGAGTGGGTAAAGGTATGGTTTGATTTTAAATGTGTTTTTTTTTATATTTGCTTGTTGTTTTCAAAGACTTTTGTTGTTTTCAATGACTTCTGTTGTTTTATGTGGGGACTCTTTTATGTGAATGACCTTGTATTGTGATGTTTATTACGTTATGTCATTAGGTTTTTTTCCTTTATAAAGAGGTTAGGGTTTCTAGTTCCTTATGCTATCCTATTTTGAATATGCAGCTTACCATTGAAACAGTCAATGCACCTCCATTGAGGAGACAACCGGTTAGACTAAAGGTGAATAGATATAGGTCTGCCGGATAACCTAATCAAACGCCAACAAGCAAACTCAGGAAGTGTTTAAGATGCAAGGAGACTGGTCATAATGTTAGGAGCTGTAAAGGGGGTGCTGTCGAAAGTAACTCAAAAAAGAGTACAGCATCCGTAATAGGGAATCCTTCACAAGTTGGAGAGTCTGCAACCCCAACTCAATCTGCAGATCATGCTTCACAATCACGGGAAACAGGTACTCCTAGAGCATCAGCACGACCACGTTCTCTTAATGAATTAGCATCACTACGGGCGTCAGCAGCAGTAGCAGCATCACGGGCATCTAACAAGGATAAAGGTAAGGCAAAAGTGTCCCTCAAGTGTCTGTTACATAGACAACAGGAGATGCAGGGGTCATCAGCAACAACAACTTTACATTTATCTTTTAGTTTTTGTGAATTTTTATGGTAGTTTTCTGTTGAATCGGTGTTAATTTTTTATCGGATGGATGTTTGTGAAATGGATGGATGTTAGATTTTAAAGAAATGGATGGATGTTAGATTTTTATGGTAGTTTAATGATTGGAATGGTATGTACTCTTTTTTATGAATATCATCTTTTTTAATAAGAACACACATACAAATAAGAACTACAACTACTAAAAAAAATAAAATGGAATTACAAGTAGACATTAAAACTTAAATTTAAAACCTAAAAGACATAAAATGAAATACCAAGTAGACATTAAAACTTAAATTTAAAACCTAAAAGACATAAAATAAAATTACAAGTAGACATTAAAACTTAAATTTAAAACCTAAAAGACATAACTACCACAATAGACATTAAAACCTAAATTTAAGTTTTTGTGCAACTCCTTCGCATATATCATCTAATGTGATATCTAATTTTGACTTGTTTTTCTTCGATATAACATCGGACAACCAGAGAAATTTGTCACATTCTAAACATTTAAAAAATGGAATACCAACGTTGGGAACTTTCTGTGAAATCAACAACTTCATCTTACCTTTACATCCGTTTTTCTCACATGGATATAAATTTCAAGGACAATTCTTGAGAAAGTGGTTTTGTTCTCCACAACCATGACAACCACTTTGAAATATCGTATTTTTTTGACGAAGACGACGAAGTAACTTTTTTGAGTTCATTCTTGAACCACCAAAATCGACCGCATTCGGGAAATTGGCAAGTAAGAATTTTTTTACCAAATGAATTAGGTTTGCCGGATACCATCATTTTCCTAATTCCATTGCAATTCCCGTTTATGCATCTAGAATACATCCATGAACAATCTAACACCGAATGTCCGTGTTGATCGCAAAGTTGACAAATAACCTAAACATAGTGAATGTTGAAAAATCAGTAATTATATAAATCAATCAAAAGAACTAAAGTAAAAAAAAAACTACCTCTTGTTGTGATCTTGCATTTTGATACACATTTGATGAACCTGAAGAAGCCATTAAATAACTAAAGTAAAACTTGTTGATGGAAGAGGTGAAGTTTATATGGTGGTTTCAAACTTGGGTTTAAATAGAAAAAAATTGCATAAAAAAGAGCAAAAAGCAGTCAAAAGGTGGTCAAAAGGTGGGGGTTCTAGTAAGTTTATTCGGAAAGGTGGGGGTTTCAGTAAGAGGCCAAGTCTGCTTAGAAAAGGTGGGGTTTCAGTAAGTGTATTAGAAAAGGTGGGGGTTTTAGTAAATTTATTATGAAAAGGTGGGGGTTTTAGTAAAAGGGGTAACAAAGTAATATTTAAAATAAAAAGTTAAATCTGACGGAATTTTCAAAAAGGTGGGGGGCTTAGTAATTATAAATGAAAGGTGGGGGTTTCAGTAATCTGCATTATGAAAAGGTGGGGTTTTCAGTAATTGCCCCATAGGAAATTGACTACAAAACGGAGCTCAACAAAGTTTCCTCTACACAGTGAACTTGAAGCTTTCAAATTGAGGATCGATTTAGACTAATTTAGGGTTGGAAGGATATATATTGGAAGGAGATTCGATTACCATTGTTGGATAATTGACGAACGGTTTGGATGTAATTCCTTGGCGACTATTAGATGAAATCTCTAAGTTACGTGTACGGTTACACAAGGACACGCGTCTGAAATCTCTAAGTTACGTGTACGGTTACAACAAGGACACGCGTCTGTGAAGTTTTGCCACGAAACGTGTAATTCGTTGGCACACACGTTGGCCTCATCATCGGATCCATATAACTAGCAAGATGCAACTTATAGTCTTTAGTTAAATTCTATTATTTTTCGGTCCTTATTTTAACTTTTTCAGACGGTTTATAGTAATCTTCTATTTTATGGATGAAAGGTTTTATTCCAAAAAAAATCAAGTAATTATCGAGGGCTACGCACACACTGTTATGCAATCAATTTACAACTAATCGTCAGATTATCTCATTACAAATTATTCTTACTGTCACCGATGTCAACCTTCAAAACAATTTATTCGAGTCGGTTTTTTTCGTCATTGTTAGTTAAAATTTAAATCACCGCCAACCTTCTAACTAATCGTCAGATTATCTCATTACAAATTATACTTACTGTCAGCCATGTCAACTTTCAAAACAATTTATTTCAGTCGGTCTTTTTTTCGTCATTGTTAATTAAATTTTAAAGTTTTTGCAAATTTTGATCGATCCCACCACAATTTTGTAACTCATGTTCCTAGTGAGACTAATTAGTGAAGTTTATCTTTTGAAGAAAAAAAAATAAGAGCTTACAAAATTGATCATTTCTTCCATAAATTTTCCCCTCTAATTTATTGTTTTCTTCTCTGTTTTGTTAAATAAGTTCTGGAAAATGGAGAAATCTTGTCTTCCTCTCATACAAATCATCTTACTATTACATTTCTTCCAATCTCTCGCCGTAATTTCAGCAATCAGGTATTAGGTTTTCCTTTCCCCCAAACCTTGTTATCTCTCTATCTGATTTGATTTCATCGACCAGTTCCATATAATCTTAAAAAGATTGAATCTTTAGGTCTAATTTGGGATTTCTAACTTGGGCTTTAAACCTTTGTTCAAGATTTGATTAATATAATCTTGTAAATGTACCTGAATAATGTTGGAATCCATGGAACTCTTAAAGTTCTTAGCTTTCTTCAAATATTAGGTTTATCAATTTAATTTCATTGGAACATCTGTATAAATTCATGAGTTCTTGAAAGTAAACTTGTTCATGTCAGAGAAAAATCTGACTATTGTTATTTCCCATCTTTGATTTGTTATAAAAGCTCTAGCTGTGAAATTGGAAAATAAACATTGGGTTTTTTCCTTATAATGGTTAGGATTTAGCAATCTACTTTTTTGTCTTAAAATTAGTTGAATGAAGTTTGTCGAATTTATTTGTGCAGAATGGATATTGGTATTCAGGAGAAAATGATGTGCAGAAATACAGTTCAGGGAAGATATTTACTATCTGATGATAATGGTATATGAGTACTATTTCACTAGGTTTTGTTTTTCCTCTTTATTATTCGCACTTTATGAATGCCTGAAAGTTTCGAATTATCTCGTATCGAGTCAAAAGACATAGGTAGGTAAAGATTGGTTGTCTAGATTTTACGCCCGGATGACTGTCATTTGACTTTTTAGTTTTTACGTTGTATTGTAGGCCATGTATGTAATGCTCTATCGGTGAATCCGTGGTCTCGTTGCTGCCCCGAAACAGGAAACAAATTCTCTTGTCAGTGAGTTTTTCTCTTAAATATGAGTTCTTTTAAACTCTTAATTCGAATAGAAATAGGAGGTGAACTAAAAACGTTCTTTATCTTTCTTGTAGTGGATGCAACCTTGTTAAGCAGTGCTGCAATACGTATGAGTTTTGTGTTTCCTGCTGCTTAAATCCAACTCGGGTATTTCTTGGAGTTTGATTCATATAATAGTATAATCCGAGATATTGATAAAGGAAGCGAATTTGATGAAGTTGTTGGATTTCTTTTTCAGACCCAAAAGGAGCTTGCACTGCAGGTGAAGATAGCCAAGCCGGTAACTGCGGGTAATTTTTACTTTGGACTTTATGAAAATTTTCGTATCCTCGAGAGTTTTAAAGGTTAAATTTTTTCTCCTATATGATTCTTGTCAAGAGTTTTAACGCCTTACTATTAATTTGAAGACTATTATTTGTTAATTCCAGTTTGGGTAAGGTTTTGTACCAAGGAATAGTTATGATGTTTCTACGATTCTCTTTTTCAGGGACTTATTCAAGTGTTTTTGACTTCTGTGCCGGGAGGTGTCGCCATAACTCCGAGAGTGTGGTATGTGTATTCATTCAGTACGTCTTCATTTAGATTACTTGTTATATCGTCCTTTTTGTTGCATTAGCATGACAGTGTGTTGTTATGATACAAGTTGCTCCTTATATCTGTTCACGATGAAAATGTGTTTGAACATTCCAGGTTCATGAGAATGCTTATGTTAGCGATTTCCATCACTGCTTTTCTCTCTCTTCAAATTCTTCTGGTGAGTAATATCAGACACCAGTATGATATGTTGGTGAGTCGACAAATGGCTATTTCGAGATGTACTTTTACGTCAACCGTTTCTACATCATATAAAATAATTTGTAATAATACTTATCGGTCTTTACACAATCTGCTCAAGTGCAACAAGGTGTACATATAAACTCTCACGTTCTACCATTGAAATGGTTGTGATTCTTCCAACAAGAGTCTCCGAGTACCTGACTCGGCGGAAAATACTATAAATGAGATAGCAACACAGCTTATTCCCTCTAAGTTTGAATTTTCATCATAAAAAAGAAAAGGTTTTATCTATTTGTTGGAAAAAAATTGTTAAGATATGGTTCAAGTAAGTAGAGAGCTTTTGGGTATCAAAATGATAATGTAAAACAAAGCATTCGGACAGCATAAGTTAAAGGTTTGAGACGTGCAACATTATGTCCAATAAAACATGATAGGTTGATAGTCATGACATTTTTTAGTTTTAGTAACTTTCATGGAACTTCCTTTTTGTGATGTAATTCTTGAGTTTTACACATTTTCACAGGTTCCACGGGCATTAATGCAGAAGCAAGATTGGCTGGAATAAATGTCATTGTTGGAAGGTGAGTGTTAGTGTTCATTAATTTTCGTTTATCGATTTAATTTTTCATCTTTGCTGAATCCTATTTTTGTTTGATTCGTCTGAAATGGGTGCATAGGCAAGGAGAGACTTGCAATTCTGTTTGCCAGACAAAGGGGCTATCATGTGTTCCCAGCAAGCTAGCTGTGCTTAATAAATGTGAAAAGTAAGTTTGCTTATCGCGGAATTATCCGACCTTTTTGAAACACTCGTGTAGTCCTTTTCTACTTTTCAAACACAATTCGGAACTTAAGCATCTTGGGCTTCCTGATTACTGAAAAAATTTAAGTTGCTCTATTATACTTTGAGATTTGGGAATGGAAACATAGTTTTTTTGGCATCTCATCACTGATTTAATTGTCGATATAGTCCAATAGTATCCTCGATATATCATCCTTGTCGTTATTGCCTCTTGGCTGATATTGGTCTGGTTTTCAATAAAGACCACATAGCCCTCCGAGTTTAGAACTTACTTCCACTTTAACCCTAATTTGCTTTCCATTATCTGCTCTTGTTTATGTTCTTATACAGCATGCAGAAATATTTTAGCTGCAAAGGCTCTTGCTTGGCTAGCATTGGATCTGATCAGCCTGCGGAAGTTGTGGAGGATGCCCCTAGTAATTTGGTGCGATTTTTTGATCTTTTTCTGTCATTCATCGCTATTCGTGCTTTAGAACAAACAATTAATAAATTGAAAATGTATTTTGTTATAACTTGGTCGTAAAAGCGTAGGTAGATTGGAGTTTCAAATGCTAGCATTTAGTTATGAACTACTAGCAATAAGCACTAAGCACATCCGCATATCAAAACAATCAAATCTTGAGCAATTTTTACTTGCCTTTCGTTTTCAGAATCCAGGAGCCTGTTTGTTCACTCGAACACTGGGCATGCTCTCGTGCAACGGTTCTCATCGACATACCAGGAGACTCTGCCCGTGTGCATAACTAACCCAATTACTTATATTGTAAGATCTCTCTCTCTCTCTCTCATATATATAATTTTTGCCGAAATGATGTGGCAAGATTCTTTTCAAAGTTTGACTGAATCTAGACCGTTCTCTTTATGAGCCGTTCATCTTTTAACAGCCAGGATTCAGTCAAACTTTCAAAAGGGAGTTACCACATCATTTCGGGAAAACTTTTATCAATTTTTTTTGTGAACTTAGCATTTCCGTATATATTGAGAGGGATATGTGAGAATAGTCTCACGTGTGAGAATAGCCCATTGGTTTTGAGTTTGATGACCACAAATTTAACAGAACATTGGTGTTTGTACTTATTTCTTACATTTGCATGTGTTAATATCCAGGAAACTCCACTGAAGTTGGAAATGACCCAACGTGGCGGATTTTTTCTGTAATATTTATGATTCATATTTGAATGATTATTTTAGGAATAGAAAGAGAATTTTAACACCTTGTAAACTAACCAAGTACTGTAGTAATAAAAGTTTCTTACTATCTGAGACTCAGAGCCCACATTTATCTATCTCTTCTCACTGAATATAGAGCTGTAGGTTATCAACCATTCCGACGTGTTATCTCTCGCAAGGCACAAGTTTAGCCTCTGCATATTTTCTGCACTGGGCTCAAGCTTTTAGATAGAAAGAAAATCTAAATGAAGAATACTAACCTGCATCAGCCCTAATGGGATGGGTAACCATCCATAAGGTAATGGATAGAAACTGATATGATGGTTGTCCACATAACAATGAAAGTAGGATGGTTGTCCACGTAAGAATTTTGGTTGTACACCCAACATCAGTTGTCCACATAGAAATTTGGGTTGTCCATATATTGGTCACCTGGTCCAATTAGTCCGTCTATTCTCATAATGATAGTGTTGTACTGCTACCTGGTCCGAATTTTAGAACCGATTACGATCATAATGATAGTGTTATACTGCTACTTGGTCCGAATTTTAGAACCGATTACGATCATAATGGTGACGTGGTTGACTCCAACTAGTCCGTCTATAATGTGAACTGACCAATTAAAATCGGTTATGTCACCGTCAAGACCGTGGTCGACCTAAAAATCGGACCAAATTGCATTTTAATTGTGATGTTATGCCTGACATCAGTCTTGGCCGAATTTAGGTGGACTGACATGTCCGGCTAGGTTTCTCTCTCTAGATCATGGCCCGACACGTCAGTATGCGGGATTGGTGTTGGGGTGCCGGGCATTGCGTTATTTTCCATTTGAATTTTAACAATCAAAAGGGAACTCAAGTTTAGGGCAATTAGTGTTGCGTAAGCTGTAATAGAAAACGTGGCAGTTAAGAGGAACATATTCTTGCCACTTATCATTCAGAAAGGACACATACTCATGGATCCTGCCACCATTTTGTACATTCATAACTATATGTGTAAACCGATATATATATATATACCCAACAAATGCATAAAGAAAGAATCAGGAAGAGAAAGAAAATCATTGTTATTAGAGAGAGAGAGAATTATATATATAGAGAGAGATGGCAACTAGTAAGGATGATATCAAGTATGGTACAGCACAAGCCAAATTATCAGAAGATGAAACATTGAGAGTGGCTTATAAATCAGGTCAACCAATTGAAGGTGGTAAAATTGCTGAATCTGAACCGGTCGATCTATTCTCAGCTGGTCATAGAATCGCTCAGTCACAATCTCAACCACCACCACCAAAACCCGATTCTTCTTCCTCACCTCATAGTGGGAGTGAACTTTCAGATGATTCAAAAACTTAAACTCGTTTGCCTGAGTTGTAGTATTATGTATGCTCTTTGACCGATACTATAAATTATAATAATAAATGGAGCATAACTTTTGTGACTATATTATGATGATTAATTCGACTGGTCAATTGGTGTTTGATTTTGTTGAAAGAAAGAAAATTTCTTATTCCTCTTGTTATGTGTTAGAATTATGATAGGTATAGTAGATCGTAGTATTGTTTTAGGATGATGCGGAAAACCCATGGTGGGCTGCTAGTAATACTCTGTCTGAGCCTAGAGGTTTTAAATGTCTCGCTACGGAATGGTCTACATTCCGTCTCTGCACCAAGTTACACTAACGTGGGATCGTTTTACAACAAAATATTATTTTCGTTTACTTTTCATTGTAAAATGGATATTTTGATCCACATCTATCATACTTGAAAGTTATATGTGATTTAATGTTTTCGGTCTAACGATGGAATGTAAACTCTAACATGGTACGGTTTCGCAACATATTCTAATGTATCCAGTATCTTCTACGACTGAAGTCAATGACTTACGAGAATGACTTACGAGAAACGAGGTTTGCCACTCAAATCCAAGACCGGGGTCGACACGATTGTCCTAGTCGTCTGAAGTTCTGTCCTGACTTAAATACAACTAGGTTTGTTTAGGATTTACGAGAAGGCTAGAGAAGTCCACGTAAATAAGGTAAGGTATAAATGTGTCTCACGTTTATGGTCAATACTTTAAGCTCGAAATATGGGAGGTGTTCCTCACGCTTACCGTTTTAATTCCGAATCTAATCAAAGATCTCAAACAGTAAGGGTCTCCAGCATTTAACTACTTTGGACTTCAAGAGTCTCTAAAGGCATTTTTTTGGTCCACCGCGTGATAGAACCGAAAATCAAAGTAAAAGAAGGGACTATTATTCCCGGTCTGAGAATATTCAAAGTTTGATGCCTAATAACCCATAAGTAGTTCGAACTGTACACGAATGATAATCCATAATTTTGTTCCCAAGCGTTTGATACAGTTTCCCTCTGGGAATCTCATTGGACAAGTTCTTAAGACTATTTCCTTCATACGTCGAAGGGGACTAAGTTAAACAATAGATCTATTAGAGAATCATATGCTAACACAACCCGTCTTTCTACCAACAGTAGGTGTCGGAGGCCATGATTCTCTACTGGCGGGTTCGTCAGTCAGGGTTCAGTCTTTTGCAGCGATAAATGGTGGAAGAGCTAGCTTACGATAGGATCCGCTCTACGTCTGATAAGTTCTCAAATCTGACAATTACTCATCAAAAATGTACACCCTCTGAAACCCACACATCTTTCACAAATTTCCTAAAGACGTCCATGTTCCAATAACTAAAAGATAAAGTTAACGTTAAGGTCAAAGGAAAAGTATAGTCATTAGTATTTGGGTCACAGACTAATGGTTGTTAACGCGTCTCTAGTCAGCTGAGTTAACGGTTAGTCTGTGATTGAGACCCAATAACGGACGAACTCTTGACCCCAAATACTAATGTCGATGCTTTTCTTTGACCATAACGCTAAACGTCTCAACCTTTTAGTGTCGGAATCAATCCGGGTAACACACTTTGTTCTCACCCAAACCGAGTCCATTGTATCAAATTGGTTTATTCGGTTGGGATACTAAATATACACCCCTAGCCTTAGCCCCACCCCCACCTAGGGGTGAGATTTTGGCCCGGAAATCCGGGACCCGCCCACGACCGTCTGAGTCCGAAGGGTCCGTGACCGTTCGATGCCCGAGTCGGTCCGTACCCGTCCGACCAAAAGAGTATAAGCGGATGGACGCAGACATAGGTCCTTACCCGGTGATCCGACCGAGTTCGCCCGCTTATATAGCCCGCACGACCGAACCCGTGCGTTTATCCTACCCGTTATACCCGCCTGCCTATATGATTGATTTTAAGCCTTTAGATCTCTAGGGTTAGCTACAACGATAGATTTCAAGAGTAAAAATATATAACTTTAGAAATCACTTTTCTTAATTTTGTCTTCGCCTCTCTACTTTTCAAGTCTTTCTCTCCTCTAAAATCTCAATATCTCGTCATTAACTTTAGAAATCCACAATACACCGATCGTAATCCATGTGAAGAAGAATAAAACCGATTGTAATCCATGAGAATATCAATGGTTATCTTTTGATTTTGTTACTTTTTGGAATTGTAAAGATGGCGTTTAGAAAGTTCTATTTAGCTACTAAAGAGTTTTAATTTCGAATAAATATTTCTTTATTTGTTCATTAGTGACCGGCGCCCGACCGACCGATACCCGGTTTGTCCGACTATCAAAACGGTCACGGGCGGGCACTTCGTTGGAGAAAATCCAAAATGTCCGCCCGTTTTGTCTGGATGTCCGAGTGGACACTTAGGACTTGTGCCCGTTCCGCGCGGACCGGTTGAGTTCGTGTCCGTTTTCCGACCGTCCGGACGGATTCCCACCCCTACCCCTACCCTTAGGTGCCAGAACCGCCGTGACCCGCCCAGCCCCCTCTTCTTCTCAGCCGAAAGGTTAGTGACTAGGGTTTCTTCAAGAGTTCGGAGACATTCAAAGTTAGAGCTACTCTCCTTCTTCCCTTCAGCTTCAATTTCGAGTTCAGGTACGAATTTCTCTCTCTTTCTTCTCTCTACGGTCTCCGGAGGCCAAGCTAGAACTTTTTTTCTAAACGAGTTGGATAGTGGGGTCGTTTTTGCATTAGAAAACAGAAGAAGAAATCAGGGGATTTCTTCAACTCTAAAGAAGGGTTCTTTTTCTTTTGGTGAGTTTTCTTATATTTAGGTTTTCTATTGAAATTGTTCAAGAATGGTTGATTGTTATCTAATAACCATTTTTTACCCACTATCTTAGTTACAGTGAGAAGAAACCATGGCAGATGAAAACAAAGTGGATGTTGATTTTCCTTTGTTCTCGAAAAAGTATACTCCAAAACCTTCCAAGAAAACCTCTTCAATCATTGAAAAACCTCAACTTGCACAGCCCTTACAATTGGAAAAATCATCCAACCCTGAATCATATTCTCTTAGTTTTTCCGATCTCGGCCTTTCTGACTGGGCAATTCAGACTTGCAAGGAGCTTGGAATGAAGAAACCCACTCCAGTTCAACATCACTGTATTCCTAGAATTCTATCTGGCGAAGATGTTTTAGGGTTAGCTCAGACAGGTAGTGGCAAAACAGCTGCTTTTGCATTACCTATTTTGCATCAGCTTGCTGAAGACCCGTATGGTGTGTTCTCTTTGGTACTAACTCCTACTAGGGAGCTGGCATACCAGTTGGCGGAGCAGTTCAGAGCACTTGGATCATGCTTGAACATAAGATGTGCTGTTGTTGTTGGAGGGATGGATAAGATTACTCAATCACAAGCTCTGATGCAGCGTCCTCACGTTGTGATCGCGACCCCAGGGAGGGTAAAGGTCCTCATCGAAGAGAATCCAGATATTCCTGCTGTATTCTCCAAGACTAAGGTAATGCTGTTATCTTGTTCAATTTCAATTAGTACACTTATAAGTTATAACGTAGTCTTCAAAATGTCGTGGCTTAGAACCCAATTGGTTCTTATGTAACTTTTTTGTGAAGTGATTTTTTGTTTATTTGATTGATTGGTCAAACCTTTGCAGTTTCTGGTTTTGGATGAGGCTGATAGGGTTTTGGATGTTGGTTTTGAGGAGGATTTAAGAGTTATATTTCAATGCTTGCCTAAGAAACGCCAGACTCTTTTGTTTTCTGCAACAATGACAGACAACCTAAAAACCTTGCTTGAGCTTTCTGCAAACAAGGCATACTTTTATGAAGCATATGAGGGATTTAGAACAGTTGAATCTCTCAAACAACAGTATATTTTTGTTCCGAAAAATGTGAAAGATGTTTATCTCGCACACATATTATCAAAAATGAAGGACATGGATATCCGCTCTGCCATCATATTTGTCTCTACATGCAGGTAAGTTCAATTTTTTTTAGGCCTCCATGTTTTACACTTCGGCAGCTGGTTGGTATTTATCTGTAAAGAAAGCAGGTTCATCTTTTTGGTTGTTCTGATGACTGACCTTTCATCTTAAATATGTGCTCATGTAATGATCTAGTTCACAGATACACAATCTTTTGCTCATAAGTTCATAATGTAATATCTCAGGACTTGTCACCTTTTGAGTCTATTACTGGAAGAGCTTGATCAACCAGCCGTGGGGTTACACTCATACAAATCCCAGTCTCTAAGACTTTCTGCATTACATAAATTCAAAGCCGCCCAGGTTCCAGTGTTGCTAGCAACAGATGTGGCTAGTCGTGGTTTAGACATACCGACTGTTGATCTTGTTATCAACTATGATCTTCCGAGGTTATATTTATTCAAAAACTTACCGGTGTTCAAAATTTCTGTATTTCATAATTTTGTGTTCCAAATTGCGAAGATGTATGTTCTTGACAGAGTTTCCAACTTGTCGCAGGTATCCAAGAGACTATGTTCATCGTGTTGGGCGTACTGCAAGAGCTGGAAGAGAAGGGCTTGCTATTAGCTTTGTTACTGAGGTTAGTTCTGTAATGTTGGATTTAGACTGAAGCACTAAATTTTGTTCAGAATTCCTGGTATTGCTATTCTGGCTCTATTGGCGCCTAAATCAGCTGTCGAGATCATTTTAAAGTTGTTATTTGTTTGTTGTTATACTATTCCGAACAAACATCTAAATTTCTGATCTTTGTTCTCTGCGTGCTAATTATTATTAAGCCTTGGGATTTTAGACAGGAGTCTAACATTTTCATGTGATCATGTCTAATTTTCTTTTTGAAAGATTAGATTGAATATATAGAAGAAGAAAGAATATACAACGAGAAAGTAGAGTTGAAAACTTGGGGAACTTGTTACATTACCCAAGTATCCCAGTTAACAACCATATCAAAAAAAGAAACATCCTTGAATTCTATAGCAATCCTAGACCAAGCGAAAATAGTTCCTTTGATATCTTCTATGTCGACTTTGCTTGTCAAATGACTCAAATTAGCTTCCTTGAAGATTTGTTGTTTCTATCCTTCCAAATATTCCAAATTATAGCCGCCGGAATTAGAAGCCAAATACGGCTCCTAGACTTTTTCACTTTCATGCCCGACCATTGTTCCATTAGCTGGTCCGATAATTAGATACATGTGTCGTCCAGTTGAATACTGAGTACAGACCTGCCAGTCTTCGTGTTCGATAGATATGGAGAAGTTGCACCACCATAGTCTAGATAGTCATATACATTATATTTGATTTTTCTAGCTCATTCATATACTTTCAAGCTCTTAGCATGGCATTTATGAATCTCATCAAGAACAACTACGTGAAATATAGCCCTTGAGAAGTTTGGCGTAAAGAAGTGGAACTTCAGCAATAAAGAATAGATAAGAACTGTTTTCTTTTTAAGTCTCTTAAGGTGCGCCCTGGTTTTCGCAGAACGACGTAGATCTTGTTCATGAAATAGAGGCTGATATTGGACAAGAGTTGGAGAAGTTTGATTGCAAAGAAAAGGAGGTGCTTTCTGATATCACACAGGTATGACCGTTACTGAACAATCGGGTTTTCTGTCTTTTATTAGTATATTTTCGGGTTTGGGCTTGAGGACTTTTCTTTCTTCTTTTATCTGGTGGGTGATATTTACCCTTGTTGATGTGGTAACTATGAAGATAGCATTCCGTCATTTAACTATTTAAGAGGACCTCAATCCAGTTCCACTATAGCAAACTAAGAAAAGAAAAAATAGATACGCGATAAGAAGTTGTATACCCAATACTGAAACATGATACTTCGTTGATTTGTTCAGCCATGTATAAGATGTGTGGGTGGAACTATTAGGGTCAGCCTATTATTGATTCGCTTTTAGAGAAGCGTAACAGTTGCCGTATTTCAGGTTTATCCGTTGTATGTAAATATACTAGTTCACCCTGGTAGGTGATCAACTCATATCTAATCTTATGATGTTTAACTATCTAATACCCAAAAGCTATATGTTCGTGGTTCAGCTCACACCTCACATGTGGGTCAAAACAGTAGTAGACTCAGCTGGATATCTACAATTGTTGAAGTTCAGCAAATCTGTGTGTACAGAGGCTTAAGTTGAAACGTGAAGTTACCAGCATAAAAGTAGCACTGCTTTCTCTTCTAGAGACACTATTGTGGTCTTCTGGGTCTGGCATATGTTGTTCATTGTCTATCTTTTATCATAATTTTGAACATAAAACAGACAGAATATTCTAACTTGGAACATAATTGTCCTGTTATGAATTTTATAGGTTTACAAGGCTAAACGTGTGGCGACTATGAAGATGATAGACGACGGCTTTGAAGATCAAGTGAAAGCCCGAAAAGAACAGAAGCTAAAAACGTTAGGAGAGGAAGGATTGTTGAAGAAAAATAATAGGAAAAGAAAGAGAAATAGAACAAAGACATCTACCGAAGCTTCATAGTAGAGTCCGTGCTAGATAAAGAAAAGGAGAATGAGAAGCACAAGAAGTTATGAAGTTCGGCGAGGTAACAATCTAAACCCTCTAAAGAAAGTCGAGAAAGTTAGCGCGTCAGTTTGGGTTTTGCGAGACTAACGCCAAACAGGAGATGGGCGACTACCCAACCCGTCAGTGTTCTTTTTTTACTTCAGTGTGTCGGACCAGTTTAGCCTTCAGGATCTAGTAATGACGTGGTTATTTGCAGCAGAAAGGGTAGTAGAAGTAGTAAAATAATTTAGAAAAGAATTTCAAATTTTGTATTATTTGAATTATCATCAAGTTCTTGGCATATCTATCTATCTATCTATCTTGTAGTAAAACATTTCAGTATTCATCATTTTGTGTTTGCTGATTATGATCTGAAGTTTTTGTTTATTTCTTCTCGTTAAAAGATGTTGAAATTGGCTCTCGTCCTCAGAAACTTTTATTTTAGCACAGTTCTAGTCCTATCTCCATTTAACTCTCTGCTACATTAGTAGATTTGCCTGAAAACGCAGGGTGTGGTGATGTCCTTCCCTGATTTTATCGTGTTAGTGGAAGCTTCAACAGAAGTTTACTGAGTAGTAACGATTCTATTGCTAAAATGCCCAGGCACAATGTGCAGATAACTTCGAGCAATACAATCTATTAGGGACCAAATGGGAATAGGCATGAAGAAAAATCATAAAAAAGATGAGATGCACTGAAAACCATAAAAAAGAAAGATCATCCAAAAGAAGTATAAAAGAAATAAAAACTTCATAACCTTACCTTTCAATTCACAAAATGAAATGAATAGAATACATAAGGACACCATACCCATAACCCTTTTTAAAATTGAAGGGGTAGTTTCAAACTAAAGTGAAAAAAAGGGTCTAAAATTGGACATGAACTCTATCACAAAAGACTAAGTTTTATCACTCAAGTTTATCTCCTACACATCACATAATAAATATCCTCATAAGTTGCTCATCTTTATTAGATCATTATTAGATCATTAAAATACCTTCGACGCTCATGCTTGGCCCATTTAGGCAGAGTTGGATTAGTAGGCAACGATCGACTGCCTTTTGGGTCCACCGATGATCATGCGCCGTATTGTCTGCAAAGAGATGAAACCACTAACGAATCACGCATCCCACATAACATTTATGGGTTGTCTAAGATGAGATTAATGCACGGTTTCGTATTCCATAAACTTTGGCTAATATTCAGAGTCCAAGTTATAAGCTTTAAGATTCTCTTTTTAATCGGTTTACACGATACTGAATGAAGCCTATGTTGCATAGCAAGGTGCAACATGTTGTGTGCTAGTGTGTGCACGCATATATACATAAACATGGTGTATAAAATTCATCCAATGAAGCAAAACAATTTATATTAGAGATAACAAAAGAGAAGAGGTAAAAGATAGGAGAAACAACTTACAAGTAGTTCTCTTCTCGCCAACAAATCGAGGAAGTTTGAATCAAAATGACCTTTCCGAGCTTTTCTTCCCAAGAATGGCTTCCCAAACTAATGAAGAGAAAGGTCCGTTCTTGTTTAGATGCTCTCTCACAGCCTTGTCATTAACAAAGAAACCTTTCTCCTTTAATCTCCCAATCAAACTTGTAGCTTCTTCTACCCCTTTCTCACTCACAAAACCATCAACTAAACCAACAAATGACTTCACATTAGGTGAATGACCAGCCTCCAACATCTCCACAAAAAATTCTAGAGCATCCTCAAGTCTTCTCTTCCCACCTACCCCTTCTCCACCACCGCCACCACCACCACCTCCTCTACTTCCTCCTCGATACTTGTTAGTGTAGTTAGTACCCAAAAGTCCTTGGATCAAAACTGTATAACTAAAAGCATTAGGAGAAATCCCATTATTCTGCATTTTCCTGAAAATTCTCTTAGCATCATCAAGCTTCTGAGCTTTACAGAATCCTTCAACTACGGCCGTGTATATAACAACTTCAGGGATAGAACCTTTCTCACGCATTAAACCAAACAGTTTCATGGCTTCTTGTACCAACCCATCTTTACAAAGACCATCAAGCATAGCAACAGCATTTGGGATTAGTCCTGTTTCTTTCATTTTCTTGAAAATTTCATCTGCATCTTCAGGAGCTACCACTTGTTCTTGTTCTTCTTCTCTTTCTCCTCCTCCAACTAGTAGAGAAGAAGATGATCCAAGTGGGATTTGTGGGGAAGAATTAGTATGGGTATATTTGCTTTCAAAGATATTGTTTTTCTTATTATCAACATCAACATTTAGGTTGAATTTATCAAGGAAACTAGAAACAGATTGATCATCTATTTTTTCTTCTTTTCTCATTTCTGGCTTACTATTGAGAAATGAAACTGGAGAAGAAGGATTCATATCTTTCTTCTGGTTACTTTCGATTCTGGTTTTGCTACTACTGAAGAAATCATCATCATCATCATCATCATCATCATCCTCTGTTAATGGGTTTCCTGTGGTTCTTCTCTCCCCTCTTCCCAAAGATTGTTTCAAACCTATGTTCTTTTTGTCATTGATGTTATTCTCAAATCTATGGTCTACCCTTTGTCTTTCTCCTCTCAAAGGTCTATTAGGGATAGGGTCTGGTGGTGATGGTGGTTCTTGTTGTTGGTGGTGGTGGAACAGATTTTCTGAAGTTGAATCATCTTCTCTTCTTCTTGAAGAAGGGGAAGAAGAAGAATTGCTAAAACTATGAAATGAAGATATAGTTTTTGACAGAGAAGGGTTTGAACGTTTATAAGAAAACAGAAACTTGGAAATCATAAGTTCAGAAATCCTACCTGTTCTTCCTGCCATTAATCTCCTCTTTTCTTCTTCTTTGGGGGGGGCGGAGAAAGTAATCAGAATTTAGCTTGAAGAAAGGGGTTTAGGGTTTTATGTCATAATAAAATTAAATCAGGGTAATTTTGGTAAAAATAGTGATGGCAAACTCGTAATTTTGAGATAGATAGGAAACTCTAAACGGATAGTGGCGCTTCTTCTTTTCACAGTCTTTCAGATAAGGCCTTGGGGTTGTGGGTTGTTTCCTGAATCAGAAAACAGAGGAAGAAGAATTGAGGGAATTCCTTCAAAACCCTAAAAAGTTCATTTGGTTTGGTGAGTGTTCTTATAACTTGGTTTTCAATATTTTTGTTTATATTTCTAATGAAAGTTAGTACTAGTAAAGTTCTTCCATGAATTGTTTAAGTTAGATATTCATGTTTATGAAAAATGCACCTAAAATGTTTGCTATTTGTTCTCATAAACTAAGTCTAACATGACATTTATATCAACCACCTCTAAATTTCATGTTTTTTGTTTATCTTTGAAATGGGTTTGTGATTCTACTCTTATAATGGTTTCAGGAAGGATGGAAATTGGAAAATCTTCTAATGGTAGCATAATTGGGTTCTTCAAGGAAAAGGGTTTCGACGATAAGAGTATTAAGGACATTTTAAACAAATGCAAGCGTTTGGAAGGTGCTGAGAGAGAACGAGCATCCGAGAACTGGGATTACTTGAAAAGCATTGGTATTCAAGAGAGGAAGCTTCCTGCTGTTGTTTCCAAGTGCCCGAAGATTCTTACTTTAGGTCTGAATGAGAAACTTGTGCCTATGGTCCAGTGTCTATCGACCTTAGGAACAAAACCAAGTGAGGTTACTTTGGCTATAACGAAATTCCCTCACATACTCTCTCACAACATTGAGGAGAAGCTTTGCCCGTTACTAGCTTTCTTCGAATCCTTGGGGATCCGAGAAAAACAGTTGGGTAAGTTGTTGTTGCTCAACCCAAGGCTTGTCAGCTACAGCATCGACTCAAAACTGAAGAGTGTCGTGGATTTCCTTGCTAATCTTGGCCTGAGCAAGGAGGAGATGATTGGAAAAGTCCTAGTGAAGAATCCATTTATAATGGGTTATAGTGTAGAGAAAAGGCTCTATCCTACTTGCGAGTTTTTAAAGTCAGTTGGTCTGACACAACTGGATCTCCAAAGGGTTGCAATGAATTTCCCTGAAGTTTTATGTAGAGACGTTGAAAAGATTTTGAGACCCAATCTTTCTTTTCTCAAGAGAAGTGGATTTGGAGATGGACAGATAGCTGTTCTAATTACTGGGTATCCGCCTGTTTTGATTAAAAGTGTCAAGAACTCTTTGGAACCGAGAATCAAGTTCTTGGTGCAAGTGATGGGAAGAAAAATCGATGAAGTAGTAGATTATCCAGATTTCTTTCGGCATGGTCTGAAGAAAACATTGGAGATGAGGCAGAGGTTTCTGACAAAGAGGAATATAGAATGTACCCTAAGTGAAATGCTCGAATGCAATGGAAAGAAGTTCATCCTCAAGTATGGTGTGACTAACAACATAATCACATGATGTAATCTTGTAATCTATTGTCCATTTTGTGATATTTCATTTTGTCTGAACTCATTATTGCAGCTAGGTAGAGTTGTTCGTTTTTTTGGATGGTAAAAACTGGAGCTTAATGTATGTTTTCTTGTTGAAACAACGCGGATTATTGCAATGAAAACTAACATTTTTTCAATAAATCTCTGTATTCCTGATTTTCCTTGGTCTTCTCCAGCAAGCTGAACTAGTGAATATTGGAAGGTTATGCTAAATTTCAGATTATGCTTCATCTTCCTGCCACCCGGAGCAATATTTGTCTAGTACCTTAAGCAGATGGAGATCACATTAAATCTTTGTTATCAAAGTTATCATTTCTCCAAGGGCATTTCAACTCAACGAAGAAACCGTGATATGGGTAACATAGTATGCTTTCATTTGCTGCATTTGTTAATTGAAATATTGAATTGAGTCATATAGCCATACCTTCAAAACATAAAGTCTTCATAATGTTTACTGCTAAATTAAGTACTTTGTTTTTATCGTTATCTTTGGCTAGCTGAAAGCTTAACCCAACACCTTGCCGACCTAGAAACGGCGGCAGGGTCAAACGGCTGTGGCAGGGCTTACTTTCTGAATCACCACTCTATTAAGACAGAGCCCATTAGGAAACGGGTTGTGGAGTAGTATATTATAGTCTTAGCAGTTTGCAAAATTATGTTAGAATAAACAGAAGACGATACATTCAAATCTCACATTCCCATCGAAGTGGCTTCTAGTATCCGACAAGAGTCTTTGACTATCCCACACAAGTATCCAGACGACAAAGAACGACAACAATGATTAGCCATGATATATAGTTCAAAAAAGAAATCCATGGTCCATGGATGGGCTTAGAACTTGCCATTTCTCTGCTTAAATTTCTAATGCTAGTTTTCCATTTGACTGTGGTCGCTGATGTTCTTGTTATGTTGCTTCCATATGGCATATTCTCTACTATTTTTGTATTACTTCAAGCATTCTGAATATGCAGTCTTGACTTATAAGAACTCGTATCTAGTGTAAGTTCATCTTTTGGTCTGGTGAAACCGGAAGTGTTACTAACGAATCAAAACAACCCCGAAAAATCTTTCGCGAGCTCATGAAAGCTCTTTGATTTTTTTTCTATTCCTTGGTGATCTTCTCTCCCTTTGCTCCATGGGCATTTCCCCCTCCTAACAGATATCTGTTTGCTAGTTGTTCCTTTTAAAAAGACATGTTATTTTGTTTTCTGTTTCTATTACATTTTCCTTAGAAGGAACACGATTGAATCAGTAAAAAGACGGCTAGACTGTGCAAAATATAACAATATCAGTAAAAAGACGGCACTTTGAACTGGTTTAACAGCTGGAGATGGTTTTGTTTGGGAAATAGCATTTAATATTCAAATGGGTGTTCCTCAACCCATGACTGAAGGAGCTACTTACTCAGAAATCAGTGCTGGAGATAACCATTTATGTGGTCTAAGAAAACTTGATGGTCTAAGAAAACTCGACAATCGTAGATTGAGTCGAAACACTTCTGTTATTGATTGTTGGGGTTATAATATGACTGCTAATTATGTGTTTGATGGTATCTTCAAGTCTATCACAGCTGGTTCAGTTTTCAACTGTGGGTTGTTTCCCGAAAACAGAACAGTATTTTGTTGGGGAGACCAGACTGGGAGTGGTGACATTATCGGTTTGATTCCAAGCAATAAAGTGTTCGAGAAGATATCAGTGGGAGGTTATCATGTTTGTGGACTTATAGAAGGTTATTTTTCGGTCTTTTGTTGGGGAAGGAGTATGAATTCAGAGAAAGAAATCTCAATTGCTGCTAATTTAGTTCAAACAAGCGTCGTCGATTTAGTTCCTCCCGACCCTATGATTGTTGTTGTAGGAGGTAGATTTCATGCCTGTGGGATCAAATTATCTGACCATGGTGTTATTTGTTGGGGTTTTCGGACCGAGAAAAGTACTCCAACTCCTAATGGGGTTAAGTTTTATCAGATTGCTGCAGGAGATTATTTTACGTGCGGTGTTGTTGAGATATCTCTACAACTCGTGTGTTGAGGCCTTTGTTTTCCTTCTTCTCTCCCTACAGCTGTTTCACCCGGATCCTGTGTTCCAAATCCTTGTAGTGAAGGTTTTTATGAATTTAGCCATGGAGATCAAACTTGTAAGAACCCCGACTCCAGAGTTTGCTTGCCTTGTAGTAATGGCTGCCCTTCTGAAATGTATCAAACCAATCACTGCATAACAAAATCTGATCGACAGTGTGAGTATAACTGTTCTAGTTGTTTCTCTCACGAGTGCTTGTCAAATTGTTGTTCTTCTTCTTCTCTTGTTGCGAAGGAAGTGAAAAAGAATTGGAAGGTCTGGTCCGTTCAGATGCCAATCTTTGTTGCGGGACTAATCTTCGCAGTGTTTTTGGTAAGTGCAGTAACTTTAACTTCTTGTTACTATGTACGGTACAAACTGCAAAACTGTCAGTGTTCAGCAAGAAACTCGAAAACCATGGGGAGCAGTAGAAACTCTCCCACAAGAAACAACGACAAAAACAAAGTCCGGCCTGATCTAGATGACCTCAAATGTGGAGGGCTTAAGTGTTCAGTTACGAGGAGCTGGAGAGAGCCACTGGTGGGTTTAAAGAAAAATCTCAAGTAGGAAAAAGAAGCTTTTCTTGTGTGTGTAGAGGCGTATTAAAGGACAAATCTGTGGTTGCTGTCAAAAGAGCGGTAATGTCAACTGATTTACAAAAGAATTCGAAGGAATTCCATACTGAACTTGATTTGCTCTCTAGATTAAACCATGCCCATTTGCTTAATCTATTGGGTTATTGTGAAGAGGGAAGAGAAAGGCTTCTGGTTTATGAGTTCATGGCTCATGGGTCACTACACCAACATTTACATGGGAAGAACAAAAATCTGGTCCAATTAGACCAAGGAATAAAATGTCTGACATATTTCGGTCGAAATGACCGAAACATGTCCTAAATTCACATCACCGAAACGAAATTTCCACCGAAATCTGACACGAAATTTCGAAACAGAGATTTAGATTTAGGGTTTCGAAAGATTCTAAAATCATAACTCATATAATACCTTAGTCGTTTATCTTCTACCTTTCTGTTAATTTGTTCCATCTTTCTTGACTACTTCTTCTCAAATCTTTTGTTCTTCAAAAGATTCTTCTCTTCTTTAGGTGATCTTTAACTTCAGATTCCGATTTGAGAGAGAGAGAGAGAGGAAGAGGGAACAGTCGGTTTCGGCTGAGAAGTCTTAGAAATAGGGATTTAAGGGTTGTATTTAAGGAGAAAACAATTTTTACTACAAAACAAGAATGTTATGTTTTATTTCTGGTTAGCCCCTAACTATTACTATTATAGCAGATTGGACCCCTAAACTAACTGTTTTAGGTTTACATCTGATAAATAATTCAATGTACCCCCTAAACTAACTGTTTAATTGCAGATAAACACTTAACTTAACTGTTTTAGTACTAATAGAGTTAAATAACTCAATTTATCCCCTAAACTAATTGTTTTATTGCAGATTAATACCGAACTTAATTGTTTTAGAACTGTTTTATCATTCCGCAAATTTGTAAAATTTGCACACAGACCGAAACGTTTCCACGAAACGTGTCCACTTTTGGATCGACCGAAATTTCCATCGAAACCGAAATTTCATTCCTTGAATTAGACTGGATCAAAAGAGTCACTATTGTTGTTCAAGCAGCTAGAGGAATCGAATACTGACATGGGTATCTTGCCCACCTGTCATTCACCGTGACATTAAATCTTCAAAGATACTCATCGATCAAGAACATAATGCTCGTGTTGTCGATTTTGGTTTTTCTTTGTTGGGTCCTGCAGATAGTAGCTCACCTTTAGCTGAACTACCATCTGGAACCTTAGGCTATCTCGACCCCGAATACTATAGACTTCATTATCTCACAACCAAGTCTGATGTTTATAGTTTTGGTGTCTTGCTCTTGGAAATTCTAAGTGGTAGAAAAGCCATCGAAGAACAATTCGAAGATGATGGGAATATAGTTGAATGGGCAGTTCCATAAATTAGAAATGGTGATATATCTGCAATTTTAGACCCAGTATTGAAACCTCCTCCAGATGTTGAAGCTCTTATTAGGATCGTGAATATCACTTGTAAATGTGTTCAAATGAGAGGAAAAGAGCGGCCATCGATGGATAAGGTAACAACAGCATTAGAACAGTTAGGGCAAAGCCAGTGTGGGGCTCGGGCTCCCAATTTTGGGAAATGAGGTGAGTTGGAGAGAGATATGAGTGAGTTGGAGAGAGAGAGGGGTGAGTTGGAAAGAGAGGTGAGGTGGAGAGAGAGGGAGGTGACGTGGAGAGAGATGTGTGGTGGAGAGGGAAATGAGGTGGAACTAAGGTTTTACTTTTTATTTTATTTTGAAAATATATTTAAAGGAAGGACAGTTAGGGCAAAGCCAGTGTGGGGCTCGGGCTCCCAATTTTGGGAGCCCCTGAATTTTGGGAGCCCCGGGGCTTTGTCTCAATTCCAACGTGGGGCTCCCAAATCCAAAAAATGTGAATGTGTGGTGTACGCGTGTGAGATTTGTGTTTTAATTTTCACCCATTACATTATTATAATTAAAATCATTAAAATTTAATAAATAATTAAAATTCATACATAATTAAAAAGATCTAATTAGAATAACTAAAATGCACCCCCATTCTCCTTTTTCCAATTTGAGATCAATATCCTATGAAGAACAAGTTGTTCGGGAGCCATGTTCGAAGTATCTTTGCCCACCAAGTCTATACCCATTTGCATCACTTTAGCGTTTAATTTTCTTTCTTCCATGACTAATTCTTTTTCTTTCATTTCTAATTGTTTGTTTTGAAGTAGTCGACTTTCTTTTTCCGAATTAATGGCGTCATTGAGAAGTTTATCTCTACTCTCCTGATTCGCATTTCTCTCTTTCCAAAACTCAATCGTTGTAGAAGTTTATGTACTTCTGGATTTATCTCTAGCCTCCTTGCTTGCTTTTCTTCCAAGTGGTCTTTGTTGGATTTTGGAGGGAGATCCTTTGTCTTGGTCTAAAGAAGTTTTTCTTTTGTTTGACGAAGCTTGAGATAAGTTTGATGACCATTTGGGATGGTCTTTCAAAATTTTATAACAATGTTCGAACTTAAAATCTTTGTTCCCGTTGTTTTGTTTAAACAATAGTTTTGCGGAGTTTAACTGCAAAAATAAAAATTTTAATTTCAAATTTGTGTAAAAAAAAAATCTTAATGTTGGCAAAATGTAATAATAGTAATTACCCGATCATCATCATTTTCTCCGCTTTTTGGGTTCCTTTGCAACCCACAAAACTTCGCGCATTGCTTGTTAATTTCGCTCCAACGACATTTAAGACCCTTTGCTACACGATTTTGATTTGTACGCTCGTTGAAGTGTTCGGTAATCTTGTTCCAAAAAGTACCCGCTCTTTGATCATTGTCAATAATCGCATCGGAAGCAATAAGTAAATAAGCATTAACGAGCACACTATCATCTACTTGAGTATAACGCTCTACCGACGACGTTGGCGTTTCATTACAATCAAAATTTTCTTCGACCACATCATTCGATAAATTAACTTCATCATAATTGAAATTGGAGTTTAACATTTTTTACATAGCCAAAATTATTGAAATCGGGATTTGGACTACCCATTGAAGAAATTGAGAGAGAAAGATGAAAAATTGGAGTTTAACTTGGAAGAAATTGAGAGAGAAAGATGAAAAAATGAGAGAGAAAGAAGAAAAAAAGAGAGAGAGGTGAGATTTAGTATTGGGGTGGATCCCCTTTAATAGGGGATCCACCCCAATACAGCCGTTGGGGATTTCCAACGGTAAACTTTTGGGGCTGGGAGCCCCCCAGCCCGGGCTCCCGGGTTGGACAGCCAACGGGTTGGGCTGGGGCTTCCAAAATTCAAATTGGGAGCCCCAGCCCATGCACGTTGGCTTTGCCCTTAGGACATTTACATCAAAAAAGGGGGTCATATTTGAATTTACAAAAAGTATGGGGTCATAAAAGAAGCTGGTCACAAAGTAGGGGGCCAAATAAGAATTAACTCTATTTTATTTATGTATTTATGCATGATGTATCCTTACTGATGATGTTTAAAAATGATTTTAAGGTATCACTCAGAT
Organism: Eschscholzia californica; assembly: GCF_041429995.1. Taxonomy (NCBI): domain Eukaryota; kingdom Viridiplantae; phylum Streptophyta; class Magnoliopsida; order Ranunculales; family Papaveraceae; genus Eschscholzia; species Eschscholzia californica. Next base: position 72,173,576 of record NW_028238198.1, read on the forward strand.
AATGATGAATCAACGAACCAGATAATGAACTGTTCCTTGTAAATTAAAAAAAATTAGACTTTGCAAAAAAATTCAAAAATCTCTCCGACACTCAAGTCAGTACGGTGTTTTTGTAAACAGTTGAATTCAAAGTCTGATTTTAGAAGTTGAATCTTCGATGATTTACTAGAGCGAACTTGATATGTTTATATAGGTTCGGTTGACCGACTACGACGACTGTGAGATGATGCGGTGATGAAGCACTGATTTAGATGAAACCACGCTTTGATGGTCGTCAAAAGGAAAACTTTCCATGTTTGTTTATCTTTCGGATTTGATAAATCCTCCATGGCGATTTGCAGATCGTATATAAAAAGTTGGTTTTGACATATTTTAGTCCATGTTACCTAGATTTATTCAAGCTTTCCCTAAAGCTGGGGATCGTGTTTGTTTCGTTGATCGTTCTTTCTCTTTTTCATAACTCATGTTAGATCAGAGTTTTGGTTGGGTAAACAGAGAAGCGAATTCATCTCCTCATGTTGTTCGGCAAAACGGACTTAAGACGCCGATTGGTTTCCGCAAATCTCTCTTACTGTTCCTAAAGCCAGAGTAAAGCCTTAACTAGGGTTGACCTGGTTTGTTTTAGAATCAAGGCGTGACTTAAGACGCCTAAGAAAGTCCTACCGAACTCTTAGTTCTGACTGTTCGGGCTTGGGTGGCCGAGCTCTTTCGGATTCGTGTCATCAATGACTCGGATATAGATTGACCCGTTCATTTTTTTTTGTCATTGCGTTGACTTCTAGACAGGATCGTGCATGGGCCAGTGCGGGTTGGGCGACTGCACTGGGGGCCCCACCACAAGGTCTCATTTAGTTCTTTAGATACTGCCTAGTCGAACGTATTTAGGAAAGACGAGTAAGTTATTTGGTGCGTGCATAGTAGGTCCTGAGTTCAACTCCCATTAAGAGCGTTTTTTCAATTTTTTGTAACTTAGTAACACCCAACTCTCTCGTTCTCACTCTCTCATTCTCACTTTCTCTCTCTTTAGACTTCTCCCACTTTCAAAGAAAAGCTCTAATTTTTGTAAAACTCTATACAAATTAGGAGACTTTTATTTGGTTCAACAAACATGGAGCAACACCAATATTCATTTGGGTCTATCAATGACTTATTATAACATTTTATATGTAATTATTTGTATAAAAGGGCCCGACTGAAATTTGGCATTAGGTCCCAAAATTGTCAGCCACGACCCTGAAGGATATGTCCTTTCGGTATGAAGGAATGTCCTTCTAAAGGAGTGTCCTTCGACCAAGATGACAATGCGTGCAATTTGTCGAATAGGATAACAAAATCCGAAAGATCATCTAGTCCGCTCGAGTTAGGGATTGTAATGCTTAGCTAGAAGCCAAATACGATCGTCCGATCACTTAGGTAATCCTCGATTAACATAGACCGAATCCTACAACGGGTTACACCAAAGAGTGGTGGCTTGAACGGAGAGAATTGACTAGAGAGGATTTGGCAAATAGATGGATTAGATCCAACTAAACATGCCCAAACAGGTTCGGAAGAGTCCGGACAAAGATAGAAAGAATCAGACCCGAAAGGGAAGGCCCAGGACAAGAAAAGAGGTTAGTCATGTGATGGTCGGCTGGAGCATTGGGCCGACCAGGCCAAGCCCACTAAAGGGGTTGATCTAGCCGACCATAAGAAAAGGGAAACCCTAGATGGAAATCCCTTCCATCTAGGTATCCCAGTCAGAAAGAGTTTCTGACTTTATCTTTTCTGTGGTCCATATTGAATACTAGTTTGAATATGATTCTGACTCTAGGGTTTCTATATATGGACTAATTAGAGAACAGAAAAGGTGTGGAATTTTCTCAAGAGAAAATCAATCTCTCAGACATCAAAAGATAGAGGGATTTTAGAGAAAAAAAATCTCATCTAATCTATCTAGTCAAGAAGAAAGGAGTTATTCTTCTCAACCTTCAATAAGGTCCTAGTTGGCATTAAGAAGGGAGTTCAAGTCAACCTACTCGGTGTCTCAAGTAGAGGAACTACACTTTGAAGCTATTTATCTTTCGAAAAGGCGTCAGAATCTAAGTTCGAGGGAGGTTATTAAGGTAATTTTCTTCCCATTCTAATTCATCTTTAGTTCTTGCATGTGATCCTGGAAACTAGTGTAAGACATATTAGATGTCTGAGATTCCGCTAACAACACTCGGTGACACCAAACCCCAAAAGACCGTGCTTCTTGACTTGGTCAAAATTGACCATTATTTGGCTCAGTCATACCATATTATTTATTCATGATACTTTCATAACATATTAAATGTAATGACTCTTGGAGTCCACGTAGAAAAGAAAAATTCAATGACCAATATTTAAAATAAAGAATAAACAATAATAACTACAGTTATGTAACAACTTCGTCAATGTTATTTAAATAATATTAAAAATATTGTAATTGGAAAACAAGGAAAGAAAGATAAAATAAGAACGGAAAAACAACTATAGAAAAATATTTGCGGTCACGCAGAATCGAACCGCGGACCTTCAGTTCACAAGACTGACGTTCTCCCACTTAGCTATAAGGACAATTATGAAGAATTTTCTCTTATTCTCTAACGAAATCCTTCCATTGTTCTATACAATCACTGATCATTATATCCTCTCAAGCTTCTTCTATTTGATATGTTATCATCACCAATAATATAATATTTAGGTCTTGACTCGTTGTCGAAATTTGAATTAGATAACCAGAAAATTAATGTGTTATATGGACAGACCAACACACAGGCGACCCTACATAGGGGCCATGAGGGCACGTTCCCCCACAGACTCCGAGCTAGAGATGTTCGAGTAGGTTTAAAACTGAAATGTTTCTAATAATGTATTGTTACATATACAATTGAACACATACATTTGACAAAGACAATGTTTGGGCTAGTAGTTAGAAGGAGAATATACTTGCCTTGTTAGATAGAAGTTTGAGTCTGCCAATTTTTTTGTTCTTTATTTTATTTTTGCCTGTATTTTCTAATCAATTCTCTTTTGGCCTGTTTTTTTATATAATATGAGTTTGACCTCTTCTTTAATCAACCTTCCATCTTTTGAGTTACTTCTTTGTTTCTGTATTACTTTTATGTCTTTTTTTTTGTCTTTCATTTTGCTAATACATATTTTATGACGATAATTTTTCTGAATTTAATCTTCTCACACTCATATCCCTTGTTACAATAATTTTTCTGAAATCAATCTTCTTTCTCTCATATCTTTAATTGACTCTTTAAAGAACATAAATTATGAGGATTTTGTTTCAGATAAGAAGGAATCTCATCATTTTTCACATAATTTACGTATTCTTTTTATGTAATTTAAATATGTATATGATTAATTAGTTATATTAACAGCAATGTCCATCATCTAAAACTTAGAAGTAGCACGTTTTCTTTTAAAATTGGGTTTTTGTGATAAAATAATAAAATACTAAAACAAATGATAAAGATGAACTCAAATTGGGGAAGATGACCTAAGGTATTAGAATATGTTTTAACAAGTATTAATGACGACCCAATCATTCATATCTTTTTTATCACTCAAGTTTTGGTAACCGAATGTACCAAACCCCGGAAAATATTCGAATTAAAGCTGAATAATCCTAAAGTCATAACTCAAAGTATCGAAATATCGAACTCGCAACTATTAACTATCAATCTATAAGCACACACCATCAAATGACGTAACCTAAGTATGATGTGTCAAACTAAAAGTATAGCTAATGAAGAAATATTCGTCCATCGAAACTAAGAATTCTTTTATAAAAATCAAAACACTTCAAGATATTAGAACATGAAAGGAATATCATCAAAAATAATATGTTAGAACTTCATCATAAACCCTAGTCAGAGAGTTTTAGCTATCCATGAAACAAGATTAAACTAAACATGAAATATAAGAGAGAAAATGGAAGAAGGATAAAGTTTTTCTCACTGATTTAACCAAACGCGCCCTAAGGGAGCCGTTTTCTCATCTTCTCGAAAGCATTTTCTCTCTGGGAAAATTATTTTCCCAGCAATTTTCTCGTCTCCCTCAAAACTGTTTTCTCTTTCACTTTCTGTAGTCTCTCTCTCTTTACTGTTTTTCACTTTCTTCTAATATTTCTCTCACTAAAATTATTAGACAGAGAAGGAAAATACAGTAATATTATGAATCATTAATGGATTAAACTTCTGATTTCTTAATACAAATCTTTCTCACTGCAAGTCACTCTTTCTCTCTCTGTTTTACTCTCTTGATCTCTCTCTATTCTATTCTGTTGACTTTCTCTCACAAAAAGAACAGCATAGGAAATAAAGAAAAGAAAATGAAGACACCACAGACTCTCCCTCTAAATTTCTCTGTTCTTCTTCTCTCTCTAAAATATGTTGTTGAAGCCCAGAGAGAAGAAGAAACAGAGCTCCAATAACTCCCTGTTCCCACACAAAAGATGAGATGATAAAACCCTAAAAATCTTTGTCTGTTCTTAGCCGTCCAGTCCTCCCTTTTTCCTCCGTTCTTTCTGTTTGTATGGAGAGTCAGAAGAATCAATCACCAGCTTTCTCTGTTATCTCCATCTATAGAAATATCCAGCTCTTCTTTTTCTGTTTATTCTTTCTTCTAAGAACAGCAACCCAATCTTCAAAGATCTCCAGCTATCCCTCTCTCTAATTAATCTCGATCATCTCATCCTCTTAATATTAATCCAGCCAAGCTTTAATTCCTTCTCTGTTTATTCTTTCCTTTCATCTATTTAGAAATCTCAGAGTTTCTTTTTTTTCAGCAAAATTAAAAAGATCTCTTGCTCTGTTTTGTATCTCATCCTTTCTCTACTGGTTATTTGAAGAAGATATTAATGAGGGAAAGAGAGAAAGATACGTTGATGAGAGTAAATCAGCCAGTTGGTTCTTTCCAATTGGGTTTCAATTTCCCAAAAGGAATCCACGTGAGATTTGGAGATATGACTGGAGAGGCATACGATTCAGTGGTGAAGGCTTACCTATTTAAAGTGCCTCACAATAATTATGACCGTTAGATGAAAGATGATAGAGCCTCTTACGTCTCGGATCTTCATGGGTTATCTTTTATCTTGTATTGCGTCACATGCAATCATAATCTAGAAGGGGTCCCGAATAGCACCACCGTGTGACCACCAGTATACCGAAAACTTACCTCGTAACCGTCAGATTTGAGCCACGTATTCAATAGCTGATCTAGTCAACTTATTTTTACTCTAATCTTTCACTTAGCATAACTTTCCACTCCGGACTCCGATTTAACTTCCGTTTTCACCTTTGGGTTCCCCTCGACTCTTTAGCGGGGCATTAAAAATTTCAGAATACCCTAACCTCCAAATGACCAAAATGTCCTCAGGTATGTCTTTGTCCCGATTTTATTCGTTTTCGTATCGAACTCCGTAAATGAGACCTAAGAAAGAAAATCAAACAAATCATCAGAGTAACCGCTCGAACTGGACTAACTAACCCGAGTTAAGAGATTCAGATGGGACATTTTTCATGTCTCATCAATGTTTCCTACATATAGTGAGGAATTCAAAGTTCCTTACTCTAGGAATTCAGGAAAGAAATTAGGGTCTTATGGACTGGATCGCCCACCAGTAGCATTACTAGACAACGTTGAAAATTCTGAATTTAGTGAAAATGAAAATATTGAATTACCAAATTATTCAATTAATGCTAATTTTGGAGACTTGCTTAATAGTCTTTGCCGTTGGAGAGGTTTAAAACCCCAAACAAAAGCAATATCGACGGCCAGAATTCCGAGGGAATTAAATTATATTGAAGGGGACCAATATCATAAAGGTGAAACTTCACAAGTCAAGTCAACAACAATTCCACAGGAAGACAGAGCCAAGAAACACTGCAAAAGGACGGCAAGACAAATGCCATCGGAAGCATCTATTGAAGGGGTACCGACAACCCAAATGCCGGGGTCATCATGAGTATACTAGCGTGGAACTGTCGGGGATTTGGGAACACACCGACAAGAGAAACTTTACATCAGTTCCTAGGAGCGACAAAACCATTGCTGGTTTTTCTTTTCGAAACTCGTATTTCTAATTATGTGACGTTATATATGTTTAATACATTTAATCTTAGTAGTTACTATTTTGTGCCTTCTAATGGCAGAAGTGGGGGATTAATTATCCACTGGAATCCTACAATAGATGTGAATGTTAATTCAGCATCCCCCAATCTTATTCATTTGACTATTAAGTCTTCTTTATCAACGGACCCTTGGGATATCTTTTGCATCTACGGACCTCCTCGGGTCCAAGATAGACAGCCATTTTGGGATGACATTTTATCCCGGATTAATGGACTGACTAACCCTTATTGTTTCATCTGAGACTTAAACGCCATTTCCTCTACCTCAGAAAAATGGGGAGGCAGTACTAATATTCCTTTTCTATCTAATTTTCAGAATTTTATCAGATCAACCAACCTTTTGGACATCGGTTTTAATGGACCAGCATATACGTGGACAAATAACAAATCGATCCACCACTTGACCAAAGAACGGTTAGATAAAGTACTATGTAATTCAAATTGGTTATTAAATTTTCCGGAGGCCGGAGTATTTCACTTACCGCGTTATAACAGCGACCACGCTCCTATTTTGCTCAAACTACAAGTTCAAGGCCACACTTTGAAGACAATTACGAAATTCGAGGTATTTTGGACGCATCACAAAGAATATAAACAAATTTTCAAAGAAAATTGGGACCATTATGAAAGGTCATTTCCTGGACAAATTAGACAAATCAAAAGAGACTATCAAAATTTGGAGCAAAAAAGCATTTGGTGTAATTAAGAACAGATTGGTTACTCTAAGAAAACGATTACTGGATATACAGTCTATTACTCCTTCAGGGGAAATTCAGGAGGTTGAAAGCACCATTAAATAGAAGATTCAGTTTTTAGAAAACATTGAACGAACAAAAGCGGAGCAAAAAGCTAAATCAAAATGGGTGGAAAACGGAAATAGAAATACTAAAGCATACCATGTGGCAATGTCTATGAGAAGGCAGAAAATTAAAATAAATCAGTTACAACTCAGCACTGGAGAAATGACTCGAAATGAGGATGAAATAATAAATGAGTTGGTTAGGCATTTTCAACTTATTCAGAGGTAAGACAGTAAGTACACCTCCGCCCGAAATCTTAAATACATATAAGGTTTTTACTCCCGAATAAATAGGCTACGTCTCGAGGGTTCCTTCACCAGAGGAAATAAAGGTTGTCGTTATGGAGATGGGATCAACAAAGAGCCCGGGTCCCGATGGATTGCCATGCTTTTTCTTCCAACATAACTGGGAGGTAATAAAGACAGATCTCATTTCTTATATTCAGTCAACTTTCATCTCAGGTAATATCGATCCATCCCTCAACTTAACCATTGTCGCCTTAATTCCAAAGGTTAGAGATCCGAGTATGGCCACAGAGTTCAGGCCTATTGCCTTATGCAACTCGGTCTATAAATTCATCGCCAATAGAATTCGACCTCACTTGGAGGACTGTATAATGTGGACCCAAAATGCTTTCGTCCCAAAAAGGCAAATCATGGACAATATAGTGATCACCCGGGAACTTTTACATTTTATGAATAAATCGAAAACAAAAAAAGTGTTTTTTTCACGTAAAATGGACATGGCAAAGGCCTATGACCGAGTCAACTGGATTTTTTTAGAAATTGTCCTTACAGCTTCTGGTTTTCAAGGTACGATACTTAGTCTTATCATGTCATGCATTAAGTCGGCCAGATTTAAAATTCAGATAAATGGTAAGCTAGAGGAGACTTTACGACCTCTAGAGGCCTTCGTCAGGGGTGCCCCCTCTCACCTTATCTGTTTATCCTAACCTCACAGTCACTCTCGCTCTTAATTTCTCATTATGTGAATCAAGGTCTTTACACAGGTTACAAACTAAATCGATCTAGCCCAAGCATTTCTCACTTGCTTTTTGCCGACGATCTGATTTTGTATGAAGAAGCTACAAATACAAATTTAAATACAATTTTACTTCTAACGGAAAATTATGAAAGCTTTTCAGGATAGCAGGTCAACTTCTCCAAATCATCTCTCTTCTTTAGTAAAGGAGTTCCGGCGATAATCAAGACAGAGTTCATCAACAAACTCAATGCTCCAACTATGACAAATGAGGCGAAATACCTTGGAGCTCTCATCCTCAAGCAAGGTAACCGTATCCAAAGCCATACATGGTTAGTAGACAAATTTAAAAATTTCTTGTCAGGATGGAAAAATAAAATAGTAACACAAGCAGGTCGATCTGTATTAATTAAATCCATTCTAGCTTCATTTTGTACCTACCCATGTAGTTATCAATTGCTTCCTATACATGTTATAAACCAGTTGGAAAGAATAGAAAGAGACTTTTGGTGGGGTCATAACCACGAGGATAGGAAACTACATTTTATTCGATGGAATATTATTACCAGACCTAAGCACAAGGGAGGATTAGGTATTCGATCAATACGTGAAGTGAATGAGTCTCTTATAGCTAAGATGACTTGGAGGCTACTAAAATCTAAGTATGTTCCAACCGATGACTTTTGGTCGAATGATATTATACAAAAAAAGTCATCATTTTGGAAAGAAATTAATCAAACCAAACAAACAATGCAACAAAATGTATTGTGGATAATTGGTGATGGGACTTCTGTAAAAATTAAGTCCGACCCTTGGATTCCTGATATTACTACTCATGTTCCTAACATAATAGGTGAACTTCCACCAAATATATTTTAGGTTTCTGATTTAATTTTGCAGGATACTAAAAGTTGGAATGTTGATATTATATCTGCATACTTCGATGATAATACTAAACTTGCAACATATAACATTCCTATACCTCACTATAATCAGAAGGACAAACTGATATGGAAGCCAACACCAACAGGAAGATTTACCACTAAATCATACTACAAGGAAATAAAATCAAACCCAGTTCTTACGGATCAAGCACACACTTTTCCTTGGAAAAGATTTTGGAAAAAAACACAGATGATACCTCAGGTTCAGAACTTTATATGAAAAATGATCCATGATGGCATACCAACATTAGGGAAAATAGATTCTATTCTACATCATTTACCTCAATACTGTTTAATGTGTGAGAGGATGAGATAGAAACAACAATCCATCTGTTCTCCAGCTGCAAAAAATATAAAAAATTGGTTGCCCTAACTGGATTAATAGATCTGCAACATCAAGCCATAGATCCAGTAAGTTATTTGAAGTAGATTCTTACACAAGAGGAGAATAATGACAAGTTATGGTATAATGTTACTCAACTTATGTGGGAATGGTGGAAACAACGCAATGAATTTCATTTCCATAACAAAAAGCTGGATCTACCATGATGTTGGTGGACAACGAAACAGAATCTAAGGTACGCCACTCTTCCTTTTATTAACTCGAACTCTAATGAAGCTTTTCAGGTTGAACAGTGGTGTCCACCACCAATGAGTTCGGTAAAAATAAACTTTGATGGAGCTTTCAAGATCGATAAGGCATCATGCGCAGCTCTTGCAAGAGATTCAGAAGGTAACATTTTGGGATCTAAAAGGAAAAGATTAAACCCTAAGTCGGCTTTACACAGTGAGATGATGGGATTTAGAGAAGGAGTCGAGTTGGCGGGTGTGTTAGGGTTTCACTCTTATTATATAGAGAGAGACGCAAAAGTAATCCTAGAACTTATCTCCTCCGTCGATCTGGAAGTCCCATGGAGAATCTCAAATGAAATCAACGACCTTCAGCGACTCACGTGTCATGCTAATATCATCTTCAACTTTTGCCCTAGAGAATGCAATATCGAGGCACATAACCTCGCTGCTTTGGCGTTAATCCAAGATTAAAATGCCTTTAGCTTTTAACCCTTAATCTGTTAAATTTGTTACAATATAGTCTTTTTTTTTGTATTCTGATCTGTCTGAGTACTAAGAGTACTAAAATTTGTAACCTGTTTGTATTAATGATATGTTTCTCTAAAAAAAATATAGTTATATTGAGATTGTAAATAACACGTTGCAAGTTACTCGTGAGCAATTCTTTGATAGTGTCGACGTAACATATAAGGATTACTTGTCTGAACATCACATAAGTTGTTGGACAATTTACTTATAAAATAATAATTTATATGATATAGACAGAGATTGGTAATGTTATATGGGTCTGACACTGAACCAACACATGATAGGATAAATATGTGCTCCACGTCTCTGAGATTCGAATCTGGAACTTCTAAGATTTTCTGGAGTTTATGTCAACACCGTGGAACCACTTGGGCTACCAACTGTTGACAAAGATTATTTTTATCATTTACAAATTGTAACAACAATAATTTTATTTGGATCTAATCTAAATTTTCACAACAAGGACACAAACAAATACGGAAATACCACCTTGGTCCAGCCCAGTGGACCGAGTCAAAGACGGTGTCTGCCTATAACGTGATTAACGTCCCAAATCCTATCCCCAGTACGAAACCCTAATTTCAACTCTATAAAAACTCTCCTTCTCTGTCAATTTAATTATCCCAAATCCTGTATTCTTCTCTGATGAGCCTCTCTTTAATTTCATTACTTTCTTCATAAATTGTTTAAATTTCTTTTATAAACTATGATGATTTGTAATCAGCAAGTCAGCTTCTTGTTTGAATCATGAATAATATTTAACGATTCAAACAATTATACCTCTTTGTAGGAACTTGCAAAATCAATTTCCAGTATCACTCGCCTGATTTTGAGTTTCTTCTCTGATTCTTCAGGCCCTTTAAATACTGGTACACTTCTTTTTATAAGATTTGGATTATCAAATTAGGTTTATCAGATTTGGATTCTTTAAGCCCTTTTAAGGGTTTTAACCAATAATACTGCAAACGCACTCTGTCCCCAAACCGATATAAAAATTTTACATTTTTATTCGAATGTTTCGAGGCAATTTCTTCGTTTGCAATAGGAATTGGGGTTTTAATCTCATTTTCCGTTCATGTTATATACCAATGAGATTTCTTTCTTTCTTGTTGATTACATGATGGAAAACATTTTCGATCACAATATGAGTTTAACCGGAGTCATGCTAATTGATTAGGGTTTCGATTTCAGTTCTTATTAAGTGTCCCCACTCTCTCTTAGTCTGGAATTCTTGAAAAACTTTCATTTGTTTATTGAATTGTTGTATTATTTCTTAAATTTTTTTGTGACTTTAATCTGGACTGCGAACTTGTTAGTGAAATAAATCAACCGTCTGGATAAAATTTAGAAAGACCCAAATTTATTGATCTAGTTCTTCTTATATTATAAAGAATAATATTTTGAAGAGAAATTTTACTAATAAATTTATTAATAAAAATTCTCTTTAAATACTATTCTCGGTAATTAAAGAAATACTTAGGCTGGTTGATTTGACTAAGTGGATCCTTAAAATAAGGGACAATAAACCATTGCTTCATAAGGTACATAATTGACATATTTGATTTAAAATTTGTGAAGCAACCCAAGTAAGAAGTGACAATTTACGGTGCCATCTAGCAATTTTGAAAAACTTGAAGTTTTAGGAAAAACCCAAGTTTGGCTACAATGGCAAGCTCATAAGCAAAATAAATTTTATAGCTTATGTGGATCAATGAAAAATTTAAAATTGACAATAAGTTTATATGAGGACATCTCAATTATATTTCACTCAAGTCTGGTAAAAATCAGAGGTTTTTACTCTTTTTAAGTCCTCATCTTTTTGTTCTATAAACCTTAGCGGTATCTTCTTCTTCATTAACAACACTTAAATTTGTAGAGAGAAATTATAAAGAGATTCTTGATCGTGGCAAGACCAAAAAAATTCAAACTATATCTTTATTTCAACAAAAATTAAGAGATTTTTTTCTTCAAACTTGTTTGGGGTTTGTTTAAACTTGTTTTAAAAATTGTTTGTTGAACAAAATCAGGTCACTTCATAGCAGATCTTGTCCCAGGAAACAGTAGATGCCAGGGGCATTCCCACTAAACAAAAAGTCAATAGGGTTGGACCGGGTTGGACCATTTAAAAAAAATTAGACCTACACATTAACTTTGTAGGCATCGACGACGTCTTTAGGCTTTAACTTGTTTAACAAGAAATGAAACAGTTGGTTTGATCTCTAGGACTAGACAAACTTGCTTGGAGAGAAAAATTGTCTGACTCTTTGTAGAAAGATTTACAGCATCTAAGGTTTGTCGTTGATGTGTAGAGTTAGGCAACCCTTGTGAGGTCTATTGTTGAGGATAAAGTGGAAGGTCTTGTTTATCGAAGCCGTCAACCTTGTATGTATGAGGATAACGAATCATCGTCGTAAAATACTAAAGTAAATCACGTGACAATTGTTCCCAGAAAGCCTGATCCTTTCTATGAGAGAGAAAATCTAGGCCTTTACTACAATAAGTATCAGAGATATAGTGTCCCTTTGTGAGAGTGGTAACGCCTACCATGGGCATATTAATGATTGATCATGGAAATGTCTCATTTAAGTCGTTTAACTTAGGCTTTCGAGGCTTTATTATACAAAATGAATGGTCGATCATTAGGAGTCAAGTGCGAAAAACGTATAAAAACAAGAGGACGATATTCGAAGCACATGTCGATCATTAGGAGTCAAGGGTATTCTGGAAAATTTGACCAAAATCAGTACATGGAGGATGATGTAATTTAGTTTCACTACACTAGGCTCCAACATAGCTGGCTTGATATAGACCCGATTTAGTGTAGCGCGGTATCACCGAGTTTCTGTGCTTTCGAGATCAGATGGTTTATGTTCTTGTTGGAACCTTGATTTCTTGCAACCGAGTACACATTTGCCCGCGATAGCCACCGGACGTCTTTAATGCTTCAATTTTAGGGTTCTATACTTTTTAAACCTTATAATTATGTAATTGCCCCCATTTGGTCCATCAATGATTCTATAGCCAACAAGTGTCTTTATTCCAAAAACAACCCAAAATTTCACTTTTCTCGTTAAATCCTAACCAACCCAAAACCCTTTCATTCTTATGTTTTCCATTTTTTTTACGGATCTCTTCTAAACCCTTTTATTTCTTCTTAAACATTTTTGAGAAAACTTTCATTATCTTCTAACCCTAAATTTTATATATATTTCTCTCGATTTCTTCATCTAAACTTCTAATTTCTCTATAACTCTCCCTCCCTAAAATCTCTTCTTCTGTCATTTTTTTAATTTTTTTTTAAAAAAACATCTTATCTTCTAAAAAGGTTATCACTTGGATTTGGAGCATAATTTGGAAGTTATTTGGAGCAAGGATTTTGGATTTCTTTAGTGACTTCTCTTTCTTTGTCTCTTGTATTTCCACGTATCTTATTCAATCAGAGAATGTCTCTAAATTAAATGAGTTCCTAATTTTATCTAATGTTGTAGATGAAACCTATTCTCGATCCTTTTGAGACATGTATAGATTAATTAAATCTTTTTATTAGACTTTAATGTCTATTAATTGTATTTTCAAATAAAATGGTTTTATCAAGAATATCTTTTGAAATTTAAATAGTTTATTATAATAAACTCGAGATTTAATATAATGAACTATTTAATTTTCGGAAGATATTCTTAATAAACCATTTTATTTGAAAAGACAAGTACAGTAATAGATATTAAAGCACAATCAAAATATTTAGTTAATCAATACATGTCTCAAAAAGATGTAAAAAAAGTTTTAATTTATAACTGTAGATGAAATTAGCTACTTATTGAATTTAGAGGCATATTCATTGATTGAACAAGATTCAAAGAAATAAAATAGATAAAGAAAGAGAAGTCACCAAAACAATCCAAAATTCCTGCCCCAAGTACGCTCTAAATGACCTCCAAATTATGCTCCAAATCCAAGCGGTAGTCTTTGAAAAGATGAAAGAAAATGGATTTAGAAAAGAAAATGAAGAAGGGAAGAAATTGTGAGAAGATAAGAAAAGAATTAGAAGGATAAATGAGAAAGAAATTGGAAAAGAAATTAAGGTAGAAGGAGGAATAAAAGAGAAGAGCGGATGTTAGAGTTTTTGTTGTTAGATCCAAAAGAAGAGAGAAATGTAAAAATGAGAGGGATTTTTGTCTCAGTATTGATAGAAAATAAAAAAAAAATAAGAAAAAAAAAGTAGAATTTTGGATTGCTTTTAGAGTAAAACAATGACACTTTTTTTCTGTTGAAAGGAAATACGTTAACATAAAGAGTCTATTACAACAACCAAGTACAAAAACAAAATTACAATACATAAAGTAGTAAAACAAAATATCAGAGCTGAAGAAGTGCAAAATAGAACTTTGATTTGTATAACATTCTTCATTCTGTAACTTGCGAGCCTGGCATCTCTTCTTGAGCATGATAAAATATTTGATCTTGAGGGTCCGTCTGGTTGAATTAAAGATAAAACTCGTACCTAACTTCTTGTAACACTTAAAATGGATTAAACATACACCCACAGTTTCAAGAAAAAACAAGGGTGTCTGCAAGATGGAATCACAGGATGATTCCAGGGTATTCCGCCAGTATTCTCCATATACAGAGACCATATCTGATCGAATTCTACAAAGTAGAAACAGGTTAGACACCTGGAAATTGGGATCGCCGTTATAGCCCGAGTATAAATACTCCGCTAATCCGACAAATGCTCGCAATAAAATTGCGAAAAGGGGTGGAAGTGAAAATGTTACAGAAATAGTATTTAGAGTTAAATCTATAAGGTCACCATAGTCCAATGCTATCAACAAAAAGTGAGTTGGAGGATAAGCAACATAAACTGCACGATGAGGATTGAGATTAATATTCGAAGTCTTGTGTCGGCCGGGGTCAAAGGGAAAGTTGAGCTGAATGCTTTTTATTCCTTGTCTGATTGATAGGCATAAGTGTCCAAGAAATGGACGATTAGTGTTCCTAAACTTAGCTCGGTGCAAGAGTGGTGAAACTAGCATGGATAGCCGATCGACTCGATCGTAAGTAGTCTGACAACATGGATACACTCTATAACTGGGAAAAGATATATGATGGAAGTAGTCATAGATGTACAACATGACAAGTAGACTGATAAAAATGAGATCATGATATACAATAGGTGTGCAAGACCCTACCCTAAAGGTCAATTAAGATCGAAAAGGACAATTAAAATTAGGGTTTGTTCATTGATGGATAGGAGTTGGAGGAAAAAAAAACCTCATTTGATGAGCTAAAGCTCGGCCACTGGTATATGAAATCTTAGTAATCCAGACTAGTGAAGCAAAAGGTGGAAATCAACAGTAAATCGGGCATGCAATGGGTGTACTACCCTATAAGATTGATTCACCGACTATTGGTGAGAAAAGAAAAAAATACTACTTGATAAAATAAAATACTAAGCTGCTAGAAAAGTATGATGAGATTATAAAGACAATAAACACTAAATGAGTTAAGATTAGATAGTGTCCCCTCTGGCTGATATACGTAGATCCGAAGAGGTTCGCAAGGCGATTTGATTCAGTGATTCTTTACTTCGACTCCAGGTCTTTCCATACTTAACATCTTCTCTAGTAGTTGAGGTTAGTCTTTGCTGATTTGCACATAGGATTACTGGAAAAGGAGAGATGAACAACCCTAGATGATGTGATTAGTATCTTCAGAAAAGTATCCTCAATATTTTCTTATGATGACTTCCTATTAATTTGTGGGTAAGTGATTTTATCTGTTCACTTTGTTGGATATGAGAGGAAGTAGTTGATGGAGGCTAGATCTACACTGGTTGAAGGGAAAGGGGGGTTTAGGGTTCGCGAGAAAAAGGAGAGGGAAAATTGCCTTTACTGACGTCAGCCGGCTATTTCTCTCTCCTCAAAAATCGCTATCTCCGCTCTCCGTCGTTTTTCAAAGATGAGGGTTTAGTAAAAAATGACACTTATTGGCAAAATCATTGAGGGACGAAATGGGGGAGGGTGATTTTTTTTTTGTTGTTGAAAGGGCAGGGGTGATTAAATAATTGTAAAAAATATAAAACCCTAAAATTAAAGCATTAAAGAAATTTAGCTGTTAAAACATTAAATCGCAGGTTAATATGTACCCGGTTGCAAGAAATCAAGGGTTTCAACGATTGAAATGCAATTTGATATCAATTATCTAAGAGTTTTGGATAACGCTACTCAGACTCCCAAAGTACAGACAAAGTGAAGAATGTAAGCATTTTGAGGGTGTGGGTTTTATTCACCTTTACCAAAATAAAAATGATTTACAAATCTTTAACCAAATAATCCTACTTTCTTAACTTTGTCCGTACTTTGGGAGTCTGAGTAGCATTATCCAAGAGTTTTAGGGTTTAAGCAATTAATGCAAACGCAACTCTATACTAAATCTCATTTCCTGTTCATGTGTTTATGCCAATGACATTTCATTCGGTCTTGTTGATTACATGATGGAAAACATTTTTGATGTTTTGATTTTATCATCTTTGTGAAAGGATTGAGTTTAGTCGGGGTCATACTGATTGATTATGGTCTTTGTTCATATTAAATGTGACTGTCCCAAGAGTTATATATCAAAGACACGAACGTAATGACATGGCATACAAACAGTTGAATGGTGGCATTAGGGAAAAATGGTTGTTTAGGTCAATATATTATTAATAATAACTAAAAAAGCATGTAACAGTTTGTATTAACTGAAAGTTATCAAAATAATATGAGTATTGATACATAAGGTTTAAAATAATATGAATAAGTATTATTAAGGTAATTTTCTATTTTATTCATTCCCTAAATACCCTTACCCATTTAAATCTATCTTCTCTGTAGAAAACTCATAAACTTTAGGGTTTTTTCTTCTTCTTCTTCTTCTTCTCCCATTCATTCTTCTTCTTCTTCTTCTTCTTCGGTTCTTCTTCTTCTTCATCTTCGATTCCTCTCTTTAAATGTCTCTGTACTTTCTCTCTCTTCTCCTTTGTTCAAGTTTTCCACCACCACCACCATAGAACTGTTCGGGTTTTCATCTCTTTATCTCTTTAACACCACCACCAGAGATCTAAGAGCAGCTCGGGTTTTCAAACTCAGTTTGCATTGTCGCACATGCAAACGCAGTTTGCAATATCGTAAAAGCAAACACATGCAATATTGCAGGTTGTTGCAAACACGTTTGCAGAACAGGTCGTTGCAAACACGTTTGCAGAACAGGTCGTTGCAAACGCGTTTGCAGAACAGGTCGTTGCAAACGCGTTTGCAGAACAGGTCGTTGCAAACGCGTTTGCAGAACAGGTCGTTGCAACCATGTTTGCAGAAAAACGTAAATGAAAAAAATATCATTTTTTCTGAGTTTTTTTTTTTTTTAAAAAGTATTGAAAGTGGATCTTGTTAGAAAGCTAATAAAAAATCATTTCTGAATATATAAATTTTATAGAAATCCGACATCTCAAACAAAAGATATATCGATTTAAAGTTTAAATAAAAATAAAATAATTTAGTTACACAAAATGACAAAAAATGGTATTTTAGTATTTGCACACTTTTTGACCTAAATAATAATTTTCACATGTTGTATGCTTTTTCACTTATTTTCTATATTATTTTGACCTATACAGAAATTACCCCTTAAGTAAAATGCTAACTAATTTGTATTAAACGTTAGAGCTTACAACTTGCTATATAGGGGGTAGACCTAACCAGTATGCCCAGTCCTTCTCGATTCTGGAATATGTCGCATAACTTCTTAAATTTCTCAAATGAAAAAAAATCAACAGTCTGAATCATCTCAAATTCAGGAAAGCTCTCAAATCTTTTGTTCTTTTCTTTGGTATTAATTCCTCTTGAATTATAAAGGGTAATATTGGAAGAGAAATTTTATTAATAAAATCGTTAATAAAATTTCCCTTTAAATAATATTCTTAGTAATCCAAGAGGAACTTGGTTGGTTGTTTCGACAAAGTTGATCAGCGAACCAAGGGATATTCAACTGTTTAGATTTGAAATTTGGGTTAGTTTTTGCAGTTCTTGTGTCCTCTAGGTGAAAGAGGCTGGACATTCACTCCTTGCCTTATATAGCACTTATGGAAAACTTAAAGGCCACTTAAGCTGAGATCTTTCTCCATTTCAATACCCAAATATCTTTTCATATTGAAGCTACTGAGTTATACCCGTACAAGCCAATCTTACATGTTACATGATTGCTACGAAGAAATGACGTTCTGACTTTAGAATTTGTCAACCTCATGATTAAGTCTTTCAACTCGTGTTTTGAATATGTAAGGTTGGCTACAATCAGACGACCATATGCGAAAATAATCGGCCTTGCAATAAAAACAGAGTGGATCTCTTAGTTTGAGATCTCCATGTTGAAAAGAGATGCTTGGGAATTGGTCATGAGTAGAGCTCGCACATTAGTGTTAATGTAAATATGTAATGCTGGATCAAATTGCATCAATTCTATCTAGTGTAGAACTTTAGAAATGTTCAACTTAAAACCCATCTTAAAGTGAACAATGATAGGAGTACACTTTCATGCACACCTTTGTGTTATTTCAAACGTTGTACAATGATGTGTTGGAATCGAAGCTGTTTATAGATCTATGTAACCCATCAAGCTTTAAAATGGTACATGTCAATGCGTTTGTCCCGTTGAGTTCGTCAGTTTAGAGCTAAGAATCACTTAAATCTGATTCTTGATAAATGAAATATTTAAGTTTATGGGACCAATATATGAACACTCAAATATTTTATGTGGACAAATGAAAAAATTATAAATCTTATTTACACAACAATTTTATGTAATATACTTCACTCATGTCTACTAGCTAATAGTTAGAGTTTTTTTTTTCCTTTAAGCCATCTCCTTCTTCCATAAATCTTAGCATCATCTTCTTCTTCTTCATTACCAACAACATCTAAATTTGTAAAGAGAGAAATTGTAGAAAGGTTGTTGATCATGGTAAGACAAAGAAAATTAAAGAATATTCTATTCCAACATGCTCACCAACTTATATTTGAGATTTTTTTCATCAAATTTGTCAGGATTTTGTTTAAATCTGTTCCAAAAGTTGTTTGTTGAACAAAACCAAGCACATTCATGACACATCTAGTAGTGTTTATGAACCCTAGAACCCCTAAAAACCATAGAAATTGAGACACCATTGAAAACCATCGAAACATGAGCATGTAACTGCTATTGTTTCGCATTTCCACAAAAATTCCCACAAAACCTATGGTTTTATTTCTTCGATGGGTGCTTCTAAAGGCACCGGGCCAAAAGACTGTTAGCATCCGGAAATTTTATTGACTCAGGTCAATGGAGTTCTCTATAAGCACCGGTTTATAATGTGGGTAACGTTTACCTTTGTTTGCTTCTTCCATCTTTTTCTTCTTCCAAAAAACGTAAAGAACTGCAGAACCCTAAATTTTACAAGGCCTATATGAAGCAGTTGCAGCTAATGATTCAAATCTGTTTGAAGATTACAAGCTTACCTACTTCAAAACATACTACTTGTTAAACTAGAGGAATTAATTATTCGTATAGTTCATAATCGATGAAAACCCTAATTTTAATTCTAACACTAACACGGTCAAATTAAGATATGGAGTCACTTCACAATTAGAATAACAGAACAATCTATAGATTGTCACTTAGATAACTCAAGCTGAACAGAATAAACAAATCGTTAAACATAAACACAAAAACACAGATTACCTCTTGCCTTTGTTCTTCCTCTTCTCTTACTGTCAAAGAGAAAATGCCTTAACTGTATAAAGAGAGACAAAGAGAGAGAGAGAGAGAGAGATTGACTTTGTATCAATGAGAATATTAAGATAAATTAGGGTTTTGCCTCGGCTTGGAGAAGAAGAAGAGGAGGAAAAAGAAGCTCTTGCTGGCTAATTAAATCACGACAGAGAAAGTCTAAATGGAGGAAGAGAGATTGACATTTAAGAATTTTGCATCTCTGTTTTCTGTGGATTGAAATATTCACGGATTGACCAATTCGTGAGTATGTGAAGAGAAACGGATTAGCCAATCCGTGAGTATGTGAAGAGTAACCGATTGGCTAATCCGTGACTTAATGGAAACGGACGGACTGGTCGAGTACGTCTAGTATGTCTTAGGGCATCATATGTGGTGAATTTCATGGTTTATTGAAATTGAGTTATAAAGACATGAATGACGTAGTTGGACTTTAAACTCTTTTTGTAATAGTTCAAATTTAACAGTTATCGTGTGATTTCGTGTCTATGACATCTTTAATGTATCACCGTCATCGATTGTGGCGACTATTATAACTCCTAGTCACTTCATTACAAAAAAAAAGGTCTCGCCAAATCACGAAAAGGTTCTGCTCCATTAAAATCAGGTAAAGTAAAATGGCCACCCACTTCCTTGCTTTGCCCTCACGGCCTCACCTAATCGTTTTTCCGTTGAAATGCCTCTCACCTAATTAATACGTGCCATATTTCATCTCCGCACAGATTAACGCGTGATAACCGTTGAGAATATCCAACGGTCATTTAACACCGACCGTTTTTTTAATTTGATTCAGCGCGTTTTCTTCAACGCCGTTTTCTCCATAGATCCGTTATCAACGGCTCAATTCAATAATCAAATTAACTAATCTACTCATCACAAACATCTCTGTAAAGTAATCCTTCACGCGTTTTTTCTGTTAAAAGGTCATTATTTGATTTGAACCAAGTATAATAAAACCCTAGCTAACTTCATTGATTCAGACGTTCTTTTAGGATATAACCCTAATTTTGTAAATGTCCTTATATAAGCAATCTTATAACCCTAGAAATTCTCAACAAACCTAACAAACACCATATTCTTTAGCCCTTCAATGCAAACCGTTTTCTTAAGGATTTCAATCCTTTTTAACCTTCTAAACTCATTTTTCCTCTATTTTTTCCCCCACAAGCTTAAATCATTCCTTCCCTCATCTTGGCTCCATATCAAACCTATTAGTACTATTTCTAGTACTATAATTCCTCCTCCTATACTGTCTTCTTCTTTGTCTTCGTCTTCGTGTGTCCGCCACGGAGATATGGATCCTGCCGAGCTAAAGCGGGTATTTCAAATGTTTGATCGAAATGGTGACGGTAGAATAACGAAAAAAGAATTAAGCGATTCGTTAGAGAATCTGGGTATTTTTATTCCGGATAAAGATTTGATTCAAATGATTGAAAAAATAGATGTCAATGGAGACGGATGTGTAGATATAGATGAATTCGGAGCTTTATATCAAACGATAATGGACGAAAAAGACGAAGAAGAAGATATGAGAGAGGCATTCAACGTATTTGATCAAAACGGTGACGGTTTTATAACCGTGGAGGAATTAAGATCCGTCTTATCATCATTGGGGCTAAAACAAGGAAGGACAGTAGAAGATTGCAGGAGGATGATAAGAAAAGTTGATGTTGATGGAGATGGAATGGTTAATTACAAAGAATTCAAGCAAATGATGAGAGGAGGAGGATTTGCAGCTTTGAGTTGAAATGGGTGAAAGTAGGAATGTAAATAGTTTTGGGAGGGGAAAAAAAAGGAAGGGAAGAATTTGAAATGAAATTTTAAGAGGGGTTACCCCTTTTGTATTTTGTTAAAGAAGTTGTCAATCCCCAAAATATGGCTTGGGGATATGAAATGTTTGAAAGGATAAAAAATGGACATTTTGATTTGTTGGTATCCTCTATTTTGAGTTATTATTTTAGTCATACTTATTGTTTTAGTGGGTTTTGATTTTTGTAAGTTGTTATTGTTTAAGCCTCCCAAAATGATTCTCTGCAATTCATCACTTTGATGGTGATAATTTAGAGAGGAAAACCCATCAGAGTTCAGAGTTCTTAAGCCTGTACTAGATATCCTGTGTGACAGAACTATAAGTGGAATATTCTAGTATATTCGGTAAAAAGAATGACGTTTAGTTCGTGATCAAATTGTGATGTTGTTAAACTAGTCCTCACTAAACCATAACGCATAGTGAGAGAGTAGTACAAGTTCATTCTCTTAGAGAATCAATTTGTCAAGGAATGGAAATTTGCAAATTTAGGGGTTTCAAATGTTTCTAAAATGGAATGGCAACCTAGTCGGTCTTCTCCTTGGGAGAATCGAATTTTCCATTCCCCACACTGTAAGGAGATGGAACCTAAGTTGCTCTCTATATATAACTGAGAAATATCATGGTTACACTCTTAACTACGTAAATCTTGCAAAAGAAGAAGAAGAAAACACCGTAAATCTAGTGACCTATAATTTCGGTCAAATTAAAATAGTTATAGTGGTCACTTTTGTACGAGAGTTAAAGTTATTGGCTAAACCTAGGTGAGCATTTTGAGTACCATCACTACTTACATATATCTTGCTTGTAGCTATAAGAATGCAAATGTGAATGCAAATGTGACTTGTTGGGACAGGTTTTTGTGCATCACTTTTTAGAAAGGTAATATAGCATTTGTTGCCGATTGTCTCGAGTAGTTCTCTAAGGAAAGGAAGGATTGGGCATTCGAATGAGTTGGCTAAATTACTGGTTGAAGTGCTACAACCACGTAGATAGTGTTTTTGTTGTTCTTATTGGTCGGATCTCGCTCGTCTAAGTTTCAGTTATTTGAATCTATATCATCAAAGTCTAACCTAATTCAGTCAAAGATTTATTCAAATTTGGACACCGGAAAAAATTTCTGATCTCAATGCATGGAAACCATATTAGAGGCACTAGTTACTAATCCGAAAGAAAAACAAGCATTCAGATACCTGACTTGACTTCTGACCAAGAATCCCACTCCAGAGTCTAGACATGAATCAAACATAACAAATGTTCTTGAGACTTTTCCTATGATCTTATTGAAGTGTTGATGACCCATATGTTCTTTTGACTTCTTATCAGTGAGATTTTCAAATACTAATTGATGAAAGTATGTTGGGAGAGTCTCCAAAAAATTGTCATAGCACCACCTTTTTTGTTAGTGCCTTTCGCGAGGGCAGTTCGAACAGGATAATCCAAGGGCACTTAGACAGGGCCTAATTCGTGCTAGTTTGAACCGCCCGAATTCGGACCAGTCCAAGTGTCCTCAGATTGCCCCGTCTGTGTGCCTCAGATTAAGCGGTCCAAAGCCCACCAGGAGTGTGCTTAGTCTGAGGTTCACGAAGAGTGCTAAGAGAGAAACGGCCTTATGACAAATTGGAAGTAAAAAAAAGAAGGGTGCTTCTAAAGGCACCGGGCCAAAAAGCTGTTACCATCCAACTCTATTAGCACCAGACTCAACTGGTCCTTTCTCTGTTAGCACCGTCCAACTATGTAGGCACCGGACAAAGTTCAAATTGTCTCAGGTTTTCTTCTCCAACCTCAACCTCCTCAAATGGTTGATTCCTCCAGAGCCATTGAAACTAAAAGAGAAGAAACAGTCAAGGTAAGAATCATAAATAGTATAGTCAGTTCGATTTTACTACCAGATTTACATATTTCAACTTTCCTTGTCAAGTAGTGTTGTTTAGATCGACTTTGAAAACTCTGATTTTAGTTAAGTAACCTACATTTTGGTCAAGATTTAAATTCTACCTTTTATTAAAAAAACGGTTAATAAAAGGTCAAGGTCGGTGCCTGGTTGTGAACGTCAGTACGTCACCCACATTAAAAACAGGTGCTTATAGAGAACGCGGGTCAACGGCTGTTGACCCGAGTCACCAGGTGCCTTTAGAGGCACCCAAAAAAGAATACTGTATCTTGTTCCTTTTAATGAAGAATCGTCCCAGCAGAACCAACGGTACTGATCGATTGGAACGACGAGTCCTATATCAAGTCTCTCTTTCCTCTCTCTAAAAACAAGGAGATGAGATCTCTCATCTCTCTCTCTAGTTAGTTGTTTTGTTACAATTTAACCATTCTTCTATGAAGCAAAAACACAGAATGAGTATTCTCTACCTTGTCTTGTTTTTCTTTTCAGTAATACCCTTTTCTGTTATCTCTGATACCTCTCAAAATCATGATAGAATTGAAGTAAAAGAACCCAATTCAAGAAATGTTATAGATTTAAAAGGAGGACCAGATTCGGTAATCTGGGTAGTTCAGTTATCTGATCTTCATTTCAGTGTTTTTCACCCTGAAAGAGCTCTTGATTTTAAAGATATAGTTGGTCCAGCTCTTGCTATGATTAATCCATCTCTTGTTCTCATAACTGGTGATCTTACAGGTATTTTAATATACTTGTTCTTCATGTGTTTCTTTTTTGTGGGTATATCTGAATTTCATGTTTCTATTATTGTAGTTGATCAATTAGCACAATCAATGATCAAATCAATCATGGGTTTTGGTCAAAATCCAAAATTGTTCCATTAGCTTGAAGATTCTAAGACTTGGGTGAGATTTCTGAGAGTAATTTGTAGAAATAGTGATGGAAATGCGTTAAGTTGTTGTTAAAGATCATATGAACAAGTTTTGTTAATCTGGGTATAGTAACACTGGACTTACCATTAGGTAGATTTAATGAAGCCATTGGCAGACTCCCTTATCGAAAATTGGCTTATTAGAGCTTGCCTTGGCTAGCAAGAATAGGGTGCATAAGTGTAGTAATCCCACATTGCTCGCAAGAGTGTCCAGAGACTGGGCTATAGGTGTACGCTCAAGCTTAGTAAGTACCGAGGCCTTTTGGGTGGGCTTGTGGTGCCTTCGCCAAGAACAAAACCCCGTACCTGTGTGAGGTGGTTAAAGCGGGGACAATATCGATAACTGCTAAGGCTTGAGGCGTTACAATAAGGAACCCTAAATCTACTGCAAAACCGATACTTGCATTGAATTATTGTCGAATATAATATTCCACCATGTTTACAAAGTTGACTTCTAGAGAGGCCTAGCCTTGATAATTCTTGTCACGAAACTGGACTAACTTACCTACATTGGTTTCAACTAAACTACTCCAAAACTTTATATCACTGCATCTTATTATAGCTTATAAGTCGGCCCTTTCGTTCGTGACATGGCGGTCGTGGAAGTCTAGCAATAGGCCTCTTGGCTATTTACAAAACTTCCGTAAAAGACTGGCTTAACGGAGAAGGGAAAGCAGAAGAGCATGAACCAACGACCATTCCCGTGCTCATTGTGAGATTAGCAGTGGATTATAAAACCTGGGTTTTGTGTGATTTGTCATTTATGCATGTCTTAGTTGTTCCTATTTGTAATAAGGACATGGGATTCAAATATATACTGAAGGGGAATACATAAGTGAAGCAAACCTCTTGCTCATTTAATTGTAGGTATTTGATTTAATTGGAGTTGATCACGTCATACTAGCAAGTAGCAACTGCCATTATTCCCTATCAATTTGTTTCACGATAATGCTATTATGTCCAATACAATGAAGCTATGCGTGTTTTGTGTATTTAAATATGGATGAAGAAAAAACCTTGTTTGGGCAGTTTAACTTGCTATTTTGAGATATATTCATCTTCCCTCTTCATTTCTTTTTTATCAGATGGCAAGAGCAAGGACCTATTAACTATGAAACAGAATGAGGAAGAGTGGAAGGAGTACAAAGACGTAATGGAAGAAGTTGTTAACAGGAGTGGTCTTGAAAAGAAAATGTTTTATGATCTGAGAGGTAATCATGATAATTTTGGTGTACCGTATGTTGGTGGCTCATTCGATTTCTTCTCAAAATATGGCATCAATGGAGGATTAGGAAGAAAAGGAAATGTACATAGTGTCACAATAAAGGTAAGGGTTTTCCTCAGGATAGTTTCAGCTAAACGTACCAAATAAAAAATACTCTTCCTTATCGTATTTGTACTTACTTGGATATTCAATTTAAACATGATTAAGTCTATTGATCAGCACACTCACATGCAGAGACAAGTAGGTCAGTTACTCTTGCAGCTGCAAGTGTAGGGATATGGTCAAGGAATATCGCCACCCGAAAATTCCAGAACATAGCAAGAGAAGACCCCACATTCTACTTTTTACTTTTCAATTCATAAGTTTCAAGTAGCTCTTCAAATTGATACCTTAGGACTCTTTAAGCATAAGATAACCAAAAGATATATTACTTCCTAAATCTTGTCCTAAGCAACTATGACAATTAATGAAACATAGAAATTAGTCCGAATCTACCTTGCCAAACAAGTTTCTTATTAGAAATAGAAATCCTTATGTAATTAACTAAACAACCTAATCAAACTTGGTACATGAACTAAAGTTTAAAAATATAAGGTAGGAAATGGTGTTCTCTCGGTGAGATTTGGGATACAAATATCCGTTGGCTAGATCTTAATGTTTGGTTTCTTACTTCTCAGATTGTACTAATTTCCTGTTGTAGTCCTTAATAGTTTAAGAACAGAATCAGTGGTAATTGCTTTCAAGTTGGAGTTTTCACCTTTATCTGGAATCTGCAAGACAAACTTTTATCTTATTCCTTTTGCACCCCTCATGTATAACTCAGCAACAACAGTAGTCAAATTTAGATTTCAGACATTAATTTAAGATTTAAAACACCTAAGCACCCGAGTCTACTAAATCTGTGTTTGGTCTTAAGTATCCAATAGATCACTTTCATATGTTATGATAATCGTTACTTAAACGTGCATATTATCTTAAAAAGTTTAGAACGCAGATTAGTTGTGCTTCAATTTTCAGACCACATCTATCTGATTTCGTCTGTTTTTCTTAACTCCTATCATGTAAATTCAACTTATTTTGAACTTTCCCCTTTGTCACTTGATTCTTGTAGAAATACTTAAATACCAAATTTGTGGAAAATTTCGTCTGCTTATCTACCGTTTTTTAAGGAAAATTTTATACTAAATTTTAATATATTCTGTAATATGTAGAGTGGTGGAAGGAGGCATCTTTTTGTTGGATTAGATAGTACATCGGCAGTCGGATTGCGAGGCCCAACAAATCTTTTTGGGCATCCAACTGATAAACTTCTAGATGATTTAGATGATGAGCTCTCTCAGTGGGATTTGCAATCTGCTGAACCAGTTACTAAGATATCCTTTGGGCACTTCCCTCTCTCATTCTCAGCAGCCACTGATTCTGGGAAAACTTTGAAAGATGTATTCCTAAAGCATTCTTTGTCAGCCTACTTATGTGGCCATCTCCATACAAAGTTCGGTAAGAATTTGAAGAGGCATCATAAGTGGGGACATAATTTCTTATCGTCGGAGAAGTATTTTCAGTCAAACGTCCACCAGAATCCTTATGAAGTCAGTTCTGACAGCATGAACTGCTCGACTGGAGCTCAACCTGAGAAGGAATTCTGGGAATGGGAGATGGGAGATTGGAGGAAGAGTAGATTTATGCGAGTTTTGGCCATTGATTCAGGTCTCGTCTCATTTGTAGATGTGAACTTTGAATCGGAACCTAAGAAAACCATCATACTTCCCACTTTTCCTCTTGACTCACGCTTCATGCTAACAAGTTCATATCTCCGCGATTATAATTGTCACTCTAAGGATCCGTCATTTTATGAATCTGTGAGGACTTTAGTTTTCTCGAAATCTATAATTGTTTCGGTTATTGCAAGGATTTATGATTCAGTTCCTGGAGAGCTTCATTTAGTATTGGAGTCAAATATGAGAAAGCTTGAGGGTAATTCCACTAGGGGCAATCTATATGCCGTCCCATGGAATTGGAAAGCTTTCGAGGACCCATCTCCTGATCGGTTCTGGCTACAAATAGAAGCAGTTGACATCAGGGGCAGATCAGTTCTTAGTGAAATGAGGCCATTTTCCATTAATGGTGTCACTGCAAAGATAAATTGGACGTGGAAGGAGTTTCTAGTAATGGGTTGTCAATGGGCTTCTTTGTATTACCCAATTCTATCATCCGTTCTACTCTTTCTCTTTTCGGTACTTCTTAGTTCAAAAGTTCTCGTCACATGTTCAAAGAAGCATTACACATATAAGAATTTCAGTATCGAGAAAAGATTCTCAAGTGGTTTATTATGGCTTCTATCAGAGCTATCTAGAATCGCATCATTGTGGTTTGGTATGTTAGGATATTTGTTTTATTTGGTATTCTTGCCTTGGTTTTCTGGTAAGGTCTTCACTGCAGATGGAGATAGGGGAACTATGACCTTCCAAGGATGGACAGTTAATAGACAAGCCAATATTGGGTTCCCAGACATCATGGTGGTTGTTCTTCCTCACCTCTCTTTTGTTGTCTTGCCGGCTATATTGGCTACATGGGCATTAGCTGCAGAAAGAGCGGTATATCGAGAGCATTATCTGTCTCTATCAGGTAAGAAAGAAGATGATTATGGTAGAGAGAGAAAGCGACACATACAAAATGACCATCGAGGGAGTAAAAGATCAAAATTTCTTCATAGTAGGCGTTGGGTGAGGAAAATTCTCCTGGTGATTTGTTTGCTTGTTTGTTTGAAACATTGGAAGGTAGATACCACCCATCTCTCTCTCTCTCTCTCTCTCACACTCAAAGCTTGTTATGTTCACCTCTAGTATACTGATCTCACTCTTTCGGTCATAATCATTTTTGTTACAGAGTTGCAGAGCTATGTTAAAGGCTTATGAAATGAACCCATTTCTTCATTTTCCTGGATATTGCTTTGGAGTTCCAATATTATTGGCTTATGCTATCTACAAAACCAAGGGAGTTTAAATGAAGTTCTAATTAGATTTTCCTCGGGAGGTAAGATTTATCATATTCTCTTCTGTTGAACATGCTCAAAGTAATTTATGAAACATCTAGACAAAGAATATAGATTGAATGAAGAAAACAAGAAAGTAGAATTGAAAGCTGAGATCTTGTAGAATGGGTTCAAATTTCTGAACAAGGTTAGCAAATGGAGAAGCAAAGAAGACATGATTTTTCAAAAAACTTGTCATTTTAAAATCTTTGATTATGTACTGATCTGAAATGGCTGGTAAAAAAACTTTAAGTTCAAACTGCCTCACTTTCATTTTTTTTCTTCTGCATCTCTAGGCCTGTCAATGATTAATCGGGATCCCGAACTCAATTGGAAGACATATCTGAAATATTCAAAAAGAAATTGGTCCTGATATTAGAGCTTATTGGGGGTATAGAGCCACAAATTGATATATCCCATCCGACAAGGATTTATTGATATATAAATTTGATATGAACAGAATAAATATTGCTTATATGTATTTCTTCCTCTTGCTAACAAAGTGAAATAGGGGATCTAAGTGGTGTCTAGACTATGTTAGTAACAAGTAAGTACTTGATATGTTGTAAATAAGCTTACTTTAGTGAACGGGCGAAACACAAGCTCTGAGGCGTAATTGATTAAGAGCTGAATTCTTTGCAATGGTCGTTCTGGAAATTTGCATTCAGTTAATCTTTTCTTGCACAGAATTTCTTCCTGATGAATGAACATTTTTGGATTTACAAGCTTGTTATAGGTAATCTGCTTATTTAATCGAATTTCTGCTATTCAGCAATTTATTTAGATTTATATACCCCGATATTTAGTCGAAGTGGAGTTTGGATGTTGCCAATTTACTGCAACTCTTAAGTAGAGAAGCTTGCAGTAACTGTATATGAAGCTAAGCAAATTTAACAAGAATAAACTAAACTGGCCAGGGGAAAGTGTAGGACTAAATTATAGGGTTGCAGTCTTGTACAGTGTAAATGTTGATCTAGCTCCTGCTCCTATATACTTACAACCTTCTGCAATGGAGAGGAGAATAGTTGTAACAATAATGTTAAAGAAGGAAATCATATCAATTGTAGACCTTTTAGTGTTAGTTTAAGGCGGGTGCTTTGGGGAAATAAGAAAATATTTCGGGGTGCAAAATTCTGAAGTAAACAAAACACTTCTACTTCCTCCGTGTATCCTTCTCTCTCCATTCCTCATTCTCCTCTTCTCTCTCTCTCTCTATCTAATCCGGCGAAGGGAAAATACCCAAATCAGATCGGCAACTGGTTCGGGAATCTCCCAAACCGGTGTCGTTTTCCGGCAATATGTTCTTCGTACGACTAAAGAGAGAAGAGTCGGGGGGGAGAGTACGGCTAGAGAGAGAAGAGTCGGGGTAGAGAGAGGGGGAGGAGAAGAGAGAGGGTGAGGAAGGAAAAGAGAAAAGCAATGGTGGTGGTGGACGAACGACAGGAAAGATTGTAAAAAAATTGAAGGTTGTTGGAAATGGTCATTTGCGGGCGACCATTACCGGAGTTGATGAAAAGTGGAGTTATGGAGAGCAAAAAGGAAAAGAGAAAAATATTTCGCTCAAAATTGTTTCCCTCAAACAATTAGAGAAAAAATTAGTCAACTAAAAATTGACAAAGTCTTTGCACTCTGAAAATTTTCTTTGTTTTCCTAAAGAGCCGACTCTGGTTCAAAATTCATTTTTCAAAAAATCTCATTTTTCTTGGCGAGTGACAAACTCTTCACATATTCATAGTTATTAAGACCTGAGTTTTACATCTCGGTTAGGTCTTTTAGGCAGGTGTTTGTCACGTATGTTGCTCTGATAGTAAGGTGGGAAAGCCTGATGTAGTCCACAGCAAACCCATACAGAGGGAAAAAGGAAACCTTGCACCACTTAGGACTAGGTTGAGGAAGCAGGCCGGCTTGCTAATGCTTATACCAGAGACCATGTAACTAGTTTTGAGACGGTTTGGACATTTTTCGAAGTAATCGAATTCTTAGTAAATAAGTGTGTTAAGTCTAGTATATACAAATGCAACAATTCAATACATAACAAGA